>NC_141400.1:19148593-20393593 GCF_034619465.1 Leptosomus discolor | reverse complement strand
TGGCTGAAACGAGATGGAAAATAGATTTCCCGGGTTAGGTAAGTATCAGAAAATAATACATAATGTCAGACATCTGAAAAAGGAAGTAGGAAAATATTTAGGAATTTGCATAACCATTTGCAGCCAAAGAAAAGCACAGAAAAACAGTTTCATTATGAAAGGACATTTCAAACTGGCGGCTGTGCCGGGAGGTGCCACGCACTGTGATCTTCCCTAGGAAACGGCAATACCCTGGGTGCAGCACTGGTTTTCTTGCAAGTGCCTGTGTACGGCTGGCTAAGGATTCCCAGACAGATTTTCAGTTGCGGTGCGTGCCGTTTGGGTTTCGGGCAGCCTCCCCTCCCTTTTACTCCAGTTTTGCATCTGTGTAGGTCTAGCAGCTTCCACAGGGAATCATCTCTTAGCAACACTCACCAAAATAAAATAAAATAAAAACCCGCACAGACCTGAGACAGAGGCCATGCTGCAGCCCACCTGCGGCAGGGAGGGCTGGCGCATGGGAATTTACACCGACAGCCACGGATTTTCAGGCAGAGAAAAGGAAAGAAAAAAAAAACACAGAACATCTAAAATTTCTACTTAATGGAGTTACATGTGCTCCACCAGCAAACCGCAAGGAAACGCCAGCAACCTCAGTGCTTCTTCTGGGCACAACACCATCACCTTTGGCTGGGACCCTGTCGCCCCAAGGAGCGGGGGAGACCCTGGGGAAACACAGGGCTGCCCACTCGAATGCGATTCCCCCTGTGCCATCCCCGAGCCACTGCGTGGCCCCACGGCAGCACCTACCCAGGGGGCGCTGGCACACGCCACCCTCACCGCAGCTTTGAGAAGAGTCTCCAAATGAAGAGCAATGCCCGTGGGTGGAAACGCAGCGCCTCGGCGGTGAACTGTGCTGGCGGGCACGATGCACCACGGCAGCGCAAACCAAGCTGCTCCCAACAGCCCGAGGAGCGCAGGTTACCACTGCAAGGAGTTGCACCTAATAACGCTCGCCATGCCCTGCCTGCACCCCGCAGCCCCTCGCTGCCCCATCAGGGCTCCTCCACCCTCCTTCCCACCCGCTGCTGCCTGCCACTTCGGGCAGCACCAGCCACGGCTCAGCTGGTGTCACGGCGAGCAAGGGCTGAAACGCTGACACGACGCCAGGCTTTATGCCCGTGACCTCGAACAATGCAAATGCTTCGGAGGCACACGTGCATGTCCCAGCTACCTCTCCTGCGCTGATGTGCCGCTGCGCTGGCTGCTCCAGGCGATGCCGAAGGCGGTGCGGTGGGAAGCGAGGGCAGCCAAGCGGGTTTCAGTGGAAGCATCGCTGCAGCAACGCCGGGGCAAGCGGCGGGTAGGGCACCACGCGTCACGGCCGTGCCCCCCTGCGGCATGCCATGCCTCGCTGCAGGGTGCAGCCACGCAGTTTTCTGCAATACATGAGAATTTGTCCTCAGGGGTGCAGGCAAGTGCTAGCAGGGCCACCAGCCCACGCCGCCCACGCAGCCTCAGAGCCCCAGCTGCCGCCCCGCAGCAGCCCACGAGCAGCCCTGAACATCAAAGCCTCTTCCCCACAGTCGAGTCTTTCTCCTCTCCCGCTCAACCCAATCACCACCAAGGGTCCCACACCCGTTGAGCTCAACATGCCCAAAACTGGAACAAGCCCGAATGATTTAGGAGGTACCGAGGTTGGCGCTTTGGGGACAGTTAGATCTCGCTGGGCTCTAAGGACAAAGTCTCATTTTGTTTGCTTCCACAGAAGCTTTGTTTTCCCCTCGCAGCCCACGACCTGTGCAGCAAGCCCTGCCGAGGGGTACGAGCCCGCTGCAGGCTGAGGGGACAGGGACCCCGGAGCTGACCACAGCGCAGCCACATGACGTGCATGGCTCAACCTGGGCTGCTCCAGCTTTTTAAGCTCAGAGAAGCATGAAAACTTCCCACCTCAGAGCCAAGAAATTCCCTTACACAAAACGATCCTTTCCCGCAGTGCGGATGCACAACACATTCCTGATGTTGTCCCCTTGCCTCTTCAAAGCAGGGAGCGAATAACTCTAAAGGGTCTGAACCTCTGTTTCTAGGCTGCTGGTGAGTCTCTCCCCTGCACTCTGGAGGACACTCTAGAGCATCACCCAACCACTTTAAGTCCATGCAATTAACATCTCATCTGCCTTCCAGTTTCTGAAAGCCCCACCATGCTGCCGTTGAGCCTGAGCCTTCGTTACTGCCCCGAGAGTGAACAGCTCTGTCCTACAACCCAAATGCCCAGCGTAAGGTATCACCAGCTGTGACAGCAGAGAGGAGCTCTGTGTCGGGGAGTCAGGAGGAAGCCCTGACATAATCGACAGACATCTTCAGCTCTGCTGACTCACTGCTTTTCCCCCCAGCAAGAAAAACACGTCCGAGCACCATGAGCTTTTCCCACGGCAGCCCACGTTACTGCGGGCAGACCTGTGGCTAAGCAAGACGTGGGGAATACAGAAGAGCTCCTTTCTATTTCTGGGTGAGGTGGATGGAAACCACCAGGCTCCCGGTTCCCGTGGGAAGCCATTAATAACCTCCTAAACGCTGTCACATCCTTTAACGTGCGTGCTATTATGGGATGCTGAGAGAGAAGCCATTGGGTTGGTAAGCACGTGGGGCTCCTTCCCCCACCCCACTGCCCCCCAGGCACTGCCAGGACGGTCCCACCGTGTCCCAGCCCGGGCACAGCACGAGACGCGACTTTTTGTGCCTGTCCCCACTGCTGACGGCGCGTTCGAAAAGGAAATCCTCCCACGTGGCCTCGACGACTGAGAGGGACATAAAGCCATCTGTTCATTGAGACATGCCTGCTTCAAACCAATTAATATAAAGAGCTTATATTAAAGGATCTCACTTAGATGCAAATCCCCTCTCGTAAACAAACCTTACAGGCCTCAGCCCCAGTCTCTAAGGCAAGTTCCAGTCTGATTAGTTACTCCACATGCCTCAAATTCCCCCTTATAGTTACCAATGAATAAAACTGTAAATTCTATCTTTTTGCCGAGATATATTAAACACTTACTGAACTTTACCTCGAGGTACACTTTTCAGTGATATTTAGTGAAATCGGGACCTCTCTGGGTGAAAGACAAGTAATTCAATCTGTTTCTTCACACTAGTTGTTCTTCAGACCTCCACCCATGCACCACAGTTCAAGACCTCCACAACAGTACAGCACACACCGAATTTTCTCTCCCATACAGGCACCTCTGTTGACTATTTTTGGATGAGTGCCTAAACCAGAGAGCACAGCGTAAGCTGCATAGTGCAGTATATTAAAAAACAGGAGAATGAGTTAATGAAGAAGGTGTTCAGCAACAATTTTCCTACTTACTCTGAGCAGCAGCCACGCAAAGCATCAGTGGGAAAAGTGCTTCGTTTACATGAGCTTACCTGGGCAGGACGAGGACTGAGTATTGCTGCAGGAACACCATACATGTGTTGACTCCATGAACTCTGGAAAAGCAGTCAGATGAGGAAACATCATCACCCCTATGGAGGAAATGCATTTGTTGGCTGATGGTTTAAACATGGTTAGCAACAAAACGGATCCACAGGCTGTTCTTCTGCAGCTCAAGGAACCCCAAGGAAACTCTCCACAGCTCCTCTAAGCATGGGTTTTCCACCCCTCCACAAACATCCACTTTCTTTTCTTAGAAAATTCATTTGGCTTCTCAGTCTCTCCACTTCCATTTAAACACACACCCCTGAAAGCTCCCAAAACTGTAACACAACCTGGCAAAGCCCTTGAGCACCGTATATCCCTGCCCTTCTCAGCTTCAGCCTTGGGCCACTCTCTGCTCCCCACAGCAGTGAAGCTGTTCCAGGAGACCTCAGTGGGCACATGCCCACCAGTAAAGCGGGTCTGACCCTGGGTCAAAACTAGGCTGACTTCTTTCCCTTGCCTCACACATCACTTTTTTCTATACTGTTTAAGAACAGACACAGAGAAGCAGGAAAATTATCAAACTACGAGAGCTAACTGAGTATTAAGAAGTATATATGTCCTTTATTCGGGTTTCTTCCCTGTCTTTGTAAGTAAAGCAGAGGCCCTAGGTGGTACCTGGGGTGTTCACACAGAGGCATGTGCTTTGCTTCTCTTAGAGTCAGTCTTTGTTCAGGAGGAAAAGTCCCTTTCCAGTATTGCAAATCTCCCAAACACAGACTAAAGAACTTGGCCGTGCAGTAGAAGACGGGAAGAGCTGCATTTCTGGAAGAAAAAGGAAAAAAAAAGCTTTTCATTAAAGGTGAGCCCTGCTCCCTCGTAGGCTGCCAAAGACGGCAAGTCAACTCCCTGTCCAGGAGCTGCAGTTTGTCAGAGGCAGGCACTGGGAGCACTGAGCACTGGTAAAAGAAGAAATCCTCTTAAACCTGTCGAAAGATCAGCAGAGACACAGATGGTCATCATGTCTCATTGCTGTCCTGCCCCAGGACTTCCCAGCTGGCACAGAACAAGCATCTCCCTCTTGGCCTGGAGGCAACAGAATGGAACGCTTCGGTCTTAGATGAGACTCAGACAGTGAAATTGTGGGTGCCCTGTACCTGCATGTGAGGCAGAACCTGCTGGAGCTGCCGAGCTGCACCAAACCCGGTGCAAGTAAATGAGGAGACTGACAGAAAGAGAGGAGCCGGTGCTGGGAACCCTTGCGATTTTGGCATTGAAAGTGTTACAGAAAACATGCCATAAAGTTCCTCTGAGGCTTTAAATTTCCCTGCCCCCGATCTTCCTTTGATTTTGATCCCCTCCTTTCCTCGTGTCCTTTGAACTTCTAAAGAGGCACTTTGAAGACATGTCATAAAGCAGTGTTTTTATTCAGGATCTCCTCTTTGATGCTCCTGCTGCTGCATGTGAAGTGCAGCCTCGCAGGATGTGGGAGCCGGAGGAGCTGAAAGCAGAGACGGAAAGGAAAGGACAGAAAAGTAAAAGCTGGGACACGGCATTTGTCAATAACTCGCTGGGGCCGCGCAGGCGGACACAGGCAGCAGCCCTCATTCTTGCCGAACCTGCTGACTTTTGGGCTGTACAGACCTGATGTCATTATACCCAACCTGCTCCTCCGAGGGCACGGCAGGCTGGCAAAGTCCAAGGGGTAAGGGATGGGGATGAGGGACAAGGGAAGTCCTTCATCCCAAAGGTCATCCCCACCTCCTGTGTACCCCCAAGACCTGAGACCTAGGAATAAGATGCCAGAAGAGGCAGCCTACCCGGGGGCACAAGAAGGAATGAGCAGCCCAGGTCCTGTCCCTGCTCCTGACTCTCTGCCTCTGACCTGGGGGTTTTAATTTGGCCTCCCTGAACCCAAAACCACAGCGCAGCCCGTTTGTTTGGGTTGGTCAAAGACAACTGCCTGGCCTAAATGAGTCCTGTTACAAGAACTGGTCTTCAGCTGATTAACAAGGTTATTCTGAAGAGACAGGACACGTGGCTATTTCAAAGTAGTTGCTGGATGCAAGATTTATCACCTATTAACTCTATTCAATGGCTCTTCTATTTCAAATCTGCGTCACTTGCATTTAAACAAACCCTGGTGCCCTCTTTCCTAATTCTATTTTGAATCTCAGCAGATGGAGATGTTCTTAAAGTCCCAAAAGTAGGGATCCTGTTGTATGGGCAAAATCTTAATTCAAGTTTTAAAAAGGTTTCTAACCTCAATGGTTATGGCAGAACAACTAAAAATAAACGAGCCTAAAAACCCAAAAACTCATTAAAAACTAATAATGATGAACTAATGCAAGTAAATAGAAACATATTGCAGGTTTAAGTATTACGAACTCTAACCCTTGAATTCGAACCCAGTCTCTGACAGGGAGATACATCCCAACTCACGGTATTTGAGCATTTTGATACTGAACTGCTACCGTGAGCTGCACTGGAAGTTCTTGCCACCACCCAGTCCCCCCTTGCTCCTGAAGCGCCGATCTGAGCCCCAAGGGTCCTCGTGGAGGCGTTTCTCTTACAGAAAACTGAGTCCTCAGCCACAAGCAGCCAGGCAGGACGCTGGCTCTTCTCATGAAACCCCCACTCCAACGGGCGAGGAAGAGGCTTTTTCTTAGAAATAGGGATGGTTCAAACACGATGCTATCTGCCACAACAGATAGCATCTGTGCCACGTGCTCTGGGATTGCCACAGCATTTACCGGACCTGCCTGTCAGAGAAAGACAGAAAGACCAAAGAACAGATTACATACAACGGTGTAATTCTGCATTTACAGCTACTTAAATATTGAATCGGTGCTACAGGATTATATGCATTTGATATTTCCTGGATCAAGCAGACTGTGTAATTTTCCATAATCAAAGTTACAAGGTGGGTTTTATTCTTAAAAAAAAAAGGAGGGGGGGAGGGGTGAGAGAACCCAAACAAATGCCACCTTTGAAATAAAACCTGCTTCTCACGGGCAGAGTTATTTCACCACATCACACTCACTTGATTTCTCCCAGCATCAAGCAGTCTCCCTTCAAGACCTAGAAGCCAAAGGAAGGGTCTCACCACCCACCATGGCTACCAGCTCTCCAAGCGCCCACCCAAGGGACAGAGCAGACCCAGCTGCGCCGCTCACCAACGCGTCCCTGCCCGGGTCCCGCCAGGGCAGCTGCTCTCACCAGGCTCATTCATGCTCGCGTGGAAAGCAGAACTTCAGCAGATCACCCGCTGCTGAAGCCGAAAGCAGCAGAGCTGGGAGCTGCCTCCGACGACAGCCCTGCCTGGAACCAGGGCACTGCCTCAATAAGTGGGAGGAACATCACGACAGCGAGAGGGGATAAAAGCTGGTTTGCGACTCTTTCCCGAAAACAGGGAAAAGGGAGGACCATGTGGTCCCAGGTGCCCTCCTGCCTTGCCATTTCCTCAAGGACAGGCCATGCCCCATCATCGCCAAATGCTGACGGATGCAGGAAGGTTTCTGCACCGTGTCCTGGCACATCCCGTGCCACAGACCATGTCAGAGCAGAGCCAGCCTGGCCCCTGCTACCGGGCTGCCCCAACCCTGCTCCCAACGCAGCGCTTATCCCGGCAGCAATTTCAGCCAACATCACGGCAATGCCATCACGAACTCTGGGGAGTCACAACGTCAAACACTTGCAGCTTTCTAGCCAAAAAAATGACTTGCCAGTGCTCGCCTGCTTGCTGCACCAGGTAAGTCACAACAGGCACGTGCTGTCGCAGGATTGTGTGACAGCACAGGGGGCCAGTTTGTCCCTATCAGGACTCTCTACTTTATGAGAGACCACCACGTGCTACAACTCACCACATTCTGGCAACTGAGTGCATCACAGCGGTGCTGCCCTGTGACACAGAGTGAGAAATGGGAGAGGGGACACAAGGAGTAAGAAAACAAGGATGACAATGAAAAGATATTTATCACCTTAATTTATGCAACACTTCACAGCAGAACTGTAAGTTCCCGAGCAGAAATAACCAGCCCATCAGCTCCAGGATGCAGCAGTGGTGGGATCACCCCCCATCCATTCCCACACCTCTGGCTACTCCAGTCATAAAAGGCCCTGCTGTCAAACAGCATTAAATAATCAAAAAAAATATGAAATAACCCCGTGTGCCCACACTACACGTTCACCAAGGACAGATATTCAGCTCCCAAGTCCGTCCCACGGGCAGAAGCTGCCCCAGCACGTGGATGCAGAGCTCGCCACCAGCACCAGCTCTTCAGACCCAGGAATGGGCACGGTTCAAAGCCCCCCTTCCATCTCCAAAGACTTTCCCCTCAAACTAGAAACCTCAGAGGCCCAGGCTTAGGCTAGGTGACTTCTCCCCCCTCCTGATTTTCTTTCTCAATTAGAACTGGACATTTCCGCGGTGAAGCTGTTTTCGCAGCGCAGGCCTCCGTGGCACGTCGCCACCGGTCAGAGCCTCTCAACTTTATTTAACCTCTGTGTAGGGAATTGCATTAACTCATCGCAAGAGAACCTCTCAGCAAGGGAGAAACAGATGTTCAGGCATTAGATAAGCTACGAGCAAGTCCGCAGTGTTTATCAGCAGAGATGTGGGGTTGGTTTTGGTTTTGTTATTTTTAAAGGCTGAGCAGTGGTGGAGTTATTCGGAAGTCAGTGAAAATTATCCTGAAAAACCGCTTGAGGGGCTTTTGAAAGGATGTTTTTCCTCAGTTGTTCCTTTTTACCTGCAATACTGATTTCTTTTTTTTTTTTTTTTTAATTACAGCCAAATATCTGCTCCTGACACAAAATGCAGATGCAGCTGGAACAGGAAATTTTAACTTGCTTCCAATCTGGGAATTTTGCACTTTAAACTTGAGATAAGGCAAGAACTTAGTTCTAGAGACACATGTCCCCTAACGAAAGACAAATATACCTCCCACAGCACTCCTGAGAAACCAGTACTGCAGAAAAGAGCAAAATCTAAAGTGCTATTATGAGTCTAGTGTGCATTTATTAAATTACCCCCACCTACTACACTCCTCCCTGCTTGGTCTTTAAAAAAAAAACCACTAAAATACCCATGTGAAAATATTTTTTTTTTAAATTTTGTCCAGCTTGTCAGGCACGGGTTGGTTATGCCAGGAGCTCAAACTCTCTGCTCCGTGATTTAAGGCAAAGCAGGTCTCTGGAGGTGAAGTCTGGCCATCGCTTCTTCGTTAACTGTGTGCAAGCAGACACAGACACACTTGCACCCAGGTGAAACACTGCATTTCAGTTTTTCAACATGTGCAACAATCCATTTCACTCTGGGCCAGCTAGCACTGCTCAAAAGCGTGTTTTTAAGCCAATTTACTTAAACCCCTGCATAAACCACTGCAGAGTTGCTTGCATTTATATCAATAACTGGCTGACTTGTTATGTAGATAAAAAACGACCTACTGCATTAACTCCAACCGTTGACAGGTGAGACCTGGTGAATCCCCACACAGCCTTCTAGAAGTTACTGTCCCAGCCAATGCTAGTGGGACCAAACTTTCAATCTACAGAGAGAAGTAGTTGTCCAAAGCCACGCAGACACACAACTCCACAGACCTCAGCAGTCTTGGATAAAGGAACTGTAATTGTGACTCAGCAACACAGTTAAGCTTCAATTTAAGTGCGTGTGTCCGTACATATATATACACACACAGAAAGGAGAATGCAGTTTGGGAGGTAACAGCCCCTCTATGCTTAGGGTTGTCCCCTTGAAGAGTTCAGAAGGAAGCCCAGGCCCTCTGTGGTGCCACACGTTATCAAGGCCCAAGCAAAGCAATCGCTGTACTGCCCAGCAGATCTTAGGGAGGATAAGCAAGATCTGGCAAAGCAGCCACGGCTGCTCTTGGTGCAACCAAGCAGTCTTGGGAAGTGCCACGGCAGCCTGGTTCCTCCCGCAGCAGCTACCTTGACACAAGCAGGCTTGAGGAAAGCGATGAAGGAGAAAAGTTTTGCATAGTAAATGAAAAACGAGTATTTTGGGAAGGGCATTTTGTGTTACCAACTGACAGCAGATTTCTTAAGAAGCATTCAAACACCTAAAGCTGCAAATACAAAAGCTGGCACTACAGAGAAACCCAGCGCCAAGCCTGCCTGCACCTCAGCTACCCAAACATCATCCAAAACTCAAGCCCTGAGGTTTTTCATCCTCCTTAAGCCCTGCTCTCCCACTCGCACAGGGCATCTCCCCCATGTTGTCCCTTTGTCCTTGGGGCTTCCCAAAGACCTTCACCAAGAGGGGGGAGGAGGGGAGGGCTCAGCGGCTGCCCTGCCACCGCCAAACCCACTCTTCTTTAGCAAACTAGGTCAAATTCAAATGCTTTGCTCTCAGGTGAAGGTCACTACTGTCTCCCCAACCCGTGCTGGGCAAGCTAAAATGTATTGACATTGAGAAGATGAGGAGAGGTTTTGGAGCTGGAAGTGGCTGAAGGAAAAACAGGCTGTTAAAGACAACATGTGCCTGAGCCCACATCTAAAACAGCGAACACAGAGGGAGGAAAGAAATAGAAAAAACAAATCATCAGACATGTCCCTCAAAGGGCAAGAGTGCTAGCCCTGCCTTCCCCGCTCCTGGTCAAGCGCTGGTAGGTGTTCCTGGTACAAACTACAGCACTGACTAGAGGTAAAGGTCTTGGATAACATTTGCAGAGCGCTTCAACACGGAAAGTCCAAATTCTCCTTTACAGAGGCAAAGTCTAACAAAAGCATTATGGAAATAGGCTTCCGATGGACAAAAAAAGTGACTCCCTGGCACACATGCAAGCCCACGCAAACTTTCCGGCCTGCCCTCCAAGTGTGAGCACTGGTGTTTCCATTAAGTGCCTGAAAGCTCAGAAAGCATCCGGAGAAAAAAAGTAAACTCATAATTAGACTGAGCATGACTCTCTGCTTGAATTTCTGCAGAATTTTTCCAGGTAGCTTTGCAATAGGAGCAAGGATTACCCGGGTGAATGTGTCTCTTCTGACTGCCATACAGATAAGAACACAAATTTAGCCATTGAGAGCATTTGCCCAAAATGATTGTTAGGAAGATCTGTCAGAGGACACTTCATACCGAGATAGGCTGGAAACAGCCCTGGATTGGGAGCCACACTGAGCTTTAGGAAAGCCCAAATCTGAACCAAGCTGCCTCCCCTGCCCCTGTCTCCCCAGCGTGACCCCACCACCAAGGTGGGCTCCTGGGAGCCTCAGGAAGGGAAAGCACCCTGACACAGTGGCTGCAGCGCAGCCATCGTTCACACCTCGCACAGACCGCCTCTCCTGCCCCGATGGCGCGGCTGCGAAAGCTACAGCATCGCCGGCACAGGGGAGTTAGGTTAGAAGACTAATTAGTGTATTTTGGCCATCTTTTAATGAAACTGGCAGCTGGAAGCAGGCACGGAGCCAGCATCACGTAACTGCTCAGTTCTCCCTTGGACACATTTCAGGAATCTCTTTGCTGAAGCATCCAGTTGTCCTGCACGACTTTTTTTTTTTTCCCCAAAAACTGAACTAATGACCGTTTGGCTGCGAGTTATCATGGAGCAGGGAGGGAGGGAGGGGGAGAAACACGCACAGAAAAGCTGTTGTACATCAACCGCTGTATTATAAATGTGCTAGCGATACGGCTATACACAATATTTTACTCCACCATTTATCTTCTCACAAGCAGAAAGGCTGTAAGCAGACGAGCATCTGCCACAGAGAGCAGCGTTAAGCGAAGTTATTGCATTCTTGACTTAAGCCCATTTTTCTGGTTTCCATGCAAACGTCAACGAATTTAAACAGGGAGCATTCAGTCCGGACCTTCCGATTCAGACAAAATACAGTATCTCTCTGCATGGGGATTATACTCTTGCTTGGCAGAGGGATTTCTCCTGCCTCTTGCAGTTACAACCTGACTGTCTCAAAGCTTGGCAGAGGAATAAACCAAATGGATTTCTTCTGCCTCTCCCAGTTACGACCCCTGACTGTCTCAAAGCACACATGCCCATTACCTCCACCAGTTGCTGCAGCCGTTCTCATGAGCACTGGGCAGAAACGCACAGGAATATATATATGCTTGCACCTCATACATGGCCATGCACACACACACACAGAGGTGTGTGTCCGGGACCAAGGACAACAGGAATGTAAATATGTTTTACGCCTCATTATGGAAAGTACTTTGGCAGGAGGCAGCCGAGGGCATAAAGAGCTACTATTGAGATTCCTCAAGCCGTGGCCTCCATTCAGTACACAATCGACAATATTTAGACAGTATGGGCTAGTTCCTTCCTTTGCAAGGTAACTTCCTCCGCCTGGCAGCCCCCGGGCAGGCTATAAAATGACCCTATGTTTAAGGACAGTGTCAAATAAAATAAGCAGGCAAAGGAAAACCGCGCCTGCTCGCTCTCCCTGCATCTCCACTGTTGTTTCACGGTTCTCCTCTTTGTCTTCAGGGTACAGGCAGCTTCTCTGGTTGAACGGAGCTGAAAAGCTCCCACAGCAGATGGGGGGCATCAGGCAGGCAGCAGTCCAGGCGTGCTGGGCGACCCCACTGCGTGGCACACACCAACAGCCGCACGACGCAGGCTGGCAGGGGCGCACCACACATCGGGATGAAAAGAAAAAAAAAAAGAATGATGGCGTGCAAATTAAGAGTTACTTATTTAATCCCAAAGGAATTTCAGTTTGGGTTCTGCCTCTCCCATCTCTCCCATTTCCAGCTTTCCCCAGACAAATGCTCTGCTATGAGATGCCCAAATGTTTTCTTGCAGCCTTGCTAGCAATCCCTTTCTCGCCGTGCAGTGCCCCGTGCCGATCTGCTAGCCGTAGCGTTTGGTTCCAGACCACAAGGTACATCGGCTTCTCCAAGTCTGGTTCTAAAACCAAATAAAAAGCTTTTCATTGACACTCAAACATAGGTGCAGCAAGTCGAAAGTCTTATTTTCGTGTTTTACAGTGCTCCCACCTGAATAAATTCATTTTAAGTGCCACTCTTCCATTTGTGGATTACAAAAAGTTGGGAGGTCTGGATGCCATAGCCAAGTACCAAAAAGGCAATGCATTACCCACTGGAGGAGTCTGTCAGTGCTGCTCTAACCCACAGCCATCATCACTGTGAAGCTTTGCAGAGTACTGACCCTCGCAGCTGCAGACAGACGGGCAGCAGCAGGTCCGCTGCTCGCCGGAGGGACGGCAAGTAGCCTGGTAAGCCGTAAAGCTATGGTGGGACTTGAATGTGACACAGCCCAGTGGAAAAAAAATTACTAATATAAAATTTTTCCTAATCCACCCACCTTCCTGCTCCCCTTCGGAGCAGAACAGCTCCATTATACCGCGGGGGTTGCTGAAGCCAGAACCCGCACAGGGACAGGAGGGCTTCCACCGTCCCTCAGAACAAACACACACAGAACTCCCATCGGACTGGGTTTCTCGCAGCCACCCAGTATGGATACAGATGTGATCTGCCCGTTTTCAGCTCTAATGCACAGCATCACCTTAAATTAAACATGTATCTGTGGCTGTAAACATCAGCGTGTGCAATAGGTGTAGGCACACTGACCCCAAACACTAACATCCACAGCAGGGACTGCTGGCTCTCCCTGTATTTAATTTTTCAGACTTTTTTAAACACATGGAACAACAGCTTCGGTGTGTCAGGGCATCCCTGGCTACCGATTCAGAGGCCAAAGATGCTCTGTGCGCACAGGTAAAAGGTCTGAAGCTCCGTCCACAGTGCAAACATGCATCATCCTACCAAACACATAACACAGCAGCAAGTTTAGCATCCTTCATAAAGAAGGATTTGCCAGGTTTAAACTCCAGATCACAATGACTCCGAAAGCAAGAGGTACTATATAAGCCTGCTTCTTCCCTTTCAGCACACGAAAGGTTTGCCACAGCCCTCGGTAGCTCTCCAGCAAAACACAGGTTGACGTTTATTCCCCTTGTGCGAGAAAACTTCCCTGACAAACCAAATACGCATTTGGCCAAGGAGGCTGCAGCGGGTGGCTCCTCGCTCCTTGCACATACCACCCCTTCACAGTAATGCAGGGACAGAAGCACTAGGTGGCAAAAAAAGCCAACAGGTCCTTATTAGTTATGCTCTGGAAATAAGCATTAACAGGTCTATAAAATTCAGGTAGTTTAGTCACAGCCATGATGGGTACCAGCCCATACACCCATCAGCATCTTTTATCGTTCCTAATGAAGGAATGGAAGCGGGTGCTCACCGTGACAGAAACACAAGGGGGAGAATGGGGTTAAGCCCCAAACTGTTACTGAATAAGAGTTAACAAAGTACAAATAGCATCTTGCTGGATTTCTGTGCGCTGTTTCCTTCCTGGTAATGGCAGTGTAATAAAGCATCAAAATAAACAGTAAGCCAAAAAAAAATTGCTCAAATTGGTCTGTATTCCAGATGAGAAACATCTGCAGGAGTAGATCAGCAAATCTTTTCTCTGCTTCCTGGGCAATTAGTTGGACAATGCTGCACTCTTATAGGTAAAATTATTCTCCCAGCCTCTTTATCACCTCATAAATTAAATCAGTATTTTTGGAAAGGAAGGAAAAAAAAAATCAATAAATACCCCTAGATAAATAAGAGCAAAACACTCCCTTAGACGTAGTTTAGACGCCTGCCTTCATGAATGTTTCCTGTACAGCCCTTCTCGTTTCTAGCTGCCTTTTCTCAAACGGGTGGGGGGAAAAAAACAACCCTCAAATGCTTTAAAAAGTAAAAATAAGACTATAATTTTTCCCATGCTAAAATGAATATAAGAGAATGGCAGGATTAGACCAATGTATTAACTGTCTGACTCGTTACCAGACAATAAACAAGGACAGTTTCATTAATTTTGGAACTGCTACTGCCAATTAAGAAAGCATTGTGTTTGCCATACACATTGATTATAAAAGCTGTTTATTTGAACTAATAAAGCAGTAAATGAGCTGAAATTGTCTTGTCGTTATTTTTAATATGATAAATAGAATAAACAATGGGTACATCTGTTTTCCACAACATGTTACGTCTGAAAAGCCTGAAAAACGTTCTTTTCTATTCCAACATTTCAAAGTAATCATTTTCTGCAAAGCATCACCTACAAAACATCCATCAATGCTTCCACAGTTTAATCCTCATTCTGGGGTGCGACAGCAAGAGGAGGGGTGCCCTTGCCAGCCCGGCTGGACTCTGCCCAGCTCCCCAAATCCCTTGCTGCATTCCAGCTCTCTAAAGCCAAGCAGGAAAAGCAATCCCTGTGAGTGTCCTCCCGGGCTGGGACACTCAGCATTTGCCACCGCCACTTCCTACCACCCCATGAGGCGGTGGTGGAAGGGGTCAGCACAGCCCCACGCCGCAGGGCTTGCTGCAGCCGCTGCCAGGCAGGACAGCAAGTCCCGACTCCTCGGAAGAGAACAGCCCACCTGTGTTGGCAATAGCCAAGACTAAAAAAATAAAAATTTAATTAATTGCTAATTAACGAGCTGCTGGAGCTCTGCGCAGCTCTGCAGTGAGCTCGCTCTCAACCGCATAAAACAGGGAACACAATTTAACAAGAGCAAGAAGCCTGCTCAGGGCTGGCAGTCGCTAACAAAGACCTGAAAACACTGCAGAGCCAGGTAGTGCCTTGGCACGTGGCTATTCCGCTATTCCCAAGCACCATGTGGACACCCCACGCATGAACACACATCTCAGGTGATGGAACGCGAATCCCAGCACAAATGAGACCCAAGTGACCTGCTGTGGCAGGTACCAGCACCACCAGACGAGCGCTCAGCCTGGGCAAAGCCCTGGACCTCGTCTGGGCAGGCCTGGCTTTGCTGCAACAAACGCTGCTGACACCATGACCCTGCTTATAGCCACGCCAACAGCCACGAGCAGCGCTCGCACCAACTCTGCCAAAGAGCATGTCTCTGATGAGAATCTGGATGACTATTTTTCTTCACATACAACGAACTTAGCACATAGAACTATGTCTACTATTTTCTTTCAAAAAACAACTGTTTCCAAGGGAATCAGTATGAAGCAATCTGCAAAAAAACTCATATAACTCTTGCTGACCAAAATTCAGCTGCTCCATCTTTCTCTTGTTGATGAAGGAAGACAACCTGTTCTCGGGAAAACGTGATGCCACAACCCCCCTGCCACCCCCACACCTCTGCAGGAGCTCCACCCTTCCCGCCCTGATCCTCAGCAGGTGCTTGGGTACCAGCAGACCTGACCAAAAAGCTTTACTGACTAGCTTTGAGACAAACTTGGCTATTTTGAGACTCAGGAAAATACATTGGTACAAGGAACAAGGAGCGATCAGAGACACTCATTTCACTGCAGGTCTGAGCTCGGCACAGGCTTTTAACGTAAAGGGAACGCACTGCAATGAGTGAAGTTGTTTTGAGAGCACAAAGTGTCCTTATTCTTCGCAAAAATGGAAAATTTGTAAGATGTCCGCAGGCAAGCCAAGGAAAACACAAACTGCGTGCCTGCCGTGGCGCAGGGGCACAAACACTGTTATTGTTCACGTGACAAAGTCACACATCTAGTCACACAAATTACCAGAATGCAGAATTCCTGAGTTTAAAGAAGAAAAGCAAAAGTAACTGTCAAAATGAGCCATGCTTGGGGCCAGGGCAAGCTTGACTGCATCTCTTCAAGCTGTACGGTGCTTCCTTTCCTTTGGGAAGGAGAGGGAGGAAATGGAATCCCACATAGAGCAGTATCTATAATTTAAGTGCACAACAAAAAAAAAACCCACAGATGTCTGAAACAGGCTCCAGCTGCCCTGGATGACCCATACCCACCCCCCCAGGCATCCAAGGGCCCAGCCAAAAGCCACCAGCCTCAGGAGGTGGCACTTGCCACCAACCCCTCACAGACGCAGCACAGCACCAATCCCTCTGCCATCTCCACATCCAACTGCACAGAGAGGACCCAGAAAGCACCCATGAGACCAGAGACTAATGATTACTTATCTAAAAAGATCCACTTTTCTACGAAGCTTCACCACTCAGGGCAGAGTTAACGAGGTTTAACACATAGAGCCTGGCCAGCAGCACTAGCCTTGCTCCACGCTAGCAGGTAGAGCTGGGCTGTGTCCTGTACACACCCCAGCTGTGCACTGCAGCAGTATTTTCACAGCAGAGCTCTTTCAGGATTAAAGATGTCCAACTTGAGAATACCCACATTTAAGTCCAGGAGGACAGAGATGCAGCAGGAAAGCTGGGCGGACAGCGATGCTGCCTGGGTGCGGAGAGCAGAGGAGGTTACCTGCAGGCCCCTCAGCACATCAGCAGACGGGTTTTCATGCCACCCATCGTTTATTCCAATACCTTATTATTCTCTGGACCCTTCTGTTTTGCTGTCAACAAGGAGATTATCTGGAAATGCAACTTGGCATTGGGTACATAGCCCGATGTCTCCGTTATTACAGAGACAGAGAGGTGCAGGACCCTGCTATGCCAGGAGCTGCGCAGCCAGAACAACAGCCCTAGCTTCAGAGAGTTTACAAAGGAGAAACACAAGAACTTTAAAGATTTAGGATCCTCACATCTGGATTCTGTCATTGTAGCAGGATAAAACAAAGCTGTGATCCAACCTTCTTTGGTCAAGTGTGGATCAGATGATGAACGTTCACATCTCAGCCTGGCATGTCATTATCTTCTGTACGTACAGCTCACTGCAAGACTGTTAAGAGCAGAGATTTCAACATGAAAACTAAGGCCCCAGGACACCAGGATCAGAAACGTGCTGGTAACTGGCAAGATATCAGAACAGTTTCCTTGGCTGGAGCCAAAAAGCAGCAATTTTGCCTTGGAACTGTTTATAAGTCCCATCTCCAGAAAAGCTTAAGAGACTCAATGTGGTCATTCACACAGGAAAACGAGTCTGCGTGTTGCAGGACGCAGGTGTCGGTTCCTGGGAGATCGAATAGCGTGGTTCTTTGGGGGGAAAACGCTCTCCCATGTGCCAATGCACATTTAGTCATGACTGCAGCACTCATGTTGCTGGATCCCAGCTTGAACACAGTCTAAGAGCTGCTTCAGCCCAACAATTACTGACTTAATGTTTTTCAGAAGATTTCAAAAGGTAGGAACAGGGCAAAGACAACATGAGGAACCTCCCCTCCCTTCCAAGAGCAACTTTTAAAGAGCAAAATGACCTTTACTTCAGGAGAAAGCGCTTATGTAGCAAGAATGGTGTATTTTTTTAAATGATCTCTTTTCAAACAATTAAAATCCACACCCACACCATATGCGAGTACGCGAGTCAAAAATCTCTGCTTTACATCACGCAAAGCACTTTTAAATGACATCTCCTTTTTCCGGGGTGGAAAATCACAGTCAGCATTTGTATATAAATATTATTACACAGCTTGAATGTACAAGCCAGGAAACAGAGAGGGCTGCATGACACCGTGCAAAAAATTCCTTGCTGCATTTTTTTTTACGTGAAGAAACCAGCACTGTTTGTACAGTAATTCCATTGTCACACACAGCGCTCCGCTTACAGCGACCGGCAGTTCACGCAGCTACAGAACCAACGCTTCATCCTAAAACCGAAGTACGACGGCACGTAGGAAATCGTCTCCTCATCTTGAGATACTGGTGCACTGCACTCCTGAAAATGAATTTAACCTGTGCATACATTAAATCCCAGGCTTTTGTCATGCACTGACTACACACATACCTGCGGACAGTAATATTTTAATTAGGAGCGCGAGTATGTCCTCCAAAAAGAAGCGTATGAAGAGACCATGCATTCTCTTTAAAATAATAACAACAACAGTAATAATACTTGTCTTAATAATAAAAGTACTTTTTATTAGACAGATTTTCAATCACAACAATCCTCTTTCATAGCCTACAAGTGACTAACACAGCCAAAGACTAGGACTTGGCTTTGTTTTGGGCCAAGATCAAGCTTAGGATCAGCTTACCACGCAATAGTTTGAGCCTGACTGAGTGGCATGAGATCCTAATTTCTCCTGGGAGATTTTACCTTGCTGTTCCAGGGCTAGAGAGACAGTAGTTTAATAGTCCAGGGCTTTTCCATCTCCAAGCAACAAATGACAAAACCTGAAGTTGAGATCTTCAGCCTTCAGCTCATCAAATCCTAATCCCCCCGTATCAAATGGTGAACTCTCTACTTTACTGCTAAAAATACACCAAACTGGCCTACGCTAGCTGTTCAAGCATCCATAAATAGTGGTTTGTTTTTTGAAAGCCACACACTTCCATGTGTCCACAATGTGCTGTTTGACTTTGAAAACAAAAACATTTCCACTGGAGATACACGCTGTTCCATTTTAAAAGTCTCTCTCATCCCTAAGGCACGAAAACCTTAAATGGGGATAAACCACGTCCAGAACACGCCTATCACAAATATCCCACCAACAAAACATTAAGCACTTTTTGGGATACTGCAGCCTTCACACTAAACAATTTCTGTTTGTAAGCCCCAAGATCATCAAATACAGCGTGATAATAAAACAACTCCTCTGTGACTAACACAGATACATGTAGGAATTCACAGAGCGTGAAGGTGCAAGACCGGCCCTAGCAGGGTTGTCCTTAAACAATCTTAGTAGGTTCCTGCTGGAGAAAGCAAAAGTAGCTTTAGCATCTTTGGCAAGTCACTTCAGGCTCAATAACACAGCCTGGGACAAAAAAAGGACATGTGACATCCCCCTAAAGTGTTTTTTTTTTTTTTTAGAAAAAAGTGTGGCCAAGTGGTAAAGTCCTGCCTGGGATGCAGAAAACAGAAGTGGAATAAGGTGGTGGTTTCCTTTCAACCTCTGGTTTCTCTACTCTGCAAATTCCACTATAAATAGCTGAAGAGCAACAGCAAAACCTCCCCTGCACCCTTCAGAGCTTCCGACCTCAGAGCCCCTCAGCCGAATCCCAGCAGCAAGACGAGGGCTCCTGTCTGAAATACCCCAGGGATCTTATCAAGTAGGACATATCCCCACAATTTTATTAATCATATCACTGAATTTGCCTAGATATGACAAAAAATTATCAGGGCTCCCTGCCCCTTCGCCTGCCAAGCTCAGGGATATCAATTAGCAGATCAATTACCAGAATTTAACATCCATGACAATTCTGGGGGTCAAAATTCGATTTGATTATGAAAATTCAGGGTCATTTCCACACTGTAACCATTCCATTTCTAATGACTGATCATTAAGACAAGTTTTGAGGTGAAATCTCAAGTCTCTTTCAACACGCAATTTAATGAAAAGGAATTCACAAAACCAATGAATAAGCAGGTCAAAATCTCTACAAATAACTTTCTCCTTCTAACATCAATCCTTTTAAAGATTATCAGACATAACTCAATACCCTCGGAAAGCGCTAGCATACATGAGATGGACAGGAGACTTTGCTTTTAAACTGAAAAGCAGGGGTTTAGGTTGGACTGAACTATAAATCTCATCATTCCTGTAAATCTGGGCCAATAAGCGCTTACATATTTTTACATCAGTTTCTCCTCTCTAGTTTTCCATTTCCCAAACATTTTCCGTTTCCCCCCAGATAAGAAAAGCTCCTGCACTGCGCTGTGTGCCAGAACGTTTGTGAAGACGTGCACAAAGATTCAGAGTATTTTCCCTCAGAGGAACTTGACCGTCACATCCCATTACACTTGAAATTTGGGCTATTTTTGCCCGTGTGCATCATTCAGCGCTTGTCCTCACCAGCTCCTGCCTGCCAGGACGATGACTAACTTTCTCCCTTCACTTGTTCCCTCCACCCCTGAGAACATTCACATCCATCTGGAGTTTCTCACAACAGAATATTTTTAAGCTAACCAAAACACCATAAAACAGGATCAGCAAACTCCTCTCGCTCGTCCCCACATCCTCCCGAGTCTCGGCACATGACGGCACCGACCTTGCAGCCCCAGGCTGGAGCCAGTGCCCTTGACCTGGGGCTGATGGGGGCTCCCTTGGATGCCAACACACCTCTGCAGGGCATCCTGGGCGAGAAACCCTCTGTGAATCGGGGTCTCTACAGGCCTTTTCTTAATCAATTAGATCCTGTTCATTATCTACTATTTAATTTAACTTCCCACTTTAAAAGAAACAAAGAGGAGCCCACCTTCCCTCATGCTCCAAGCTATCCAGCCTCACTTCAACTCCCCATCCTAGGAAGAAAATGAGGCTTTGGAGGACACTTTACCCAAACTGCCCATATTCTACTCAAAGAACAGAAAGGAAAGCTAAAGAGGGACAGAAACGAAAGGATGCTATCAACTGAACATGAATCAGTCACCAAGTGGGAACGGAACAAAATGTAACAGCATTAAGCTGCGGCACAGGACACAGATTTTGAGGAGCAGGAAAATCCTGGTGACTAAGAACGGCATGGCAGGGAGAAGGCAGGCCAGGCACATCAGGGATGCTCAAGGCTGGCCTGGAAACGCAGCTGCTGGGAAGGGCTGAGAAGGAGCTGCAGCCTGCGGAGAGGTGGTGCGGGGCCGGCAGCTCCAAAGCCCAGCGAGCCCCGAGCTGCCTGCCACAGTTTCACCTTGCTGCACGTCCTCCTCCAAACCTCAAAGTCAATATTGCATTCACGTATTTAACACCTTGCTTTGGCAAACCGATACAAAGCTGACCACCTCCCACCCCCACACGGTACCAGCCTGCAGAAGGGCTTCATGTACACCCGCCTCGCTCGTATTCGGGTTTCCCTGGGGCGTCCTCCGGGGTCCTGAGCCATAACCCTCCTGCTGTCCGCCCAGACCCGATATGGAGCTTCCCCGTCTCCCCTCCGCAAGGTCAGGAAAACAGGTCTTGCAAAAGCAAACTCTTATTAATTGCAAATGCTCTCTGCTTTTTGTTCATCAGCAGCCGGGGCTAATTACTCTGCTGAGGAAATAAGTCACCTGAAATTTGTTGCCCAGGCTGTTCCTCTGCCGGCTGCATCTCTCAGACATCGGTAAGATCACTCACCCACAGGAAGAAAGCAAAACTCTGAAGAGAACCAGTAACAGTAGAGAGGAAGAACGTGAAGCTGCCCAAAAGATCTCATGAGCTACAAAGCAAGAAAAAAAAAAAAACCCTTTTTGAGATCCATTAAAGGCAAATCCTTTAACATTTACTTTCCTTTCTGTCGTCATTTTAAGTTTCCACATTACCGCCCCATTAATTAAGCAAAACTACAGGAACCGATGGGTATTTTGACAGAGCATAGACTACTGGACTCGGCCCAGCAGAACTGTCATAACATTCTGATCTACAACAGTAAGGGTGCCGTGGGTTTGGTGGTTTTGAAGAAAAACAAAAAAAAGAACACTAAGCCCCAGTAATTCTGCGAAAGGTAACAGGTTATGGCCACAAAAAGCAATGGATTTTAACTGTTAAAAAAAATCCTTTGAAATTATGTATTTTCCAGTCTATAAGTTTTTAATGGATATAATCTGGGTATTTTCAAAGCAGGCACAGGAGGAAATTAGTCAGGAAAATATTTAAGTGTTAGAATATGGTGATTATATACAAGTATGTGACTCTCTAGTACCCAGCAATACTTCAAAGAGGGAAGGGCTGAGTTAATTTTATTCTACTGACGTACCCTGTGGAAGTGCAGACACACAAGGGATGGAAAAATAGGGGGATCAGAGCTGATCCTGCAGGGAGGGACAGACCCCACCTCGCCTATGCGGGTCTGGGGTGAGGCACAAGCTCCCCGTGCCCCAGCCCTTCGGGAGAAGGGAGCAGAGCGATCGGGTTGCTTTAATTTGATTTTTCTCGTTTGTGAATTCACTTGAGGAACTACATCAGGACCGACACCAACTCGGCTCCCTGCAGCCGTCCGGGGTCGGATGCTGAGCAAGGAAAACCCTTCCAAGGAAAGCAGCGTGCTGCAGGGCTTCGTTTTACAAAGGCGCTGTGTGCTAAAGCGAGCTGGGCTGGGAGAGGCGAGATAATTCCTTGGACCAACAGACAGAGCTGGAAAAAGCTCTGGGGCAGGCAGTGCCTTCAGCGGGCGAGCAAGAGGCTGGGTGGGCACAGGCATCCCGCTCCAGCCCCTTACACAGGACGGGGAGGGAGGAGCAGGACATTCACTGGGAGGTTGTAAGGTTATTTTGATTTAAGGGCGGTTGGAGGCTTTCTGTCAGCAGGGTGCAACAGCAAAGCCGCCCATCAGCCAGCTGGGGCAGTCCGGAGGGCAGCAGACACCCATCGACCTGCTTGAAAGTTCACACTAAATGTTAATTCGGAACAAACTGGTACCAGTTGCTTGAGCGATGCTACTTTCCTGAAGGAACTTTAACTTGGAAGAACAGTTTAGCTTGCAGCTTATTTCGGGAGTTATAAATCATTAACGAACTGTTACGTTGCGTCCTTTTCCATTGTAATCTGTGCCATGCATACACATCACACCAAAATCAAACCTAGTTAAAAATTACTGCATGGGGATGGAAACTGGGGCCACACAAACCATATTAACATTACAAAATTGAATATGGTTAAACATCCAGTTAATCATCATCAATCCTACAGCTACAAGACAGAAGAGTTTTATAGGACACAAAAAACCCCCCAATTTTCCACCAGCACAGCCACAGCATACAGACACCATCTCCAATGAAGCTTTTGCATTCTAAACCTTAACCTCCAAAATAACAGAAAGTAACAGAAATACTGTTAACTACTGCTGCGGTAGCTAAGTTGGCATTAAATATATTCCTTTTTGATACAATCTTCATAAACTGAAGCCCAGAAATGCAACGGGAAAGAAACATCAGCGGTGCCTCAGCAACCAAACAGTTGTAAGCTCCAGCGATTTATACATTTGCATTGCAGGGCTTGAGCTCCTTTTAAAGAAACAGCCCAAACATCTTACTCAACAAACCAAAACTAATTGCCCACAAAAAAGATTTTAAAGCTGAAAACAGATTATTCAACTGAAGAGGCCTCCGAGCTCATTTTGCTGCAGCCTTTTTTCACGGAAAGCTCAATTCCACAGAAGGGAAAATAAAAGGAACATAACAGTAATTTACCCAAGTTCTTGTGGTGATACAATTAATTCATACGGCTGTTAGTGATCAGCATCCCTGTCTGTATCAGGTGGAAGGTAGATTTGAATTTACTGCCTGCTTTTGATTACTCCATTGCAATATATGTGCAAAAAAAGTTGATATTTAAGTGTTTGCTTTGCTATTCATCGATTACATCATTTCTAAATGGAGCCTTGCAGTGAAAAACTACACAGCTTTTCAGGAAGGAGTTATAGCTTTTTCTATGCAAAATATAACTGACTATTAGCAAGGGTTTCGGGGAAGGACGCAGCATTTTTCCAGGCTGCTGTCAATAATTTGTAGCTCTCTCTAGGGACCGGTGCTGGAGAAGCAAGGACAACCCCAACACTTGGATTTTCCAGGGGCAAACTGGCCTGCAACAGCAATACGAACATCAAAAGGCCCATAAAGCACTGCTTTACCGTCATTCCTCCTTTTAATATCAGTACTTCTCCACAATGTTGCTTTGTTCGCCAGGGAACACAATTTCCTCCCCTATGGAAATCCATTTTCCTAGTCACGAGCAAACCAGCAGGGTTTTGGGAAAGGTGTGCCAGCAGGTGCCAGGCTGGCAGCACCAGTTCTTCCTCTGCATTTAAAAAAACACGTACACACCAACTACCACAAGCCTATAAATCCATCAGGAAAGAATCCCCAGCTGCTCCAGACCCAACAGAGACACACGGCTGTGCCGTGCCAGGCGACCGCTTTCCCCCACCAAGGGCATCGGCCACATCTGGCAGCAGCTGGGCAGATTCACCCACAGGGGCAATGGCAAAAGGGACAAGAGCAAAGCCTCGGGCAGGCCCAGGGACGGTTTACACTACTCGTGGTGCTTCAGGAGCAGATTTGTTGAAAACCTTCTGGGCCAAACACCACAGCACAGCTTGGGCTGCCCCTGGTCCCCTGCCCACCGTGCTCCCGTGTCCCCACACAGCCACGGGCACATAAAGCTCCACGTGTCCAGAAGGGACATGGGACAGAAAGAGCATGACATTGGCCTTGCAGGGTGGCCAACATGCCCGTGCCTGTCCTGCCGCTCGGCTGTGAGCCCCCTCAGGCTCGGGATGCTCTGCAGAAGGGTCCTCCCTCCCTGTCATGTTTCAGGAGACCTGGGGCCAGGGCTCCCAGGCACTCGGACGGAATGTGGATAGGAACACTTCCACGGCCCTGAAAATATGTTTGCATTTGTTCACTTAGTTGCTAAAAATGCTCGAGTCACATGGGAACGCCTGGGAATGCAGCCCAGGAATTTCGTTTGTAAGCAGAATTGTGTTTCTGGAGATCATTGACCTGAACCGTAAATAAATATTCAGAAAAAAAAAAAAAAAAACAGAAAGATTCACGATTTATGGTCCTTGAGATGATCTATTCAATCAGAAACAGCTGGAAATATTTCCCATAGGGCCCTCACCAACCTACTATCAAGTGGCTGAGTCCTGTAGATCGGAAAATAACCCACGGCCCTTCCGTGGAGGCTGACTGGATCCAGTTCCAGGCCAGGAGCCTATGATGGGAAAATCCATATCTCAGATTTACAGAGTCTCTGCCTGATAACAAGCCCAGTTATTCTGCCAGTTGGACAGCAGGATTGACCACAGAATTCAGAATCCTGTTTATTCATTACAGCCAGGCCATCTCTCTCTCTACCTGTGCAAACTGCAGTTACACAGCACAGCCAGTCTAAAAATCTGCATTCTGGTAAGGTACCAACCTCAGAATTTGCATTTACCTCAATGGAATTTTTTTATCCCAGTGAATGGCAAACTGCTGTGATACAGCGAGATCAGATTTTGAGAGACTAAGAGACAGTCAGCACACAGCAAACATCAACCAGAAAACATCTTCAAACCAGCAAAACTTGGAAAAGCACATGCAAAAGGCAATACACTCAAGTGGAATTAAAGTTGCCAGATAAGTCAGATATAATTGCAAAAAATAAAGAAGTATAATACTTGATCCTTCAAAAAAAACCCTTATATACAAACCTACAACTCAATAATTCCCAACTGGGAATTTTATTGCATCAGTGCCAGTTAACTACAGGTGTCCAGAGATTTAAATGTGCCAGTATCATCCCATGTCCCTATAATACTGAGCAGTTAGATATTCTTTGGGATTACAGGTAAAATAATGCTCCGTTCTCTGGTAGACACCTTACATATCACGCTGAAGCATAAGGTAAATATTATATATTTAAGTGCATAAGAAAAAAAAACAGTAAAATAATTTTTCCCATTGAGCAGTGATATCCATCAAACTTAACTTCAACTTAGGACACTCCCGTTCCAAAGGAAGCTGTTCGGCTACATCTTGTTACTCTGTCAAGCAACGCACCCGAGTGAAGAAGAAAGGCCAGTTCTCATGTTGATTTCTGACCTGATACCAGCAAGAATTTTATTTCCTGCTCGTACCAAATCTGCGTGAAAGCGAAGGAAGAAACAGGTCAGCGAGAGGCAAAGGAGCAAGTGCTCTTGTTGGAGTTCTCCGGAGAGAGGGCAAATCACGAGCGACTGGATGGGATGCGGGAGAACAGGCGCAGTTTTTGCCCTGGATACTCTTTGCTCATTCAGGATCTCCTTTTTCTCCACCCTCATTGAAGAATCCTGTTTTTCCATCTTCCTCACCTACACCACCTTTCCAAACCCCTCCTCACCCCTCACGGTACGCTCCGTGCACTGTTATCCCACCTCACTGAGCTCATGGTTCAGTCAACAGTGCAGGTTCAGTTACCCCAACTGTTCATCAACACCAAACTACTCCTGTAAAACCAGGTCAATAGTGATGAAAAGCTGAAGAGAACCATGACTTACTGCAGCAAGCAGAAGCGCTGCCGTTGTGGTTCCCACCTCAAATCCTGCAGGTCCGGGCTGCTGCCAGAGGCCAGGTCAGTGCTAGAAATCACCTGAAAATAAGCAACAGTGCCACACGCTGTGGAAAACTGTTCCCCTTGGTACCATCCCTCGCCTCGGAGCGTGTCACACAGCTCCCCATCCCCCTGGCCCCCCTGAGGCACAAGCTGACAGAGACAGAGGACTTGTTGTTTCCAGCCGCGGCAGGCGACGGCTGCGCAGGCTTTTGGTGAGGTTTGCTTCAGTTTTATTAAACAACTCCTACGGCACTGGTACAGAATCTCCCACCACAGACCGTGCCTGCAGCACCAGCTCAAGACTAAAGAGCAGCCCTTGTACCAGACTAAACCATTCCCATCTTTCATGAGCCGATGCCCCCAAAGCTGAAGCTGAATTCCATCCCGTGGGTTAAAACTCAACAACAACGCTGCATGTTTTCGTAGCCAGGTAAGGCCACAGAGCAAATCTGCAAGGGAAGGAAGGAAATGAAGCACAGTTGGTGTTAATTATGCAAAACAAGATGTGACTTAAAGGATGCGAGTAACATCTGGGTACAAGCAACAGGTGCCTGATAAGAGAGGAGGAAACCCAGACCTTTCATCTGTGCCGCAGGAGCGGACAGCGGCTGTAGCTTCGTTCAGAATGGAGATAACGATGCTGAGTCACCTCCAGGGCGGATTTTAGAAGGTTTATGAAGTGATTTCACAGCAAGTGGAGGGGATGCACTACCCCCACGTCAGGGAGCCCGGCTGCCAGGGAGAGGCCCCCACTGCGTGCCGTGGCATTTCAAGGCAGCAAGACAAAGCTCAGGGACGCGTTCGTGAGGCATCGCTGAGTGGATGGGCCCAGCGCTCCCCTCTCCCCACCAGAAATGCAGGGTCTGCTTTGCCATCCCTCCCTCTCTGGGTTACAACGATGGGCTCCTCTCACTTCCCACGGAGGCTGAGGGAGTAGGGGGTGATCCACAAGGAGGCTTCTGAGAAGCGGCATCTCCTGCAGGAGCAACAGGCTCAACGATTTCCAGTCCTCCCAGGTTCTGATAATCTTAAAAGCTCTCAAACACAGCCCTGCCAGAGTTGCACTCAAGCCTCATAGCTCTGTATCTAAGCAGGCACCTCCGATTTCTGTTTGGTGGCACCTCCGATTTCTGTTTGGTGGCACCTCCGATTTCTGTTTGGTGGCACCTCCGATTTCTGTTTGGTGGCACCTCGACAGGGACCTGGTTCAGGCAGTGCCTGGTAGCCCTTGATACCACTGCCAGGTATTTATTTCCAGGCATGATAGACCAGCACAACTACTGCTGGTAGCCATGCACAAGGGAAGAAGAATTCCTATAGCAACATCCCAACAACTTATCTGACATAGTTATGATATACTTGGCACAATACAACAGCAAGTGTACCAGGAGGCCTAATTTTTCCTACTCTACCCATCGCTAGAAGCATCACAAGCATCAAACACATCAGAAATATACGATGTTGCCCTAGATGGCTTTTGCAGCAATGCATTTCCATGCAAGGGGAGGATCACCTCAGTGGATTAAAAGCTAAAGATCCAGTTACCCAGGTTTTATGAATTATTTCTGAGTTAGGTGATAAACACCTGAAATTCCCTTCTCTCATTTTAATAAGAAATTTTAATCTCCAGTCTCCACCCTCATAACATACACAGAAATGGTTCAGTAAGCAATAAGAGGGAAAGAGTTCTCCTCTTTGTATCACCAACAGACAGCAAAACCACCTATAAGGGCATGTACAGTTTCAAGAGGCAAGGCCAAGTCTAAAAACCACCTCTTCTCTAACAACCTGAGCTCACTGCCAGCAAATTAGAAAATTCCACATGCAATATCGGTTTAGACAGGGAATTAGCTACTTCTTCACGCAGGAGTGCTGCTTGCATGCTGACTTACTGCAAGCCTCCAAACACCAGCCAAAAAGGATTTGGAGGTACATGAAAACCTCAGCAGATAAAGTCTACACATATGTTCTTGATCCAGCTTAAAGACAGTAAAATGCCAAGCGACCAAAGATTTAAGACAGAACACGGCTACACATTCAAAACGCCCCAGAAGCACAAGTTACGCATTCCCCAGGGGGTTGCACTTTCACTTCACTAAATTGCCTGCATATTTGCTTTTTTCTGATGGTAGATTAGGAACCATGCATTTCCTTAAACCACCAGCTTTTGGCCAAGACACACACGCCTTTCCTGGAGACCTGCCAGCCCACACTCACAGAAGAGGCAGATCTGGAGCCACGTTCCAACGTGAGCTGCTCCAAGGCGAGCCCAGGACCCGGCTGCTGGTGACTGCCAGCCCCTCGCCAGAGACCTGGCTCTCTCGGGCCGGGCAGGTGGGAGCGCAGTGCGGAAGGAGGAAGCGTGACTGAGCAGCCTGGCCCCGCTGAACGAGACCCAGGGCTCACCTGTGGCATTTTGTTACATCTCTATACCACAATTTTGTGACTGCGAAGAGCACAAACTCGACAGCCCAGAGGAAGAAGCACATGTTCTATTTAACACGCCTGACTGCAAGGGGAACGTTTTTTAAAAGTAGGGAAAAAGGAATATAACCTTAAAAACATGGGTAGTAACACACTTTCCTCTAAGGCAGACCCAGCTTGAGCCCCAAAACCCCTGCGCGCTTCCAGGGGCAGGGTATCATAGGCTGCACAGAGCAGGCTTCAGCCTTAGCGTGAACGCCCCTTAAATATTCTCTCCCTATGGCCATCTGGTCATGCCTCACACACACACGTGGCTTCTCCACACAACATCAGCTCCTGCTGCAGGTAGCTGGGAAGAAACCTGCTCTCCAGCTGCCCCCAGGTGCGAGACGCTGACAAACTCCGTCCTCCAAAGCGGCCCAGTTCCCCTCTTCCAAGCACCCCCGTACAACTGGGGTATCTGCCCCATGCTGTGCACAGTTTGGTGGGCAGATTGTGGCCTCGTGAGGCACATCACATTCAAGGGACGTGACCAGAGGGGCATCTGATGTCTGAGCACACTCGTACCGCTGGCACGGTGGCGAGCGGAAGCAAAGGTGCCCAGGGCTCAGGCCGATGCCGAGGTGGGCTGTCGGAAGGGGCGCCTTCATCACGCCCCGTTACCGGAGCAGGGCGGTAGCTGGTCAGCACCCAAGGCTCTCGGGGCTTTACGAGCACTTTGTGGAACCACCAGCAGTCAGCAGAGCGGGGCACAACACATCCCTTTCAGAGATCACCTTACTGCGGTCTGTCCACAGAACCACAGCTCTTCTACTGACTGTAGGACATAAAAATTGCAAAGTGTTTAGGTAGATGGTGATGATGAGTATTCTCTGTCTTCATTGGGAAAAAGAAAAAAAAAAAAAAACAGGCAGATACCAGAGGTTCCAGGAACAGGCAGTGTTGTACAAGCTGGACAAATATTTTGCTGCTTCATACAGCTTCAGTAAAACAAATAATATGACCTGAACCTGACAGTCAAAGTAACACAAAGCCCTAGGGAAGGTAAGGGTGTAGCCTCTATCACAAAGCACAGGCAACCGTTCAGCTTTCTCAAGGATATGCAAGAACAAAATCAAAGTATCTACTTCACAGGCAACACTTTGTGGCAGTGTCACAGTTCATCCCAGTGAAGAAACCGCCTTCAAAACTCTACAGCCATTTCAGGGTTTAAACGCGCATGAAATAAGTAAGCAATTAATTTCCTGCACAAGAAAGGAACATAGAGTTCTGTAGCACTGGTACTACCAACACGCACAAACACGCTACACCTCTCGGGATAAGTGGGATTTCTCTTCAAGCCTCAGCTTCCAGTATCCCATGATGGCAACGTGACACTCCTCCCTGGCACTCTATCAACCCCACAGAGCCCTTTCTACAAGGACAGCCTCGTCCTCGCTGGTAGTAGCACAATCTTTTCGCAGGAGATTTGGGGAGCAGAGCAGAGCACCAGGCGGGCAGCAGCGGCGGGCAGAGACACCAGCCCATCCACCCACATCCCACCCCAGCGTGGGCATCTTGAGCTCCTCCTGTTCACAGAGGAAAGTCAGAAGAGCCAGGAGGCTCCAGAGCGCAGCTCCTCAACCCACCACCCTCCTGCTGGGGTTTTGCTTCAGTGACCCACAGCTCAGCTCCCAAATACTGACCCAACCCAGGGCCTGCTGGCACGAACGGGAGGGGCAGCTTGGAGGAATCCACACGTGGTTCCAGCCCAAAGCAGCTGTACACGCCCAAGCACAGCAAACATGACAAGCTTTAGCAAGAAACACCCCTGTCCATAGGGGAGAATTAGGCAAATACATTTTAAATACGTGTCAGGGACAGAGGCAGAAGGAAGAAGAGGTGAATTAACTCAAAGATTTACCTTTTCAGAACTCTATGCTTAAAAGGTCTCCTACAATTCGCAGTGACACCAGTGATATTCTGGGTTCTCTCACGCCAAGTTTTCCCTCCCTAGAACCATATGGCCAGACCCCATTTCCTCCTCACCCCTCCCCACACACATGAACAATTTTTCTTTCCTCTCTTCTGTTTCATTGCCGGGGCTTTTGTCAGGAGCGTACTGCCTAGCTGGGCTTGCCTGTAACCGCCGGGTGATTACAGTGCCAGCCCTCCCTGCTGCTACGTAGCAGTTTGCAGTTGTCACAGGAGCGGCCGGGGTCTCGTGGGGAGATGCTCACGGCACTGCCACAAAGCCCTTCCCCTACGTGCGGCCCTGAAACACAGAACTCAGCACAGAAAAGCCTTTAATCCTGAGCTGCTCGGCTCCAGCACCGCTGCGGTGTCACCGCACACTTGCAACACTCAGACCAAGGTTCAGAACTAACGCATATGCTCCTCTTGTAAAATGATGGGATCGGAGCAGAGCTTTTTGCTCAGGCATTTGAGCCTCAGCTTTGAGCTGATTTCCAACACTAAACATGGCAAGATGTTATTCCCCTCCCCCATATAAGCATTTTTAAAATCGCATTTTCTTCCATTATGCATTTATTTGCCAATTTTCAAAATCACAGACATCAAATTTCTACGCTTGCCTGTCCTTCAGGCAGTATTTTATTGTAAAGAATAAAATGACCAATAACAAAGTAACATTTTTAACAACCGTACGCTGTCTGTTCCCAAAAGCCAGCACCCATCCTGGGTACTTGAAGCCTCACAACATTGCATGCACCGCTCGGATAAGCCATTCTGTAGAGTCTCCTTCTTCTGTCCTTCCCTTGTCAAACTGCATTTGCCCATGACCCATGAACACTGCTCCCACTTGGAAAGGTCTCTGCCCTCGGAGACAAACACACACAGAACTAAACAATCAGCCTTAGAGCTCTTGGAGAAAGAAATCTTTTCTGGGGAGGGTGTATCTGCAATAATGCACAGTGTTCATATTAGCACTGATTAAACAAACAACACAGACATTTTTTTCCAGGGCTGTGCAGGCTTTTAGGTACGTGTGCCATCAATGTGGTAGGAAATGAGAAGGGGCTCGGTTTGTATGTGGGAGATGACTCTTCACACATATTAAAAATACATCGTTAGCCTTAATGCATTTTCGGTGTAGAGCAACCTGCCTCCAAGGACCCTGGAGGACCCGGCCTGCAGCTGCTTCTGTGCCAGCTGAGCTTCTCCATTTGCTGCACGGGAACTGAGGCACACCAGGACATTTCGGAGCTCTCCGTGGGCAGCTAGGGCAAAGTTTTCAGAGGACCTCCACACCGAGAAGCAGCTGTTTGCTATAAAGATCATTTGAAAAACCTGGCCCTGAGGGCCTGCCTCCCACTGCCTGCTGGGGATGAGGTCCAACAGGACTTACAAAAAAACCTAAACGTGGGAAAAAACTGCAAAACTGAGAGCAGCCCAGAAATCGCCTCCTTTCCAGCAAGCAGGGCCATCTCCCTGCTCTTGGTCGGTTCGTGCAACCCACACGGCTCCACCCTGCCGCCTCCTCCACCTTCCCGGGAGAAGGAAGCCCCAAAATCAGACCCACAGGTTGCACACACGACCTGCGACCGCAGCCCTGGGTTGCGTTCGCGTTTTCATACGGTGTCGCCAGGAAGAGGCACGATCGGTAACGCGCCGGGGAGGGACACGCGTGTGACGCTGCTGCGGGGACGGGAACGCACCGCGGGCCGAACGCGGGGACACGAAGCCGAACGCCGAAGGAAAACCACGAATATCTCCTCCCTTCCCAGCCGCACGCCCCAAAAACAGGGCTCGCCGCACCCTCCAGCCTCACACGCCCCCATATTCCTCCTCCCCCGCCCGCACAAACCCGCACACGGGCAGCAAGACCCCGTCCGGCTGCCGGCGAGAAGCGCCGCCGCCCTCCGCCCCGCACCGCAGCGGGATGCGACCGCCCGCGGCCGCAGAGGTGGGATGGGGGGCGGGGGGCACTCCGGCGGCTGCGGGGGGTGGCGGCTCTGCCGAGGGGCTGGGGGCATCCGAGGGGCTGGGGGGGTCCTGACGGCTGGGGAAGGGGGGAGGGGGCCGGGGCTGGGCGAGCCCGGAGGGGAGGAGGGGGCTCGGCGGTGCCGCCTCCCCCACCCCGAGCCCCGGCGGCCGGGAGCGCGACGCCCCCCGCCCTCGCTTCCCTCGCCGTTACCTCCAGCCCCGGGCGGGGGGCGCGGTGCATGCGCAGCTGCCGCCTGCCCTCCATTCATAAAAAAAAAAAAAAAAAAAAAAAAAAAAAAAAAAAACTAAAAAAAAAAAAAAGCGCGAGCCGTACCCGTCCTCCGCAACTCGCACCATGTTCCTCTCCAGCCCCCCATTCATAAAAAGACAGCCGAGCATGCGCGCTGGCGCCCTGGTGCCCACCCATTCATAGAGTCGGGGCGGCCGCGCGTGCGCAGGAGGAGCGGCTGCCCTCCCATTCATAAAATAGCCATTTTCCCAGGCAGCGGCGGTGGCAGCATCGCGGCCGCCGCTGACAGCGCCGCGCTCGTAGGTCTCTGCCCGCAGCTCCAGCCGCTCTCGCCGGGCTTTTCCCAGGTCCGGCCGCTCTCGTCCCTCTCGGATTTAGGATTAACTCGCCCATGGAGAGATGGTTTTAGCTGAATTATTCCGAGTAAGTACGAGATCCGCGGTTGCGAGCGAATGTTAAATATTTTGAAGTAGGGAAAATAAAGGCTGCTCCCCGAGGGAAGATCCTGCGCTCTTCCTAGATGAATGTCTCGTCCCTTAAAGATCCCTGATCACAGGCATGTTTCTGACGGTGACTTTTCTAACAGCGCTTCCCTATCATTATGTATAGTGGATAGCTGCCCAGTGGTTCCCAACCTAAAGGAGACTTTGCATTCTGAAAAAATTACTCTGTTTCTTGCAGAATTTGCATTTGTGTTCCTGCATTGCTTGTTGAGAACCTCTTTTCTGTGTTCCTTCATCAACATCTGCATTTGGTGTACGTATATGGCAGGCAGGGTTCACCATACTGGCGTCAGGTTTGTTTGCAGAGCTTTTTACAGCAGAATAATGCTCCTCTTTCTGTTGATGGGGTGTCCTCTCCTTCATCCCTTCTTCCTTCCCCAAAAAAGGAGCATAAATATATGGTCACCTGGGCTGACAAATAAGAATTGGCTATTTCTTGCTTTGGAATATGAAAACTGATTATATGCATTTCCTCTCTTTTCCAAAGCCCTACGGCTTGTTAGTGTCAAGGAGTTCTGAGCTGTCTCCATAATAGGACACTTCAGAGATCAGCCACTGGTGTGTCAGAGCTTTCCTGCATGACCTTTGCTCTTCAGCATTTTATTTCATACAACTGTCTTGTTTTCTTTCCTTTTTTTTTGGCCTCGGTGCCTCACTCCATCACTGTTCTGCTCCCTGTCTAGCTGCACACTTGGTTGCTTCAGTTTTAAATCTGGATGGATTATATATTTTAAAGGCTCGATAGGCAGTAAAAATGTGTACCTGGAATCATTTCATGAAGGTATATGCAATATATATGGAGGGAAAACCTGTCTTGGCTGCTTTTCTCTACCAACTGCGTAGCAAAGATAAGCCAGGATTTTATTTTCTGGTACCAGTCCTGGCGTCACAGGAGAAAGACAAGCCTAGAGACGACATGTTCTGAAAATTCATTATCAGAAGGGGAATGGAAAAAACAGAAAGGGGCATATAAAAGGCACAAAGGTCTTAGAGGAAAGCAGGACTGGAAATGCAGACCTTGGAAATGGCAGTGCAAATGAATATCAGCTTTGACCACAGGAGGAAAAGGCTTCGCTCTTTTTCTTCAAGTGACCAAGGGTCTGATTTCTTGATTTAAATCTTTTATAGCCCCAAGTTTTTCCTTCAAGGGTGAAGGAGAGAAAGAAGGAGAAAAGGAAAAGCATCCCTGAATCATCCAGAATAGAAAAGGCACGTTCTAGGTTCTTTAAAACTTCTTCAGCTGCTGCCTTTCTTCCATACCATCCTGAGGGCACCGTGTGCCAAAAATCAGCTCAGAAATTGCAGTTGAATTGGGTAAAAAGAAACCCAGCTTCCCCAATATTAAGCCCTCCCCCCTCTCTCTTTATTTTGGATTAAAGAATAAAGCTGCAATTTGTGCACGGAATGACAATGATCCTGATGACTGGCTTCCCCCTTCTCCATATAAAAATGAATGATAGCAGGAGGAGGGGTTGTTCTCAGTTATTGGAACCCCACTGGGGATGTCTCATTGATAAATGTGCCATTTTCCATGGGCTGCTGTGTTTTCTGTTGCTAGAACGGACTCCATATCAGTCTTAGAAAATTAAAAAGACTATTTTCTGAATACTGCAGTCCTTTTGAAATTCTCCATGAGGTATGTGCAGGGGAGAAATTATTTGTTCCCCTCCTGAAACAGCAAAACAAAAGCTGTTTTCATGGAATCATGACTAATTCCGAAATCATACTGGGAAATGCAACATCTCAAACAGCAATTCCCCCCCCCCCCCCCCAAAAATCCTCTTATCAGACTTCAGTGAAATAAAATCCACAACCCTTGCAACACTACAGCAATAATTAATTCACAGTTCTGACAGTTTTCCAAATATTAGTTGTAAAAGCAAAAAAAAAATCATTAATCATACTGCTGTACAATTTTCCAAATCCAGCCCAGTACAGAAAGCTGCCTTTTTATAGGCAAACAGTTACACAAGTATTGTTTGGGGTTTATTCTTTTTAAATACAATACAATGTATTTCCTTAAGAAAATATAAAATCCTTCTAATATAGTTATCATGTAGTACCATCAGCTTAATAGATCATACCTGAGCTTTGTTCTCTGGCCTTAAAATAAATGTTCTTGGCCAATAGAAAGCCTTGACTAAGAAATTTGAGTCCCTGGAGACCTGAACGTTAGTGGGCCAAAATGTGCTTTATTCCCTTGCAGTGTAGGAACAGGCTTTAGCTGGACAGAGACAGCTTCTTGGAAGTCTACAGGTCTCATTTCCCAGCTTCTGAATTTCCACTCTCTGGCAAGAATTTAGTGTCTCATTTTTAAAAATGGCAGGTTTCCCTCATAAGCTTTCTAATTTTTTTTCCTTATTGCTCGTAGAGAAAATTCTAGCTGTCCTTGGGTAGATAAGGCTGCTAAGGAGGGGAACAAAAAGAACTAATATCAGTAATTCTTTAATATTAATACACACTTTATGGAAAAAAGCTTTTTTTTTTGGTTTTTTTTTTGTTTTTTTGTGGTTTTTTTCCCCTTTTTTTAAAGCATTTGCAGCTTGACTCAAAATTCAGCTGGCCTAACTCAGTCTTAATGAACCCCAGCGTTATATATTATTCTTAATCACACATTAAAAAGATGGGCTTGCTGAAAGGTCTCCTTTAACTTCAAGTGTCACCTTCCGTCATTAAAAGCTTTTGTTGAACCTTTGACTTCCATCGGTAGCAGCGTGTCCCTCATCACTGCCGGGAGGTCTGGTCAGGAGGATGTCCTTCATGCCAGACAAAGGCAATGGCAGAATTTGTTGCCTTATCACCAGCTCCTCCTCCACTGGGGCTCGGGGAAGCGAGTCCTTTATTGATCCCTCTCGCCTGCTGCGGTGGAAGCCAGCCCTGGCCAGCAGCACCCTGCCTGCTCCCGGGTCCCTGCTCCGCTGTGCCTGCCCCAGCTGCCCCGCTGGGGGCACATACTCTGTGAAGCCCTGGAGATCTTCCCTTTGCAAGTACTTCTCAGCAGCAAGGCCAGCTCTGAGACCAGGTACCCTGGCTTCCTTTTCGCTGCATGTCCTGGGGATTTCCCTCTCTGCCAAATGGCTGGAGGGAGGAGCTGTAAATACACCCCCCAAGCGGGGGATGCAGCGGTGATCAGTGCTTTCTAGATAAGGATTTCTAGACAGTGTAACCAAACCAGCACAGGATTGTTCTAAAAGCAGTGAGAAACCCGAGGAGATTTGCACTAGTCACCGTTGATTCTGAACAGCGTTGACTTGCGCAGGCCATGAAATATATGCCCGCCCTTGACAGTACACTGCTTCAACGTATGTTGTTTTCAGTTATGGAAATGTATTTGGACTTATCTGTACAGCTTCTGTTGCTTGCTTTGTTTTCTTCCTGTTGGCCCATTTTTTCAGAAATTCCCGTGTCCCATATAGCAAAGCAAACAAGCACATTTCTGCAGCGCAGTTGCTGCGATTGTTACTACCCGTACGTTCATCTTAACGAGGTGGCCGCCACAGCTCTCTCGGAGACTGATTCCGCTTTTGCATGGACAGTAGCAGGTCTAGTGGCACAGTAACCAAGAGGAGGTGTGGTCCTGCTGTCGGGTGACAAGATTCGGAGGTCTCTGGTCTGTCCCCTCCCCATCACTGACCCACAGCAACACCCCAGGCAAGCAGCCCGGCCCTCCTCGCAGCCCCAGCGCACGGTGCCTGCAGGCGTCAGCCGGGGCTCGGCCTTTCATCTCGCCGTGGGCGTTTGCCGATCCCTTCTTCCCAAAAGCTTGAGACGCTTCGATGCTTGGAAACCTGTGATCGAAAATTCTTACTGAAAACTCAAATTCACTTTCCTCTGCTCACAGTAAGGAGGCAGAAGGCGGCTCTTTCCACACCATTACTCCCCACCCCGCCCAGTGCCATTATAACCATTATGGGTGTCTGGGAGCCAGCCGCCACCACCGCAGCAACGGGCAGCGCTGCTCCGCCTGCGTGTCCAGCAGCTCGCCACCATTACAGGGCGCAGGTCCAGGCTCGAGCAAGGGGCCACCAGCGACGTTACAGGACATGGAGAGGACAATCCAGTGCCAGCAATCCCAGGAGGAGACTGGGTTTGCTGAGGCAAACGGCTCTTTCCTGGCACTGGTGCTGTTCAGCCACAGCAGATGGCACAGGCTGCTCATGCAGTGTAATTAAGGCATAATTCATTAGGAGGAGATGAAGTGATCCCTGATCTGGTACGTGCAGCTTACAAAGGATAGAAAGAGTTGTTGGTGGCTACTCTGACCCTACTGGTGATCTCTCCATTAGCAAACACACCCCAAGCAGCACATTTAAGGCTGAGTCCAGACATTTGCATGTCAGCATCTGGTGTTGAAATTTTCTGCATCTTTCAGAAACAGGTTGGGCAAAACCATGGTACCTTGTGCCTGGTGCTGGGTGGATGGGAGGTGGGTCATGGGAGCACATTTTCCCATTTTCCTGTTGGCTTCAGTGGGACTGGGGGCACTGGGGATGTGTTAGAGTCACACCAGCGCTTCCCTGGGCCGGGTTTTGCAGGATTGCTTCCACACAGGACCCAGTTCTGGCCTTAAGTCCCTTATTCTCATTATTCTTTTGTTACTGCATACATCTAGAATGTTGTTAAATGTGTGAGAAAAAACTCACTAAAATTATTAACTCATAGGTAACAGAGATGGTTAACCATTATGTATTTCTGCACTTGTTAGATATTTAAGTCAAGATCCATTTTGTTTTTCAGTAACTGGAAGACAAGTTATCCAACTCCACTTTGAAAAGAAAGATACTAGAACATTATTGCTTCAAAAATTGTTGTGAAGACCTTAATGAGAATGAGCTTTCCTGGGGGTTTAGATGACTTTCTTACAGAATTGCCTACCAGGATGTAGTTTTCTATGAAATCATGTAAGCAAGTCCGAAATCCTATTAAAACATAAGATGACTTTTGTTTTAATTTATATGACTAAAGAATCTTCAAAACTTTCAAGCCTGGAATAATACCAAAACACTTTAAAATAACAGTTGGTTTCCTACAAATTCAGGACTAGTAGTTATCCAGTACAACAGTCATTTTAAATTGGCAATATCTTGGTGAAGAGAAGAAACAAACACTGCAGCACATTTGTGAACTTGCCTTTTGAATCCAGTTTTACTCCCTTGGAAGAAAGTATATTTTGACTTGAAAATTGTATGTGGTGAGCAGCCATACGGTCCCTGGATGGCATGGGGGAAGAGACATTTTCTCCCCATGGGAGTTTGTTGACATGTCTGCTTTGAAAAGAACTCCATTGTTTCACCTACCTCAACAGAATGGAAAAAATCCCAGTCTAAGAACATACTCATGAATTTTTCTTCCTGTTGGCTACTTTCAGAAAATTGCCCGTACAATTGCAACCAGTGAATTTGTGCCTACGTTAATGCTATAATAGGTCTGTAATTACCGATGATCAAAGATTAGCTAATTTTGTTTACAAGTATTCTGCATGGCATTTTTTCTCAATTAAAGTGCAATTTGCAGTCAGACTGGATCAGTGCAGTGGACAACAAAGGCACTGTATAAAGTGTCAGAGCTTTTGCAAAGTTATGGTGCTCGAGTCTCTTAAAGCTCCTATTCTACCTTATTATTATCTCTTCTTTTATTTTTTTCTTTTTTCATTAATCCACAGTTTTCTTTGAGTGCCACATCTTGTTACATTAAATATGTTCCATTTGAGCAATTAATTCACTATGTGCAAGCAGTACCCAACTCCCCCTGCCAGAAAGAGCAGATCTGTTCACACCAGTGTCACAGACTTCAGTCCTTTCATGTCACAGCGGATGAGCCCCACGAGCAGAGATGTTCTTTCCTAGGGCAGGGTGACATGTGCAGCTCATCTCTAGTGACCAGCCCCTCCTTGGGTAGCCAGGGGGGCTGCCACAGGCAGCTTCAGGCACTCCAGTTAAAAGTGGGGGGAAGGGGCAGATGGACAGCTCAGCCTGTTCTTTCCTGCCTTCCCTCCCAACCGAAGGGGCTCACGTTCGTCACCACTTCTACCCAGGGCTGCTTCAGACACACAGTGGCCGTGTGCCGTGTGCTGAATTAGGTCGCTTCAACATCTGAGCCAACGCCAGCAACGGCAAGACACAGTTGACCACTCTGAACCCCACCTTGCTCACCTGCACAGGCCACCAGAGCCCACACCAGAGCCCCACGGTTACATCCCTTCAGCTCTGGTCCTTTTTCAAAGTCTGAAGTTCTGCCAGAACACCCCAAACATTAATTCTGGTTGGGAATGTGGCTGGGACAGAAGCTGCAGTTTACAAGATACCCATGTTGCTGCTCAAGGCAATGTTGTCCTGGCTGACAAGCACCCTGCGTGCATGATGGGTTCCTGGTGGGGAGGTGAAGAAGGGCATGGTGTCCTGCTTGAGGAGCAGGAATGAGTTTTCCTGCTGCTGAGCGGACATCTTACCAGATACTCTGGTAAAGAATCACGAGGTATCCTTAGATCTGCCTGCAAACTGACTGTGTTTCAAAGGATGACTTACTTGTATTGTTCCAGTCATCCTGGAACGGTTTCACACTGGTTGTAGCTGTATTTTTCCCCTCTGGGGAACACATGAACCAAAAAAAGGTCAAGTTGTGATGTCTTGGAGGATCTTCCAGGGAGGATCACCAGGATCCGTGCATATACCCAGGCAGGCACACCTCAGCCTACAAGACTTCACGGGAGCAGTCTGGCTTCTTGACTTGCTTCTGGTCCAGCACGAGTCCTTAACCAGAGAACTTGACTGGATCCCTCTTCTTTACCATGAGGGATGGAATGCTGTGTACATATGCAGCTACTGGTACCCTCTGCTGAAATCTTTCTTTCCATGGGATGCAGACACAAAGCTTAAAGCAGAAACAGCTCAGGGAAGACGTGCTCAAGGCACGTGCCAGGGGAAGAACGCAAACGAACTGAAGCAACCATACCATAAAATATTGATCATCATTGTTATCTGGGCAGATCCCAATGGAAGAGAGCCTCCTTGCAGAGCAAACACCACCCAGCTCACTCTCTAGTTCAGCACTCAAGATGTTTGACCTGGATCTGTCTCCAGCAATCTTACTGCGCTGCTGAAACTTCTGGTGACAAGACAATCGGCAGCAATGTAGTCGTGGTCCTTGGAAAATTCTGTAAATATTACAGAAATCTATGTCTCTTAAGAGTAGCTTAAAAGGTGAGAGCAGTTAACTGTGGCAACACTCTGCTCAGGAGTGAAAAGGCAGGGCAGAAGTTGAAGGACCATGTGTAGCACCGCACTAAAACGTGGTAGGGTGTGTATCTATGGTGTTTTAAAGGTGATCTTCAGCAAGAAAGATGTTGTGTCCAGAGCAGGGGTCTGGGAATTAGGAGGGCTGGGTCTTATTTGGCTGTCTTGACCCCAGAGGCTTTATCCAAGTAGATCCTGTGCCCAAATGTCTGCAGGGTCTTCGAGTTTGCCATGTCAGGGCTTCCGTTCCCCTTGTTCTGCAGAAAAAGTTTGTCTGTTGAAAAGACAATTTGAAAGAGTGTTATAGCGAAAAAAGCTGATGAATCATTTTCAACATTAACTATCCTAAAGTGTGGCGTCTAGTCCAGGGTTCCTCTCCTTTCTGTGGTAATCAACTCTGAAATCCTGATTAGCATTATCTCGGTGAAGCCACCGTTCATGTCTGCCTGCACATGGCCACGTCTATGTACCAGGAGTTTGGGTGTTTTAAGAGTGCCTGTGGCTATGATCCTTCTCCAAATTAATCTGATGACATAACTTCCGCGTGATGTCATCACGAGTTCTGGACCATCGCCGACTGTGCAACCACGGCGTTAATGTGCAGCCTAAATGCCAACCCCTGGGTGCTGCTCCTGGCCCCAGGGGGCTGCCCTCCCGCACCGGCAGCGAGGGGCTCCCCGTGCGATGCCACCGGCAATGCAGAACGTCCTCTATGTGCCACCCCGGCTCAGAGCTGCCCTGTCGGGGAAAATCAGCATCAGCTCAGCCTCGGCGGAGGTGGCGGGTGCTGCCCGGGGGCCAAGCGGCTCTCCTCCCCACACGGGTGCACTTCGAGGAACTCCTGCTCCGTGGATCCGGTCTAAACCTCCTGCGAACGGGCCGAACTCCAGGGAGTTGGTAACGGGGGGGAGTGAGCGCAGGCCGGAACGCTGAGCCCTGGGCGAGAGGTTGTGTGAAAGTGACGGAGAGGCAGCGAAGGCAGCGCTGCGGAGCAGACAGCGAGGCTTGTCGTGTCGTTCAGCGTGCCACCATTTCCTCCAGCTACCTTCCATCTAACATCAGCCCTGCTGCGCTGCCTCTTGGCAGCTGAAACAGCTGCATCTCCCTCCTTATCAAAAAAAAAACAAAACCACAAAAAAACCCAGTGAAAGCAAAGTCCTCCTGCAAACATAACACCTAGCTGATGCAGAACTGACTTTTCTGCCAAACTCTGTCTTGCAGCAAGTCCTTTTTGTATCACGGCCCTGGATGCTGATGTACGAAAGAAAATCAGATTTCTTTTCCCTCTGCATGCCCCGTAGTTGTCAGAATCATTGCTTCTTTTTATTTTTTACATGCAGTAAATAGGAATAGACGCTTTAAAAACTCTCTTGTTTCTCAAGTCAGGATGTCAATGGGCTATGAATAATGAAATTAAAAAAAAAAAAATCAGATGAATGGCTGAGACCCAGCAGAGAATTTTAACTAGTGCAGAGAAACAGCATAAGGACTGCATTACAATCATGATCATTACTGCTAGATAAAGCACTTCTTCCTGCTTGTCTTGTGCAGCGGACAAAAGGAGCCTGGCAGGCAGGATGCGGTGCCAGCGCCCAGAGGTGGCATGTGCCATCCTGCCCACGCGCTGCTGCGCTGGCCCCCGCTCCCCGGCGTCAGCCCTCTCCCCTATTGATCTCGGGAGAACTGGCAGGTTTTCAGCCCCTCAGATGCCAAGTGGTCTATCAAAGCAATGATTTCCAAATGTAATAGTGGACTCTAGTAACATTCTTCAGTGGATAAAAATGCACTTCCCTCTCTCGTTCCAAAAATGCATCATCAGTTCATGCTGCAATTTTTGCAGCGTCGCGTTGAATTTAGGGGGGAGGCTGTGCTCTTGCAGCAGCGCACACGGTCACTCTCACACGCACCCTTCTCGTGTGCGACTCGGTTGTAGTTGGGTGCAGTTTTTTCCCAACTTTTCTTCAGCCTGCTGTAATATTAAAATCTTCCATGCTGTTGGAAAAGGTTAATTTGTTTGTCTGAGCACAAACCACTGGCAATGCTGTTCACTAGTTCCTTTTTCTCGATACCAGGAGCTTTTCCCCTCCTGCTCTGAAGCTTTACTCACCGCTCCTTTAAACTGATCTCCAACATTATATTATTTATGAATAAAGGTCACCCCGTGAGGAAATGGCACATCTACTAGAAAACAATGTGCACTTTCTAAATTTGAACCAAGTCGTTTCCGTTCTTTGATTTAAGTTTAGTTACTTCCTGTGGTTTCTTGTCCTACGCCGCTGCTGAATCTTTGGACCGGCTCCAGGATAAATTGCACTCTTCCCATGAAATTAGAAACTGCGGCAGCAGACGGCTTAGCCAGTGCAGCCAGTAAACAGCACTTAAACTAAATATTAGCCCACTTAGCGTTTTGAAGAGGAGTGCCTAATTACCTGCGCGAGGTGACATACCAGGTCTGGCCTGTGCGTTGCTCCCGTCCGCTCCCACCCCGGTTTGCCACCAGACAAGCTGCTGAGCAAGACCTTCCACCTCCCGCGGGAGGGCTGAAAGCCGCCTTTGAAGCCAGCGGCTCCCGAGGGAGACAGGACACTTCCTCGCCGCAGCCCAGCCACCCTCCCGCCGGCAGATTCTGGGTTAGCCAGGACAAGTGCTCAGCCCCAAGCATCTTTGTACCAGGCCAGGGATCCTGCGAGCCACAGCTTTGCCTCAGGTTTATTCGGGCTGAGGGTCAATGGGGGAAAATCCCCAAACCTTCGATAAGTCATTTCAGGCGGTTTGCTGACGAAAATACGTGTGAATAGGCACCAGTAACGCTGAGATGTGCTTCGCCTCAGTAAAAAATGACGAATGGGCATTTCAGGAGCCTGCAGCCACGATAGCCCTCCCAGGACCAGAGGAGCTATATATGGCCAAGGTTAGGGAGAGGAAAACAGTAGCAAAGAAAGAGCGATGCGCTTTATACCAGGGCAAGCGCTCTGACTCCCTTGGACACAAGCTGACCTTGTAAGACCCTCTGCATAATAACCAGCTTCAGCAAAGAGCCCTGTTTGGGCTGGGGTTGCAGCATAACTCAGTAACGATGCGCTCTTTCTCTCCCCTGCCCCTTTTCTTTCTCCTTTCCTTCCCCCAGGATACTTAAGAGGAGATTTTTCACCGTTCATCAGACTGCTTTATCAATGGAGCCCCGGATTCCCCACAATATCACCGTTGTCCCCAACTCTGTGATGGTCCAGCCCTTGCTGGACAGTCGGATCCCTTATGGGCGTCTGCAGCATCCGCTCACCATCCTGCCAATCGACCAGATGAAGACCACTCACATAGAGAACGATTACACCGACAACCCCACCGCTTCCCAGCTGGCAGCCCAGAAGCATCCCCGAGGCCCCCACGAACTGGTCTTGACCAACCAGCACCTGCAGCGCTGCGAGCAGGATGTCACCCACCCCTGGATCTCGTTCAGCGGGCGCCCCAGCTCCATCAGCAGCAGCAGCAGCACATCTTCAGACCAAAGGCTCTTGGACCACATGGCCCCGGCGCCCGTGGCAGAGCAGTCCTCCCCCAGAGCGGTTCGCATTCAGCCCAAGGTGATTAACTGCAAACCCCTGGACCTGAAGGGACCCGTGTCTCAGGAACTGGACAAGCACTTTCTCCTGTGCGAAGCCTGCGGGAAATGCAAGTGCAAGGAGTGTGCGCTGCCCCGGACTCTGCCTTCGTGTTGGGTGTGCAACCAAGAGTGCCTCTGCTCGGCACAGAACCTGGTCAACTACTCCACCTGCATGTGTCTCGTCAAGGGCGTCTTCTACCACTGCACCAACGAGGACGACGAGGGCACGTGTGCCGACCACCCCTGCTCCTGCTCCCACTCAAACTGCTGCGCCCGCTGGTCCTTCATGAGTGCCCTCTCCCTGGTGCTCCCTTGCTTGCTCTGCTACCTGCCGGCCACTGGCTGCGTCAAGCTGTCCCAGAGATGCTACGACCAAGTGAGCCGGCCCGGGTGCAGGTGCAGGAACACGAACAGTGTCATTTGCAAGGCATTGCCGGAGAGCAAAGCAAGCAGACCAGAGAAGCCCTTTTGATAGTTTGGGAGGATGGGAAGGGTGCTCCTCAGAGGGGGGGCGGTGGCACTGGCTCTTTTTAACAACCTGTGTTCTGAGGATGACGTTAGCCTTTTGCCTTCGGAGAAAGCAGAAGCAACTGTTTCCACAAACTGAAGCACTTTGGGTTATTCAGGGTTTTGGGACTGGTCAGAATTTCAATAGATGGGGCCAAAAGAGGAATCTTAATAATGTAGAGTGAAAGCCGAAAACGTACGCATGTCATGAAGTACAGCTGCTTAAAAACTGGCTCGGACGGACGGCTGCTCACCCTGCCTGCACACCACAAGAACCATCAACTGCTTGCTCGGCAGGCACGGCCGCACGAGCAATACCCATTCCCAGCTGAAAAAAGCCGCATTGGATTCGTATTCAGGGTGGGCATCTCGTTTTCGCTTTCCTTCCAAACGCTTAATTTGCCACCAGTAGCCTGTTGAAGGTGATGGGTCAACTCCCCCCGCCCTCCTTCCCTGCCTGCACACCAGTAGAAGGGCCCGTTGCACACCAAGTACGTGTTTCTCAAAAGCTTCCTGTGTCCCTCAAAGATTTTGACCCAGAAGCGAAGATACAGCTCATTTGTTTAAGGGTCTTTCCACGTTTAGGCCTATCGCTTTCTTTGACCCCGCCTGGGCACGCTGATTTGGACCCTCTCTTTAAAGCAAGGTGGTAGCAGGGCTGCCCCCTCCCCGGGAGCAGCGGCGGCAGGATGTGTTCAGGCGGTTGTGTCAACATCGTGTCGTTCTGCCTGTAAGCTGAGCCGTAGCATCAGGTTTCTCTCGATGGAATATTAATTTTACATCAACAGGACAAACCCGCTCCAGAAGGATGTGGGTCAGATCCCATTTCCCCAACGCGCACGCTTGCTCCCCCGGTGCTGGAGCAAAGGGGATCTTAACCCACGCCACAAAGCAAAGACGTTCAGTGTTTGTTCCTCTAAACCTTTTAAGCTCTGTTAAGAAGTCACAAAAACCTAAGTGTGCAGTACACATAGGTGTATTTTTGTAGGGATATCAATCCAGTACCTCCTCTCCTGGAACAAGCTCTACTTTGCTCCTTAAATATTAAGATTTTTAATATTTTTTTTTGTATCTTGGGGATGAATGGCATTGGCTTGAAGTACAGCCCATTCCCCCATCTCTACTGCTGCTGTTCGACTTTTGCCTCCTCTGTACAAAAGTGTTTCTTTTTAAACGTAGAGACTGCTTTTCATGTTTATTTTAGTGCTGACAAACACTAGGGAAAGCCAGGGGAGGGAAGAGAGCGGATATAAAGAATGTGCCCAAGGTTTTCAGTCAGCGAATGTCACCGGCTTTGTCTGTGCACTCATCCCAGGGCTGGTTCTGCAATCCCTTGAGATGCAGCAAGCCCTGCAGATGCAGCAACCCCTTTTCTCTCGACAGCGACAAGGTGCTAAATAAAAAATCTTTGTCCAAACATGCAACGCTGTAATAAGTAGGCAGGTACTTGTTGCATGCAGAAAACTGATCTAGTCTCTCTTTTTTTTTTTTTTTCCCCTTTAATTAGAGGAAATTTCCTCAGTAAATGCACAGCAGTGACAGTGAAATGTCATCTCTAATTAGATAAGCAATAGGCAGAGCTCATGTAGCATTTCCAGAAATCCCATTTGCTTGGTTGCGATACAGTTGCTGCGTAGGGGTTGGCAGGAGTGTACTGATGGGGCTTCTGGTGTCTTTTGTTTTCAGAATTCATTTAACCTGGATGACTTGGGATTTAGTTAAGCTTAATTGTAGATATTTATTGAATGGGAAGTTTAAAAAAAAAAAACCACCAAACTTTCTATATTTATAACATTTGCTAGCTTGTATATGATAAATCATAGAAAAAGGGATACTAAGTCTGTCACCAGATACCAATTCCTATAGTTTATCCTCATGTTGACCATGTGGGGACACCAGAAAGAAGGAAGCAGGTGGGAATCCAGAGCTGTATTTATTATCTTGCACAAATTGGAGGGGAAAAGACAAAAGGAAAACCAACCCCCAAACTAGCTGAACTGTTGGTTGAATGTATAAGGTTATGTATTTAATGACAGAAATCATTTTCCTAAGATGCAAACAGGCTAGAAAACGCAGCAGGAGAGGTATTTATCTGCTGCCCTCCTCTGTTGGGACCGTACCCATCCAAACGGCCTCCACCTGGGGTTGGTTTGCCTTTTTGACCCTCTGTCCCTGTCTGTTCCTGGGGGATCTGTGCTGAAAATCTGCAATAGCAAAGCCCATGGCTCAGATGCATGGTCCTTGCAGGCAAATACAACGCTGGCGTGGTCACCACTGTGCCAATCTACACTCATGTATATACACCCAGCCATCCCGTATGGATTTACTTCCGTTGTACATAGTTGTAAACTATTTCTCTGTTGGTTTCTTTTAATATATAAATCCTGCTATGGTGTAAGCCCATCCCATGCTGGAAGGCTGTAAAGCATTAGTGGATGTGTGAGAGCAGTGGTGAATGTAGCAGAGCCACCCTCCCTCTTCTCCTTGCCCTCCCGGCACAGCGCTCCGGCTCTGCTCCATCGGCTCCTGGCCCAAGATGTGGCAAGAAAGCGCCGAGCTCCGTGCTGGGCGCTGCGAACGGTCCGGGCTCAGCCGAAGCGGGGGCTCTGCCAGCGTGGGGCTGGCGGAGGGTACATCTCCAGTCAATAATGTCTTTGTTCCCCTCTCTTCACCCACCCCAACGCCTCCGTTCCCCCATCCTCTTTTAAGGTACTTGGGTCTCCTGGGACGTACCACGGGCACGGCGCCGTGTCACCTCAGCCCCAGCGAGGGTGGGGAGGCGGCAGCTCTCGCCACCCTCCCTGCGGGTCAGGTCCCCCCTCGCAAACAGAGGTTTCTGCTCATTAGCACAAACCTCATCGCTCTCGGGCCATGTCGGTGCGGTGGGGTGGGACCACGAAGGTGAAGGGGGTGGGGAGGGCAGGTTCCCCCCGTGATAGGCGCTGTGCCACCGCAGAGCGGCTCTGGAGGGGGAGGATGATGATGGCAGGGCGCTTCGGCTTTACCGCCCTGAACGGCCGATGGCTGCAGCAGGTTCGCTGCTGGGGTTTGTCCTCCGCCCACGCGCAGAAGCGCAGACCCAGAAAGCAAGAAGGGGTGACTTTACGGCGCGGTGGCAATGCCACGCCACGTCCCCAGCTGGAGCTCACCGTCAGCAGACAAATAAACCATCACCGCCCCCTCTGCACCCGCCGGGTACCAGGAGCAGCTACTAAATTCACACCGTTGCTCCCTGGGCACCGGCTTTCCCACCCAGACGAGCCCTCGCCCTTTTGCAGCGCTGGGTCTTCCCCCTGCCGTCCCATGCTTGGACACGCTGAGAAAGGTTTCCCCCTTCTCCTGTTACCACCCTACCACATATACACCCTGATATGTTACCACAGAAGGTTTTCTTTGTATAGAATATTTATTTTGAAGCTCTATTTTAATAGTATTTATTTTAGAAAGTCTACTATCGTAAGAGTTCTTCTGTTTGTGAAGAAAAACAAGTACTGATGAATGTACTGATCTAGAAATTATATATATATATAAATATATATTGTTAAATATATAAATGGCTGTTGTGGTTTTTAAAAAAAAAAAATCCCAAAGAATGTTTATAGCAATTATTCTAAAAATACAAGCCAAGTAGCCCAAAATCAGTGATTTGGAGCCACGTGCACCAGGAGTGATGGAGGGGTGGGCTAACTGGTAACGCAGACAGCGCACTGGCCCCGGGGACACCGGCGCATGGTGCAGGCACCCCTCACCCCATCGGGGATCGCAGACCTCAACACGCACCGGTGACGGCTGCGATAGGCACCAGGCGTCTGCCGGCTCAGCCACCAGCGCCGCAGCTGGGGCAGAGCTTCCCGGGGGAAGGGGCACCCCTGAGCCCCCAGCACGGGGAGGAGCCCCCACACTGACAGCCAGAGCCACAGCGAGGGGAGCCCCAAAAGCATGCGGCCCCTCACCGGGATGCTCTCCAGCCCCACCGCTTTATTCTGGCCGAGGAGCTGAGGGCGATGCGGGGGTTGTTCTGCTCATCGCGGCGCACATCGTTTAAATGTCCCGCAATTCCCCCGCAGCAGGGAAGAGCCAGCTCCCCGGTGAGGAGAACACCCTGCTGGGTCCACTTGCAGGAGCAATTCTCTCCTTCCCCCCACCTCTAAAGCGCACCAGGGAGGTTTGCGTTGAAGTCAGGCTGCTTCCTCCACAGGGATAAAGCTCAACCCTTTGTGTGAAAATTTGGCTGGAGGTTAAAACCAAACCCGAAGTCAACAGTACCCACGGTGCTGAGGGATTTTTGCGGAGACACGCCTGCCACAGAGCCTCCCACGACATTTCAGACCCACTCCCTGCTGTCTTGCTTCTCCTTTCCAGGAGCAAAGCCCACAGTTTTCGTACACCGAGCCGTTACAGACGGGTCTGCTCAAACGCCACAGCCACACCGACGGGGCAAGCATGGATGGACCAGGCGAGACAGGGATGGAGGCCAGAGGAGAAGACCAGGAGGGCTCTCCCCTCCCGCCTCCTTCTCTTGCCCCATCCAAACCTTAATACCACAACAAGAGCGTGGCCTCAGGCAGGTGTCATTTTCATAACTTACGAGTCTCCGGGACAGGCTTTATTCTGGTTTAGTGGTGGGCTTGGTAGTGTTAGGATAATGGCTGGACCTGAGGATCTCAAAGGTCTTTTCCAACCAGAACGATTCCGTGATTGTTTGCAGATATTTCGGTGCCGCACGGTGCTCTGCAGGGCTCTGCATCCCCCAGCGGCGCATCCGTCCCATCACCCACCCGCGCCCGCCACCCCCGGGGCACCCGTGATCGGGGGTACCTCTGCACGCAGGGAGCAGGAGGGGACTAAAAACCCTTCCTCATTTCCCCAAATCACCCCCATCACAGCTACGACCGTGACCCAAACTCCTCCCGGGGCGGGGTGCGAACCCCAGCCCCGTTTACTGACACTCACGGGCAAATGCGAGCAGCCACTCGCCTACAGCCGCCTCGCCAGAGCGCAGGGCATTGTTTCCTTCACAGTTATTTATTTTTAGAGACAAAAAGTCACGGCGTGACTTACCCAGGCAGGGCTGTGCTGCCGACAGCAGCAACAGGCACCACCGGGGCCCTGGCTGGATTCAGAGCATCCACAGCTCCCATCCACCGGCACACACTGCCCTGCCGCCTTCCGGCTGCGGCTGCTGCCTCGGGTGTCACCAGCCTCTCATTAAGACTGCTAAAAACGAAGTATCCGGGTTAATTTTCACCATTCCTGTTACTTATTTGCGCACGCTGTGGAGCTGTGACTCATTAAAAGGCGTGCCATGTTTTGTGTCATCCCCAAAGGTAACCCGAGCGCTTCACCTGGCCTGAAATAATTTTATGGAAAAAATAATGTTGAGTCAGTTACCAGATCAGACAAAGAGGCGGTAACGACACCGTACAGACCATGACACCTGATGCCAAAAAATCTGCAACGAGGGAAAGATGCTGAATTTGTTATGCCGGCGGTGGGTCTTCTCTTTAAACAAACAGACCGAGCCAGGATGAATAAATTTAAATCAGAGTTTGGCAACACTGACTGATGTCTTCCACATAAAGCTTTAAAAATATCAACTCGGCGTTCACGTCTCTCTGCTGGAAGCAAACCAGAGCACTCGTGTTGATTTGACTAGTAGATGTTAGAGTAATATTTTTTCAATCAGAATTATCACCTTTTTTTAAAACCATTTTTTACACCATTTTCAAAAATTGGCCGTTGAGGGAAACCAATTCCGACTCCACAAGCACAGGTTATAAGAAGGTAAAGAGATTTACGGAGCTAAGGGTATAACAGACTGCCCAGCTCACTGTCGGGCTCAAAACAACTACAGCTCCTGGAGGTCAGACCAGGAAAGGAATTTCTAGTGAATCAAAGCACCCAAAACACCCTTGAAGCAATGCATTATTTCTGAATGAATGGGCTGAAACTTAGAGAAATGGGACAAAAAGCTAATTTTGAAATCTCCTTTAAAACTATTTTGCTAAAATACGTACTTAATAAACACGCTGAGGTTTTCCCAAGGGTTTAAAAACACTCGTGACGAGATGGGAGATTTGTCAGCGTTGCCGGCAGTGGGCGGAGGGGACAGGGAGCGCAAACAAGCGACGCTGGGCAAAAGCTGCATCCACCCTTGAAGCCAAACACCGCGATAACGCGGCTTCGTGCCAAAAACCGCAGAAAGCCCCGACGCTCAGGCTGGCCCTTCAGTGGCAGCGCTGAGGTGGGGTTTGGGGCCGGGGACGCACCGTCCGTGGTGAGACACCTCTGCGAGAGCAAGGGGAACAGCAGAACACGGCGGGACCCAGGAGAAGGCAGTCACTGCAGCGGGTGCCCCCTGCAAAAAGCTGGGGCTCAGGCGGGGCAGGGCTCGCTCAGCACCCGGCCAAGGTGGACCCAGCAGGAGCCGCTCCCCCAGCCTGTGGGCGCAGCACCGCTCGCTTCCAGCCCCGGGACCAAGGCAGAACCCGTCCCCCACGCATGGCTCATTGAAGGCTGCAACACCAACCTGCCCAAGCTTCTCCAGTAAAGGATATTTTTTTAAATTCTTTGCAATTATACAAATCTACCGTGCGTGCACACGCCTGCAGGTGCACAGATCCACACGCAGGCGCGGAGCTGGAGCGGGGTTATTTGGTGCCATTCCCCTCAGCGAGCACCTCTGCTCTGTTTACACGGAAATAAGGGATTCAAGGTCTGGTCTGTCTTTTTTTTTTAACAAAAATAAACTATTAAAAGTCAGCAGATCCACCTCCATGACCACACATTTCCAGGTGTGATGCTGGGGCAAGCATGGCAAGCAGGAGCCCAACTGCAGCGCAGGAGGGCTGTGCTGCTCCCGTGCAGGTACCACTCCTTTCCCAGCAATAAATAATCTCTGCCACCAGGGCTGGACACCGGTGGTGTGTGAACAGGCACGATGGTGGCTGGGCCAGGAGGAAGAGCCCTGTGCCCGCGACCGGACGAGGAGCCGGCTCCTCGCAGGGGATCCACAGACCAGCACACATCACCCACGGATGAAGTTTGGCCTTTTGTGAGCGGCAGACAAATGGCCAGGATAAAGATAAATTGCCTTTGCATTTTGTTTTACTTCCTAATGATAATAACCTCCTGTGTGAGACAGTGAATCACCGGGCTGCCCACTCCGACCCCTGCCGAGCACCGTAAAACTTTAGGGATCTCCTCAAAGAGCCGTGAGCGACCGCGACCCTTCGGAGGGCTCCCACAAAGCAACCGCTTCCTTTTCAGGGGAGTAATGAGGCGGTCAGAGAGGTCAAGGCAAAGCCTTTCCACGGGGAGACGCAGGTCTCCCCTCCTCTTGTGCCCCAGCCTAGTACAGGGCTCAGCCTCGACCAGCTTCGGGGCAGAGGGGATCAGAGCCACTCGTGCCCTGATCAGACCCAGGGCCCCGAGTTGGATGCCGGGTTTCGAGAGGTGAAGGGGGTTCACAGAAGCTCCTGGTCATGCCCAGGCCACCGGAGCCCATCACAGGGGCTCAACAGCCCCCCAGCAGCAGCTCGGCTGACAGAGGGCTCAGGACTCAGAGCTCGCCCCCGCCCAGCGATCCCCACTGCCTGTTAAACCCAGAAAATAGCAAAGGAGATTTTCGGAATGAACCAGCCAGGATTCCAAATCTCTGCTCACTTCCCCCAGACCATCACCCCACCAGCCTACGCCGGCAGTGGGAATGCTGCCCCAGTAAGGGACCGGGCAGGGTGGGCATCCCCCCAACATCTCCCACTCCCTTCCCAGCCCAGCTGGGCTCCGCAAACCCCAGCAGGGTTTGTGCTCCCAAGCCCAAAGGTCCAGGAATTTCTCAATAAAAAGCCTGAAAAAATTGACTTTTCGGTATACCTGAACGGAGGGAAGATTGAAATGCGTGCTACCCACTTGCTCCATAGCAAGGCAGCTTTCATTGACATTTTTCTTCCCTTCCAACAGGGAATAAATAGAAGTTTATGCATGAAGAAATTCTCATGAATAAATCATAAAACCAAGTTCCGCCCGATGCCAGGTATGTTTGTGATTATGGGATGCAGTTATGTAACTGGGTTTTCCTAATCAAAAACATTATATTCTTGGAGCATGAAACTGGGACGTTCTGCACCACATCCCTTCGCTCCAATTACTGCGCTGGAGCGGCCGACTGCGTGCAGAGCCACAAAATCCTCCACTAAACATCCTGCTCTGAGCTGGGAAGGCAACGGCTCGCGATGCCTCTTGAGCGGAGCTGTCTTGTCCAAAGAGATCCTGAAGCACGACTGTACGAATAAAAAAGTCCATTATTGTGGATACAGTATTTAATTGCTTTTCATGAAGAAGGTGAGCTATCAGCACAGATTCTCCCCTTTAGGCCCTACAGGGCTCTATGGTCTAAAGTGCCCAGGGCCCCACCAAACCCACAGTTTCTCTCATGTTCAGAGATGAGCAGTTATTTCACCAGCTGCCCCTTCCCTTCGCAGCAGCCTCATCACGCTGCTGCACTGCTGCAAACAGCTTCAAGGCTGGCACGAACCAGCTCTCCTGATATTCCTGTACATAATCCTTATGAAGACAGCTACCAAATTTATTTTTTCCTTTACATGAGTGTCTACATCCACTGCTAAGAAACCTCCAGCCGTATTTCAGAGCGACTGAAGCGCAGCAAAGGGCTCACACCTGCCTAGCCGAGTGGGATGCAGTTACTGTGCATTACGGACAGGACAAATCCCAGCTCACCAGCACAGACCTGTCTAAAACTACGGCACCTCCACAGCTGCGATGCCCCCAGCAAGGTCCCTGCCACCCACAGCACCCCCTCCCCGCCGGAGCCGGGGGAGCATCAGGAAGCGGCACCCAACTGTCCTCAGCCGGGAAAGAGTTTTGGCCACCCAGTTTCACAGTGAATAGGATGTGAGGATGTAGAATAAGGCCAGGGAGTCCTCGCTAAGGTCCAGAGATTAAAAAAAAAAAAAAAAAAATAATTGGAAAGACCCCATGGTGCTGGGAAGCGATGGACTTTTCTGCCAGTCCCAAAGAAGCGAGTGGAAAATGCGAGTTAGGACTCCAGTGAGGCAGCAATATATCTTAACGATCCCCTGGCCGGCTCCTTTTCAGGGTTAGCCTGGCTAAACGCTGTAAACTGCAAAGGAAACCCAGAATGACAAACAATTGTAGGAACCCGAAAAACCAAGTTCCTCTGGATTTCATGGGAAGTGCAATTTTAAATACTCCGACCTGTCTGTCTGAGGGGAAGTGGGCAATAAATAGCAGCCTGGTTGTTATCAAGAGGATGTGAGCTATTTATAAAAAATTCTTGGGCTTTTTGAACTCTGTTTAAAGAGGCAATATCTTTCACTTGGGTAATTGGGGGGCTAAAATGCTAAAGCAAACAAGATTACTCAGCCACCTTGGGAAAGTTTAGTGCTTACTTGTGTGTTTCTGAAATTTCCAGCATATTTAAACAGCTGCACCGCTATTGTCCCCCCACCCCAGAGGTGAGCACAGAAAGGTCTCGCAGACCGCCGCATACGCAGGGGCGCACCAACACCCGAGAGCTGCTCCTGCCACACAGGGGTTTGACCGTGGCAGCTCGGCGACCCCAACAGCTACATTGCCTCACTAAATATCTTACATCAGCGCAACGCCTCATCTGACAAGGGGCTTCTACATGCCTTATAGCACACTGCTTCCTAGCAGGGTTGAACTATCTCCAGCTCCGAGACAAAGGGCGGGTATCAACTCATGGACACGGCAATAGGAGAAAAGGGGGACATTTTGGTGGGAGGGCAAGGGGGAAAGGGCAGCCTGTGCAAGGCAGGACGCACCCGACCGCACAAACGTCCATACAAAGCAATACAGACCTCCTTGATCGAGGGAAACTCATCCCATCCCTCTGACAAACAGCTGGTTTTAAATAAATTAGGAAACTCTGACGCCTTTGCTGGGACAACCACCTCCCCATCCAGCCTTCGGCAGCACACGGAGATGCACCCAACCATCAGGTGCTTTCAGGAAAACTGGGGCAGAAGCCCCCGGCGCAGCGCTGAGCACTGGTAGGACACAGCCATCCTAGGAGGGATGGTTAAATGCCCGGGTTGCGTTGGCCACGGCGCCCTTACCCTCCCAGCGCCATGTGAATGACCAACAAGCAATGGATTCAGGGTTGTTCAGCTGGGGAGCTTTGAGTGCAAGCCCCTGAGCTGCCCCCGTTCGGGAGGTCCTGGCCCCCGCGGTGCAAAGCCACGGCTGGCACGCTCCAGGGAAACATCCCTCCAGCTCCTTCTTGCTGTCCCATGAGCCACGCGTCAGGATGTGGCACCAAACGGAGCCCTCAAGGGTTTCCACTGGCTGCTTTTTTTGGTTTTGTGAGCCCAGCCATCAGGGAGACAACGTTGCTCCTGTGTGGGAACCACACACAAAGTGTCCTGACAAAATGATGGCATCGTCTAAAATACACAAACATGCTCAAAAGAAGGAAAACCATGAAATTAAGGATAACAAACAACAAAGAGAAGCTCATACACAGAATCTGTTAGTGTTTATGAGTCACTAAAGCCTTCCTGTCTCCTCTTATAAATTGTGGGAATCCGCTGTGGTCCATCCTCTCCTTGAAAACCACCGAGGTGCTATTTTCCTCACAGCCCCAGTGCCCAGGGTGGGGGGAGCCCGCTGCACAAGGGAAAGATTTTTTTTTTCCTTTTTTCCTTTTATTTTTTTTCTTTTTTTCTTCAAAGTAGGAAACCGAATCTGAGGAGCAAACGCTGCAAGGCCTGTAAACAGGCGACTGCAGAAGCCTTCGCGATGAGATCACCAAGCGCCTTGGCCCGGCGCAGTTTTCCAACGGCGGAGGGCTTAACAATGGAATGGATGGGAAATGCCAGGAGAAGTTAAACGGCTTTGGACACGAGGTCTTTGTAAAAAGCGCATTCTTTATTATTAACAAACAACTTCTCCCCATCCTCCTTCCTTTCTCCCTTCACCAAATGAGGATTTTCTTTCTTAAATACCTTTTTTCTAATCTTAGCATTTTTAACCTCTCCCAGTGTGCCCGTTCTGCTCCATCCAGGGTGCCTCACCAGGATGGAACGCTGGGACACCAAGCACTGCATCTCACCTCCATGCACCACCACCATCACCCCGAGTTGTGCTCTGACCTCAGAGCTGAGGTTTCCCCCCCTCAGGCATCAGAGATGCTGCTCAAGGACCCAAATACTCCCAGGAGCAAAGACCATCACCCCTCGGCCAGGCAGAGCCCGTGCAAACGCCTTCTCCGACCCGAGGGAAGGATGCTCAGCCCACGCTCCCTGGCTAAAACTGGAACACACAAACCAGAACCAGGGACGGGCAAGCTTTGCTGGATTTTCATGCAAACCCTCACGCAACAGAGGATCTCAGATGGCTTCAAGAGAAGCCACCCAGGCTCGCTCAAATCAGGGCCAGCCTTCAGCAGCTCACCTGAGCTGCAAGCAGAACGCTGGCTAAACACATTTGCGTAGTTAAGGACTCTCAGCACCAACTTTGTGTGTAGAGACAGAAACACAAATAAGGACCGTAAAATGCTCCAAAATGACTCAATACCCAAACGCAACACCCAGCCTTTGGCAGAACAGTGAACGACCCTACGCAGTGCCTCGACGCGACAGCATCGAGCACTGCCGAAAGCTCAAGGGAGTCTAAAATTTGTATTTTTCCTGTCAAAATTCTCTCTTTGCCTTCCCTCCACCACCAGCCACTGACCGGGTAGGTGGTTTCTAGAGCTTTAACGGAAGGACAGAGCGGAGGAGGAGCTGTGCTGCTTCCTCAGCCTGGGGCAGGTCCCGTGCTTCGGGAGCTCTCGGCAGCACACCTCCACTGAGATGTCTGTTCAGTTCACATGATTCCTCCTGTCCATCCACAGAACAGTTTTCCTGCTCCCTCTGGATTTCTTGGTTTCCACGCCACAAGCACTGGCAATGAAATTATTATAATAATGATTATGCTACAACAAAAAGGCTACCCCCAAAATTACATACTTTGGAAGAAACAAGGGAGTTAAAAACCCTGAAATGTCAACCATAAGTGTTATAATTTTATGTTTGCACTAACTAGAGGACATGCTTCAGCAGCCCCTTTCATCACCAATAACATCTCCCTCGCCTCCCTGCTGCAGGAGCCCCATGCCCGGGACGGCGGCGGAGGGGGGAGGCAGGGACCCCACTGCCAGCGAGGATAAAAGCACTAAAAAAAAAAAAAAAAATTTGGTATTAACAGTGAGAGATATGGAGTGGAACCAAAACAGGGGTTTTACAGCTATTTTGTACCACTGCAAATGGCTGTGGAAGGAGCAGAGCATCTCATCGGCACCGACCCTGCTGCACCCAAAGCGAGGACAGTGCCTCCATGAGATGGGAACCTGGAGCTGAATTTTTCACTCTAATTGAATCGTTCGGAAAGCTGTGCCCCCTGTGTCAGGGAAGTCTCTTTCACTCATCGGCACGCTGTAAAAACCTCTACCACAGCTCGAGAGCTCCTGGGTGGGTACAACCTACTGCAGGAACAGCCCCGGCATCCAGCCTGGTGCCCAAGCCAAGGGAGCTGTGCTGCAGCTACGGGCGCACGGTCGGCAAAGTCCAGCAGCGCCTCTCGAAACCTTCAGCTTTATATAGACTGTCAGTTACTGGGAAACGTAACAGAAACCTCTCCATTTCCTCAGGAGTATTGAAGAGATGTTTAAAATAAAACCAAAATAACATCGTTGTTTTCAGCATCCACACAAGTTGCAGTTTCTGGGGTGCTATAACAGGCACGTTCTTTCAGTATCTGGTTCCTCCAACACACGATCACTTGTGTGATGATTGAGAACAAAGCCAAGGAGCCTGATCCCGTAGCCAAAGTGACCAGCACAACCCACATCTGTGGGGAGCCCCTCACTGACGAGCCCCAACTCTGGCTGTGAGCAGGACATGGGCGCACTGCTGGGGCTCCCCTGCATGGCACCCAGCACTCCCCCCGCCGGCAGCTCCTGTCACCTCCACCTCCTTTTAAGCTGTGGGAACAAAATAATTCCCTTTTCCACCTCTCGGCCTCAGCCAGAGGCAGGGGAGCTGAATCACCACCCGTACACAAAACAACCCTCCTCCTCTTCTTCTAGTTTTATTTGCTTTTTTCCCCGATTTCCCACAAAGCTGATCACGCGTTTATTCCCACGGCAAATGCATCGGGAAACTCACCCACCCGAAAATGCATCTCCTGCTTCCTCGGCAAGCGAGAGGACAGCATCGCCCACGTGACATAGACACGAGGGTGGCGTTGCTGGAGACCCTCACCCGAGACCACTTGCCCAGTCCTTGGGCCAGCCTGAAATCAAAGCCAGGGCCGTGCTTGCACTGGCCCTGCCAAACTGGCTCCTAAGTCCCAGATTTATGTATAACCCGGTGGGAAAAAAACTGGGAGCTGCTGGTGTCTCAAAGCCCCTCTCACACACAGCAGCAGGCACGTCCCAATTTCAGTACCTCTGGAGCAGAGCATGTGGCAGGCACTGGGGAAGGCAGGGCTGACAGAGCATGAATAAAACAATAGGTACCACTCATTGCTCTGAGGGCTTCCTCATACCGGCACTTAATTTCCCTGAAAAACAAAGAACAATTCCCTGCATCATGTATTGATGGGTCTTGGGTTTGGTCCCCAGTACGAACACACACACACAATTTTTTCTTTTACATTTTTGCGTGATGACTTGCATGACAAGCGTAATAAAAGCCTAGACAAATAACCCAAAACACACAAAAATGTAATACTGTTTCATATTAACTTCCAAAGCACTTTGCCGACTGTAGGAAAAAAACTGTATTAAAACATCAGAACAACAACAACAAAAAAAAATCAACCCTGTATGGAAAAAACATATACATAAAAATGCCCACTTAAAAATCATCCACCGTTACAGAGTTGACGACGAGCAAATGATTCGTGGTGGGCAGAGATGCTCTTGGGGCACCTCAGTGCAGGGGGGGGGCTTTGATCTGGAAACACAGGCTCAGGCAGCTGCAACGCTGCTGCCCTCCAGCAGAGCCCAGGGGCACAAGATACTTAGGGAAACAAAAAAAAAAGGCAAAGAAACAAATCCCACTTGCTCATCCGCCAGGAGCCCTGCTGCACCCAGAGCCCTCATTTGGCCAAAGGGTTCGTGCTTCACGCGGCTGCGGGCAGCGGCTGGAAGGTCGGGCTGTGGAGCCCGGTGGGATGCGCTCTGCGGAGCCCACGGGGACGAAGGAGCCCTCATGGGCATTGGCACAGCAGCACCGCCACGCTGACACCCCATCTGGCCCAGGGAAAGCCTCCCCGAGAGCCTGCGCAGGGGTTAGGTGGGAAACACGTCCAGCCCCGACGCAGGACGCAAGGTCTGCGTGTGGGGAAGGACAACGTGATGCCGGCTGGGGATGCTCGGTGCGGCTGGTACAGCTTCAGCCCCGAGATCTGCCCCTGCTTTTGAAGGCCCCGGCATCACCCCAGTAATTGCCAGCAGCCAGGGGCCACAGCGCTACAGCCCTCCCAACACCAGAGCAGCAGGGTGGCCCTGGGGGGCAGGAACCGTCCCCGACCCGGGGACAGCCCTCGTGGGAAGGCAACACCTGTCCCGTGGGGCAGAGCGGGGCTGCGGCGGGGTGAAAATCAGCCGGTCTCAGCAGAGCGGAGAGGATGTTCTGGCGAAGTTGGTCTTGGCAGGAGCTGACGGGGCTCTTGGCTCCTGCCCGGCAGGGGGGACGTCCCCCCCAGGGGACCCTGAGGCCACAGGGACGGAGCATCCCATGTCATGTCCTGCCTCCCGGCCTTGCTCAGCTCCAGCCCAGCTGGCAGAGAACAGCTTCTACCCTCCAGCTACATGAGTGTGCTGTCCAAAAAAGCAAAAAACCCCAAAAAGCTACCAAAAAACACCAAGAAAACATCTATACTGTAACAGGGAAAAGAAACAGTGTGTGTGCTTTACACCAGGATCTCTCTTCTCTCCTCTTCCCCCCATCCCCCCCCCCCCCCCTTAGATTTATAATCTTGTGGTCTTGTAGGCTTTTTTGTTATCTAATGACTTTGGGAAACAGGCAGTAAAAATCTGAAAGTGTGATCTATGTCTACAGGAACAGCTTCATACAGAAATAGGAAAAGTTCTTCGAGAAGCTGATAGTGGACTGAAAACCTTTTCCAACCCTGACTGTGCCAAGCAGCTGCAAGAAAGAAATACCAGAAGGAATGGAAAAACGTTTCCACTTGTTTTCCTAGGCCGCCTGCCATCCTGGAGCCCCCAGAGCAGGGCGGGGGGCACAGCAATCCCCCCCAGGTGTTTGCACAATCGCCTTGGTCAGGAGGTAAATGTTTATGGCATCTGGCTGCGAAGCAGCAGGCAGCCGCTGGCAGCCTTGCCAGCCAAGCCAGGGGCAACCTGAGTTGGGTAAGTGGAAGCTGTTCCCCGCTTTGCAACGCAGAATCCAGTAGCTAAACCTTAAACCACTTCCTCTACCTCCTAACAATGCACAGAGGAATTTCCACAAATCCCAAGGCTGCCCTGACTTCCATTCCTAAACTTGGAAAAAGAAATACCAGGACATTCCTTTGTTGTTCCAGCTCACTCTTGTTTGATCTGGGTTTTTTTTTTCTCCAGCTGAGCCAATTAAAGAATCCCAGTTTCCCCTGGAAAAAAGCATAAACCGGTAACAAACAATGAGCTTGCTTCTTTGATTTTTAACTAATTGTTTTCAAGTTGAATCAAAACCTGCCACCTCGTTCTAGTCGGTGTGGTTTAATGCTTAAATAGCATTTTGGCCAGAGAGAAGAGAGCGATAGAGACATTTATAACTGCGTTCCTGCCCTCTGGAAGGAAATGGTCTAATGCAGCATTTATTGAACAGTGGCTATTTTGGATCACATAAGCAGCTTGACACATACCCCCCCACACACCGCCCCCCAAAACCACAGCCAGCCCCAGCCGGTGCCCAGCACACTCCTACAGTCCTCACCGGCCGCTGGGGCAGAAACTCCTCAACGCCTACACACACTCCTTGGAAACGTTTCTATCCTTTGCTTTTATTTTCAGGGTGTTTGCCCTTTTGTCTCCCCTTTCCACTTACTTGTGCTGCCCACCCTGACCCCTGACACCCCGGGGTCCTCCCTTGCTGCCACGTAACACCTCCCTCTCCCTGCCCAGCTCTCTGCCTGCTTGCTGGATTCCCCTTCGCATCCCCAGGCACATCCTCTGCCCGTTTGTCCCCCCAGTAAAATCCCTTTCCCTGCTGTCCAACAGCTCCTCTCCCCACTGCCTGTGGGCAGCATCGTCCCCCGCCTGGCAGCCAGGCACCCAGCTGCAGGGACACCCACCTCCACTGGTGTCTGGGACCCTGCCGTGGAAGCTCTGGGCACCAGCAGAAGGAGCTGGGAACAAAAAGCAGTGACACCCAGCAAGGCAGCGGGTTCCTGCTCGCCCTAGGGGGGACATGGCAGCTCCCAGGACACGTGCTTGTGCGTGGTCAGCTCCTGCGTGGCCCCAGCATTTGTCCCCTCTGCTGTCCCCAGGGGTGTTTGGGTGGGAAAATGTCATTTCCTTGAACTGGCAGAGAATCTGTCGGTATAAATCACTGCGCTGAAAAAACAAGATACACGCTCAGAGGTGAAGCGCTAACCTTCAGTTTGCTCCGGGAGGTTTTAACAGCCATTAGAGAAAGTCAAGGGAGTTTTAGGAGCACCGAGAATCGGATCTGGGTGCCTAAGCCCAAGCAGAGAGGAACACCTTGAATCGCCGCACATGTGACTGCTCATCAGAAACCCCACAACCAAAAATAATCTAAGCAGCCGCCTGACCACAAATCAATAGCGAAGCCAGTTGGGTGACTCTCGCCTCAAGTGTAAGGAAGCATCTATTCTTCTGCCAGGAAGAGAGAGAGACGCGAACCTTGAACTTGGGGAGGAAGGACCGGGTTCCTGTTGTTCGGCTGGAGTAATTAATCGCATATGTATCGAGAGAGGCTGAAAGGGGAAACACGTGCTGCTCGGGGAAAGCCAGCACGGAGCCAGTGCCACCGGCCTCAGGGAAGAGGCGACTCCTCCATCGCCTCAGCTGTAGCTTTGCCACGAGGCTCTGGGGGCTGAAGACCATCGCCACGGCCTGAAGACAACTGTGTGGGCCCTGGAGGGCTGGAATGAGCCTCCCAGTGCTGTCCCAGTGCAGCCAACAGGCAACCGTGCCCGCAGCAGACCATAAGAGAGGGAGGCTGCAGCACAGCATCAAAGTGTTGTTGGGTATCATTAGTGAGATTTTCTTCTCGTGATACAACAGAGCTGAAGCTCAGACGTCTGTCTTTTTCTTTCTTTTTTTTTTTTTTTTTTCATGGTATCTTATCATCCAAGAGCTCATTAGCCAGGAATTCCTTATTCTGTTTATTTTCCATTTATCCATATGTTCCCCACAAACTCAGCCTAGTCTCTGTTTTAAGTTTATACTTAGAAGCAGTAATTGGAAGGGATGAACAAAGGCACGAAGGAAGGCAACACAAGCACAAACAAACTTACCAGATGTTTTGGATTCCTGCATTTCCCCGAGAAGCAGGATCCTTAATGTTTTGATCCTGTCATCACAGTACAGAGCTGTTGCAGTCCAGAATACAACTGGCTCCTCTCTTCTGACTACTGGCCACAGAGACAGTAATTCAAGTCACCACGAGCAACCCAAATCCGCTCACACCACGAGCAAAAGCAAAACCCTGGGACGTGCCTATTCGGCATCGATGCCTACAGTGGGATTGTCCCAGGGATGGATTTGGCTTTGGACTTTGAAACCGCAGGACAAACCCGAACTCCTCAATTCACACAACATGCTTGTGAGAAGGTGGACCCAGAGCTCACCGGGCCCTGCCGAGCCAAGAGCCGGAGGAGAGCCACAAAGCCAGCGCCGGCCGCAGAACTGACCCCAGCCCAGCAAAACCCCTGCCCCTTTTCTAAACTCTCCTACCCACTGGAGAGGGTAAACGCCCCGGGAAGAGCTGCTGGTGGCACAGGCGGGTGACTGCCGGCCAGTTACCGCGTCGGCACATGGCCGCGTCCCTCCACAGGCAGCCATACCCACATCCCCCACGGTTTTGGGGATGCTCTCACGTGCACCCTTCAGCCCCCCGGCACTGTTAGTCAGACTGATGCCACCCAGAGATGCGGCTCCTGCCTCGGGGGTGAGGTGAGCCCCCTGTGCCGACCCGGGGAGCAGTGCCACTGGGGCGGCCGAGGGCTCGGGCAGGATCCATGTCGGGGCAGGCTGAGCCCTGCCCGGGGTGCAGGCATGACCCGAGCTGCCCTTGAGCACTGACCCGATGCCAATTCGAAATCGATTTAAACTTCACCAAAATGAAACAGTATTAATCTGAAATGGGGCTTTGCACTAGTTAAATTTAAAAGGTCTGTGTTTGCTTGTAGATAAGGCCTCATTTTTCAACACAGCTGTTGCAAAACATTCGGGACAACATCGAGATACTCTACAGAACAGAAAGAACTACCATAAAACAGGGATACTGGCAATTATGCATTGCCCAACCAGCAGACGAGAGCTGCTGGGGTGGGGAGACAGCATTTACGTTACGGTTAGCAGTCCTCTCTCCCATTCAGAGTGCGGCAGTGAAAACAAGCCCTAAGACAGATGAGAGGAAAAACTGTGACCACAGCAAAAAGAATGACTCATGCCTACTTGATGGTCTTAATTTCTAATCTGGAATAGTAATTTTCTGATGGACCAGATTGAAAATATTTCTCCTGCTGAGCCCACAGCCTGCAGGGCTCCAGCAGCCCCCACTCAGAGCAGTGGCCACTGCTTGGGTGTAACGGCTGAGCGAAGCCAGCCTCGAAATTACCCAAGCTCTGCCTCAGCGACGCACCACAGAACACAGGCTGGGGGATGAGAAAGAGAAACGCAAGAGAAGAAGTCAGAGAAACGCAAGAGAAGTCCCTCCCCTCTCCCTTCTGTTCCAAAAAGCAACAGATCCCTTCAAACACCCCCACTACAGGCTTGCAAAAATCAACCAAATACTCAACATGAATTAAAGGGTGAACACTAAAAGCAGACTAAATGCTGGAAATCACGTACTCAAGCACAACTCGCATCATGATCGAAAGGGGAACTTCCCAATTTGATTGCAGAAAGCAATTTACTTCAATTAGCAGGGACCTAACCAGAGCACTCGCTTAACAGAAGTCCTGCATCTCCAAAAAAAGCAAACTCCCTCAGTTCCATCTCTCCTCGTGGCACGTGCTGAACTTTCAAAGCCCTTTTTTATGACAGATGGGTTGAAATAACCCTCGGTTGTCAGCCAGCCCTGCCCGCTGCACAAGCCGCCTTCAGCACAGCAACACAGGCACGTTCCTGTTGGGAGGTTTAAGCCACATCCCAATAAGGGGGACACACCTTGGGACGAAGAGGAGATCACCCAGGGGAAAGGCAGCAGGCAGAGCCTTCCTCTGCCTCCTCCTCCTCCTGGCAGAGCCTTGCCCGTGTTGCTCTTGGCTGCTGTCAGCTGGCTCAGGCTCTGCTTAACATACGGACGAGGTCGTTCCCAGCAGCTTCAGGAAGTTTGGGCCCGTAAAGTGCCTCTTCCTCCCTGTTTCCAGCTGGAGAGTTTGGGGTAATAAATCCGGATTGCCTGATAAAAGCCTTTCTGTAAAACAGGCGATGAGGTAGGACCAAAGGCCAAGGGGCACACGGTACCCAGCACATCTGCTTTCCATCTCACTGCCCTGCGCCAGAACCTGGCACAGGATTTATCCCAAGTGCTTTGGAGCCGCTTTACGTCCTTCGAGCTGCAGATTGAGACGGCAGTAAAGTTCCTCCAAGGATTTTACTTCTGCTCCAAACCAAAAGCAGCAAGAGATGAGGACACCGCCAGGAACACCCACGCAAACCATAGGGATTAAGCACAAGTAGCTCATCCTAGCCCGTACAGAGCTCTGCATCCCACACCCCTGGAAAACCATTCCCCAGGAACCATTTAAAATGGAAACTCCTGCCTGTGCCGAGCAGCAGCCCCCTTGGGACAGGGCAGCCAGGCAGCCCCTGCCCTGGGCACTCGCTGCCCACCCACCCAACCACCCTGGCATCAGGAAACGGCACCAAGAGCTTTGCTTTTCCACCCCAGCTCCCTGCAGGTCCTGGACTAAGGAAGTAGCGGCTGGACAAGGCGATGGGGTCTGTCCTGGCCTCGCCGCACCAGCACCTCTGCCCGTGCCTCGGTTCTCACCCTGGGGAACAGTAATGGGACAATTGACCTGAACGTGCTTCTCAGTTCCCTGATAAATGTGCTCTGCTGTAATGGACAAAATCACTTTACCCAACCAGGAACATTTAGGTCCGGAGCAGAGAAATGCATTTTCATGAAGGACCCAAAGGGCAGCTCAGAGCTGCAGACACCAGATCCTGCACCCGGCAAGAAATCACAGCTCCATCACGGCACCTAAGCAACTGGTTCCCACTTGCCTCGAGCGCTTGCAAAGTGCTGTAGTACCTGCAGCTCCACTTTTCTCAGACCTCAGCCCTAAAGCCGAGCCCAGTTTGCCTCCACGTGGGCTTTTGCAGAGGCAGCTGCCCCGAGGTATCGACGAGACACGTAGGTCTCTCCGCATTGCCGCTGGACTCACCTCCACCACCTGAGCAGGATTTGGCAAAGCCAGGCAGGTTTGCAGCCTCCACTGCTGGCACCCGGCTGTCACACCGCGTGGGGACATGGAGACACCTGAAAATAAAAGAATTAGTGAAACTGCTGGGGGCATCTTTCAGCGACGTCGCTGGAAAGAGCAAGAGGAGGCTGTCAGAAGCCACAGCTCTGCCCTGGCAGCCCAAACCAAGCGCTGGCCAGTGCAAGGTCCCACCCCTCATGTCCCTCCTCTGGTAACAGGAATTTACCCTTCCAGGCTCTGCAGCCCCCCATGTCCAGCCCCTGGCCTGATCCTGAAACCAAGGGCTAGTCTGAGGAGAGAGAGAGAGAGACTGGTCCTGGTTACAACCCGGAGCGGTGGCATGAAGAGCTCCCACCCAAACTCAGGGGAACCAGCTCATGTCTACATCAGCTCACTACTCCAAAGCGAACCCCAGCTCTAACGCCATTGCTGCGGTCACTGTCCTGTGCTATCTATTTTACCCTACAGCTGCTTCCGTGGCTTGAATCTACTTTTGGGAGTTTTAAAACATCATCTGGTCAAAGCCAAGCTTTGGGTTAGTCTTGGCGTTCCTGATTGTGCCTGCAGACTTCAACCAGCCTTTAGGTTTGCTGAGCATCAGCAAGCTGGGCTTTTGGGGCTTTTGGGTTTGGGCTTTTTGGCAAAGTCAGGGTTAGGGCTTTGGGAAGAGTTAAGTCAATGTATTTCCGCTGCAGGGTGCTGCCACCAGTCACTCCCCCAGCAGTAACCCAGCCCCACCAATAGCTTCACCACCCAAAGCAGCTCCCGTGCAGAGGGACAAATCCCAACAACGCCCCATCTTAGCGGTAAGATTTTGTGCTGGTCTCACTTACCTCTATGCAACTCGGAGAAATAAAGCAGTACCTCAGGCACATCCTTGCACAAACAAGGAGCACACCCCGCAGCAAAGGGTTACAGCTTATTTGGGGGCCCCAGGGCTGGGCTGGGGCGTAGGGGAGCTGGCTTTCCCCCAGGCAGGGCTCCCCTTCACCTGCTGCAGGCATGGAAGCCCCAGAGCAAGAAACACACAGCCACAGCTGGGGTTTTTGGGCACTCCCAGGGTTTTTGGGCACTCCCACCCTGGTCGCAGCTGTTGGAAGGAATCAGCAGCGACTGCAGCTGTGACACAGCCTCCCACGGGCCCTGGGTGGCTTCGGCCAGAGCTGCTGCCCAGGGAGCACTGCGGGGCTCAGCCGGGGCGGCCGCTGCCTTCCAGCCACGGCCCTGCATGGCCTCGTACGGCGCCCCGCAGCGCGGCACGGCCCTGCACAGCACCCTGCGGCACAGCGCCCCGCGGCACTGCCCGGTCTCCCACGGCGCTGGGGGGCCTGCCACTGCGGGGCCTCGGTCAGCAGCACCCGGCAGCACCGCTCTTGCGCCGTTTCCACTTTTTCGGCTGCCCCGTGCACCCGTCAGAAGCGCCAAAGCCCGCGGCAGGAGTCACGTCTGCGGTCACGGCGCTGCCCGCCAGCCCCAGCCCTGGCACCGCACCACACCGCGCTCTTTTTCGCTGTCGGAGCCTCTCTCCCAGTGGCAGCGGGAGGGTGGCCTCAGCACCCCCGTCCCCTGGCACCGGCAGCAGGAGCAGCTCGTTCCGCGGCAGGACGATGCTGCGTGGGGGAGCCACATGCCGCAACCCCGATGGAGCAGCCCAGGGCAGCCGCCACCTTCCTCCCAGCCCAGGACCTTGTGTTTCCACCCCACGCAGGAGTGGGTTTGGTAAAGGGCCGCTGCAGCAAGCTCAGGGCAGCCCCAGCTTTCACCCGCCATGGCGCAAGGGCTGCCTTTGCGTGGACAGTAAACCCTCCAAATTAAACCCAGGGCATAGTGCAGCAACACACCACCAGCTCACAGAATCGCAGAAGGGCAGGAGCTGGAAGGGACCTCTGGAGATCATCTGGTCCGACTCCCCCGCCAAAGCAGGTCAGCCTAGAGCAGGTCACACAGGAAAGTGTCCAGCTGGGTTTTGAGCATCTCCAGAGAAGGAGACTCCACAGATCCCTTGAACTGAGCCCGTACGATGCGTGTGAGTGGGCTGGCCGAGAGGCAAGCAGTGACAAAGACCCTGAAACCATAAAAACGATGCAATCTGTAGGCAAAAGTGACTGGAGGCATCCCAGGGAGGATGGGCAGACCTGCAGCAGGGAGGGGTGGCCCCGAGCACACCCGGCTGCATCCCGGCCCCGCGGTGCTTGACCATTGCACATCTGCAACCCCTTTTCTTTTTTTCTTTGATTTTTTTTTTCTCCTCCCAGATCACTTTAAAGGTCCAGATTAAGGCGTAATTAGAAAAGCAGTTAAAGTGACGACCTGGCGAGGGCAGTGACCTTCGGCGGCGGCAGGAAGCAGCAGCGGTGGGTGGGCTGGGGGTGCAGCCCCGCACCCCCTCAGCACCCGACAGGCATTCAGGAATCAGCGCTCGGCTGCAAACACTCCTTCTCCAACCCCCGTCACAGCCTCAGTTTCTTCATCTGCTCGAAAAAAACCCAGGCGTTTTGGTGAAACGGCTGCACTGAGCGACGCTGAGCGTCCTGTGTGCTGTACCGGCATCGCTCGCTCAGGCTCGAGAGGCCTCGTCCGCTCTCCATCCCCCAGCCCAGCAGCGCCGGCTCCGACCCAGCACAAGCGGCCAGGGACAGCCCCGCCGTCACTCGTCCCCCGGCACCGACAGGCGGCCGCTCCGAGCGGGGTCCGGGCGCTCCCCCCCTGGGCACTCGGCCGTCGGACCCGCCGGAGCGTCCGTGTCCACGCGGGGCTGTTTGCGGCCACTGCGCTCCCTTATCGCCAGCCGCGACCTTTGCTGGTCGCAGATTAGGGGCTGGAGCCAGTTGGATTTGTTTGATTTCTGTTGATGGTTATTAGGCAGAGGAAGTGCCAGAAGGGATTTTGACCTCGAGTTTAAACCTATTCCAATTAGAGCCACTGAGCCTTTAATTACTGCGCTCCAGCCACTTTGGTCAAAGCAACAACAAAAACAAACACAAAATCTGGTCAAAGATGGGCTTTTCTTCTCACCGGCTCATCAATCTGCTGCCTGCTTTGTCCATGTGCTGCGGGCATGGGGCAGTTTGGCCCACGAAGCCCCTCGTGGTGCCTCCAGACCTGGTGACACTGCACCGGTACCCGAAGGATGCTCCAAGGACCATCCCCTGGTGCCCAGAGGGCTCCAGGCAACAAAGCCCCAAAGTTACAGTTCAGGGGCCCATCAGAGCTCACTGAGAGACGATGGATATTTCGGAAACGCTGATTTCTTACTTAGCATAAGTTCTATTGAGCAATTCAGGTTTTTCAGGAAGCAGCCCAGAGTGCTCTTGTACTTCGCCCCACATGGCCCTGGGACACGGAGGGTATTTTACTCACCCCTGGGGACTACAGCACCCTTTGGCCCCCAGCACAGACCCCTTCTGATGCTCCAGACCCCAGGCAGAAACCCCCACCTTTTGCTTTATTTCTTACATCCATTGCTATTAGGTCTTATTAACATGTTTTCAGCTCAGCAAAATAAAGCTTGTGTCTGTGCAGGTACTATGATTTTAAAATAGTTTCTAGGATACATCCTGTGATTGATTTTTTATGTTAAACAGTGACTAAACCCTGATATTTTCCTTCCCTGACTGGCTTTTGTCAATTCTCCAAAAATTTCAGGGAAAGCAGCAAAACGGAAATCCTCCTCCTGAGCATCGCAGCAGCACAGGCACAAGCAGCTGAAATGGGGCAACAGCCCGGCTGACCTGGGGGTCCCATGGGAGCCGCTTCCCTGCCCAATGCTCCCAGGACCAGCTCGTGGGAGCAGCCCCGGTCCCGCGGGACTCCAGCAGCACCTGTGCTAGGGCGCTTCTCTGGAAACCTCTGTTGTGTTTCCCAAAGGTGCTTTCTTCTACCCCAGCACCTCCCTGACCTGGGGACATCTGAAAGTAGCTCGACCCAACCCCCTGCAGCCCTTCCCTGTTCCCTGGGAGATTCAGTTCATCGAGGTGGAGAAAAACCCAAAGCACGGACAAACCCACGGGCTGCACTTTGTATTTAAACGCCTGGAGAAATTTGCCAGCGGCTGCACAGGGTGCTCTCGCCATAGCCCGCATCCCAGTTACCAGAGACCAGGTTATTCAGCTGCTTGTGGAGTAAGTCCACGTTTTGGCACCTCATTTCCCCTCACCAGCTGCTGCCACAGGAACTTTACTGCAGGGACAGAGCAGGGCAGGGGAGGTGCACCGCGGGAAAGGCTCCATGCCCCGACCCGCGGGGGTGGGATGGGGTGTAATCCAACCACAGCTGCAGCCACCTCGTGTCGTGCTTTTATAAGCCTTACGTTTTGCTGTAAACCTCAGCAAAATCTGGCTGATTGTCTCCAATTGCCTCTGGTAGCCACACGACGGGAACACCGTCATACGGGGGAGGCTCTGAGGGATTGTCCCTGCACCTCTTTTCCATCACCTGAACTCCGCAAGCCCACGTCTATGTCCGGAGCCACGGCCTCGCAGCCAGCCTGGCAGAGCCCAGGCGCAGAGGAGCGGTGGGTGCTGCACACCCAGGCTCACGGGCAAGACCCGGCGAGGCGGCCGAGGCACCGCAGGAGGAACCGTCCCAGCCCTGGGGACGCAGGGATGGGCTGGAAGCCACTCTGCCTTCCCCATGGGAACACGGACGGACACGTCTGTGCCGGAGCTCGATACATCTCGGGAAGCCCAGGACCTCCCGTGAAGGGGAACTTGCTATGGAGACCCAAGTTAATGAAACAAGAGAAAACCATGAACTTTCCTGTTAATTTCTCTTGTGTTTTCATACATTTATGAGACTCACAAAGGTAAAGCAAGCCTAGGAGGTTAATTAAAGCTTCTTCATGGAGCACACGGAGCAGAGGGCACGTGAGCACAAGGCAGAGACCTTGTGGACAGGCAGCACACTCCGCTGCAGGGACAGAGCTGACGTACTCTCCTTGCTCCAGAGGAGCTCGGCTGCTCTACAGCAAACACACCCGGCTGGATAAACTGCAAAAATAACACACTCAGCTGATACTTCGAGTGTGACTTGTGTGGGTTTGAATTTAAAAAAAAAACAAAAAAACAAAAACAAACCCCACACTGAAAAGTTCATTGGTGTTTACACACAAGAGATCACCCAAAAAATGATATACAATTATTTTGCAAGGAAACCAGCCAAGAACTATTTGCAGGAGAGAGAAACTCCTTGTTGCCCAAGGTCACGGTAACTCTCACCATATTTTCTCAGCAATATGTGTGATAAGGACGACTCCTAACACAGCCCTTTGCGCAAAGGAGATACCCAAAACGAAAACATGTGCAACTTTACTGACCTACTGTTGAGAAAGAGGTGCTGAACTGATGTAAACTACTGCTTGGAGCAGTGAATGGACTCAATTAACAGGATGGGGCTGGGTGAGCGTAACGACCTGCCAGTGCCCGCGCTGTGAAATGTTTTTATGTGATGAGTAATAAGGATCATCACTAAAACAGCCTTGTAAATGTTCCACGATCAAGGAGTTTTTAAAAAGGTCCATTAATCCAGCTGCCACCGGGTTTGGTTTATCCTGGGTACTTCTACAACACCTTTGTTTCCCTTTCCTTCCAATTAAAGCTGTGCCGTCTTTTAAACACGGGGCAATGAAAACAAGGGGAGGTACTATGAAAACTTACTTCACCATGTAAAAAGGCAGCAGCAAGTCCCATAGCCCCCCCCCCCCCGCCCTGACACGGTCTGGGTACACGGCGGCACTGCAGGCTCATGCTGGCACCGGCTGGGCTGCGGCTTTTGGCTGAATTACGGGTTTTGGCCTTTTCAGGTGCTTCCTACCACTCTCTGTTTCAGGATCTCCGGGCCATTCCCCCCCGCACCGTCACAAGCACCTAAAGAGGGGGGAGCGTGCCAGCCCAGAGAAGAGGTCGTGGTGATCCAGCCCGTGAATCATTTCCACTAACGAAGCCACCGAAAATGAGTCAGTCATTGGCTCTGTGGGGCCAGAACACAAAGCGACGAATTCATTGCGGCGTTTTCCTTGCAAGAAAGGCCTTGTGCAGTAAAGCACAAAGGATGACCGAAATCATTCCTAAACCTAGCAGTATTTATCAACTTCTTGGAAATACAACTGTGTATCGGGTAGAGCAACAGCAGAGGGGGGAAAAGTCTTTTTTAAGTAAGTGGGAGGTCTCCCATTCAGTGGTTTTATTCCTCAGCTTAATCCTCTATTTCACATGGATGCCACGGACAATTAGCACCAATCTTTTCACTGGAGGCTGAGCTCCCACCGGAGCAGGCGGAAGAGCACAGACAATGGACAGATCCCATTCGTTTCCTCCGCGGCGCTCCTACCTTCTCCGTAGGCAGATTTGATTTCCTCCAGCACACGCTGTTCTCCCTTTATCTGATCCTTCTCCTCTTGGGCTGCTCTTCCTTCTTTCGTGGGAACTGGAAATAAGATCTCAAGATGCGCTTCCTGCAATACCTGGAAAAATAACCCTAGAGCCACTTCCAAACGACGGCAAAATATTTTTTAAAAATCAATTGTACAAACCATTCCGGTATTCGGAGCAAACAAAAAGCAACTCCTCTGTAACACAGCCCAGCTTTTCTGCATAAGGCTATTACTGATGCGAAGGAGTTTAACCATTTCGGGACTTACCGTGGAATAACCTGCGCCGGCAGCCACGGCATCCCGGCCAGCAGCTCCCCTCCTCGCACACACCGACCTCTGCCTCTGTCAAGAACAACGGGCACCTTTACCGAGGAGTCTGCTCGCCCCAGCGCGAGGAGGGCTGCAAAGACCCCGCAGAAGGGACCTGGAAGCCCCCCAAAGCACCTCAGAGCACAGGTTTCGGACAGGATCAGCGAGCGCTGGGCCAGGGCCAAGGGCAAGCCCCAAGGTCTGTGGGCCGGAGCTCTCTCCCCACCAAGGCACAGCCCCTCCACAGCCCGTGTGCCCCTGGCAGCACGTGAAGCCTCCGTCCCTCCTCCAGGCAGGCTAAAAGGAATACGCAAGAGCTTGATGCTTCTTGCATAGAAATCATGAGATTATTAAATTTAGGGTGATTTGCTACAGAATCGTAACCTCTATTTGAATTTCTGGTTATCCCCGCCCCAGGCCAACGGCCAAAGGAGAGGTCCTGTGTTTGTTGGGGTCGCCCTTTCAACGCCCTTATCACAGCCTGACCCAAGAAAGGCTCAGCTAGACGGCCATCAGAACGTCAGCAAATGTAAAGGGGGGGGGGGGGGGGAGGGGGCGAGGGGGAGCAGCGACGTCACGCTGAAGTTTGGGAGACGCAGCACAAAAGGTGCGACGCAAACCCTCCCGCCCAAGCGAGCTCCATTGCTGCAAAGGTCACCGCAGCGTGCAGCAGCGCGTTTTCAAACCTCCACGGAAATCTTAAGTGTTGCCCATCGTCAGGGGGCAGCCAACCCAGCTGTCTGCCCTCTCGGGGAGGCCAGAGCTGTTTTCCCCAATCAAAAGATGAAACCCATTTCTGGGAGAGTAACTCCAAGTCCTGTCCGAACCTGCTCGGAGGTTTACAATGCGAGAAAGAGAAAACGTGGCTGACACGATGCAGGCGGGAAGGGCAAAGGTATTTATTTGGCCACTGCAGAGGACCACGGACCTGCCACTTACACGGTGTAAAGTGGCTGAGCTGTCACAGACCCAAAAGAATTATTTGAGTTTGGAGCCGGTGTTGGCCCGCACCGAACACAAACGCCAGGTTCTTCAGACCCCGTCCCCCACCGTCGGCTGCACATCCCTCCCCTGCGCTCCCAGAACTGCTGTCGGCAGGGGAACAACGGAGCAGTAGGTGTCTGCAGCTTCAGGCCACCGAAGGAAGAGGAACAGGAATGCCAAATATCCGAGTTCTCTGAATACACAAGACCAAATAAGGCCCAGATGCCGCAAGAGTAGACACAGGGCTGATCTACCAAGTTTGGGCAAACATGATTCAGAGTTCCCTAACACTACAGATTTTGCCTCGCAGGATAAACGTAATGGTTCCCACCGTGTACACTTACTCGTGTTGAAAAGGGAAGTCTCTGCGTAACCTCCATCTATCTTCGTCAGGCCCAACCGCTGGACTGCGAGGACTACACATTTGAGAAGTTCAGCCACAAACAGACCATGGCAGGTAAGTTATACACGTGAAACTATGAAAAAAGTATCCCCCAAAACCGTATGGAATCACCATTTCCTGACCTGCGTCAGGGTTTGAAAACCTGGTTACAAAAAAGGCAGACAGATCTCCTTAAGTGGAGATCAGTGTCACACCTTCTATGGAAACTCCCACAGGCACTCTGCATTTGTAATCAACAACCAGGTGCAATAAAGCATTGAAACCAAAATAAACACTGTTCTACAGCAAAAATTGCTACATAAGTGACATTTATTAATGTTCTGCTATATTTACAGTTTTAACATAGTAAAACTCCAAAGTGAATTACCACTTGGCAGAAAGCACAAAAGTGCACATTAAATCTACATTTATTACGCATCATAGTCTCTGCTAACACAAATTATAAAAGCAAGAATTACAGGTATGTTAGGAATTGTCTCAAAAAGTCCCAAGCCAAAGGAGGAAAAAAAAAAAAAAAAGGCCTTTGTTTTGCAAGGTCATCTTTTATACAAAGTCGCGACGTGATCTTTCGGTTTTGCACTACCAAGGTGTACCGTGAAAACCCCTAGAGAGTCCAAAAAGGTAGGTAGTAGGAAAGTAAAGTATACTACAACATTGAGAATATAGACTATTAAAAAAATTAATACTTGTGCCACCTTCAGAACACTGCTCTCTCCCCGCTACACCTCGAGACCCAGCTGGGGCATCGCTCCTGGGCTCATCCCTGGGGGCTCGAGCGGCTCCCAGGGCGGAGGAGGAGATAAAGCAAGTCTGTCCCCTGCTGGCTCCAGGGACAGGGCTCATGCTACCCAAACCACGACAGAAACTACCCACAGAAGGCTTTATGAGCACGTCACAGACTCGACTGCAATAGCTTTTTCAAACATTAGCCACTAATGATTCAATGATTACAGAATTCTGCATTAATTATTAAAATTTTACACCTAGAAACAAATAGAAAGAAATGCTTCTCTCTTTTTTTTTTTTCCCCCAACAGTACTTTTATTTACTTATTTATTTTAAAGCAGGTGATTATTCTTCTGCTCCAGAGTCTTGATTCACTTCCTGCAGGTGTCCGGCTGCTTCTGGAGGGAGAACTCACTGACGCAGGAAGACGTGTGCCAGAAAACATCTGTCGGAGAAGGATATTGAATATTGACACTATAGTTAGGCTGTTATTTCGGGTAAGAGGAGGATGCCGTGCACAAAGAGGGCAGGATGTCTGACGGCTTGTAACGCGCCTCAGTACACGATGACGTGACTCTAGCAGAACGCTCGGTACTTCTCTGGTATTTTACAGTTCTGGAGAGTTAAAATTCGTTAGGGGAAACCAGCCACCAGAGCAGCCAACGCTCTGAGAAACGCTGGCATAAAGCCACACCGGGGTGTGGAACCGCTCTGTGACGGCACCAAGGGAACAGACTTTGACTCGGTCGTTAGTCGCTGCACCCCGCGGGACGACGAGGAGTTCTGCACCTCCTATCGAGCGTTCTGCTACCAGAGACACCCCGGCTCTCAGGCACCTCCCTTCCACGTGCTGCCTGGAGCCGCTCAGCCCGAGACTCAGCACACCCCGTGCCGGGCAGCTGACGGGCCTGTGGAGCCGCCGCCACGGAGCACGGCCGGGGCAGCACACGCGGCTCCGCGGTGAACACCAAGCTTTCCGTTCGCTTCAGCTTCTCCGGGTACTATTTTCTGGCCTGCACTCATTATTCCTCTCCTCCTAATTTTCTAAAAATCACCCCCGCTCTAAAATGAAAACGATCATTCACCGTGCCCTTTTCATTACGCCCTACAGAGGAAATCCATCTCAAGAAAAATAACACCCTGAAAATCCAAGCCTTACGTGGTTTCGCTGCTCAGAATTTAGGACTAAAGATGTATTTTCAGGGGAAGTGTCAAAGTTGTAATATTTACACATTATTCTGGACATTTATCTCAATATATCTAAAAGAGAGAGTGCTTTTTGAAAGCTCTAAAATGACCAAAAAATAAATAAATTAAATTTTTTTTAAAAAAACCTCTACACCTCCATCCTCACAAGTAAGGCCTCTAAAATTGTAATCTCACATTCCAAACACAGGGAAAACCTGTGCAACGAGAAACCCCACAGCTCCTTTAATACATGAAAAATTAACTTTCAGTAAAGAAGCAAAATTAAAAAATTGTTCAGTGAGAACAAACCACAGACGATAAAGCTGATGCTTAAGCACTCGCACTACGTGACCATACAACCGGGAGAAATAAAACCCTCTGGTGACTCAGCAGGAATTTGAGAGGATATTACAAATCCTGGAGGAGGTCACAAACCGTAACTCTGTCAAACAGAACTGAAACACTGAAATAAATGGACTGAACTGTTTTTACGCACTATCACCGGTGGAAACCCGAAGCTGGGAAGCTGCACAACGCCCGCTCTGTGCGGCACGTTCTCATTACGGACGAGAAACGAAGCAGAATCTGACGCAACGAGGAGTTTCAAATGAAAGGGGAGTGCGTTTGGAAAACCAAGCCTTGGTTTTAAAACCTGAACAGTGCAACGACCCCCAGTTTAAAGCCAGGGCTTGTTTGGTTTCTTTATACCACCGTCCCAGCTGCAACTGCTTCGCCCCTGTCTGGGGGAAATCTGGTGTTATTAGGGTATTTCTAAAGGGAGCATCATGTTGCACTCAGCACCTGGGAAGCCCCCTATCCCGGGATTTCCTTCCCCTCGGGGAGGGACAGCTAGCGCAAGGCCGTTATCTGCTGTGAGCAGGAAATGAAGCGAGAAGGGTTCAGCTGCTTAAGCTTCCTTCTTTAAAGGCCCATTAAGGCACCACCGTTAAGGCTCAGCCCTAAAGCGAGAGACTTTTAGGCATTAAGGTTTTCGAAAGACGTTCAGGACAGTAAGTTCCCGTACGTGGGAGGGTTTTCAAGCAGCAAAGGTGTGCAAGAGTTTAATTCTTCAGGAACTTGGTACAAAATCCAAAGAGCATGCAAAACTCCCACGAAATTCTGGGACATCAGCAAAACCCCCAGCACAACCTTCTAACAACGTTTGGTGACCTCTGCTGATGTTTAGGACGTACCACATGTTTCAGGCACGTGATTTACTCTGAAAGACACACTTATAAAACACAGTGCAATACCAAGGGCTAGAGATCTCGTTCTTACAATTCACGTCCTGGAATCTAATGAATATACAACTCCTCAAAGCAAAAACTTGGGAAGAAATGTCAAGTATTCCTCTGCTCCCCACCCAGTCAAGTCTGGACTCTGTAGAAACAGGAGCTGCGTATGGGACACCGAGAAGCAACTGTTTTCTGCTGCCTTGTGTTCTAAAAATATTCAAGCAAAGAAAAGTCTAGCCTAAAAGAGTCACTAAATTGAATTAAAACCAAACCAGAACAAATTCTGGAAAGCAGAAAGCTTACCTTTAGTAAATAAAGAGAACTCTGGTTCTGGGGAGAGTGGAAAAAGTATCTGGCATCTTCCTAACCTTTGCGTAATTAATAAATCCTCTGAGAAACAGCAGAAAACCTAGATGGAAGAAACACATTTGTCCAGTTAAAACAGGCGTTGCCTCTTCAATTAGAAAAGGAGCAGTTCGACCCACCGTTACCAGTGCAGAGAGACCGCAGTCACTGGGGTGCACAACAGCTGATTAAATACAAGAATTTTTATCCTTTTTTTAACAAATGACACCTCACCTTTCAGTTCCTGGCAATCTCAAAAACAAACTTGCCTTAGGCAATCACAAAACTTTTGACTCCAAATGAGATCCAGTCACTTCCAAAGGAGGCAAAATGAAAAAAGACGGACCACAACCCACCCTTCCCCTTAAGCTGTAAGAACAGATACCCCACCAGGGGCTATGAAGACAAGCATTGCTCTCCTTTACTTCTTCTGGGGGATAAACAGGATGCTGCCACCAAGATGACAACAAAAGGCGAGTGTTTATGTGCACCTTTAAAACCCAGAAGGCACCCGGGAAGAGAAGGGGTACTATGACCCTTACACTGCAGGTTTACACCTATACACACATATTTAACGGCCAGTCAAGCTGTGCTCACAGCAGCCCTGAGTGCACTTTGCAGTTTTTACAGTTTTTAAGCACGCATGCTGTCCTTCCCCCCACCCCCCACCCCCACCCCCCGAACAAACACTCACCTAGTACGAGGAAGACCCACCAAAGCCAATACTGGCCATCAAAGTAACCAGGAAAATAGGTGGAGAACTAAAAAAAAAAAAATAAACCAAACCAAATCAAGATACAAATTAGACACCCAGAAGTTTCTGAACCCACATCTATTCTCACCAACGGCAGCAGTAACCAGACCAGGCCTGCTGCACGCAGCAGGGCTTACAGAACGTCACATTCCATCAATGGCCCAGGCTGCGGGGAACCTCCACGAGCTTCCGTTTAAGGTTGGTTTACACACATCAGGCCAACTCTAACCAAGGGCAATGGAAGAGGTTCAACACCCAGCCAGAAACGCTTGCAATCAGTGGAGCGGGAAGGCACCACAGGGCAAACGCTCCTGTTTCCCTCCCAGCTTTGATGCTCATGAAGCCCAGCTGCAGGTTCTGAAGTCCAGGTTCGCAGCAGCACACCAACGTTCATTACTCCGTACGGCTGAACAGCTTAGCAAACCAAAGTACAGATGAAAAAGAAATCCCAGATCTGCGGAATCCTCCAAGAAGATTTTCTACTAGGAAAATTACTGCCTCTTGGATGAAAGGCTCCCACAGGACTAGAGCACTGAAGTTCACTATGTCAGTGGTAGATACAGTACAATTTTTTTTGTTTTCATTCTATTCAAGTTTTAAAACCTGACAAAGGGTCAAGCTTGTCATCAAAGTTTAAATCAAATTCACAGTTAAGGTCACCTGTCTCTGTCACACCTCTTAATCCAGTAAATTGTTCTTTTACAAGATGACCCCAAAAACCTTAACTTTCTACAGAAAAAGTTAATAGATGCTATATTTACAAATTACAGTTCCTAGCCCAAAGAGATGAGGTATGAAGTGACAGCCCTAACATTAATGCTCTCTACTTATGCACAGCTAATGAGATTTTTTGCTTGACACTTGGCCTGGGATGTCTCCATGCCATTTCCACAGACACCTCCTTTCCATGGGCTCCAAATAAAGCTTTTCTGATATTTTCTTACAGTCCCTCCAAAAAAGTTTGACTTTTTCCATTCCTTCCAGCATCAGCACATCTCTGTCCTTTTTTTTCCCCCCGGTAAGGTTTCTCTTTCCCCCCCTCCAAGTTTCAACAATACCACGTCAGCCTGTTTGGCTTCCGTGGGCAGAGGTGTGTGCCCAGCCAGGCCCTATCTTTGCATCCAGGCTCCCATAACACAAACCAGTTCTGATCAGTCACCCCCTTCCTCTCCCCGTGCGATCTGGTGGAGGGGAGCACGGTGGATGTTTTAACAGCCTGGATATGCCCAGAGTTTATATGGAAACAAAACAAAGCAGAAAAGCTGCTCCCTCCTGATCCCCTCCTGCCTGTGCCGCAGGCTTGTCGCACCAGAGGGCACCAGCGGGCTTCTCCCATCCCTGAGAGAAAGCGGTGGCTGCCTCTTCTTCCTCCACCTCTTAATTTTCAAGTCCCCATTTCCCCCTTCTCGTCGGCTATTCCACATTTTAGAGATTTTTTTTTTTTTTTTTTCCAGAGGAGCACCTAAGGAACATCATCCTGGAGAGAAACATCCCCGTGCTGACGGCAGGGCTTGCTTTATCTGGGTGGTTTACAGAGCTCAGATCATTGTTCCAGCTCAACACACCCATTTTGATCCAATACAGTGGCTCTGTCAGCACATTGCGTGTGCAATCTTTATTCTCTTTTATTCCAATAATAAATCCAGCGTATAAACAGGGCAGAATGAGGAAAAAGCTCTGTTCTCTGTGAAATAAGGGGCTCAAAATCTATTTCGTTATCAAAAGCTAAATTTATAACTAACTTCAGTAGACGTGAGAGAACAAGGAGCTAGGGAAAAGAGCACCAGTGTCTATGTACGCGTTTCTGCACTACACAACTTACCCTGACGATAAGGATCCACTTAATAAGAGACAGACCAAAGCCAGAAATGGCCCCATATCGTCCTGCAGCTGAAGTAGTCAGACAGAAAGACAGGAAAAATCCAATCCAGTTGAAGAGGAATGCCACTGAGAAAGCAGGAGAAAAGCAGCAGGTCAAGCCCTCTTTGTATTCCAAGGAAAAAAAAAAAAACCCAAACCATAAAACCCTCACGCACAGGTTCTTCCTGGTGCTACACAAACACAAGTGTGAAAATAACTATTTTGGGTCACTGCCTGAAAAAAGTAAGTTCCACCATGTACTTACTGAAGAAAGTCAGCATGAAAATGCCATCATTTCCTATCCTCAGCTGGTCGGTGTCATCAAAGTCATCCCGTGTCACAAAGTCATCATCCTGCAAATCCAAGGGAGACAAGATGTGGGTGGATTTCAGTCAGTCCAGCCCATACGGCAACCCCAACTCTGCAGGCGGGTCTTCAAGAAAGGGCCAGCAAATGGTACAGCCCTCCAAGAGCAGTGTAGGATGGCGGGATGCAGAATGCTTCACTTCCAGTTAAGGAAAGTCCCCTGTGGGGCAGGAGGGTGGAATCCTGAATCTCAAAAGGCTTCAAATGCAAGCAGGAAAAATTCCTGCTTCTCATCCCAAGATGATGCAGGGCATGAAATATTATATATGTAATATGATTTATTTCTTTTTTAAGACAGTCAAGATCCAGCATGTTCTTGTTCTCACTGTAAAGAATTCTACTCATCAAAAAAATTAAGCCTTATCATCTCAGCAAGGAATGTGGCTTCTACAAAGAAGTATAACGAGCAGCGGACATCCAATGCTATCAGGGGTGGAGGAAGAGGCTGAACAAGAGATAATGTTGAAAAAACAAAAAAGAAATAGAAAAATTGAAAAATAATTACTCTGACACAATGGTTTTATCATCCTTGTATTAGCTACACTGACCTCTGGAAAACTCAGCTAAGCAAGCGGCAGGAGTATCAAGGGTAGATGCACTAGATGGCTGAACAACTAATCCTAAATCTCTTTAAAAAACCAAACAAGCAGTGACAGTGCACAGGGACACAGTACAGTGCCTCTGTCAGCTTGCCAAACTAATCTGGACAGCACATGCTGGCACTACTGGGATGTCTTACAGCCCCACAGCCACCCAGAGGAAAATTAAATAAAAAATTTAAAAAAAAATTAGCCACAGAACTCTTGGGAGCACGTAATATCACCATGCCAGAAAGCTTAAAAATAGAAAGGAAAAGAAAAAGTCAGGACACTTGATTGGCAGGAGCTAAACGAGCAATTCCACACAAGAAACGGGAAGGACACGCAGCCAGCCCAGCGTACTCACCCGGCCAGGAACCAAGGGAATCGTGGCCTCAGCCTTGGTTCTCTCAGCCTCATCATAACTAGGCAGTGTTGTGGCCACATTGTAAGATGGAGGCTTAGGAAATCCTGACTCATCCTTGTAGTCAAAATAAGCTGAAAAAAAAAAAACAACAACCAAATCAAAAAAGTTATACAGTAGGTAACTCGTCAGTTCCTCAGGAACATCGTGTTGGGAACGAGAAGCACTTCAGGTGACTTCAAAAGCCCCTAACAGACGGCTGAAGCCTGTCCCTCCTGTGCCCTCCCCACCCTTCCAGCCTCTGGCCATCCCAAAACAGAAAGTAAAAACACGGGAGCACCTTATCTAACCCAAAGCAATACACAGAGCACTACTGTGACACGCCTGGCTGTATTTATTTTTAAAACAATGACACATGCTGGTCTCTCCTGACTTCAGTAAACAGAAGCAGTTGTATTTTCAAGTCCAAGGGGTCTGAGTGAGTCAAAGGAGGATCCCTGCAAGCCTTAGGCTGCTGGTGACCAATTTTTCCAGAGAGAGACTTGAAATTGTTTTCTGATGGGAGGGGAAAGGGATCGGAACAAAAACCAAACACAGCATTTCTGAGCCCCAGGCGCTGAGACACACCGAGGAACCAGAACTAATGGGACATCTCTACGGTGGTGTGCCAGGGCAGGCCACTCAACAGGCAGCTGGAGAAACACAACATCCAAACTTCTATCCAAAGCTGTCCGACTGTTTGTGAGACTGACAGTACGTTGCATTTGATTCACAAATCTTATTTGAACAATTGACTATGAAAGTTCTGGAGCAAAAAAATGAAAATATTTACCTAAGCCAGAACACTCTGATACATAACCAACACAAAACAAGCTGTTTTGCTAAAAGCTATTAGTGACATGACAGTGTGATGATTCAGAGTAGTATAACCCTTATGACCAAGTCCTTAGTTACCGAAAACTGGAGAAAGAGTGAATTCTTTCACCCCTTTTAAGTAACAAGTCCTTTTTGGAAGGAGCACAGCATCATCCAAATGCCAAATAACGAGAGGGGAACCACAAATCTTCAAGCACTTTGATTTTAACTGTCTTCAATCTATTAAGAACACTGTGAAATGCAACTTGAACACCACTTGATGGGATGACATCAGCTGAATGTAGCCAAAACGCATCTTCTAAACCACAAGTAACAATAGTCTCTCTGGATCGATCCTGCTCCTTCGCAGCCTCGGTAAGGACGCTGCAATGCCACCCATCAGTAAGGAGAACAATTAAGGAGGCAAGAAAGAAAAAGAGAGCAAACCTGGCTATCCCCTTTCAGTTAGAGTTACCTGTGCTCTCCGCAGAAATGCTGCTGTACGGCGGAGGGGCATCGTTCACCACTGGTGCAGTCTCACCTGGCTCCTCTTCATTCTGCAGCTGAACAGACCCCCACACGAGAGAGGTTAACGGGGTTTCTTGAGTTCTGTGAAATTACCTCTGTAGTTTTAATTGTATGTGGCACACTCTTCTGGAAGATGACTGCTCCACGGCACCATGGGGCACGCAAGCAGTTGCTGTGCTTCAGAATGAAGTACTCCTGCTTGAAATGATCAATCTGCCATCTAGTTTTAATGTGTTTTTAAGTCGTATCCTCACACACCTGGACTTCAACAAAGCACAGCACACGTCTTTTCAGTACCTCCCCAATTCCCTGGTACTTTCTCAGACTCCTCAGCTCACACTGCTGGGATGGCATCTGTTTTAGTCAAAGAAATACCATGAGATACCCAAAAAAGACTCCATTGCTGCCTATGGTTTTGCTGAGGAAGGGGTTTTTTTCATGGATAAATTACATAATGTAAGTATGAATCTTGCCATTTCCCTTCAACCTTTCACACCGCATGACTGAAAGAGAGAGAGTTTATTTTGTGCACTGTGCTTCCCACAGGCTCTGTATAAATAACCCCACAGCTTACCAAACACACAGCGTCACTTGCATGAAGCAGGTACACAGACGCAGGCTTTGATCAGAGAAACGAGCAGTTCCAGGCCAGAAGCGTTCAAAGCAGAATGCACCAGAAAGCAGTGTGCAAAGCAGCTGCCATCTAATTTTTTCCTTCTTTCCATTTCTCATCATCTCATCAACAAAGAAACTGAATTTTGACACAGAAAGACAACTCATTTCAAAAAAAGCATCTTGGGACTGAACCACACACCTGAGCAGAGGTACCACCCCCTCCTGTAATCACCACGAAACAGAGGCAACCCTGTAACTTCTTCCTTAACACCTTCTTGAACTACCCCTCCTGCACAGCCCTGCTAATACTCTCGAAGCCATCCACGATATTTTGCTTTCTTTTCTTTGGGAAGACATGTTGCCATTCAAGTCCTTCCCAAGCATTTAATGCTAGGGGGTGAGGAGACGTTCTTATTTTACTTGTATGTCTTACCACGAAGGAAAAAAAACCACAATCAGCTCACCCTTCTAAATGAAGGTCTTGTTTTGTACATAACTGTTCTGTGTCTTGGGGTTTTATTCCTTTTGCTGCCTGAGAGAAAGATCAGACTACGTCCGTGTCCCCTGTGAAAGTCAAAGCCAAAACTTTTCCAGACACTTTAAGCGCAGTTCCTTGGACATTCGCATCCAAACCACAGCACCCGAGACCCCTGAGTCCCACAAGCTTGCTGAGAAGAGCACAGATCGCTTCGTTCTCTCTGCCATCAGACAGCCAGACACCTCCAGCAGCTGCCCAATCGCGAGCACGCACAGAACGAGTGACTGCACGTCGGTGGGTCACTGCCCCGCGGCCAGAAGCCACGTCCACCTCCTCGGCATGGAGCCTGCCGCCCTCCCCTCCCTGCCAGCCCAGCCCGTGTGTCGCAGCTCCCTACACCCACATGTCACAAAGGCTTCAAACACACCCGCTGTTAAAGGAGTTTAACCCGGTCAGGGTTGCAGGCGATGGCACAAGCAGTTCTGCTGGCACATCCAAGGGGCTGCCCAAGGAGGAAAGGGAAAGAAACAACACCGGGAAGCACTGGAAAAAACTCAGCAGTGCTGTGACCTGCTCCGGCTGTACCAAAATAACAGACCCTCACAGAAATGGGACTCACCATCAGACGAAGCTCCCCTTGCTACTCCAACAGCAGCGTCCATCCTCTCCCCACTCACATTTTCCAGACAGGGGAGGTGGGGAAAAAAAATAAAGAGGGAGCTGGTCAGCCCCGAGCTTTCCGGGTAAGAACTCCCCACATGGCACAAAGCTGAACCACTTCCTTGCAAGAGAAATTAAGCGATCCGAATGAAAATTTAACCCGTACTGCACCAGGAGCACCTGCCAGCACAGACGCTGTGGCTGGCAGCAGGAGACAGCTAAAACGCCGGCCCCCAGCCAGAGGTGAACCCACCTCGCATCAATCCCCCCCCCCCCCCCGGCACCCCAGAAGCGAGGCCACGGGGTGCACAGGGCGGAGGAGGCAGATACCTGCCTCCACGGCTGCAGCTTTCATTAGCCCCAAGGCACACGAGCAATGAACACGAGGAGCTGCAGCAGCTCCTGCAACAGAGAAGCATCTTCATCTCCTTCGAACCAGCTAACTCAGCGCAAGCTTTTACCAAGAAACAAAACTACCCTATTTTATAAACCCCACGGAGCTCAGCCATCAGAAGAAAATGCAAACTAACTTGTGAAGTAATGGCCTATTAAAAGAAGCTTTAAAAAAAAAAAGACCGAGAGCACTGCTGCAGAAATTCAAGAGCAGTGGTGCACAGCATGAGAGGGGCAACCTAAGGGATAGCCCAGTAAAATGCAGAGTCCAACTCGTTGAGTCAGTCTCTCCCAGCTCTGGAGATTATGAATTCTCAGAAAACACTCCACCACGCTTATTTTGAGTCTATCCATGAAAATTCAGTATTTCTGCCCTTCTTCTCTTCTGCCCATGCAGGACCCAGTCTCTTAACAAAGGAGGAAAGGCTGCACACCAGGGACACTCCCCGGGTACCACATGCCCAGCATTACCTGCCCTCCTGGGGTGGGGTGAGGGGACAGGAATTAAAACCCTCATGTTTGTAAGAAAGAAGATATAAACAACCTAAAAGTACAATCGGAGGAGGAGGAGGAAGGAAAGCACTAGATGTGACAACACTGGAAGAGATGAAACAAAAGAGGACACAGACAGTTGAGTGTAAAATTAATCCTACCACTGGAATTCTTGCAAGGTTCTTCTTCCAATAGTAAAAAGAAATACATATTCTTACAACACTGTCGTGCGGGAGAAAGTAAGCTGAACTCACTGCTGGCTTCAAACCATCACAATTCAGGTAATAACACCAAAAAATACAGTTACTTTAAAAAGTTGAGCTAGAGGCTGTAGGAGGCACACAGTTATAGAAAGCAGATTTTTCTTCTAATGGACAAGGTACACAAATGCCTTCCAGCCTTTTCAATGATCCCAGGCATCTCAAATTCAGCTAAGTGCTCATTAGCAGAGCCGTAAGGGTTCCCGTGACAGGCAGAATGAGTCATCAGCTCCTGTTCCCTCTGCCTTCGCCAGCGCCGGGGGGGGGCTGCGCTGCTGAGCTTGGGGGGCAATTCCCCCCTAGGCCACTGCTGAGGGTCCTCGGAACCAGGTTAAAGCAGTGTTTGGCTGCAGTCTGTTTTGCTGAGGCCGTGGGGGATTCCTTCTTCGAGTCGCTGGTGGGGTTTAGGTTTTAAAGCATCACTCTTGTATTTGCAGCACGGAAAAATAGACAGTCTTTACAGCAATGCATGCAGTTATTAAAAGTTTGGCTGCAATTTTTTCCACCAGATTGCTAAAAGACCCAGGGACATTTATTTTCAAAAAACCACCATCAGAAACTTGGCTCTGAGCAAGACGTCGCCGCTGTCTCCCACTTCCCTCTGGCCGAGACGTTATCACTTGTAAACACACACAGCCCAGCAGCATTAAAGTTCAAAACTTACAAAAATGTTTTGAAATATTTCCACGTAAACATTGAAGAGAGCATTTCTAATAAATAAATTTGTTACTTCTTCCAAATTTTCTGAACTTAGCACATGGCTGCTGACAGAGTTTTGGATTATTTTTTTTTTAACCTCCCCTTGCCCCAAGTCCCTAGGCTACATGCAAATATTCTTTACACTAAATCAGCATCACTACAAGCTTCGCCTTAGCAATATATCATCTATAATACATTGACTCAGACATATAGCATCAACGTTTACTGCACTTCAGTTCTTTATGCTCTGGCACGCAGATAGAACTGCACAGAAATCCCACAGAGGAATTCTGGAATGAGGATAACCCTGCTCAGATCTCCTTTCTGTTGTTTCTATGGTTTCTCTGAGATTTCAGAAAGGCAGGCATTTAGGCAAATGACAGGTGGAGAATCAATATTTTTTTTAAAAGGTGGCAGGATTGATTTTTTCAGAACAATGAAATCATAACCTTTGCAAACCAACTGTTAAAATAAATTAATAAATAAAAATGCAGATCACTACGACATTTGAGAGTACCCCAGCAAGGCAACAGCCTGCCCACAAAAAGCTGACAGTTCATTCCCCTTGCAACACCCCCTCTTTTCTTCTTCCATACCTCTGGCCTCTTGGAAGCAAACAGAAGTTGCTGCCAACTCTGAAGGAGAAGAGAAATATTTTTATTGACTTATGCTTCACTTTAAACATACCCTGATTTGAAATCCTGACTTTTGCCCAATGCTGTTGCAGACTCCTATAACTTAACATCAGTTTATTCATCAGCAAGAGTAACGACAAGCTATTAAACAGGTCAGCCCACGTGCTTCAACCCTCTCCTTGATGAGCAAATAACTGTTTTCCCTGTAGGCACTTCCGGTTCACTTCACCAAAGGAGTGATGGCCCCAAACAGCGTGTCTAACCCAGCTACTCCGAGGTGACACGCTTGGCAGTTGCCCTGTCTGAGCAAACCCTCCCCCGGCTTCTTCCCGCGCCGAGAGATGCTGATGCTCCTGCCCAAGCCTCGCACTGGGGAACCAGTTCTCCCCAGGGCTCTGAGCCCAGCCCAGCCCTGGGGAGCGACCTCCAAGGTCTCTGCCACCCTGAGCTACTTCTTCATTTTAATAAAGGACTCAAAACTATGCCTCCACTCCCCCTCCCAAAAAAACGCCTTTTTTTCTTCCCCAGCCAGGCAGCAAGCACCTGGCTGTGCCCATGGGGCAAGGACCAGAAACCAGCAGGAGCATCACCCAAAAGGTTGTCTGCAACCACCCTCCCAGCTGCCATGGTACAAACAGAAACCAAAACATGCTTTATGTCCACCAAAATCCAACCCATGCTCACGAGGATGTTGTTCTTCACTGACTCACTGTGGTTTATGGCCTGACAACGTGGAAATACACCTCGGTCTTGGGAAACATGCTGATCTAATTCCCTCGCCTCTGTTCAAACAGGGAATTATACTGGCCTGGCTAGACTGTAAACAAGCACTCGGGCCAGCACAAACCTGTGCCTACAGACTGGGCTTAGATTTGAGCGTTCAAGGTCTTCACACAGAAGAAGTAGGTTTTAATCTTGGATAGCTGTCATTAAACTTCACACACGTAAAGCATAAGGCCGTACCGTCACATTTAGGATCAGATGAACATTTTTCTGGACATTAAGACATCACAGAAAGAATTCTGGATCTTTTAAGCATTTTAAAATATCACTTTCTTTTTTTAATTGTCATATGTAGAATGTTAAGTATCTTCAATGAAAAAAAAAAAACTATTGTGCCACCATATAACAAATCTACAAATCTGCATATTTTGCAAGAAGAGGCAGAAACAGAATGAATGGATACACCTTAATATTGAGTTTTTCATATTCGCCCAATGACAAAGAATCAGAATTCACACACAGAGAGAACTTTCAGTACTTGCTTTCGGTAAAACGCAATGCCGAGCCCACATGAAGAGGTACCGCACCTCCCGTGAGCCAAACGGCTTTTCAGAGCCCCTCTGAATTTTAGCGATGGGAGAAAAGTCACCAAAGCAGCCTACCTAAGAGTCCAACACAATCCTGATACCAGAGATAATATTTTATTTAACAGTTTGCATGCAAGGCTGTTTTCTCCTGTTACACAAGCTGCGGGATGATACCCGACTAGTCCGCTTCACTGCCTGTCCCAAGTCCTTTGAGTTTTAGGGATGGAAGGTATTTTAATTCTATAATTACTTCTGCACATAGAATCACCAAACCCTTGCAAACTCGCCTGATAGGTACTGTTGCCTGCAGAAGCGGGTGTTTCAGAACAACCCACTTCAGTCACCCGAACACGGACTGGGCTGGACACAGGCAGCTTCAGACGAAGCGTGCAGCCCCCACCAGCTGCTGCAGAACCCACGAGCGGCTGTGCTAGAGGCGGGATTGCACTCTGCAGCTTTTTAAAAAGATCTTTACTGGTTTTATGTCAACAGGAATCTCCTATTCTACTTGTCCGAATACCAGAAGAGAAAAAAAATTTTTAAATGTGAAAACAACTTACCCTGAAAATTTCCTTACAGTTCTTACCAGTCACCTGCATCTTTGGCAAGCACATCTGCACACTGCCAGTGCCTCACCGAGGAAACAAACAGACACATAGCCAATTCTAACTGCTGACATGAAAGGTTCACTATATTCCTGTCTTTTAGTTTTGACCTGTGTGCTCATTTCAACTGAAAAATTAAATACAAGCTTAAGGTAAGCACAAGGCGGCACCAACATCTGCCTCCCTATTCCACTCCAGCCTTCCCAGACATTCAGTCAGCATTGTGGTCCTTCATGGATTTAAGCTGCATTCACACTCTGTCTTCAGCAATATATTTCTTCTTTTCACTGAAAGAAAACCAAACAAACTGAAAAAATCTTTCTTCCTTACGCTTCCCGCAGACACCTCCCCTTACCAAACGACCCATGTAAGCCTTCATGATCCATGTAAGCCTTCAACAAGTGGAACAGGAAGAAATATCACTTAAAAAGGAATGTGTCTTCGTTATTAACACACCCATCATTTTCTAGGTGGGTTTACATTACTCATATACACCACGTATATTTCCAAATGCTTCAAGTAAAAAGCCTGCCTCAGTTAACATACAGTGTAAATAAACCTATTAAAAGCCTGGGTTTTTTTCCAGAATGGAGGCCAGTTTCTATTCTAAGGACGAAATGCAGCTCTGCCACTGAACCCACAATCCAGCGGTTGCACTCCAAAGGCTTTACACCACCTAATCCTAACAACAACCCCATATAACTTTCCCAAAGGTGGGTCTAAACGACAACAGCCTCCCAGTGTCCCTTTTTGGGACACAGCACAGCCCAGAATAACGCTACCAGGGCATGCTGCAGCCTTCCTTCCTCCAAAACGTCGCCCATTCCCACCTCCAACAAGCACAGCCCCGCCGCATGGGCTGCAGTGGAGGAACCGAAACCAGCAGCCTGCCCCGCTCCCGCCGCCCGGCTCCCGCTTGCTGCCCCAGCCTGTGCTCCCGACAGAAAGGGGCCAGGGGAAGCAGAGATCCTTTCTCTGGAGTTTCAGCTTTATTCTTCATCAAGCTGCACTTCCTCAGTATATTAGATCAGACTGCCGCATCATCCAAAGGCGTCATCACAGGCTATTTTTTATCAGATTATCTAATGCCAGAACAAAGCACAAGGGCCAGAAAGTTAGCTTTAGAAAATAAATCCTATGCCATCAAACGTCCCTTGAATGCTGCGGGTATCGGTGAACGGACACAGGTCGTGAATTCACAGCGGAGGCAGCTGCTGGGGGTGCACTGCCCACCCCCCATCTGCAGGGCAGCACGGGCTGAGGAACAGGGTGGAAGGAGAAACACACGGGTTTCAAGCTCAGTTACCAATTTCTGTTGGCCTCAGATCACCCCCATTGACCACCACTTTTCTTCTGAAAATACACATACTCAGGGAATCCTACAAACATTCTACTCGTTCAAATAGTGCCCAAACCTCAACAGTGCTGCTGATCCTACTGGTCGACACACCAGTAACACTCCCCAGAGCAGGCGTTTCACGACCCCGGCGCGCACGGACAGTACCTCACATTTAGCTGTAGGGGAACCACCGAGTTACATGACAGGTTCCACTAATGCATTAGCCCTCTTCCACTCCCCTCCCCCCCCCCCCAAATTATCAGGTTTTAAAGTCTTCAGTTCTCCTCCACTGCCTCATAATCCAGTAATTTAAAGATTAAATGAGCTTGTTCTGAGTTTCTGCAGGCCACCTCTACTTCCTGGAGCCTGTATTCAGCTCTAGCCCTTACGGTTATCAATTCACTACGAGTCTTTCTTCATTGGCATGTGGTACGTCCACTAATCGCACACTCAGACACATGAGAAGTTTCAATGCACGACAAAAGAGTTGCCGCATTCGATGCCAGGGAGGCTGCTCTCCCACTCTCTCATCTCCTCTTCATCTAAACACCAACTCTGCATCTTTAGCTTCACAGCTCACAGGGTTTTTTGGAGCAACACAAGCATTAGGAGCCCACTCAGCAGTAACACACTTTACAACAATAGGAATAGCAGGATTCTGGCAGAGGGCGAGGGGAAAAAAAAAGCAATTTCTAAACCACCATGCAAAAGTCAGTATGTTTAGATGCGAGTTTCTGATTCTGCACTCGTTACACCAGTCATTTCACGGGGCCTCCATTATCTGTTTGTCTCCAGCGGTATAAATCCTTTGGGGCACAGCCTGCCTCCCTAATCTCTGCAGTGCCAGGCAGAGCTAGGCTCTACAGCAAGAGCGGCATCTGCTCTGTGTCTGTCGGATGTGTTAGCAGGACCCGGCGAAACGACAGCTCTACAGATTTCTCTTTAAGGAAACCAGGACTGTGCTTATCGGTCAGGTACAGAGTCACTGAAGAGCAACGCGAGTGCCCTTCAACACATTTTGTCACCCATCTCCACGGGCTCAAGGCGATGGGACACGAAGCTAGATCCCTTTGTAAAAAGACAGCAGTGAAGGTGTTTGTTGAGGTCAACGCCAACAGCAGGACTGTGACGGGAAAGGCGATTAGCAAAGAGACCTGGTTATTTGTACCTACCATTTCTGAGAACAAAGAGATTTGTCTTCCTAAGTTAACACATTTTGCACAGAGAAAAAAAAAAAAAAAAAAAAAGACGACTAAGTTTTACTTAACTTTTCCGTTTCTAGTACACAAAAACCAGAGACCTTCAGCTGTCATGATGAGACTAATATTCTATCCCAATGGGAAAGTGCATCCAGTATGCTGAAGACAGAGAGCCTACCCACACTGAAAATGCTATCCAGGCAAAGTCCTAACCGTGATTTCTTATAAGAACCTCGGCTAAGCAGGAGAGAGCTGTGCACCGCTTGGAGGGATTTCTCCGTTACTTTATGCAATGAAGTCTCCACGTCTGCACATTGCAAACGTGTGCCAGCAAGAGCCGGGTCACACAGTGGGGCTCAGCCAACCCCGAGCCCTTTCTCTGAGCCTGATACTCCTGACAAAACAGGTCCTCTCCTTGGGGGAGTCAGGGAAGGCAGAAACAACCCCAAATTTACGAGGCAGGTCCTTAAGGACAGTCTCTGGCCTACGGGGATTTCAACCTGAGCCAGAGGGGACCACATGTAAAAGATGAAATCAAAATTAACGGTAATCTCAAGACAATGCAGAACAAGTTCGCTCCTCCGGAAGGTCCACCCGAAGTTCGTTGATCTGCGGGCTGGCAGGGAGAGACGGCGGAGCGTCTCCGTAGCATCGCGGGGGGCCCGGAGAGGACAGAACTCTGCGCACAAGGTCGTCCCGGCCTCTCCGCCGCGCCCAGCCCGGCCTCGGGAGCGGGCGGACACCGGGCCCCGGGAAGAGGCCTGGGGCAGCGCGGTCCCGGAGCCCCGCGGGGAACCGCTCCGCAGCCCAAGGCCGGGCCCGGCCGCCGGCGGGACCCACCGCGCCCCATTCAGCAGCCGAGGCCTCCGCCCCGGGCGCTGCCACCGCCGGAGGCCGCGGGCCCGGGTCACCGCCTCGCTCTCCCCGCAGCCGGACAGCGGCCCCCGCAGGCCCGGCCCAGGCCCAGGCCCAGGCCCTCCCGCCGCCCGGGCCAGGGCTTGAGGCGCCGCCCGGTTCCCCGGGGCACGGCCGTGGGGGGGAGGCGGCGGCGGCAGCAGCGCCCCCCGCTCCGCAGCGCGGGGGGCGGCGGGTCCCCGCCCGCCCCTGGGCTCCGTCCTCTTCGACGCGGCCTACGGAGCCGCGGCGCTCGCGTGCCCGCCGCCCCCCTCACCTGCTGGTACCGGCCGCTGCTGGGCTCGGCGGCCGCGGCCGCCATGGCGCTCGGCGGGGCGACGGCGAGCGGGCGACGAGAACCGGGGACGTTGGGGGGGGAAGGGGGGGGCGGCTCGGCGGCGGCGCTGCCCGGCCGCCTCCCGACGGGCGCTGCGGAGACGGAGGCGGCGGCGGCGGCAGCAGCCGGGTCGCTCGTCGCTGCGGGCTCCGCTCCCGCCCTCCGCCCGTCACGCTCGGCCGCGCCCGCCTCCCGCCCCGCCCGCCCCGCGGGGCCGGGCCCGTGGCCGCGTCCTGCCGGCAGCCGGAGCCGCCCCGGGGCTGAGGGCAGCGCTCGGCGGCGGGGTGGACCGCGGGCCGGCTCCGCTGGTGCTCGGAGGGCGACCAAAAACTTGCCCAGAGCCAGCGGCGTGTGCCCGGACGGCGGGTGGGTGCCTGAGGGGGAGCCGGTGCCCGCCGGGTTGGGCAGCACGTTCCCTGGCGGTTTGTGGGAGCTGCAGAGGTAACCCCGCAAGCTCTGTGCACTGCCTGTGTGGGGCTTCGTGTACAGTTATTCAGCGTGAAAGCTTCTGTGCAAAGTGCTAAAGAAACCCAGAGAGTCAGAAAATTGATGTAAACTCATCAAAAACAAGGCCACCTCAAGGAGGACCCACCGGTGCCAACCTGCACAGAAACTGGCGCTGTCCTGAGCCATGTTAACCCACCCTTGGCCATCTCTACCCACCACCCAACCCCATCGCCAACGCCGCACGTCGTGCCAGCACATGCCTGTGGTGCCGTTCCCCGTGCGGGCAGGGAAGAGGCCTGCGCCACACTGCGCCGCGGCTGAGGCAAACACGACATGTCAGCCAACTCCTCCGAAAGCGCCGCCAGGCCTTTCACAGCCGCGTAAAGCAGATGGCGTCGCAGATTCGAAATCTTGTTCCAAAAAGAAGCACGCGTAGGAAGCCACGCCGAGAGAGAAGTTTGTTTATTCGGAGAGTTTTTGTGTTGAATGTTACACTGGTTAAGAGACTTCCCAGCTCGTGTAGCCTTTGGTTTCTACGTGCGCAGTTCAGCTATATTCGGGCTCATACAGAACTACCTACATCAATCCCCAAGGTTGATGAGACTTAAATATGTCAGCTTTAGGATGAGAAAGGCTGAATCAGCCCCGCTGGGATTCCAAGCTGCAAATTCAGAGAGTCACAAGCGTTTAAACCCGAGGGCATGGTTTCGAACTGCATGCTCAGTCATAAATACGTGCCTTAATGCTCATTACTCAGTACCATCGCCAGATTTTTTGTCTGTATTCTGTTTTCGCAGTAGATAGTTGAGCCGTATCTTAGGGAGACGAATGAACATCACAGTTCTGATGTTGAAGGACAGGCAAGAATCATACAGGATTTTAGCCAGGAACAACCTCAAAGAGTGACTCCTAAGAAGTGCTGGAGACACAAGGAGAAGGCAGGTTTCTTGCAACACAGGTAGCTTTGAAGGAGCTGGAATGAGAGCTGCAGGCACTGACAGACTCCCTGCTCTCAACTTCCACAAGATTCACAATTCGCACTAAGAATCTCTCCGCAGTAAGGATCTGTCCTGATGACACGCGTGGATTTACTTGCCGTTGAGGTGGGATTATAACCCTAAATAAGGCTCCAGCCACAGTGGTAATTAGCTGTACACTGATTGACTTGGACGTCGTAGAGGCTAAAATAAGAAGCGACCTGTACACGTCCTCAGAAAAGGTGCTGGAACATATCCTGAAGAAATGGTGAAACAGTTTGTGTCGAAGCCATTTTGGGGCCAGCTGGAGGCAAATCGCCGCCTAATTAGGCCATCTAGTCTGAGCAAGCCTAATTCAGAGGGGCAATGGCAATGTCTTCCAGCTGCTCTCTGCGTATTTATTTTATTCTGCAGAAAGACAACACTGTGGTTACAGCGCGTGACTGGTTCTCCTTTCATTTCCCACGTGGTTTTTGGCAAACCACTTCATGCCTCTGTGTTTTTTGACTTTTCCTCCAGTGCAAAACGCCGTTTCTCCCCAGAGACGTTCTGAACGTTCAAGTCATCGCTTCTTAGTGACTTCCACACGGGATGTGCTGTGAAAGTATCTGAAAGTAACTGAAAGTCTTACAGAACTGCAGTACAGCGAGGTTGCTGAAACCCGAGCACTGTACAAGTGTTCCTTTAATTATTATATGTGACTGAGCAATAAGGGGAACACTTTTAATCTACACTTTGTGATAAATATTGAACTCTAAAAGCTAAATAATAAACCTCAGAGGCAGGGCATTTTAAAGCTAGACTAGTAAGAAATAAGCAGGACATTTAAACAAAGTCTTTCTTCTAATCTTTTGGTGGTAAATGACCCAATTAACAAAAAAGCACAGACAAAATGTTTGCATGAGCTAATGGGTCGAATTGTACCTCTGAAGCTCTCCGGTTTAACAGCTTCACCGCGTGCAAGCAGGCTGCAACGGGCAGGTCAAGGAAAAGTAAAAGTGACAGTGAAGTGTCGCTCACCAAAAGGCTGGATTATCCACCCATTCGCAATGCCGGGCTTAGGGAAGGCAGAAACTTTATTACGAGCCTGATGCAAAGACCGCTGGTCTTCACCGTGCTGCCCATGAGACCTCGACGGAGGCTGTCAGCTGGGCTGCGAGCCGAGCTGCTGCTCCCCGCTTGGGTCCTTCGGTCCCAGTAGCCGTTTGTAGCACTCACTAGTTGTCGGTCACTCTTATCAAAAAAGCTTTTTTGTCATCAACTATAAATAATAAAGTGAGCAGCATTCCTCTGCCCCTAGATGCACACATACTTCATGTGCAAGAAACGGCATCGTAGGGTTTGGATGTACATCCATGTCATGTCTTGTTTTCACACTGTGGAATAACGTCCTGAATTATAGCTGTACAATTAGGCTGAAGAGATTTGTTAAGGATTAATAAGTGCTGTCTAGCGGATGTTCCTCCTCAAAACATCATGAAAGACTTCCGCAACTGTGAAAATGTAACGCCAGGACAAGAAGCAGGAGAGGGGTCTCTCACATGTAGTTAACCTCGGTGGAGATGTCAATTGTTTCTAGCAATCTACTGATACAAAATCAGTTTTACTTTGAGACACCACTATATACCTTGATGCTTTTCGGTTTCTTTTGTGCTTGGTACCATGTTGTATTTGAATCATCTTCCAGCTTTTTGCCAGTTCAAAGCTTTATTCACAGCGTACAGCGTCACTCTCCTCTCAAGTTGGTTTAAAACCATGTCACTGATGTATCTGCAGCAGCCCAGGGCCTCACTGGGTCCTTCTGGTTTCGCCGCCTCTTCAGAGAAGCAGAATCGGTGATGACCACCGTCTGTGCAAGCCCCAGCCCCAGCTGTTTCACAGGCTTCACACCTCTGGATGTGCCTGCCTTTATGCTGCTCAGCCAAACATGCTCTGACACCGCCTCTAAAAGCACTTTGGGGCCCCTGGTCCGAAGCCCCACGACAGCCCCTGGCCAAGCACGCTGCGCCACACCTTGTCCGGCCTGGGCAGAGGACGGTTTCCCGGCGCGGCAGCCGCAGGTGCAGATCTCTGGACGCAGCTTCCAACACGCACGCGGCTGCCATTTTCCGTGACTGTTTGTTGTAACAACCAAAGCTGCTCGGTCACGTCGGGTCTGCCGTAACGAGGAGCCCCTCCACAGCGAGCCCAGCCGCACATGCTCTCACAGCCCAGGAGGAGCTGTTCATGAGCAGTGCCTTGTTCACTGGGGCAGAAAATTACACCCCAATAAACCACGAGCGTTGTAAGGAAGGGGAACGAAGACAGCAGCAGCATTGGGATGGAGGACAAGATTTTCCCCATGGGACTTCTCTGCTCGGAAATTCAACAGCAGAACTGAGGGTCGGATTGAGTGATGCGGCTGAGTGTGTGCTGACAAGCGGGACCGTGAACGGGGCAAGGCAGACAGCTGAGCTCCCAGCTGCCTTCGTCTGGCACAGCCAGCTCTGTCCCAGCCCTGCCTCACTGATTTCGCCAGCGATCTTTGTCACTCCGTTCTTTCTTCAGCCTGCTGGAGAAATCGCAATTAACCAATGGTTAATTTAATCTTGCTGTCCCGATTAAATCCTGTACTGCAGAGACTAGCAGTTTTTAACCTGGTGAGGTGTGAAGCTCTGCCAGCTTTCCCATGGGAGCCTCATCTGCAAAAACGGGAAGGCACTGGCATGTGTGGTCTCTGGAGCTGCCTGCTCGTGCGCCGCCCTAGCACGTCGGCTTGCTGTGAGCCCCCAGCAAACTCCTAACTGGGATTTGGGTGCTGCTGGGAGAGCTAAGCAGTGAGCAGGGCTTGCCGAGAAGAGCAGCTCCCCTCCAGATCTACCCAACGTGGAGTCTTTTTTCTCCTTTTCTTATAAATAGGGGTGAGAAGGTAACTGGGACACATGGGAGCAGGAAAAGGTGACAGATGGTAGATATTACAAAGTCACTTTGATTACAGGATTTGGAGAGTCCTTAATTTTTTTATTGTTGCTTTTTTTGTGAGAGGGGAAAAAAATCCCAGCGCTTCCCAAGCAGTTCCCAGTGGCCAAACCCCTGGTCTCTGAGCGCTGCTGACTCTCACCACTTCGACACAGAGGAAAAGAAAATGCTGTGCTTGTTAGAACTCCTTGGTTAAACTTCAACTTCTTCTGCAGAGAAGTGTTTGTTTCCTTCCATCTGCTGCCCTTTGCAAGGAAGGAAAATCAGCCTGTTCAGATACCAGGAAGTTCTTCAACATTGGAACAGCGAGCTGTAAACGCAGAAACAATAACATGCATAAATTACCATACCTAAAAATACCCTGCATGCTTGTCACACATATAACCCAGCCCCGGAGCAATTCCTAAGTAACATAAGACTGCGTAAAGTATGCAGATACACGGGATGTGGGCAGAACAGGGCAGCTGTGGCAGCAGATGCACGTGCCTGGCTCTCTTGCAGCGTTGTAGTTTTTTCCTCTCATCAAAACATGTTTTGCTTTTACTGGGAGGTGCCAGCTGCCTCCCACATCTTTGTGCACTGTATCTGCCAAAGCCACTTGCGCAGGAGATTAAAGCGAGAGCCAGACCCTTTGCAGTCCACGGAGACCCACGGCAGTTGAATTTAAACCAGATCCATCCTGACATCGGGGCTGTGTGAGCAGCGTGGTTGGATGCTGTTAAGGCTGATCCTCACACGCAGCAGCTCTCCGTACCTCCGAGGGGGCAGAGGGCGGTAATTCAGCAAGGCAGGCGCAGGGGATGGGGTGATGGCCGTCCACAGGCCGCTCTGACGGTGGACAAGCCCACGAGTCACCCCAGGGAGGGACACGGTTGTTGCCCTCCAGCTCCCCGCTGTGGGAAGTCTCTTGAAATCTATTCCTATGCGGTCTGTGCCTCCAGTATTTGCTTTTCAGAAATCTCCAAGCCCTCGCCGCGTTTCCGTGGTAACGCTGAGCCAGCCGATGTGGGTTATTTGCAGCATCGAGGTGCCTTCAGAGCCCTGCAGCAGGTTTGGCTTTGCACACCAGGAGCTGCAGGCGTGCTGCCATAACGGTGATGTGTTCTTCACTGCAACTCCCATGTCGGTGTGCAGGTCAGGAGCTACACTCCCAGGTTCCCTTCGTGCCGGCAGTACCTGGCGAACGGACCAAAGCGGACCCAGGACGGGGACCGCTCAGCCCTCAGCCAGGTCCCTGCTGCCCCTCCATCCCCGTTTAGCTCTGTACCCCAGTCCTGTGCCTATGGACCCACAGATGCTGTAACTCCTGCCGGTGTCCACGGCACCGAGGGGTCTACCCCACCGATATGACCCCAATGAGGAAAGTGGAAAAGCTGCTCCACCCAGAGCCAAAGCCCAGGCTGCCCGGCACTGCAGAATGCCGCTGCTGCCAGCTCTTCACCCAGCACCACAGCCACTGAAATACTTTCCTGCCTGCTGGCTAACCACTGCTGATGGAAACACATGGCGCTTTCGATTTATTTAGTCTCTGTGGCCTAAACCTCTTCCCGTGTCCGACCACAGCTGTCTGGCTAGAGCCTGTCACATCTGTCATTCCCCATCCATAGGCAAACCGAGCCAGGGCTTCTCAGCATCCACGATGAGGCAGTGTCAGGGGCACTCAGTCTAGCCAGGTCGTTTAAATTATTAAAATAAGAAGGAACTGCACAGGCTGGATCCTAGCAAAGCAATTTGTGTGTTATTCTTCCTTCTAACGAAAGTGAAAAGCTCTCTAGCTTTGAAGTAAGAGCTTTGCATCTCAACAACGAGCCAAGACTTTGCAAGGAGAGGTAGGGCACATTTCCATCACAGCCTGAAGGCAGCCAGAGCGAGAGCAGAAAGGTCTTTTGGGAAATACCACTGCTGTCAGCAGCGGCACAAACACCCACAGGTCACGATCTGTTCATTGTCCCTCCAGCCGAAGCCTCAGAATGACCCCGACGTGCCCTGAGGTGGGTCCCTACGAAATGCCTCAGGTGGGTGAGCTGCTTGTTCCTGCCCCAGGACACGGCTCGTGGCTTCGCTTTGGGGACCGTGGGTCACTGTCAGGCACCCCCCGAGTCAGTGGGTCCCTGCAGTGAGGGGGACACCCCGACAGGAGCATGAAGGAATAAGGACATCTAAAGATCCAATTGCCTTTTTAACACATTTGGGGCAAAACATTGGTTCCAAAAAGCTTTGCCCAGGCCGCCAAGCGCATTGCCAGCGTTCCCAACTCCATTTAACAGACCGATAGCAGCCCCAGCACTCCGTGACCGGGTGTATTTCACCGCTTCTTTGAATTCTAACCCTAAATTCCGACCCCGCGATCCCCTGGGTCGCGGCGGGACCCACTCCTCCGGCACTGCGGGGCTGCAGGGGGTCGGGTCGGGCCGCGCTCTGAGCCGTGAGGGGCCGGGCCCGGCGCTCACCGCCCACCGGCGGGGCGGGCGCGGAGGGCGGCCCGGGCGGTGCCGGTGCCTCGGCCTCGGCCCCGCCCGCGGAGGGGATCCCCGGGCGGCGGCAGCGGGAGAGCGGCGGCAGCAGGTAGGTTGGTGGGTGGGTGGGTGAGCGGCGGCAAGATGGCGGCGTAGCGGGCGCTCGTCAGCTCGATTCCCGCCCTGCCCAGGCGGCGGCCGGCCCCGCCATGAAGCTCATTATCCTGGAGACGTACGCGCAGGCCAGCGAGTGGGCCGCCAAGTACATCCGCAACCGCATCGTTCACTTCGGGCCCGGCCCCGGGCGCTTCTTTACGCTGGGGCTGCCCACAGGTGGGTGCCGGGGCCAGGAGCAGGGCCGGGGGGGGGGGGAGCGACCCGGGCCGTCCCGTCCCCCCGGGGCTGAGGTGGCGGCGGCGGCTTCCCCGCAGGCAGCACGCCGCTGGGCTGCTACAGGAAGCTGGTGGAATACTGCCGGAACGGGGACCTCTCCTTCAAGTACGTGAAAACCTTCAACATGGACGAGTACGTGGGTGAGTGCTCGGGGTTTGGCTTTCGCTGTCCGGTCGGCTGGGGGTGCCCTCCCTGAGGAATGCCCGGGGCAGGGCTGCCGGGGGGGCTGCGGTGTCCCCAGCCCTCGGACAGCCCTGTGGGTGCAGAAAATCCCACCTGGAAACGGTTCAAGAAGGATAACTTTTGCGCTAGCTAAGGGGACAGTTTGAAAACCGGTGGAAGGAATATCAAAGGGTACGAGGTGTTGCCTGGTGTTATACACAGCAGGCGCTGCTGGGTTGTACCCGAACTCAGGTATCGACCAGCTGAGCACCCACCTTATCCTCGCAAGCCGAGAGAGTGTGCAGTATTAACTACCACCTTTGCTCTGGGATTATAAAGGTCGCTTTAGCTTCAGGTCTTTCAGAAGGATGGATGTGTTACCGGTCCGAGTGCCCTGCCATACCCAACGTACTCTCCTGTTAAGATACCAGAGGATTGCTTTGTTTATGAAGCTGTGATGAAATAGCCTCTTCAGAAGAAAGAGTACCGAGAGATTAGTGGGCGAGCCTAAAGCTCCAAAGGTGAAAAACGTACAGGCTAAATATTTGCTAATGCTAATTTTACTCTAGTCAGTAATTTTTTCTGTGAATACTCTTAATCAAGCAGCATTAGGGGATAGGCAGTCCAGTGTGGGTTTGCAGCATTCAAGGGGAAAAATGTATGCAATGAGTTATCCCCCAGGCTGCTGCAGGTTTTTGTCTTTGCTGACACGAACTGGGAGGAAGGCTGAAAAGGTGGTAACAGGTGAGGCAGGGTGCATGCCTGCATTTCTGGAATATCCATCACATGGTATATGAGCACATGTCTTACAGGAGCTATTGTGATTGATCTTTGTTTTTATTTCCCTAAATAGCAAAATTACTCACGAAAGCTGAGGGAGTCACAAACGGCAGACAGAAAGCAGTGCTCTGTTCCCAAAGCCCCTGCAAGGGTGCATAGGTGGGTTTGTTACGTGTGATATTCTTTCAGCTGGTCTTAGTCCCGTGCGTGCTGTGTTACCAGGTCTCCCGAGGGATCACCCGGAAAGTTACCATTCCTTCATGTGGAATAACTTCTTTAAGCATATTGACATCTCGGCAGAAAACGTTCACATTTTGGATGGAAATGCACCTGATCTACAGGCAGAGTGCGACGCATTTGAGGAAAAAATCAAAGCCGCTGGAGGAATTGAACTCTTTGTTGGAGGTGAAAACGCGGAGGACTAGCGGTCTGCTGCAAACCCTGGCAGGGAGCACTGCCTTTCCTCCACCAGCTATCATTTCTTGTCAGGACAGCTGATTTTCAGTGCAGTTCAGTGGATTTGCAGTGAAAGCCACCCCAGGCACCATCGCCCTGGGCACTCATGTGCTGGCAGCCTTGTCTTCCAGTGTACTGCTCCCCCAGTTTTAAGTATTTCAGTCCAGTGAGTGAGTCGTTCAGGGAACAATTAGTGGGAGAAACAGGCAGGGCTAAAATTGTACCGAATACAAAATGTATTACAGTTGCCAGGGCTAACAGGAAACTGCTAGGAGCAGTCAGAGTCCTTTGAGCCAACGGGACCTCAACACAAGCTTCTCCCATCAGTTTGCCTTAAGATTCTGCCATCTACTTCGCTTTATTGTTGTCCCAGCACAGTTAGGGAAGAGTCTCTGTTGGCTTCAGTGGAGGCTTTTGCTGACATTCCTACCAGAAGCAAATTTGAGCTTGAGCAGAAAAATTGCCGGTGTTCTTCTCAGCTCTCTATTTATTCCTGGAAGCATGGAATGCCCTCTGACAGGAGTGCTGCTGGCTCCGCTTCCTACAGTAACCGTCACGGGCACTGACCTTCTTCTCCAACGGTCTCTGTCACAGGTATTGGCCCGGACGGTCACATTGCCTTCAACGAGCCCGGATCGAGTTTGGTATCCAGGACACGGGTGAAGACCTTGGCTATGGACACTATATTGGCCAACGCCAGGTTCTTCGATGGTGACCTCTCCCGCGTCCCCACAATGGCTTTGACGGTCGGAGTAGGCACTGTCATGGATGCCAGAGAGGTGAGGAGAAAAGCAGCGACTTCACCCAGCAGCTCTGGAGCGGGGCTTCCTGGAGCAGCTCCAGATCCTGCAGTGCTGGAGCAGCAATGCACCCTGCTGGCGTAGGCCCGGGGATGCTTTTCCTGCCGCAGGCAGCCCAATACCTGATCCTCCTGTTCTCCTGCCTCCCGCAGCACCACGGAACAGCTCTTGCTGTGCCTTCCATTTTTGCTCTACTGACACTTACAGTTGTGTAACCCTGCAGCACGGTTGTGACCCGCAGGGAGTGAGAAAGGAGGGTGTCTTTGGTTAAGAATCTCATCTGGGGAAATAAATGCAAGAATCGCTGGTTGACTTAACGTTACACCAGCAGATCATGTAAGCCGTATGGGATCGCTTTTAATGGCGTCTGTGCCTTGGCTTGTACTTGTTAAGTCTCAGCGTGTAGGTGCCTGTTTTGAGGGGACCTCAAGGGATCAGAATCATTACTGTGACCTACCAGGCTGTGATATAATTGACAAGTAAAATGCAGCCAGAGCGAACAGAACTGTGATCTGGGGAGGATGGCTGGCATTGTTCCCTGTTGGGGACTGGGGCAGCTCTCTCTTAGTTTGGCAGGTGTGGGTGTGCTCTCTCTGAACGTCTCCCCTAGTCCCTAACTGCCATCCTCTGTCTCTTGGAGTCCAGGTGATGATCCTTATCACGGGAGCCCACAAAGCCTTTGCTTTGTACAAAGCCATCGAGGAAGGTGTCAACCACATGTGGACAGTATCTGCTTTCCAGCAGCACCCCAACACTGTGTTTGTGTGCGATGAGGATGCCACGCTGGAACTCAAAGTGAAGACGGTGAAATACTTCAAAGGTGAGTGTTTGAGCAGGCCAGGCAGCTGTTGTACTTGGCTTTTAAGTGGCACGAGCCATACTTTGCATTAGATGTTTCTGTTTAATCAGCTCCCAAAGGAGTACACTCCTTAAATAGAACAGCTGAGGTGCACAGCAAGAATAAAAGTGCAAAGGGAATGCTTAACTGCCATGGGTGGGGGAGCACGAGAACAAGGACTCCAGTAATGTCTAATTTCTTTAGCATGCAATGTATGAGAATTTTGCTTTACTATGTCCACTGAAGTAATCTTTTTGCTTGCTACACTAGGTTTAATGTTGGTTCACAACAAGCTCGTGGAACCCTTGTACAGCATGAGGGAGACGGGAGCAGAACAAAGCCAGTCTAAGAAGCCATATAGCGATTAATCTCGCCGTTCAGAGTAACGCTGAACCGGCTTCTCTGTTGAAAACCAGCTGTGAAGACCGGGAATTGCTGCAAAATTTGTTCTTAAATTAGCAAAATGATGATGTGCTTGCTTCTCTCCATGAAAAAGACATCTGAAACACCTGCCTTAATTAACCAAATGAGGATGGGACCCAGTATACTGTGTGCCACAAACTTCCGCTGCTAGCTCGTTCTCTGAAGGGAACGTCAACGGAGAGTGAGATGTTTAATAGGTGAAGCAACTGTAAGGATGTGTACTGAAGGCCCCAGAACTTAAATATGTGAAGATACATGAAAGCCCAATGCTTCAGAAATGAAATGGGTAGTCACTTTGAGATGTATTCCCTGCAATTACAACAAGTACCTTTCTGTGTCACTCCCCCTCCACCACACACTCACTTCATAGTTATGTAAAATGGGAACAGAGTTTGTTCAGTTGGGAGAAGGGAAAGCTTCAGCAGGACCCAATAGCAGCGTGCTTCACTGCTCCGAGGTCAGCAGGAGGATGGAGCCAGGCTCTCCCGAGCAGTGCGCAGGGGAAGATGAGCAGAGGCAACAGGGCTTGAGTTGAGACAAGGGGCTCAGGCTGGATCCAAGGACAAAACCTACCCATGAGGACAGTCCAGCAGTGGGGCAGGTTGCCCAGAGAGGTTGTGCAGCCTTTGTCCTTAAGAGGTTTTCAAGAGCAGACTGGATAAAGCCCTGGCTGAGCCCCACTTTGAGCCAGATGCTGGGCTGGAGGCCATCTCAGCAGAAGGGAGGCTACAGGCCGCTTTCGCCAGCGCTGTGTTAATAACACAGTCCCTTTAGTGCAGTTAGGGGTTGGTTTACACATTGGTGTGGCTTCATTTGTTGGGGCACAAGAAGCCTTACAGCTTCAGGGTATCGTTTTCTATGCCCTGGTGCTTTAGGATGTGCTACAGGAGGGGAGATCTGCTTAGATTCAGCATAAGTGACCTCCCTCTGTGCTGCTCAGCGCTCTTACTTGTGTCAGCAGAGCCTGAAGCAGGGCGTTCTCTCTCCCTCCTTCCCGTGCTTTACATTGCTACGAGGAAATGCCAGAGCAGCCTCAGAGGATCTGTTCCCTCTGGCCTCAGCCTGTGTTTAATTACAGAAGCCCCACAAAGGTTGACAACAGCCTGTACTGGGAAGACCCCACCAATTTTGAAACTTGATTCCTGGGTTTCCTGTCAAGGGAGGGGTAAGACAAACCGGGAAGCATTTATCTTCTTTATGCAGAATTTTCTGCAAGCTGTTGATCTGTAATGTAACTTTCTACAGTAAATGTCTTCATTTTCTCTAAGTGGTCACCCTGACTGTATCTGGTGCTCAGTCTCGCTGCGCTAGTGCCACATGGAACAGATGATGTGGCTGAACAGGACGCGTGATACCAGCTTTGAACAGAACACCAAAACCCTCTACGTAGGAGAACGACCTGCTACTTTGCACGAGACTTCTCAGTCACCTGGAACCAAAGCTGTATTGAAAGCAGCTCGGTAGAAATAGCTGCTGCTGCTCCCTACTTCAGGAGATTCCTTTCTTGCCTAGCGATTGCTGGCAGGTTTCCACCCAACACCTGCTACAGTTCTGCCCTGCCAGGCAGCAGCCATGTCGTATTAAAAAAGAAAGTAGGGATCTTTAAAGGAGAAAAGAGGAGGTCACAGTTCTCTACTTTTTACCACAAAATCTCTGCAAATCATCTAACAGTCATTCTGTGCACGCACAGACATGTAGGAAGGGGGGAGGTCCACAAGAAAAACATACTGAGGAAGAACTGCACCATGCTGCCAGAGCCGCCTGCCCTGCTCTCTGGCCAGGAAGGCACGTTCTGGTTTCAGCTGTCCCACTTTTGCAACACCATCTGATCGTCCCATGAGTGCAGTCCCCTCCTTGTCCCCTCCTCAGAGGGTCCGTCCTCCTCCACCTCACTGCAGAATACAGAAACTCCAGCCCAGGGATCCCCGAGTGCTCAGAATTCATAGACAGGGTGGTGACCACGTCACTGTTCTTCCTCTCTCCACACAAAAAGTTCTTCAAAGCAGAGGTAGTTCATTGCCACATCTTCAAGTACTTCAAACACCAGAGCGCCTGCGCTTGGGTAGGCGTCCCCAGCCACGGCTTTCCATCCCAACATGCCCTTCGGTGGCCAGGCCCTGCCCTCAGCCCACTCTGTCCTGGCACTGCCCGGCCTCCTGTAGGTTTAGGAGATCCAACGCCATCCAGGCAGGCCAACAGGGTTTAAGCACGTGCTCCTCGTCACGAACACTCCCCCTCTGCCCCCGTACGCTGCTCATCGGGAAGAAAGCCCCTTCTGAGAGCAGGCAACTGTTGCATTCAGCCTAGAGAGGTAAAAATTGTGGCCAGGGTTGAACCTAGAGCGGGGATGGCAGCTCAAAGCTGGCTCCCTCCAGCGCAGTGGTCCCCCAGTAGGGTCCCAATAGCCACCGTCCATCAGCCAGGGGCTTGCATCTCCGAGGAACAGCCAGGGCTCTTCGGGCACGAGGGTGCTCTGCTCCCAGAAACGGCCAAACCTCTGCAGCAGAACACGTCCTGTGCCAGCTCCGCTCGCCCCGAGCCCAGCTCTGGTCTGGGTCACCCACAGACCGCGCGAGCGAGCGCCTCAGCCCCGTGGCACACAGGCGCTGGAGGCGACCACGACAGAAGAGCTCCGTCCCGCGACCGACCTGTGCTGTCACGTGTGTGCCGTAATGAAGACAACCAGGGAGACAACTGCATTTACTGTCTTAAAGTGAATTTAGTGCGTGTGAAAGGTGCAGGAAATACAATTTAAACCATACACAATGTAAACTCTCCCTACATGCTGCCCTACAGCCTAAACCAAGACGAGAGAGCTGCCCTTACCCTCTCTTATCTGTTTAATCGCTGCCCGTTCCAATTGCCCAGACTTCCATCCTCTGTGAAAGCAGCTAAATCAGCACCTGTTTTGGCCAGATACCAGAGTATAAATTTATTTACTGTCGAGCGAGAGGCGTTCACCTCGAGTTTCTAGAGTCCTCCAGCTCCTGAGCCATCCATCCAGATCCTGCTCTTTGTTTTGAACTCAGCACGTGCAGTTTTAATTTCAAAATATTTTTTTTTAGATCATTCTGCAAGTGGAAAAATTAGTGGTTCCCATTACTTTCATGCTCACAAAACTACTCGCGCAGCTTTTAGGGGAAACAATTTGATTTTGGAAAATAATTTGAAGTGCAAGAACAGTGGAAATAAGGTATCTAGTCCAGAAGCAAAACTATGAACTAATCAACTTTCTTATCTGAAGAGTTAGTAAAAAATAAATTACTTCATCATCTGAGAAGACAAGGTAACTTTCAACATCTTGAAGAATATAAGTTAATCTCAACTACATAGCCATAAAAATGTGTTTCAGCATCTGACTGATACTTTTCACCCTCTCGCTGGCCACGCTGTCCGGTCACAGCCTGAGCACTCACCACTGTCAACATCAGAGAGGCAACGTGAGCGAGTACAACAGCAACACTGAGATGAGTCATCAAACCGACTGAAATCTCTGGAAAGGGCTGTTGGCCATTTTCCGCCAGAGCACTCAGTGATGCAAAAACCCAGCACTGCAGGCAGTAAGGGGGGGTTGGGGATAATCAACTTTACCATCGTTAGAGAGTGACAGAGCAATGAGCTGCTTTTCAGAGAAACGAGCCAGGAAATGCTACAGAAGCAACAGGCTCCGTTGCTGAACACAGAAGCAACGTTCTGTTGTGTGAGGGAACCTCCCCTGGGCGAGCTGCATCACTGAACAGCTCCAGAGAGCGCTGCAGCCACCACAAAACCACCCTCAAACCCCACAACGGATATGAGCCACGACCCTCGAAAGGTCAGTCTCCCTCGAGGAAACCCCCCAAATATTTCTACGGTTTGGGGCTTCAGTTCTGTTTGTTTGCTGTTGAGAAAAGGGCCCCTCTTAGTATCTGTTTTTCCAGCAATTTTCCAACTTGGGACTGGTTGTATTTGTCTTTCACAATCAATATGATTATTGGGGCCTTTCACGGTGATCCTGACCACAGGATGGGTAAAATGGTCTCCTTTGGTTTGGGCAAGAGCCTCTGAAGTGTGAGCATCCTGCAGTGCAAGGTGGTTTTCTTCTATCACGTCATGGAAGTGAACAGCAAACAAACTTGACACAAAGGTGGAAAGCGTCTGTCTCTGGTTTGTTCAGCTTCTGTCGCTGGAGAAAGCCACTAGTCTTCATCTTCAGCTTCCCCGAACTCGCCATCGATATGCATGGCTTGAAACAATCTGCAAGACAGCCAGTCATTCACATCAGGGTGTAAAAAAAAAATTAAAAAAATACAAAAGCAGCCAGTTTCACTGGTTTTTTTCAGTATCACAAACCACTCACGCTGCAGGCCTCAAGGTTGATCAACATAAGCTACTCTGCACTTCTGCAGCACCTTACACCAGAGGGTTTCACAGCGCCTTAGGAACACAACCTCTCAAGAAATCCCTAAAAACATTGATAATCCAAGATGGATTCAGAGCTACCCAGCACGCTGCTGCACCTGGTTGGCCTTTAGGCGGCACAGCAGCAGCAGCCAGGCCTGACGCCGGCTCACCATCTAATCAGGCCATACAATGGGCAAACCATTGTAACATATAAGCAGCGGGGGGAACAAAAGGGAAGAAAATGTTGGGGTTTATAAATATATAAATATAAAACAGATGAGCTTTAGTCACGACAGGTAGAGTTTAAGCTAAACTAGAAGAACAAAGAACATCAGGAGGAAATAGAAAGGAAAACAGGGTAGGAAGTGAAAAAATTACTGTGGGGAGAAGAGGGAATGCTGAGAAAGGGCTAAGAACAAGGGAAAAAAAGTCCCGCCGGCCACATCTGTTACAGCTGCCCAGACGGTGGAGGATGGGGTGAACCGTCGGGGCTTTGGCTTTCGCCTCTGGGCACGGCATAGCGCAGCGAGGGGCACGTAACGCCAAGGGACACACGCCGGCTCGGAGGTGCCACCATCACCTCCCCGACCGACCCGCCTGCCCTTTCGTTCGTCCAGGCGGCAGCAGCGGCGTCCTTCGTCTCTGGATACATCCCCAGCAGCGATGACGTAAGCCAAGCTGGCAGCTTTTCAGAAGCAGCTTTTTTTACCCAAAACCTTGCGCTGTGCTACCACAGACCCGAACATCTGCAGGAAACATTTCCCTACAGGCTGGCTCTCAGTCAGAGACAGCAAGAGAAGCAGCAGGAAATTTCCAATTCTCCAGAATTTGAAAACACAAGGTCTTAAAAAGCAACACCCCGAATCACTGCTGATTTTTTTGTTGTTATGTCAGGTCCTTGTAAGCGTAAACCCTTGAGAGAAGAAACTGTGCCTTGAACTGCGTAGCTGCAAATTTCAAGGTAAGAAAAATCTGGGAGAGACTATAAGAAGCAGCAGAAGTGGCGGGGCACGAGGAGAACCCCCCGTAACTCCATACCTGTTAAAGCACGGGGAAGATGGATCGTTGAAGTGCTTGTACGGGTTCGCCCTCGACAGGGAGCCCATGCAAAGCCAGCAGAAGTACTGCATGCAGCCAGTGCACGTCATCTTGTTACAGCCATCCAGCTTCTGGCAGGGGAAGGAAAGCAGAGAGAGCAGTAACACAATCTTACCGTGTCAGTCTTCAGGCCCGTCTCTAAATGCCAACAGCCCTCAAGAACACATCAGCTCACAGGTACCTTTCACCCCGACTCTACCACAACGCTGCTATTTTCTCACTTTTGGGAAGAACTAGGAGCCAGGCTCACAGCGTTGTAAATCGGTCGTAACAATATTGGAAACCAGTGTTTTTCTGAGTCTAGTATTATTTCCTGGCTGTAGCCTGAAACACGTGGAAAACAACGGGATTCACACGGATCCAGAGGATCTCTTCAGTACCAGAGCCTGAACAATACCAGTTGCTGTATTTACTCGAGTCCCTGAGCTCCAGAGACATCACCCCCTCCCCTCTGTAACACAGACCGAAACGGTAACCTCTCTTACCATTTCCTAGAAATTCACCTTCCCCAGTGAACTCGGCGGCGACACATAAACCTCTGTTCCGGCCTGGATACAGACCTGACCTCACCATTTACGTTCATTCCTGCCAAGAGTTGCTGTGGTTCTTCATACTTTCCCCTCCACGCTTACCTCTATGTGAGTGCCGCAGCGAGGACAAGACTTGGAGTTCTTTTCCAGCCATTCTTTACTCTCCAGCTCCTCAAGGGCTTTCTGAATCACTCGTTTGCCGTAGCGCTGTTCCAAAAACCTTTTAGTTGCCTCATCGGCTTCTAAATATTCATTTTGCAAATCTATTAATTTCTCTGAGGAACAACACAAAAAAAAAAACAACAAAGAAAAAAACAAATGGCTTTTGTGCTATATTATATAAAGAAGTCCAGCTAACAGCAGCTCAAAGGAAACGAACATAATTAATTAAAAAGCAAGTAAAACATTAGAATACATAAGAAAAAGACGAGAACATTAAAACCTCTCTACCTCAAAATTCAACCTTTTACACTGTTTCATTACAAAAAAAACAAGCCAATGGAATTAGAACGTATCTACAACGTAAAAGAAATTGAAAAATGGAAATATTTTTTCCAAACACACATTTAATGACACTTTGCCACGCAATTCTGAGGCCAAGCTGACAGAGTAGCATCCACCTGATTCCACTGTTGACTCTGACAACAGGCAGTAGTGGATTCACAGGAAAGGGTAAAAAAAAAAGGGACATATAAAATTATTCCTGCGCTGCTACGGCCTCTCAGCCTTTGGCAATCAGCAGTTTCGGGACTTCCTGAGCTCTGGAGTGTCATCAAAGGATTACTTTTTAATTGCCAGCAACAGAACTGCTCCAAATGACCTGTCTCATCTTTTAGAAAACTCACACGGTGATTTCTGACTTCCAGTCTTTTTCACACGAGACTCAACTGTTTCTCGATCCGTTTCTGAAACCCGGTGACTCACCTGCAGTGACCTTGCACGGAGAGACCCCGTGGTAAGTCATTTTACAGAGGGTACAGAAAGCGTAGTGGCAACAGGAACACATGCCCATGGTGCAGCCTGGTTCTTGCATGACGGGTGTCTGACAGCCCGGGCGGGGGCAATACACCACATCTGCCATCAGGTCCAAGCTGGACTGCAGCAGCAGGCGGTCGTAACGTGCAAACAGCTGCTCTCCCACCAGCTCCTTAACCTGAATGGAGATGGAGGAAAGATTAGAGGCATCTGACATGCTGAGCCTGCCAGCTTCAGCAAACACCAGGGAGCCAGTGAGGAAGTACCTACAGCCAGGATGACTCCACTTTGGGTTCTCCAGCAGGTCATGACAATACTGCTAGAAAGGCTGTTTTCATAATGATTCATCAAATGCGGGGTCAAACGCAGCGGGATGTTAGTTCAGGCCTCTGACCAAGGGCAGCACTGACCCAGGGTACGTGCCCAGCCACCCGCTGCTAACTCTGCGGCCTTTTTGTGGCCCAGGGCAACGAAAACACCGTCCCCAGGGATATTCACAGCGCTCCCCACGCAAAGCCAGGCCTTGCCTTCTGCGGTTACCGGTACGACAGCCGAGCTCTACCACCGCTGCTGCCCACTTGCATTACCTGGCCAGGAGTGGCAACAGAAGAACACTTCGGTTCCGGACAGTTGAGGCAGCGGACCTGACCATCCCTGATCTGTATCTCAAAGTAGTCCTTCAGGCACGCTTTGCAGTACACGTGGCTGCACTCGCTGAAGTACATACATTCGCTGCCCAGCTTCTCGCAGAAGCAGATATTGCACAAGTACATCTTGCTGTTAAAGCACTTCCTCCTCTGGGCCTGATCGAAGTCCAAGATTTCCCTGACCAGGCTCGACAACGATTCCACGTCCTGTACAGCTCTGGCATCGATGAGTTCCTCCTCGGCTGCGGCGGAGCCTGCCGCACCGCCACAAGCCTTCTCGGTGTCGAGAGGCACCAAAGGCGTCCTGCTCTGCCCGCTCCCCTGATGGCACAGTTTCAGCTCGTACGGGGAGGAAATATTCAGGTAACTCAGCGTTTCCTCCTTCAGGAACTGCATCCAGGCAAATAAGACCACACAGCCTCGATTCTCTTCCCACACGTTGTCCAAGTGTTTGCAAAGAGCGCTGAGCTGAAACAGACAGAACAACGCCGGGTTTCAGCGGGCTCTGACCACGTGTTGGTGTTTTCCTCTCCCCTGGTCCCCCCCAGCACATACTTAGATTTCAGATTCTGGAGTTTTTATACACACACATAAATAACGCTCATGGATCCAAGCTTTCACGCCTCAGAACAGACACCAAATCAAAACAGGGAGGAAGCAAAAGAAGAGCCAACGAAAGAGCAATGCAACTGCTTGTGTCTTCATTTCGCTCTCACCCCTACATGAACATCCCCCAGAGCACTGCTCAGGACGAACTTACTCGCGATCACAAAAGCTCTGTGAGAAAAGTTAAAACTCTGGCAGACCTGGGCTTGGGAGAGCCATTTTCCACTGAGGGTAAACACCGGCGGGGAGGTGGATGGGTAGTCTGGTGGGAGTTCAAAATTCAGCACGAGGGGCGGCAGAAAGCAAACGGTGTATTCGAACCCGCTGTTCTGGAGGCTCTCTGTGGAATTGCCTGAATCGGAGCGAATTGAGACAGTTTGAGAAATAACAAGAAAATGAAAACCAATGAACTGTAACTCTTTGTGACAGACAGCTCTTTTCATTTGATACATTTCTGGGTTTAAGACGGTTTATTCGATCCTAAATAAGAAAACTGCTCAGTGCAGCACGGTGCCGCGGGGTTGTACACGTACGGCTAGAGCAGTAAACACCAGTAGCGTGACCTATCAGATCCTGCACAAACCAAGAACCTGGAAAGATGCAGCCAGGAAAAGAAGTAATAAATGAACTTAATTATTCCGAAGAAGCACTGTTACTCATCTCTCATTTTAAAGTTCACTGAAGAGGTTCTACGTATGAGGACAAAACCCCCCACTCTGGTATAAACCCCCCCAACACACAAGGGCCAGCCAGGGCTTTCTCCGGTCAGTGCTCCTCGAGGTGCAAGAGCAGGAGCCATCAAAGCACATCCCAGAAAATCAGCTCGGTAACAGCTCGTTTCAGGGTAACACAAAACATCTCAACTCACCACTCACAAAAATTTTGAAGTTTTGGGGCAATTCCAGACAAATTCTCGTTTCTCCTCCTTGGGCAGACTCGGCTCTCTTGAACTCATCTTCGTCGTAAATGCTAGCCAAGGCCAGCAGCTCATCCTCCTGAGCTTCTTTATCTTCTGAAGACATTTAAATGTTCTGTGGAGTTAACACCACTCTACAAGATCAACTGAGTTAACGTGCCCTATTCAAATTGTTAATCCGAGGTATCTATTTTACACTACCACAAGATTCAGAAACCCAAGTAACTAATATAAATCAATACAAAATATACTTAAGCTTTTTTACAGGCTGAAAAAACACTGGTAGCTTTAAAAAAATAAAAAAACACCTTAACAGAACACTGACAAGTCAAAAAGCGCACTGTGTTAGTGGCTAAAGATGGCTGTAAGGGGGGAAAAATAGTGAAATACACCGACAGAAAAGTGAGAGAGGGACATTGCGTTAACGTGTTAAAGGCAAAATAGACCAAAAAGCACGAAAAAGGAGTCAGTAACAGTATCTCTCATCCAGTGTTCTAAAACAACCAAGCAAACAGCCCCACTTGTGGTTAAAGTCCTTGAAGATATCGATATGAAGCTTCACATCCTACACAGGCATCATGCAGACGCGCTCCTGTGCCACTTCAGTTCTAGGACTGGGTGAACAAAGCCACGTTTAACGATTTACCTTTTTATTCACAGCCGCGCAGTGGCGAAGCTGTAGGTACTGAGCCAGGGACAGCCACGTTCGCAGGGCCGGAGCAGAGCCCCTGACCATTCCTCTGCCAGAGCTGGAGGTCAGACGCTTCTTCTCAGAGGAGGCATGAAAAACGTCGACTTTTGCTGTCGAAGTGCATGTGGCGACAGCCCCGCACTTGGCTGCCTGGAGCCAAACAACCAACCAAACGCTCAGAGGGATTAAAGTCCTCTCAGCATTTTCCACACGAACGCCAGCAAACGCTTCACTTCACCAAGGCACGCTCAGGAGCTCAGAACCATCTTTCTTCCAGCTCTAACAGCACTAACTCACGTAGGTGCCCCAGCCGTGACCGCTGCCATCCCGCCCCTTCCCTGGGCCGCCTCTCCTCCTGGTAAGGGCCCCGACGAAGCCACCACAAACCCCACCCGGCTGCTTCCCCCCACGCCACTAGGGGAAAACCTTCGCTGCCCAACAGCAAAGGCAAGGCCGCCATTCCCCACGAGCAGCCCGGGGGAAGGACAAGCCATAACCAACACCCCTACGGGGAGCCCGCACGCTTCCAGGCCAAGAAGCACCCCGCCCCCACCCCGTCCCGCCCGGGGCTCTGGGGCCCAACGGGGCGCAGGGAGGCCCCAGGCCGCGCCGGGCGCTCCACAGCCCCCGCGCCGGTCACCGCCCCGCGTCCCTGCGGCACAGCACGGCCTGCCCCGCCGCGGCCTGCCCCGCCTCACGGTTACCTCTGCCGCAGGCGTGCAGGCCCGGGAACGGCGAGGCCCCTCCCGGCTGAGCAGATGCGGGGAGGGCACAAGAGGGGAACAGCCGCCGGGCGGAGGTGCCGGCCCGGCCCCGGCGCGTTCCCGCCCGGCCGGCCCCGCTGCCGCAGCGCCCCCGGCGGCCGGGAGGGCCCGTAGCGCCCGGGCCGCGGCCCAGCCCCCGGGCGGGAGAGCGCGGCCCAGCCCGGCCCCGGTCTCTCGGGGACGAACGCGGCCGGATCAGCCGTCCCGGCCACCGAGACGCCCCCTCCCCTTAGCGATCACAGAGCCCCCGGTTTATCGGCTTTACTTGTTAACGTGGGCTCGAACCGACCTCTGTCAAGCACCACCTGGCCCTGAGCAGCGAGCAAAGCCGCGGGACGGAGCCCCGCACGGCTCCAGGGAGGAAGGACTCGGCCCTCGCCCCTGCCCCGACGCTTTTCTCCTCATTGCAATCAACAGCAGGAGAAGGGGATCCAGCAGAATCCAGTGCGTTTATTTCTTGCAATAGCTGAGGGGGGGGGTTGGCTTTGGCTTTGAACATGTACAAATTAATGTTTGCAAGTTTAATGACAATCAGTACAAGAAGCAAATCATCGAATAAAGCTCATAGAAAAAAAAAAAAAGAGCCAAGTCCATCCAGGTCTTTATTTTCCTGATGAAAAAAACAAAAACCAAAGCCCCAAGCATTGCAAATGAAGGCCTCAGGGAAGCAACCATCCCCCCCTTCAGAAAAAGTCAGATCATCTATCAGTGCAGGCAGCTGAAACACAAGTATTCACTCTTTCTACAAGCAGCTAATTTAATAAGAGACAAAAGTTTACATAGTCTAATTAGCTGGGGAGTTTGCCAGGACACACTTCCATCACCAAGAGCACAGGCACAGGCTGCTCAGGGCCAGATAAAGGAACGTGAGGCATCCACCCCCGAGGGGTAAAGGCACCGATGCTGCTGCCCACTTGTGTAACTACAAACTGGCCAAACCCAGGAGCCTGCACTAGCGCTAGAGCAAGGGCTAGATTAAGATGAGCAGATGAGAGACTCTGCTCTAGGCTCCAGGAGGAGCTGCCCTCTGCCCCCAGCACCTGTCCTAGCGTTAACAGGCACTTTGCAGACAGGGCTGCTGCAACCTGCAAGGGAAAGTGCACAGACAGGGGCCAAGTTAGACCTCAGAAGGTGCCATTCCACTACCTTAAAATAAAACTGACTCAGCCTGGACATTAAAAGTGGAGAATGAGCTTAGCAAAACTCCTAAACACAACCATCATGGCAACAAATACTGCTTAGTGGAGTAGTGAGCTACCTACGTGTTCTGACTCGCTGCATTGACCAAACCTCTCCAAAAATCCCCCAGAGTGCTGTCACAGTCACTTGCTCCAATTTGTATTCAGAACATACAAAGGTGACAACTTAAAGCTTTATTGTAGTTTGCAATTATATAAACAAGTGCTGCCATTCAGTCAATGTCCATCTCTGGAAGCTTCTTCTCCGTGGCCGTGGGGGCGGTAGCAGCAGCGCTCTGCTCGGTGGCCTGGGACCCGCCGTTGGCTTCGCCCTGGCCTTCTACTGGTCCGTTGGGTTCAGGGGGTTTCTGCTCCTCCTTCGGGAGCTCAACTTTGGGTTTGGGTTTTGTGACTATAGGATTACAAATACTTGTCAGTTCCTAGAAAAGAGAAATAGTCCACTGTTAGAAACAGTTTTATCTACCAACAGTTGTACTTTAGCTCTTGACACCACCAGATGGACACTCCAGTTGAGGGCTGATGTCCCCCTCTACACGTTCAAGAGATTAACACCCACTCACTGTCCTTCTATTACAGATTCCTCACCTCAGAGTTCGCCTCTGAGCCCCAACAACTAGACCAAGAAACAGAAAGATTGGTGGAAATACAGTGAATTACGTAGAAAAACTTACTTTAGTTTTAGCTTGTATGTCTTTCGCTTTTATCACCGGGTCCAAAGTAAGACTTCTCTTGTTTTGAAGATTAAGTTTATTGTTCATCCACTCCATAGCTTCATTCGCGCTCTTCTCCACTTTCGCCACATCTGCTTCATCGAGATGGTCGTACTGCTCATCCTGAAACAGCCAGAGGAGTAGTAGTGGTGCAAAGAGTTGTTTTGAACATTTACATCACATGATTGCTTCTTCAAACTTTTAGCTTCAATACACTAGAAAGACCCTTAAGCCAAAAGGCTGCTCTACTAGCAGGGCAAGCAAGCTGGTCACCCACAGCTCTAACCAGGGAACTCAAGTTCAACTGCTGCTGGTGTTTTCCCTCCGTGAGGAAACCAACACCCAATTAGAGACTTTTTCAAGCCAACACCCACTTCTGAAAACATGGTAAAAATGAGGCTTCAGAAGCCAGCCAGGAGGTCACATCAGCTTTTTGTTTGAAGGAGCTTACTTAAAATCTGGGAAAGACTGACACTACTGCCTTGTATTTGCCAGAAGTAGGGAAATACCTTTGCTTTGAAGGCATGGACAGTTTTCATGTACTGTTGAATTTGCTTCCCCAAGTCCTCAAATGCTTTTGGTCTTTCCTCCGATTCTTGAAATCTTGCCTGAATAGGTTGACCCAGCGTCTGAAACAAAGCACCACAGATCTCAAACCCTGCAGCATCCCCACGCGGTCCTGCAAGACCTGCGGGAACACACCGATGTTTCCAAACTCCTTGGAACCTCCACTCTGTCTCCTGCTTACAGGAGAGGCCACATCTCCTTCAACCCCAAGCTGTCACAGCTGTTGAGATCTGCTCCTCAGACATATTAAGCAGTTTGTCACCAGCGCCCATGGCTGAAGCACTAGGCCCAAGGCAGCTCCCCACTTCAACAGGGAGATTGGATAAGTTACAGTGGGAATGCAAGAACCACTTACCTTCAATTCCGCCAATTTATCAATGTAAATTTGTTTGGGTTGGTCTTCACCGTCCTCATAAAGCCAATTCTCTGTGTCCTCCAGCTTCAGTGTGAAACTATTTCGATCCTGAAGCAAGCCACATGAAACAGGGAGGTGAGATAATGCTGTTAGATGGCAGATGGTATGAACTGACACCTGGAACCTCCCTGGGAGGGCTATGTTTACAGGTTGTAGAGAACTCTGTCTGAAACCCCTTATCTTGCTTCAGTGAAAAATAAGAAATAGAATATTCTTCAGGATGGCTTCATGGTAGAGGCCAGGCCTAAGGAAGAACCACCTGGCACCCAGTTTAGATCAATACCGTCACAAAGCAAGCCTGAGAACAGAGTGATCTTCAGCAAAGGCAAGATCCAGCTCACTTGACTCATCCCAATTTTAGCTCTGAGGGGGGTATTGAGGCTCTGCAGCCACCTTGCTGGCAAGGCTCCCATTATGACCAGTTGAGCTCCAGCCAAGAGCTTGGAGTGATCCAGCTGACTCCCATAGTTCATCTAACTTGGAACCCTGTTAGTCACACCCCAAGCTCCTCTAGTACATCAGGGAAAGCCAACTGATAACACCAAGAGGTTTTTGGGCAACCTGTTCGGATACAGAGGCTCACATGAGGTCAGACTAATCCCAACTATTATGTTCCTTCATTATTTTTTTTTAATCTTAAACTATTTCAAAGTAGTGACAAATAGCCAAAATAGAACAGGTCGCCCCAGAATGACTGCACAAGCGCTCTGGTCTGTCTCAGCCTGAACACACATGCTCTGATCTCTCAATTGCCACAACTGTTTCGGCAACGAACACACCACACATCCCGGGTACCACCTGCCTGTCCCCGGGCCACGTTCAGGTGGCTGTCTTCACAGCCAGAAAGGTAAAAAAGCTGTTTCTCCAAAGGTAAAGTCTGAAAAGATGGTGCAAGTGAACACAGTATGTGATACAGGCCCAAGGTCAGTAAAGCACAACTGTTCACAGCAACACGGGACAGGAGAAGACAATCAAGCCAGCAATACTTACATCCTCACTAACAAATTTCTCATAAACACCGCAGAGTTTGTCTCTCATATCATACACATACTCCTCCACCGCGTTCTTGGCATCGTTCCTCTCCTTCTCCAGCTTATCCTGCATTATCATTTTACCCTGTGAACAAGTTGTCAGATTAGTTGGCTAAAAACCTAGGTTTTTTAACATCTATCGCCAGGATACCTTCTTAGCAGAGGGTTAAGTTTGACTAAAGACTTTGAAATCCTGGGGTTTACAGAATGGTTCTAAACACAACTCATGAATAAAATCGATTCTCATTGTGGTGGGACACCCAATACAGCATGGAACAATCCTGCTTCGGCCGAGGAACCTTCACCCTGCGAGCAGCAGCCGTCAAGTACCTTGTAACTGCAGGTGACTGAGTCGTCACCCCGGGCACTACCTTTCCTGCCAAACGCCCCTGCAGCAGGAGTGACAGCAACCACTAAACAGCAAGAATATACTCTGGCTCCATGGGGCGCTGATGTTCCCCTCAGAAAACAGCATGGGTTTTCCTTTTCATCTTTCCTTCATCACCCTTAACTGTTCACCGTCTCTAGTGAACAGCAAAACTTCTGGAGATCAACTAGTGAAAGTTTTAGCTTGGGCAAGTAAGAGTTTACCTCATTCTCTATGAATAAGTTCAGCATATCTTTCCCTATCTGCCACACCAGCTGATTCTCAATGGGTAGGTCCACGGTGGTAGTCTTTACTTTAGCCTTCTTGGCTTGAGGCGGTTGATCCACTTTCTTGTCTTTTGAGTCAGCCTGAGAAGTCTGCGTTAAACAAACATATTCAAAGTCAAATACTCAAGGGACTGGTGAGGCAAGGCTTACAACAGAAAAGCTACTGCTGAGTTCATGCACCTCAGTGTGAGAACTGTCACTCTGACACTTCAGCTGCTACGGCCAGAGATAATGAACACAGCCTCTGACCTTTTCCAGGCACATTCATGGGGGTGACGGTGCTCATAGTACACTTTTCTAGTCTTTGAGTTACTGACCACTAAATGATTATTTCTTCCATGAACAGGAGAGTTCACCCATTTTACCTGTACTAGGTCACAGTTATCCATGCCACGGATCGAGTTCTAAAGCTCTAAAGCTCTAAGCACAATACAGACTACCAAAATCTTCAAGTAAAAGCGTAGCTTCCAGAGCTACAACAGAGGCAGCAGACACGCTCACACACAACATTCTCATGAATCTTCCAGCAGTAACCTGTAAGAAAACAGAAGTCTCAAGTGTTCGTGTTACCTCCATTTCTTCAGACTCTGCCTTATTTTCAGGTTGGGCCTGCTGTTGTTCTTCAGTCTTCTGTTGCTCTTCCTGGTCTACTTGCATCTTCTGAAATCCACAGAGACCCAAACATTAAAGAGTGCACACACAGACCACTGCTTCAGCTCTTTGGTTCATCACCTCACTTACATCTAATGCTCCTTAGGCAAAAGGAAGAGAATGAAAACTGAAGTAGAGCCTCATGCCGTAAATCATAAGCTTCTAGTCTTTACTTAGGCAACCCTAGCATGACTAAGAAATTCATCTATACCTCACAGTCCTGTCTTCAAGAGATCTGTCACTCATGTAACATCCTTCAAGCAGTACTTAATCACATCTTCACATTTCAGTTGCTGGACACATCTACTAAATCCTTACACAAGTCTCGGAACCTTCCCAGAACCTGGCCCATTGTGCTTCATCAGTTCTCTAAGTAGCCATGAGCAGTGAAGTCTATTACCTCTTCCTCTTTTGCATGCTGATCTGTTTCCATAGGCTCTTCATTCTCATCAGACTTATGAACCTCCACTAAAGATGCACTTGAAACACTGAAGATACCATGGATATTTACTCTAACTTTGACCTTCACTTTTGAACTGGATCCATCTGTTTGAGGAGTGACCTTCTGAACCAAGAAGTGAGCTAAACAATCCCGGAGAGAAAAAACAGACCATTTGATTAACTTCATTGCTGAACGTCACGTAAAACCTGACTGTTTCTGACAAGAGATCACAGATACACCCAGAGGATATCAAATCCTACTCCAGCCAAACAGTTTTCACTCAGCAACGCCAGGATACCTGGCTATTAGAAGCTCTCTACAGCATGCTGCAAGAGCTGGCATTACTTGTGTCAGAGCAAGAGACTGCACAGTTCTAGGTACGTCCCCTTCAGGTTTGCTCCGCCATTAGGATGCTCTTCATTCTGCCTATTTGTCCATAAACATCATGCTACTCCACTCATTGTACTGTAAACCCGTGACTTTGGAAACCCGTCCCTACAGCCTGTGTAGTAGGTTGTACTTTCCAGGCTACATCAGACAGACAGAAGTCCTGGAGGACGTACAGGACTATTACTAAAGCTTAAAGCTACAGAACGATCTTAACCTATAGCAGGATCTGGGTAAGGCAGCTCCTTGGGAGAACTGTAGTATGCCTCAAGAGTGAAGGGTTCCTTCCTGTAGAAGGTGAGGACCTTGGAAAAGGGAGCAGCATGGTTCTTGGGAAAGACCTCACAGTCACTGGAAGAGAAAACAGAGCGCTTGGTCAGTATGTGGGATGATGCATCTGATACAGTTATCAAAACTTTTCCAGATACTCTTATCTCTTAAGGAAAAGCTTCTTTAAGAAGCAGCAAAAGCATCTCCCGACCTTTTAGGTTAAACTAAAACCAGTAGCCGTGTAGGGAATGCTGAACTGCCACCCATCCTTGGTTTTGATTTCTACTACCATTAACTTCAGAAAAAGCATCAAAGCTTGATTTGCTCAGCGGGCATTGTTTTGAAAAAAAGTGTTATTTACTCCAGTTGTCATCTGTTACTTTTAAGCTCTACACAATTATGCAAGAAGATTGAACATGGGGGGTGGGTGGGCGGGGTGTTTACCTTAACCCTTCCTCCGCTGGTGAATTCCATCGTAAAGAAATAGGATAAGGTATCAAATCTGTGATGGAAAATTCTCTCACTTTGAAAGCCGGGGATAAAATAGCACACTGCAAGAGCACAAGAGCCACGTTACAAACACTGAACCTTCAGGTGAACAGTAATTTAATTCAGTAGTAGCTACGCACACTGCTTAATATGTAGATTTGCTCTAAGTTAAAGACGACTAATACTGATGGACTTGCAGGAATAAGCTCATGGGTACCCTTCCTTTTCAGGAAGCTGTCACCACCTGTTCACTCTGAAGCAGGAGCTACACAGGTTTTAATTAGAGCCACCACGTTCTGCTTGATAGGCTTAGGCTACCAAATTGGGTTTAGTGCCAACCCAAGAAATCAGAAAACCTCAATTAAAGCCACCTTTTAGAGTGACACAGTACCAGAACATGAAGCTCTCTAAGCAGATGCCAATAGCTAGATCGTACCACAGACAGAACAGAGCTGTGAGCACGCGTTCAGCGTTTGAAGACAGAACCGAGGTGACTAGAGCAAAACTAAGGTGCACGCAGGAGATGGCACCACTAGTAACTACAGAGTATTTACTACTGTTTAGGTCATTCAACAGCGACCGACTCCAGCTCAGGACACAGATTTCCATCAGCAAGAACCTAAGCTTTCATTTCCACCCACACTATTAAGCAATTGCCATATGACAAGTTTATCAATAGCACTGTTTAAAAAAAAAAAGTTTCCCCTGTTTAACCCAGGCCCTCAAAGGAGCCTGGAGGAGAAAATCTCATCATAGGAGCTGTATGAGACTCCCAGCTTCCAGGTCCAGCAGAAGCAGAGTACGTTTCACCTCCACAAGCTACACTGATCCACTGATTTGGCTTAGACAAGCAGCACAAAAGAATCCCTTAAAGCTGCTATTCTCATTCTTCCAAGGGCTTTCCTGGAGCTTATTCAAATCCACCCTAAGATACACACAAAGAAGTATCTTCCATGTTACCCACAGACTCTGGCTCAAATATTTACGGACTGCAATGAAAATACCCACAGCTAAAACAAACAGCGCTTTTTACCTGCAGCGCACAACCACGTGCAACAGCCTCGTCCGCATTCAAAGTTGTACTGACTTCTTTGCCAAAAAATTTACTGATCTTCTCTTTTACAGCAGGGATTCTTGTCGTGCCACCAACTATCTCTACTGCATAAATATCCTCCTTCTTTAACTCTAGAAAGGAATCAGACATCAGTTTTTACAGATTGTTTCTGTTTTACATGAATACGCTGATGTCATAAACTAGAAGTTTTACTAGACCAACCATTATTTTAAGCTTGTTCTCCAAGTTTCAAAGCAGTAAGAATTTCAGATCTTAGCTTGTGTGAAAAAGTTTTTAAAGCTTGTCACTGTCAAGCAAGAAATTGTTGGCTGGGCTACACCCATCTGTCCAGGCTCTGGCAGCGCCCGCAGGCAGCCTGCGTGACGGATGGGACACGGAACACGCACACTTACTGGCCTGCTCCAGCACGCTGCGAAGCGGTGGTTCTACTCGCGCAAGGAGTCCATCACACATCTCTAAAAATTTGCTTCTGTGGGAAGAAGCCATAAATAAAGCTAGAACATACCAGAAGCAAGTTAATGCTGCAAATATGACAGGATGCCAAAGTGGAAAGAATGCCGGTTTAACTACCTGCTGCAGGGTTTTCTCTCCCTCCCCATCACAGCTTCTACACACTCAGTTTATTCTCCAAACTGGATTCTAGTCATCTAGTCACACCTGCAACATCCACAGCCCTCCCTCCTAACTCAAGGCCACCGACCAGTCTCTAATTATGACCGTTCTGAGTAGCATGAACGTTGTTCTTGCATTTCCCAGCTCCCTCCAGCCCTAAGAAACAGTACTTTATACCTCTTGACTGAAACAACTGGAGTGAAGGGCACGCTAAAGCTCACCTTTGTATAAACATTACCTGTTCATTGTTCCAGAGACATCGATGTCGTTCATGAAGCACTCTATGTTCATCGGGAGATCGGAGGCATTAGCGCTCATCAATTTTTTCAGTTTCTCACATTCCTGGTACAGCCTCAACAACGCACGAATCTTTGACTTTATGTCTAGTTTGTATTTCTTTCCGAATTCTTCGCAAAAGTATTCAACTAACATCTCATCAAACTTCCTGCCTCCCAGTGTTGTATCAAATGATGTAGCAAGGACCTTAAAAAAATGGAACTCTTCAGTAATGGTACAATTTGTCATTACTTCAGTGAAACCAACTAGCAGTTAATGTCAAAGCACTTCTTTGTTTCAAATACAGCCCAACTTTAAATCAAAGCAAGTATCACACCATTACTACAGAGGAGGAATTATACTGGTGTAACCACAACAGAAAGAATCCAGCACAGTTCACTTTCGTTCTGCCCTTACCACCACCAGGAGTTCCTTTTTGATGAGCCTCATCTAAAAGCCTCCCCTATCCCAAACAGTAAAGCTGTGTCCCATACTCATCTTTCACACACCAGACATTGCCAGCAACAACTAGGCTATTCTCTTCTGTTTCAGGGCAATTTAAGTAGCGATTGCAGCACTAATAGCTGGTAGTTTATGTGGGTTGAAACTGCAGGTAGTTGTACACATCCCAAGAGATGCCTTTTTTTAAGGCCTACCAAGTGTAAACCACGATTATCTGATGAATTCTGGCAGCTACACAAACATTAGACCTCTTTGTGAACAGTAAGTCTCACAAGAACTGCAGTGCACATGTACAGCAGCCACAAGCTCCAGGAGAAAACAAATCCATCTGCTACCCCAAGTGCTATAGAGCAGCCTCAGGCACCCAGCCCTTCTGTAACAAGGGGACAACTTTCAAAAGGCATCTGGGAAGACAGGGAAAGGCTTAGCAGCCCAATCTGTTGTAACTTGTCCTGCAAGCAGACCAGAGTTTCCAAACTCTGCTCCGCCACTGTCAGTTTGAATCATATCCCAGTTTAATATTTGATGCCTCGTAAGGGTGGAACATGCTTACACCAAGCTAAAAATAAAACATGAAGAGAATAAGTGTTACTAGCTCTTGCAGATAGGTGCTCATGTTTGATGAAGGAATTATCTGCAAAGAACATCTGTAGCCCATCGATCTCAGCTGATTCTACTCTTCAGACCTATTGTGAACTTAATTTTCTTAGGGCTAGGAATCAGTGAAGTATCACGTTGTTCTCAATACTCTTTCAGGCTAGGTTTGTTCTCTACACTGTTTTACCTGCCCTGCTGTCCAGCCCTCCGTTCCACACTCAGAAGCATCCCTTCAACACTTCCACAGTTTCAAAGACAAATCCAAGAGAAGCACAAGGTAGGTTATTCTTCCTCACAAGAGGAAACAGAACTACAAAACTGATGTTTTCAGAACCCTTGCTTTCTCTTCATTTCACTACCCCATGCTTTAAAATTTGTGTTTTTCTGTAGCTGATTAAGAGAAAGTTATTGGAACTGCAGAAGTCCAGATTATAATTGTAAAAAAGCCAACTAATAAATGTTAGTATTTGCTGGAAAACAGTAATGCTTTGGCAATGTACACTTCCAAGTACACTGTAACTTGCTTAGCTTCCATTCACAGCTCAAAAGTAATCAAGCATGTTTTTACTTTTTTTTTTTTTTTTTACACGAGCACCACTGAGTGTTAAAAACTACGGTCACTTACACCATTCTAGGAATTGCTGTTTTAATGCTAGATCTGACTGAACTAGAGTATTGTTTGAAAGCAGCATCCAGTCAGATATGATCAAAACCTGGATTATTTATGCCAGGTTTTTTTACTCTTTGCTGAAGTCTGCCGATTAAGGCGTGCTCGTTTCCTGCACGCAGCACTGAAAGCTCCCGCGTTCCATGCCCTACTTTTAGCTCCAGACCAAGTGCAATTTTAGGACTACGACTCGAGCTGTCTGGATGTGCTTATGTAACAACAGGCCACGTATGTACCGATGAATATTTCTACTGTCATTCAAACGGGCACATAACAGACTGTTTACTTTCAGTTTTCCTTTGTTGAATGCACAGACAGAAACTTGATACGCAGAATGCCCCATATCCACAAAAACAACGTTCCGTGGCTTCTCTTCCAAGGCAGGCAGGTCTTGCTTATAGATCCCGTACGCAAGGGCAACTGCACAGAAACAGGAGTCAGAGAGGACAGTCAGTTTTGTAATTCCTTAAGAAATACGTGGTATGTCAGTAAACATCAGCAGCTCATCTCACTGTCCAAGCTACAGAAATCAATCTCTCATTAAACAGAGCGCCCAAGGCTAAAGGAACATGGAAGAACATTGAACAGTATTGGCCCCTCCTAGGAGCTGCATTAAAACAGATATTCAAGAAATATCTTTACGCCCCTCTAAAAGCAATGAAAAAACACACCAGAGCTTAAGAACCTTTATGATCAACTTATCTACCTGAAGTTTACAAAGCCAACAGTAATTCCAGAGGGCATGGATCAGCGACAGATTAAAAGCCCTTTTACCCAACAGAACTACAGTACTGAGAGAGGGAGAGAACAGAAGGTATTACCTGCAGTGGTTTCATTTATTAGTCTCAGACAGTTGAGCCCAGCAATCTGTGTAGCATCCATCACAGATCTCCTTTCTGCATCTGTGTAGAAAGAAGGAACCTGCAAGAAGGTCAGAGAGCCGATATGAACATTGAGGAGAGCTGACTAGCAAACAGCTACAAGTGTGTACAGAGTCAGGATGCAGTGCAGCTGAGTTAGGCTTCAAATCTACTCTCCATTTCAGTTGCAACAGAGAAAAAGCAAAGAAAACATCACATGAAGACAGAGTTGCTTTTTGTGCTTTTTCCACCTGACAAGCCACTCATTTTAGCAAAGAACCAGAAACAGGTATCAAATACCGTTTGTGTTGCTAATTAGCAACAATTTAAGACATTTTACCATTAATGAAGTAAGCCTCACTGAAGAGGTGTGAGTAAGATTGTTTTACACAGAAAAAAATAAATACCCGACTATTCAAGTTCAATGGGCAATTTAATGCTGCAGTGATTTCAGTTTATGATACCAACCACATATGCAAGACTTATTTACTATCACATACTTACAGAAACAACACAGTCAACTACAGGCTTCTTAAGCGCATTCTCAGCAGTCTCTTTTAATTTGGTAAGAAGCATTCCTGTCACCTGCTCAATAGTAAAGTTTCTTTCTTCTTCCATATACATGGCCTTCAAATAAAAATCGTGTACACACACATTACACTACAGTAAAAACCACACACCACAGGCATAAGGAACACCCGAAAGAAACAGCCCTCGCTAAAAACAAGTGTAACACAGCTCTAGACAACCCTCTGACAGCCCAGCTTGTGCACAGCAGCGGCAAGAAGATGATGCATAAACCCTGGAAAGCATGTTGAAGAACTGACAGGCACAGAGCTGCTTTGGACTCAGATATTCATTGTGGGGTTTTTTAAATCCCAATCACTAGACAACGCCTAGGATGCCCTCCTCCCTACTGTTTTGGAGTAAGTTAATTAGTTATTGCTAAAATCCAAATCAGAAGTTCAGCCATTTTAAAAAGGACAACATTTTTACCATTTCACCTGAAGTACTAAGCTGACGTCCTACACCCTTGCAGTACCTGGACGGCAGCTAAATAAGTACACTGGTCAAGCAGCTTGTCTTCCCAATTCACCACGAAGTGAAGGAAAAAAAGCCTGCTAAAACAATTTGTGTGGGACTAGCTTTGCCAAGCAGAGAATTGTGTAACTAAGACCAGTCTCACCTAACACCTGCAGAGACCATCTGCATTATTCGCCTTTTATTCCCCACTTAAGACTCCCCATTCACAAGAGAACAGAAGCTGCAGCAAGCAGATGCAAAATAAAGAGAGATAAAAGGAAACTTTATCAGTTTCCTCCTCTGGCTCTTTTTCGAATATGCCAGACTTACCTTGATGCCAGTGGAGCCTGTTGGCAGCTGGACAAGTTCATACGCAAGGCTTGCTTTTTCAGCTTGAACAAAGGGATCTGAGAATGCACGACCATGAAATCTTTTAAAACTTTGTACTGTATTCTTTGCATTTGAAATAACCTAGAGGAAAAGAAACCTTTAATACAACATGTCAGGGGAACATCTGAATTTCAAACAGAAGACAGAGGTTTGTTCTCATGCTGCTCTCGCCAGAATATTTTTGTCGTTTGTGTCTTAATAGTATCAGGGCAGTTGCTAGAAGTAACTACAGAAAGTAACCTACAGAATTTGAGATTTAAAATACAATGCATGCCAGAAAAATGGGCCAAGATTCTACCAAAAATTGATTAAAATAGCACCCAATTATTCACAGTGTACGTGTAGGACACCAAAAGTGTTAGCAAAGCGTTTGCCCCATTTACCTGTTTCCTACCACCCTACCTTCCTACTGTGCTGCAGGCAGCCCTTTCACAAACATGACAAGCACACCCATGTAAACTCCAGCTGGGGCTCATCACATGCATGTGACAGTCAACACACAGATACTCTCACAGAACAGCTCAAGGACCTGGTCATGAAGCTTTAAGACGTCAGGAGGGCCCCAAGAGGATACTGTCAACTCAACTGAACCAACAAAAGTAGATTCTTTTATTAACAGCAGAGATCAGTGCAAACGGAGCAGAAGTGGAAAATCATTATAGATTGTTCTCACATAGTGCAAGGAAAACTGGTTGAACTCTTTCACTGGCATTAGAGCAAGTCACGTGCTGAAAACCCCGCAGGAACTGACGAAGCAGACAAGCAGTGTATGGACCACGTACCGTTTACCTGCGATCCAGCTTCAGTCAAGTGTCTGCTTCCTAAGTGACCTGGGTTTTAATGTCTGTACGTTTAGTTTCTGCAGGACATACCTCATCTCTACTGGATCACTGTATCAATGAATCTCTTTAAGCTAAGCAGACACTCAATTCCAGAAATAACATCTGTTTTTAGTTCTAGTACAGTTCTTCTGTTCTTGAATAACATGGTTGTGTCCAGTCATTTTTGTATTCTAGATAATGAATCTTCACACATCTCTAGGCATTTTAGGCTAAGAAAAACCAAGTATTTGAATAGTCACTTCCTGTAGAGGACTTCAAAAAAAATATCATGTTTTATAGGGGTTTCACAGCAACACAAGATACGATACTGCAGGACCCAAATGTCACGAGCAGGACAAGTCAGCTTAAGTTCTTCTCAGTCCTTAAATAATATTTACCTACCTACACCAACAGAAACTCAAAAGTATGAGCAAGAACATCTAACACAGATATTTAGGTTGTAATTCAACCACAAAGAGTCAAGAATGCTATATATATTTATACTCCATTATGTCCCCTCTCTGCCAAAAATATACACTTAATGGGATTTTATAGTCACATACTTAAAAGCTACCATAGTGCACACAAACTGGATCAAGCTAAGGGAGGACGAAACACCACTGATTAGCTTGAGAGCTGACATTTCCAACCTAAAAAAACCAAAACTTGTATTTACCAGAATTTCTTAAGAGGGAAGGATTTTTTCTTTTACATTTCACTCCATACAACTATCGACCCTGGGACTTCTGCCCCAGATGGCAGAGCAGCATTACGTGCTGAACAGCTGAATGAAGCTCAACTGTTCGGTGCAGTTATGGACACACCAGGACATCAGCTCAGAGGCACTTGCAGTCTTCAATGGTGGAAAATAGGTTCTGCTAATCTGAGTCCTGCCTCCTGAAGTTGCTTCTACCCAAACGGTGCGCTCACCTGGCTTTTAGCTGCAGCGCCGATCGAGCGATTCTTGGGTCCAAAGGCTATACATGATCTACAAGAAGAGAGATTTCCAGTTAGTAAGCAGTTGGCAGAACCACGCTGCATCTTTAACTGTTGATAATGTTGTTTAGAATTTTAAACAGTATTTGGTCCATTAAGTTGGTCACTCACTGCAATATATGCGTGGAATGTTCTGTGAACTTGGGAAAGAAAAAAGCACTCCGAGTTCTGTTAAAACAGCAACGCTCCTCACTGCCGAGAAGCACCAAACTTGCTCATGTTACTCCAAGTTTCACAGCTAAGTCCTAATTGGGTAGCCACCCTCTATCTCAATAATTACCCAAATATACAAGCCACTGGAAGATAACTTCTTTGCTAATAATACAGGAAACATACAATTGTTCAGAAGAAATACAGGAGGTCAACCAAATATTAAGAAAATCATTCCTACACGTCTGTACCAAACACTAACTAAGCTTTCCAGTTGTAAAGCAAACCCTTCAAGAGCAGAAAGGAAAAACCAGCAGAGAAGGATCGGTGTTTGAGTTTCAGCTGTACTCACTGAAATAATGTAGATGGCAGAAAAGAAAAAAACCTAAATCACACTTTACTCCAAACTACTTTGTGACAGCTTGCAGTTCTGAAAGACAGAATTAAAACCCCCTCCTTTTTGGACAAATTCCTAGTCCTGTTAAGCCTCTTCATTAAATAAACTGCAAAAAGCCCTAACGAAATTAAATCCAGCCCTCTAATCCAAGTTCCTCATACCATTAAGGTAAACTTACTGGGGAAAAAAAAAAATTGTTATTAGTCAAGCAGATCTTTACTATTCACACAACAAACTAACAGCACAATTAAGCTGCTCTCTCTGCAGCAGGTCAAGAATCTGCTTTGCAGTGGGGTTATGCCATAGGGCTGCCACAAGAAACAAATCTCAGCTCAGCCAGAGGTTTAGAATTGGCCTTCCAAACAGAAACTGTCAAAACCAGAACTGGAGACTAGAGTGATACAATTGCATTGGGTTTATTTCTTCCAGTTTACGAATAACAAAGGAAACCAGGCCCACCCTGAAGCACATGTTGCAACAGAATTAACATTTCCAAATGAATCTGTTATTACTTGACATGACTGTTCAAGGGGCTAGTTAACGAAGAGAGGAAGTTCTGTGCTATGCAGACCCTAGGGCCCACACTAAGGGAACAGGAGCTGCAGAACATACAGCTAAAAACCTAGCGAGCCCTGAGCAAGAAGATAATTATTAATTTACTCTGGTCTCCAGAAAGGAATAAGACATGAATATGAATCATTGCTTTTCTCATGGACAAAAAGAAAAAAAATAAAAACCAATCTAGCGACTTCACTGCTAAATCCACAAGCCATCAGCCCCCACTGACCACAACTCCACTAACTTGTATCACAGAACTCTTTAAACCTGCCAGACTAAAACTTCAAGGTAGAAGTCTCTGTCTCTTCTGTCACAGCAGAAGGCTATAGCACAGTAACCAAAAATACAGGCTTCCATGTTATCTGCTGGGAATAAAAAAGTGCACACATTCTTTCCAAACCTGCTTGCCCCCTGCTTGGCTTCGCAAGCAGGCAAGCTTCTCCAAGGGGCTGCTGCTGGATGGACGGGATGGTTCTGGTCAGCTCCACTCCTTCCCCGTCTGCCCATCCCAGCCCTTCTCCCATGTTAGCCCTGGCTGAGCCCTGGGGAGCCACACAGGGACCCCGCACAGAGGGAAGGTCAACTGGGAAGAGGGAGGGAAGGAAGAATTTTCAGCCAGTCTCATTCCCCAAATCAGTCCACCACAGGAACCAGGGTTAACTCCTTAAATACAGACTATGCTATTACACAATTCCCTGGAAGTTGAATAACGAACTATAGCATTTTAAGCAGAAACACAGTCACAGTGAAGATCATCAGAGGTCTAATGAAGCACTTCAAGCAGAGCTTTCAACTTCCTTAACACACCCGCAGGCACTACTTCACCCTTACCCTCCCACCCACTTTCACTGCCTTGGAAGACATCCCCTGTCCCCCAACGGCACATTTCCTCTCCACTGAAAATCAGCATCAGCTTCGTAACATCACTTAAAACTATTTCATCCATTAATTCAAGTCCCTTCGTCCTTATGGAGATAAAGAAACTATCTTACATTCCCCCCCCCCCCTCCCCATTTTTTACTCGCTTTCCCTCTAGCACCTCTCCATTTTAAGAGCATCTTCAAAAAACAAACATGTTTTGCACTGCTTTTGAACTCTCAAATTTTACAGGGTTCTGGAAGAATCCAGGTGCAGAGCTAAAAGCAGATTCAGTGAGAATGTCATCTGTGCCACTGAACTAAGCACAATGTATTCAGCAGGGTCTGCTTTACTAATACAAACAACTACAGTAACACATATCTGCTAATCCTGCCCCAAACTTGTACATCCTAGAAAACAGTGTTTAACCCTGACCGTGAGCCTGTTCCGGAGGAAACCCGTCACAACGCCTCGCACGACTCCCCCCAGAGCTCACTGTAAGGGAACACTAAGCACTGGCGTTGTGAACCAGGCCTTCTGTTTCCAAGACAGACACTTAAAGCCTTTAAGAATTTCTCTTAATAGATGTGTTTGTTTGCAGAATGGTTTTCTGCATTCCCTCAGAACAGTACTCTGGGACCAAGTCCTGTTAAAAACCCTACCATTTTCATTATGCTATTTTTTCCCCATTTCACTTCAGCCTTTTCTAACTGATTTCCTGAAAGACGCAGTGTGTCAGATACTTTATCTAGCTCATCTCCTTCCATGAGGGAGATTCATGTTCATCTCTCAAAATATATAAGCAGAACTTCAATACCTTGAGGGCCAGATACCTAGGGCTATTAAAGACTGCTTTTAAATTCTTTCACTAAAGATTTTCCTAGTACATCTAAACCTTTAAACTTCCATATTATTCAGAATACTTAAGACTAGTCCTTACTCTAGCCCATATACCAAATTAAAAGTTTCCTTCTCCGTTTATTCACTGCTTAGAAACAGTAACGGGCAAGCAGAGCTGAGGTGCTGTCTAATGAGAAGCAAGGTCATTTTATGCCTCTGGTCTTTTTAAAGAGATGTGAGGGATCCAAAAAAACCCAACCCCAACAAACCTCAGACAACGCAACTGTCTCACCAAGACACCTATTTACTTTAGTATCTGCTTAAAATAAAGCTGTAGTACAGCATATCGAAAGCTGTAGAAACACTTTTAAGGCAGCTTTTGAAACAGTTCCCCTCCAGGTCTGATGCACTGGGAGTTCCTTTTCCACCTTTATTTTGCAATTCATTCTAAGAAGAGCTTTATCCCAGTCCTGCCGCTCCTTCTTAGCAAGTCTCTCATTAAAAACAGGCAATGCACACTTCTTGAGAGATGTGCTGGGAGGCCTATTTATATAACCAGAGTTAGAATACACCGTACACCTCTGCCTCAAGACCAGCAAACTGCACTGTTAGTCAGTCCCCCTTCCCAGAATGTAGATGTCGGACACTGTCCTGTCTATTCACATTCCACCTCCCCATCCCAGTAACCTGTCAATCTGGTGGCTAATTTCAAGCGAGAGTTGTTCTTTTTTTAAAAACCCAATACTCAAAACAAGCGTACATTTTTTGAAAACCCTTGCTGAACAAAGACATACCCGGACTGAAGGGAACGCTGCTAAGAAGCTTTTCTAAGCTTTGACCCAAAGGGAGGACAAGGAGCTCACACAGAGCTAAGCCCAGCTCAGTGTTCACCTCCACGGTCCGGCCGCGCCGGGGGAAAACGGGGCTTGAACTGCAGGAGAACAAGCAGGTACGGCTGCCCAGAGGGGCTGGGGCTGCCCCCTCTCTGGCAGTGCTCAAGGCCAGGGTGGATGGGGCTGGGAGCAACCTGGTCTGGTGGAAGGTGTCCTTGCCTATGGCAGGGCGGTGGGACTGGATGATCTTCAAGGTCCTTTCCAGTCCAAACCAGACTATGATTCTATGCTATCAGGTATGTCAAACCACGACATACGACTTCAGAGGAAATTAAGCTTTGTTACTCCCAGCTATCAAAGATACAGTGACTTTTTCTCATATTCACAGACCCCATCCTCTGAACCACAACACATCCCTGCCTCGGGGAGGACAAACTGGCCGTGCTACACAAAGAGGAAAGGAGCACAGAGGGGCACCCCAACACCTCTCCGCCTCTGCCGCATGACATCGTTTCTTTCTTCAAGCCCGTAGTTACTAAACCCCTCCGTTCTCCCGCCAACACCGCGGCGAAGCCTCCTCGGCCCCGGCCTAAGCTCCCCTCTCCGGCAGCGCCCCGCCACGCCGGGGCAGGACCGGGCCCAGCGGGAGGAGGAGGAGGCGGCCGCCGGCCCCAGCCCCGCTGCCCAGCCCCGGCGGCGGGAAGGCGGCCCTGCCCTCCCCTCCCCTTACCCCAAGCCCCTCACTCACGGCGTGCTGCGGTCGCTGTACTCGTTAGCGATCGTCTCGATACCGCCGGCGCGGGCCACGGCCACATAGCAGCTCTGGAAACCCAAATCGATGCCCACCACCGACATGGCTGCGACGGGGGGAAGGGGCTGAGGCGCCTGAGGAGCAGCGGCTCGGCCCGTTTAAATGCGCGGCGGCGGCGGGCGCTGCCTCCTCGGGGCGGGGGGACTTCTCGAAAGATCCCGTCGGGCCGCGGCCGGGCCGAGCGCTGAGGGGAAAGGGGGGGGGGGGGGGGGGGCGGGAAGCTCTCGCGAGACTGCCGCCGGGCGCTGCCGCGCAGGCGCGGGAGCGCACACGCCGGGAGGGCGGGGCCGATGGTAGCCACGCCCCCTCGCCCGCTGGAGGAGCCGTCAAAAAAGTTGGTTTTTTTTGACCAGGCTTGTGAGAATTAGAGAAAAATGCGATAAAGCCAGAGCCTGGCGGTGCTGCGAGGGGCCTGGTGGTGTCATTTGCGTTTGGGCGTGAGGCTGTACGACGGCAGTCGTGGCGTTCAGGGCAAACGGGCCATTTTAGTTATTTTTATACGTTTTATATAAATATATATATTTTTTTATATATTTATGCTATGATGCGTGTATATATATATTTATATGATGATGTGTGTGTATATATATATTTATATTGTGATGTAATTACCTGGTTACAACAGGCGGGGCTTGAAGGAAAACGGCATGCCGTGCAATTTAAAAAAATAAATCACAATTTCTGGAAGCGCACCCAGAAAATGACATAAATACCTCCTGATCAATTATATTTGCCGTTAGGACATTGCCATCATGTGTCCTGTCAGTTCCAGGGCACCACACTGGTGATTCTGCCTTGACGCTCCCAAAATTGCAAGGAAATTGCTTTCGTTTTTTTCTATTTTAACAACCTTGAGTAATAAAAGAATAATAGAAGCCTCGATGGTGTTTCACAGCTAGCTGAGGGCTGTGTCGGCAGCATCTGTATGTCGTTCGTCTTTACGCATCTGCCAGCTTTTACAGGTCACTGTCAGCTGCTGTTTTTTCCTCAACCTCCTCTGCCACACCAGGCAGGAGGGGCAGGAATGAAACCACCACCTGTAAAGCACACGTGCACCCACACAGAAGTATTTATTCCTCGTTAAACCTTTCTCCATGTGGGAATTCTCAGGCAAAACAGGGGAGACCTCCATGGTTCAAACATGCTTGGGGCGAGTGGTCCAGTAGTGGGTCTGACTGTTTCTGAATTGCAGAAGAAAACCCCAGGCTGGGTTCAGAGAGTTTGAGCACGGGGTTAAAAGGCAGTTTGGTTCCACCTGTGCTGCCAATAACATTTAGCCTGCGGTTGCTTTATATCCAGTAGGATTTGCAGCACAGTTGCCCTCTAATCAACACATAAAATGTTAATATGAGTCTGTCAGATTCAGGGCTTGGGCCACTGTCGCTGCAGTGTTTGTGCACCTACGTTGTGTTTGGCCACCGAGCGCTTTGTGAGTGCGCTGAGGAAAAGTCCCTTTTAGGGATCAGGAGTCCCTTTTTTAAAGAGAAACAAAAAATCCCTAAAAGTGCCAGCATGTTCCATAGTCCCAGTGGTGGTGGGATCGGGTTGGGGGTGGACGAGGCGATGGACCGACTGCTCTGCTGGGACCCCGCAGCGGTGCCGCTCCTCCCGGCAGCAAGGGGGTAAGGGAGAGCTCTGCTGAGGGGAGCGTTTTGGAAAGAAAGTGCAAGGGATTGGCTGATTCTTCCTGACACAAGTGTAATTCTGATACTTATCTATTCATGGATTTTGTGAAACTCAATGTTTGGGAATGCTTTTAATTCTGAGATAAAACGTGCCTAAAATATGGCAATGCAGTGTGTTATAAAACGTATGTTTCCAGATTCCCAGCCCTATAATTACATCCCTGCTCCTTGTTTTAATGAAACACATGAGAGAAATCCAATCTTGGAAGCAGGAAGGGCTCTGAGCGGCCCCAGCCCCACGCGTTTGCCATTCCTGGCAGCGCGCTGAGCGCCGCCGCTCTGGCAGCTGCCGGTGGGCCGGGAATTGCATCACGGTGCTAATGACAGAATCATAATGAAGCGTTTGACCTCGGGTGTCCTTCAGCGTAGAGCGAGATGCCGAGGACCGAAACCAGCCCGCTGCTTCGCAGGGAGAATGTTGTACAGCAGGGACCCGCGGCACAACGGACAGCGTGAAAGAACCTCGCCCGGGTTCCTCTTCTTTAATTTTGTTCATTTTCATTTTCAAAAGGAGCCACCCTGCCAGCGCAGGGGCCGGGGCGCGAGGGCCTGGGGTCAGCAGGGAGCTGTGCCGCCGTGTCTGGAGCCCCAGAGCCCGGCCGGGCTCCCACCAGCCGCCCACCGCTGACCCTGGGCTGGGACACGGGCCTGGGACCTTGCCGGGGATGCTGCCCCTGGGGATGGGAGGGAGAGGGGAGAGAGGGGCTCCACCAGCCCAAACAGATGGTTCTGGTCACCACATACAACCCCTTCGGCTGGGGGAAAAATAAATAAATCAACTCAAAACCTGAGATGTTGTGATGTAGTTGTCTGAAGCGGGACAGATTCCACAATTCTCCTCACTCTCCTCTGTTTTGTGAATGTTTTTTCTTGTAAAAAGTGAGACTTCGTGAAAAGACTGTAATAAATATTTCTAAGAAATAGTTAGGATTTGGGGACAGCTGAAAGACACATAGCTTATCCTGAACTCTTGTAATATACATTCTTTAATAAAGCTTTATCATTTCTTCCCTGGTGAAGGGTGATTTGCAGTAGAGAGAGGTGACTGTAAAATGAAACAGCAAAGTACCAGTTGGGGTAACTCAGCTTGCTGGGTTTTACCACGAAGGCATGAGAAGTAGCTGATTCCATATACACTTTTTGAATTCTGTATATGCTTTTTGATATTTTTTTCCCCTCCTATAACTTCTGATGAATCCTGCTTGAATCCAGACTGGCTGGACCCTTTTGCCACAGATTTTGCACTTTCAGTACGTTACAAAAGCAGTTATTGCTGAGGACACTGAGAATCCTACAGAAAACGGTGCACATCGCCCAGTACCAAGGCATTTGTCCTTAATTTGGTGAATGTCCCTTTCCTGGGGTGTCAGCACAGTGAAGTATCTTCCCACCTTGAGCCTGAAAGGAGCCGTGCACGGGGATGGTTTTGGGGACGGTGCTGTCAGGCAGCTCGACCATGGGCTGGGCGCCTTTCTCAGCCCCGTGCCCTGCAGCCTGGGGAGCGCTGTGGGCAGCGGCCGCTCTTCTGCTCCTGTAGGGTTCACCTTCCCCAGGGGGGATCAAGGTTGTGTGTTTAACCAGCTGTAGGCAGCTGCCAAGCTTTGCACTTGGAAAGGAATTGCAATAACAGAAGCATCTTTGTCTTATCTGAATCCAATTTCCAATATAGATGTGCCCACTGAGATCAGAGCTTGGTCAACATTTCTAGCCTCCTGTGTGCCAGTGGTCTTTCCAGGTGGGAGTTCAGAATAAACCAGTGTTTGTTGTCTGCTAAATTTGTAACAGCCTGAAACAATCGCTATTAGGGAGTGACAATTACCCTCAGAGGAGCGATCTAAAGACAAATGATACTCAAAAGGTAAGTTAATTTCTTTATAGCTTATGTTTGAGCGGAAAATAAACTGGGAGGTGAAGCCTGCCTGTGCCAATGTGGTGGGTGAAATGCAGTGAAAAGGAAGGAGAAGATGTGAAAAGTGAGAAGGGAAAAAAAGGAGAAACAAAGAGTAGGATTAAGAAATGTCTGGAATAACAGGCAGCCTGAGCTGAAAGCATATTCTTCAACTGCATTTCTGTCCATTCCCCAGCACGAGGGTAAGGCACTAAAGAAAGAACAGACACAAGCTCAGTGACCTTTTCTACCCTCCGTGGTATGGGTCTGACACCCCCCACCCACGGTCCCGGAGCGTTCACAGACGTACCTGTGACCTGGTGCCCGGGAGGACACGGAGGCGCGTGCCCATCCTGCTGCAGCCCAGCCAAGCACCCCCTTGACTCCGCTGGTCCCTCGCCTGGCGAACACACAGCAACCCTTCGATTCCACACAGAGGCAGAAAACTTTGCTGCGATTCTCTGCGGATGCCTAGGAAGCATGCCCAGAGGTTTGTTTCAAATCACTTCAAAGCTGGGGTTTGTTTCGTGGTGTCCCATAGATGTGAAAACCACTGAAATCGTGTTGTTAAAGCCTTTCTGTGTTAAACTGCCCATAAGCTTTGGACACCGAGCTGTTACCGGCCTGAAACTGCCAAGAACTCATGAATTTTAAGTTTAGCTTTTAATTCATAGAGATATTTATTATATTATGTTTTAGAACTCTTGTCATGGCACCTAATTATTCCAAAAGACCTGGACCATGAAAATCAAGAATAAATAAACCTGACATGCTGGAAATTATGGGGAGAAATCTGCACGTTTGTCATTGCTTTCACAAGCTTTCTAGCACATTTTCAAATTGGGTTTCCAGCACTGATACATTTGCATTAACGGAGGTACATGGCTAGAAGAAATGTCTCAGTATGTTAAGAATTATCAAGGCAAAATCCAACTGTGAGGTTGCACAGCACCTTGCCGCATTAATCTAAGGAAGTAATTTAATTTCTTACATCAAGGCAGACTTTGTCTTCTTCTGAGCAAGTAACTTGTCTTTTTCTTATGCACTTAACTACATAATCTGTGATTCCTTATCAGACATAAATATTCCTTATTTGAACATACTGCGTTTGTCATTTGGAATGTAGTGTGTGTGTTACTACTGTCAGTAAAGTGATAAATATCTGAATACTTTTGGTTCTCTTTTCTTATCACGATAATCAGTCATTTTATTTTAAATTAAGGAGAAAAACCTAGAAGAAGAATCATCAAAAAAGGGCTGTTAAAGATACAGCTCGCCTCTTTTAAAATAGATGGCAACTATTCTAAGAACAAAACGTCTGGGAAATCCTTAGGCTTTTGAAGATCACGTAAACAAAGGAGTGAAAGCATTAACGTTTCATGACCGCATCACAGGCACGAGACTTTCAGAATTCAGTCAACTACTGCTATATGTAAGAAAACACAAGTCAGAGAATGTAATAAAAACATAATGATAACATGTGGCCTAAAACTCCTGGCTGCTTTTTAAAGAGGGAATAATTTGCTGTTGATATACTGGATGCTATTTCACTGCGCTGAGCGGCCAAGGGGTGCTCTGTAGCGTAGCAGAATCCTCAAAACCCACGGGCATGAAAAAACGGGGAAAAGACCGATGCCTCTCTGATCATTTGTGTGCTGTGGGTGATGAGGTCTGTTCCTCGAAGCGTCCTCACTGTGCTTTCATTCCGTGGTTTACTTGATCTGAGCCTTAGTCAGTCCTGATCTCAGCCTGCAGCCTCCAGACCTTCCCCGAACGTACTCCTCTTGGGGAGATCCCCAGGTAAGTCCTTGCCCGGTGGATGAAGCAGCCGCCTTTTGCTGTTGCTGTGTTGGATGTAGGATCTCAGTGGAAGTGCTCACACCCCGCCAACCTGCCCCTACGGCGTGCTCCCCGCCCCCGTGCACTCCGTGTACGCCCCGTGTCTTGGTCTCTGTTTACAGTGACATGTCTTGCAATTCATTAATGTGGCCAAACACGAAAATGAATACGGGCTTAAAGTAAGTCCTGGCTGGTGTCTGTCACCGGCTATTCTTTGGGCTGCTATAAATAGTCACTGCGTGTCATCTAACGTATGGTTCATAGCGCTATTCTGGGATAGTCAAAGAGATGTGGGCTTTGCAGTTGCCTCAGCTGAGGGTATCTGGAGTATCATGTTGCCCCGAACTCCGATACGAATCATACCACATATAACACAGTTCTCAGAAAATCCTACCTCCCTGGGCTACAAAAGGTTACTCAGGCGCCGTGCTCACCAATTCAGTTATCTCAAGAGTCTGCAGTGAAACAAATGATGAAAAGATCAATTTCCCTCTTATTTTGGTTTCCATAGTTTTCCATCAAACTTGGAAGATCATTAGGTTTCACGTGTTTACAAACTAAGCCATCGCAGCTACTGAAGTACCAAAGCTGGGTAACTGCCCACCAAACAAAGTTGCCAACCAACGGATAATTTCCCAAAGAAACATAACAAAAGCAAATAGAAAAAAGGAGGAAAAGCAGATACAAGAAAAACAATATTGGAAAGTGACGGGCACTATAGGAACCAACGTCGAAGTCTGAAGACTGTACAAATGTTTCCTGACACAATTATTTGCTCCTGGATGTTGTGTCTTACTCATACATCACAGTTGTGTAATTAAGGCTAGTTCATCGTTTTGCACATACTGCCTAGCGCTGGAAAATAGTGCCTCGGGGCAGCCTGCCTGCATGAAAGGGTTTTAGACACGTGAGATACTTCTCAGTGTGTGGGTCCACGAAATGCAGCAGTAAAATGTGAGAGGCTTTATTTGGACAGGTTGTACGTACTGTGTCAGCTTCCCCACCGAATTCTGGAGGCACTGAACTGAGCTGCAAGTCCAGCAGATAGAATTTTTAACGTACTGACAAAGTAAGGATGGTGTCGTATGATTTCAAAATGCGAAATGGTGGAGATGTTAAAGAAAAAAGATTATAAATGCTACATGCAAGTGTACATCCCTTCACAGAACGCAAGGCTTTAGGAGAGAAATTTTAAACTTGTAATTAAGTTTTTTGATGTAACATAAAATTAGGAGGCATTGTCAATGAAAAACTGTGTAATCCCAATGACTGGAGTTGTAAGACTGGAATGAAATTCAATGGTACAAAGATTATGTCACACACACATGAACTAAGAGGAAAAAGAAAATCCGTCAGAAACTGGAAGCACATCAGTAGGAAATAATGGCAGAGGAGAATGACCTGCATCTAACCTGGCTGGTCAGAGGATGGCTGTGGGTGGAAAGCATTGTGCAAACGTGAAGAAGAAAGTATCTTAACATGCATGAGGTATCTCCAGCTGCGACAGGAAGGTGTTAGTGCCATTTGTATGTGGAATAACACCATGCTGAATTCTTGTCACGCACATTCAAAAGCACTGAGGAGAGCCCTAGAAGGGATACTGAGGGTCAGGGGAACGGCCAGTCAGCCTTACAGGTGGAGATTGCCTTCGTGCGAGTGGAATGGATACAAGAGGGGATCCAGTCACTGCCTGAAAACACAGCGGGGATGGGCACAAGTACTCAAACTACAGAATGGCCAACACGAACAAATGGACAAACTGATCACCAATAACTTACTTCAGAAATCAGGGGGACCCTGGAGCAATCGGAGCAACCAAGCTTTGGAAAGGCTGCTAAAGAGAGCTGGGAGGAAAGCAGGCAGCTTTAAAGATGAGTTAGCGCGAGTGTAGAGATGGGATGGATTCTGTGAAGTGGTTCCCACGAGAACTGGAAGCAGCGTCAGTACCCAGTGGATACCCTGGAACTCTACAATCCCAAAGCATAGAAGCCCTAAAAGACTGAGGATTGAGGCTACAATTGCTCCTCGTCACGCCCTTCCCCAGGGCGCCTGCACTCGTGCTGGCTACAGATCCAGGAGGTCGGGCCCGTCAGCCCATCTTGGAGGGACGAAGGGCTGTGGCTGGGCACCAGACAGGAGCTCAGCCCCCATTTTCTCCATCCAGACTGGCCACAAACCTCCTAAAAGTTCCAGTGCTTGGTGTGATGTGCCCACACGTTGGTGTGGGTGACAGCCTTCCCCTCTCGTCCCGCTAGGTTCGGACTGTCAGCGGTGTCCCAGCTGCACCGGCCGTCAGCCTTGACCCTCCGCCTGCCGCTGGGGCTCCTTGTACGCTGCAGTCTGCTGGCTGGCTGCCCAGGCAAGAAAAACGTCTCAATTTGTTCTAAATCAGTTTAAACCATTCCAGTGACGTACTTAATGATGTAAGCTTCCACAAACCGCACACCCAAGTGACGTCCCCGCTACGTCGGCATGCTTCACGCTCCAGCGGGAGGCATTTGGGATCTGTTGACACACATGATGCTTCGTCTTCGCTGAAATGTGAGCTGAGGATCTAAAAACAGGGCAGAGTTTTCTAGGCTGCAGCGGGAACAGTCACCCCGCAGGCATTCACGAGGGTACAGTCAGAACACCACCACACTCCCGTAGCAATGCTATCCCCCCAGAAAAGGGGTGTTCGCCTCAACTTCACAGACCATAAATTAAGTCCCTTTAAGTGCATTCTAATAATAAAGCCTAGTTTTCAGTTTTTATTTCGGTGGGCTGATCATCCATACACAGTACAGATTTGTGGGGTGCGTTATCCCTTGCAATGTATTTTTACAACAGCTGACCTAACGAAGACTCGTCTGATCTGAGGCTCAGGAAGCTTCTTCCTTCCTCTGAATGTCAAGTAAATGTTCAAACTGGCATTTCTGTCTTTTTTCTTTGAGCTTTCTCTACTATCCTCTAATTGTCTGTTTATATGGTGGATACTAAAGGAGTCTGATACTAGGCAAGCTTGGGATTCTAATACATAGAGCCAAGGGCTGCTCTTAGTTACTGATATAAATATTGACTATCTGCACTGATTTTACGAGAAGAGACCTACATCCATATTAGTATTAAATTTATGTATATTATAGAAATATAAATTTATATATATATAAATATAAATTTATATATATTATAAATACTTTTACTTTCACCAGATCTTCCATTACCTGTTAAGTAGTTGAAACAACTACTTTTTGTGACTCTGCTCGAAGAGGAGGCCCTTTTCTCCATACAAATATCATGTCATAATAAGTTCAGCAATTTATACTGCAAGGAAAACGTGCAGAAGAGGGAATGAGGGAATGCATCTTGCTTGGGGAGTTACGAGGCAGAGAAATGTAACTGAAAGATTTTGAGCTTTATTTTGTGCCTGGGAAGGAGTTCCCATATTTTGCATCTCACCAGCACATCATCTGAAATACCACACAGATGGGATCTCTCCTGGAGTTCCCTGCCTCGACATGCCAAAACACGCTGTGATGAGGCCGGTTCACTGGAATCCACCGGATGGCACGAGGCGAGAAAATCGCCGCACAAAGGCAGTGCTTAGGCCACGCTCTGGTGGGAAATGGGTGTCTGGCTCTTCATACCGCCTGCAAGGGACCAGCAGGGCACCATGGTCGTGCTCGGGATTCCCTGCAGCGAGTGCTCCCTTCACTTGGCTGTTCTGGTTCTGCTTTTGTGATGAAGAGAAACGTTGGGGTTTTCTTCATTTTAGGTTGGCTGGTTTTTAAGGAAAGCTCTGTAGGTAGAGAAAGTATCTTCCATTAGGCCAACCGGTGTTTGGAAAAGGTAGAAAAGGTTTGGAAAACCCCTCCTTTGCATTTTTTAAATATTTGATTCAGTAACTCCAGGTGGATTCAGGCCCAGCCGAATCGTGCAGCAGCCCAGCACCAATCCAGACTTTCTGGTAAACCACTATCGGGTCCTGATGTAAAGCTCTGCCTCCCCAGACACCCTGCCCTGCTCTTGGATTTCAGTCTGGAGCTGCACTACAGGTGGGGCATTGTTTCTTGGGAAGAATGACGCTCTTATCTGGAAATTCAAACTCCAGATGCCCTGGAAGAATAATCACCTCAGGAAAAGCTTTAATTAGAGAAATAAAACAGGTTTTGGAAAGATCGCTTCATTTCTTTCAGACGTTTTATTTCATGGGCTGTGTCAAAAGTTTTTACTTTTTGTTCTGAATTAGGAAGTGCAGAAAACAGAACAAAAGCCTTCCCAGTGTCTTGGGTTATGTCCACACTGTGACTGTGGTGCTGTTTAGAAATACCTCAGCCCGATGTAAAAGAACTGCTTTGGGTACCCAGAAGTGGTATCACGGAGTTCCGTGGGAGCTTGTTTCCTCTGCAGAGAAGCACAGTGAGCTGCCCAACGCCAGCGCGTTACCTCAGGGTACTGCCGTGGGCAAACTTGCTGTTCCTGAAGGAAAACTGAGTGGAGGCAGGAAATCCTACGCAGGGAGTGATTCAGATCTGTTGAACTATACTCCTTATTGCTGGGATTTTTTTCCCAGCCTACAGTTTTGCCTGAATAAAGACCTTCTGTGTTTCTGTCTCTCACTTTTAGCTTTCTCTGATGCTGAAAATTCTAACAGCTCTGCATACAGGCATCTGGTAGCCAGTGTGGGTTGGTTGTTTTGGCTGGTTTTGGGATTTTTTTTAAATTATTATTTCTACATCCAGTTTGAATTGTATTTTAATTTGGATTTTTTTTTGGTATGGAATACATGATGTAACTGATTTCTCTTTGGACAGGTTCTGCAAGAGAGCTAGAGGGAAAAAGTGAAACATCCATTTAAAAAATGCCAAGTGATGCTGTCTCCAGTGCTCCCAGTTTATCCTTCTTATGGTCCAGCATGAGCACCACCAGCTACTCAATGGCTAGTCATTCTGGAAGACTGATCAGAGTCTTGGGTAACTGGCACCAGTAGTCTTGGCAATGGGAAGTTTGAAGCATTTATTTGTGGACACAGTTCTTCCTGAGCCACGGAAAGAAAGCTCCGGCAAGATTTTTCCAGTTCCACACACAGACCTTTAACAAACACCGTGACACCCTTGTGTCACGAGCAGCATGTTCGCACAGAACAGTCCTGGGGGGTGGGAGCCCAGTGAGGAAGGTCTCTGAGGAGCTGACCCACAGCAGCCCACTGTCAGTGCCACTGATCCTTCAGCACTTTCCCATTTTTCCCCCTGTGCTGTCCGCACGCCTCCTCCCCTTCCTGCCGACAGAGGGGCACATTTTGAAAAGTAATTTCCCTGCCCAGCACATTCAGAAATAGGTTAATGACACTGCAACTTTAAATAGCAACCTCCTGGGCAAAGGCAGGATTTATGGGCACCGTCAGTTCATTGAGCAGCAGCAGCAGCTCCCTGGAACCATCACCCGACAGCGAGGCCAGCGCCGTGCAATGACTCTGCACATTTAGTCCAGAGAGCCTCGGAGGGGCATCCTCTGGGGTGCTCACCCGCCCCGCAGTAAGCTCCCTCTGCGTGAGGGAACGGCTGTGAAACAGGGATTTCAGCCTGTAGGGACCTGTGGACTTGGAGCTCACGAGAACACTTTCAGGCTCCTCAGGTAGAAGGATTTTAAGTGGATTGTTCTAATAAAAAGTACATCTTTAAAGACTCTGTGTGAGGGAATGCCCAGATGCTCCACGGAGTAATCTGGCATGCATCAGAAATCTCACCTTACTGGCCAATTTAGGGAACTGTGGTTCTGCTGCATTAACAGTAGGGGAATTGCACAGGCGCTAGAAGCACCAGGAGTTGTTAAGTAGAGTGCAGATAATTGCTCTCAGTGTGCAATTTACTGCAAGATTTTAAGTGATACTGAGGTAAAAAAGGGACCAGCAAACAGGAATTAATTATAAAGTACGGATTATTACAAATAGCTTTTTTTAGCTATTTTGTATTTTTAAGAAAATTTCTTAGTCAATCCTAAAATAGGAAATTCTTCTCTCTGACTTTCTCATTAAAAGTGAGATACCAGACACCAAAATTCAAATATTGAGGCCAAACTCTGCTGTGTTTGTAACACCCCAGGTATCACACACCAGAATTTAGCTGAGGTGCCAGATATGATTAATCACAGGTTACTGCAGAGGATCACCCAAGACAGGACAACGATTTGATACTGCAAGAAGTGTGAGATATAGAAGAAAACGTGATGTGTACAGGAACAGCCACTAGCCTTAGACTTTACAATTACAGATTTTGGAGACAGGAACTACCAGAATATTCAACAATTAGTCACATGGTAATTAATCCTGATGAGTTGGAGTTGTTTACGTCTAAGATACGTCAGTATCTTACCTTCCCAGCGTGATATCTCACTGTACCCAGCAGGTGTTGTTGCCATCCCCGTCGTCATAAACATCGCGTGACGCACAGCAGGAAGTTCTGGCTCTGGTGTCTCCCGGCTGTGACTTGATCGTGCACCAGCAGAGGTGAAACACCTCTGTGCCACGCACCTGCTCACTCAGGACCTGGGATACCTGAAAGCATCATATGCTGTATTAGTTGTGACATATAAATATATTGTATTTTTATACATCTATGAATTGCTTAAAAGATAAGCTTGTATGGCCATCTGTTCTCACTACTGTTATGTTCCTATTTTTTCTCTCCACAAATTCTATTGTACCGTGTTCCCATCTTGAATCTTGTCTTGAGGTAAGCGGGAGCTTTCCTCAGCAAGGGCTGCCTCTTACCCTATTCCTACAGTTCCTCACTGTAGATGATAACGATTGTCTACATTGATCCTCACTAATGATCGAACAGGTACAGTTGGATTCTAATGACCTTAAGGAAATACAACATGTATTTTTATCTTATATAATAAATGAATAGCCCTAACTCACAAGAAGCACATTGTAAAGAGCTACATAGCGGATACTAAACTACTAAAAACCTGTTCATCTGTTTCACTAAATGTACATGTCCAGTGAAATGCCCATTTATTGCCTATCGGTTGTCCCTATCACAGGATAGTCCTGAATCAATAATGAAGATGGTTGGACATAAAGTACTTCCAGGGTACTAATAGCAGGAGTAATTGCAATTCAGCATCAAAACATGTTTTCTTGAGGATTCATGTAATGAAATCTAAGATATCGTTTTAAAACTGATCTCATAGCAACGAGTTTCGATAAAGCCAGCATACGAAGCCACATTCCTCGTTTCCCTGAATCCCGGATATTGGCTGCTCTACTCGTGCCAGCTGGCAGAGATTCCCAAGGGGCTGCCTGCCAGGTATGTGCCGTCAGAGCGCTCCGGCCGCTGCTGCTCTTCCTTTCTGTGCCTAGACCTCTCCTCCCATGCCAGAGTCCATAAGGAGGTGATGTAGGAGCCAAAAATACGAGCTGCCATTGGCATAGCTGGGGACTGCAGCCTCTTGGGCTGAATGGAGTGGAAGAAAGAATTTGCCTCAGGATTCCTAGACAGATCTGAACTGCGCTTCCTTACGATACACATTGGGTCAACAAGAACGTGGCTGATCAGTATCCTCAGGCCCCGAGGCTGTTGAACAGATTACTGAGCCATGGTTACATCCACACCAGGAGCAGAATTAACATTCTCAGTTATACTGAGATGTCTTTCCCTGTCAGTGTGGGGTATAAAAATCTGACCTGCTAAAAATTAATGTGTTAGTAACTGCTCACAACTCTTTAGGAGTAATAATGGGTTAAATCATTTCTTTCTGAAATCTAGCTCTTTCTAACATTTTTTTTGAAGCCTTCACATCATAACCAGAGACCTATTATGCTTTCTAACGTATTGCCTAGCTAAAAGCTCTGGAGAAGCTGTTAGCAGGTTACCTGCAGCTCTATTGAATTATTCATGCAGACTAACAAAGGTGAAAACTATCCCAATATCACCCTGCAGTCAGGCCTGGCCTGCTCGCTGGCTGAAGCAGCTTGGACGTGGTGTCCGGTGGCAGGAGAGACCTGGATCAATAACCCCCCTCTTCCTCACCTCCCCTCCTTCTGCTGGAGGCCTGGGATGGTCGGCTTCCCTCAGCCACACAGTCAGAGATGGGTGGGCAGTCTCGAAGAGTCCATTCTGCTGCTGGTTTCAAATACTGAAAAGATATCTATTCTGAGAAAAAATTACACGCTTTTAAGCGAAAGGCAGGTTCTTTTGAGACTTTGAAGAAGCAGCGGTCAGGCACTGAAAGGGCGGGAGAGGCTGAGGAGGGTGGAGCGGGCCCAGCGCAGGGCGGCGAGGGGCCGGGCCGCCAAGGGCCGAGCGCCCCGAGCAGGTCCTGGGCGCCACGCCACAGCGACCGAGAGCTGCGGGGTAATGGAGCGGCCGGCGGGGACGTGGCGGGACGAGAAGGTAGAGACGGATACCACGGGCAGCCAGGCCGGAGGCCATAACAGGCCCCACCGGTGCCATGGCAACGCGGGAGGAGGCGGGAGGAGGCGGGAGGAGGCGGGAGGAGAGGGAAAGCGCGGTCCCCCCAGCGCGTCCTCTCTGGCCGCGGGAGGATTTATCCTCTGTGGCGGCCGCTGCTTCCCCCAATGGGAGGAGGCGGCGGGCGGCCCGTCCCGGCATGCAGCGCGGCGCGCGCCTCACTTCCCGGCCTGGCCGCTAAGATGGCGACTCCCATGCACCGCCTCATCGCTCGGAGACAGGCGTGAGTGCGGCGGGCGGCCGGGGCGGGGCGGGGCAGGGCGGGAGAGGCGCCGCGGCGGAGCGGGGAGGGTTCCGTAGGCGAGCCGAAGCGAGGGCAGGCCCGCTGGGCAGCGGCTGGGGGCAACCGCTTGCGGGGAGAGGGCTGCGGAGGGGCGGCTGCGGGCCCCGGGGGAGCGGGGCAGGGCCCGGGAGTCCGAGCGTTTTTTGAGGGCGCAGAGCCCCCTCCTCGCAGGCGCTCCGTATGCGGGGCTGAGTGCGGGTCCTCTGTAAGGCAGCAAAGTACGGGTGGGGTGAGCCAGGCAGTGACGTCTTTGCAGTGAAATGAGCGAAAGCAGGACTGTGGGAAAAGAGAGGAATTCTTCAAACTTTCGCTTTTGGCGCTGGTTAGCGGCGTTTTGGGAAAAGGCTACCTTAGAGGTGTCGGCGTGCCGTAGTTTTCAGTAACGTGTGTAAGTCTTGTGAGGCAGGCGTTTACTGATCTTCGTGGCAGACCTTCAACGGTCAGGTTAAGAAAAAAATAAGTTCTAGGTTCGTGTTATGAGATGTTTACAAAACTGTAAAGGGGCGGGGGGAGAGAGGAGAAAGTGTCCTTTTCTCAGATCTGGATATTGCATTCGAGTAATTCTCTTGTTACTGAAGGGATCTGATTGCAAAACACTGAAGTGAGGAAAAGCCAACGTTTTTGCTTGTTTTTGTTAAGCACAGCAAATGCTTATGTTCCGTTCTCATGTATTACTTCTGTTGGCTTTTCATTTGTTTGTTGGTTGGTTGGTTTGTTTATTTTTTTCTTATAATAATGTATGTGTTGTATTTCAGTTTATGGCATGTGTTTGGTTCTTTGGCCTGATGGTAATAGTTGGATAGAATATGGATGTCTTCTGCATTCTCTTTCCTTTTTTATTGTTTAGGTTTTTTTTTTTTTTACTATTTTCTGGTGGAAAGTAACTTGGAATTTCAAAATATTCATGGAATACTTGTTCTTTTAAGTTGCTATTTCACATGAGTCAAGGAATGATTTGTTACATTTCTTGTTATGTCTCAGTGTGCTCGATGGGTATATGCTGAATTGTACCTCTGCCAGCCTTTGCTTCTAGGTTGTGGTCATTGATCGCTGTTCATTTGGGCTTTTCATTAGTGTTAAAACTTGTTAGTGCTGACGTGGTATTTATAGACCTGTAGTTGTCAAGCTATTCTGACCTGTTTTCCTGGTAATTACTTATATTGCTTTTAGGGCTCGATCCTTATCTTTTTAGCTTGCATAGAATTGTCTGTCTTGGTGGTGTGAGCAGTACGAAAGCCCTGGCAATACCAAGTTGCATTATTGTGCTTTGAACTCCCATTCTGTTCCTGTGGAGACAGGTCTGGGCTGCTTTGGGATAGAAAAACATTCACTTTTTTGGGTTTGTATGTCGATGAAGAGGCGGCAGTATCGTCATTCTGCTCACGTGGAGCTCTTGTGGCAGAGCCAGAAGTCCAAGGCGAAACAAAGCAAACCCCTGAAAGATGCTGGGTTTTTTTGTTCCTTACTAGGTGTAGTTCTTCCTGTTCAAGTCTGAGTTAATTGTGCACTGTAGGTTGCAAGTTTAATTAGTTTTCTAGTGCTGATGCAGATTAGTGTTTCTAAGGCCAGACTATGAAGCCAAATACTCTGCACTGAAAAGCAATGGATGTTCAGAACAAGATTGCCTTCAAGGGACAGTAGAACTCTCGCAAAAGGTGATGGCTGGAGTTGAAGGAGAAGCAATTCACACCTTGCCTTGAAAGTCAGCACTCCTGAGAGCAGAATGCTGACTGGGCTGTCCCTTTATGCTCTGCAAGTACTAAATGAACAGTCTAGGAGCCTCCTCCTAGTTAAGCCAGAGCTGTTGCCTTCAGATAGTTTAGATGGGCTGGCCTGAAGAAATTAGTGTTTTGATGTTTGGCAAAAATGACAGAAGGTGGAAATAAGTTAGAGCAGTTGCAGTGAGCGGCATGGGAGCTACAAAGTTCTGGCTCTAAAACTAGTTTGTGATTCTGATCTTGAGCGAGTCCCTTGACCGCTGCATGAATTTCCTTGTTTGTAAAGGAGGAGGGTGTCTGTGAGAAGATAGAAAAACAGCTTTTGCAAAGCTTCAGAACAGTCGTGCAGGAGCTAGAATAGGAAAGTCTTAGTCTTCTCCCTCAACTGGCTTCTAAAAATGATCAAACGGTTTTACCACAGTGTGACAACTGAAACATGGATGTAAAATGCTCACTAATACTTGAGATGTTTGGATGGTACAGAGTAGTAAGTGAAGTCTTGCTTGATTTACATTGCACAAAGTGAGCAGGAATCTGTTCTTATGATAAACCTTCTGCCAGGCTTTAATGAATCTTAGTAAATGCAAATAAGCTACAACTAGAGCATCTCTGTCTGATGGTCCCAGGCTCTTTGTAAGCGTTTGGCAGTTTAGGACTTGAGTGCTACATTTTAGGATTTGGAAATGAAGCTGCCTGCTTGTTGCTAACAGTGTTCTGAACCATAATTTCAATTATTTATCTGAAGCAAGCTAGAACCACGTGCAGTTATTGGGGAGTAACAAATTGTATGCAGTGTAATCGCCCCCGGTTGCTGTTGTACAATTCCATCCTGTAACGCCAAAAGCTGTGCCGATTGAGTTGGTCCAAACGTGATTTCAGTGACAGGATGAATCTTTGTTCACTGACAGAGAAAGGTCCCAGCAGCATTTTTCAAAATGTTTGTTGACCATATCTAAAGGGGAGGGAGTTATGGAATCTTAAGAGCAGGGGGAGGCTGCCGGTTAGGCTGACCAGCAGCTGGGGTAAAACTAAAAGTGAAATTCATGTGCAGTTATGGGTGTGGTGACAGTTGGTGTCAGCAGTTCAGCAGTTGCCCCTTTAGCAGAAGAAGACTTAAGCTGAAGCTCTGGAATGGAGGAAAAATGTCTTTTTGTTCTCTTTCATAAACAGTCGATAGGAGAATGTTTTAATAAATGGAAATGTGTTTGTCTAAATCCTGTGTGTATCTGATGTTACTGCCCATGTCCTGATGTAAGAGAAGAGCTAAAGCACCCACGAGTGTCTGGTTTAACTGTAACTGCACACGCTGTTAAGAATCTGTATGATAAAAACAAAATTTAATGTTTTTTTCAGTAGGTAGAACAGACTTGGAATCAGTCACTTAAGCAATTCTGCATTTTTATAGGGAGGCAAACAAGCAGCATGTAAGATGTCAGAAATGCTTAGAGTTTGGACATTGGACATATGAATGTACAGGGAAGAGAAAATACCTGCACAGGCCTTCGAGGACAGCTCAACTGGCGAAAATCCTTAAAGAAAAAGAAAAGCGACTATTACTGCAACAAAGGTAAGATTGGCAGCATGAAAATGCCTCATGAAAAGGTAACTTTGTGTGTGAGTGGGGAAGATGGTGTCCAGGAGCATTTGCTGTCATCTTTTCTTTGGAGCTGTGTGATGCTTCCCTAATAGTAGAGCAGTTTTGTTTGAGGTGGAATATGTGCACTTGGATCCCACGAAATTAAAATGTTGTTCATCAACACCTGCTCCTCTGAAATACACTTAAAACTATTTTGGCCTGTCTGAAACAAAGTGCACTAAGCCAAAGTTGAAACAGTTGGAGCTTTTTTTTTGTCATGGAGCCCTGTTTCCTGAATTCCTTGGTTACGTGGTTTCCTATGTTTATGCGCCTGTACAAGCAGGTCGGTGTGACGACTGTAAGTGTGTTTATAACAAAGAAGCGATTCTTTCACTTCTGTTTGTTTGCTGTTAGACTGTTAGACTGAGCAGTTAAAACCAGGTCTTCTGGGTGCTGCCTGACAGTGGATCTGTGTCAGCACAGCTCCTGTGTATTGCTCATTATCAGCTGTAACAGCTAAACGGGTGACTGAGAGTTGGATTACCAGGTGTTCTTTAACTCTCGAGCATAAAGTAAAAACATCTCACTGAATTGCATCATTATTTCCTTTTTGACATCTGAGAAAGTGAGAGACCTGCAGCTAAACAGAAAAATCTAAGTGAAACTCTGCATATGTAGTGTGATTTCCTTTCCGCTTTGCTCTGTGAGTAGACTTTAATGCTTTCCTCGAGTTTAATAATTGTTTTAACAAGCAACTTCAGGTGACAAAGAGAAAAATAAGTAGCACAGTAGTTTTCCATGGAGTTCCTATGTATGAGGGTCTCTGTTCTGCCATTGCAACTCTAATGTAGTTGTGGAAGCCGGAGAGGTGTTTGGCCCTGCTGAGGGACAGTGTCATTTACAGCCACTGCAGCTAAAACTGTTGAGGGTTTGGAGACGTCCCCTCTGTCACTGCCACTTACCACAGGGTGCAGCTTGGTGTGTTGGCTGTAGGTCGTTAGGGCTGCCAGGATGTGAGTTACACCTTTTGCTCTGGTATCTTGGTGGGGAAGGAAAATGGGTGGTGACCTCGGGCAGAGAGCTCCGATTTGGCTTCGTCAGCTGTTTCAACTGAGGCAGCAGTATGGATCAGTGCTGAAATACTGATTTAAGTGGAAGCCCATTAGCTTGTGTTAAAATCAAACATTTTATGTCACTCTTGAAATTAGTCTTGATCCAATGAGTAATGCTGAAGCAATTGTAATCCCTGAGTATTGCCGATCAGAAATTAGGAGTGTTTCTCTCTAAAACTTGCTCCCTTTCGAGACATAGTTTGGAAGAGTCCTTCAGAGACTCAAGACTTTTGAGACAAAGATTGAGTTTAAGGCTCAGATTGCTTCCTTGTTCCTTTCCTGCCCTCTTTTAGTTGAATTCTGCAGGTTAACGTTGCAGGAGAGTGAACTGAGGGTGAAATTGCTTGTTACCTGGCCATTGTGCTGGAGTCTGTGTGTGGGATAATTTATACAGGAGTTACAGAACTGTCCAGTGTCTGTCATGAATGTAGTTTTTTGAGCTGTAAGCCCACAGTGCAAGGGGTATGTAGTGTGAAAAGGCATCTCGTAAAAGGAAGACTAAGTAATCCTTAGATGGGAACGGTTTTTAATCCTGGTTAAATTGGGCTGGATTCGTAGTGGTTATATAATCGTAAGCTCTGAAGCTCCTTAGCTGTGCCGTGAGGTGTCCAGTTCCTTGGATGCCAGCGTTACACTTTCAAGGATGAAGCTTATTCTTCATGGAGAGAACAACTTCCTAGCTCATGCTTTTTGTAGAGCTTGTTTTGGAAGGTTATTTCTTGTCTGCAGAGGAGTCTCCTACAGGTCTGCTTCCGAGTATTGGTATCACCATCTTTAAAGATCTAATAATGGATCATTAACCAGAAGGCAAACATAGTCTAATAAGGTTAATATTGACTTTTTGACAACCACGTACAAGATGTCTCAGCATTAACTTATTTCAGCAGTGGTTCCAGGATCCTTCTGTTTGCCCAGTGTGGGCTCCACGATCCTGATGGATGTTCTGGTGGTTTCTCTTCCTGGCGTCAGTAACGCCCGTTGCTTGTCCGTCCTAGAGTAGGAGTTGGGAGGGGAGGAAAGGTGAGAAAATACTTATTCCTTAGTGATGTTACTGCATTGAACCAAAGCCAGGATGCCTGAGTGGTTTTTGTATGGCTCTGAAGACAGCGAGCGTGGTGGAGCAGCTCTGATCTGCAGGGGACGGACCCGGCTGTGTGGTTCCCCGGACGTTAAACGCTAGAGGGAGGCAAAGACCCAGCCACGGCAGCCGGACTGCTCGGGTGCTGAGTGAGGCCCCGGCTTCCAAAAGGTGCTTTGGGCTCTGCTGCTGTTCACTTAGCGACTGCTCTTACCTGGGGGACACTTGGTCACCTGCGGTGAGGCCTTAGGAATATGCATACTGACAGCGTTCGGCACTGCAGGAGGGATTGTAATTTGGTTTGGAATCTGAAACTTGGCGAATCTTCCTCTTGCCCGCAGGAGACTCGGGGGAGTGTGGAAAACTCTTCTATGTAATTATAATATTTTCATACCATATGTATGAAAGTGGAAAAAATTGGAAAAAAAAAAAAGGTTTTTTGGGGCATACAAACGGCATTGAGTGCTTTTATTGAAATACAGTATAGTTTACACTTGACATTTTTCTACCCTTTTCTGGAGTCTTTGTCAACCTATACTGCTGTTTAATTTCTAAATGAAATACATTGGCAGTTTTTATTTTTACTTTTGTATATTTAAGATGGCTTCTAATAATAGGTTTCAGTTGAGGAGAAAGTATCCTGGTTCATGAAAGAACACACAACTTCCTCATGTAGCAGTGGCACATTAAGCATGTTGTAAGTATGTGGTGAGGGACTACTTTAACCACACATGTACGTTCCAGGTTGAATTATGTGCTGTAGATCTGCAATGGACTGAGAAGAGCATGTGACTAGTACATTTGATTGAAAGAATTTTGTTTAAAAAAGAAATCCAGAAGTGAAGACTAGTTTAAAAAAAAAATCCCCTAGTGCTTTGTTAAAAGAAACTTTCTTCTGTGTCTTTTAGCACTAAAACTTTCTGTGAGTATACAAATATGTGCGAATCTGAAAGACAAGTAGCTGGAAAGCATCAATATAAGTAAATTGTTCTGTGTCTTTTTGTACTTGAAAGAAACGCATGGTGAAAGCTACAGACTAATTCGGCGGTTTATCCTTTGTTTCAATCAAGTCAGTTATTGCTAAATATGGTTATACAGAACTTCTTTTGTGTCCTTTCCACCTATGCCTTTTGCATCCCAAAATGTTGTCCGTATAATAATAAGAGAGTGAAGAGCAGAGCATACTTAACACAGAAAATTAGAGGTGAATTGCTGCTGCTTTTTTACTTCCCTGATTTGTAAGTATTGTTACTTTTCTGGTTGGAATAGTGACTGGAAATAGATGCCAAATGAACTTTGGGCAGTGCGGCGCTCTGCCAGTAGAATGGCAGTTTTCTAATCTTAAACTCAGCTACTCTGTACTGCTATTTATTTGATTTTCCTCCTGCATTAATCAAAGCCATTGTTTTTCCCTCCTCTTAATTAGCACTGGAGAAAGCACTGCAGAAAGGAAGACCAAGAAAAAAAGGTATGTGGGGAACAATGACAAACTGTGCAGCTGTTTCAGTGTGTGATCCTGCACTGGGTGTTGCGGCAGGCAGTGTGGAAGGAGGGTGTGGGGAAAGTCAACATTACAAATTCAGTTTTGATTCTGCTGCTTTTAGCCTGTTACAGGCATTTGTATGACAGACATTTGGAGAATTTCTACTCCTCCCTGTCCAAAACCTCCTAAATTCTTTGTCCTCTGCTTTCCTCCTTACTGATTGTCTTATCTCTACGCGATCTTGCTTTAAAAACGTTCCTGTTTCTGCCTCAGAGTCCATCAACTGTGTTTTAAGAAACTGTGCAAGTGTGACATACTGTTTCCTGGTCTGTAATCGCTCCACCGACCCATCTTGCTCTTCCTTTTGTCGTTTTCATTCCCTTCTCATAGCAGTTGTCTCTGAAGCTTTGTCTAGAGAATGAAATAAAGCATCTAAAAAACCCAACCCCAAAACCAAACAAAAAACCCTCAGTCCCGGACCAACCCAAAATCCAGGAAATAAACCTCCCCCGCTGCCCCAAGTACTAATTTGAGCCAAGAACTCTTTTGACATTATTACATTATTTCTGCTTCACTTTGCATTAACATTACCTTGGGAATTTACTTCTGTCTTCCTTGGCAAAACCGTGTCAGGCGCCGCTAGGACGCGGGCTGTAACGCTCCTGCTCATCACCGTGTGAGTTTTACTGCCGGGCGATGTCTCTGCAGTGACAGCCTCATTATCTCTTTGCATTTAAGTTGACTGTTCTCTGTCTCTACATCTGATCTTTGAAAAACAGGTTTCGGGGGATTTTTAAAGACTAGGCCTTTTGCTGTGCGTGGCAGTCGTTCAATAAGCCACAGCAGTTTTGTAAAACGCACCTTTATTTTAGACTGTCACGTGGAATGTGGCTTTATTCAAATGCTTCTTGGTGAGGCTCTTAGTTCTCCTATGAGAACATGTTTTATCAAAGGTTCCTTTCTCAGTAGTGCCCATTTACTGCTGGAGTTTCTCAGGCCTAGTGAGATCATGAATTAACAGATTTCTAAACAATGTAGTTCAGACCTCTTCCTGCCTCGGCTTTTTCATCTGCCATGGTCTTCTACTTGGCACGATGATTTTCAGAGTATTTGAGCTCTAAACAAATGCAAAAATGAAAAGAGCAAAAGGATTTATGGGGGAGGGAGTGGTTTGGTCACTTCTCTTAAAATTTTAAAACTCTTCTAGGTTTGAATTGGTTTTGTGCAAGCACCGAAGCCATTGATATAAATTCCTTTCCAGATATTTGCTATTGATGTTTTTATTATGACACAGGAAGAATTAAATGCAGGAAAAGTCAGCAAAAAGGTAACCATTGAATGTGTAAGTTCCAGATTTAAAAAAAAAAAAAAAAAAGAAAAGAAATGCACAAGTTAGGGTTCTGGCAGTAGTGAGCACTAACCTTTTACATAGTGTATGTTTGTTTTGATATCAACAGTAATAAGTAAGCTACCAGCTTAACCAGAAAAACAGGAATAGGCAAAACGGCTATTGTACAATCTTGTGACCTCAGGTGACACAGAGCTGGCTTCTGGGTGCACGTTGGCTTCAGCGTTCCCCTGTGGCGTACTTTGGTTATTCATTGAAAGCCCACTTCATGCTTGGATCCCAGCTAAATCTACCAGTTTGAAGGGTGATACTGTGTCTTAATTCAATTGTTTCTTCGGGCACCCAGCTGTGATTGTGCCCAAAATTGTAGCTTTGAGTTAAGTAGCAAGTTTAAAATTGCCTGGGGGTGTTAGATGATTGCAGTAGAATTAGGAAGGACAAAAAGTCCCAGGGAGGGGTGATAGCACGTGTTACAAAATGGCAGCAGTTGTTCCACGGTTGGTGCATGGGATCGTACAAGGTACCAACATTTGTGAACTTGTTGCTTGTCTGCTGGAGAAATATTGTACTTTCGCAGTGGTGTAGTAGACCCAAAGATCTTCGATCTACCAGTCTATAGCATCTGGGTTGTCCCGTTATCTAATTAGGGCAAGGTGAAGTAGTGAATTTTACTTGCCCCCCTCTCTATCCTCCTCCTATAACTACCATCAGGCCACAGATTGCATCACCTGAAAACAAGTATCTGCTTGTTTCTTCTCTCATAGATCTAGCAACTGCTTTCTTCTAGGAGAAGCAGTATTGAGTGTCATATTCTGATGTTTCCATGAGCAGCTTTCGGGTTATGACCCAAATATTGGAGGTCCATGGACTGCTCCTATGGATTCTATGAAAGGTGATTAGGGAAAGAAAGTTCAGTCAAAGTTACCATTCAGGGGATGCTCTGACTGATTCTTGCTCGTATTAATGAGTCTGCACATCCAACAAAACTGTTTAGATTTAAACCACTAGTCCCATTTTTTGGGTTTTCTTATCTTAAGACTAGTTTTTCACAAACAGTAAGTCTGTATTTCACCAGCCCTTACGGATTTATCTTCAAGAAATGGCCATTGTGTCTGCAGACACAGCGATAACAGATTACAGATGTGTTATAAAAACTTCAGTGGTTCATAGCTGAAAGCACGCACCCAGATCTGCCAGCTGACATGACCGTGGCTGATACGACAAAAAAACATTACTTTTACTCTTAAGAGCCTTAACACAGGCATTTCCTGAGTTGTTCTATTTAACCAAACCCTCTGATAAAAAAATATTATATTAATTTTCCAACGGAAAAAAAGATTCTGCATTATTATATCTAGCTTTTGTGCACACTGTTTGGTTGGCGTGGCGGGAAGTGGGGTGAGTTTAGTAGCTTTACACTTTGTTTGGAGAAAGATCTATGGGAGAATTTAATTGTACTTTCTTGGAATTCTTATTGCCTTAATTGGAAACGTAGATCTTGGGAACAACAGCCTCAGTAAGGGCTAAAAACGGGAGAAACAAAATTGCAGAGGATACGGAAATCCACTTTGCTGTGTTCATAATTCTGTCTTTATCTTGGCCTGTTTCCACCCCTTCTCCACCCTGAAAACATGAGCATCCTGTAGTGGCAGGTAATTTGGGTTCTTTTGCCAGGAGTAATCTAAGAATGGTTTCCGCTGAGTACAATTCTGACATTTGTGAAATTACTGACGTTTACGTTGCCAAAACTTCACTCCTGATTGCAGTGGTGTGCTACGGTCCTCGTCTTTGTTAATTTTTCCCCGAGGCTTTGGCAGTGCAGGACGTTCATACTTCTGCAGCCTTGCTCTTCTATTTAGCCAAGTCGGTCAAGGTGCTCGTCATTACTGTGAAGGAGATCCTGGCCAGCCCTCAGACGTCACCTTGTCCTGTAGCCCTGTCTTGGCTCACTTCACGTACGTGGCATCGCTCTGCCACTGCTCAGAAAGCCAAAACACATTGGTTCAGAGTTGGGAAGGGAGGGGGAGGCACGTGGGAATTTGTCTTATTTTGACAGGCCTGGAAATTTTCAGACCAAATAATTGACCTTTGGATTACACACACACAATAAATAACGCTGCAATGAATGCTGTCCTAGCAGGCCCGTTCTCATCTGTGTGTGTGTTTTCTTCCAGATCTAAGAGCGTGACCAGTTCCAGCAGCAGTAGCAGTGCCAGCTCGGCCAGTGATTCCTCATCTGACAGTGACGATTCTTCTACCTCCTCTTCAGACGATGATAGCGACAGTGATGAGAGCTCCTCTACGTCCTCATCTTCTCCATCCTCAAGTAGTACTTCCTCTTCTTCAGAGTTTGAATCCGATTCTAGTTCCTCCAGCAGCAGCAGCAGCAGCACAGACAGTAGTTCTGATGATGAGCCACCAAAGAAAAAGAAGAAGAAATAGTGTGGTACAGTGCAGAACTGTCCTTTAGCGAATGATTACGCTCTTCAAAGATGTTTCGAGCACACGGTTGCCAAACAGTTTAACTGGTCGACGTTTCTACTGCTAAAACTTTCTAAATGTTTTGCATAGTTGTTCATAGGACATGAAAGGTATTAAATGGCATGGAAGTGAGACTTACCGAGAGAGTATTTTTGTGGTTTATCCTTTTATGGAAAATTTTACTTTTTTAGTTCAAAAATCTATCATCAGATTGGTTTATATGAGCTAAGGTCTAGTAACCTGGATGTTTACATGCTGGAAAGCAAAAGCTTTTCACTGCAGACCATGCTGTGCATCATATGCTACTCCTCTGTTTATGACAGCTTCAGTTACATTTAGAAAATCCTCTGGACTGGTAGAAGCAGAAGTTTTACGCTGCTGACTGCAGAGCACTGCCATTGTTTGAGGTTGAATGCACAACGTGGCACACAGAGGGCCTTCCATCTCGCTGTTAACAAATGTATTCTATGCTGCTGAGCTGGTTTTCTGATGGCTTTTCCTGATGCTTCCAGGTCGAGTCTTAACTGCAACATGAAACTTCAGCTGGTGTTGGTTTGTTCATGGCCAGTGCACCACTTGTACAGTGCAGAGGCTTTAGTCTTGTCAACTCGCCTGTTTCTTAGCTCATGTATTTGTAGCGTTTTGGAGACACAGAGTGTCTCTTGCGGCAGTGTCTGTGTAAGAAAGGGGAGCAGTGCAAAGTGGAAGAGTTATGACTGATGCTGCTTAGGAGTTTCATCTTTGTGCCTTTTTTTGTAAATTAAATGTATCCTAGTGAGAGAAAGGCTTGAGTGGGTGTTTTTCAGAGCTCCATTAGCTTTCCATACAGAATATGGTCAGTAAAACCAGAGAAACAGTAGTAACAAACGAAAATGGGCACTATTTTCAAGGAGGTAGGAAAAAGGCTATTTTCACTGGGTGCTCAGTAAGAGAGTGAGTTGTCTTTAGATGGACATCCCAAAGGAAAGTGTTTCCCTTTTGATATTTTTGCAAAAAAATGTCGTTGTGTAATGCAAGATTACCAGTGTGTGTTGTTGGGCACATGGTGACTGGCGTTCTAAACAGTCCGTTATTTCTACGTAATCGTGTGTACGTGTCTGTGAAAATCTGGCATGGGAGAAGCAAGGTTGTGCAAAAAAGATACAACCCCAACAGAGGCAAAATCCAGACGTACTGCAGAGCGAGTATTGCTGGTGGCAGGCTGGAAGTGGTTTGTTCTTTTGGTGGATTGAAGCAGTTGGCATTAGTATTTTAATTTGTGATGCAATCTCCTAAATTTCTTATCGTTGGAGTGCCCTTTTTTGGGGAGGGGGCATCACATGTGGAAGAATTCTTAAATATCTTGATTTGGGTAAAATATAGTAACTAAACTATTTTTTATATTTTTATGGAAAAAGTAGTGTGTAGAATTACTTTTGAATAAACTGTGCTTATTTAAATGTTTGGAAATCTGTATGTTGTGTGTGTTAGTCTGTAATCATTACTGTGTTTTACAGAACACCCTGCAGACTGTAAATAAAATTGTTTAAGTTTTCTTGAGTGAATGTACCATTTAATGGGCAAAGTTAATAAATGATGAAAAAGCAGTTGCTAAGTTCATGCTTACTGCGAATCCAAACGTCAGCGATAGCGTGGCAGCGCAGGGAGTGCGGGGAAGCCCTTTGGAAGAGAGGACTTTGTGGGGCGCAGGGCGCAGGGCCATTGCAACCCTTTCAGCAAGCCACGGTAGCGACAGGAGCAGGCGTGGGGGCCAGCTGGGTGGAGGTCCCATGCTGCAGAGTCCGGCTGTGGTTGGGCTGGTGCCGAGCAGCAGCGGCGTGGCCGGGAGGGAGGACTGCGGTGAGGAAGAGGCGGTCGCTCCGGAGGGAGGGGGTGAGGCTCGGCTGCCTGGGCCACCCTCAGGAGCACGTTGGACGCTGGTTGCTTTAATGCTGCTGGTGTTTGTGCGCAGATGGTTTTGTCAGAAGCGCGTTGTTCCACACGAGTGTGTTGCTTCTCCCCATTCGGGGGTCTCTGCCAGGACAGGGGAGGTTTGTTGGACAGCTGGGGGTACCAAAGCTGGTCCTTAAATCCGGAGGGTTGGTCTCTTCATGCGGCTGTTCACCTTTGGTGTCTGCAGGTGGACAAATGGGGTCTGTTCACAAAGGCTAAAGGAAACGCCTGTGTCCGTTGGGGTCTGCGGGCAGGAGCTGGGGTGAGGTGACGTGATTACAGATGATACCGAGGAGACCCTCGCTGAATTTCTGGTCTGCTGTTGGCTCATGAGAGGATGCTCAAAGAGAAGGCTGGCTGCTTTCACTGGGTGTCTGATACTGCCGAATGCTGGTTAAGTCTGAGACCAGCCATAAGTCCCTTTTGTTAGTTTTTTTGGCCTTGCTGTTTAATATGTCTCTACATATTCTTACTTTACAGAGCAAAACCCACCATCCCATCAAGAGCCTCGCCAGTTCATCTTTCACTGGATCACATCCTGGTATCTTATCGGATGCTTTGGTTCAAATTTTTTTCAATGGGAAAGGTATTTCTTTAGTTACTGTCTTCCACAGCTCTAGGTTAAGTACAAAAGATCATTAACTTATTTTTTTAAAACCCCACTGAGTAGAACTTGTTATATTTACAAAGCCGTTAATGAGACCTGTGTAGCTCTGAACAGCCTCAGTTTAATCCTCCAATTACAAGTGAAGCTGCCGTCGCTAATTGCAGGGAGGCAGTTGATGCAGTCGGGTAGAAAAACAGCCTCAGGAAAAGGCATCGTGTTTCAAGGAGAAACACTGGGAACTGATGGGAGAGCAAGAGAAGGGAGAGACAACCTGATCTTCTAGTCCAGGTCCTTGTTAGATCAAGCATCTGTCAGTCAGAAATGAATTTTTGGGTGCCCCCAATGAAATGGCGTTATACAGTCTCTTGTGGATCAATGGATTAATTTATTTTATTTTTTTTAGGGAGGAGTCCTTAATAAATAGGACTTTTGCTATCAAATGGAGTTGATTTATAAAGAAATTATTCAAACCACCTTAACCCCATGAGTTTAATTTGCTTTATGAAATTATATTTATCCAAGCTGTGCCTTTAACCAGAGAGCGTGGCATCGGCGGTGTCCGAGGCAGATCTTCACAGCCTCGTTTTGGTAACTGAGATACGTTAAATAACGTATCTTTGACTTTTCTGAGATTTGGTGTATCAGAAATGCCACTGGCAGAACATAGTTTTAAAAACATCATTGAGACTGACAGGAACAGGGTATTTTTATGATTTCCTGGGGTTTTTTTCTTGTTATTTACAGTGCAGTGTTACTTTCTCAAGGCCTGTGCCCTCCCTGCCCCTATAAAGGAGGGAAATTGTAGGTGCATTTAATTTTCAGGCAGGTTGGGGTTCCACCCCAATTTGATCACGTCTTGTGGGATGTTGGTCATATTTCAGCATCAGGTTTAACTGCAGTTGAAGTAGTTATGAACTATTTCAGGTTGGCTCTAGATTTAAAACTATTATTGTGTCTTTTTGCAGCGTTTTGGTATGAAGAGTCTCTGCTGTCACAGCATCAGAGGCTGTATTTTTAAAAGATTTAGATTCTGGAGATTGTTGCACTTATGCAAAAAAGTGTGGGGTGTTTTTTACCGTTTTGCTGCACTTGACTCGCATATTTATAAAGTATATAAATAATAAATACATAATAAATAAAGTATGCAAAAATAAAGTATTACTTTCTAAAGTATGAATCCAGAGTAGAACTGTGTTCCATTACATTTCAAAATCAGTTCATGTGGAAGATGTACTTTTGTTTCAAATCATTTATAAAATATAGCTGTAGGTTTTTCAGTGGGGAAAAATAATTCTTTTAAAGCCCGTTGTGAGAGTTTTGGTAACATTGCCAGCGTAGTGGGGTGCGGGATCTCGACTGAAGTGACTTGTGCTTCCCTGGGTCAGCCTGAGCTCTGAAGGCGGCGAGGGCCAGCCGGGGGGCAGTTGGGGCGTGGGGCCTGTTAGGAGTGGGGAGCTGCCCTCAAAGAATTATTGAGAAAAACTGAATTCTGTGATTCTGAGTGGAGGCAGGAGTGGGCTGGGGGCGGTGAGGGGTGAGTCCCGCGGGCCCCGCCCTGCACCAGCTCCTTTCACGTGCCAAATAATCCCGTAGAACGCGGTAAAAACGTCGGTTGACAAAAAAAAAAGGGAGGTTTGTGGTTTTGGGGAGCAACAGTTGGGCACCGCCACCTCCCGCCAGGCGGAGCGGTCCGCGACAGGCCTCACGCGTGGCCACGCCCCCCGCCGCCAGGGGGCGGAGCGCGCCAGGGCCCCGCCCCCGCAACATGACGCTCTCCGCGGGGAGGCGGGGCCTTAGCGCCCCGCCCCGCCGAGTCACGTGCTCGCGGAGTTCGTCCCCCCCGTGCGTGTCTTCCCCCCCCCCCCCTCCGCCGGCGGGTCACGTGAGCGGCGGCGGGGCTGCGGCGGCGCGGGGGCTGCCGGGTAGCGCGAGTGCCCGGCTGCGGGAGGAGCCGGGGCCCGGCAGGACGGGCGGAGGGAGGGAGGGAGGCCGGAGCCGGGCGAGGGGCCGAGGGCTGTCCAGGCCGACGTCGCCGGCCCTCCCCGACCTCGCCTCGCCTCGCCTCGCCGCCAGCCCGGCCCCGTCCCGTGATGGAGCGGCGGGACCCCTGGGGAGCCGCCGTCGCCGCCTCCCGCCTGTGAGCCGCTTCCCCCTCCCCCGGGCCTCGTCCCCCGCAGGGGGCCGGGCCTGCCCCCGCGCTCCCCGGGCGGTCGGTGACTCGGCGGCGGCCCCCCCCCCCCCCCCCCCCCCCCCGCTCCCTCGGGCCTCTTCGTCCCCGCCCCCTTCTCTCCGCCCGGCGGGCCGGTGGCGGCAGCCAGGAAATGGTCCGGGCCTAGCGGAGCGACGAACGGAGGTGAGACGCGGCCGGGGGTGGGGACGCGCCGGGGCCGGCCATGGGGCAGAGGGGTCCACAGAGACCGGTGTCCCCGCCGGCGGGGGGGTGGAAGGGCAGGATCCCGGGAGCGGCCGCTGTCGGACGCCACTCTGCTCCCCCGTCCCCGTCTCCCGGCTCACTTTTCGGGGAGCTTTCCTGACCCGGAGCCGTCCCTTCCCCGGCTCGGCTCTCCGTGCCAGCGTTACCTGCGTGGGCCCCGTCCGCTCCCTCCCCGCCCCGCCGGGCTGCTCTTCCGGACGGTTGGGATCGCCCGTTTCATGGCGCATCTCTCCCGCTTCAAACCGCGGGACCGCGGCGTTTCCCCGAGTGACACGCCGAGGGGAGCCGCACGGCCGGCGGGACGGGGGGTGGGTGTCTCTGCCGGGCCCCGCTCCCCCCGCCGGCCTGTCCCGCCGTCTTCCTCTCGCCAGAGAGCAAAACGTGGGTGTCCCCCGTGAAAACAGCCGTTTGGGGGGGTGCTCGGTGCTCACGGGGCCGGTGCGTTCCCCTCTCTTGGCTGATGGGTTTAATCCTTTTCCAGTAATTGACGTCAGGGCTTTGTTCATTCCCCTTTGCTCTCTGCGTTTTAGGCCGTGAGCCGCTGAGGGGATGGAGCGGGCAGGGCTGGGTGCTGCTGGGTGCTGCTGGGTGCTGCTGGGTGCTGCTGGGTGCTGCTGGGTGCTGCTGGGTGCTGCTGGGTGCTGCTGGGTGCTGCTGGGTGCTGCGGTGGTCATAGGAAATGGCTTCGGGTAGGTGCTGCCGGAGGTCAGGAGAAGGGAGACTCTCGGGGTTCCTAACACACAATCACACCTTCCTTGGGAGTGACGAGGTGGTTGTTATGTAAAGCACCGTCCCCGATGAGGGTTGTGTTATAGTTTGTCATCAAAAGAGCCGTCGCTTAACGTTTCTGGAACCTGGGCTGGCAAGTGCTTTTCTTTGTGTCTTTTTTTTTTCTTCTTTTTTTCCAGTGAACAAAACAAAGCAAGAAAGCGTTGAAACGTGTAGTACAGATACTAGTGCTTTCCCTTGCTGTGTCTTTCGTTCACTTCTTGAAATGAGAAAGTGCTTAACTTCATTTGGGGGGAAAAATGAGAGACTGCTTATGCCGGTATCTCAGAATACAGCCTGAAGAGATGATGCTCTCGTGAAAAGAGAGCTCTGCTTGGCAGGTGTGGGCCCCTCTATTTCACCAGCCAATCTCCTTGGCTTATTAGTCTTGTTTGATCATTTACTTACGAAGACTCTTGACGGTTTTAAATGTTCACATGTTTCCACTGATGTCAGTCAGACCTCCCACTTGCCTCTGTATGAGCTGAACAGGCACTTACTCAGCATCAGTCGTCTTTGAAATCAACTTGTTCTGCTCAAGCCTGTGCTTTTATTTGTCACCTTATTGCCAGCTCCCTTCTAGCTGCTGAACTTCTCAGGGGTATATTTCTAGTTCCTTAATGTTTCTTTAAAACTTCTGAATACTTCTCTTGAGTCACTGGAGCACAGTGCTTTGCAGCCCGGGGGCGTTATTGCAAAACAGGGTCTAGCCAAGTGCTTTGGGGGAGTGGTTGTAGACTTGGTTTGGCATTTCGTTATCTCCTCTAATGAGAGAAACATTATTAACCTCACAGTGCTACTGTAGTGCCTTCTGCATGGGCAAGGTGTGAGGTGTACAGTCATAGTCCCGTAGGTGCCGTGCGTGGGTGTTGCACTGGAGTTACACAGCGGCTCGGAATGGTCAACGTGCAGTTCTTGTTGGTCAGGAGCAAGAAAGAAAGTTCTACCCTTTGGCAGAATTAGTATCTTGGCTTTATTTATGTATCAGTGTTAATTTTTATGATTTCGTAACTGGTGTACAACATATTTGCAGCTTTGTACAAGAGCAAGCTCTCCTCTGCTGGACATTTTGAACAATCAGGAAAGAAAACAGTAAATTTCCACTCTAGTCTTAAAAATGGTTTTGGGTCCCTAATATTTCATTTACACATCTGTGCAGTTCTTGCTTTATGATTTTTCTATGTCTCAAATGCTGAGAGAGCGAGACTGAACCCCTGGGGAAGGTTTTTTAGCAAGAAGGCACACAGCCACCAAAAAGTCATAGTTCATATTTGTGTGTTTTGCATCCTTCCCGTTTACTGTGATCTGAACTTGATAAAACATGGTAAAACTTCAGTGAAATATTACTTGGATTTCTAGGTCGTCTTTTTAGTAGGCTGGAACGTACAAATGCTTTTGCATGGTTATGATCCAAGTATTTAATGAGAAGATGCCACGTATTTTTATCTGCAGAAGCCATACGCTTTGCGTTGTTCGGGTTTTGTAGATAAACAGTTGCAGCAGAAATCTGCCCTGCCATTATGGCGGGTAGATAAGGAGTTGGCACGTCCGCACTAGTTCCTTCTTCCTTTCCTAGCTCCCGGCTGCTGGTGAGGATGTTCTGCTGCACTCCTGTTTTCCACCGTGGTCGCTCCTGGATGTCGGATGTGACTAAAGACGTAGATGGCTTGTGCTCTCTGACAGAGAGCAGTTGGCAGCATCTTGTGAAGCAGACGGGGGACTCTGTGACCAAGTGACAGGGAAATTGCTGTCCCCCGGCACCCAGTGTTTTCAGTGCTTGTGAGAGCTGCCATACCTGCTCGTATCCGCTTGCGCTGCCTCCCTTCCTTTCCTCCCCGCTCATCCTCTTGTCTTACGAGTTTTTTCATCATTACTGCTTCTACTTTTTGCTCCAGATCAACCAAAATCTACGGTGTTGAGGGTAATTAACAGGTGATACCTGTGTCTGAGGCTGAGACGTGAAGTCAGTGCCTGTCCTGTGGGCAGGTTTTGCCCTTGTTGGGCATGTGGAAAGAGTACGAGCATCTTTGAAGAGGCCGCCTCTGCCAGCAGTGATGTGTACGTAGGGCTAGGAGGGGAGTTAGTGGCACAGTGTTGTATTTGGGGTCTGCCTGTCTGAGGATGTGAGAATAGTCTTGAGATTTTAGTGACTTTGAGGTTTCTTTTCTGCTGGAGTAATTGTTCTCAGCCACATAATTTCAGATTGTTACTCACATGTGGTTTGTTCTGCAGGCGTGTTTCCTTTCTGTCATGTTACTACAGTCTCACAGTTGCCTTCAACAGAGGCTAAGAAATAACTAAACTTGAGTCCACATGTCTTCCTTGTCATTCGATTTTAATACCTGTCTTGGAGTTTGCATCGAGCAAGAAGTGGTGTTGATGTCTTCTTTGCTAAGCAGTGAGAAAAGAATGCCCACTGATGTGGTCCATGACTTTTGTAGAGGTGCCTAGCACAGCACATAGCTGCAGCGTGGCACGGCTTGCTTCCTTCTCTGGTACTGTGCCAGCTTCATACGTGCTGTCCAAAATTCCATGTTCCCCATAGCTGTGATATTGTGTGCCTCATGCACTCGTGTCTAATTTGGTGTCTGCCATCTCCCCAGGCTCTCAAATTCTTGCTACTTTCCAAGTTTCCTTCTCCAACTTTGTGTTTCAAACTTCTCTTTCCCCTAATGCAGTCAACAGTATTTTCTCCCCAAGTGTGTTAGCGTGTAGTTCTTCAAGTTGTCATGTCTCTTGTTCTTACTTGATTCATTAATTCTTGCTGATGAATGTAAATCCCAGTTTATTAACTGGCAGTAACACCAGGTACCAACAGGAAAAAAAGAAAAAAAAAAAAAACCCACCTCCTTGTGCTCAGTACTGCACAAACATTGAATAAGAGAAGTTCTTGCCCTGAAGTCTCGAACTAATTTTCTTCTGTTAACAGCTCATTAAGAAAAGTTTTCCTGGACTTCTTTCTCTTGAGCTATGGTACCCAGTCCCAGCAGTACCTCACCACACAGCTCATCACCCCCTTTTATTGATTTTTTTTTTTTTTTTTTTTTTTACAGTTCATCTTAGTTTTTATTCGTGTCATAACATTTGTTGATAATGTACTTGAATGAGTTGCTCTCCACATTTTATAATTAAACAAAGTGTGTTTTCACTGATATTGTAATGATCATGTTTTTCAGGAGAGACTCTTTTATCATTCCAGATCTCTCCCTGTGGGTATGTGCTGTACTCTGCAGCCTCACAGCAGTTTCTTGCTATTTATTCCCAGTACTATACTGGGAGCGTAAAGACCAAGCGCAGTAGCCAGCAGGCCAGAGCAATGGTGTGGTTCTCTTCAGCTTTTGTGTCTTCCTGCAGAAGGTTGGTGTTTCCCCCTTTTACCTGCAGTTTCCAAGAGCAGCTTTAAGGCGCTGGGCTTTTGGACTGGACTCGAAACTTCCCTCAGCTTTTAACTTCAGTGGCTTATTTGTGGAGGGGCAGAAGGGAACCCTGGAAGTGTGTGTGCCCCTCCTGAAGCTCTCGGGGGTGGTTCTGCTGGGGCTGGGAAGCATGCCGAAGAGTGCACCAAACCAAAGCGGATCCCTGAACTTAGTGCTTCTGAAACCCCGTGACTGTTACTGTCTATGGTGTTAAAATGAGAAGGCGCCCAGGTTTTGGTGTGCTGTAACTTCGCAATCTCCTGGAAACGGAGGTGAGTGCTTGGTGTCTCGCTGTAGTTGGATTCTACATCGTTTTATTTACGTACATTTTCCAATTTTAAGGAAAAAATACTAGTGTGTTTAATTTTTAGAGCCAAACATTGGGGAAATAGTGTCTGTATCCAGTGACCGGTTAAAAAGTGCTCTTTAGTCAGGAAAAATTGCTTAAACTTGTCCTTAGCTCAGATTCTAAGATTTCACCAAGGTAGATTGCTCCGTATTAGGTACTTTCCTTGACAGTTTTGGTTCCTGCTGCGATGTCACACCATTGAACAGTCTCTTCCATGGAAGTGTAGTAGGTACAAGTGAATCTTGCCTTTGGGAGCTGAACCGCGGTCCGTGTTCAGGCAGCGGTGTGAGAAGTGGGAGCGTGTTTCAAACAGAGAAACCGAATCAACGCGAGGGGACCAGGGATGTTCTGTGGCTCCTGTAGCTGCGTGTTGATCCCGAGGTGGTAGGCACCTACCCATAGATAGGCACGGACTCATAGATACTTGTGCAACCACCCCGCAGCCATATAAGGCAATGTTAGTGTAACTGGGGCTCCAGCATCAGAAAATTTGGAACCAAGTGGCGATAGCTTTATTTACCCTCGCCAGCAGCTTTTTTCCTCCTGTGCTGTGGGGCCGTGTGGAGCGGTCAGAAACAGAGAATGCACTCTCCTTAGTGTGAGCCCGGTGCAAGCGTCTGTTTTTAAATGAATATTTGTTATTTATATTAGTCTGCAACATTTTTTTGTGTAAATTATCCTTCAAAATTCATACTTCTGTGCGTGTCACCATCTAGGCTAACATTGCTATAAAAGCTCAACAGCTGATCATAACTGTACACCTTTGTACATTCACATGTATTTTTTTGTTTGTTTGTTTCTGCATTTAATTTAATTCCCAAAAGACGCTAAAGAGATTTCAGTGATGGAAGTGCTTAAATGGTTTTAATCAGGCTTTGATGTGCACAAATCATTAAAGCGAGTAGGATGAGGAGATAAGAGTCCACAATTCTCTTTGTATAGTTTGGCTGCAGAGCAGCTGAGGGAGTATTTTTCCTATAGGGGAGGGTAGAATCAACCCAAAAAAAGCCACATCAAAATGGGAATTTAGTTTTTGTGTGATGTTATGTATTTTGTGGGCAGAGGAGTAACCAGAATTTCTGGAAAAAAAAAAAAAAAAAGAAATCTGCCAATCTCATTTTCCCGTGTTCCATTGCTGTTAGCATAAGCATTTCCTTGTTTAAAGATAATTAAAAAAATGCTTGGTCAAAATCCAAATCTGAAAAATTGAGCCATTAAGATGAAAATTTCAGAAAAAAATTGAATATGGAGAAACAGGTTAAAGGACTTAATGGGGGAATATGTTGTAAATTTAATTTAGCAAGTCGTACTGTGTTTTGGCTTAAGTAGGAGTAGTAACCTAATGGAAGTGGCTGTGGTTGAAAAATACTTGATTTTACAAAGATGATGTAATATTTTCTTATTCTTGTAACTTCAAGGGCCTTGAATCATAAAGATTGGCCAAGATGAGATGAAATGGACTGATATTTTTCCTATCTCATGTCTTTTTTTTTGATGTACTGGGTGGTCCCGTATGGAGAAGAGCTTACTGATAGTTTTGTTTGTGTGTTTTGGGTAGGTCTTGGTATATTTGGGTGGGTGGAGGGGCTGCTGGTGGTGGTGGGGGGGTTGTTTGTTTGTTTGAGATTTAACATTAAACCTTCCAGTTCACATGTGGTTTGTGTGTCAGTGACTGGTGCTGGTGTGTAGCTACTGCGGCCCACGCCAGCTGTAGGCAGAAGACAGTCTGGCCACTGTCCCTCTGGTTTTAAAATTGGTGAAGTTTTGGAACCACCATATTTAATTTTGTCCTTAGGATGCTGATAGGATAAATTAGCATCCCATTAAAACATTGATCTGACACGGTGAAAACTATGGTGTAGATAGCCTTTAAAAGCTAAAGGGTGAGAGAGTTGTTCCTGGAGCAGTAATTACTTCTGCTGAAATATCTGCACCAGTTGTAGTTAAGGAGGACAACCTACAAGTCAGAAGTTTGTACTGTGGCTCATTCTCAGCCGATAATTACCAGAAGTATGTTTTACTAGGGGAGAGTTTTAACAAGTAGTTTTCGGCTTAGATTTGTTCATCACTAACAACCTCCTGAAAATTGCTTTTTTCTTAATTTTTTCTCCCAACTTTCTTTTGTTTTAAAGAAAAAGTTGCATTGTTTTGTGGCTATATGGAGCAAGACGCATGCTGAATTGACATTTAAAGATGTTTTCGTGGTGTCCTTTTCACGTACCTAATTGGCCCAAATAGCTTGTGTTGATTTTTTTTGTTTATTTGGGGGTTTTTGGGGGGTAAATCCTGTTGCCGTTTGCAGGGGCGAGGGCAGGGAGAGGGGAGCATTGGAGACAGCAGGGACCTGCTGGGCACTGCTGCTGCTCGCTGTACACATGGTTATTCAGGGGAACGTTAAAACACATCCAGTCATGACTAACTGACGGACTCGAAAACTAAAGACGGTAAAAAATGGGCGCGGTTTAATCTTCGGCTCTATTTAAGAGTGCAAAATGTGGATCTCATTGGCTGGTATAGTGGGGTGATTTCTTGCTGGCAGGAGTGTGCTTTGGATTTATACGATTTATTTTAATCCATTATACAACTTAATATTGTTTAAATTACTGTGCATAAGCAAATAGTGAATTGTACCTTAAAAAAGATAATCTTAGCTTGTACTTCATAGAGTTCAGTTAATGCAGCCAACAGCGAGGAGTCGCCGTCGGTCCCAGGTGCCTAAGAAAAGGGACAGAACTGTCGACTCGGAACTAGTTTGTCCCCCACATCCCTGGGAGCTTTAGCAATGAGAAGCGGTTCTCGCCGTGTAATTTCTGTAGCCCTGGGAAGCAGTTTTGGCTGTTAACAGGGTGGTTATCGGCTTCAAGCTCTGCAAGAAACGGACGCGCCGACAGTCGCTGCGTGAACTGAACTGGCCTGTTGCGTTACGTGTTTTGAAATTCAACTGAATTTTGGCAAGACTTTTGCAAGGCTACTTGTGTTTTTCTTGAACTTCATACAAGAAAAAGCTTAACTTCTTTCTCTAGTGGCAAGATTCGTTGAGTCTCACTGACTTTAAATTATATATGTTGTGATTCCGTGTTTTGCAGTTTCACGTCTGTCAAGTCTTTTAGCTTATAGTTAAAAATATGTTAGGAAGAGCGGGTCAAAACCAGCTTGCACAACGCCTTCACTAGTTTATCAAATGCAGAAGTTAAGTTTTTGGTCTGGGTAGACCAAAAAGTGTTTACATCTCTTCTGCAGAAGGTACTTCATGCTTATCCCATTGCTGGTGTAACAGTGCGGTCCTCAGGTGACAGCGGGTTGCACGTGAGCGGTGCTGGCAATGACCACGAAGGCATTGTTTGATTCCCCACTGCCCTGCCTGGGACGCAGGATCCCTGCGAACAGACGCAAGGCGTGTTCTGTCCAGGGCGTCTTTGGTGGCTCGGTCTCTTTTTGGTACTTAAATCTGTAAGAACTATGGGGGGAAAAAAACCCAAACCCAACTTAACATCATTAAGGGGGGGGAAACAAGTTATTAAAAGGGTTTGTGTATCTAAATTAATGTTTATCAACTGTTTTCTGGAAGTAATTGATACTGTACTGAACGTCCTGATAGTACTAAATGTCTTGATACTCAGTGGCTGCTGAAACTTTAATGTTTTTCTCAGTCTGCTTAAAGGGATAATAAAATACATGTGGCATTTAGTAGGTAGGATGAAAGGTTAAAACTTTCCAACTTTTTAAGTAGTGTTTGTTTGGAAGCACTGCACATCAAAGCTGTGGCTTTTCTGCTGAATTTCAGCTTACCTCTGGAGATAGTTCTGGTCCCTTCCTCTTGCTTCCAAATTTTTTTTGCTTTGTCTGCAAATCTTAAACACTCCTCTTCCCTAGTGGGTTTTTCCAAAGTGTAACTAATACGCGCTCTCATCATCTTCAATGCACTTAAATTTAAAAAGAAAGTTTTAAGTTAACAGAAAGTATCCCAGGTCTCTGAGCTGTCATGTCACTCGGGTGCTAATAGCGGATTTTGGACAGGTAGCAAATGGTGATGAATTTGTTAAACATTTACGTACGAGTTAGGGCTGAAAACTGGGAATTGGAGTTAAAATTCTTATTCTCTCTTTTCTGGTGCTCAAAGTTGTGGATTTTAAGATGTTTATGAACCCTTCCCATTTTCAAAATGTAAAGCAATCCTGGAAGTACCGTAACTGCTAACGGGGACCATCGGCGCTGTGAGAGGTCAGGCCGTCACTTCGGAAAAGATCTTTACGTGCCGAGATGCCTGACCTCGGTGGGCTTTGTGGTGCTTCCCCTCTACGCCCTTTGGTTGTTCTGGCAGCAGTCTGGCAGCGTACTTCACTTTGCTGTGCTGCTCGGTCGCTCTGTGGCAGACCTCGAGTGTTTCCCCATGTTTCTGCAGAGTTAAATCACAAAGCGGTGGAGTTCCGTGACTGTGGCTGCTCTGCCAGCCTGCTCTCCGGCATCCCCCTGCTCTTGTTTCATCATCGCTCATACCACCACGCTGCTTGTCTGCTGGTGCAGACCGAGTCCACCTGTGACACTGCGATGCAAAAAACCCACAGGCAGTAATTTAATGAGACTTTTTTGTGGATTTTGGATATTGTTGTTTTGTTTTAAACAGGTTACTTATTCCTGCTCTCTAATGTTGATGTGACTGTTTCGGGTGCCACAGAGCATTCAGACTTACCTCTGTTTAAAAATAACCCTGCCCCCAAAATACATATTTAACCTGCAGTTTTCCTGAATTCAGCTTAAGCAGCTCCAATAAATGGCTGCGGCGGCACAGCCGGGAGTGCCGTGCGGGGCAGGAGCGCGGCACGGGCTGGGAGCTGCTTCAGGCCTCTGCTGTGGACCAGGGACTTGGGGCCACACCCGTGCTGCACTCTCAGATTTTAAAAATTGCCTTTTGCTTCAAGTACCGAGTAGAGCTGGGAACAGGATGTATTAATAGTCCCAAAATATTTTATCGCTGATGCTGGTGTGGTGAAGATGCATCCAGCGAAAGCTGTGTTTAGGAAATAAGCTGCGCTTGACAGAGCAAGGGGAAGCGGCAGAGATGCTATCGGTATTTACACAGCACTGTCGTGTGGAAGAGCCCTTACTAGTGTGAGCAGTTACAAAAGGCCCAAGTGGTTTATGCAGTAGCAGAATTTATTATCTCAAACCCTGAAGTTCATTTTAGTGTTATGCAGCAGAATGTGTGAAACCTTGCTTGCGATAGGAAGTCTGAGATAAATGTCTTGTGAGACAGTGCAGGCAGATGATCTTTCAATAAGGGTGGAGGAAATGGCAGTTAAACCTGGGTAATGCATGTGATAAACTACTTCTCTCCTTGCTTTTTCTGTACTTCTGCTCAAGTGGGAGAAGGATGTGAACCTTGAAATGAATGTGACTTTTCCCTTTTGCCTTTTCACTCTCTTAGTTTAGATGGCACCTCATGAAAACATTGTCTGCTGTTTCAAATGTTATGCAGAGCACATTTACCAGAGAGTTTCTGTGAAGTGGATCCTTTCTTAATCCTAATGCCATAGAGTTCATAACACTCAAATGTAATGATGTCTTTTATGAAAGTAAATTAATGTGAGGAAGTCAGAACTGTAATAGCTAGATTAATGTTGGAAGTCTGAATAACTATTGCTTAATAAAATTTAAACACCAATTGTCTTGTCTTCAAAGTTTAAGCAGAAGAACATGTAGCCACAGGAATTCAGTTATTAAGTTTGTGCCCAATTAAACTGCAGAATATTGTTGGGAAACAGAATATGCTTTGCTTAGCCTGTGTGGACATGAAAAGATTGCATGTAAAAACTTTGTGTTCATGATGCTCCCTCTTTGCACTGTGCAAATCACAGACTCTACCAGCGATGGAGGATTGCAAGGATGAGGAGAGTGGTGTTGTCTGAGTGCGAGATTGGATTGGGCCGAAATTTGCGGAGTTGAGATTTGCGTGAGAAACAAAATTGTGTTCCTGGTGGGCGGCAAAGCTCTGTGGAGTTCAGTCTGCTCGGCAGTGCTTTTGGTTTTGTTCTCTTCTAACTGGCAGAGCCTGAGCTTCAGGTGGTGTTAAAAAGAGTGTCGTTGCCTTGGTTAAGAAAGCCTCCTGTTCCTGAAAGTAGCTTTGATATTGCAAGGTGAAGCAAATAGAAGTGCAAGAACTTGGGGAGGCAAAGTTGAAATTCTGCTTTGCTTAACAACAGAAACGAGCTTCACTTCCCTCTTCTGGCTCAGGCTTGGTTATTGATAACGAGTGCATTGAGGCTGCTCTGTCTTACCTGACTCGGAGTCCTGGCTCGGCGTTGTGGTGCAGAAAATGGCAGTTTTAGTAGATTATGGCTTTGTTGTTATCACAGCGTTCAATCTTAGAGATATTATTTTCCTTTGGGGTTGGTATCGCCCGTGTTGGGTCATTCCTCTGTGGGACCTCTGCTATCTGCTTCTGCAGTTGCTTTGTGGCAGATAGAGGGACGCTTGATGGAGGCATGAACCTTCCTCTGCTGTTTGCATCCCCTGAGAGAGGAGGAGCGAGCAGGGAGTTATGCTGTCGCTCTCCAGACTTCCCTATTTTGCTGCTGTTTCTGAAGAGGCAGAACAAAAAGGAGGGACTGAAGTTGATGTGGGCAGCTCTGCTCTCCACAAGGAGCTGGGAGCTTTGTTTCAGTGTAAGGCTGATCGGGGGGAACCAGACGTTTGTGTTACCATGTAGTTCTTTTGCACAGAAACATGGCATTTTAAAGAATGGGTAGTTTTGGATCTTTTAAGATCCCTTGAGTAAATTACGTCAAACAAGTCTTGCAAATTCTTCCTGGGTATAAACAATTTAAACTATTGTAGTAGTGTGTTTTAGAAATGGACTTCAACCTTCATTTTAAATGAGCTGTATTGCAACTGCTGAAGTTAGAAACTTCCTCCTCAACTTGGCTTCTGAAGTCCAGTTGCTGCGTGTTAACTTTTACTGTAGTCAAAATGCAGTCCTTGCTTCTATGAAAGCTGAATCTTGCGTAGGATGAATAATATACCCCCTTCTCATCTGAACTTCCGTGATGAAACGTTACGCTTACAGAGCCTCTTTGCTTCTAAAGAATCCCCAAGTCCTTTTTCAGCAGTTAGTGTTGAGTTGCAAACGATCGCTGTAATTCTTCTACCCATCACTGTGGAGCGGTGGCTTCTCAAGTAGAAGATGCTGGCTGGTGCTGGGGTAACCCAAGGCAGTTTTGAGAGGTGAAGGGGGAATTGGGCAGATGAAACCAATGAGCAGGATTTTTTGCTTTGTCACTTGACCGAGCCACTGGAATTAACAATGTGCTCTTACAAAAAGTGCTGTGAAATTTTTCTCAACTAACGGTGGTGAGGGATTTGTCCTCGTTTGTCTGAGAAGCAGCGGCAAGTCCAGGCGCATAGTGCCTTCTTGGGGATTTCTGCGGCGTTTCGGAGCTGAGTGGGAAGGAGAAGTGCCTGCAGCAAACTGCTGGCTCTGCCCTCCCTGGTAGTTCTCGTCAAACATTAACCTGACCTAGGCCAGCTTGCTTTTCTTATTTATTTATTTTTTAAAACTCTCCCACCCTCACAATACCTACAAAGGTCTTCGTGTCCAGCTCTTACAGTACTTTGTGATCTCCCTGTTGAATGTGCAGAAGGAATCCCTGACAGGAAGGCTGGGATAGAAACGTTTACCTTTATATTGCAGAAACAGAAACGTTGGTGTTTATATTAGTGGTGAATCACTGTTTTGTATTTGTATGGTGTCACCAGTGGCTCAGACCTTCTAATAAAACCTTGGGAAGAGGGATAGCTCTCTTCTGGAGATGGAGCTCTGCAAGAGTTCATGCTCATCGAAGTGTCCAAACGAGGTGCTGGCTGAAGCTTTCGTGTGTTCACATGTGCAATCCTGCTGACGGCGAGCTGATTGATAGGAGTTATAATTTACAAGTACTGCTGGTAGAACCGACCTTTTCTTTGGTGGGGCTGATGCCATTTGCAGCTGGAGCCACCCCAAACTAAATACCCCTCCCTTGGCACAGAACAGCACTGCGGTGCTCACCAGAGCTGGTGGAGAGCTGCAGCCCTTGTGTCAGAAGGTGCGAGGGAGAGAAGTAACACAACATACTTTGTCCTTCTGAAAAGCTGTTTTTTTCCTATTTTTTGACACGTATGAATATTATTTGAATACTCTGTATCTTGTTCTTAGTTTTGTTCCTCATTTTAGTGTTATAAAACTCCATGAAGATGACTTTGATTGTAGTGCTTCTGTATTTGCAACACTGCGATTGTCCTTCAAACTTTACCTGGAGAAGCATACTGTTTGCACTTTTTTTGTGCAAAGCTGTATCATTTCAGTGGGAAATATTTTCCCCCCTGCATTTTTTTCTTTACCATGACATAGAAAGGTAGACGTTAAGGCTACACAGTCACTTCTCTGTGATGAGTATTAAATAGTTCTTGGTGACACCAGAGCATGTTCCTGTTTTGTGTGTTGGTGGGTTTTTGTTAATTTTGTTGTTTCAGGGCAGTTATTTTTTAATTTCTCCCTGTATTTAGCAGCTGTTATGTGAGTGCATTTGTATTCAACGCTGACAGTAGCATTTTAGGATTGTGTACGTGATTTTAGTGACAGGATTAGTAGCGCTGCCGTACTCAATGCATGAGTTGGGGGAAGCATGCCATGCCAACTGTTTAGATACTCCTTGCTATTCATGGTACAAGTAAGAAAAATATTTGAATTAAGTAACAGCTATCTTTGGGAGGGAGTTGGATGGAGCATTAAGGCAATTTCTGGTATTTTTAAATGCCTTCTGAAAATGTGTCATTCCTTATTACGAGCAGGTTTTCCAGCCTTTTTTTTTTTCCCTCCCTTTAAGAAATAGTCATTTGGGTTGTCTGTGCTTCACACAGCTGGGTGTGCCCTGCACGAAGCTCTAGATATTGTGTGTTCTCTCTGAAGACTGTTTATCATTCATGGCCAAATGTTGTCAAACAAAATTTGTGTTTCATCACAGCCAATTAACCGGCACTGGATAAATGAACTGTTTGATTTCTCTTGCTTATGAAACCAATTCAGATAGAAAAAAAAGCCCTTGAGTTAAATGAGGATGTCTTGAAGGAAGTCAAGGTGTTGTAAACACGCTTTGAAGATCCCCTAACGCCTGGTTGAAAAGCGGTGGGTTTGGATCGCTTTTTGGTGGGTTGCGTGTGGAGGGTTCCTCGGGCAGCCCTTCACCTTTGATGGTTTTGCCTGATGGTGTCTGGGAAGATGGAGCAATGCTGCTGGTGAACTTGGGCAAGGGCAGGCTCTCGGATGCCTGGTGTGGTTCAGGAGGGGTCAGAGGTAGGCTGGTAGTCCTACGCCTGCACCCAGAGATTGGCCGGCGGCCTCTTCCCTTTAACAGCGTTGCCAGTAAAACTTTGGCAGTGTGGGTGTGTTGGGTTTTTTTTTGTTCTTTCTTTTTTTTTTTTTGTGTCAAACTGAAAGTGTGGTCCAAAAGTCCCAAACCTGAGCTCTGCACCCCTGCCCCAGAGCTGAGGGAGGCGGGAAGCAGGAGAAGGCTGCAGCCGGTGGGCAGGGCAGCAGCAACGCTGCGATTTCGTAATGCCGGTTATAAAGTCCAAGATGATGACTGCTTGAGTGAACTCTAGCCAAAGCCATGCCCTTTTTGGATTAAGGATGTGCAGAAATACCAAACAGGATTTAGTAAGATGTTGGGATGAGAAATGACGTTTGTGTTTCTGGTTCGGATGATTCGAAAGATGCTGGACTCATTCATGTGCTGAGCATGTCTAGATCAGCAGTTAATCATGGCTAAAGAATATGCACAAGTGAAGTTTGTGTAGGAGGTTTCTGTGAACTTCCTGCTGAATTTCCTGCTTTCTTGCAACTCTTGGTATTGAGCTGGAGAAGAGGCACGAGGTTTGAACAGTGTCAGTTGTGCGGTGGGATCACGTACTGAACGGACCGTGCGGAGTACATCATGGCTGACTGTGCACAGGGAATGACCCAAGCCGTATAGAATTAGAATTTCTAAAAATGGAGCTACTGTGCTGTGCTTTAGGCCTGTGTTCAAATTTGCCTTTGTTTTTGAACTTTTCTTTCCCCGGATGTGGAAATTAAGGTGAATTTGGTCCTTGCTGTGGGGGCATTGGTTTTGTCTCCCTGAGCCTGGCTCTGCTCCTCCTGGGAGTTCACACTTTTGCTCACGCCTCCTGGGAAGAGGGAAAGGGAAATTATAGCAGGATCCTCTTGATAGCAGCAGGTACAAGTCAACGAGTTCTTCACCTTCCACTTCCAGGCCTGCTGTGCAGGGAGGGAGGAGCAGAGGTGCTGCCCTCTTGCCCAGAGGGTGGGGTAGGGGTGGCAGGAGCTCAGCTGCACCAAGCTGCTCTTGGCTCTTTTATCTTGTGGGAAAAGGTTTAAATCTGGGATGTGGAGGTGGATGTGGGAGAGGGAGAAGCAGTTCTGCCTCTGTGCAGCTCTGCCTGTGTCTGCAGCGGTGGTGGGAGCGGCAGCAGGGCAGAGCTCCTTCCCACCAGTCCGCATCGAAACTGGGAGAGAGTGGAGCTTCGCATGCCAGCGTCAGACGGGGCTGGTGTCCGCTCTGACTTGGGCAAAAAAACTGAGAACCAGCAAATAGTGCATTGCTTTGATCACAGCAGTATATTTAGATAGTGGATTTTAAAGGTTTGTTATAATGACAAGTGGTTTGAAAACTTAGTTTTGCAATTTCCTTTATGCTGAAGTTAATTGCTAGCAATGTTGATGAAGTAGGCACGCCTTAGTCTTCTGCTTTTTAGAGTACCTCTGCTGCTTACCTTTGCTGAACACAGGCAAATTTGTCTTCTGTTCTGTTTCGTGGCTGTGGAAGATACGGATTTGGCTGGGAAGCCAAAGTAGAGAGTTAGGGAAGCCCCGCTAACTTCATTTATTTACACATTTAATGCTAGTGTGCTTTTAATGGCTTAGTACATGTTGTAGGCACTTGTAATACCTCTGTATAGAGATGTAGAAGATCAGATACAAACAGGACTAACTTGAATCGTATCCAAACTCTTGACTCTAATAAAAAAAATGAAAAGAATTAAAAAAAAAAAAAAACAAACCTAAACCCAATCCCCATGCAGTCAAAACGACTACCCGTGAAGGTGTTTATCACTTATTATACTGGAAGAGGCTGGGGAGGAGTGGTAAAAAGTGTGATTAGCTGCTGTATTTCTGACGACTAATCTCACGTTGACCTGGCAGGTATACCCAGATCAGCTCTGGTTTTGCTCCAGTTCTGATCTCAAGTGGATCTTTGCTGTAATGTTCCTTTCATGTGACAGCATTGGTGCAAATGTTGTTTTTTTCCTCAGTCCCAAGAGTTGTAGTAAATGTTGTCACAATTTTGGAAGATTATGCATGTCTCTGTAAAAAATAGTAAAGGTCTTTGTTAATATTTAGCCCTCTATTTGTAAAATGTAGATGTAAAATTCTTGGTTAAGATGATAATCTTCTAGATGTATAGCTGTACGTAATTCACAATCTTAGTGTATTGATGTGAATGAACTACTCAAAGATGGGGCACTCCTGTTGCTTGCCTCGCACTTTGCCTTTAACAGTAAATGGCACAGATTCAGACTGTTCCTGTCAGCTTTAACTGATCAGTCTCTATAATTAAATCTCGTATTTGTCTCTGTTTAAATCCTACACGTCTAAGAAATTGGGCTGCAGTCTAAAGAATAAGCTTTTTCAGCCTTAAACTTTTAACACAAGTTTGCCATGAATGTCGGAGTGATGCAAGTCGTTTGCTTGCACGGTTCCAGTGCGCAGGTCCCGCTCTCAGTGGCAGACTTGATGTTCACTCGCAGATACGTGAGGTCAACTGATTACAGGATAACTGGAGAAAAAAGTGATTTTTCACATATAGTTTAAAAGGTGTGTTATTCGTAAACTTGATATCAGCATCCAGTTGGATTATGCTAATGCTTCTACTTTGTTTACAATGCAGGGAAACACAAGAAACCCGTCACCTTAAAAAGCATCAAAGATTTAAATTTACACTGTGGGTTTATTCTGGTTTTGGCATCCTCTTAGATTTCACTATATTCAGAGTAGTAGACAGAGTGAAGTCAGAGAAGTAAGAAGTTAGAGTAAGAGGCTAAAATGTTAGTAAAGTGAAAAGAATAATGCTTTAAAAACTGAGTGATGGGTTGAAGTTGTCTTGTTTAGAACAGAGTAGCTGGTTTTGCCTAGCTTTCAAAGTAATGCTGTAGCAAATACTTTATTTGTTTGTTTATTTTAAATAATCAGGCAGCTGTCTAAAAAACATGTAATAATGTCAGATGCTTAGAAAAATCATTTTCATTTTAGACTGCAAATTCTGTGGAAGAACAGCTATTTCTTTCCTGGAAGCACCTACCATACTTTTTGCAGATCAGTAAGGCACGCTCATAAATCTGTTGTCAGGAAGGATAGCACATGTTAAAAGAGTTGGTACCACATTATTTATCTTATTTTGTTTACTCCTTTAAGTCTCAATGCTTTTTCAAGCTCAAAGGGAATCTTTTCCAACTTTTTCGTTTGTGTGTGTTGCAACAATTTGACGTGTTTCTGTTAACTCCAGCAGCGAGACCAAGCTGCAAAATAGAATTTGTAAGAGAGGAGTTTGGCAGGTTTTTAATCTGCATTTTTGCAGTAGGAGAACACTGTATGGTCTAAGGCAAAAGGTTCAATATTGCCTGAACTTCACTGAAATTACTGTTTTGAGTAGAAATATCTTTTGGGAGTCAGGGAGCAAGGGAGACCTGGAAACAACATCAAAGCTTGAGGTTAGAATACGTGGGAGAACGGGTGCCAAGAAAGGTGTGTCAGCAGCAAAAATAACCCCAAATCTACAGTAGAAGTCAGGCACTGAATGGGTGGGGGAATAAGAGAGTAAAATTGCAGAACATTTGGGAGATGTAGAGGAGAAAAAGTACTTTAGAAATGAATGGGAGATGTACAGCGTGGGTTGAAGCAGCTAAGTGATTGAAGCAGGTGAAATGGTTTGGAATAGTTACTTGCCTGAGGACTTTGTGGATTTTTTCATTTTTTTGTTAGTGCACAAGCTTTCCCTGTCAGAAGCTAGCTGCAGATTGGGGGTTACAGCTCTCCCAAGTCTGAGGTGTCTTAAGTTGGACAAACACCTTCTCAGTTTTGAGGAGTTACGGTCAGGGGGATTCTTAACTGAGGTCATTATTTCGGCAAAACAGGTACAGGGGCTCACTGTGGGTGCTTGCATCCCTCCTTGTTTCCTTCTGTGATCAGAATTTTTTTTTTTTTTTTTTTATTAGCAGCAACATGAACCGTGAAGACCGGAATGTGCTGCGTATGAAAGAAAGGGAAAGGCGAAATCAAGAAATTCAACAGGGTGAAGAAGCCTTTCCACCTAACTCTCCTCTCTTTGCTGAACCATACAAAGTTGTGAGTTTATGCAGTTCTTACAAATGCAGTTTTTATAGCAGAAGTTGTATGCAAATTTGTGGTTTGGATTTATTATCTGCATTCTTTTTAGAGTCACAGCTCTTATGTCAACGATGTATTTAAGCAGGGCTTGAAAATAAGGATGGGCAGTTACTAACCAGCTCTGCTGGGAGATTTGTAATCATACTTATGAAGGAGGGGCTGCTTTGCAGGGAGTGAGAAAAGGGATGATAAAACCATAAATTTTTTTGGCTTTCTTCTGCCTTTGCTACAGTGACTCAAAAATAATTAAACTGTCCATTGTGTCATGCCCAATTGCTTTTTTTCGGGTGCTTTAGCCTGTTGCTAAACTTCTAACCTTCAATCAATGTGATCCAGACCTGGGTAAGTTCAGAAAGAGAATGTTTAAATAGGAGGTTAATTTTAAATGCTGAAGTGCCTGATATGACAGAATTATCAGCTTTAACTAGTATGCCAGTTGTTTGTATCTGATTTTTTTTCTAGTTTGTTTTGAAGGAGTTGGCCCTGTTTATCATCTCGTACAGCTTCAGACCTGGGCTAGGTTTCCTTCTGGGTTTGATTTGCTGAACAGAACTGGGAAAAATAACCTAGTTTTGGGAGAGCTAAAAAAAAAACCATTTAAGATTCTCCTTATGTAGCTCAAAACTCACTTTGAAAGCAAACCGGTTCCCTTATCACAATTTCAGCTGGTTTGCAAGAAGTAAAACACTGTGACTGAAAACTGTCCTGCAGGAGGAAAGTTGAGAGGTGTTTTTTGCTTGGAGTGGGTTTTTTTTTCATTATTATTTGTTTATTCCTGTCCTCCCATCACTTTACTGTGCTTAATAACCAGACCCTGCATGTATGAAGTTAACTAGAGCTTGTTGGGATGCATGGGTAATGACACAGTATGCCCGAGTTGAAAACAAACTGGCTGTATAAGAACGAACACTTTCTTACGTATAATCTTGTTGGCAACAAGACTTATGCCAGTATAAGTACCGATTAAAAATTACATACAGTGGTGAGGTTAAGCTGATTTTTATTTTACTGTTAATTAAAACTTTTTAGGTCTAATACATTCTGTATTAGAGAAACAGTCTTTAAGGTAAGAGTCTTTAAGTTGGCAGTAAGCACCTGCAATTTTTAAACTTGCATCCAGCTCACCAGTGCATTATCTGAAGCGCTGATTAGTGCTGTTTCAGCTGTGGGGCATTAAATTATTGCTTTAAAAACTAAAATTGGGAATTGGGAACAGTGGCGAAAAAGACAGGCATGCTAGCCATGATCTTAGCCCTGAAATTTAGATTAACTGCAGTAGTTGTCAGGTCAATTAACTGAAAGCGGAGTTGTGATTTTTAAAGCATTGATTTTTTAAAATTATTTTCACAGACCAGCAAAGAAGACAAATTGTCTAGTCGTATTCAGAGCATGCTTGGTAATTATGATGAAATGACGGATCTTATAGGAGATAGATCGCTACAAAAGCTTGTTGCAATTCCCAAACCAACCGTACCATCAGCACCAGATGAAAAATCAAACCAAAGCTTCTTTGGTGATCAGAGACACAATACTAGCTCACATCAGAGCAGCAAATGGACTCCTGTAGGACCCGCACCTAGCACTTCCTCGCAATCTCAGAAACGGTCCTCGGGTTTACAGAGCGGACACGGTAGTCAGCGTGGCGGTGGCAATAACACTAGCAGTAGTGGCCAGAGGCACGACCGTGACTCGTACAGTAGCAGCAGCAGCCGCAAAAAAAGCCAGCATGGGTCTGAACACTCCAAACCCCGTTCTTCCAGCCCTGGAAAACCATCTGCTGTTTCTTCGTTGAGCTCCAGCCATTCAAGATCTCATGGAAATGATCACCACAGCAAAGAACATCAACGTTCAAAATCTCCCCGGGATCCTGATGCGAACTGGGACTCTCCTTCCCGTGTGCCCTCATTTTCAAGTGGACAACACTCTAATCAGTCTTTTCCACCTTCACTAATGTCCAAGTCCAGTTCAATGTTACAGAAACCCACTGCATACGTGAGGCCGATGGACGGGCAGGAATCCATGGAACCAAAGTTATCCTCCGAACACTACAGCGGTCAGACTCACAGCAGCAGCGTGAATGAGCTGAAGCCCAGCAGCAAAGCACATCTAACCAAGCTGAAAATACCTTCCCAACCACTAGATGTAAGTTGCCGTCTCTTTCCTGGCTTCTTAAGTCCAAGTCCCTTTGGGCTTGGATTTTCCAGCTTCTTTAAAATCCCAACCTACGCAATCAAAATTCAGTTTTTAGTAAACACTGTCTTTTTGTTACACAAAGCATCTTAAACTTAGGCAGTGAAGACCTGTATTTTAAATGGGGAATGTGCAAAATTCTTCTGCTTCTTCCATGTGGATACCATTATTTTTATTAAATAAAGAGTATGAGACGTTCAGAAAGGCTAACTTAACCCAGAGAGGCTAATTTTTGTAGAGTATTTCTGTAGTCAGAAGTTAGTGAAATAGTAGGATATTCACAAATATTTTGACAAGCTAGAAACATCTCTTGTTGTTACTGCGAGCTGTGTTGTCTTAGACTCGTGATACTATCTGCATGTATCAGATTTTCTTTTGAAGTGTGTGGCAATTACTAGATGTGATTATTATACCTTCACCTAGGGAAAATAAGCTAACCCTAGAGCACACCAATTTGAGCAGGTTTCAGAACTTTTGTTGGCTATGCTGGAAACAAAATACTATTAGGTGAACAACTTCTAGTAGTTTGGTAATTCTCGTCTGGTTAAGGCACAGTCTCTGACTACAGCTCACTTGCAAGGAGAGTGCCTTTCTTAACAATAAATTGTCATTGCATCTCCTGTTTGCTTGAATCGTGGTAGCTAGAGAAAAGCCGTTGTTCCTGGGATTTCAACAAAGAGCAAAGTAAGATCCAGGACACCGGTAACGAAGTTCAAAAATAAATTGAAGACTTGACACGCGAATGCTGATGCAGTGAATCGTACTGTGGCTTTGCCTCCTTTCTGCTTGTAGCAAGCAGGGATGCAGAAGGTTCACAGTTCCATAATTATTGCTGTTTCTGGATTCGTGCTGTAATGTATGTTTTACTTGATAATGCGGTTTGTCATCACCGTGCATTCACAGTCATGCACTTGAATTCAGATATTAGCCAGTGGCTTCTTCCAGGAAATTATTGGAAGCTACGAGTCTCTTCCCTTTCTCTCTACAAGTTTTTATTATCACTGACTGCCTGTGATCACTTGAACTGTCAAGTGAAAAGTAAGAGATTGTTGTCGCAGTTTTATAGATGCCATGTATTTGCTTTTCATAACTGGATGTGACTCATTCCATAAAAATATGGATCTGTCTGATATTAAAATTAATGTTGCTGAAAAGAATTAGCAAGGACTGTTTGTATCTGTATAGACTCCATATGAATCATGATAAAGATAGAAGTTTATTTTTAACTGTTTCTAGCCCCTGGGGTCTTTTAAGGAAAATTTGCTTTAGGAGATGTTAATCTTGAGTTTTGATTTGTAGGCATCAGCATCTGGTGATGTGAGCTGCGTGGATGAAATCCTAAAAGTAAGTTGTCTGTGCTTTTGTTCATAACTCACTTGTTGAAAATACGAACGCTACTAAGGAGGTGGAAAGTGCTCTGCAGTTGATTAGTGCCTTCTAAATTGACTTGGCTGCAAGTCGTTCCAGGAAGGCTCTTCAATTACTCCTCCAGTGCAGGTAGACTGGGGAAAACTGGAAGCAGAGCTGTGCGTGAGCTGGGCAGCACTGGGTGTTGCTGAGTGTGCACATCTCCTGGATATCCTCACTGCATTCCTGTTCTTCTAGGCCACCTCCCTGTTAACCTAACCAGAATTACCCATTTCTTCCATCAAAATACAGTTCTTGCATTCTGACATCTTTTTAGATTATAGTAATTATTTTGCTACCCCACTTGCCCTTCTCTTCTACCTGGGTACTTTTCTCAAGTCTTTTTACCCCTCATGTGATCCCCCGGTCATATGTCTGCTATCACAGAAGAATCATCAGATTCCCCTGGAGCATTTCCATGGCTCTGACCTTCGGTGCTCCATGGCCCTTGGAGATGCTATGCAAGAATACTGGGCAGTTTCTTTTCAGCTTCAGGTGTTTGATTTTCCCCTTTTTCCTCAAACTTTATAGGTGTCCCTTTCCTAGGATTCTTCTTTCTGCCCCTGTATCCTACATGTGCTTTTCTCAGTCTGAGATGATCAGACTCTGCCTTCTACTGCAGTTTTATGTTCAGGCCAACCAATTTTATTGATTTTATGCCTTTCTGCTTGTTGTTATGTCTGAACTATCTGTTCTCATGGGTAACAATTTAAGATTTAGGTTTATGTGCAAAATCATTACACATTTGGGAAATTGAGACTTGAATATAAAGCTTAGTGAAGTGTGGACAATGAACTGAAAATTGAGGCATGGGGTTACCGTTTAAATCAAGATTGTAACTTGAAATCTTCACTTTAATGTTGTTGATAGCTTTCCTTTTTTGTTCTGGTTACAGGAGATGACCCATTCTTGGCCTCCTCCACTGACTGCTATTCATACACCATGCAAAACTGAACCGTCAAAATTTCCTTTTCCAACAAAGGTCAGTGCTGTAGTCAAATACTGCATGCAGTTGAAAGAGAAACTCCTATTAAAGATCAGGATCTTGGAACTCTTGAATTCAGTTCTGTACAGTTTCGTATCTCGTTATCTTGCTTCACAGCATTGGTCAGCAGCAGCCCTATAAAGAATGTAATCGTTTTTCCTCTGCTTTACGTACGCACAGCAGTATGCGAAGAGGTCTATCGTGTAACTTTGTACTTTTTAATTTTTGTTTCATAAATTCAGACCTTCAGGGTACTTCTGAAGCATGAAAATGCCACTGAGCCTTTTCCCTATTAGGGAAACGCTTTGCACCATTTTGTGTAGAGCCAAGCAAGTGTCATGTTTACCTCCATCTCGCACAGTAATGGAGGCTGGCTGGGAAACGCTAAGAAATCTGAATGTGCTTTTCTGCATAAACTGAATTTTCCTCATCATTTTGAATTCCTTTAATTGTTCTGTTAGATCTTTCAATTACAAAAAAAATTAAAACAGTATCGAAGTCAGATGTTTTGCTAAAGAAATTTTCAGATCACTTGTTCCAAAAGATCCTCTCCCGAACCTCCTGTGTACTTAATAACTACTGAAGTGTTTAAGCTATTAATTCTAAAGAGAAATCAGCCGCTCTTTGCTGCTGTTGACAGCACAGGGCATGTTTCCAGGAGACCTGCTGGAGCTGACACCTCTGAGGAAGGAGTTCTCTTGCTCTCAGCTGCTCGCTCCCTCCCCTGAGGCTGGACCGGGCAGCCCCAGCTGCAGGGTTTCGAGGCAGACTGGCGCTGGCGACTGTTTGCCTTGAACTACAGCTCCGCAATCTGCAGTATCTTGGAAGCTGACGGTAGGCGGGGTGGAGGTAGGCAGGGCAGATAGCTGTGGGCAGCAGCTTGAGCGAGTACGGTTCGGCTTGCGATAGCTGACTCATTCAAGAATTCACGTTGCGTTTCCTGTATCTACTGATTACCAGGAAAAGACTTAACTCGACAATATGATTTTTCTCCAGACTCAACGTATCTCTGAAATGGATTGGGGCACTCCACCCCTCATTTGGCATAACTTCAGAGTGAAGAAATTACGCTGTTTGTCCTTTAAAACTTACCTTCGTAATAATTAAGGCTACACTTTTTCTGACCAGACTGCTGTTCTGGAGCGCTGCTTGCTGCTATTAGTTTCCAGTTTGATCCAAATTGCTCCCCAAACCAGAACTGCTCAGTGCAGTATTGTGAGATTTTTCTCACTGAAGCCTCTGATGTAATCTGTCTAAACCGATTTGCTTGTGCTTTGACATCACCTTCTTTTGGCCAAAGGTTCCAGGTCCCACGTTGTAAGTGCACATCCACAGAGCTCCTGGGGAGGGGTGCCAGGTGAAACAGTTCAGGTTCTCGTGCTGGGTGAACATCCCAGAGCTCTGGGCCGTCCTGTTGTCATCACGCTCTGCGTTGCGTGGTCCTGTCTCGCTGCGGCTTGGTTGCTTCTCTCCAGTGAGCTGAAAATGCAGAACATACTGTGCAGTTCTCAGCTTTACTTCTGAAGGCATATCTGGGGATAAATCTTGTCTGTTTTCTTAACATTAAATCAATGTTAATCTTACCTAGATTACTTCTAGCCAGGGTTTATTTGCTGTGTCATATAAAACTGTGAACTTGGGAATAATTGTTACCTTTTATTGTAAAGAAAGAAATTCCTCACCTTTCCTCATCAACAAAGGTACTAATTCCACTGCTTTGAATATTTGTTCCTGAACCTTTGGGGAGATGTTTTCCCTTCACCCACTTTTGAGCACACTTGATTGAGGGGTTGCTAGAACTGTTTCTGCGTTTCTCTGGTGGTTTGACTCAGTTTGGGATGAAAGAATGTGTGCAGAGATAGATGTGTCTTTGTGACACCGAGAGAAACTGCGTCAGATCGCAGTTGGTGTTTGAACAAAAAAGATAGGTTGTGGTTTTTTGAACCTATCAACCTGGATTATGTTTCTTCACCCAGTTTGCAAAAAATTCCATTTATGGCTACTCTGAGTCTTTTGACTTTTTGCCAGCTTTTTTATTTTGTGGCTGCGCATCTTGGCCATGGAACTTTGTCAAATTCTCTCTCCGCATCCAAAGCCTATAATTTCCTCTGCCTTCTCCCCTCTGTCATTCTTGGCAGCAAGATCTTCTTAGAATTCCAGCGAGTTAGTGAGCCATAGGCTTGTGCAGTCTGGACCCAGAGCAAAATTCAGAAAACAAAACAAAACAGTGGTTTACTTTAATCAAGCAGTACTGTTCGAGGAAAGCTTGTTCTCTTTAATACTGTGCTCAATTTATTTACAAGTAATGTGCTGAAGTGTTTCACAGCATTCCTCTTGTGTACAGAAATTTGGTATATTTTGCCTGCGCACAGAAAATTAAGCTCCCTTTGGGGGACCAGTTGATTTTGTTTGTAAGACTATTGGGAAAAGGTGATTTTCCCTACGTGTAGGTAGTGAGTAGCTTGAAGGGACCCAAACTCCAGACCAGGGCCTCTCTGCATAACTATAAATATATCTAATAATTATCAGGAAGTCTTTGAATCAGATGATAAAACTTCATGAAAATAGGTCAGGGAAAGTTTTATGGATGCTATGAAAAAAATGTAGATTCCTGAGTCTTGATAAAAAATGTTATCCAATGACCTAACACTATAATTTTATCATGTATAACTTTTTTAAAGCTATGGGCTCGCAGTCAAAAACTCCAAGAATACTGGCATGTTTGTAAAATCTACTAAAAACCCCAGCTGTTTCTTAGAGGGTGGAAGTTTTTTCGTTTCAAAGCAACGTGAGAGCACTGGCAGTTTCTGTACCTGCCTACCTGTGCAGTGACCTTGAGGCGTCCCTGAAGAGGTGGATTCAGTCTCCAGGTTTGTTCCGCGTCTGCCCTGTGCTGGAGTTCTGAGAAGGCCAGTGGTGAATCTGCTGTAAAACAGAAACTTTCTTCTGAGAAAGAAAAATGTGATCTGACCTGAGATTTCAAACATTAAACGGAAATGGGTCCTGTTCGCCACAGCTGGGGCTGCAGCCCGGCTGGTGACCTACGAAGCAGAATTCGGTACCTGGCTGCTGAGCTAGCCAGCTGGCGAGTGGTTTTCTTTCCACGGCTGTGTTTGAGTGCAAGCTGCGATTTTGTTTCCTGCTTAAGTGTCTTCACTATCTAACCTCAGCAGTCTATTATACTTTGGTTAAAAGGGTTTCCTTCCTTTACGTTGTTTTTAATTTCTTCTTTCTGAAGTAGACCTTTAGAAGATACTGCTGTAAATAACTTTGGAGTTGAAAGTATAGCTTGTCTTTTTAATCTCCGAGTTTCTCAAAGAAATACATATTTAAAGACAAAATAGACAGCAAGAGAGTTGGAAAAAGTTGCACATGTAAACGTAACACCTCATTAAAGTGCACTTAACTGAAAGACTGCACTGGGTCTCGGAAGTAGGAAGTTGACTAAAGTGAGCAATTAGGCAGGTGCTTTCTGCAGAGTTTGTGATACGGATAAGAACGAGCACCCGTTCCTCCTCTTGTGCTCGCCCTGGCGCCGTTGCTCTGCAGGTGGTGTTTGAGTACTGGGTGGGCTTTGCTGCTTTTTTGACTTACAGTTTGTCAACTTGTCGAAGCTGACAGTGGAAAAAGGCAGTCGGGGACTCACACTTGTACTCCTCATGCCCATGTGAAGGATAAAAACCAGGTTTATTTGGAAGGAAGTGTAGCTGTTGCTTTCTGTTGAAGTCACAAGGCTTCTCTCCAACTTCATCTTCGCTTTGCACTTTAGGTCAATTTTATTTCTATTGCCCCTTCCTTTCTTTCATTTGGTAAAGATTAGAGGCATTTGCAGCACCTTACAAAGGGAAGTTGCCTGTCAGGTTCCCTGTCAACAAAATGTTGTTCAATGCATGATTGCAACTGCTTTCACTTTTGAACTAAAAAGTTAAGGGAAACTGAAAATATCAGAGTGTGCATTGTTGTGTAAAGCATTTATGTGTTTAAAAAAATTAAATTTAGTAAATCGTGTCTATAACTGCTGCATGTCACCCGCTTGGCTGTTTGGGAAGACTGGTTCACGGGTGTACCAAAACCCCTGGCATTCATTGGTGAATTGTGGTTCTGGTTTGCCATCACCAGAGCATTTACTAAAATGTGTGTATATAACTTTATGAATCGAGTCAAATATTTTCAGTTTTTATTTATGGGGCCAGCATTTGTCCTCATTTTAAAATGAGGTCAGGAAGGTCCTATTTTAAAATGGCACTCTAGCCTAGAAGTAGGTTTTCAGTAACTCGGTAGCCTCTGCGTATTTGTTTGTTAAAACAGTATTTCAGGGTTTCAAAAGAATTTATAATCTGCTGTGTCTGAGGAGTCAGAATTGGGTTTTCTGGAATGGGAATACTGAAGATCATGCAAGTGCTGAAATTTGTGAGGCTTCATCTTTCATGCCTAGATTTGTAGGTGACAGATTCGTTGTATATCAAAGGAAGTTACGTATCCTTGTTCGTTGGCTTTTGGACAAGTGAATTGTCTGAGTACACGAAGATCTGGCCGTCAGGGGGAGGAATGATGTGTTGGCCAGCGGTGCCTGGCTGCGTGTGCCAGGGACTCGCGTGGAGCAGGGGTGTTGGGGCAGGGTGTGCAGAGCAGATTTTAAGTTTCATTGGCTCTTGGGCTCCTTTGTAGCCGAGATTTTGTTGTTGTTGTTGATGCGTTGTTACTGTACTCGTTGCTTGTCCACCATGATGCTGGATGTGTCTGAAAAAGAAGAATGCAGAGAAAAGGATTTGAATGAAAATACATAAAACCAGCAGCAAAGCTTCTCTGTGTAGAAGGAAGGTAAAGAAAAACACACATTGAACGGTTCTTCTCCATGCTAAATGTACATGAGAAGGGAATTATGGAGGTTACACAGGGATTTTGGAGTTTCAGCTGTCGCATAGTACAACTGCATGTGGCCCTCCTTGAAACCAAGTGGGTGGGAGAGCCAAGCTGGGGGAGAGGAGTGGGCAGCACCCCTTCCCTGTGCTGCCTGTGCCGTTACGGCCCCTGAGAGGAGCTGGGGCGAGGTAAAGAATCACTCTTTCTGTTTTGCTATTAGTTTTGGGTTTTTTTTTTACTTTTTAGAGGTTAGGTGCCATCCTTTAAGTGAAAAGAGTATCTTGCTTAAAGCATGGGTTTTGATATGTTAAAATTCCCAATGAAAAAGCAGTTTGTGATCTTTTATTCCCTTAGGAGTCTCAACAGTCCAGTTTTGGCACTGGAGAGCAGAGTAAGTATATTAAACTTCCTGTAAGATGTTTAATGTTTTTGTTGTGATTCAATATTCTTAGTATGTCATGTTTTTTAGAGAATGAGATTTTCCAGACTGGTCATAGGATGGAGTCTAAATTAAGCTTTCTGCACTTTCTCAAGTTTTAACCTGTAAAACAATGGCTTGATTTTCTTTTTGCATTTCTTGTTGAGCTCTAGATAGTTAAGACTGAGTTGTCGAGGTTGTTACTATTTTCTAAGAGGGGGGGAAAAAGCCAGTATTGTCATGCTTTCTAATTCTTGAAAAAATGCCTCCTTGGTTGATCTAATTGAAAGTAGCTGAGTAGTAAAATAAAACACCCTTTAAAAAACCCTACTGCCTGCTTGGGGACAGACTAGAAACCAAGGTGGTGCTTATGTTTAATCTTGATAGAAAAAGCACATTGCAGTGTCACTGTTTGTTTTCACTTTGACATTTTAAAATCAAGAGAGAGAACTGGTCAGGAACTGATGTAGTAATATGCTTAGTAATGTCCTTGAATTTTTTTGACCCAGAATGCATTTGGAGATTGTAGACAAAAGCAGCTTTTATTTCTCTTTAACTGGATCATTGTTTTGAATATTACTGAAATTAATGATTTAACATGGGTAACGTACCAGGTAAGACTGAATTAGATTTGTGCTGTTACCTGCCAAAAGTCTTTCCACTCCCTCTAGAAGTGATTAAACAGATTAAATAGTAAAAGAAGAATGGTTTATTCTTAGGTATTCACAAGCAGCTTAATCTAAACACCTGATGCAGTGGGGAATTAAGGAAACAAATTAAAACTCAATTCCATAATGCCAAACCATAGACTTACGTTATAGGAGCAACTAATCTTCAGGTGTGTAAATGGAGAAGCGAGGTTAGTCAAAACACAGAACCATCTTTTAACTCCTGTTTGAATTTTCTGGGAAAATTTTAACAGCCTCAGTTCTTGGTTCTGTTGAACTATGCTTAGCAATTTCCCAGAATCAAAGAAAAGGGAAGGAATCCCCCCCAAACCGAAGAGCAGATTATATCAGTATATATTCCCATTGTAAGAATTGGTTTCTGAATTTGATTTCTGGATCTAAAGATTGCTCATCTGCTCAAAAGCTATGTAGGGATGCTGAAACAAGTCAGAGCTTGAGAGGCTGATTTATATCCCGTATCCTGCATGTGGAAGGCAGTAGATTAATCTCAATAGAAGCAAAACAGATTTTCACACCATTAATAACAAATTAAGTGTGTATTGGGTTAGACAGCAATGATTGAAATAATTTTCTAGATTTTCTTGATTAAATTACTTGCTGTATTTAGTACTTTGTCTCTGTATCCACTCACTTCTTTAGTCTGTGGGAGGTTGTACCTGGTGTCAGCTAGTTTGTGGTTTCTCCTGTCTGCTCAATCGTTCTTGGTTTGTCTCAGGCTGTATATGTGTGGCAACTTTGGAGTGACTTATTTTGCTGGCTCAGTTTTCAACTCTGCATTTGTTTCTTCTTCTAGAACGATATAATCCTTCATCAAAAACATCCAATGGTCATCAATCCAAATCGTAAGTGGCATTTCTCAAACAATAGTCTAATTTGAAGAGATTTGGAAAATAGCTGTTTCTTTGACTAGAATGTGTCAATTCCTGCACAGACTCTTTAGCATACTTCCCCTTAACTAGCAGAAAAAGGGGATCATCTTTAAGCAGCCATTTTATGGGACAGCAGACCGAATATTGCACCCTGGAGTCAGTACGAATACCCTGTGCTGCCTTTCTGCTCCCCTGTTTGCCTGTCACTTGTCAGGGTAGGTGTGCAGGAGTTTGGACCTCGGAATTGGCTTGTGAACCAGATAAGAATGGGCAGGGTGGGCCGGGGCTTATCAACCACGAGCATTGCAGAGCTGTCAGCTGGAAGCAGCTTGTAGCTGTTGCACAAACAGACAGGATGGGGAACTGTTTGTATTGGAGGAGACGGTAACTGTATTTGGGATCTAGTTCTGCTCAGTGTCTTAACTGACTGACAAACATTTCCGTTAGTTACACACACAGACCCAATTTTACCAGTTGTGCGACTGGAAGAAAAAAAGCAACTGGAATCTTCTAGATGGCTGTAGTCCACCTTGGTCATACCTGAAAATCAATTATATGCCATTAAAAGATTGTTTCCAAACAAATATGTCCAAGAAAATAAAGGTTTACCAGCTGATTATATGTTTAATGAAAGTGGTTGTAGATTCTGAAAACTTGGTATTTTCGGTTACATTTGTTGTGATGCAGTCACAAAATGAAGTCTTGTTCTTCTCCTTGTCTGTGCACGTGCCGCAGTGTTAGCGAGATAAAAAAGCACGTGGCCTGTGAGAAGGGAATAGAGCAAAAAGAAACGCCCCTCAATTGTCACAGACATAGAGTCAGTTTCCCAAAACCTTGTAGTTTAAGGTGCTGCTGATGCAGCCAGTTCAACAAGTGGTAGAAACAGAAGTTCGCTATTTGGCTTTGCTTTTGTCATAGTGGTATAGACTGCGACAAAGGACCAGTGCTATTGCCAAAGCTGGGGAATGTGGGGACATATAAGAACGAGGGGCAGCGCTGGACACATGTTGAACTGGGAGGCACAGGAGGAAAGTTGAGATGATGTTTACTGTGCCAATACGGTTTTAAATAATTAAAAAAAAAAAAAAAAAGGCGATAGTGATCTGGTCAGAAAACTTAAAAGGAGCTAAATGCGTCTTTTGAAAGGATAACAATGAGAAATACTTCAGGAACTAGATCCTACAGGCTGGTGTTTCTTTTCAGATCATCAGTAGAGCAGCTATACTGTGGAGCTCAGCAGTATTAGACTTTTAATCCTTTCTTGTTTTCTTTCTCCAGATGTGAATCGAACCAGACAGAGTAAGATGATTTATTTTTGTAATCAAACGTGTTTTTCCATAAGCACAAAGGCCCTGTACCCTGCTACATGTTTTCAGTGTGTTCACATATTTTCAGTATTGTGAAATCGTGTGCGTGTGTGTGACTACCATAAATAATTATGGCTTTGAATAATAGTAAAATAATTATGGCTTTGAACAGTTGCATTGTTGCCACAAGACAGGAAGCAGCCACTAGTGTTAGCTTTTCTGAATCTGTTTAAAACAGTGCTCTTGGCCATTGTGTGTAAGAAGTTGAACATACACGAGTTAGCTCCTGGTAAATTGTGTCAGGTTTCCTTTCTAAATCGAAGAGTGAACGAAGGAGTCAAAGTACTAGAATCCTTGTTCTTGGCTAAAGAATGTCTTAACTCACCATTCTTAAACATTAAATGTTAGAATGGCATCTTGTGGATTTCACCCACGCAGCCTACTGCTTTGTAGTATAAACATAGTATGTTGAAATATAGAAATATGCTTTGAAAGTAATTAAAGCACATGGAAAAACTTGTCTCACTTTCTCCCTTTTGCTTAGTATGTTGAAAGATGACTTAAAACTTAGCAGTAGTGAAGACAGCGATGGAGAGCAGGTATGTTCGTTCAATCAGTTTCAAAAAGCCTAGCGAATGCATTCACGGTTCAGCACTTCTGCAGTGTTCAATATCCCAACAGCAAACCGAGCCGCTTAAGAGGAGGTTTATGATTAAGAAACAAAAATCAAATTGAATGCTTCTAGACAAACCTCAGGTATTCTTAAATGTAAACTTGGGGAAAACTATTCTGTGGAAACAGTAAGCTTTTTATCTAGAAAATCTTGGTTTACTGACTTCATGTGGGCTTTCTCTGAACACAAAATGGCACTAGTGTGCTTCAGAACGTGCGTAAAGGCCCGCCATTTCAGGGTAGAACCCTTCATGTTCTGCCACTCCAGCTAAAGAGCACAGGGTATGAATGTTTCTGCGGATTAGTAACTTGGGACTGTGCTTGGGATGAGAAGGGGTGCGGTGTCTGTAACTGGGAGCATAGCAGCGCCTTGGGTTTTGTCGAAAAGGCTTTTCTCCTCTCTGTCGATATTAACTTTGTGCAGCTTCTGCCAGCAATGGCGTTTAGCATGCTGGATTAAAAATACCTGTAGGGTCTGTGCCACCCAGCAGTAAGCCACACTCCTCTGTTGTTTCTTTTCTTCCTGTTCCCAGTTCTGTTACTGGATTTTCTTCAGGTGGAAAGTTGGAGCTAGTTCGTTGGGTTGGTTTGCTCCTGGTACTGTGGGCATCTCAGGGGTGCGTGGTGAAATGTTGAATCATCCGATCCAAAAAGATGGAAACGTGGAATTAGTGAGTTGTGGGAACAGGAACTCTCAGAACTGCAGTCAGACTGTGTAGGACCCCGAGATAATAGATTTGTGGAGAAAACTCGGAGAAAATAACTCTGGTTTTCTTTCTATATAAGGAAAATGCAGACAATTTAAACTGCTGCAAGTACTGAATTTAAGATGCTGTTCAGGCTAAATAATTAAAAAAATTTAAAGGCTCTAACTGATGCTTTGCAACTTCATTGTGTACACAATCCTAAAGTAACTTCTGGAAGCTTCATGCTCTTTTTCTTAATTACAGGACTGCGATAAGACAGTGCCAAGGAGCACACCTGGAAGGTAGGCATTCCTGGTGGATTGCAGCATAGAAAGCAGAGTGGTGATATTCAGCCCAGTCAGCACTCTTGACTTGATCTCATTTCTAGAATTCTTGTTTGTCTTTTGTCTTGCATTGAAGTAAAAGGTGATTAGAATTTAATCGGGGATTAAAGTAGCGTATATCCTGCGAATTACACTAACCGCTTTGGGAAGGGGGGAAAAACAAAGGCCGTTGTTTGTTTCCAGGGTGAACTGTGTTCAGTTTTGTGGAATTTTCTAATAAATGTTAGTTAAAATATTACATCTTATCCTTTCTAATGAAAGGACTTCTAGGATATATTTGTGCCTTGGGTAGTGTTTGTTTATTTTTCCTCATTTTTGTTTTCAGTAATTCTGAACCTTCACAGCATAACAGTGAAGGAGCAGATAACTCAAGGGATGACTCCAGCAGCCATAGTGGATCTGAAAGCAGTTCAGGATCTGACTCTGAAAGTGAAAGCAGTTCCAGTGATAGCGAAGCTAATGAACCATCACAGAGTGCATCCCCTGAGGTAGGATTTGGCATGTGTTTGGGCTGTCTTCATTAGCTTGGCATTAATCCGGAGTTTTAAAAGCAGAAAAGATTAATAAATTTTCAAAGTGTTTAAAAAAAAAATAGACTGACAAACGTGGGATCATTTTCAAGATGGAGTGTTGCTTTGCTGAAGTACTTGTAACTGGATATGGTAACAACCCTCTATATAAGCACATGTTCGGTGTTTGAGTTGGAGGTGGGTTTTTACCCACAGTTAGCTGTTGGAGAGCAGAAGTTAGATATGGTAACAGTACCTTAAAAAACTACAGGCTTTTAGTCTGGAGAGCTGCAGCAGCCAGTATTGCCTGTGATAGCAGCTGCTCCGGAGGAAGGAAAAATGAGAGCTGTTGTTTGTACCTGTGTTCACCAACCTATATTTCATTTGTTATTTATCTCGGGGTTTTTTGGTGTACCTCTTGCTTTGGCATGCGGCATAATATAGCTGTCCTGTGGAAAAGATGGAAGAAGTGTGAACTATTTTATCTAACGCTGGTTTTTTTATTTGTTTTTAGCCAGAGCCACCGCCAACGAACAAATGGCAACTGGATAACTGGTTGAACAAAGTTAATTCACATAAAGTGTCACCAGCTTCTTCTGTGGACAGCAATATCCCATCCTCCCAAGGCTACAAAAAAGAGGGACGGGATCAGGGGACAGGGAGTGGGTACACAGATCAAAGTGGATCCAAGGATTCGATTTCTTCTACACCGGGGCGAGATTCCAAACCCACCCAAAAGGGCTCGGAGAGCAGTCGCGGCAGGCAGAAATCACCTGCCCAGAGTGACAGCTCAACGCAGAGGAGGACTGTAGGTAAAAAGCAGCCCAAGAAAGCAGAAAAGACATCTGTTGAAGAGCCTAGAGGAGGTCTTAAAATAGAAAGTGAAACCCCAGTAGACATGGCAACAAATATACCTTCAAACAGGCACAAGGCAGCCACAAAAGGCTCCAGAAAACCCAATATAAAGAAAGAGCCCAAATCTTCCCCTCGGCCTACAACAGAGAAAAAGAAATACAAGGCTTCAAGCAAATCTGCCCAGAAATCCAGGGAATTCATAGAAACAGATACCTCATCTTCTGATTCAGATGAAAATGAGAGCCTGCCTCCTTCATCGCAAACACCCAAATACTCTGAGAGCAATAGGACTCCTGTTAAATCTTCCATGGAGGAGGATGACAGCTTTTTTCGGCAAAGAATGTTCTCTCCTATGGAAGAGAAAGAGCTTCTTTCACCACTCAGTGATCCTGATGAAAGGTACCCACTTATTGTGAAGATTGACCTGAGCCTCTTATCAAGAATACCAGGGAAGCCTTACAAGGATGCTGACGCACCCAAAGTGGAAAAGAAAAACGTGTCGGAGAAGCACGCGAGAGAGTCCCAGAAGCAGCCGTCTGACAAAAGTTCTACAAAAGGCAAAAGGAAACATAAGCAGGTGATAATTTTGGAGAGAGAGATTTACCTGTTACCTCAGCCTCTTAGGGGATTGCTACTGGTGTCAAGTGTGCGGCCCAGCAACCCAGGTCATACCTCGGTGTGGTGACTCAGAGCGATTTAGGAGGGGACTGTGGCCCCCTGTTTTGTGTGGAACACGTTGATCATCCCTGGGCTGTTCCAGCAGGGAGTATTGGGGTTTTCTTTCGGAGTGAGGAGGGGAAGGCAGAAGGTTGTCAGCACTGTAGCTAGAGCTGGTGGAGGCAGCGCAGCTTCTGTTCCTCTGAGCGCTGCGTCCTGCCCTCTCATGCCTCCACTTGATCTGGCACCAGCCCCGATTGCACTGCCGGCCAGCTCAGGCGGCTGATCCAATGGAAAATTCACCTGGGAAAAAAAAAAAAGAAAAAAAAAACAAAACAACAGGCATTTTTCAGCTGGATCAGCTTCTTGAACCAGTGAATCATGCACTTGCATATTGCTGGGATGAGGGATGGGGCAGAAATGGGCCTGGGGTGTGGCAGCAGCAGAAACCAGCATCTCAGGGCTGCTGCTTCATTGGGAGCAGAGGAGTCTCTCCATAATGATATTTAATCTTTTCCAAAAAAGCATTTAATCTTTTCAACTATAAATAAAAAGCGGGAATGCCTGAGGGCAGTAAAATGGACAGGAATCAGGAGGGGAGCTGGATGGAAGTAATACTCTTGGAGGGGGAATGGTAAGAAGTAGTTGGTGGTGGGATTTTAAACTGCTTGCAGAAACCTCAAAACATAGACAACCTGTATAAAGTGCAAACCTGTGACTGTCAGATGGATTCGGTGATCCAATGAATTTTTACAAATTTTTGGTTTCCATGAAGTTAGCAGTGCGAAGCCCCGGTTCAGGGATTCAAAAATTGCCATGCTGCTCTGCTGAAAGTTTTATTTTGACAGGGATTTGGCAGTGGTTGTAAGACTTCGTTGATGTGTGTAATCAAAGGATTATATGATAACGTTCAGAGAGTCATTTGACTCTCCAGAGGAGATGGATGATTTCAGTTAAACCAGTTTTCCCGCTGAGCAACCTAAGTCAACTTGCTCACTTACTGAAATTACTGTCATCTAGGAGACTTGACATGTAAGTGAGGAACAGAGGTTTCTCCTGTACTGTTCCTAAGATTCCTGTTTTCTCTGGGTAAGGAAATGAAGTGAGAAAGCATGAGCCTTTTTTGTAAAATGGGGATAACTCCAACCAGTAAGCGAGTAAATACTTTTTGCAAGTGTTCCTGTGTAATTCCCAATGTTCCTGGGAATGCTGTCACGTGCTCCAGGGGCTCTGAGTACCCTGACTTCTATTTCTTTGACCAGTTATGCCTTTCAGTACACTTTTGGAGTTACAGCATTAAAGGTCTGTGCTCTTGCATCTAAACCAGAAGGCTTTGGTAAGACCAATTAAATTTAGGCTTTAGCCCAGCAGATAGCCTGGTTGTTGATTGGTTTGGATCCTCAGATTACTCCAATGCTTACTGGTGCACACCAGAGGGGCTGGAAGCCTGTTGGAGGCAACTAAAGAAAACCCCAGCCTTTCCCCCAGGTTTGCGAGCGCTCTGTACGCAGCTGCCACCGCCTCATTTCTGCATGTTACTTGCTCGTGTGTTTCCTTGGCTCAGGGTTGCAGCATCGGTGTAACAGAAATGAAACCCTCTGGGTTTGCATCTGGGTCATGTTACCAGATGACTTGCTGTGTGAGGCCCTATTTTCCATTTTACTCGCTGCATTGATCCTTCCAGTGCTTGCTGGAGACAGCTTAGAAATTTACCTTCAAGACACTGCGACTTTAGGATTAAATTTATAAATATCTAGTCTTCAACATCTGACCTTACTTTAATAGACTGCAAGACTTTTACCTTTTTCTGGCATTCCTGAAACACCTCTGTGAGGCTCCATGACGTAAAACCTGTCTCCTGATCTCTTGTTGAAGCCTTTGGCAGATTTTTCTGGTATTTCATGGTGACCATAGGTTTGCGCTAAGATGAACAGCTCAGCTGCTACTTCTTTTATGCAGACTGGTAAATTAGAAGCTAGACTTTGTTTTTCATTATGTCCCAATATCAGGATCTGGTCAAATATTTGATAGGGACTAGATATGCTGTAGGGCCTGTTTTTGTGGTCTGTACGTATCTTACCTGTACGCTGCGAAACGCCTGCTAGATTAAGTCTCCTGATGTGAAACATTGCCGCTCTCAGTGACGCTGTAAATGTGGATGTTTGCCTGGATGTATTTCTTGTTTGCTTTATTCAGAATGAGGACGAAAACAGAGCCAGTGAAAGCAAGAAAACGAAACTGGAAGAAAAAGCTCCATCAGGACACAAGACTTCTAGCAGTAGGGAGTGAGTATCTTGGCTATGTTTTCAACATCGAAGGCTCAGGGTGATCAAGGAGAAGATGGGAGCACATCTTCCCCCCTCTCCCCCTCTCCCCACCCAACAAAGAGTTTCCTCATTATTAGTCAGTGGGTAAAATTTCATTGTTTCTTACCCTTCAGAGTTTCTACTAGTAGCTGGTGAAAATTAATTTCCATAACCAAAAACGTTGGCCAAGGACAATTGTTTTACTTAACAATAGGAAGGCAGCCCCTCATGTGAAGGGGTGGTATCTTATGGAATATTTGCTTCCTGGTTTTTCTCTAATACACAGTGGGGTTGGGTTTGGTTTCAGAAGTCAGCTGTGCCCCCAGCTTCTCGATCTTGCAAGATCTGTGCTTTTGAATTAACCCAAGCTAGTCATTCTCCGTTTAGCAAGTTTGTAAACTGTGAATAAGTTACTTCACTGGCATTGTCTGGGCAGCTGATGGCTTTGAGATTTAGATCCACGGGTTCAGCCTCACATTTGCTTGACAGATCAGCTAAAGAAAAGTGCGAGACACACCAGAGCAAAGTAATACAGAATTAGCAAATCAATGACATTGTTTAATGTTCTTTTACTTGTCTGTTATTTCTGTAACTTGCCATGCTTTTTGTAGTAGCTGTTATACTTTTATTTGATTTATTTCTTGGTCAGTGTTAGTCCACAGGAAAGAGTAAGTTTTTTCCCACTCCCTTTTAAAACTCTGCTATTTCGGATCAAGCAGCTGAAAACTGGTATAATTGTGTCATGGAAAATATTTCTGTATAGTGACTAATTACCAAATTACAAGTATGTGAGAAACTGTAGCACACCAGATGCCAGAAACCTCGTTTGCCCATTTGGAATTGAACAGTGCCTTACTGTTTGTTAGGAAACAGGTGTAGAATGCACGGCTTTATTTCTAGCTCAAGTGTGCTTTTTTACCTGTTAGTTATGGTGTTTGCTTGATCGCCGGCGTAGCTGTATGAAGGACGTTTGATTAAATGAAACGATAGGATTTTCTAAAAACAATGTGTAGAAATAATTGTTATGGGAGGCCAGGAATAGCCATCAGTGGCCCTCGGCAGCCAAGGTGAGAGTGTACTGAAAGGCTACGCCGAGAAAGCTTTCCAGTTTCCAGGCTTCCAGGGAACGTTTATCTAGACCATCTTTTTTCTGAGCTGTTAGGCTGACTAGTCGGCAACAGACAGCCTGGCGCTACCATTGGCATTAATTTCTTACGTTGTAAGCGTTCAGGGTGTTGTTTTAAGAACTGTGCAGGGATGTGGTTTTACGGTTAGAACTTGTCTCCTGTGTTTTCAGGTCAGAACAAAAAAAATGGTGAAAACGAGTTTAATCTGGCCTCGTAGAAACCTACTCACCAAGACGATTACTCTCTTTTCCTCCCTATCTGGTTTGCGAGGGCTAACAACATTTTGGTTGTTTAGAAAAAGAAAAAAAAGAAGATTTTTTAAAATTTGATTGGATTTTTGTTTGTTTGTTTTCTTTGCTGTTTGGTTGGTTTTGGCCTTGTTTTTTAAGGAAAAAAACCCCAAACCTGAATTTGTTCGTTTGATCCAGGTCCTCAAAGCCAAGCGCTGTTAAAGAGAAGGACTTACTGCCATCTCCTGCCGCCCCGGTCCTGCAGAAAGACTCCAAGCAGGAACATGGGTCCCGGAAGAGGACGGTCAGTCAGTCGTCGTCCTTGAAATCCAGCAGCAACCTCAGCAAGGAGAGCAGCAGTGGCGGTAAAAGCAGCTCATCCTCTAAGCAGAAGAAGACGGAGGGGAAGGGTTCTAGCAGTGCTAAAGAAACCAAGGTGAGGGCTTGTTCCGCCAATGCCTTCGGCCTGTGTCTTTGCTTTGCACCTTGACACGCCGAGTACGATCTAAACATTAACTCGCAGTTCAAGTTAAAATGTCATTAATTTTAGGCATGTGTTGTTTCACGCCATGGTGCTTAAGTACCCTGGAAGTCTATAAATTAGAAGGCAATTTGGGAGAGATCGTGGAATACTGCTGCTTATTCCTGCCAAATTCTTATGTTAGTGAAAGGTGTTTAGTCACCTTGTGATTACTGATGCTGCTTATTTATTGTTTCATTTGTTAATAAGAAATATCACTAGAAAGCCGTTTACACAGTGGTAGATAGAACACTGAGGCTACTCTGGTCTCATCGGAGCGGATACAGATCTTGTCCTGATTTTTGAGGAGAGCAGGACCTTGGTCCCTGCTCAGCACCAGGAAGCAAAGCTATTGCTCTCATTTTGTGACACTGCAGGACCACAGAAACATTGTTTTAACTCCGGCTCGGGAATGTACAGTGCTCTCTGCGGCTGGAGTGGAGAAGACAGGGTTATAAAGATGGTGCAGAAAATGGTTTTTAAGAGATTTAGGTTAGGAAGATATTTAGATGGGATGGAATTTAAAAATATTCTAGGAAGATTACACTCTTAGGTCACTAAATTTTAATGTGCTTTTTAAGCAGTATATAAATGTGTATTAGTGGATAGAAATCAGCCTGTGAGGACACCAGAGGGTGTATTGTTGAATACCTGTGATGAGCAATTTCCATTGTGTAGCCAGTTGCGGAGCACAGCGTGTTTAACTGGGAGAGAGTTCACCTTTGCCATTCCAACGTGTGTGGCTGTCTCCAGGCTCTCTGTCGCAGAGCCCCGCAGCCTCCGACAGGCTGTGGAAGCTCCAGTGGTTGAAGCAACTGCTACACCTCCGTGGTTGGATTGGCAGTCTCTGAAAAGCTCAGAAGCAAAGTCTAAAAGTGTTCAGGAAAGGTAATTGATTTGGGGAGGAGGAGAGCACCTAATGGACCTTAGCAATGGCAGAGAGTACCTTAGTCATCAGGGTGGAGTTCGTGAACATCTGACCTGGGAGACAGGCTGTATTGCTTCAGACCATGGGACTTTCAAAGCCTGGCAGGGTTGGGTATATCAGTGGCTGCGTAAGACACTTCCAGGAGCTGTAGATAGTGAATTTACCTTCCAGGCTGAGGCTTTGCCCTTTCTTTATTCGTCATGTAGAAGTGTCCCTAAGCCAGTTGTTAATTTGTGAGGTGTTTATTGTTTTATACTTCAGATATGCTGAGTCGTGCCTTGTTAAAGTAGTCTGTGCTCTTCCTGCATTGCACTGCATGTTCTGGTACTGCTTCTATGTCACAGTGGTAGATAGTACCTTGCTGTGCGAATCTGATGCCTTGAAACTCCAGGATCCTCCTGGTTAGCAATAATCTGATAAATTTAGGTTATGAAACACATCTGTATAGATGGCCTTTGGTCATGATAAATCAAGAGAGCAGAAAGCACATATTTAATATGTTTTTTACTGTTCAGCTACTAAAAATGGATTCACAGAATGTTTCTAGTGACCAGTCTTTAGCCTGGAATGTCGTGTTAAGCCATGTATGATTGAGGGGACTGAGGACAGCGTGTTGTGAAGACAACTGACTTCTCCCTGAGATGATGATTATCCTTCTGAAATATTTTTTTTTTTCCAAGGCAAAGACATTCAGCGGAGTGTGTTGTTGATAGAAGTGAGAAATCACACAAATATTCATCATCTCTTTGTAAGAGTGGCTTAGAAACGTGACACGGGAGGCTCCGGGAGGGATTTCCTGGACCCGGGTGTGTCTAGAAAGCCTCATCTGCATTCTTTCCCCTAATGGAGATCTCCTGGTGTGTTAGTGAGGAGCTTGATTATAGCCTCTGTGCCAGCACTGGGGGAAAGCCTCGTGGAAGCGGGTTACTGTCCGTGGTCAACGGCAGCTAAAGCAGCTGCAAAACCGACCTTATCGCATATAATGCGTGAAGTCGTGGGAGAAATGGATAGAACAAATGCTTTTCTTGAAGGCAGAGAAGATTTAACTGTTCTGTAGGTTTATCATTTGGCAACCATTTTCCTTTCAGGAGAAGATTCTGAACAACTCATCCAACTGCCCTCCTGTCTCTGCTCAGTCTACGGAGGGTTCAAAGTCAAGAAGAGCAAAACTCATTTTTGATGATAGGTAAGAACAGCAAAAGGCGCCTTTCCCTTGGCAGGGCTGGGAATCCCAGCGCACAGCCAGCTTCCCGCAGAGAAGGGTGGTGGTTGTGCTTCACGGATGATGTGGAGTCAAGCCCACGCTCCGGAGAGCCGCGCGCTGCTGCTGCAGCGATGCGCGTGTCTGGCTGCTCCCGCCGCCGCTGCCTGGGCAGGCAGCACGGTCCTGGAGGAGGAGCTGAGCCTGCCCTGGGCGCTCCTGCCCGGCTTCAAGGGACCACGCAGTCGGCTTGGACAGCTCAGGGTCGTTCTGTTTGTAAATGCTGAGGGGGCCTTTTCGCCTTGCCAGGGCGCTGCTGCTGCTTACCTGCCTGTTCTCTTCTCAGCCGAGCCCCTGTCCTCTGGAGTCGGGAGTTGTGGTCATTGGTAGTAGAGAGGAGCCTTCGTGTTCTGAAATTCCAGATCCACGAGAGCAGGAGTGAGCTTTAATCCTGTGAGGTCAAAGAAAATATCTTGGAAAGAAAATAAACCAAATATTTTACCGTCTTGTGCAGACTTCAGGTTTCACTTGTACCGACTCAAGTCGCAGCGCAGGGCTTGCTCTTGAAGCGTTTCTCTTTGCTGTTCTTTAAATTCGCTTTAAGTGGATAAAATTATGTTTATACCAAACGTAAAAGAAACTTCCAGGTTAAGAACTCTTTGGAAGTGGGCAAGCGAGCTGGTTAGTGTTTTCCTCCTGATAGTTATTGCTTAAAGAAAAAAAAAATAAAAAAAGAAAGTAATTAAGTGAATTTGATGATTAGGATACACTGTCCATCATTTAGGACAAGATAGTTTACAGGGATTTTGTAATTATTCCAAGGCAAAACAGGGTCAAGAAATTGAGATAAGATCAAACTTTCTTAAAAAAGTAAAATCTGAATGTGTATTGAAGTACGGGAAGACACAATGAGAGCATCCTCCAAAGAACAGTAACAGTGCTTTGGAGTGGCGCCTTATGGTTATGACTGAGACATTTTAGAGTTTTTTAGAGACATTCAGAGTTTCTTGGGCCTAGAACTGATTGAACTAATTTTGTAAGTCAATAATCTTTTTAATATTAACTGCTGCTCTGTGATGACATCAGTTTTCTGTGAGTGGACTGTTAAAAATACTGATTTCAAGTATTTAATTCTTAGACAAGTAAGATAGGATGGATGGGAGAATTTATTTCAAACTTTAATCAACTCCTAGGTAACATGTTAATATATTGAAATGTATAATTGCAGCTTTATGATTACCTTCTGCTCATCTAGTTGTCTTGGGTGGCTAAGCACAGCAATTAACACCTGAATGCATCTTGATTTATTTTGTATTATCATCATAATTTTAAAATATTTCACACCCTCAGTAATACCAGTTTCTGGAGGCACTGGATTAATTTGTCCTTAAATTTTGTGGGTTTTCGCCTTCCCCTGCCCCTCTTGTTGGTCAAGTGTTTGGTTTTCTCGACTATCAAATGCAGTAAGTTTCACCAAATCATGTGCACGTATCCGCTTTAAAGTCTGTTTAGAATTGCCTGAAACCAGGGGACTAACTTCAAACTGTCTTTAACAGTTTTATCATACTGTAACTAATCATACTGTTGACTATTTTAACAACTTTTTAATCATAGTGTAGCTTCTGTAACTTGATTTAGCCAGAAAGAATACAAAGTACAGCACCATTAAGAGATTTCAGTCATAAAAGGAGATGCAGTATGGGTGGGGCCGAGGCCGTCAATGCGTGTCCTCTGTTGCAGGACTTACTCAGCTGATCATTATTTACAAGAAGCGAAGAAGTTGAAGCATAACGCAGACGCGTTGGTAAGTCCATCTCCAATACTCACCCAGCGTCTGCTGGGGTTTGTTTTCTGCTTTTGCCGTTTTGCTGCCCTTCTGTACTGCAGCTTTCTTGTGGTTTTTGTCCTTAAAAGTTGCAATCTCCCCAGTCTGACAGGTTTGAGAAGGCTGTGTACTACCTGGATGCTGTAGTGTCGTTCATTGAGTGTGGGAATGCATTGGAGAAAAATGCTCAGGAATCCAAGTCCCCGTTCCCTATGTATTCAGAAACTGTGGAATTAATCAAGTAAGCACTGCAAAGCATGTACAGAAGGCAAGCGGGTGGGAAAGAGGTCGGGAAATCAGAGCTTCCTCGTTTACTGAAGTTTTGCTGCCAAATTTTGAGATCTCTTATCGTGATCTGGATCACTTACCGGTTTGTTCCAGTTGCCGAGGCTTAAAGTGTTTTTGTGAAGGTTGAGGTGCTTTCTGCCGAGGCTCTTGAAGTCTCTCTACGATACATAACAGATGAGAAGTAAAGTTATTCCAGTTACTACCTCGTCAGCATTTTGTTTAGGGGCTGAGAGGTGTTCCTGAAATGGTGAAGATAGCTGAAGCTAGAAATTCATCAGAATGTCAGCGTTTTGTGAATGATAAATGATATATAATCTTTGTTTTGGTCTTTCCTTGATGTCTGTGTGTGTAGATACACTATGAAACTGAAGAATTACTTGGCGCCGGATGCCACGGCTGCGGATAAAAGGCTGGCAGTGCTTTGGTATGTGTGTCCTGCGCTTCGTCCAGCGCACGGCTTCATTGCAAGTATTTTCTGTACGTGAAATACTGTATTACACTGAGCTGTCAGGCGCTGCTGGACCAAATATATGAGGTTGCCACTTGGCTGTACGTAAGGATTAATGCTGTATATCTGACTGCTGTGAGTTGGGGCAGAGGGGACGTTGACAATGAGGGCCGAGTCTTTGAAATATTAAGGAGTAACAGCAGAAAGGACGGGGGTCCTTCCTATGTACTCGCCCCGTGGTAAGTCAAAATTTGGACTTGCCATAAAGAAGTCTCAGTAGCCTCCTAGATGTGTGAAATGGCCGCAGCAGGTGTAGAGGACCAGAACCAGTTGGTGTCAGGTGGAAAAGAACGGGGAGGCCCTGGCTGCATGCGTTAGCCTCGGCGTGTCCTGCCACGAGCGAAAAAGAAATGAAACCCTTGTCTGGGACGTGGCTCAGTGTTGTCAGTTCTAAGCTCAGAACTGGAAACCGGTGATATCAGCAAGATCACCGACCGTTACCGTTTCAGCTTAAGGCACACAGAGCTGGTTTTACTTGAGGATTTAAGGGTGGTTATGGGTTTTTTGGCTGAGTTACAACTTGAGAGCTGGCTTGTCAGAGTTGGCAGAGAAAACTTGAAAAACACAGCTACCAGATTTTTTAAATTCACTGAGTTGTGATAAACTTGACTTTTAACTGTAAATGTTTTGTTGTTCTGTCTTTGGTCAGTCTTCGGTGTCAATCTCTACTATACCTAAGGCTTTTCAAACTGAAAAAGGAAAGTGCATTGAAATATTCTAAAACTCTGACTGAACATCTGAAGGTAATTGCCTATGTGTTTTCTTAAAATATTGTAACCTAATAAAATTAAAACTTTACAGCATATAAAATTCCTGAATCCAGTTTTCAGGCTGCAACATGGGACCTTGGAATAGGCCCTGTGTAGAGCTGGCCCTTGAAAGCTGAGTAGTTGGGTATATTGAAGTTGAGTGTTGCAAGCTGGGAAAGGCGGCCTGGCCATCATAACCCTGCTGGGCCTGGTGTGATAGCTCTCTCTTCATCATTTGATGTAGCTTTTGTCAGCTTTAATCAATTTAGTAGGCTTCACAGAGAATTCAAAGATGTTTTTCTTGCTGCAGATGTAACAAGCTGAAACTTACCTTTCATGTCTAAGCCTCAGGGAATTCAGGACCTAGGGGCACATTACGTGGGCTGCGGCTATTCAGCCTTCGTAAAAGCTGGCCCCAGAGCCAGCTTCTAATCCAACACCAGATCAGTTTTCCTGGGCAGTGGTTGTTTGCAGTGGGATGCTCGACTTTTCTTTTTTTAATTATACCCCCCGCCTCCCCCATGAATTTCTCTAAATCCCTGTGCAAGTGACGTAGAAGTGCTGTCAGGGAAAGGAGGAGATGCATCCTTTGAGGGAACCGATTTGAATCAAGATGTTGCAGATGAGAAAAACAGTTACAGTGATTCTGTCACGTTACTCAGTCCTTCATCTGCACTGAGATTTTTTCAGAGGAACGCTTGGGGACAGGTAACTAACGTCACTGGGTTCCTCTGAAACTTCCAGCTATCAGTACTGAGAGGAATCAGGCTTGTCACACGCCTGACTTCTCAGATTTTTTGTTCAATACCAGTAATGACAGATTCCTTCCTATTAATGGGCTGAACACCCCAAAATGCTCTTGTAAGAGGCGAGGGATGTAATGGTTAGAACAGAGGCCTTCTCCAATCCTCTTTGTATTTAGTGGCTGCCTTTGTGTTGCTAAAATAATCCCTTGATTTGTGTTTTCGTCAACAGTAAAAAAGGGTATTTTCCCAAATTTGAGTTTACTGTGGTATTACTCAGAACGTTGGTTATTACTTAAAAGAAAAACTACACAAAAATCCATTTGGTCAAAAATAACCAATTCAATAACAAGATAAAGTATAACTAATTAAAGTATAAGCAGAAATAAGTGACAAATTTCTTTTTCTCCAAACAGAATTCCTATAATAATTCTCAAGCACCATCACCTGGTATGGGAAGGTAAGTAGTAAAAGCTCTTACCTGCATTTCTCCACTTCTAGCTCGTTTTCTACATAAACTGTGCACCTGGGCTGCTCAAAGAGCAGCTTTTCACTCTTGAGAGTGCTGGGGTGATTGTTCTCAGCTGTAGATTTTGATTCGGTTGTTTGTGTTGTTCTGCCATAGAAGGTTTGCAGACTGCTGCTTGTGGCAGCGGCGCTCTGCGGAGGGTCTGTCGGGCACCTCCTTGTGCCAAAAAAAACCCCCAAACCAAACAGGGTCAGCGTGTCACTAACACACAAGTCACCTCAGCGAGTGGTGGAGTTTTATTTCATGCTTTTCCCCTCAAACAAACAAGAGCTTTATTAGTGCTGCAAGCCCGGACGGTTACAAGTACTTGCAGGGCTGCCTGTTCCGTGGCATAGTGATTTACTTCTGTTCCTTAAAACCTGACAACGGCCCTTTGCTAGATGGCTCTGGGGTTTGAGGAGGGTTTGTGATTTGCATGGTGTCACCTGAAAGTGTAACGTCATGGCAGTACAGTTGCTGTGTAGTTGTGAGGTTTTCACTGTTATTCGTTAAGGTTCAATTTATTTAAACAACAAATTTAAGATTTGATTGCATTGAGAGATGGTGGGGTTTGGTCATTAGGTTCTGGCTGTGATGCTCAAATGTAAGAGCCGGAGGATTCTCAGCAGTTGCAGGAGCTCGTGCGTTCCAGTCATCTTAGGGCAAATCCTGGCTGCTTGAGGTGTCACGGGGGAGCGCTTGAGCATCTCGCGCCCCAAGGTGTGGGCAGAGAGGTCTGGGAGGGCATCGTCCAGCGTGGTGTGCCTGAAGTATGCGTGTGTACCCATGTTACAACCTCCTGTTTCCCTTTGGATAAGCAGCAAGCCTGTCGGGATGCCGTCTCCAGTCTCTCCAAAGCTGTCTCCAGGGAATTCAGGAAATTACTCTTCTGGGGCAGCCAACCCTTCAGGGAGCGGGTCTTCGGTGACGATCCCCCAGAGGATCCATCAGATGGCAGCCAGCTACGTCCAAGTTACGTCCAACTTCCTCTATGCCACTGAAATTTGGGACCAAGCCGAACAGCTCTCCAAAGAACAGAAAGGTAGGGGCTGGCGCCGGTGGGCTGCAACATCAGAGGGGCTGGCGTGTGCTGAAACGCTCATGGGCTTTGGAGTCACAGTTAGTGGCGCGCGGGATGGTTAACCAGGTCCTCTGCAAAGGTGGCACCTTCGGTGCAGCGATACCCCGGGCTGGTTGTCTTGGATAGCGTTGGAGATGTCGTGTTTCCGACCAGCTCTGTGTCTGAAACCAAATAAAAATCTCTGTGGCGTTCCCTCTGAAGTGGTCGGTGGAGGAGGAGGGACTTGGCACATTGCCATTTCTGAAATCCTGGCGAGAAACGCACATTTTGGGGGGAAGGGCAAGGAAGTGTCACCACAGGTTGGCCGTACTCTGATTGTTCTCATCAGCCAGTCTTCTGCAAAAGAAATTGATGAGAAAAGACCTTTTTCCTTCATTTTTATTCTCCCATCATTGAGCCATCTTCCATTGTGTCTGTCTTAACCTAAAAGGTTCGTGCTGAAGCGGTGGGGGCAGGCGCTGGGTGCAGGATTTCCCGTATAGAAACGTGGGCATCGTTTAACTGACGTTTCTGTTGTTCTAGAGTTCTTTGCTGAACTGGATAAAGTGATGGGCCCTCTGATTTTTAATTCAAGCATCATGACAGACCTAGTGCGTTACACCCGTCAGGGATTGCATTGGTTGCGCCTGGATGCCAAGTGATCCTTGGAACTGAAGGAATGGAAAATCGAACCCGTTTTTCTCGCTGCCTCTGATTTCTCTCCACAACACTGTGTCATGTCAATAAGGAAGACTGCCATAACACATTGCTTAGTTGACACTAAGAGCAAGGAATGCTTTCACCTGTCTCCCATCCTCCTTCGTGTTTTGTGTTTTAACCCCAGATCAGCTGGTTAATGGACTTTTTTGGTATTCCCGTTCTAAGTTATTTAAATATTTTAAAATTTGCTACATATAAAGGTGTAGTTTTGCTGATCTGTCGCGGATAGATCATTGGAATTCCAGTCATCATACATAAATAGTCAGTTTAAATCCTATTTATTTTAATTTTTTTAATTTTAATTTTGAAAAGCCCGCTTCGGGGTGGTTTTTAGCTATTTCTTCCCTAAATTTACCCTTTCGAGTACTTAGCAGAAATTAAACATAGACACTTTATTTAAGTACTTTGTGAGCTTTGTTACTCTGTAATGTCTTGTGGTGGTAGAGCCCGTAAAAGGAACTAGGGTTGATAGGTTCTAGCCTAGAGGGACACCATACTTTTCATGCCTAATGCCTCTGAGTCAACTAATAAATGACAACTACAGATTTATTATTGCAGAATTTGTACTAAAATAGAAAAGTTCCAGATATTCTTCTACGTATTAAGATACTTCATTTAAATGAATTATAAAGAAATTTATATGGAAAAGTATTTAGCTGGATCTGACCTGGATTGTTTTCCAGGCAGTTTCAAAGCCTCGATTAACACTATAACAATCACAAAACATTACAGGAATTTGCAGTTGATGTCATATCGAAGTAATGGTGTAGGAATGAACTTCGGTCCGGGAGGTGCGGTGTGTACAGGAAAGGCTTCCCAAAAGGACAATCTTGTGCTTTTTTGCATCTCTTCGTTTACAATACGTTTCATTTCTGTGCTTGTCATTTTTTTTTTTTTTTTTTTGACGCTTACAGAATCGGTGAACTTTGTGGTTTAAAAATTCCTACCAGAACTGTCATTTGCATCTTTTTCCATTGACTGAGAAACCAGGAATCTTGAGTGGACATCGAGGTCCACGTTTTCCTTTTAGGGTCTGATAGGTAACGGACACTACAGGATGACAGTGCAACAGCCATCGTGGGGTGGGAGCACACCTGCTGTCACAGGGAAATGGACCGTTTTGGTGCAGAACGGCTTCAAAACTTGCATTTACCCCATGTCAAGGAAGGTCCCGTTGATGTTTGATGGAGCGTAATATTCACTTGCGGGGGAGCGGCTTGGCGCGGCGGCAGTGGCTCACGGAGCTGCAGCTGGCTGCTCCCCAAAAGTGTCAACCAAAGTACCTTTCCACGTAAGGTGCTTGTCTGAGCAAAAGGTTTAAGATGCTACTGCTTTCAGTATCGCTTAGTGCCCCTAACATGTCTGGTGTGCCTTATGCCTTACTTTTAGATGAAGATTTTATGAACTGTTTACAAGATGTTTTACAGCAGGACCAGGTATACTGTATGCAGTGGTCTTCTGCAGTACTTTGGTAAAATTCCATTTCCTTTTTCCAAGTACCAGTGTCTGTCACCCAAACTGACTTCTCGTTGCGGTGGTCTCCTGTTGAAGGTCAAACTCGGAATCCTTTGGAGTCAGATCGTGGAATGCTGCTTTGTTTTCTCTCCCACTGATCCCTTTATTCCGTACCAGATAGGAACGTGCATGTTCAGGAAAATTATTGCACTAAATTTTTTGTGTAGTTGTAGTTAAGTGCCAAAATCACGGCAACCTCGAGAGAAGGAATAGAATTCTACGCTACTTAGTACTGCAGTATGTCCTATGGGCTTTAAGAGTTTAGAAGTTTTGCAAATTAGTAACCTACTAAAAGGTAGCTGCATATTCGTAGAGCTTCCTTTGCGTTCCAGCGTGTTTTGTACTTCCAGAAAAGCTTTGCTACGTACGAATTGATCCATGGTGAACAGACCTCTGACTTTTTTTCCATGACAGCCGAATTTACTCGTCAGGTCTGTCGGAGCATCCTTTTTATTGAATCACTGTGCAAGGTCACGTTTCTGTTGGTGTTTGCTGTTTGAGACAGAACTCTGTACCCTCAAACTCCACAGCTTGGTTAATGGGACACTGTCAACTGTTTTTCCTTTAATACTCTAAAGTGCCTAGCACACTTTTGACGCTATATAAAAAATACCTTTGTAGAAGTCATAGTCGTAGTTTTATTTTTTGTGTAGAGCTGCACTAGCCAGCATGGCTGTTCCTTGGCTTGCTCCTTTGTGCACAGTTACCATTGCTGTTAGCAGGAATGGTCTCCTCTCTGGGAATTTTTTTTTCCTTAACTAGAGTCCCACGAATACCTTTTGGTGTCGTGCTGAATTGAGCTCTTAAAAACCGTATTGCTTATCCCTAGATCAGCAGATCTTAAAGAAATGGTCTTCAAATGGCCGTGCAAAGACTTTTTTGCATCATCGTGTCAAAATGTGGACCTGAACTGGTTGAAAGTGTCCCACCACAGCAGCGTCCTTCGTAGTAAAATACCCTCTGGAGTTCTGTCCCAGGTCTTCTGTCTGTGCGGGAGGTGGGCAGTGGTCTCGTGGATTGGAAAGAAATGCCTTACGCATCCGTGGCTCTTTCAAACAGATACACCGAAACTTGGCAATTCCCAGAGTCATTCTTCATTTGGGATTTGCCATTGTTTCCGAGAGAAAAGCTATGTACTTTGTCAGATTCCGTAGCTAAAGTATGCAATAGGCTTCCATCCCCCTGCCCGAGTGCGGGCGAGCGGCCTGAGCCTGCCCTTCCGAACCTCTGCGCGGCGGCAACGCGCGGCGCTTCGGCACCTCCGCGCGCCGCGGGTGTGACTGACGAGGGAATCCCCAGCTCCTGGCGTCCCAAGTGATTCCCCAGACGATTGTACGTTGAACACATATTGGCGCCGTAATTTTAATCCCCTCACTGAACGCGGTCCCAGTTGGTGAATCTTAAAAAATGGCTTAATCAGACTAGGCTTGCTCAGCTGTCAAACCGATCTGAACTCGCAGGCAGACTGGCCAGTTCCCAGGTGATAAGGTGCAACCGTTAGAATTCTAAACAAACCTTCAGGACACCAGAGTAAAACAGCCCGAGACTTTTGTTTTGATTTGAAACTATGAGCCATAAAGCAGAGCGTAGGGATGGCTCTTCTTGGCTTTTGATGGCAGTATGCAATTTGTATTGTACGTGTCTTTTAATATATATGTATATATATATGAACTCAGTCTGTCCAAAGTATATGTTATACTTGTTTTTAGATTATGGTGCAACTGACTATATTGATATATTATTTATTGAGTGCTGAATCGCCATCTTATTGGTGATAAATCTCGCATATTATACAGGAGTGCAATGTATATTCCTTTAGATTGCTGAGGCTTGATTGCTGTGATAACGAAAAAACAAAAAAAGCCCTGAGATGTATTTATGAGTGGCCCCAACATACAGAGAGGCAGTACTTTATGGAAATAATGTAGCGCTTGCCTGGGGCAAGTAAAATAAAGCCGTAGGCAGAGAATTATGCAGTTTGCCAAAATGGCAAACAACTGGAAAGAGAGAGACTACCTTTGCTGTATTTAATGTTTCACTTTACCTGACAGATATTTGCCGTCACTGCAGTGTTTATGTTAAGGCAGATACAAAAGGGCCTGAGCAAGTCAAGTTTGAATTACCCATTGGGGAGTAAATAACTTCCAAATTCCTAGATTTCTGACAAATTCTTTGGTCAGGGTTTAAATTACTCCATCTGATGCATCAGTGTTACGGAAAACCCTGTGTTTCCGAGCCACAAAGTTAACGCTAGACATCTTTCAGCGTAGAGAGTAGCCAAAGCTTTTGCTAGCCAACTCAGACGAATCCAGACCTCTTCCAGGAGGCGAGTTTCCTCCGCGGGAAGGTTGGGTAGGTCGGCTCGAACAGTCAGGGAACCGCGGGGTTTGCCCAGCTCCGTTACTCTTCGAGGAATTGGCCCCTGCTGCTGTGATGCCCTTTGCAGATGGCCGTGGCGGGGAGGGAAGGGGCAGCTCTTCCGTCGGTGGCAGCCTCGGTCGCTCGCCACGCTCTGCCGGTGCTCGGCCCTGGCGAGCAATCGCGGTGCGGGGGGCGCAGGGGCCGTCTCGGTGCAGGCGCTTCCCCTGTTCTCGTTTCATCGGGAAACCAAGCGGAACCGCATCCGTTCCCGGCGCGAGGGGCCGGCGGTGCCGCCGGGGCGGGGGGGAGGCCGGTTGAAGGCCGCGCTCGCTGCCGCCGCCGGCTCCAATGGGCAAGGCGAACCGCCGGGGGGTCGGGCGCGCGGCGCTGCTGCAGCGGGGGTTTCTGGCTGCGTTGGCGTGACACGTCCGAAAACTCAACTCTAAGGACCAGGCGTGACTTTTGCAAGCACAGTTCCTGACGTTTGTATCTGGTCCCCCTTTTAAATTGTTTTAAGAAATTTTGTATATGGAGGATAAAGTGCTTATATATTTATTAAAAATCCTTTATCTTATTTGAAATTATTATTTGGTGAAGAAGGGTTTTTCTTTGGGGGGAGGGCTGGTGGGTGGGGGAAGGTAACTTTTAACCTGTCACTTATAAATGAAGCCCTTGTGGATCCTACAGGAAGGTACTGTTAGTAACTAATGGGATGTCTCTGTTTATGCTTTGTACATGACAAGTCCATGTGTTACATTTTGTTTCTATCAAGATATTTAGGCATCTGTCTTCAACCAAAACCTAAAAAAAAAAAAAACAAACTGTGATTTTATTTGTTGCAATACATTTGAAATTTCAAAGGGTACTTTGGGGCTCAAAATTAGGATTTCTAAGTCAGTATGTGCATTTCACGTAATAAAGCTGTTAATGGTGAGCAAAGTATTATATACTAACTAGATTTTTTCCACATCTGTATAGTATATTCTATGTATTTTGTGGTATTGAGATTATAGAAAGTTTAGTGTCTGAAACATGCGTTTAATGTGTATTTTTAAACAAATTTATGGCAATTAAAATATTTGGAGAAAAGGGTATCACATTTCAATTTGTAAAGATCTTTTTAACTACTGTGTCATTAAAATGCTTTGTACAATGCAAAACTGTAACTGGAGAAACTAAGTTTAATAAATATCAAATAGATTTTCTGTATTAAACTTCAAAACCACTGTGCTCGTCTCTGTTGCGTGGGCTTTCTCCTCCCTGGTGTTGCGTTTTTAAGCAGAGTTTTGTTTTCTGATCCTCCTGCTCTACGTGTAACGGAAGGAAAATCCCATTCGGTATTTGTGCCCCAGACTGGTTGGTGTTTGTCTAACGAAAAGTGGCTCCGTTCCCTTCAGCCCTCCGAGTTAACCTGCCACAGGCCAATACTGGGTTTTGATCAGTTTATTTTAAAACAGGCGCTACTTCAGTGGCGAAAGTCAGTCCAGGACGTTTGTGTAAGTAGATTTGATGAGAAGTAATTAAAAGCAAGTACTTGCCCTTCCCATTATCGCCAGATAAGGTTGGGGTATCGGAAAGGCTGTTGGTGTTATCAGCATGTTTGCTCCCTCTTCCTCCCAGGCCTCTACCTGAAGTGCGGAGGAGGATCCGCTGGCGAGACTGAAAGGAGACGGACGCCAGATCTTTGTGCCCTGGCCGGGCTGAAGGGTAAACGGCTGAAGCCTGGTGTGAGTTAAGCCCTCCTGTTGGAACGCCAGCTGCGGGCTCAGCGTAGGTGTTGCTGACGGGACAGAAGGAGAAGCCAGGTGCTTTGCTGAACGGGCGTTTTTAATTCATACCTTAAAAAACCAAGGAACACTAGAAAAACCCCAAATGAACAGGAGGTGCAGAGTCCTTTTATTGAGCTTGGCCAGAGAGTCATCCTCAAGGGTTGTGCTGCGGAGGGACAGCCTCAGTTAGGAAACGCTCTCGAGGTCTTTCAGGTCCTTCTGTCAGTTCAGAGGACAGACGTGTCAAACCCACCGCTCGCTCGCCGCGGCGGCGCGGCTCTTGCCTGGCCAATAAATACTTCACCAGCAGAGCGGAGCAGCGTTAGCAGTAACAGCGCTGGGCGCTCTCCAGCGGGCCGGGTCACGCCGAGGCTGTTCTGAGGAAACAGTGGTTCTTCCTGGAAAACAAACCACGGTCAGGCCCTGAGGGCTGGGGCTGCCGGCGGCGTGGGGCTCAGCCGGGACGGCCCTGGCAGCACTGCTCACCCCCGTACGGCAGCGCTCGCCTTCAGCTCACGCAGCCGCGCGCCTCCCGTTCCCCTCCCTAACTCTGCCCGGCTCGTCTGGATTCGTTCTGTGTTCCTTGTGTAACAACTCCAAAATGCCCCTGACCTGGGTTAGCCCCCCGAGCAGTCCCTGCCTGGCTCTGCCTTCCTCCAGCTGCCGTTCCCTTCACCCGTGTTAACCGGCAGACGCAAACGGTGCACTTCGCCGGCACTGCCACCTCCTGCTCTGTCTGTGTGTGGTGGCAGAAGGGATCTATTCCGCCCTGGCGCTCTCTGCTTCCCGGTGTGTGTACAGCAGGTGCCACCCAAACTCAGCTTCCAGCCACTAAGCAGTGAAGGTAACTGATCGATTTAACTGTTGGTGGTTGGACAATTTGCTCCTGTCTTGTATTTGTGAGAGCTAAACAGCTTTTGATAATTTTAGCCGTCTGAAACTACGAGCTTAAGTAATCACCTTAAAGTGAATGATACTGCTTTACATATGCTTTAAAGTGACCGGTCCTGGCTTTAATGTTAAGGTCTCCAAGTGGTTACCTAAAAGCTGTCCAGAATCCCATGTTCTTTTTTGCAAAGACAGGTTATTCTAGGTTGCAGCGAGAGACTTGTCAGCAAGGGCACTTGCACTCTGCTCTGTTTGCTCTGTTGCCCCATCCCTATTCCTGGTACCTTTTTTATGCACAGAACAAACTCCGTATCTCGTTTGGGTGAGAATAAGCGGGAACTTCGTCTACCTAATAGAACACTAAGTGTCGCTGAGCCTGAACGTTGGTCAGGATGAGTTACCTGCACAGCATCGTAATGCATTCGCTGTTATCCCTGCACGAGGCTCCAACGGGTCTCAGCGAGACTCCTCTCCAGAAAGGCGTCATCCGCCTCTGTCTCGTTGGCCGAGGCCCGCGGTGGCGCACGGACGCGCAGCGTGTCTGAAACAGAGTCATGCGGCTGTCAGGGGCGCAGCGGCTGTCGGCGCTCGGTCAATTGTCTTGGTTTTAAGGGAGGAACTTGAAATCTTTATCGTTTCAGATCATGGCGTGCTCTGTTATAGCTGCTTGTGTCCTAACCCCAAAGAAGTGTAAAAACTTCACTATGTTTTTTAATCTTCCCGGGAGGGAGGGCAGAATTACTGCTGAGTTATGCCTCGGAGTAACCCAGTATTCACTAGGCAGTCACTCTACTTTTTTATGATGCCGAACCCTTTAAAAGAGGGTTTGGCATCATAACACGCTCTAGAAGAGCTCCAACTCCTGCCAGTTATTCATGCAAATCCTAACAGGTTCATCGCCTACTGCCTATTCGACTGAGCACATAGGTAGGCACCGCTCGTTACCTGGCTGAGCAGCAGCAGCGAGCAGAGCAAGACGACGGCCAGCACCTTCCCCCAGGGCATCTTCGCAGGGCGAGCCGTCGCTTCGGCCGCAGGACCGGCCTCGGGCGGAGGAGGTGGGAAGAGCCCAAATAGAACGTCCCAAGCTTCGGCGAGATTTTTATAGACTTCCTTCTCTTATCGCTGCATCAGCTGTCAGTCATTGCGGGAACAAAGTCCGTTTGGGAGCAAGAGGGAATTACCAAGTTAGCGCCCGCCGAAGGGATCTGGTTCAAGGCCTGGCTGGCTGGTCAATGATTTACTCTCCTTCCACCTGTACTTTGTCTGGCAGCTTTGCCGGTTGTGGCAATGGCTCCTTTCTAAAAAAAACCCACCCGGCGCGTTACCAGAACTCCACGGTGCATTTGCAAGCCAAAAGGTGGTTGGCCCAAAGTATTCTGGTAAAGAGTGAAAGCCGTAACTGTCTGTGACGCGTAACTCCTGGGACATGCAGTGTGTGCAGCCCCGAGCGTGTCAGCTGGGGGTGAGTATTGCCTTCCCGAGCTCACCAGGAGCAGGGAATCGTGCTTTTGACTCTGCTGCTCGTTCTTGGTACGTGCAGGGATCACGAGGAAGTGACTCAACCTTCCTTTCCACGCACACGGTGCGCAAAAAGCAGAGGTCACACTTTTCGGATGGGTCCGGGAATGTAGGAGGTATGTTCTGCTGGTGCCTAACAGACCTCTTCTTCCCAGGGTCCTCCCATGTAGTTAAGGATAATAATTTCCAGACAATGATCCAACCCCAGAAGCAAAGAGTCTGCTGCCAGGGTGTTCCGGAGCCGAGCTGCTCCATGTGGCAAAACGATGGTGTCTTTAGCTGAGCCCTCCCTGCTGCAGCCTGCCCCCGTGACTCCCCGGGCGCCCTGTAATGGTGCCGACGACCTGGACGGGCTGCTCGTAATTTAAGAGGAATCTCAGTTTTTCCCATTGTGAAATGAGATTGCAACAGCCTGGAGAAAAGAATGTTTAGGAGGAGCTTGCTCTTGCCGCTCCTCACCAACGCCGGCACACGTGGGAGATGCGTGTTACCAGTCCGGGAACGGACCTTGTGGTCCTGGCTCCCACGTCCATCAGGTACAAGGTTTATGAGATCACCGAGCGACGCGAAGAGAACTCGTGGCCAGTAGGGGCAGGTGGTGGGGCACACGGTGGTTTGAGTTACTTCAAGTAGGAAGATGCCGTATAAACCGGTGCCCAGTGCTCCACATGGCACGGACAGGTCGGGGTGTCGCAGGCTGCGTCTTCGGTGGCAGTTACAAGGGGGAGCAGCGGCAGCGCGGAAGGCTGCTCAGGGTAAGGTAAGGCCGTGCTGTCAGGCCCCTGTCTACAGGTGACAGCCCTCAGCCCAGACTTCACTGGGATTAAATAAAACCCCTTCCCAGCATGTCCTCTACAACCACGACTGGGAAATCTGTGCCTTTCCTGGGGTGGTTCTTAGCTCTTCCCTCTGCCCTGTTTTCCTTGCTTCCCTGTGAGGAGGAAGCAAAACCCATTATTTCACCTCCCTGGGTCTTACGCAGGGGAGGAAACGGGACAGTAAATCACATCTTATCAAACAGCTGAGCTCAGAGGGTTTTATGTTTGGCTGTGAATTGCTCAGTGGTTTTTCCCCTGAAGCTGTTTCTTCGCAAGCGTCCAAGTTCTGTTTTCTGCTGTACCCACGAGGCGCCGGTGCAGACCAGAGGAAGGGCAAGCGGCGGCGGCGGCAGCAGCAGGAGCAGCTGCCTGGCTTCTTTGGGGGAGGATTGGAAGCGACAGCTTTCAGCTCTGACAGCAGCGACCCCTGCGAGTTGTCAGCTCTCGGCGCTCTTGGCTAGGTAAGGCCAGGGCTGTGTGCCGATATGTCAAAACCACGTGTCCTTCTGGGTTACTGACGGCATCAGCACGTCCCGTTCAGGCAGCCATCTGGCTGCTCTGTGCAAGAAACCGGGGGAAAAAAGAATAAAATCAAACAGCTGTTTCCACGTAAGCGAGTCGTGCACGCCAGTAAAACACCACGGCTAAGATTCAGCTTAGAGCAAAATAAAAAAAAAAGAAGACCCAAAATGTTGCTCTGTTGCCACTTCTAATATTTACCAAGGGGAGAAGAGGAATAAATCAGACTACTGACTCGTTTTCTAATGTCAAATTCCGAAATACCCACTGGCCGAACTCCCTGATGCCGCACATCCAGCAGGAGCCGGCCCTGCCCCGAACAAGCTCTGTGTCCAGCTGCCGGCCCGACAGGCTGGCCCCTGGGGCTGCTGTCAGGGGGTGGCTCAGTGGGGCCAGAGGAGGCTCAGTGGGGTCAGGGGAGGCTCAGGGCGGTCAGGGGAGGCTTGGTGGGGCCAGAGGAGGTTCGGTGGGATCAGAAGAGGCTCAGGGGGGTCAGGGGAGGCTCAGGGGGGTCGGAGGAGGCTCGGTGGGGCCAGAGGAGGCTCAGCAGGTCAGGGGACAACTCGGCGGGGGAGCAAAGGGCGCGGAGGCCCAGGCTGCTGACTCGGCGCTGGCACTGCAGCGGGGCCGGGGTGCGGCGCCCCGGGGTGCTGGGCCAGCGGCCGAGGCGAAGGCGCTGTTTGCCGTGATCCCCCCCGCGCGGGTCAGGCGCGGTTCAGCTGTCTGTGACCGGGGGCAGGGACCTGGGGAGCGCGGGCGAGGTGAGCTGCTGCCGGCCGCGGCGCGGCCGAGGGCGCCAAGAGCCGAGCACTGGCTGAAGCTGCCGCCGCCGGAGGGGTCACCTCTGCCCCTGCGGGTGCTCTGGAGGCTCAACAAGCAGGACACGAGGAGAGATTTGGATTGAGCCAGCCTCCAGACCCAGCTCTCGCCATCAGAGAAGCCAGCTCATGGCTTCCCTGCCTGCAAAACACCAACAAACTGCACGAGTTCGGTTGAAGCACAGCCGGTTCTCGGCGCAACTGGCAGCACTGGGTGGCTCGTGTTCCTCCTGTTTGTGCCAAGCTCCGACTGGGCTCGGAGCGGACACTGGAGTGGTAGGAACAGCCCCGAGACTGAGCATCGTCTCACGTGCTTTTAAGTCATGTTAAGGGCCCCAAAAGTGTAAAACATTGAGCTGTAAAAATTGCAAACTTCAAGCGAGGGACTGAGCATCCTCCTCTCCCAGCCAGCCCAGCACTGAGCGCGCCGAGAGGCCGACGGAGGGAACCAGCACTCCCAGTACCAGCCACAGGAACAGCACGACAGGGAGATACAGACCTTGCGTTGCTTGGCGGGGGGTGTGAGCTTGGGATGGTCAGCTCGGGACTGAAAGGAGGGAAAAAAAAAAGAGGATAAAGGAGCCAGCCAGGCGCTCTGCACTTCAGTGAGGCCTGCTGGTACACTCTGAGCCCCAGGCTGAATTGCTTTGTCACTTTAATAACTTTACTACTGGCATTTGTGTTTGAATCATCTTCAGGTATGAAACAGCCTCGTTTCTCCTGGTAGTTTGCAAGAAGCACCTTCTAATCCAGCCTGTGAACCCCGACCAGGCAGCAGAATTGCAGTTCAGCATCTGATTAACATTAATAAATATGGTAATGACGGAATTGGTACCACAGAATCGCAGCACAGCCCAGGTTGGAAGGGACCTTGTGAGAGCACCTGGTGGGAAGGGAGCCCAGATGAGGTGGGCTCGCACTGGGTCCGGTCACCTCCTGAAAACCCCCCAGCTGGGGACTCCACCACCTCCCTGGGGAGGTTGTTCAGTGATTAATAGTTCTCACCGTAAAAAAATTCCTCCCTCGCCTCGAGATGAAACCTCTCCCGGTGCAGCTGGTACCTGCTGCCCCTCAGCTCCTTCACAGGGGCCAAAGCCCACGCTCCGTCCCGAGCCATCAGCCGGCTCGTGCGGCTTTGGTCAGCACCAGAACAAGTGGCCTAATTGTTTTTCACTGTTCTCAAGGAAAAGCAGTGATCAGAGATGGAAAGGGAGCCACGAGGTGTTATTTCCAGTCTCCTCCAGCTGAAGGCAGCCCTCACTGTGCTTGTTATACTGAGAAACGTTTCAAAGCGAAGAAAAAAGCCTAGAAATGCTCCAGTATAAAGAGTTTGCTCATACAGAGGTTTAACCCGGTTATCTCCCAGAGGGACCCAGAGATTTGATGCCTTACACATCTCAAGACACAGATTTCACATGAAGTCGTGGGGCAAAGTTTATTAGACAAGACTTATCTCCTGCTCAAGACCCTTCCAGCCGCGCGAAGGAGCTTGGCAACGCCAAGCTGACACCACAGCGAGGTAAACCAACGTCCTCATCACTGGTCGTTTTCATAGTCCGCCGGGTTCTTCCTCTTCAGTCTCTCAAACTCCTGCATCCCCCAGGAATAAAGGAGATAGCCCGCCACAAAGGCTGCAAGGGAAAGGCCACACTCACAAGCCGCCCAGCCTCAAACACCCCCAACTTCCCTGGGTTTCTGTGACAACGCCACCATGACACAGACCCCCTCCCTTTGGGCCTCCCCAGCCCCAAAATGCCGGCGGCGAGGCCTCCCTTCTCCCGCCGTACTCACGGGGCGCCACCTTGAAGACCTGGGAGCTGAACCGCCGCCAGACGTTGGGCAAACCCTGCGAGAGGGCGTTGGGGAAGGCGCGTTGCTCGAAAGGCGAGAGACTGTAGGTGATGACATGGCGAACCCGCGCCAGGTTCCCGAAGTGACGGCCCATAGCGCCCCGGTCACCTTCTTCACGACCGCGGCTGCCGCCGGCCGCCCCGGAAGCGGAAGCGGCATCCTGAGATGCCGCTTCCGCTTCCGGGGCGGCCGGCGGCTGCCGCCTGTGGGGGGGTGGGGGGTGTTTTCCAAGCGTATCCCGATTTCCCTGTAAAAGTTTTCGGTGTTTTTGAGTGCGATCGCGATCATTTAACGGCGATGAAATCCCCCCCGGAGAGGTTCCAGCCTCACGGGAGCGCCTCCATCCCAAACACAACCGTGTCGTCATCGATGAGGTCACCTCGGCCGTGGTTTTCCCGCCTCAGCAAGGGGGTTCTTTGGGGTTCGAGGCCTCCTTAGAAACGGCACTGACGGCTGAAAATGGCGTAGTGCAGAAATCTGCCGTGGAGAAGGCGAGCCCGGCCTCTGATCCGTGGCACTGACCCAAACCCACCGTTTCTTTAAGTTTTTTTCAGCACTTTGGCCTAAGTAGGGTTTTGCACCTGTGCCAAAGAAAGAATTAACTTTGTTTTCCTTCCTCGGCGTAGATGAATTCTCACCCAGCAGCAGCTACGCTGGGCAATTTGATTTAAAACAATCCAATGTATCGTAGGCTGGGAATATTTTTTGTGTTTGACATAGAAACGCCATTTCTTTCACTTTTTTTCCAGTACTTTGGCCTAAGTAAGGTTTTCCAGCTGTGCCAAAGAAAGAATTAACTTTGTTTTTCTCCCTGGTGGCTCAGTGAGGCTGAATTCTCACTGAGCAGCAGCTACGCTGGGCAATTTGATTTAAAACAATCCAGTGTAGCGTAGGCTGGGAATATTTTTTGTGTTTGACCCAAAACCGCCATTTCTTTCACTTTTTTTCCCAGTACTTTGGCCTAGTAGGATTTTCCACCTGTGCCAAAGAAAGAATTAACTTTATTTTCCTCCCTCAGTGGAGATGAATTCTCACCCAGCAGCAGCTATGCTGGGCAATTTACTTTAAAACAATCCAATGTAGCGTAGGCTGGGAATATTTTTTGTGTTTGACTTCAAGATATTCGCCTTGAGGTTTCGGTATTTATTTCAGGGGGACCTTCTCTCAGAGCCAAAGCAAGCCCCACAGCTCCAGGCTAACACAGCGCTCCGCTGGGGACTTCGTTGTGACAGAAGTCCCACGACTGTCACCCAGATTGTCGCGCTTCAGGCTCAGGAGGGTCAGGCCGCCATCCCCTGGCTCCCCGTGACGAGGCGAACCGCTCTCACAGCGGTGTGAAGCCACATGCTGTCCCCTCGGGCTCGGTCCTTCCCCCAACCCCCCCAGCTGAACTCCCAGCCCCAGGAACGACACAGGTCAGGCTCTAAGGTGGTTTGTTGTGGAAAGTCAAGGCTTTTGTGTAGCAACACGTTAGCAAGTCACCATCTTAAAGGTGATTCTTAACGAGTTTTGAAAAGACAGTGCTGCTCCACAGCCTTTTATTTAAAAAAAAGAAAATTCCCTACCAAAGCTGCTTTTTTTTGTGCAGAGCCCCACTCTCTTAGCTTGGGTCCCCAGCCTGAAACCTCCATTTTTAGCAAAAATTCTTAAAACTAGAAAAGTCTGGGAGAAAATAAATGTGGTTTGAAAGCATGTGAGATGAAGGCACTGCTACCTACAATGTCGCTGTGAGAGGAAACAAGGTTATGGCTCCACCTTTTCTAACTACTAAACCAATTTAACAGCATTTAAATTAATTCATTTAATAGGCTTTTAAAAGCCTTTTTTTTTTTTTTCCTTTTCTTTCAGCTGCCAGCACTGAACATTTCTTCAGAACTGAGAAGCCAGCAGCAGCGTAGCTCTGCATGTAGGATCCTGTGCCCTCACCCTGCAAACAGCTTGTGCTTTGTTCTTGAACGAGATCAAGCCTTGCTGTTCCTAACAGCTCACCAGCTCGCTGGTGCCAGCTCTTACTCAAATAATTCCGTGATTTGGGTGTTCACAAGTTATGACACAGCTGTCCTTAAATTCCTGCCACCCATGGCTGAGAAAGCCCGAGGGGTGTGACAGAAGAAAAGCAAGAAAAAACAAAAGCAAGGAAAAAAATACCCCTTTTTGCAGATGTAAGGAAGAACTGTCTTCTTGCCTGGGGGACCTGGAAACGTGGTAGGGAAAAAGAAGGAAAAACTGAGAAAGGAGTTTGAACATCAAAGACTTTCCTCTCTTCCTAGACACTTGCTGCAGATGTCACACAAAAGATGTCTTTACCAGGAAGACCAGCAGGCACTGGATGCAAGTGGTGTGCATGACAGGCATTTATTTCTTTTTTTTAAATCCATAACAAAACAGCTTAAAATAGACATTTAGTAGTTGAAACCGCTTCCACGTTTTAAATGCAAAATTCTCCCAATAAAATGATACTATTTACATTTGATTTCACATTCTAGAAAGGCTGAGTGGCTACAAAAATAAGTGCAAAATGGTGTAAACACCTTCTACAACTCCCTACCCAATCCTGACCGAGCTTTTGGAACGGGAGGAGCACTCTCCGGCTGACTGCAGCTGCGGACGTTCCGAGAATGCAGAAATCCCCAAACCCGGAGGAAGCGCAGCCTGGGTGCCCCCGCTACCGACAGGTGCACCTGGTGGCTATCATGTCCTCGTACTCCTTGTAGGCGATGGAGCCGTCGGGCTCGATGGTGAGGACGCTCAGCGGGCTGTACTCAGCGGGGACGCAGGAGGGCTTTGGGACAGAGGCGTCCAGCTTCTCGTAGATGATGTTCTGGACCATGGTGTGGACCGGAGAGCCGTAGCGGTGCCCCACGGCCCGCGGGCAGTCACCCTTGCAGTACTGAGGGCTGTACCGGTGCGGTGCGATGATCCACTTGTCCCACTGGAGTTGGCGAAAGCTCAGACGGAAGTTGTGCAGCTCACACTCGTCCTGAGGGAACAGGAACTGCTTGAAATACTCGCTCAGGTTGTGAGGGGGAGTAGCTGGGGCTTCTCTCAGAGTCTCGTCTCTTCGCCGCCGAGAGGCCCTTTTGCCCTGCAAACTCTCGTTTCCTTTGTCACCCGCGGGATCCACGGGCGGCCTGTTCCTCTGCCTGGGCCGCTGCGGGTTTTTCCTCCCGTGTCTCAGGGAGTTCCACCTGTGATAAGCTTGCTCGCTGGTATCGTTCAGGTACAGAAGAAGAGAAGGGGGAACCAGTGCCACATGCAGGGGATTTTCCAGTTTAGTGTTCTGCCGTGGATCACCCACCAGACACGTGACGTTCACAGCCATGTGGATGTTCCTCCTGTGAGCAGCAATTAGAGGTTGGAGAAAAGAAGTCACGTCAATCTCAACCCACTTGCGCTTTCTGACTTCCAAGTGCGGGCTAAAAGCTACGGACTGTGAAACGCTGGGACAGACTTGGCCAGAAGAATCATGCTCCTTAGCAGATAAATGGCACATGCACGTGACGGGAGAAGAAATGGGAACTGATGTGTCAAAGGAATAGAGCAAGACAGACTTGAGTAGGTGCTCTAGAGCAGCGACACGATCCAGGTTGAAGTGTAAATCCACCGAGTGAACATCTCCTGAGAAGGGAAACAAAATCTTGTCGAGTGAGTGCATCTTCATGTGCCACCTAGGCATAAATACTGGCACGTAGTGGATAAGCAGAAATAATTCTGCAGCAGAAGAAAGCAGTTTAAATCCCCTCCCTTACTTTTCTTACATGGAATTTCTACTTCAGTCAGGGACATAAGAGTTAAAAGTTCAGAAATGACAACAAAACCAAGCAAATGACAACAAAACCAAGTATGCTTTTATGGCCTTGAAAAAAGCAAAACTGAGACGGGCAGTAGAAGGAAATGCGGTGCCCATCGTGCCTAACCATTTTTCTGCTTTTCTGACTTGACTTTGAACTGATTGTAGAGTTTTCATTGACTCATAATAAGATGAGTCAGCCTGAAACGTCAGTATCACCTTGAATGTTGTACAACACACGTGGCATTTCCCAAACTGTGAGGAAGCCTGTATCTAGTGCCATTCAGGGAGAAGCAGGTGATGAAAACCTCCCACAGTTTGAGAGAAGAGCCCTCAGGATTCAAATAGCGACAACTATAAAGAAATAAGATATTTTTATAACATGCTACGCGCGCAGAACACGTGGAAACCCCCTGTTTAACCTTTGCCACCCAGGTCACCCCAGGCCTACCTTTCCTGAGGTCCCTGTGGAGGTGCTTGCATTCCGAACACGGAGTGAAGAGTCGAACAGTGTTATAGAGGTGGCTTTTGTTGGCCTTCGGGATCCCCTCCTTGGTGGCGAACATCTTGTACAGCCTCTTCATGTACCGAAGGGCCCTGGAGTCTGGCTGCAGCCTGGGGGCCTCGCTTTCCCAGTGCTGGGGTCCCCGGTCAGACAGCACCTTGAGCAGGGGAGGCAGGAGGGCATATCCGTGCCTCACACCTGTTGGCAGCCACAGCAGCGGGTTCAGCTCTCTGGCTGTGTCCTCAGGGGCTACCAGTAACCCAGAGAGCTTGTCAGGGACCACGCGACCCCTGGCACGGGGGGAGCACTGGATGCTGGAGGAAAGCCAGTGAAGGCAGCAGTAGAAACAGACACAGATTCTCCAGGTACTCTCCATACTCTGTAGAGCTGCAGCTAAAAAATTGCCTCCCCTAAAATATTTAAGGAAAAAAAAGGAGCCCCTGAGCCCGATCCCTTATATACCTTGCAGCTGTGGAATGGGAGGGGGATTCCTCCTGATTAGAAGCCGAGGGAAGGACCTGCAGCTGGCTACAGAGACTACATGAATTTGGGCTGGAGCCTTTGCCTATGAAAGGCTGTTACAGCCAGAACCCTTGTTCAGGGAATTAACCTTTTCCACGTGGGGAATTACACACCAAGAGCGAGTGCCAGCCTCCAGAGGGAGCTGGGGAGACAAGTTGGGGTTGGCTGCCTGACTAAATCCGTGTTTATTTGCAGAAATATACATAAAGGTAAATATTATTGCTCTTAGCAGTAACAAAGTGACAAAAAAAATAAACTGTTTTCATTTTCTGTTAACGCATTTCTCACAGTTCGCTGCTCTGTAGACAGTCGCTCGAGAGAGGTAACTGGGACTGTAGTGCCCGCAGGTTGGTTTTCATTGCAGCACGTACCTCCAAAAAGCAGAGTGCTTTTTCAGGGTGTCAGATATCTGTGGAGCAGGTTCCAAACGAAGGAATATTGATTGCATCAGAAATACGCAGAAACTCTTGTACCTGAACAAAGGGATGGGTTTATTTAATTAGGTTTTTATTTTATTTGTTTATTTAGGAAAATACGGGGGAGGGGAGGGTGGGTGGGGTGGGTTTCCTGACAGTTGTTTTTAATTAGAGCTACGCTATCAATAATCTAGTTAAATGTCACCCACAATCTCACTTTCACATCTTAAGGCTTCTGAGTAAGTATTGCTTGTCAGAGAGCGTTTAATTAACTTATAAAAATGTCAGTCTGGCATTCTGTGATTTGGAGTGGAAGGTTCATTCAGGTAACAGGCTATAATATAACAGTATAACCTTTTCTGCTAGATTTCTTAAAGCTGATTTGATTAGGATAAGAGGGGGATACTGTCACCTCTAAGGTCAGCTATTCTGAAACTGTGTGGAATAAGGTGATCTGCCCTTTGGTTCGTTTTGAAAATACATCCTTCAGCCAGGCATGCTTGCACCAAACAAGCTCATCTGCTCCCTCCCTTGTGGGTTTTAGTCCCACTTTACATTAGTTTCCAACAAAGGTAACTACGATTTCTGCTGTTCTGTGACGATGTAAGCTGCCCCTTAACCCTGCCCTCTTCCACAAACCGAAGGGGCATTCCTGCTCTCTCCTTTGCACTGATTTTTGGTGTTATCAGATCTCATGGTGTGCTCAGTCAGGGAGCTGAAATGGTAGGAAAATAATCCAACAAAAAGTGAATATTTGCTTTACCTTGCTGAAAGCACTGGAGAAGCTGGGGACAATTAAGCCTGTTGTGAATAGTTCAGGGCTGGAGAGGATGTGAGTGGTACTTCTGGGTGTTAAAGGCATAGCAAATCCATAGCTATTATTCTGTACTGTGAGTGCCAAACTTATCTTACATATTTTTATGTATACACTGCATTGAAGAGGGTATTCTTAAACATGTAGCTGTTGAGAACTGGACTTAAGTACCCTGAGACTTCATGAAACAGGTGAAAGGATGTGGAGATTTTTAACTGTAGATTTGAACCCAGCCCTGGCCAGACATATTCCGCTCTTCTGCATAGTCTGGTGGCCTGATCATAAACCTCATCCACATGTAGTAGCTGTCTTGTTGGAAATCTGAGCAGACAAGTCAAAGTCCAAATATATCCAGCTTGAACCGATGTATCGGGCGCCTTTGCTGGCCGCAGTGATGGGGAGAAGCCTCACGCAAAGTGCTTCGTGCTCCGCTGGCCAGGGCTGGAGGGCTGTAACGCAACTGCTGCTCGTCTCGGGGTCAAGCACACGGCTGATCAGCATCCTGGGGGCCTTTGGGGTAGGAGAAGGTCCGACCTTGTTTATTGTCCTTCATCCCGGTGTCTGTCTGGGTTGGGTGCTGCGGAGGCTTTGAGAGGATGTTAAGACTCAGTTTTCACGTTTCTAGTAACTGGTTGGTCTGGACTTGTGGAAACGTTTGGCAGGTCACTTGATATGACTGTGGTGCGTTGACTACCCGGCCCTTTATAAAATGTGATAATTTTCAGTGTATAAATAGGAGCTGAAAGGCTTGAGAGTGGCTCTAGGAATGTGGGGATTCTTAACATTGAGGCTTAGGGTCTTCCCATGAACGTATTTATACCTTTAGGTGGTTCTTGAGCAGCTCCTAATAAACGGGACTTCCTTTGCTCTGCAGTAGCCTATCATAAGGAGGGGGAAATCTGGAGTTTATGTGGCTGTTGATTTTCCCTCTGAAAAGGAGTTCGTTCCCCTGAGCAGACCGGGGGTCCAGCACAGCCACAACAAGCCTGATGTGCAGAACTGAAGCCTGGTGACTTGCGGGGCAGTCAGGAGCTGGGGGAGGCAACGAAAGGGGAAAGAGAGAGTCCTGTAAGCCCCACTCGCTGCCAAAGCCAGGTTGTCATCCAGACCGTGACTTTTCACTAGGCTTCAGTTTTCTCAGTGCTCAGATACATTTGCTGTGGCGTTACAAACCGCAGCTAGATTTGAGTGAAGGTTCTGGCCCGCGTCCACCTGTAGGTAGCTGCAAATACGTGGGCACAAGCGTTTAAGATAGTAAAGACTTGTTTAGCAAAACACAATGTCCAAGGAGATTAGTTGCATCATCTCTCTTTAAAATTCAGGCCATTACTAGATTGTTTGGTACTCTCCTGTTTTATGTATTGTAAATATTTATTCTCTCCGTTATTAATCACTAGGTTGTTGCAGCAGAAGTTATCTTTTCCTTTTTTTCCCTGGGAAACACGGAGTACTTAGTCTGTACTACCACAGACCAATAGTAGTTTTTAAAATCCTGTAAAGCAGGGCTGAAGAATATGTACCTTCGCCCTGTAGCTAGAGAATGGCAGTTGCTTGTTTCCACAAGGGAGCAAAAGCATTGGCCGCAGGTGTAGCTGCTGTGCCCTGATAAACAAAATGCTTTCCTTTTGGCTCACTGAGCTGATGCCGTGAATTTTGAAATACAAGAAGTATCAGGTGCTCCCTGCAGGGTCCAGTGGTGTTGCAGAAACTCAGCGAAGGGCCCGTGCGGAGTAACAGCCAAGTTGTGTCTGCTGTACCGATGGGAGCTGGAGCCAACGCTAACGACTGAAAAAGGAGACTGTTACTTCTAACGGCTTCTTCCTGCCGTAAACCAAAAAGATCCAACAAATTATTTTAAAGAACCGATGCCTATACACACACGTCATGGTTTGACAAGACAGAATCAGAGCTTTAAAGCTGCGTACGGCTGTGTGTACGACTGCAGCGTAAAACGGATTTTTTTTTTGTCCCTGATGACAGCAGCCTGTGCTCGAGTCAGCCCATTTGTATCTCCTTGACGATAAGATCATTTCCCAGCTGAGAGGTCAGCCTTCATGAAAAGCTTGGAAAAGGAGTGAAACTTCCCAGAGAGAGACATAAGCTGTTGCACTGATGGAGAGTTTTTGCATTCCTTTTTTCTCGCAGACTAGTTCTCCTACTACCTACACAGCTTTGCATGTATCATCTGCTTTCTTTGCGTTTTAATTTGCCATCACTTTATTATCATTATTTACAGGACCTAGAAATGTCCCTCATGGACCATGAGCCTGTTTTCCTGCCTGCTGCATAAACAGGGACTAAACTGCCCAGAGTTTATCATCTAAATATAGGACAAGAGAAGGGACTTAGCACACAAATGCTTACCTTGTGTTTGTCAGCATCAGGGAAGAGCAGAGTTTTAGGGATTTAAAGAAGATTATAAGAGAGCGTTGCTGCTGTTTGCAGCAGGGGCAGCATGAAGGTCTCATTTGAAAATTTCCCAGGTGAACAATGGAAGCCAGCCCCATGACGGAGAGTCAGCAGAGTACGGTGGTATGTCCTGTCCCTTGTAGGGGTGCTTCACATTAAGCATCAGGAACCATTCAAGCACTGGGGTGATGCTGGTTTTGTAAGACCCTAACAGAGAGACAGGCAGCTGGGCACTGAGACATGACCATGACCCTGTCTCAAATATTGTCTGGTGTCTGCAGGACCTCACTGTAACGGGTGAGAAGCCAGCACCAGTGCTGATGTAATGGTGAAACACTGTGGGGTTTCCACTGTAAGCAGGTTTTAGAACCTAAAATAATGCAAAACTTACAAGTTGTAATTGTCTCACCTCCTGAGGCGAGGGGAAAACCTGCACGAGGAGGATGTGCCCAAGAGGGCCTTGTGCTTTGTTTACATGCCCACCGAGGTCCCCAAGGCATCAGGATGAGGGAAGGTCATTCTCTGCTGGTTGACTCCAGTGAGGAAGGTGAGAAGGGGAAGAAGATGAGCTTTGGGGTGTAGCTGGCAGCGAGGAACACTCGGAAGAGACATACCCCTCCTCCAGGGGTGTCTCCCCCTTTCTCTGTAGTGAAGACAGCCAGGCTCTGCACTGCACCCTGTGGTGTGGTGCCCCAGCTGGCTCAGGGGGCTGGGGCGAGACGGGTCGCCCAGCCCTTTGTGTTCATAACATCCTCTCTCTGCCCTAGCCAAAACCGGCTGCCTCCTACATCCTTGTAGAGCTGAGGGGACCAGGCATATGCTGTGGGTTTGTCTGGTGGCATAGTAACGTGGTGGTTTATTCTCCTGCCAAGGGCACAGCAGTGAGTCACCCGAAAAGAAAAGAAAACGTTGCCTGTGCCTCTGAGTGCTGGACTAAGGCATCCACGTCTAAAATACGGGATTCCCGCTGTACAAAAATTATATTATAATAGTGCTTAAAGTTAATGTGTGTCATAGCTGCACTTCCATTGTTCACAATAGCTATCTATTCTTTGTTGCTAAAAGATCTAGCTAGAGATGACCCAATAGCCCATTTTGTTTCTCTGTATAGAGTTTCTAGACTTGGGAAAAGAAATTCAAGATTTAGGCAGGTATCATTTTACAGAACACTTCAATATCTCACATGTTCTATGTTGGATTAGGATGTTCTGACCCAAAGTGAAACCTCATCTCTGGTTTTTGTACTATTCATGTGTCAGTAACAATAAGCAACTCTTTTATATAATACTGGCTGGTAGATGAAGCAGTTGGTCTGAGGTTGGAGTTGGCTGTACCTACCGCCATAAAGATAAACATAGCGGCTTCTCACAGGATGCGGAGGAAGGCAGTGCTGAGCTGGAATCGTGGTACGAGTCGGAGCTCCTGCTGCTGGTCCTGCAGGTACGTTACCTGCCTGTTCCCTTGGGTGGCATTGCTGCAAACTGACCGTGTAGGCAGTAACACCGAGGAGAAGTGACCTTGTAGGACGCTTTGTACAACTAGAATTGATAAATGCTCTTGACAGGGCAATCAGTCAGTTGGTTCGTTTGTTTAGGACACGAGTTTAGTGGCTTAACAGGCAGCAGCGTGAGAAAAGTTGTACTTCATCCTGTTGTGAAAACAAGCGATCAGCAAAAAGCCACCTGACGGCCTCGCTCAGCTGCTGAAAATAAGCCCCGTGTTGCCTTTGCTGCTGGGCGGCTGGCGGCCGTTTGGGCACCGCTGCGGTGTCTGTCCAACCTCCTCACTTTACTGACGGGAGGGTACCTGCCTCGGGAGTGCTTGCTCAGAGCTCTTTGTGTCAGGAGTTTAGTTTGCAACTCGTTCACACTTGTGATGGCGGGGGAAGAACGTAGATACTCAGTGCTGAAGTACGGCACTTGTGATTTTAGCCGCTAGGCAAACACCACATGGCAAACCAGTCGGGTTTTCCTTGTTGTAATCAGGTATTCTTTAAAAAAACATCGTTCATTCTCTGAAAAGTAACAACAGCTGCAGAAAACAGCAGAGCAGGGTTCCTGGAGGGGCCTTTCCACGGAGGGACACCTCCCTGTACGTTGTTTCTGGGCGGTGCAGCAGCTCCCAGACGTACAGCGGGAGGGAGAAGTGACAGGCTGGGTACACACCACCTGCGAAGAGCGAAACCCGTGACGTTGGCGTACTTCACACAAGTCTGAAAAGCCATTGTGGGGAAAGTTTTGTGCATATTTACAAACACAAGTGCCCCTGCGGAGCCTGGATGAGGCAGTCTGAGGCAGTTCTTTACCATAGTTAAATTTTTACTGAAATAAAACTCCTGGTGTTAGTGAGCAGGACTGTCACTTGGCACATGCTGTCCCTGTGCCAGGGAGGTGCTGTGCATGCACCCGTAAGACGTGGCTTCCAGGTCACCTTTCAGAACACGCTCAATCCAGTCTGAGGGCTACTGGGGCGGCTTTTGCCTTTTCCTCTGGGCCTCCTGGCGTTGTTCCCTGCGTGGGCAGCTGGTCTGGGAGCCGAATGACCCGCGCCCCAGCTGCACGCCCAGTGTGAGGGTGTGGGGCAGCCTGGTGGGAGCTCTGGGGGAAGAAGGGTGGAGGTGGTAGCCTGCTGCTTTTGGAAGCATCTCGCGGTTGGCTTAGTTCAGGGACGATGTGAGGTTATGCAATGCTATAGTTGGGTACGTTCTAGATATTAGAGTTATCTGGAAAGATTCAGTGAAAAAAATGTGAGTAGGTAGAACTTAGCTGAGTTTGAGTTAGGTTTTCCCACCCCCCTCTTCAGGAACACACAGGCAGGATTGCAGGAGTTCTCTCCCTTCCCTCTTCTTGGAAGGGAGAAAGAAAATATTTGAAACAAACTTGTAAAATCTAGGAAATTGCAAGCTCATATTGGCTATTCCTCCTCTTGCCTTGGCGTGCTGGTGTGGAAAGCTGAGGTTGCTAAGCTCGTTATCATGACTTTAGCTTTCCTGGTGTATTTTCCTGCCTGGCAAGCTCTTGTGTACAAGCTGGAGAGCAAAGAAAGCCCCAAAGAATAAAAATTGTGCAAAAGGAAGAGCCTGCTGCTGTTACTTCACACCTCACCACAGGCAGCATACAGGGCAGGTCAATTGCTGTAATCCAGGTGTGACTTCCCCCCCCGCCCCCCCCCCCCCCCAATGTTTTTGTTGTTCCTAAATAAACAAGCAGTTCTGGCCATTCTTGTGGCATCTCTGCCACAGGGTCCAGTTGTGGCTGTAAGGTAGGAGTCGGGAAACTCTGGCTTTCATTTTGTTGGGGTCCTGTTTATTTTATGCTGCTGTCGGATATGGTTAAGACGCAAGTCCTTATGTGACCCTTAGTGAGGAAAATGCTAAGTTATACTTTAGCTCCTTAAAACTGCAGGAAAATTAAATTCCAGCGTTATTTTCTTTTCCAGTCTCTCTGTTCTCATGCTTCCTACACGGATGTGCTCTTGCTCTGCGGCTGTGGTGGGTTTCTGCTGGACCTGATAATCTTCAGGGTCTTTTCCACCCTCAGTGATTCTGTCCAGCCCCTCCTGTGCCTTGGAGACCTCGGCGGGCAGCGAGACCTCGACCCTCCCTGTGGTTTGTGGGGCCGGGGGCGGGGGGGGGTCGTACCTCGTTCCTCAGCGGGCGGTGGGGCTCAGGGAGCCGCTTCTCCCCCGAGGCTGGAGTTGGAGGTTCATTATCCTGACCCCACCTCCGTGCCTCCCCCTGGGCAGGGCCGCCTGCCTGCCCGCAGCTCCGGCCGGGACCGGGGCAGCCGCGTCCCTGTCCCACGGCCGCGGGGGGGATGTCCCGTACCCCGGGGGGGGGGGCCCGGGCAGCGCAGGTAAGGCTCTGCCGGGGGCTGGGGGATGCTCGGGGGGTGGGGGGGGGGGGGCTGGGGGTGTCCCTGTCTGCTGGGGGTGAGGGTCCCCGCGACATTCCGGTGCTGGGGGCCGGAGCCGAACGCACCCGCCTGGCAAGGACTGGCTTTTGGGGAGGGGAGCGGGGGGTTCGGAATGCTGGCGGGGGAGGAGAGGGGGGAGCGCGGCTGCAGCGAAGCCGTTGAAAGTTCAATGAGCCCTTGGGGGGCCTGGAAGGCTTAAAAAGCGGCATGTGGTGAGCCCCGAGAGCTGGATGGCCAGGAGAAAGGCTGTTCTGCAGTCCCGGGTGAGAGGGGGGGGTTGGGGGTGCCTTGGGGTGCTGCTTCTAACCGTGTGTGTGGCCGTGAAGGCGCTGCCGGACAGCGTGCTGCTGCCTGCGAAGAGCAGGAGAGTTTTTAGAAGTAATTTTATCTGACCTGATGGTATTTCAGTGGTCAAAAGCATTCTTTCATAGCTTAGAGTGTGTGGCGTTAACAGAACTCAAGCAGTTTTGGTGTGGAGTGATGTGGCTTATTTATGCTGCCTTCAGCAGGAGGGGTTTTAATCTTTCTGTTAAAGACCTGAGCTGCATAATCATTTCCTGCAAAAATCACAGGGGCAGTAATTGCCTGGACCCTTCTTTTCCTGTTATGCAGAGACCTGTTAATGGGATTCTTCTCTCAGAAGAAAGGTCTCCTTAGCAGCATTTGATGTCAAGAATGAAGCGGTGTCAGGTAGAAACTGAGTGTGTTTCAGTGAAGTGGACTTTAAAGAGCTCCAGACTTAATTCTTGAGGGTTCAGCGTTTTGCAAAATATTCATGAAGTGATGTATTTAAAAAGGAGAAACATCTCCACATGGCATGTACTTCAGTGTGAAAGTTAACGGGAAAATATTAAAGTTAAAACTTAAAATAAAAAGTTTGTGCGTTGAGAAAATCGAAACCTGGGCTGAACAAATAGGGGAGGTGACAAAGAAAAGTGTTTTCAAGTGTGTGGGGGAGGGACTCACATAAGGTTTTCCAGCCATTTACAAATGGTGAGAGAATATGCAAATGCATTTATTTATGATTTGCCTGGAAGGGGTTTTGCACGCTCTGATACTGTCTCTTGTTTGGCCTCACTTAGCCCAGAGGTGCGAGTCCAAACACGCCGAGGGCCGGGTTCAGACCGACGGGACTATTCGGGCCCTGTGTGAGTGGTGGAAACTGCATTCAGGCACCCAGTGAAGGACCCTCTGGAGAGGGGCTGGGGCAGGGGCCGCTGAGCCCCCCTGCCTGGGCAGCGTGTGCCCTGGTGGTGGACCTGCCCTCGGCCTCTCCAGCTTCAGTTCTGGCTCAGAGCTGAATGGGAACGACTGGAGCTGTGGGTGCTCCCAGGTGTCTGGTACTTTCAGTTGTAGCACTCGTTTCCTCTGATTTTCACCTGAGAATTTGCATTCTTGTTTGCTTTGCCCAGAATGTTGGGAAAATGTGGACAAAGTGAATCCCATATTTCTAAGAAGCAGCTTAAAGAAAAAAACAGACATGATGTCTTGCCTATTTTCAAGACTTCTGACCCGTCACTGAGCAGCTTTGTTTCCCACGCTTTGGAGAAGGGAATTAAGTTTGTTTTGCATGCATTTGCATCAGGGATGTGCTTTTTGCTGTTCCCTCTGAAAACCTTCTCAGGTCTGGCCAATTAATAGGTCTCTGAAAAATGCATATGCTTTGATTTATTTATATTTTTTTTAGTCACTTAAATGTCTGAAGGTTCTGTCCTCAACATACTGGAGTCTCCCAAGAGCTTCCAGCTGTGGCTGGGCTGACACTGTGCTGGTCCCAAAGCGTAAATGGAGATGCTGCCTTTGACCTGTGGCTTCAGACAATAAGCCAGATTGCCACTCCTGTGGCTGGTTCCAGTTGCCCTTGGCCATTTGGAGCTAAGAGCTGGCCCTGGCCGAGCCCTCTGAGGTGGCTTGACAGGAGACTTGCTGGCACAAACCAGCGAAAATGGATTCGTAAAATAATTGTAGGGTGGGGCTGACCCAGAAGTGGGATAGGAGTTCTGTGAGTGTTCTTTAAGGTAGTTTTGGATGTGTAGAACTTTGGTGCAGAGAGAACAAAAAGCAGAGGGGAGAGGGGAAAAAACTAATCATAGTTCCTCTATTTAGAATGTTTTCCTGATCTTAGTTAACCTCTTTAGAAGTTGTTTGCAAAGGAAAAACTGTGTTAGCAATATCATTGATGTCAAATTTGAATATACCTCATAAACTTTATCCTTTGAAAAATTCCCTCTAATTTCTGTTACCTAGGTTTTCCTCTTTTTGCTCTTGTGACAGCAGCTCATGTAGAACATTCTGGAGATCCAGATTGCCGCTGCTTGTGCTGGAAGTGTTGGCCAAGTGCGAGGCAGCGCCGATTTCTGTGCCCAGAGCGGTTCCAGTAGCAGTCTGCTCCCCAGCGCCGCGTTCCCTGCCTGCCACCCTTTCAGCAGAGCTTTCTGCTCTTGTATTTCAGTGTACCATTGGCACACTCAAATGAGAGTGCCGATGTAAACTTTCTTTAAACAAGTTTATCTCAAGGGTTTGCAAAAGATGAATTGCTTTGGGCATCTCCTGCCCATTTGTTTGGGTCTGATTTAGGTCTGATTCAAAACGGAAAAATCAATGTAAAGGTGCCATTTACTTCAGTGGGCCTTGGAAAAAAACCCTTTTAAGGGATAGCAACAGAACTTAACATTATATCAAATTAAGGTCATCTTTAAGAGTGAATAGGTGTAGTTAAATATTCCATCTGTAACCTCACAAGCACGCATTCTGGTGACCTGGAAGATCCTTCCCTACCAGGAAGGTGATGATTTTATGGCTCAAAGTGGTTTTAGTTTTTGGCATTGAGTAATGCTGGGTGCTAAAGTGTGAGAATGAATGTCTGACCTTACCTGGAAGTGAAATCTGTTACAGCAATACTGAGGGTGATGCTTCACTGATCCAGGCGGTTTCCTGTTCCGCTGGTTGTACGATGCCCATCAAGCCAGAATGGGAACAGACGCTTAGAGAATTATGCCCAAATAAGTCCTGTGCACCATCACAAGTGATACAGAATTTACATTTTTCGCTCTGTGTGCACGCTTGGGAGTAGACTGCATGTCTCAGAATGAGATTTATCAGGTTTTCATATGGAAATTAAGAGAGTGCCTGTACTTGCTCTCATAGATATGCATCATTCTGTAAACACAAGCATGGTCTGCCTTCCTGTCGGAGCAGTGGTTCGTTCAGGGAGGCACTGGGTACGGGGTGAAACACGGGCTGCTTGTGCCTCGTTGTGTGTGTTTGTGTCCTGCGTGCTGGCTGAGTTAGCTTGGGGGTCTGCCGGGAGCCTCTCGCTGTCCCCCAATACTTCTTGTGTCTGACACTGGATGGACTCGCAGAGTAATGAGGAACGACAGAAGGGGATCCAAGAGTGAATACTTCCAAACTGCTGTGTAGGAACATGTGGAGTGTTTGAGCCTGGAAACTCTTCATACAGTGAATGAAGGGCAGAAAAGGTGTGAAGTGAATGAATGTAAATAATCACGTGAACTGACCATAACTAACTGTAAGTGTACAGGCTGTTTAAAACCGTGGACATGTCAACAGCAGACAAGGTCAAATCAAAGTTAAGCCAACCAGATGCTTTCTCTCTCCTTCCTCTCTATTCTTTCCGGCTCCCCTTTTCTCACAGGCATTTTATTTGCCTTTTCCTGGCTTCTGCGATGGGACCAGATTCCACCAGCTCTCAGAGACAAACGATAACAGTCCTGAGGATGCTTTAAGTATCCTGGCGTGAAGTCTATCAGACTCGGACAATCTGAGGACCTGTCATTTATTCTGCTTTCTAAGCTGGACTTCCCCTGTTCCAGGGTGAGTTCTTACAGGTAGTTTTCATTACTGACCAGAATGACCAGCTCCGTTTGGGCTCTTTGAGCAAAGACTGCATGCTAGCCTACTTAGCAAGAGCGCTCTTCCTTCTCATGGAATCAAGAATATTAATGTTCCCTTGGTTTTAGTAGTTTAATTTTGGTTTGTATCTTGGGCTTTGAGATTTTGTCCTTTTTTTTTTTTTTTTTTTTTTTTTTTTTTTTTTTCCTCAACAGCCCCTGTTCTCCTGCTGGCTCTTACTGTGTCTGCCTGCCTGGGCTGCAACTCTGCCGTGTCACACTTTTTCTTCCAAGCCCCAACCTCTTTGCCCAACAAGCCCTGGCTCCCCTAGTTTCCCGTCTGATCTTTGTCTTTCTCTTCATCCTCCTCCAAATCAGCATTTCTGGTTTTGGGTTGGTTTTTTTTTTTTGATGCCCTGTAATTAATTTCCTTTAGTGGCTCCTTTTTCAAGCCTCCTTTCTAGGACAGCCTTATCCTTCCTTTTCCCTCTGGCCTGCCAGTCCAGCCTTACCATGCTTTTACTCTACTACATTCCACCCGATTCTAACTCCTCTGTGAATTTGGTGGTCCCCTTGCTCCGCCTGACTGTGATCCAAGGAGCACAGAAGTCAGAGCACAGCTGAGATGTGCTCTGGTTTCACAAGCTGTGGATGATGCTGGGCTTCCAAAAGAAATTCCAAGAATAGCCCTGTAAGCTGTGGATTGACTGCATGGAAACTTTAATACATCAGGTCTCTACTGAGTTTATGCACCGTGATTGTTCAGGGATTTAAATTCAGATTGCTTAGATTTCACAGATAAATCAAAACCAAGTACATGGAGCAATCAATAGCTGTTCCTTGCCAGATTTTGTCTGAACTCTAAAGGGCAAGAGCTCCTGTTTCATAAAGGATTGTCAGAAGTTTTGGAGTTTTTTTAACCTTGGGAAGACAGTGTATTATACTGAGACTTGTTCTTAAACAGCTGGAACACTTCATCTGACAATTTAAAAAAAGAACATGCAAGCCCCGTGGACATATCTCCAGCTGGAATAGTCTGGTCAAATGGATAAACATTTGTCACAGTAAGTACCCTTAGGAGGGAACGTGAAACAGTGCTGGTACGTGTAGGACCTTTCTAGAATACACAAACCTGTCTGTTTTTCATGAAATTACATCTCTCCTCTTTGGGAGTTTATTCTTGATGCAGCATTCCGGGCGTGGATCTATGTAAGATTATTTCTTGGATCATGGACTTTTCTGCACCTGTCCCTGTTACTATACAGGCTTCAAGAACAGGGAAGGGAGTATGATCAGAATTTGGATATAATATCTTTTTGCTGTTCATCTGTCCAGGAGTAATTATGCATTGGGCTGTGTCTAAAAAACTGTCAACCCTGGTTTGAAGCAAATAATTCTTGTTAATTATTTTTATGGTAATAAATATAAATCAGCAAGGGGTTTTTTGTTGTTTTTTTTTCTTTTTCTGAAAGAAGTTACTAATATAGCATTACAAATAATTATTTTAAAACTGTCAACAAACTTTCTGGTTTCTTCTAAACGAATGGTTTAGGTAGTAAACATACCCTTTGAGCTGACTGTTGTGATAATCTTAGAGCCTGTAAAACGTAAAGGTTTGACCCAAGGGTTTGTCGTACTTCTGTGACTAATCACCGTAAAGCTGATCTCTGGGGTTGTACTGTTCTGTCTTTGAAATGGTCACATCGTGTTACGTATTTATTGCTAAAGGTGAATTTTCTGGCATCTAAAATATCACAAGCCATTTTTACAGGACCATTTGTAGAATACTCAAGAATGAATTTGTACCCCATATTGCAGAAATCCAGGCGTTAGCAATGCAATGCTGCTTGTCTGTTACCGACACTGTCCACGTTGTCCTGAGAAATGACCAGCGTTTCTCCTCTCCAAAGTGCCTCGTTTAGCTCCTCACCCAATCAAACCTTTCAAGGGAACAATATTCCCAGTACCAGGAGGTCCGATTTAGGACATTTATACAAGTCCTAGAACGCGGTGCCCACCCCACTTCGGCATGCTCAACACAGCAGTGACGGGGTGCCCCAGGCTCTCGGAGAGCTGGAATTCTCTGCTCCCTTGAATGCTGACGGTGAGTCTCGAGCAGTAACAGCTTGGCTTGTGTCAGGAATGTTTGCTGTCAAGGCCAAAGGGCGGTCATCAGCGCCCGTTCCCCAGCACGGCTGTACGCACACATTCCACGTCGCTGAGGGGTTTAGGCATTCAAGGGTCCTGCCAGCTTAAGATCAGATGAACTCATATGAGTTGTATTTTTGCCTAATCCAGGGCTTTCTGCTCATAGAAAGTGTGTGGTTTGCACCTGTCCCAGCCTCCCTCCTTTTATTCCTTCACCCATCCCTGCTGCTGCGGAGCGCTTTAGAAGCCCTAAGACAAGTTAAGGGTAAGCTTGCAGGGCCATCCTCGCAGAGCCTGCTGCTGTAGCTACCTCTGTGCTGCCAGGGGGCTTCAGCAGGAGTTAACCGCCCCGGGAAGTGTCCTGCTTCTGGGTGCCTTTGGCAGCCCTTGCCAGGTGACAGGCTGTTCAGTTACGCTGCTGACCATGTCCACGGTTTGGTGGTTCTGGGGTGGTTTTGCATGTCCTGAACAACTTGAAGTGAAATGTTTGACTGTGGGTGGAATTGGAACATTTTATCTGGCACAAACAAAAAACTTAAAAAGTACAAGTTCTTTGTAGAGAAGCTGAAAAAGTCGTTTTGATATGAACCGAAGCAATTCTTACTTAACCGATTCAGTTGTCAAACCGAAAATATCTGTGGTGGGACAGTGCCAGAAAGCTGTTCCTGGCAGATCTCCTCTGGCAAGGTTCGTGTCTCTGACGCTTCTATTGGAGTGAAATTTTGAGTTTCCAGTCCCAGTCTCGTAAGAATTCCCTGCAAACCTTTGACTGAAGTAGGTTGTTTAACTGGAGAATATGACTTTCTCCGTAAGCAGCATCTGTTCATTGGGAAACTCAGCTACTCTTTCTGCCATGTGGCGTTTTCCAGCGAGGGCTGAGGAGCCCCACGTATCAGGCAGATGCAGAGCCATAACCAAGCTTAGAATTACACGGGTGAGAGTGACTCCGGGGTGGGTTGGTCGCTCCCTGCCCTTCCTTTTGCACCAGCTGCCCACCTTTTCCCCACGGCAGATCTCGTGTACTGATCGAGAGGAGACGCCTACATCCACGTTAAGGACCGTGGTAAGCAGCGTGGCTTTCGGAATTGCTCCTGTGGTATTTCAAAGGTGTCTTGGGTGGCATTTCAGAGGGCTCGGTAGAACCTCTTCTCACGTCCTGAGGGAATATGAGCTTGCATGTGTACTCTTGGGTCTCTGGGGCTTAAGGATCTGCGACCGTAACCTGAACTGACCCCTGAAAATGCCCCCTAAAGCTTGCCTGTTGCACCGCTCTCTAACACGGGAAGTCTGGTCTGGTCAATAGAGCAGCGACCTGGAAACCAGGAGATTTGTTCTCTTTCCACTTTTGCCATTAACTTACTGCATGAACGTGGCTAAATCGCAGTGTAGTCCCAAATCTGTCCATTGAGTAGCTCCTGTCAGCGCTGAGAATTGTTGAGTTCAAAGCACCTTTATATATACTTATATATATATTGCAAGTAATTTTGCCTGAATTACATAAAACAGACTGGTAAAACAAGAAGGATTTGCTCATATTAAATAAAAAAGGATCCCTTTCCAGGTTTGGAGGGTTTGTTAGCAACTTGTTGGTTGTTAGGTGAGACTAACAGAATTTCACATTGTGTACCTAGGAAAATTGCTTCTTTTAATATATAAAATCAGATTTAACAAGCGGAGATCAGTTGTAACATCTTGTTTATCCACTTACAGGAATTGCCGGAACAGACACCTTCTGTGTGTCCTGTTTTCTGTTAATAACTTCTTACAACTTGACCACATGAAAACACTCTTGAAATTCATTCCTGAGTTTTTTCCATAGGGAAAACTCTTGCAAAAGCTATTGCAAAATTTCCATTGTGCATAGCTTGCAGAATAAGGCCCTTATTAGCAGAAACGGTTCATAGAAGAGCAAATGTGTGCTTCCGAAAATATTAATCTTAAATGTGAAACGGCTTTGTATATTACCGCCTCATCCCAATGCCTTCTGAAGTTCAGGGAGACTCCAAAATTGAAATGATTAACTGGCATTTCCAGACTACTGGCCAAATGAATGCTTACCAAATGTGAGCTTTGTGATTAATGAGCCGCCTTTGCTTGGAGACCTCTGAAACTCTTTTCAGGGTGCGATTATTAGAATAATATTGCTTTTACTTGCGAAAATATGTGTGCTCAAGTCGCGTTGCGAGACAGACTGATTTTTTTTTTGAAAGCTGCATTCAAGAGACATTCGTTCAGGTCCCGCTGGTTTTACACATTTATAAGCTCCACTGCAGGAAACAAAAGCACATGAGAAAGAAATACCTGTTATCAGTGGCTGTTCTGAACCGAACGGTACTTAATGCCCAGACCTTCACGTCCCGTATCTCTGTTGACCCTGTGTAATTTTGCTGGACCAAGCTGCTGGCAGAGCCCGCGACTTCCTTCGCTGTACGTTGCTTTATTTGGGAGTGTGGCAGAGCTGCCCCGCTCTGTGTCTGGGACTTCATCGCGTAATGCTCCTTTTCTTTGTGACATCTAATGGCTACATTATTTATTTAGCCTCCCTGCAACAAAGACACCATTGTACTCGGGTGCTGCCATGAAAGCAGAGAGCCTGCCCGCCTTTGCCCTGTAACTGGATCGACGTGCCACCAGGAGCCCTCGTTAGTTATTTATTTTTCTAAGCGCAGGCAGAGAGGAGCACATACCTGATGGCAAAAGCAGGCAGCAGCTGGCATTTCTGCTCTTGTCCCAGGGGAGCCATCATGTCCCTCTCCTCTTCTTCTCTCACATTTTGCCGTGCTTAGAAGATAAACAAAGAGCTCACTCTTCCCTTGGGAGCTCGGCGTTAGCGCCTGCACTGCTCTGTGATACTGAGCCACGGCTGTGATTCCTGGACAAATTTTTTAAATATATTGACAAGTCTCACTTAAATTCTAGTTTTATAATTATCTGTGGAAAAAAAAGCAAGTGTATACAGTCCTGAAACAGACCGCCCTGTCTCTTTTTTTAAATGCCCTGTCATTTAGCTGATACAAAGAGTTTTGCTGTAGATTTGAGTGGAATCGGTTTCAGGCTCCAAGTGGAGTTCTGGTGAGCCCCTCTTTGCTGGTGGTGCCGGGTACACATCGGTAGCTCGGGTACCACCGAGCCCACACCCTCTGCCATCAGCTCAGGTGGTCACAGGTTAGAGGGCCAGACCCCAAAGCTCTTCATGCTTCACACCCGGACTCTGCTTCATATGGAAGGGAGCTCAGTGCAGCGCTGACGCTGTGAGCACGAAGGGACTTGGGGTGAGTTTCTGTGGTACGAGCACGAGCTGCTGGGCTGGCCGGGTCCTGCTGCAATGGGGCCGTCCTGCGCCTCTCGCGTTGACTCGACGTTCACCCAGTGCCTCTGTGAACTCTTTCAGCTCAATAAACCAGCAGGAAACTAAATAAAAACCCTGAACAGCTTCTTAGCGACCTGAACCAACTCAGTGAAGAGGCCAACGAGCACAAGAGCTGCAACAAGACCCGTGTCAGAGCAGGAAAGAAAGGAATGGGAAGAGAAGGGGTGAAGGCAGTCTCCTCTTTCAGCAGCATCAACTCAGCAGCATTTCCATTTAAAGGGTTGGAGCAGATTCCGCTCTGAGGCCCAGGGATTGCTGGTAATCTATGAAAAAGAAGTCCAGCTGCTTTGAGAAACTGTTTTAAACAGTAAAATTAAAACCAGTTATCCAGACTGGTTCAGCACCTTGATTCAGACGCTGAAATGTCCCAGTGTTGTGTGACACAGCGTGTGGGCTTCTCTACAGATTTTTCTGTGGGTTCAAAGAGCTCAGACGCTGGTGGTGTGGCATTTGAATGTGCTAATCAGTTGGGAACCTTGTTCAGCTAAATACTGTTTATTTTTCTAATGAGGCTTTCAGATATTGTTTGGTTGTTCTTACCTAAAGATCTACCATTATGTATTTTACCAGGGACAGATCCTGTAACCTCACTGAGTCAAAACTCCCAATGAAGATTTGTGCAAGTGAAAACATGGCTGTGCTGTTTGGCAGCAATTTAAGGGAATTCTTGGCCACTGCTTTCCCCAGCCTGCAGCTGCTCACTTCTGCTCTGCGCTGCAGCAGGAAACCTACTTGCTGCCACGGCTGATACTGCTGCAAATTGGGAAACCGGCCTTCAAAGGAGCAACGGCAACTTCTGTGGGTTGCTCTGGCTGCAGAACGTTTCGTATCAAATCAGGGACTGAAGGAACACTGAGACCTCTCTTTGATCCACGGTGCATCAGTGTGACTTAGAACAATGGTAGTGGCTGTGGGTTGCCTTTCTGCTATAAACTATTACCAAACAATTAATGAAATAATAGGAAATGGTACAAAATACTGATTATGTTTGCTGTAATGTCATGCAGAAGGATTAACTCCTGTGGGAATTGCTGGATTCTAGTGAAAAAATAGTGAGCATGTGTCTATAATAACACTGAGTCCTCTGCCCTGCCAGCTAGTGTGGTTCTTAGGTAGGGCAGCCACAGCTGTGGAGTCTGGGAGTGATGAAATCTCTCAGGGATATTATTTTGTCTATTAGGCCGCTGTTACTTGGATGGTTTTGGTGAGTAAACCCCAGGATTTTTATTTTTACTTTCTATCTATGCCACCATTGACCTAGTTTTTGAAGCCGCTAACTCCGAGCAGCCATCTGTGTCCCAGCTGATGCCAAGTAATGAAAATAACGTTGAAAGGTAACAGCCCGCTGGGCGATCGGGGGGTTTTGTGGGTCGTGTTTGCTGTTTGTGTTGCTTCCCCCGCTGGATTCCGCTTTCCAACACCCAGTAAGAAGGGCTGGGAAGGCAGGTGCGCAGGGAGCAGCACTGGGGGGCGAGGGGGGCTCCGGTCAGCCCTGCCCATGGCTCTTTACCTGCACGTGCGATGGCCGAGGAAACGCCGCGGTTTTTACTTTATCCTGCTGCCTGAAGGGGCTCCCCTCAGTGACCAGCGGCTGCTTTGGCGTGGTTGGACTGGACGAAACGCGACTGTCACAGCCATGAAAAATTATTTTGGTATTCTGTTTGTCTGATATTACAGCCTGTAAACGTCTTTGTGCTGTCGGTACCGTACAGCGGGTGCTGAAAGGGCCGTGGCAGAGCGTGAGATGCCGGGGAACGGTGAGCAGGCGTATCCCTTGGTGGCTGTCGGTCGCTCGTGTTTTCTGTGTTTTATCCAGAGTTACAGGTCCTCGCCTTCAGGAGCTGCACGCAAGTGCAGAACACATCCTAGTGATGTGCAGATTAAGCAGAAGATCTGTAAAGTAGCATTCAGAGGAAAGTTTTGGCCCTAATAATCCTAGTTATTGCTTTTCTACTTCCCAGCAATTTTGTGAGGTGACTGTGGCGGTGTTCAGAAGTGAAAGACATCCTGATGGCAGCTGCCATCATGGGTAGCATGAGATTTTATGCATCTCTGGAAGCATTAGCTATGAAAGTTCAAGGATTCCCTGGAAGTCTGAGTTCCCAATAAAGAAACCCACCTTGTGTAACTATTTCTGGTTGTGAAGAAAACCTAATGTAAACATGCTCTAAACGTTTAAGAACCCAAGGACAGATAAAACAAAGCTCGGCTGTGTTGTTTTTAAAAAATCCTTTGGTTGTTTTCACTCTTGGCCCTGTTTATTATTGTTACCATGTAAGTTTAGAGATAACAAACCTCAGCATGCTTTTTCATGACTTGTAGATCTCCCCGGAACGCTTCAGCTGTTTCGTCGTGGTGGTGGATGAATGGCTGGTGTGCTTGTGTCTGACGCGAGAGTAACGTTCCCGCCTTGGCTCTGTCGTATCCTCCGATTCTGATGTGGTGGGTTTGATTGCCAAGAGCAGCTGTAAATTCTGTCTTCTGGGGTCTGTCCATCACATCTCTTTCAATCATTGTTAGTCATTAAACAGATTCTGGCATTTTGGCCGGGGCAGGGCTGCGGTTTGCCGCCGGCTCCCAGGCGTGCGTTCTTCTCGCGTCCCCCCGGCGCAGCAGTGCTGATCTGTGGCTGAATCTGAGCGCAGAGCAAAGGGCAATTATTCAGCCCAAATCTACAGCACTTCATGCAAAGGCAGGGGGAAGGTTTAATTGCTAATACTTGCAAAACATGGATTTACTGTGACAGTCGGGGCCCTACAGGAGCTCTAGCCCTGCTCCCCGTTAGCTCTGCTCGGCGTTTCACACGCTCGCGGGTTCGGCAGGTGAGCGTGGCTGCATCGTAGCACAGCTGAATCCAGCCTCCGAAGGGTTTGCCCTTGTGAGATACAAATCATTGCAGCTGCGGACCGTATATCATATCTAATGACTTCTTGACAAGGCAACTGGTTCATAAGTTAGGAGGAGGATTTGGAGGCATTTATATTTTGAAATCATCTCATAATTAGTGAATGCTAATATTGTATGTATGGTGCCGTGTATTATTGCAAGTTACTATTGAATGGCTGCTGGTTTAGAGCTCCAGGTTACACCTGACAGGGCCTCTTTCCTGAGGCTTCACACTGCTGGAAGTTTCAAGTGATTTGGCCTGAGCTGTTGCTGACACCCTGTACCCTGCAGAAGCTTTCAGCACCCTCAGGTTCGGAGGGAAGTTGCATTAGTTTCTGAGAGCCTCACAGGTTTTAATGGATTTATCCTGACAACAGCGTGGCAAGAAGAGTGTTGTCTATCCTCAGTTTACACACCAGAGACCCTTCGTTTAAGGGCCCTTGAACTTTGCTGTCTGTACAGTTCTTGTCCAGAGCGGGCAGGAGACAGAAGCCAGGTGCTGTCCTGTGTCTGGAAAAGTCTGGACACCATCTCAATTTCGATGTGTTCAAATGTCTTTAAAAAATCTCATCCTAATGTAAGGGCCAGACCTTACAAAGGTCTGTGGGAAATCCCAGAGCTAATCCAAACTCTCCAAAGTTAATAGCCTCGCTGCTGAATGCGGCTCTCCCCGCTGTGCCCAGGAGAGGCAGGAGTTGGTGCGTTAACCCTCTGAGGCGCAGGATGGAAAAACAATTACTTTGGCTTTTTGTATTTTCTCCTATGGTGTGTTTGACCCTTCATTACTCGTGTAGGAGTAAGGTCAGGCTTGTCTGCAACGCTTTAACAAATCAGTCATCGCTGACATACCTGCACAAACTTACTGCCACAAAAGAAAGGTGTGAAAGTTTAGAGAAGGCACAACCAGCATCGCCAGCTCTGTCCCCAAACGAGAGCTTTGCTCGTGACCTGGCAGGAGGAGGTGCTCAGGTTTGTTGTTTTCCTTCCAAGCTGGTATCATGCAGTGCAAGATTTTTTTCTTCTCGTTTCTCGGACCATTGGAAATGATCCCCTGTCCTCCTGTTGCAGAACACTTGACTCAATCAGATACCGAGGCACTGCTTTGTGAAAACAGTATTTAATGCAGTGACTAAACACCAAGTTAGTTACTGAGTAACTTCCCGCGAGCCCTTCTTTATACTGAGAGTTACTGATCACAGTATGTGCTGGTGAGGAAAAAATAATTAGGCTTAGGGGTGGTCTGTTTGTGTACAGGATTTTGAAGAGCAACCTGGATGGTTGCTTGCAGAAAAACCTCAAACATGGGTTAAATGAATCATGGGTGAGCTGTATTGCAGAGGCTCCTGTGTTCTCCTCGTGCACAGGAGATGGGGGTTTGAGATTTTCCCAACAACACCGTCGCCATCCTCTCCAGCCTCTGCTGTGCAGGGAGCCAGGGACGGATTCTGAACTCTGCAGTGATTTGGCAGAGTGTGGTGAAGCCAGGCAAAAGCCAGAGCTGAATCTGTGTCCCACTGGAGGAGAATACTCTGCTCCTTGCCACCACATAAAAACTGAACGTAGCCACAAGGGAGCAGATTATTTTTGTAGGAAATGTGGAAGGAACCCCCAGTTTTCCCTTGAGAGACGATACGTAAGAACAAATCAGAGAGCTGTTGCCTGCATGGCATTATCCAGTTGGCAGCTTAGTTTGAGGGGAAAAAAAAATAGTGGCATAAAATCGGCTTATTTTTTAAGCCCAGCTGGAAACTTGCAGGAATTCATCTCACCAGATCAGGATGTTATGAAATGTAGTATCAAGCTCCATCACGTATATTTGGAGGCAGGAAGGAATTTATTGCAGAGGCTTGAGTTGATTCAGTCTCACAAAATAGATGAAAGCCTCAATCCGTGTGCCTTCTGTGCTGTTTTATGAACAAAATATTTTAAAACCCCAACAAAAAACCACCAACACCAAAAAACCTGCAGTGTATAAAACAGCTTCAGTGTTTCCTTGAACAGTATTAACTTTTATTGTACAACCCTTTTTCTCTCCCCCTCCGAAAATAGTACATCAGTTTTTAAGAAAGTCAAATCTAACTACTTTGTTGGATTAAATCTAACTACTTTCGGTTGGATTTAATTAGCTTTTGTCTAGCAGAGCTTCTCATCCCCCCCGAGCAGGGTCTTTTGGCCAGTGCAGCGTGACCCCGGGCTGGGGACAGCAAAGGACAAGGGAGGGAAGGATGGGAGGGGAGGATGGTCTTCTGGTGATGCCGTCCCAGTGGGATGCACGGGAGGGGAGTGCGTTGGGTCGGGGGGTGGCGAGGGCCTCGCCTGCTCTCTCTGCTGTGGCCTCGGCAGCATCTTAGTGGAATTTTTCAGTTGTGCCCACACGGGAGTCGTGGCCGCTGCCCAACGGCTTGGGCAGAAAAAGCACCATCGTTAATAATTGACCGGTGAGATAATGAAATCACCGAGCCCGCTGTTTGCCTTTTCTTCCTTTCCCACTGCCACTGTAATGCCGAGCACGACAGAACGTCATAAACCAAAGGGCAGTTTCCACCGGCGAGGCAGAGGGGCTGTGGATGAAAGTCACCTGGGCATCTTTAGTGCCCGTGCTGCGCGTGGAGCCACCCGCCGCCTCTGAGACATCCCGGGGACGTCGCCTCTGACGTGGTGTGAGTTGCCCCGAAAATGCTTCAGGTTCTGATGTTTACAATTTCTCTTCCATGTCTTTCAGACCCTTTGCAGACAGAGCTGGAATGTGGATCTAAAGCGTTAGCTTATGTTTTCTAGAGAGAATGTTGGAAGCGGAGGATTTGTGCTGGCTGTGCTCACTGTGAACAGGCCTTCAGCTCTCCAGAGGTGACCAAACCAAACATCATTTCAGTGCCCGTGTGTGCATTTTAGGTGGCTGTACCTGGTATATGTTGTCTCTGTAATTCGACAGTTGCTGTGATGCCTATCTGTATATTCGCTGTATGCAAGCGAAGAATGAAGATAACATTCTGGTTACTCTGGGTTACGTGTATCTTGTTTGCTGCAGGTCCGGTAGGAACAGTGATTCTGCTGATCCATGCTCTAGTTAACTGCTCCTTAATCTCTGGGTAAATGCGTGTGTTTGGGGAGGGAGGTTGGTTCCGCGGACTCCTGAGTGCAGACCTTTGAGGGTCCTGGGACCTCACAGGGTCTAATGCAGAGTTTGGGTGACGTTACGTGGTTTGAGTGCTTCCAGGTGCCCCCGGCCACGCCCGTGGGTGCTCGTGGGCATCGCGGCAGCAGTTGTCAGGCGGTTTGCAAGGTCTCCGCAAAACAGGAGGCGCAGAGCGTGCGCTCAGCCCCCATCTCTGCCGAGCTCTCTGGCCGCGCACGGGGAGGATGGTTAGAGCCGTACTGCAAGAGCACATCCAGCCGCAGGCGCGAGCTGGTGGAGGCGGCAGGAGAAGGAAGCGTAATGCTGGAAAACAGCGTGTCAAAGCGTTGTGTTTTCTGTTGGTCGTTTCTCCCAACCAAGGACTAACTCGGCTCTCGGGTTTCTTGCAGAGCATCTGCTGCCAAAGTCCATCTGCTCCCATCCAGAGGCACCTTCTGTAACAGTCAGCGAGAAGCCAGATGGAGCAGGATATATCTTGGAAAATATTAAAGCCACATTTTGAAATGTTTAACCGAGGGCTGCTAGCAGCCTTAGGCACACGTGATGACCCACAGCTGCCCGAACTTCAGGGCTTATCCTCTGTATCTCTGCCTGTGTAAGATGACATTTTTCATAGGGAAACATGTGAATGTCACCAACTAGTTGAACGAGGGCAGAACTGAATTAATACCAATTTATCATTAAAATGCTAAAATTATTAGTGTGTGAGGGAGCAGTCTCACACCTGTGGTGGACATGGACAGTCTCGTGTGTCACCTTGAGGATGATGGTCAGTCTAACACACACACAGGAGCTCTGCTGCATCTGTGCAGGCCATGCAGGAGTTTGCAGAATTAAGAAAATCCAGGTCCATGTTAAACAGAGGAGGTAAGAGGTCTGGCAGTGACGTAATGGTCCTCCAGCACAGGCAGGGTTTAAGCAGTGAGGCTGATGATGAAATGTGGGGTTTGGATGACCAATTTGGGAACTTGAAGGGAAAGTTTCCGTAGAACAAATTAAATATAGAAAGCTGGGCCTGAAAGAACTCACAGCTTTCTCTTTGGGTAGGGGCTAGTTGGTGCGAAATGTTACAGACAGGGAATCACTCGCTCTCTCGTTTACGTGCCAACCAGGCAATCCTCTAAACGAAACTTCCACCACTTCTCTCTGAATTGCTCACCCGTTGTCAGAGGTTGAGTGGCTGCCCCGGCGTTTGCTGCTTTGCTAAAATCTCTCTCATTGATGCTCTAGGCACTGCCTTTTCCCAGAAGGAAATAAATCTGAGCTTTACCCAGTCTTTTTCCTCCACCGATTTTGCAGCATGTCTGAACGCTGTTTGCAGAGCAGGTGTTGAATTTCTGCCCGTGATTCCAAGCAGCTTGCACCCCACCGTTACCTAAAGTGGCCCTGGATATTTGCAGACCATTTTTAACCAGTAGTACAGTTACTCAGTGATAATAATGCTTAATAAACGCTTATGAATTCTGCCCAAATGAAAGATAAGGGGAAATACTCGAACGCGATACCTGCCAAAGGAATGGGCCAGTGTAGTATGTTATGTCTTGTATATGTTTGGCGGTTTTCTCCTGTTCCAGTGGAAAGTTCTATAGCAGCTGGATATTACATTACTGTATCCCGCAGCCCAAGGGCATGCACAGTTATACTTAACATCTGGATGAGTTAGACTGAAAGCAGACATCCTCTGGAGAGGGATAGTTTCTGTTTCTAATGTCAAAATGAGAGAGTTAAAGAGCTAATGGCTGTTTTAATACCAAATTAATTAATATTAATTCATAGTCCTTAATTTGTGTGTAAGAAAATGGAAGTGCTGATACTATTTGCTAATTACGTTTTGGACTGGCAATGCGCTATGAAAGAATGGAGAAGTTACCCTTTCTTGAGGGTAAACAGTTATCAAAATAAATAATTTGTAGTTAGAAGTAGTGCTTAGGAGGCAGGAGTGCTGGGTCCTGTTCCCATCGTAGGACTCAAACGATTTTATGGCGAGGGAAATAGTGTCCTGCTGGTAGTGACAGTATATGATTAAAGATTAAACTCTGAGGTATGAGGAGATTGTTCTGTTGGATGAAGCTCCATTGCCACATCTCTGCTTGCTTTCTCTCATTGTTTTTCTCATGTGCTCAGCCTCCTCCTCACCCGTGTTCAGTGTTACGAAGTTTTCCAGTTAGCGTAATTGGATGACTGTGCTCTCCTGTTCTCTGGGAGAACCTGGGTGAGCCAGCTGGGTCGTGCTATTCCTTGGCTCTGGGAAGATCTGGTAGGATTCTCAGTCCCAGGTTTTACATGTAGGTAACCCCAAGATGGGAATGACTTTGGGAATGCAGTGAAGGGAGCGTGAGTGTTTCTGTATCATCCACGAAGTTCATAGAAGGCAGTCTAAAGCTCACCGCGTTCAGCAGAAAGCTTCTCATTAAATTTAAGCAGAAGGTCATCATCTAAATATGCACCCACATATATGTATATTTATATACATAAATAATATATATAATCCCACTTGATTAGGTGAGATGGGAACCAGGCATTGCCCCTTACCCAGCCATGTGCCTCTGATCTGGTCTAAAGCTGGAGCCACAGCAGCAACGTTTGTTCTCACGGCAGTTTTGTCTGTGGAAAACGTAATTACAGCACAGAGGAACTGGAGTCTGCAGTCTCACTTCTGCCTGGGCCTCTTGAGCTGCAGTGACAGAGCCGTGCATTAAGCTTCTGAGAACAGTTTCGTGTTATAACCGAAGAAAGCATGTATAGCTGCCGGAAACCCGCTGTTCTTCAAAAGATAAGATGACTTTATGCCATTTCCCAGCCAGCCGACTCTCGCTGGTAAGTTTGAGTGAGAGTTATCCCTCCCAGAGCAGTAATGAATGCCTGGGAAAGGCAAATTCTGACCCATATAATGCTGCAAATACATTTGGTTTGGGATGTGTGGGAGTTGCTGGAGCTGCCTGTTGTAAGCACTTGGGGTTTTCTAATTACAGTCTGTTGAGAATGGATGTATTTTTAAAGCTCTATCCTGCACAGAGTGCCAACCAACCTTTGCTCTTAGTTATGCTGGAGACAAACCACGTGTCCGTGGAAGATGTTGAACTGGATTTCACCTGTGTAGAGCCCAGTTTCTTCTCTCGTGGGCTTGACTTGATGCCGAAGCTGTGGGAAGCTCAGTGCAGTCAGCGGTAGGTCAGGGGGACTATGAGAATTTTATTTTTCTTTGATGTTTCTTGGACAGCCTCGCTGGCACGCAGTCAACAAGGTAGAAATGAGAAAACATCTTCTGAGACTGCTCTGACCACTGGTCTATGAGCACATGCTCATGTTGCAGCTTAGCCTGTTCCTGGAAATCAGATCTCTTTTCCTTTGCTCTCTGTTAAAATATGATGGCTTATCCATCAGGGAGAGAGAGAGTGGTCCTCTGGGTGGGTCCTGATCTGCTTGAGATTTCTTGCCCCTCTATTTGTTCTGAGTCAACCAGGGAAGGGAAAAGTAGTTTTCTGCCCTTAGAGAGCAGCCTTCTTCCTAAACCTGTTGTGGGAGGAGGCTGGTGAAGGCTTTTTACTTACTTTGAATTTTCTTCTGTGTTCTCTAGGCTGCTGGATAATATATACCAGTTCTAAAGTAACATGTCTGAAAATGAACAGTATCGGGTTTTCTTTCTTTCTGAAGTTTTGAGTTCTTCAGAGTCTGTAATTCTTTAATGCTCTTGAATACTTTTGAGTCTGTTCTTGTAGCCTGTAAAAGCAGTATGGATGGTAAATTTATGGCATCAAATGAACTTGATTAGATTTTCAGGAACAAAAGGAAAGAAGGAAAATCATGATGAAGTAAGAAGGGATGAAATGGAAACAATTGGAAAGAAATGCCTGTGTTTGGGATGAAGCTGTGATTTCTGACAAAAGCATTTTTTTGGTGAAGTGCTTCAGACGTGGAAACAAAACAAAGTGTTTAGTAGATTAGGGAGTCATGTTGATGGAAGGCAAGGGAAATTTTTGAGGCTGAATAAGGGAAGTCAGGGAATTCAAGGACAATGGAGAAGTATGTGGCGGGTGACTGCTCTAATTAAAAGGTCAGACTCTGTTGGGTGCTTAGAAAAGGTCTCTTACAGGGCTGTGAAGAATTGCCAAACCTGATCTTCCTCATTAAATCCTTGGCCAGAGATTGGACCATGGTTCTCGGGTCTTTATTTAAGCCACGGCTTTTCTCCAGCCAAGGGTGCATGTTCCTGAGATGCCAAACGTTCATGTCCAGCAGTGAGATGTCGTCACTGTGTGGGAAATGACTCCAGGGAAGGTGTAGGATGGACCCGTTCTGACATCGTGGCTCAAGGAAAGCTCCTGTGCTAGTCAGCAGGGATCTCCTCCCTCTCTAGAGAGCTAGGCATAGCTGGGGCAGGAAGTTTGGGAAGACTTCCCCTGCCTCCCTCCCAAAAAGGGGATATTGAGATGCATTATTATTATTTTAATCCTCCTGTGAATTACTCAAGACACTTCCATAGCTGCAGAAAGCCTGAAGTCTGTAGCTGTGGTTTTTGCTGGAAATGTTTACATTCCTCAGATGATGGTGAAATTTATTTCTGTGCACACAAGGCATAAACCTCATCTAAATCCTGTTCAGGCTCTGTTTTAAGACTGTCTGACACTTTGACTTTCCCTGGCTCCCAGTAGCAGGGTAAGTTTCCCGCTGGGCCTGTGTAAGCCAAACTTGGAAGTTTTTCCGTGGGTTTTGATGTATGATGTCCTTGGCAGGCGTTAGCTACCTGCGTGGTAGCTTGGGAAATTTCTCAAAATGAGAAATCTGGTTTTTAGAGTCTTCAGGAATCTTTGCAAGAAAAGTACAGATTGGCAGAATGTGTTTTTTCCAACCATCTGACGAGGGTGGCATCTGATATGTTCTCTTTGTTGCCTTCCTGTTTGAAACCTAGAGCTGAGAGCCCTAGGGGTAAAATTGTAGATTATAGGTTAGAAAAAAATATTAATAAAGTGAATATATCTGTTTAAAAACCCAAAAGCCAACAGCAACAATAAAAAACCCCAACAACAGCAGCTGGGGGAGTAACAGTGACTTTCAGAGATGCTGGGCACAAAGATGATCAGCCAGCCACGCTTTCCTGGGTGGGGGATCCTTCCGTTTCTCTTGCCCTTTCAACAGTCATGTGAAAGTGACGGAATTTGAAGACTTCAGACTTTTGTCTGGAATTTCTGGATATTTTGCAGTCTGGTCAAAGGAGCAGCTCTTATTTCCAGACATCTCATATCTCAGTAAGAGATGCAGTCACTGGGAATGCGTAGGTCATCCACGTCATGAGTGTGCATAGATTTCTGTCCAGGATGGAGAGCTGGCAACCTGTGTTGGATCAGCAACCAATGACCTACCAAAGGTGTCTGTGATGCCAGAGACTCTCTGCTCGCCTTCCCCAAGATTTTAGACTCTCCAGACTTCCCTGGGAGAGCTGGTAAGATTGCCTGCTGAAGCAGGAGTCTCTCAGACGATACTTTGGTAGCAAACAGATCTCGTGGGCTGTGAAACAGATGGGTCAGGTGCTGCAGACTGTGCAAGTGATTGGAATCTGAAGAATTTCAGCTAATATTTACATCAGGTGTTTACCCTTTGATAAGAAACAGGTCATTCACAAACCTGTACATGACATAATATTGGTAGGTTGGTCACAGTGTTTGCTTTGCATTTCACACACTTCTGATTCTCGTTGCCTGGAGAACAGTTGTGTTTTGCAGTTTGATACGGATTAATAGCTGTGGTTTTTCCCCTTTATTCCCATGGAGCCGTTTGTTTAAAAAGGGCAGTTTTACAGAAATAGATCTATGAAGTTTTACACATGCCAACATGTTAGCAGGGTGTTGCCTTTGTTTCCTCTTTGGAGGAGAAATCCTGTTTGTTGTTCCAAAGTTACAATTCCTCACCCACAAACACCAATAGCCCAGTCTCAAATGAAGCTTTGAACTCTGCTGGTGTTTATTAAGGAAAATGCTCGTTCTTGCTTCTCTGAGGGAAAGATTGTGTGGGTAAACTTTAAGGGAACTGCACAAGTATGCAAACGTACTGCGTGGCTGTGTTGGGTGCCAGGGACTGTTTCTCCTGGGTTGTTGGGGATAAACCAGAGACTTGGTAAAGAAAACAGCCGTGTCTCAGGTGGGCAACGCTTCGTTTGGGCAGGCATTGTGTATAACTGCAGGTGAGTTACGGATTAATTAGCAGCCCCTAATTCAATCTAAATGAGGTCAAATAGGAACAAACTGTGAGTAGAAGAAAGCTTGCCCTTACAAGACGGGCAGCTTGTTAAGTGGCTGCAGTCTGGAGTTGCTGTTTTTTCTCTGTGCAGAGTTAATTTGCCAGAGACATGAGGCTTTGACCTACTAAGTTGGTTGCAAGGAATTCAAGGTTGTGCAATACAAACCACCTTTCCCTAGAATGAAGAGGTGGAGGTGGTGACTGGTATTTTAACAGCAGTCTGCGAGGGACTGGAGACTTCAGCAGGACTTGAACCTGCACTGAATGCTCGGGGACTGTTTGATAATGTTTGGAAGAAGAAGTTTGAGTGTAAGCGCTGGTACCCGAGCTGAGTGTAAGCGCTGGTACCCACAGCATGGGTTGTGACGTGAACTTCCTTGCCACTACTATTAGTTTTTTTTCCCTATTATTATTATTATGGTGGAAACTGGGAACAAATCTTGTTTTGAGACATAAGCCATCATTATCTTAGCGCAGAGACAGCCCAGCCTCGTGTACGCAGCGTCCTGTGTTGTCTGGGTTTTGTTCTTCCTTGGCCATCGCCCTGCTGGGAAGCATTAGGCAAGTCCTGCTCCCTTGAAGACCCTGTTTCTCTTCCACGCTTTGGTTCATCTCATCTCCACACATTTGTCAGAGCTGTAAAGCAAAGGGTGTGCACTTGATATTTGCACACTGCTTTGCAGAGAGGGCTCTGCTCTGTGTAGGGTTTCCTAGGTAGTACTGGAATAAAGGTAATAAATCAGTGCATGGAAGTCAGGCCAGCCTTTTTTTTAATTATTATTTTTACAAAAAAACCCCAAAACTTAAACCAAATAACAGAACTTTGTATCTTAATAGATTGTTGGTGGCTTTATTTCTCCTTGGGCATGGAGTGACACACTGTTAATATACTTCCTTTCGTCTTCTGGTGTTCTTGGTTCCAATATTCTTTTAACTTAACGTTTTTCTTTTGGTTCTGATATTCTTTTAACATTTTTCTTTCTGCTTTCAGAAGTTTACAATGAAAATATTGTGAGCCTGTCTGGAATGTGCACGTTGTATTACAGCCTTGCCAGAGCATTTCTAAGACCCAGAGGCAGCGTAGCTGGTCCATGAGGGTGCTCCACCACCTACCAGCTGAGAACTACAACGTCAAGGTTAGTGTCAGTTGAGTTTTAAGTGCATTGGTGTTTTTCTCTTACATGTGAAAGAGAAGGCAGTTTGCACATAGTTCTTTAAACACATTGAGATCAATAGTTCTGCTTCCAGGGTTTAGGAAACATCTTTTCCGGAAGAAATATAACAAGTTTTCCCTGAGATATGTTTCAGTATCATATTTATTAAATTTTAGCAGAAACTTCTGGAGAACTATATTACTTCAGTTCCTATTATTTCTGGTATCATCATAAAAACCCGAGACAAAAATTCTTCACTATGTTGCCAGCCTCACTGTGAATCACAAAGAGGCAGCTTGGAATAACGGCAGAAAAGAGATCTTGGGAAACACTGGTACAGGAAACCAAGGGAGCACTTTCACTGATACACAGAAAGCAAAGCACAACGGTGAGATTCTACACGTAGCTGTGAGAAGCTAGAGCCCAATTCTCACTGTAAATCAAGGTGGCTTCGTTAACTTCAGGACAACAGTGCCAGCACATCCCAGACAAAGACTCGGCTCCGTCTATTAATAGCAACAGTCTATAACAGAGCTGCTTGGAGAGGTTCCACTGGGGCAGAATTTTGATTAAAAGAATGGAGATAAGGATGACAGAGGAATCTGCCTTCTGGGTCTCTGTGGAATGTGGCTCCCACGGGGTTTGATACTGTGCCCCTCCCAACCCCTCCAGGCACCACCGAGACCAAGCAGTGCCCGCAGTGGTCCAGGTTTTCAGGTGCAGTCTGTTTGTTTAGATAACGTAACGGAGGTGATAGCAGCTATGGTACCCTCTGGTTCTGCATTTGGTGTTAGTGCAAACATGCTCTCAGCTGCTTTTCTTTCTCTGCAGCTTCAGAAAAATCCAAGGTTTTCCTTTCACCAGATATCGAAGGGTTTTATTTCTTCAAATTCTTCGGTACACCGTGGTGAAAAGGATGGGGAATGTCATTATCAGCCGTTGATGCTTCGTGTCCTGTGTGACCCTGTTATTCAGGGACAGACAATTAAATTTCACGGCTGCATTTTAGATGATCTCGAAAGAGAGAGAGAACTTCTCCAGGTGTCCTTGAGTCAGTTTCTTACTGAAATTTCAAAAAAAGCCCAGCAGAAATTCTCACTGTGCAGTGTTATGTTGTTTTAATTTCCCAGAAACTAGTTAACTTATTTACTGTGCCCCACTGGTCCAAGTTCCCTTTATAGATTAACTTGTGTATTTTGGCTCTCATCCATCTCCTCCTTTGGCTCAAAATGAATGATACCAGGACTGTCTTTGAAACAAGGCAGGACTGTGAAGTTTTTTATTAAACAGCAACATCACCCCTGAAACCTCTCTTTCTGCCAGCATTATGAGGCCCCGTTGCAGAAGTACGGTGTTGGGAATGGCAGGTTAAGGTCTGGTGGGTTCAACCTTTCCGAAGAAATCAGGCATGTAATATTGCGGTAGGATTTGGAAACAGTTTGCATCTCCTCAGAACGTGTGTTATGGGGGCAGCTTGTCACTGAAAGTTTTCAAGACTGTTTGCTTTCCCCTAATAACTAATCAGTCCTTAGAACTGGTTTAAATGCGAGTTACTAAACAAGGTCGCTGGCTAGCACCTATCTGGCTCGCCAAGTTCAGCCTTTTATTAGGGGCTGGTGCTGCCTGTGAGTGTGTCGGAGGGATTTGAAGCTGGCAGAGGCGGGTGAGGGGGTCGCACTGTTAGTGTAACCACCTCCTGCGTGTCTCCTGTCGGCCCATTAAGTGGGCTGCTTGTGCAGATCTCATTTGTTAAACTAAACCTGTGTGCATCACGTGTAACAATCAGAGAGCAAGCGCTGCTGATAAACACAGGCTGCTTTCTGGACTCTGCAAAAATTGTGGGTTTGTTGTACCTGAACTCAGATGGTGCTTTCTTCTAGTACATTTGGTATGTTTGCAGGGGGGTTCTTGGCATCAGCCATAAACGTATTTGTCTGTCTTTTAAAATCTGTGATTTGTTACTGACAGCAGAATCTCTCATGGAGATACTCTGTCGATCTCTCAGCAAGCCCCTGTCTATAAGCCTCTGGGAAAGGTTTGCCAAGATGTGTATGTGTGAGCACGGATGGAAATGGCGTGGAAACTCACTTCAACGACAAACCCTTTTCATCGTGTTCATGAAACAGTGTAGTTTGGTTCTTTCTTCTCTGAGACACGGTGGAAGCCTTTAAGGAGGGGGGAGAAGGCTGTTAAGACTGATTATAATCGTGATTCCTTCCTACTTGATAATTAGTCTCAGTTAATCTGTGCACCGCTTATTCGATACAGCGGGGCACCGGCATGTCCAACTACCTGCCTGTGTGCTCGTACTTCTGTGTGAGATCTTCTGAAAGGAAACGCGGAGGCGCTGGTGGGGGTTGGGGGTCACTTTGTGCAACGTCATTGCAGTCACGTGGTTGCAACCCCCCGTGCTGTTTAGATCCCCCCAGATGAGAGCGAGGCACCGATCCGCAGTTGTGAGCGCTTTTGGGAGCACAAGTCTAAATCTCTTTGAAGCTTCAGCCAGTGAGGTGCACGTTGCATTTAAGCACCTCCAGGATTAGGCAGCATCTGGGATTTTCAACCCCTCAGATTTATTTCTAGGCAGATTCAGAAACCAGTTTTGATGCTGGCCCTTGATGTTTTGCAGTCATAATGAGAGGGCATCTTCTAATTGTGTGTGTAGTCTTTTAGATTTAATGAAGATCTAGAGAACTCTTGTTATTAAAGACTTAGTTGCTCTGTTTGTGATAGAGGAAATGATTATTCCAAGATCCTCATGAAGCCAGAAATTTACTTCTAGCTACCCTAAATACTACTTTCAGCTTCTCGTCTTGAGCACGTGTGCGATACTCGCTGCCTGATCTCCCCAGGTGTGATCAGAATCTTCCCACTGAGTCTTTTTCACATATTTCTCTTTCTTTTTAGGATCCTGTAGATATTATTGGAATGTGACTCCAGAGAAAAATGTGCTTTTTTAACAACTCAGTTGTTTAATCAGAATTTTTTAATGGAATTGCTACAACATGGCTTCCTCTGGGAATGAGGTAGAAAGATGGACTCACAGGCAAGGCAGCAGACTTGAAGAGCTGGTAGAACCTCTGACCTCTCCTGAAAACGGTAACCGCCTTTCACCAGTGAAGTCGCTCAGTGGCGTAGACCATCTCTTGCACCTCCCTGGAAGAGCAGACTCTGCTTACAGCTCTTTCTCAGGAGGATCAAATGTTCCCGAGTATCCCATCCCATCATGCTATGGTGAAAACTGCTGTTTGCCCCCAGAGCAGGGACCCTACATGGACTCAGAGTATGTGAGAGGTATTTATAATCTCAGTGCGGCGAACTCTGACCTCGGGTGCCTGCATCCATCCAGGGCACCAGACCTGAGCATCCATGATAGCTCTCCCAGCACCAGCCTCGCTGAACGCTGTGGAAGCACTCCTACCCGAGGGACTTCAAATCAGGGACCGCTGCCTCCGGCGGCACCTCCGCCTTCTCCTTCCACGCGACTCGATAGCTATAAAGTCATGAGACACCTTGAAAACTCAAGAGGGAGGCGCAACTCGGCAAGTCACAGCGAGTGCAGTGTGCAGCTGGCTCCTGGCGTGCGGGGCGATCCGCTAGCAGGTAGGGATGTACCATGGAGTCAACACAGGGGTGAAGTTACAGAGCAGGATATAGCGGCTGCTCGGGGAAAGACTCTGGAAAACAAGGGCCTTTCTTCTGATTCTAAGGATGAGGTATCCATATTAAAAATTCAGGGGTTAAAGATGGAGGAAAACGGAGAGTGGAGCCCATCCCAACAACTTATAAAGAGAGGCAATCCACACATTTTCAGCAGACCTTCTTCATTCATTTTTCAAGAATATTTAAAGACTGACTCTGTGGCTAATGTCCCGAAAATACTTTCGGTTTATAATTCAGTTCATGCTTATAAAACTCCTGAAGAGATGAACTCCAAGTCCTGTCTCCCAGCACAGACCACCCCCAGCACCGTTCATGAAGACAAACAGTACCCCTGCGGTGGACGCAAGCCAACGTTCAGAGAAGCGGCTCTGCAAAGCGCGATGCCAGAACCCGGCCAACGAAAAGGCTCCTTGCCCCGCGCTCAGTGCCCGCTCCGGGCCGAGCTGCACTCAGACATGGATCAAGATGTGTTTGAGGACAGTTGTGACTCAAAATATATGGAAAATGCTTTTCCACTTAAAAATGCTTCCAGGAAGCTGAACAGTTGTACAGACAAAAATCAGTGCTACGACTCTGAAGGAAAAATTGGGGGTGATGTTAGGGAACCAGTTCTGAATCAGCAAGCCAAAATGCAGAAATCATTGCCGTCCCGCAGCTACGATGCTGTAGAAGCAGAGTACCCTCGCTGTGAGGAGCTGGATCGGGGAAATAAGCAATGCTGTGATAATCCTAGCCAAATGGCTTTTTTCAGACCAAAGGAAGGTTCCCCATCTCAGTTTTTGCAGGAAGTCAAGAAAGAAAAACAAGCGAATACCAGCAGTCCTGACCTTCGTGCAAATCTAGAACAAGAGGAACCTCCTGTTCCTTGTCAGAAACATCAACCTGAATTTCAAAACCAGCTCTTAAGACAGCTTCAGGATGATCTTGCTGGTGAACAAATAACCAGGCAGACAACTCCCATGCTTTATTATCTTTCTGGGGGGAAAACCACCAACATCCTGCACCACAACAGGCTCACCCAATGTCAGGAGGACTCGAGGAGCTCACTGAAGGAATTTCCACCAAGCAGCTACTCTGCCTCAGCGCGGCATCTAGAGATGCAAAAGGAAAGCAATCTGCTTCAAAGGACCAACCACCACCATCAATGTAGTGCTGGTGATCTGCTTGAGGCTGAAGATCTCATCCTTGGGAGTTCTGCTTCATCCACAGATGAGAGTTTCAAGAATGACTACAGAGAGAGACTTAAAGTGGCTCAGAAAAAGGTTCTGAGAGAAACCTCCTTTAAAAGAAAAGACTTACAGATGAGTTTGCCCGTTAGACTGAGACAGAAGCCCTCTAAAAGGCCGACAATTGAACACCTTCGATCTTTCTCATTATCCAGTGCAAGTGAGGATGCCAAACCTGTTCCTTGTTCCCCTTCTCATCTAGAATCCTTGGAAAGTTTCAGCAGAGATGAAGAAATTAAAAAGCCACAAACAGGTCGAATAGGGGGAAGGAAAAGGGTAACAAAGGAGCAAAAGAAACTCTGTTACTCTGAGCCTGAGAAACTCGATCAGCTGGCAGATAAGGAAGGAGCATGGAGTCAAGTCAGGGATGAAATCCCTGAGGAAGATACAGTGGCAGCTAGAAGAAAGACTCTGGAAAACAGAGGGAGGGCACTTTCCAGTTCAAGTATCACCCGGATGGAGCTGAAACAAATCCAGCATACTGCACTGGTCGAGTACATGGAACGAAAGATTAATCAAAGACCAGGTAGTTCCCAACACCTCCCGCTGCATAAGCCACCCCTGCAGAAGAGGCTGTCGCATCCCAAATGGCCTCCTGGCAAGATTTCCAGTTTAAATGGGAGCAGGAAAATGCAAAACGATGAGGTTTTCTGCCAGGTTTCCTCTAAAGAAAAATCACCAGATGTTTTTCCTCCTTTGGCTTTTGTTCCCCCACTGAGCATGACCAGTGGGTATGAGCCCAGCTCTGCTGCTGCTGGTGCAGTGACCTCGAAGCACGGCCTGGCTCCCAGCAAAGGAGACGGGAGCTGCACCGGCAAGTGTGCGTCGGCTGAAAGCCTCCTGCAGGCCGGTGATCCGGCGCCTGGGAGAGCTCGCGAGAGGTCGAAATCCACGCCTCCTTCCACACAGGTAAGAGAGGTATGAAGGCAGTAATTCTTGTTTGAGTCCAACTTAATGACTGTCTACCTGCTGTAGAGAACCGGGGGACTGTTCACCTGAAAAACTGCTGAACTTCATGAATGAGGAATTAAGGCTTGATTTATTGGGGTTTTTTAGCGTGCAGCAGAGAGATGGTAGATGCAGAGGAGAAGCCACATTTGCTTAATGTGTAGGAAATGCTGCATACCTGTTTGAAAGCAAAACGCACGCTCTGCTTTGCAGCATGTCGGAGAAATAATTTGGGGGGATTCCGAGAGAAGCGCTACCAACTTTAACATGTTGCGGATTTATGATTGAGGTAACAGTTCATTGCTCTTGCAAGTATTGTATAAGAAAGTGTTGAGGACAAACAAGGTGTTCCTTAATGTGAAAAGTTGCCAGAGAATTGCGTAAGGATGGAAACCTGATCAGAGCTGACTCTAAGCATACCAAGAGCCCCTCGTTAGCCTTCAGTGAGCGCAGAGGTAAAGGCAGGGAGGATGGGAAGTGTCTGCTTCAAGGGACGTGTAGGCTGTGCTCTAGGGCTGGGCAATGCCAGGCTCACAAGGGTCCCTTCCAGAGCTGCAGAGGGGTGTGCGTGGGGTCTGGCGCTCAGAAATCACATTTGCAGAGGACACGTGCTGTGTGCAGGATGAGGCTGTTTGGGTTTCAGCAGTCACTGTTGTTCACTACAGCAGCTGCATTAGATCCCTGTCCCAGGAAAGGTTGTTGTAGGGAGATTTTGATAAATGACCAACTTTTCTGGGTCCTGAATCTGAAGGACGGTAGCTGTCAATACTGTTGTCAAGGAGAATAAAGAAGATAAAAGGGTCAGAAAACAAATAATCTAATATACTACTAAAATTACCCAACTGTGAAGAGGCTGACAAGCTTCTACCAATGCTGCCTGCTTTCTGAATTGTTATGAGAGTAGAGGATATATGTTGTTGCCAGTTCTTGTTTGTTTTTCTAGGAGAAAAATATAGATGCTACCTAGGAAGAGCATAATAGCAATTTCATTCATAAAAAAAAGAGAGACAAACTAAAAAAAAAACCCTCAACCAACCAACAACAACAACAACAAAAAAACCAACCAAAAAATACCCCGCAAACGAACAAACAAACAAACAAAATGCAAAAAAGCAGTCTTTGGTGGAATTACTCTGACATCTGCTGTTGACTTGCGTTGCTGGGGGTAACAAACAGGGAGTAAAATTAAACAGCTGCCTACTTTGAAAATGCTGGTTGTCCCAGTGTGCTGTTTTCATTTCCAGGACACTTACAGACATGCTGGTGGGGCAGCGGCACCGTCTCGGCGTTGCGAGAGCTGTCTTGGCACCCCCAGGTAAGGCCTGTGCCTAGGTAGAGCCTGTCTCCAAGGTGTGTGAACGCCAGTGGCAGCGGGGTTGTCTGCTCCTGTCCTCGTGTCTTGAGATCCTCCCTTGTCCAAATAGGAATAGTCATCCGCTAAGCTGTTTTTTTTGGTTTGGGATGGTCTTTAAAATCATTTTTAGTGCGTGGAGCAAAAAGTGGAAGATGCAGAGTGTACCTGAGGCGCCCTCCCTGCGGCAGCCGCTCTCCTTCACATCTCCGAGGTCACAGCTCCCTCATCTGCGCTCCACGAAAACGGCATCCGCAGCAGCTCGGATATGCCCAGTCTTGGAAAATATGGGTGATCACAGAGCGTGTAATAGGGACTTCTGGTGTGGTTTATTTAAAGTATTATGCCATTTCCACACAGCTAACTAGAAAGTTTGTATGTTGGCTCTATGTATTTGTTTTGCTTGTTTGAGGAGCACCAGAAAAACATCCGAACTCTCTCTCAACAAGGCTGTGATGCTGGCACTTGTGTGATCACAGAATTTCCACTGTTTCAGTCATTCAGAAAGATCCAAAGGGTTTCTGGAGGCTTGATTATCTTCAGGAAAAAAAATTGTATTTTTAGTAAAGTTTTGAAGTGATTCTTAAATTTCCTGGTTTAGCTAAGAGGCTTAGCAGGTCAGCATGAATATAACTGGAAGTCTTGGACAGAACAGTAACATTAGAAACCTGTTTGATTGTAGCTCTATAATATGTACTAAGCAATGAAAAGATGAGAAATCCAGAGCTGCTTTTGTTAGTAATTAATTTAGATTATCATCTTTGGGAACAGCTGTACGTACAGGTTTCATTCTGTTACAGCTGTATCTCATTTTTTCTCTTTCTTGTCCTCCACCAGAAAGTGCTGCTGAGCTGTGGTAGAAAACCCAGACTAGACGGGGCATGTCTGCCGTACTAATTGCTCAGATAAAAGTTCCAACTGGGACCAGCAGGCAGAGCAAACTATGATCATTACCCGCACCCGTAGTGTCTGTGGGTTGGTGGAAAAAAGCTTGAGGACGTTCTTACACATATTTTGCATCCATTCACTTGCACAATGTAATTTTGAGGCAGTTTTCACTGGTATCATCCGTTTTCCCTGGTAACTGCTGCAGATGGTTTGTTTAGCCTGCAGGCTGGTCCTACCCACCGCCATCGCAGTGAGGCCTGAGAATGAGTAAGAATAGGTGTCTCTGTACCTCTTTTCTCATCGTCTGTCACTCCATAAACATTTGTCAATCCATGAAAGTGGTATTGCGTCATCATCTCGTTAATTTAGGTATCACCGTGGTGCTTTGCAGGGGGTATTTTTAGCACCTTTTCGATGGAAAGGCTTTTCCAGTAGTAAGGGCCTCACTAAATCACCAGAACCAGGTGGGTCAAGTCAAGGTCAAATGAGGTTTTTATTCTTTAATTGCAGTGAAAAGTCACACGTAATATATCAGGTCTCTCTAAGTGACACTGATAGTCGTTACCTAGTACCAACTATGATTGAATTCTCCTTTGCCAAGCTGACTTACTTTTTTTGGGCAAAAAGCTAAAATGACTGTGTTAAAGCTGCAAAATAGAGCTGGAAGAAGGGAAGCTATGGGAGAAGATGGGATTTCAAGCAAGACTTTTGTGGCTGAGTCACAGCACAGCTCGATTTGGCCACATGAAAAGCTTCGTGTCTCCCCAGCGCCTGCTCGAGCCGGATAAACACAGCCCGGCTGCAAACCATCCCCCGAGCCCCACGTCTGCGTCAGGAAACCTGCCCAGACAAGCAGCGGCTGGCGATAGCATGGGGCTCGTGGGACTGGGTACAACAGCCCAGGCATTTGAAAGCTTTCCTAGCACAACAAGGTCTGCTGGGATGTTCTTCACTCGAGAAACTACTCTGTGTGCGTCCCTTCGTGGGGGGTAGGGCGGTCTCCGCTCTTAGGTGGTGTGTCTCTTCATCGCTCTCCGCTGCCCCGTCTCCTTCAGCAAAAGAAGCTGCCTACCTTCATGTCTCCGCACGTGGCTTGGGAAGGACTCGCACCATCCATAGAGACAGGGTTTATTAGTACATTTAGGGGAGGGAAGGACCAGTGCTCCCCCAGCCAGGTTGTTTTCATATGTGACCTGAGAGAAAGAGCGAAACAAAGGTGGACAAAAACCTGCAGTGAACTCTTTATGCCTGTCCTGAGGGGGAGAATTTTTGCTTAATGCCTACAACTTGGGAGCTGATATGCCAGGTTAGCATAGTTAAATGGGGGCTTATAAATCTTCCTTCCATCTAATACCTCTAGATTTCCTCCCTACTGTCCCCTCATAATCCCATTAGGTTATGAAAAATTTTGCTAGAGGAAAAAATAGATTTGTTCCTTCAGACACGATTAATAGAGTAGTATTTATGTGTAGAGATGTACTGACGGTTTTCACAAGCAGTTACATGAACATCAGGGACTGCAGAAGACGGCCTACGCGTACTTGAACCATCTTGTGTTCAACAGTGCTCCTATGTTCTTGCAAGTTCTGGTCCAAAGTGTATTTTAAAATTACGTGTCTCTACTTATTCTGTCATTGCAAATATAATTATTTATGCCCTGCAGACAGTAGCTTTTTCCATTGAGGTTTCTTCTGAAGTGATGCATCAGAAAACTCAAAGCACTGACTCAGACATGCATTGGCCAACTCAAAAGTAGAAGTTTGATCTCAAAATGGTTAACTGAAAGGATCGACTAAAACTTTTACTTAAGTCTAACGGCCATTTCAAACCAAAAGCCTCAGATGGTCGGTGTTTCCTCTGTGTTGGTCTTCAGTTTGCCCAATCAGAAGGAAGCACTAGCTGTCTTCTCTAGGAAGGGCTGAGAAGCGGGGAAGGGAGTGATGCCCAAGAGCCAGTGATGGTGTAAACCGGTTCTCACTCCTGGGCTGAAAGATTCTCACTACGGACACAAGAAGGGGCAAGGACCGTGACAGGAAAGGTTTGCCCTCTTGCAGCACAGTCACTGCCTCACAAGAGAGCTGGTGGAGGGAAATGCAAAATGTGAATTGTCCTGTTGCTGCCAGGTGGTTCCAGGTGTGGCCCGAGAAAGGTGTCGGCCAACCCCTGTCCCCACGAGTGTCTCACTCATCCTGCTGCCACCGTGCTCGCCAAGGCTGGTGGGATGGCTGTGTGCCTCTCACCCGTTTGTCAAATGGCATCGTGTGACATTTTGGGGCACTTTTTACTACGGGTTTATTTCAGAAAATGTGTTATGTTTTTCATAATGAGAAAATGAGAAATTTAATGGGGATTCAAACCATGCGGACTGGTGCAGCCAGACATTTTACATACTCCCTTTTTTTTTTTCCCCAAGCAAAATTAATAGGGATTATGGAATCTGAATTTTTAAAACTGTAATAAAAAGTAGAAGCTGGAAAGATAATGACAGTTACCTGTGGCTGCTTAAACAGTCTGCAAAAATATCTGTTGTAGAGGAAGCGTCTCAAATAAAAGGGAAGTGTCTTCTTTCTTACAGTTTCCATGATCCTGAGAAAGACGGATGCGAGAATCATGACTATAAAGACAATGACGTAACTGGATGTGCCTGTTGTCAGGATTGTAAGGAGCTGACGGCTGAAACCTCTATTCCAGTCCCAAGGAGTGGAAGGAAGGAAGATGCTCAGGTGGAGGAGGAATGCAGAGTGGAATCTCCAAATGGCCATGCTCTAATGAAGTGTCCAGAGCAGCAGCCTGCCACTCCTCGGGAGCAAGTGACGTCCTGCCACGCAGCGTTAGCTCAGCCTCACCACGGAGACGAAAATACAGCCAAAGGTTTAGTTGCAAAGGAAACATCCGTGCACAACAGCCAAGATGATATTCTCCCTGAGAGAGAGACAAACCTGACCAAAAGGAGACTGCAGTCTCCTGAAGACCAGCGATATGAAGAACTTGCTCTGGAGATCGTTGCCAAAGACAATTCTCTGGTGGATATTCTCATGCCCCATCCTAGTAGAAAAACTGCTTTAGACCTCATGGAGGATCTGTTTCCTGTTAACGTTTCCATGCTGGGTAAATCACACAGAAAAAAGGGAGACATACAGCGTGTGCAGGAGCATGAGTAAGTAGACAAACCCAACTATCCACTATTTTAAGAATATCATGTATATACTGGTAGTGAGATGACTTGATCATATTGGTTTTGTTTCATTCGCAAAATATTGCAGCTTTCTGGTTTACACATCAAGAAATATCTGAGGCTATGGGTATATGACGGAAGAAATGCGGCTCAGTGATACTTATTAAAAGAGACTGTGACAAACCTAGGCTGCAAACCTTTTGCTCTATATCTTTAAAAAAATTAGAATAATTGCTGCTGCGAGAAGAGAGGAGAGTGATTCTGAAATCAAGATGGACAAAACCATGAACATAATGTTTGAGACCAAAAGTCTTTAGTGTTTGCCACAGGTATTTATTTTCTGTTCCAATAGCAGGAAAAGTAGTAGAGATGCAACAGAAGAATGTCCTGAATCTGAACAGGATGCCAAGCAAAGGAGTGAAGATCCTACCTCTAAGGGAAACCAAGTCCTGAATAGGAGCGGAGACAGCACAAACGACCTGGACGACATCACGTCTAAGAAAGTATGTAGATGACCATCTGTTTCTTCACCACGACAAAGAAGTCGTTATTAATGTCATGTATATTACTGCGGATATTTTTATTCATGACTTTTACCCCAATAATAACGTTTCACAGATAATTTTGAATCCCTTTTTGCCAGTAGGTGAAGTCCTGGCAAATTGGCATATTGATTGGAAGTGGTGGTATTTAAATCCCGCCTGGTTTGATTCAGATCTCTTCTCCCACATACTTCACTTCAGCAGGTCATCAGGGGTGGGTTGTATCTGGAAGAAGCGTGCAGGGCTGGTTATAGGGCTCCTTGCAAGGCCAGCTCCTGTGCAGCAGCTGACTCACAATTTAACACTCAAGTCTGGTCTCAAAATCTATACAATCCGTTACCACTGGCAGCCTAAAGAACTCTGAGAGAACTGGCAGCAGTTTCTGCCCACTGCAGCACCCTATTAATTTCCGTACGTATAGGGAATTAGAGGTAGCTGGGACATAGCTGGACTAAGGTAGAAATGCAGCAGCTTGGAAGGGCAATGCGTAGCTTTGAAGAATTTGCGTGTTTTTTTCCCCTGTAGACACCTGGCCATGCTCCACTTCAGGTAATGACAGTCTGCCTTCCTGAAACCCCTTCTGCTGTGCACCTGGTGATATTTTTCATTACCCACTGTCTAACTGCTGCTCCTGTTCATGGTGGTGTTGGCTGGATCCCAAAAAAAGCTGATAAGGTTCTGCTCCCGCTCCGGTCTCGGGGCCTTTTTCCCTATCAACATGTCCCTATCAAACATCCTCCTCCGGTTGCTTTGCTACCCAGGCGCGGTGGCTTGCTTAAATCACCCATGGAACTGACTTTTCCTGTGCATATTGTAAATGAAATTCCAGTCAGCTCTTGCAGAGGTTGGTAACAGGGCTGTGATGCCATGCTCGTGTCTTAGAGCATAACCCCGTGTAACCATGTTGTAATCTTTCCTGTAGTTCCCTTCTGACTGATTGGAAGCTCTCTGAGCTAGGGATTATATCACCAGTTAAGGTGATTACCAGTAATTTGCTTTTCAGAGTTTGAGAATTAAGTAAGGCTTAGAAGATATTTCTCCCCCCGCCCCCCCCCCCCCCCCCCCCCCCCCCCGCCCCAGGCTTAAAATTATGTTAAAAGTCCAAACTTTGGCAAAGACAGTGTGAGGAAAATCCATTTTCTAGATATGATACAGATCCTCTTTGGCAATAACAGCCTGCTACGATTTTTTTTTTCCCCCCTCTTTGCAGCTGGAACTCATCTCCAGCCTCCGGTCAAAGCTGCAGGCCCTGTGGGAGGAAAGGGAGCTCATCCTCTCTGAAGCCAGGGAGTGCGCCGAGCGAGGCGAGGAGCTGGAGGCCACGGTGCGGGATGTCTGCAAGCCCAATGAGTTTGAGCGCTACATGATGTTCATCGGTGACCTGGAGAAGGTGGTGAGCCTCTTGCTCTGCTTGTCCAGCCGCCTTGCCCGAGTCCAAAACGCCATGAGGAGGATCGATGGCAACACAGATGCTGAGGAGAAGGTGAGTGAGAAGCGAGCAGGGTCTGTCACTTGTTTTGTTCGCTCCTTTCCGGGTGGCCTGTGCTCACCTCGTTTGTCCAACAGCTCTAAACATGTCAATTAGACACAAACGCCGCCCAGCCCTGGCCCGGGCAGTGTGTAGCGCCTTGCGGTGTGCTGTGTCCCCCCAGCTGAAGCAGAGCGGACCCCTGGTGTGGACCACAGGTTCAGTGCTGGAGAGCAGAAGCCCAGAGTGAGCTCTGCAGCTGGGCACTGGCGTGGCAGCACAAAGCCCTGAGAGGGCCTGAGCCTGAGGGGTGGCATTTGAACCCTGGGGCTGCTCCCTGTGGAATAGCTCCAAACCTGTGCTTCAGAGGGCGTTTTGTGGGTTTGGGTTGTTTTTTTTTTTGTCAGTGTGGTAATTACTGCCTTTGAAACCGTATTTCACTTAAAGGGCTTGTCTTAATTATAGCAAGCAGGAAGAAGATGCGGTCACAACTTGAGATAAAATTCCCTGTAGTTTAACTCACTACCCAGCTTGGCTGGAAAATTCGGAATTGTCTCGTCACCAGGAAGTTTTTTTGAGTCTGAAAAGTCTCTTTTTTTTTTGCTAGAGGAGACAAGCCAGATTTATCCCAGGAGCGATGCTTTGCTGCTGTGCTTACCACTTTTAGACGTATTTTTATCAGTGCAGTACCTGCTGTTCTCTCTCATTTGGAAACTAGAAAAGCTCAGAGTTAGGAAAGCTGGGGCTTCCTGGAGCCGTGCTGCTGCCGACCTGCCGCTGTAGGGGTTTATCGCAGTTCGTGTGCAGAAGGGCACCCAGAGAGTCCTGCCGTGCAGTGTGACCCAGAGAATCAGGATCTACCCGCTCCAAAACGTCAGTCGTGTTAACAGGAATAATTTTGAGCGGCTTTTCACGCTCACTTTGGCTTTTGTGGTTGGCGGTGGGGCTGCTCGTCCTTTAGTTTTATGTTTATGCTCTTCATAGTAGATACATTAAAATAATTTATTCAAGAATTCGCATAACATGCTCAATAAAGACGTGGTTACCTGCCAGCATTTTTTACAACCATCTCCCAGTTGCTCCAGTTGCCCTGGTGTTGGCAAACCCAGCAGTCTTGATCTTTGACTCCATTTTTAGGGTGTCGGTGGTGACCGTTGCTCTGTGCTCTGTTTATGGACACTGTCCTGAAACGGGACGTTTTCCAGCAGTGCCAGCCCTGTGAAAATCATTACAGCTGAAAGAGAATTAGCTAAAGTGTGAAAGGTATTAAAATCCTGTAGAACAGGCAAGGCTTGATTCTCGTGGGTTTGTTAAAAAAAAGCCTTTGATGAACAGTTACCGTCTGCATCAAAGTCACTTCATCGCATGTACCTTTCAGTAGAAGTCACGCTACCTTTTTTAACATGACTTTGGCACTCTGGTGACACACAGCTCGCAAAACACAAAGATAAGTGCCTTAAAGAGCTTCTAATTGAATCAAGATGGAGACAGGATACTTTAAAATTACCTGAATGTTAAGTATATTGATTTTTTTTTCCTGAGGGCAGCATGGAAGAAGTGAGCCTTGATGGGGTTTACTGGGTGTCTTTACCTTACAAGCCACAAGAATGAGTAATTCAATCGAGAAAAAACTCATGTGGAACACAAAGCCCACAAGAGGAAGTAATTAAACTAAATTGACTGTGGCTTCCAAATGAAGATCTAGAGTCTGCCAGGAATGATGAGTTTTCATGGTGTGCTGCTTTGTTTTCTCATCCTATTAGCAATCGCTGATCGAACGGCACAAGCTCTTGTCTAGACAGCGGGAAGATGCAAAAGACCTGAAAGAGAATCTAGATCGTAGGGAAAGAGTGGTCTCTGGTATCCTTGCCAAATACCTGACCGATCAGCAGCTCCAGGACTACCGGCGCTTTGTCCAAGTCAAGACCTCCTTGCTGATGGAACAGAAGGACCTCGAAGAGCAGATTAAATTTTTCGAAGAACAGTTAGAAAATCTGGAGAAAAGCATCCCCCTCTGATAGCCACCAACAGACCATCATCCGTTTTTGCACATCGCCATTTGCGACGCTGCCCTGGAAATCCGCGGGCGCTCGCTGCGCTGGGCTCGGGGTGGGGAAGCCTCGCAATCCTGTTAGCGCCACGGCAGCGACAAGCGCTTGGGTGCTCTGGGGCTGCCCTAGGTACACGCTGGACGTGCCTTCCCCTTTGGACGGGCCAACTGACGGCATCTGACAGTAGGTAGCAGCCTGCGTTTCGGAACCGACTGATAGGATGTGTTGCTCCTATTAACTTGGCGTGTATTTCCCTTCTTGTTGTCTGTCCATCTGTTTCCGGATTGACATAATCTCAATAAAAGAATGATACAAATATTTTCCTCTTGTGGGTGGGCTGAGTGTTTGAAATGAAAAATGATGTGGGCGTTCCAATTTGATTTGGAGATCGCACAAAGCCACAGGAAACGTTATGGGCCGTGTCAGTGAAACTCCTCGTTCCTACACTGTGTACTACAGTGATAATACACTGTAATGCAAGAAAATAATTATTTCCTTTTTTGGCACTTGCCATCCATGACTCTTCCCTGGTAGGCTGTTCAGTAGTAGGTCTTGGGGGGTCAGAAAAAAAGGTGGTCCTCATTGACATCACAAAGAGCCGGTCGGTGATGAAGCCAGCTTAAATGAACACTTTTGGGAATGATAAACTCTGAATTTGTTGCTGCACGGTCATTTGCAAAGTCCTCAAAGTGTTTAGCTTTCAAGCAGCACCTTCGGGGTTTGGTTTTGGGTAGTTTTCACTTGTCAATGTGCACAAGAAGTGCCAAACGTTGGGGGAGGGCTGTGCTGCAGTGCAGGGTAGGTGGGATGAGTGGAGGAGATTATTCAATTTATATAAATCTCTTGGCAAAAATCTTTTAAACTAATGTTGTGTGTTGAGTCAGACAGTGGTGTTGCTGTATGTAAAACCTGAGTGTGTTTTGTTTGTTTTTAAGCATTCAGTGAGAGGAATATTCTATCTGAGCTACATACCTAGACTGTGAATAAGGTGGCTACTAATCGACCTCAGGTTTCTTCCACAGGCAAAATAGATGTTTGTTGTTCCATGGTGTTGGGCTTTACTGTGAAATGTTTTACTAGGGGTGTGTGTCCTGACTCCAGTATCATCACCACTGAGAGAAGCTGTCCTGTTCCTGAGGCAGCTTCTCCTTTGGGACTGCAGGAGCTCTCAATAACCACACAACCACCCAGGATGGGGAACCAACACGGGTTTAAATGGATTGTTTGGGTTGGTTTTACCTCAGATCACATTCTCCAGCTGCGTTTACCCACTGGGCAACATGAATGAACGGATCAGGAAACAACAGCATACGGAAAGGAGACCACTGTATGCGTTCTGGGCGAGCAATGCTCGTTAAGGGTAACTTGCCAGCACTCCTGCTGCTGAAAGAGGGCACCAAAGAGGGCGCAGTGGCCTGCACTTGCCCTTGGGCAAATCAAGAAGTGGCCTGAGAGTTACACAACAGTGCAATAAAGCACAAATGGCTTGCCAGACTCCGAGGTTGTCGGCTGCTCTGTATTCATCTTCAGAATACACGAGCATATCATCAGGTGCTGTCCAGACTCCAGCAGAGCAGCGTTGTTCTGTCCTCCGTTTGCATATTTATGCAGACGTACCCGTATCTATCACCCTGCTCACGTTTCAGGGGAAACAACGCAGCCCCCGGAGTAAGGCTGCGAAGACTTGGCATCAGAAGTCAGTTTTACGATGTGAACCAAGTACCGGTAAATACATTTGCAATAAAGCAAGTGGATGGTCTATAGCAAAGAGTAGTTTTGTGAATCTTAACATTTTGTTCAGCGATCTGGACAAAGCAGGTTGTGCTTAGTGCTGAAAACAGTTTCACTGGGCACAAGTAACCCCGGGAGTGCAATGACCAAGCTGCCGTGTGCACTGGGATTTTGGCCCTAACACGGGGGGAAGAAGGGCCGGACACAGTAGATCCTGTCAGTAGGTCTGCTCAGTGGGTCTCAAAAGGCCATAAATACAGGCTTTTAATATGTAAATCTGAAGGCTGCTGTTTGAAAATGGGCTTTAAAATAGCAGAAGGTGATGCAAATGGAATCAATGGAGAATTTAAAACATATGAGCTGTGTTAAATGAGCTGTTTGCGTTATTTGAGAAGCCAGACTTGAGGGTGCACTCTGCTATTATTATTCCTGGTTGAGGAAAATCCAGCTGGGTGGAAATAAATAAATGGTTTGATAATTGAAGCTAATTCTTGCCATTAAGGGAAAGAACGGGTCCACACCGTTTAGTTTCCCATGTCTTTTGGGTCATGGGGAAGCAGATTGCTGCTCCTACCACACAGGCACTCACAGGTATGCTTCGAAGAGCAACACTTAGAAATAACTTTTAGTCTGTTTCCCAAAAAATCACCTACCTGTGCTCCTTGTTACTTTGTTAGAACTGTGAATTTAAGGGAAAGGGAACGATGGATACAGCAATGACATCAAAAGCTCTCTGCTCGCAAGCAGAAACCCCTTTTCCAAAGCACCAGCAGGTCTGGATCGTCCAGTGGGTCTCAATTTTGATACTGATCATTTGTTACTGATTTATTACCAGCGGCCGAGCCCAAGGTAACGGTGGTAGTTCGCGCTGGACCTAAGTCATGTGCAGCATTCCTGGCACACCAATGTACTAACGTGGGCTTTTGAGATCACAACCTGTTGTGCAAATGCAAATAATGATTTAATCTGATCCCAGATGAAGGGCGAGGAGCAGCCCTTGGTGCCTCTGAGACGGGTGAAAGACTCTTTGGTTGCTCAAAATCGCAGCCGTCACCTGCAGCAGAAAGAGACGCTCTGTTCTTGGAGATGGGCTTGCACCTCCTTTTAGCAGCAAGGAGTGGCGCTGAGGTGGCATGTGCTGGCCAAGAACTCCCTCTAGAGAGGCCAAGGCTCTTTACTTCTTGGCTGCTGAGAGAGAGGACCGCCTCAGGCAGGTGATGTCCACATCCCCCGGGTGATCTTGTCTTCACATCAGTTTCTATTATTCACTTAAAAATCTTTCTCCAAATAGAGCTTGCAAACCGAGGTTGTTTGTGGGGCTTGCAGGACTCCGTCCCAGTGAGCGGCATCTTGAATCACCCTGCAGCTCAGCCAGCGTCGCCTGTGGCAGGCATCCCTTTCCCCTCTGGTCGGCCATAGTCTGTAGAAGTACAGACTGAAGTCAAGAACTGGTTTAAGCACCTGCTTTTGAATCCTACTCAAGAAAAAAAGAGGGGTTGCCTTTTTCTGAAGGTTTAGTATTTAAAGCACTAATTACATCCCCGTACCAATTACCCTTGCTTATGTGGCAGCTTTTTCCCAACTCCAAGTCATGCAGTTTAGCTGATGTTCGTTACTCTGGGGAATAACACGAGAAGACTTGATATTCCCAAAGCTGCCCAAAGAGCTCTAGAAACAGCCAGATTGCCTACAGCCACCCCAGGCTCTCCCTTCTCCAGCCCTTCCACAGGTTCCTGCAGCAACAAGAACAATTCACCAGCGCCGAGACCTGCCGAGCTCTCCTTACCAAGACCGAAGCCAGGCGCATGTGTTGGGGGAATGTGAGAAGCGCAGGAGCTGACCCTCGGGGGAGAGCAGGCAGGGAATCCCCGCTGCTGCCTGCCCGAAGGCAGCCCAGCCTGGGCACGCTCCTGCTGCAGCCCGCAAGCCTGTTGCTCCCCTAACGTCCCAGGCAGAAGGTAACGTGACCCACCACCGTGATGGGACCTGCCGTGAGCTGTCTGTGGGAATTGATTCCAGCTATGTCCAGGAGAACGCGACGTAACAGCGCCGAGGGGAAGGAAGAAGGTGAAAGAGGCAAAACACAAGAGCCCCCGGCTGCGGGGAGGCTGGTGGGACTCCAGGAACCACCTCTGTAACGCATTTGGCCATCCACGCGCAAGCAGTGTGGGGGAAGAAACTGCAGGAGCTTATGTTCCACGAAGCAAAAGCCTGTGGGCCTGATTTCAGGATAAAAAGATCCCTTTTATTGCCTAGAGCCAGAGAGATGAGCAAGCGTTACGGGTGCGGGGTAGAGCAAGCGGTCAGTGGAAGCAGACAGTGCATCACGCCCACCTGACAGCGTCTTGGCAGCAGTTGCGGGGATTTTAGACGTGGTGGCTCCTTTAGAATTTGATTTAACACCCACTGCAATGTGTGGGAGTCACTGCTGGATCAGGAGCTGCTGTTTCAGCCTCTTGGGCATTAAATTTAAGGATTTTAATTCTTTTTTTAAAACCCCAGCCTTGTTTTCTTCACTGGGGCGTTACGCTGTGGGACTTTTGGATGTGGAGCTAATTAAGGAATGGAGGAGTGCAGGGGTTAATGTAAATGTACTCTGCAAAAGATCTATTTGGTGCTTGTGAGAGCTGCATTTAATAAGTAGAAGGCTGTTCTCTCTGCTTTGGGAATTCATGGCAACCATCTGAATAAAATTTTAAAAATAAACTCAGAGCAGCATTGCAAAGCTAATCTATGCCTGAAGGGAGCCCACTTGGAGATTAAAGAATAATCAAGAATCATGCAGCCTCTGGGTTTTACAAAATGCATTCAAGAAGCAGCACATGAATTTCACTGCTAAATGAAGAGACATTAAAGGTTATCAGAGAGAGTCTAAAATGTCATGTGAGCCTTGAAGCTGAGTCATCTCGTAGATAAATCCACGGAGAGAAAATACGAGCTTGGTTTAGAGAACAAGAGACACCTCTAAAAATGTGCATAAACAGCCAGAGGTCTTTACAACAGCCTTCAGCCCGTGGTGGAAGAACAAGAACATCCCAAACTACCTCAAGAAGGAACCACTCGTGAAACAACCCCTCCTGAGATCCCTGCCCCGTGACAGCTCCTGATGGGATGGCTGGTGGCTCCAGCACTGCTTTCTGGGGTCCAGATGCTCCTTCCTGAGCACGAGATCAGTGTCACCCCACGTCACAGCACGAGGGGCGAGCTGGTGGTAGGAGAAAAAGAGGTCTGAGCGATTCTCGCTGATGGGCAAAAATCTGTAACAGGGTGGATGGACAGACGGCTGCACGGAGAGGAGCGAGCTGGGCTGGCCTGGAGCTGATCCGAGCCCAGAGCGGAGCTGTCGCGCTTTGCTGCAAAGGGGGAAACTACCGCAGGGGAGCGGTGGAAGAAAACACAATGCTTTCCTCGCCTGGAGGGCCTCAAGGTGATGAGGATGGAAGGAAACAGGGCAGGATGAAAGGAATTCCTCTCGGGAAATGGTGGCTTGGCTTTGGCTGGAAACTCATGCTCTCAGAAAGAATAATGCTCTACCTGGGGCAAACAGAGCAGAAGCCCTACCTAGGGAGGGAAGGCTGCACCCTGCCAGCAGCGTTTTTGTTGAGCACATCCATGGGTTTTTCTTCACAGAAAGGGAAAAAGACACACTACAGCTGTGCCGATATTAACAGTATGGATCTGTTTTACCTGCGCTCAGGGCAGATTATTGTTTTAATTTAAGATCAGAGCTTTTTTGTCATCACAGTAATAATTTAAAAACCCCCCAACAAAACAACCCTGAATGTGCTGAGCTGAAAGGATTCCGGTTCACAGCCCTGTGCGACTGCCGGGCAAACCCTGCCCGGGAAGAGGCAGCGCCGCTTTGCTGGCGGACGGTGCCTGGAGCCAGGCTGGAGCTTTCCCAGCCCGGCTGCAGTGGTGCTGGTCCATGCAGCACCTTGACGTGCCGGACCTGCCGAGGATTGCGGCACGAACCAGCACGTTTTCAGCACGCAGCGCAAGGCGGTGGGCAGGGGTTAAGCGCAGCGTTGTCACCACCACAGGACCCTTCAATCTGTGCTCTGCTTCGAGCCGGAGAAAGCGCAGACACACGACCTCTCGGCTGTGGCTGTCTCCAGTCAGGTAGCAAAAGGCAGGATGCCGCGGCAGGCAGCTCAAAGAGGATGAGGAGTAGGTGAAATGATGGGTGCGTGGTGAGATGGGAGGTGGGGACTGGGGAGAAGCGGTTGGGTGCAGCTCTGGCCGCGCATCCTGTGTTTTCGGAGAAGTCGCCGAGGCTCGGGCTGGCTTAGGGGGTGTTACTGGCAGAGCTGCTGCGGTGAATCCTGTCCCAGAGCCTGCGCTGGGTAGATCTCTTCAGATTGGCCAGAAAATCTCTTTTGCGGGCATGCTTGGTCCCACTTGAGGAATGGTGTGAGTTCTACGCAGAGAAGCAGGCTTTTCCTTGTACAATCGGCATTTCTACCAGAAGCATTTGTTGAATCCAATACCCCAAAACGCAATGCAATTGGCTTCTTTTCTATTTTTTTCAATGTCCCTTTCAGGGGCAGTGAGTCGGAGCAGACGGCTTCTGATGGGGGCTGCACCACGTGCCTCCACAGCAGGTCTGGTTTAGAAATCTTTGCAGGTCTAACGGTGTTGATACTGGAATGAGTTTGGTGTGGGCAGTTTATCTATCGCTAAAGCCTTTGTTTTTTTAAACTCATCACCATTAGGAAGTGTCTCCTGGTGGGCCTCCTCTGGCAGTTCTCTCCAAAAGGGCCAGTAGGTGACCAGCCACCATCGTTCAATGACCAGCAGTTGGCGATGGTTCGGTTCAGGGTTGCACACGCAGTATAAGGGCTAGATGTGCTTGATGATTTGTTCTGTCTTATAAATTAGTGAAATAAACCCTGGAACTGGAATAGAAAATGAATGTTTCTCATTACAACACAGAGCTGACCGGTGTCACCCTGCCCTGTCCCGGTTCTCCCCCTACAACAAACAAACGCCATGCTGTTCCTGCCCACGCTACGCGCCGGCCAAGTCCCCGTTAATAACCTCTTAATTTGAGGGGGTCCCACATTAGCACAAATCAAAGACCAAAAACTGCCGTGTTGCCACTTTACTCAGATTAATATGCAAATCAGGAGGCAAATGCATCCCAGGAATGTAGGTCAGGGTGGAAAAGTGCAGAGTGGGAGGAGAAAGGACTGTCTCGAAAGGCCTCCTCTACCTTCAGCCGCTGGTTGCAGCTCTGTTGGAGTTATTCAGTGACTCTTCCACTGGACCTTGGGTTTGGGATGAAGCCGAAATCTCTGTGTGGTGCAGGAGCGGCGCTTCCTGGGGCTTTCTATGTGGCACTCACAGGGGAACGGAGATGGCCAAAAATCTGTTTGAGCCTGCCCACAGCCCTGCTGCCTCATGCCGCTCCAACAGCCGCAGCCAGGAGGACAAAGTCTGTCCCTTCATATAGACGCGGGGCTTGAAGCTTGTTTGCAGACCTCTTCAGCGCAGGTTCGTGAGCGGATACTCCTCGGAACAAAATGTGCCGAGGGATGCATGAACCGAGTTACCTTTAGACAGGCAGCCTGAGCCAGGGTCAGACAAACATCAGCTTTGCTGATCCCTGGTGCTGCTGTTCAACTAAAAGCCGAGTCAGTTCTGTTTGCACAGGCACTCACAGGTTGCAGATGACGCTGCTCGTGCTGCCTGCAAGTCTAAACGCATTATCTGGGTTTTGATTTGGACTATCAGCACTGTGTGCTTTAAAGAAGTGACCAAGGTGATTATCTCCATTTTATAGCAGGAACCTGAGACATGGCAAGTAGGCAGGCTAGGAACCAAGGCAAAATACAACCCCGAGCTCCCCGACTCGCTGTCCCGTGCCCTATCTGCACCTTCCATCTCCAGCTTCCCCATCATAAGCCATCCCCACGGGCAGGAGCGGGGCCCAGGGCGCTGGGATTTGTTGTTTTTATCCTTTCCTGCAATCAGCTTTGATGCTGCAGAAGGCAGCTCCCGGCTCTGGGCTGGGCCAGCAGTTCAAAAGGCTGCTTGCCCGGCCCGTGGCACACGCTGCCGCACGGCCTCTGCCCCGAGCCAGCGCGCTGTGAACTTGTCACTCATGAAAGCACCCAGGCTAAACTTCACCGCTCTCATTCATTCACCTGAAAATCCTACTGCGTTCAGCCGGATTTGGCTGAAATTAAGTGTAAGAGAGAACTGAAGGAGAATCTATCAAGCTGAGGGACTCGTAAAGCAGTCCCAGCCTTCGTCTCTGCCAGGAAAACACTCCCATGATTGTCCTACAGTGTCCCTTCCACAGTGTAAACAACGGGGGAAACAAAAACCCAGAAAGGTGGACGGACTGGTTTTACTTCAGACTAAAGGCAACGTATGTTTTTGTAAGGTTACAGCAGTGCCTTCTCATACCTCTCAGTATTTGTTGGCACCTGAAGTTCCATGGCGGCGCCGGGTATACTAAGCACGGCTGCCTAAATACTGTCTTTTCCTTAATCTGCTCAACAAGGAGGAACGAGCTGAGTCACGGCACAAAGTTGTTGGCAGAGCCTGGCCCACCCCACCCGCAGCACCTGACCTTGCCGCGAGCTCCCCATCTACATGTCGCAACCTTCCTGCCAAGCCTCCGAGCCCCTCCCCGGGGCACGCTGTCAGGACGAGGGCTGTCTTGTTGTTGCTGGGCATTTTTCTATCACACTGGCTCATCGCCGTGATGCCTCCAAGCAGAATTTCCTTGATGCTACGTGTGGCAAACACAGGAGCAATGAAACCTTCTCCCTACTTTCCTGATGCTTTACAGGTCGGTCGGTTGGGGTTTTGAAACAGAAAACACTCCATCCTTGAACCTTGCCTCCCACTCAAGTAGGTTTTACTCAGAATTAGCACTAAAAAACTCAGCTCTGTGATTTGAGCAGGTATCAAGCACGTGGCCGTAACTAATGAACAAACTTCCCCAGGAGGCTGAGTCAAGCTGGAGAGCGTGGCCAGTTCGCACAGAAACAGAACTCTTCCACCAGGCAGCCTCGGTCCTGCTAGTGCCTCAGACGCAACCCGAACGCACACGCAGGCCTCCGTGGTTTCAGGAAATACAGGGAAAAAGTGTTTAATGTCAGTAAACTTGGAAAGGCTTTTTAAAACAGAGCGACAGACTTTTTTTTTTTTTCCCCCTGGAACCCTGCGAGCTGACCCAGAGCAGCACCCATCGAGGTTTCAGATGACCACGCTGGTCAATGGTCACACCAACGGCTATGGAGCAAATAGGATTTTATTTTTTTTTTAAACCCTACTCCAGATATAGAAGTCATGAGGTCCTTGATCATTAACGTTTGCTTAACAACTTAATTAGTTCAATACGGAAGCAGACTGGCGCAGAATAATCCAGTCTCTTCCGAGAGCAGGTGGGTCAGACCCCTCTGCAATCGCTGATGACGCTCACAACGAATGTCACCGACTTCGGGGGCAGCGTTTTAAAGCCAAAGAGGGCAGCGCCATCACCTTCAGCGCAGTCCTACAGCATTCCTTGCTGAGCATTCGGGGGAAGCCAATTACAGCCAATTAGAAGTATTAGGCTGAAAAAAACATTCCTGAAGTCAGCGACTCGGAAAGAAAGGCAAAGCATGCAAACAAGGGTTTAGTACGGAAACCGAAACACCCGACAGGGCTGAAAAGCAGAGCAGGCGCAGGACTGCCATCGCCTCCGTCACCTCGGAATTACGCAGGTTCTGGAGTTACGTTTTTAGAGAAAACATGATGTTTAGCAGACTGGCCCCAGGAGTCGGGACAGTTTCTGTTCTTAGCTCTGCCTCTTCACATTACCTTTAACCAAACGGTAATTAAAAAAATAATAATCTCACTGCAAATATCTTACTTAACCAGCAGCCAGCACGCTTTTTGGAGCTACATGTAGTTCTATATATAGAATAATTAATGTTTATAATATAAAAGAAGAAGAAGAGTGAGTTTTAGGTCAATGATTCATGCTGTTGAGATAAACATTGCTTTAAGAGGTCATGCAGACAGTCTATCGTGAAACACCTAACATAACATAAAGCCCAATTTTTATAAATATTTATTGTAAATAGGACAAAATCAAGGGCCAAGTTTTAAATCAAAAGAGTCAGACATACAAGCCTGACTTTGTTTCCAGTTGGCTACTCAGAAACTCTGCAGGATCCAATTCCTGGTTTTTCAGTTCAGTTTTTCACTATCAAACAGCAACAAGGTTTTGATACAGATTGACTGAACTCCAGGTAAGTTTAAATGTTCACAGTATCATCAAGACGTGCGGTGACTGCCACCTGGTCAAAAAGTCCTTCAGGAAGAGGAAAAAAAAATTAAAACGCTCATCTAGCTTTCAAATTGAGGTAGACAGGTCACGGTGACTTGAGTGCTGAGGGTTGGATTTTTTATTTTTTTCAATTGTTCATCTAATAAAACGCATTAGGCAACAACTGAGATTGTTACGTTAGTATTTCTGATAGTGAGAAACTTTGTTTTGAAAAAGTACACTTTTTTTTTTAAATAGAAATATTCCTCTTCTGTTACCAAAATAATCAGAAACATCATAGAAAACTACGCGTCTTTCCTCTGATAATTTAAGCCTGCTGTATAACAAGCCATGTTAAAGTAGCCAGCTACCAGCTTGCTGTTCACAGTGTAGAATAGGCAATTCTTTACCTTACTTTCTCTCTCCAGCCAAGGAACACAGGAGGCTGTACCTTAAGCATTCTAACCTGTCTGCACACACAGAGGTCGTTTTAGTTTTTCAACCAGTAAGTTTTGTGGTCTCTGCCGGTACAGCAGCACGACAGTAAACACAGCACTTACAGCGCTCCCTGGGCAGCTCCCTCTCCACAGGGGTCTGCAAGCTGGGTTTCACCCATCAGCTTTGGAGCCAGACCCTATCACTGATTTAGTGAAACATCCAAGACGGCAGACACAGAGAGAAGAAATCCAAGCTGCTTCTGCGAGAGAAAAACTGAGACACCCAGTCACATTATTAAACAATTTCAGCCCCAAGGCGGCAGAGGCTAGTGGCCAAAGAACAGCTCAGAAACAGGTCTGCGCTTCACAACGACCTCCTCTTCCTCCTCCTCCACTACCTCGGAGAGGGAGGAATATGAAGGGAAGCCCCCTCTGGTCTTTGGCTTCCTCCTCGGGCCCGTAGTGGCAGCCAGGAGCTTGTTTAAGGACGAGGGCTTCCTTAAACCTTTGGTGAGATCATAGAAAGCCATGTCGTCGGAGATGACCCCCAGGAAAGTGCTAGTGGAGCTCAAGATGGAAGCGGCCAGCTTCGTGGTCTTCTTGATGGGCACAGAGGGCTCTGCGTGGTGGGGAAGGCTGGGGTCCCCCAGCAAGCGCCGGACCGCAGAGGAGGCCCCTTCCTTCAAGTACTGGTGCGGCTTCTTCCCGCTGTAGTCCCTCAGGTCAGTCTTGGCGTGGTAGCTGTAGACCAGCATGGTGATGATCTTCTCCTGGCCGTGTATGGCAGCCAGGTGGAGCGCCGTGTAGCCGCCGTGCGACCTGGCGTCCACGTTGACGCGGGCCCCCCCTTTCTCGGCCGCTCTGATGATATTCGTCACCATGTCGCAGTTGCCGTTCTTGGCGGCCCAGTGCAGGGCGGTGAAGCCCGAGATGAAGTCCCTCCGGGCCGCCAAACTGGCGTCACCCAGCAGCAACCCATGGAGCTGCTGGGTCCACTGCCCGCCGGCCGCCATCACCAGCCACTGGTGCTCGGCCTCCTCCAGGGGCACCGCCGCCGTCTCCTCGCTGGCACGGTGGTTCTTGGGCCCCCGCCGCAGCCCGGGTGAGCGGGACCCGGCCTCCTCCTCCAGCGACGGGGGTGACAAGGGGGACCTCGGCTCCTCCGGCGGCCCCGAGGGGGCGGCGGGGGGCGGCACGCAGCGCACCGGCAGCATGCAGGGCTTGGGGAGCGGCTCCCGCCGTGGCCCCCCTGCACCGGCAGGCAGGGGCACCCCACCACCGCCGCCCTGGAAGAGGCCCCGCAGCTCCGAGACGGCCCGTGGCGCGGGCAGCTCCTCAGGTGGGGCCGGCGAGAGGCGCCCGCTGGGGTCGGGGCCGCCGCCATCGCCCCCCGGGGCCAGCGCGCCCCCCGGCGGCGGGGCGAGGCGCAGCTCCCGCCGCAGGACGACGAACTTGGCGCCGTCGCGTTCCTTCACCACCGCCACCTCGTTCACCGCCGCCTTGAACCGCTCCCGCCGCTCCGCCCGCGCCGCCGCGTCCCCGCCGGCCTCCAGCAGCGGCCGGAAGGCGCTCACCAGCTCGGCGTTGCGTACCGAGCCGCCGCGCTCCCGCAGGAAGCCCAACACGGCCGCCGAGCTGATGTCGAGCTCCGCCATCCCGCCGCCACAGGTGGTGCTGGTGCTGGTGGAACCGCCGCCCGCCGACTCCCCGCGGCGGAGGGAGCGCGGGAGCGAAGCCGCCCGCACCTCGGGGGCTCGCCGGGATCCGCAGGCAGGAGGCACCTGCGGCGGGAGAGCGCGTCCCCCGCGGCCGCTCCCGCTGAGGTGATCGGGCCGCCCCGCCCCGCCCCGCCCTGCCCGCGCTGCCGCCGCCGCCTCCCTCTGAGGGAGCGGAGCGGCTCCGGCGCCGCTCTCCGACCGCGGGGCGGCGCTGCGGGGGAGGCCGCCGGCCCCGGCCCCGGCCCCGGCCCCGGCCCCGGCTCCGGCCCCGGCCCCGGCTCCGGCCCCGGCCCCGGCCCCGGCCCCGGCCCCGGCCCCGGCCCCGGCCCCGGGGACTCCGGAGGCGGTGAGGGGCCGCGCGGGGAGGCGGGAGGGCGGCGGCCTGAGGCGGTCCCGTCCCGTTCGCTGCGCTGCCGTCTCCCTCAGGGAACCGAGGAGACGGGTGTCGGTAAGGTGGCGGTGTATCGGCTCTTCTGAGGCTCCTCAGGCAGGAGCAAACCCTTCCGTGGATTTCCTCCTCTTCCAACTTCCCAAAACAATTTTTTTTTCGTTTTTTTTTTAAAATGTTTATTTTGTTGTTTCAGTAGCAAATAGGTGGTGCAGCTTGAGGTGGAAATCCCTCAGCAAAGTCAGGTGTCCCCATTCTGGGAGAAGCCTTTGGTGTTCAGCGGGAGCTGCGATTCCTCTGGGTCGGCGTCTTGTGCCTCAGAATAAGTCAGGAGGTCGGTGGATGGGTCAGTCTTTTGAAATAGATTCAACTCTGCGTGGTACTATATATATTATCATACCTATTCTCTGTACGTCTTCTATCTATAGTGCATCTACAGGGTCCATACGTGTGTCTGCGTATCTGTATGAATTGTGAAATCCTTACAACGTGCCGGTGTCTCCTAGTGTACACCTGGAGAAGAGAGCACTCTTTTTATAAAGGGAGAAGATGCCTCTGCTGCCATACCAGTTACTTCTGCTTGAGCATTTAACATTATTATTGTTCTTTATTTTAAAGGGGAAAAAAAAAAATCCCAGACAAATGCCTTTCCCCAGGCGAAGGAGTAGGACTGAAGACCTCCTGGAGGTATGACATTCAGCCTGCAAACTTGTTTTCTCCGCCACCGAGTGTTGCAATTGAGATCACTAAATTGATTCCTGAATGACTGAACATTTTGTCAAGGAAAACAGCAAGAGAGACTGAACGCAGAATGAACAGTCAGTGTGGCACAAAGACAGATGAGAGTAACTGTCTGTACAAGGCTGGATAAGAAAACAGAAAATAGATTTTGTTTTTTCTCTGTCTTAGAACTTGAGTAAAATGGAGTATCAGCCTATGCCAAAGTCTCCATTTTGAAGGCAATTCGAGGTGCGGCGCTCCCTGTGCAGCTCGCCTCTCTCCCTTCCCGTTGATGCTGACCTCCCTTCCGCCGCTTCACACCTTTTTACCGTTGGTGGAAGAGCCTCTTCCCACAGATTGCTCAGAGCCTTCCTTTGGCAGCCTTTCCCCTTCCCTCTCCATCTTTGTGCAAATCTCTGAAAAGCTATTTTATCTTTGCTAACAAGCTGGCACTGAGACAGTTCCTCAAAATCATTTCGCGGTTCTAATGTTCTTTCCCATGCGTGTAATCTTCGTGCTGCTCGCAGCAATTCGGTGTTTCTGTGTGAACTGCACACCTCTCGTTACTGCCTGTGGCATGGCATGCACCGCAACCTCGCCCTCCGCTGAGGCAGCCGCCGGTGGCCAGTGTTCCACGGCATTAGCGATGCCGTCTAGCGTATGGCAGCGCCACAGTTCTGCCTGGCCTGCTGTGGAGAGCTAATAATGAGCATCCATCCCAACATTAATTGCGACACCTTGCTTTCACCATCGATCTCTTTTCCTCACTAGAATCCATTGCAGGCGTAAGGAAATCGCAGCGGTCCGTGATTTTTGCACTGCAAGCTTTCTCCTGTACCCTGGGATTATAGCTGGTGTCTGCAAATGAGCAAGAGGAGGCGGGAAAATGATTCAGAAGAATAGGCTCGTTTAGAAAACGTTTTCTTACGTTACAAATGCAAAGGGAGAAGTTGTTCCTGTTGCTTTAATGGGTTTGGGGTTTGTCCTCGGGCTCACCGCTGCGCTGCGGGCGTTTCTGTGGGTGCTCGCAGAGAAGGGCTGCTCTCCGTCCCTGCCTGCGCAGGCGTCAGCGCCCTGCCCTCATGTGTCCTTTGGGATCCACGGGGGTGCCATCAGATCCCACTAGTTTTACCCCCAGCCTGACACCCCTCCTGCAGAGGGAGCTCCGTGCCCCAGGCGCCCAGGAAGCCTCGCTTCCAAGGGTTAACCCTTGGGTTGCCGAGGTCCCATCACTTCTCCGGGGGCTTGGGTTGGGTTGGGGGGTCCCAAAGGAGGGACTGAGTTGCTGAGAGTGTTCCCTGCTGCAGGTCCAGGCATTCCTCATGGCCTCAGAGCAGAAGGACGCCTCCCCAGGAGGTCACAGGAGAGGGGAGAGGATGTCGACAAGTGCGCCTCGTGCCGTGCCAAGCGTGACCTGGTTGCTCCCGTTTAACCGTGCTGATGCAAGGAGCTCTTTCCCCAGGTAACCTCCCAGCGCTGCATCCCGCCGCCTGTCCCACGCGCCCTCGCTTCATCCTTTGTGGGCAACCCGTGCCGGGTGGCTGTGCTGCTTTTCACAGCCTCTCTGTCAGCGAGCGGGAGGTCACTCCTGAGCTTTCTGTAATTAAGAAGGAAACACCACTTCCAGCTAACCTATTTCCAGACCACAGCATGGGGTGGGCCCTGTTTGCCAACCTTTCCCTTTATCCATGGAGGCCCTTTGGTTGCCCACCTTTCGGGCTGAGTGCCAACTTCCAAGGGGTCAGATCCCAGTGAGCTCCTCTCAGTTTGCTGAGTGCTGGTCATGCTCTGATCAGGTTGTGCAGCAGAAATGAAGCTGTCTGAATGAATTTTATTAATATAGATAATAAAACCCTGGAGCATTATGGGTGTTATGCTCATCAGTCATCTGAAATTTCCAGCTTTAAAAAGCATGAGAAGTTTTGCCTCTTTTTCTGTGTCACCAAAAACCCACAAAGCAAGTATTTTTTGTGGGGCTATTTCCAGAATACTGTGGGCTGCTTCGTAGGAGATTTCAAGCCAACTGTCTTGATATTTTTAATTTCCTGGCTGGGACAAAAGCAATGTACAAAACATCGTGATTAAATAAATTTACTACTGCTTTTTTAAAACACAAATAGTGCAGTTTGCTAGTTCTACGTCATAAGCCACAGAGAGCTGGCCTCTGTTTTGGAACTGTGTGACTGAGGAGAGTTACCTTCCCCGTGAAGCGGTTTCACAAACTTTCAAACTCTCGACATCACGTGTTGTAAGCTGCACAGGGAGCCTGGGGCCTTTTGCCACCCCCTCAGAGGAGGAAGGTAAAGGTTACATGACTCTTCATTATTCACACCGCACAAAACCAGGAAATAGAGTGCGAGGTCGAGCAAAGCATCTAGTCAGAGCAGGGAGGTTTCTGCTGACACTCAGAACCGAAGGAGATGGCATCCTGGGTCCTGCTCCTTCCCGCATGCTATTCTCCGAGCCGTCGGGAAGGTGAGGCGCCAGGTTGGAAGCACCAGAGGAGGAAGAAGGGGATATGGGGGATAGTCCGGGTCGGACAGGATGCTGCTGCTTTGCGGAAAGGTGACGCTTAGGTACTGTTGGCTAGGGGTGGGATTTGTACCTCAAGGAAAACTTACTTTCCTCTGAAATGAAATCAGGCTTCCCAGAATAAATAGGATGACAAAGCCCATGATTTTCCATTTTCCTCGCTGATATTTTCATGTGAAACAAAGAGCACGCATTGTGAAGGAAAATAGCTCTTCCTTTGTTCCGTAGAGAAACCCAGTAACCTTCCATAGATAAACAATGAGCAAAAGTCTCTGAAGGGGGCGGGGGGGATTTTTTGCAGATAAAAGGCATTTTCTGACAAATGAACAAGGTTCAGCTGTAACTCAAGGACCTCAGTAACCGGTTCAGACGATGTTTCTCAACAGCAGCCATTTGAATGCACTTTTCCATGTATCTCAGAGGTTTGTATTCATTAAATACTGCTTGTTCCACACTGGTGATGCAAGGACCCATCCTAAACATCCTCTGGTTTTCAGATGGTGCCTGCGAACTCGGTGGGATTTAGCAGGATACCACAAACCTGGGATGAGGTACGGTGTAGTAATACAGCCCTTTAACATTAGGGGGCAGGGAAATTCGGGGTCTGTTTCCATCCATGCCACTTACAGTCACCAGGACCTCACAGTGGGTGACCTACAGCTCCTGCTGACTTTCAGCTTAGAAGGACAGTGCTTCTGCAGAAGGGCCTTGCAAGTCCCATGGGTTGTTGTCAGTATAACCCGTGAAAGTTCCCTCAGGTGCTGGGTGGTGGTGCTGCTGCAAGAGTGGCTATGAAACCCTTTGATTTCTAATAATCCCCAGGAGGACACAGGGCGAGAAATGAATAGTTTCCAGTAAGCTGCTTCCTCTGGCCTGTGGTGAAAAGTGTGCAGGAGTTCTGTTTATCTGCACCCCCTGGATTTGGAGACCAAGGATTTTACTCAGCCCTGAAAGACGCGGCCGTCTTCAAAGGGCCTTGGTCTCGCTGCTGTGTTCATGTGGCAGGTAGGACGATCACTTGTCTCTGCGGCTGTGTCTGAAGTAAAAGGGGCCATGAGAGTATTGATTTCTCTCCACCTTCGTTGCCTGTACCTAGTGTCACCATATGAAAGAAGTAAGGCAACTCCTGCTGATCTCCCCACCATCCATGCAGTGAGGGGCATTTTCCTTCCCTCTCTCCAGGACAAAGTTGTTCCAGGGACACATTTGAGCCTTTCCAGTCCTTTGTATCCACTGCCCCAGCTCTTTACCTGCACGAAATTCACAGCTCATCCTAAATTCACTGTGGATTTAGCATGTACAAATATTCCACAGTTTAAAATCCTTGCGGGAGCATCCAGCTCCACTGTAATGTCTGTTTAATTCCCGAGCCATTAGGAATAATTTGCATCACAAGGGATGCCTGAGCAGCTAAAGGAGCCACCAAATCCAGTTCTCTTCTCTTGAGGCAGTTTTTATGCATCTGAAGCTTTTGAAATTAGCAGGGTGTCTCTTGAATTGGCATTAGAAATCGTGTGCTTTTCGAAATAACAAGGTGTTTAAAAATAACTGCGAGCTTTTACACAGCGCTCTCCTGCCACAGAGACCTGCCCCGTGCTGGTGGACAAAGAAGAGAGGCCTCCAGCTGCAGAAGGTCTCAGCAGCACAGCTCAATCTGAGAGCCAGGTGACAATTGTCCCTTGATCTGTTGCCACGTCTCAGAATTTCCTTTATGCCGTGAATCTTTGCATCTGGGCTGCAGCTCACAGAAACCAGTCGCTGTCTGGGAATGAGCTTTTGTGTGGTTACATTCTGCCCGTTATTGGCAGGGAAAAGAGCTCTGAATGCATCCAAGTCAATCACTTCTCCCAAAGTACCTGCCATAATGGCAGTTAAGCGTGTGTTAAGTAAGAGGTTCACATTGTCTTAAATCAGGACTGCCGAGCTTCTCTGTAAAGTAAGAAAAAAAAAAATTAACATTTAAACCTTTTTTTCCCCTTTATTTTTGCTTCTTTGTGATATATAAAGAATGCCTGGAAAGTTAACAACTCTGCTTCTATATAAACTATTCTACTTGCACCTGTACACCAGAAATACCAGATTTTATCTTCCCTGTTTTTGCTGAAGGACCCAGGGAGAACTGGAGAAATTCTGGCCAAAGAAACGCAATGGCAAAGTGAGCGTCTGGTCCGCACGAACATCTCACTCGCGGGGAATCCATGAATAAAAGGTTCAGCAAGCTCATCCCACCGCTGCGGGTGGAGAGCGGCTCGGCTCTAGATGCCAGACCAGCAGCTTTGGTATCCCCGGCAGCTCCAGCACCACAGAGAGCTCTGGCTGTGACAGGAAAAAGGTTTTTTTTGTCATTTTTGGTGACCCAAGGAAATAAATTAACAGATGGTGTTCAGCAATGGCCTTTTTAGAGAAATACAACATTTTTGCTACCTATCCTTAGCCGGAACTAATATATGGATTAGCAGAACTAATTCGGTTGTAGACAGTCCAGGAAGGACAGAAAACCAGCCCTTCTGACCTGCACTGCCTTTACCGTACTTCAAAAAGCAGATCGCTTGGATAACACCTTCTCAGAAAATGCCTTGAAATTGCTTAAAGGGAGAACACGACCTTCTTCCTAATCTCCAATCTCTCTAAGCACTTGCATTTGACAACCCTTGCCCCCACCCTTCAATCATCTACATCTGATTTTCATATCTGTTTTGTTTCTCCAGCATGAGCACAGTCCCCTTCTGGGATGAAGAGTGCTTCCCAGAGTTCCTGCAGCGCAATGCAGGTGGATCCCAAGGAGCCTTGAGAAGAAGCAAAGATGTGGAAATGTAAAATATGCTCTTGCACACGTGCTGTAAGGCAGGAACTCGGTGCCCACCAGCACAGCGTGGGCTCGTTTATTTATATTGCCGTGGGAGCAAGAGACCTCTGCTGAGATCACAAATAGCGGGTAAGGGAGGAGATAGAAGTTAAGACGGAGCGCAGCTCATCGAGTCTTGTAATGAAACGTAACTTTGCTTTTAATTTTGTTGCTGAGGTTTGGTTGTCTTTGAACACTTCAGTCCTGCTTTAGGGCTCTCCAGGGACTGTGCTTTTGTGGGCGATGAATGAAAGGAACTGGGATATTGGGTATCTTTCCTTTTCCTTATCTTGACAGAAAGTTGAAATTTGGCAAACCTTTTGAAAAATAACTGGAAGCAGGGCCTAAGCGCAGTTGCTCACCGTTTCCTAGTAATTAGGGTGGAGCTTGGAGCTTTAGCTGTATCGTCGTTAGGTAATGACTATATTTGTGTCCCTCCTTTGTGCAGGATGCTGGAGCCTACGCTGCAGGTGATCCAGGAGCACCTGAGTAGACAAGAAGGAGTCTGCTGGATGGAGCGATTCCAGGTAAGCTCTCCCTTGTCCATTCCCTGGGAGGCTGTTCATCTAGCACAGTTTAGGGAAGCTCAGGCCGTGAACTGGTTCTTGAAGGACAATCCTCACCAGCAACAACAACAGGTTCTGGCCCTGCCTGGGGAGGGGAGCGGAGCAGCGAGCCTCAAGCCGTACTCAAAGTTATCTTGAGTCCTTATCCTTGACTCCCTGTGGCTGGTGTGTGCACTGAGTGGAGACACGGCCCTGAGGACGGTGCACGCAGCTGAGCAGACGTGTGTCCAACAGCAGTGAGAGGGAGAGGGAGGGCTGAGTGTGCGTGTCCAAAGCTGCTGGGGGAATTTCTGCTGTGCCCTCAGGAACTGCGTCGTGACTGCTGCCCTTTTGTGCAGATAGCATGGCCAGGCTGGCTGGGGCTTGGAGCAACCTGGTCTAGTGGAATGTGTCCCTGCCCATGCCAGCAGGGTTGGAACAAGATCATCTTTGAGGTCCCTTCCGACCCAAACCAGTCTGTGATTCTATGACAGTAGCTTTTCTCTGGCTCTCATGCATAGTGAGTTTGGGGGGTTCAAAATGATCCTCAGCAGTCTGTTTCCCACACAGAGTCAGTGTCGCAGGGGAGAAATATTTCATCTCCTTGCCCAAACTCAGCTCTGCAAATACGCATTGCTCCCAGAGAGATGATGAGGAGAAAAGAGGAGGACACAGTGGCTGATAGAAAGACTAGGGAAAGGCTAAGACAAAACCAGGGGTGTAGGTGTGGTCCAGTGACCCAGCTGCACGACCGAGAGGACGCGTGGCTCTGGCAAGCTGTTCCTTGCGAGGTGCTCTGCAGCAGAGGGCACCAGAAAGCAAGAGAAACTTTGCTCTGTGCTAACAGCTCGTAAAATACTGATGTCTTCGTGGGTTACAAAGACTGAGGGTGCTGGCGATGGGATTGGCTTCGTGCTTTATGTGGGGAGGAACGACGAAGGAAGACTCAGCGGTCCTCTGTTGCGTGCTTTAACTTACGATAAAACGCAGGCAGCGTAATGGCCATGAGCTCTCGGCACCGCGGTTCCACCAGCGCTGCGGCTGCTGCTTCGGCATAACTCCCCGTGTGACAGAGGCGCACAGCCCTACCCGATGGCCTTCCAGAGAAGGGTCTCTGGGTACCCCTGCCCACCTCCGAACCCTGCGCCGAGGCTGCTCCCGGCGCTTCTCCAGCCGCGCTCCAACACGAAGCTTTGCCGCGCCGAGGAGGGATGCTGCGGGGCCGCCTCACAGCCCCCCTCACCCGCCGCACGCCATCAGGGCGATGCGCTTATCCCCACACCCCCCAAACCCACAGCTGACCCCCGTCAGGGGACGTGCGGGCACCCCCGGGGCCTTCCGCAGAGCCCTGCTGGGCTCGCCAGCCCCTCTCGGCGGGGCGGGGGCCGGGCAGGCGGCGGGAGGGCCGGGCTGAAGCCAGCCTGCTCCCGGCGCGGCCTCCTGCCTTCCCCGCCGCGGGAGGGCTCGGGCTGCGCCGGGCCGCTCCCGCCCCTTCCCGCCCCCGGCCGTTGCCGGTGCCCGTCCCCCGCCCCTCAGTCCCTCCCGGTCGGTCGGTCGGTCGGTCTGTCTGTCTGTCGGGCGGCGCCTGTGGCGGGCGGAGGGGAGTTTCCAGGAAGTGGCCATATTGGATCCATTCAGCCGCATCCACCCGCGGCGGGGAGAGCCGCGCTCCCGCCGCCGGAGCCGCGCCAGCCCCGGCCATGGCCGCCACCGACCTGGAGCGCTTCTCGGTGAGCAGCCGGGCGGGCGGGGGGGGCGGAGCGGTCCCGCTCTCTTCCGCGCCTCTCCTTGGGAAAATACCCCCCCCTTTTTTTTTTTTTTTCTTAAAATAGGGGGGGATGCCTCGGCCCGGTGCGCGCCGCCACCCCCCCCCCTTCCCGCCAGGCCCCTGCGTGTCCGCGGCGAGCGGGGGGGTGGGGTGGGGGTGTTTGGCAGCGAGGAGGGGGTCTTGGGAGAGGGGCGTCCTCCGCAGGGTGCGGGGAAGGGGCTGCCCTGGGCTGGAGGGTGCGGAGGGCTCCCGGAGGACTCCGCGGCCTCGGTGCGATGCTGAAAGCGGTGAGGAAAAGCCTTTCGTGACCCTTCCTCGGGTGTGCGAGAGGCTCCCAAAGGGCATCCCGTACCCGTGTGTCTGCGGGCAGGGAGCACCCCGCACAGAGGGGCGGAAAGAATTGGGGTCAGACCTTCCTGAATAAGAACTGTTTACATACCGCTGGTAGCCAAACACTCCGAAACAGCAACTTAACGGTGTGTGTGTAGTGCTGTACGTGTGTGAGTATAACGCTGTGAGAGACAGGCAGATTCGAGCACGGGTAAAGCAAACCCTTGAGGCCAACTGGTCTCTGAGCCAATGTATGAAGAATGCTGTACAGCAAATATGGAGCGTGACCTGTGCACCGCCGCCTTGCTGCAGCTCACATGTTGTATAACTGCTATCGGAAGTCAATCTGGCTAAAATCTGTGTCGGCCTGAAACTATTCTTTGTCTACGGGTTGGATTTTTTGTTGTTGTTGGAAGGCTGTTCTAATTAAATAGCTCGGTGATGCGCCTTGTCGCCTGTCAGGGCTAAAAACGGTTTTACCACATGAAATAGCGTCGCTCCCCAAAGTCAAAAATGTCTGGTGTGATATTGCTAAATAAATGGGAACAGCAGTGGTGGTTGTCTGAATTATAGGCATGCCGTTTGAGCACAAACAAGTCCCTGCTACTGTTTTCTCTGTAAACTACTTTTTGCCAAGAATCTCAAACTCTGCTTTCATTTCTTTGAATCCTGGCCCAAAAGTTTCCAGCTCAAGAATGAATTTGCAAGACTGTAGCTGACTTAGAACTTGCATAAAGGAAAATTGATTGTGGGCTCTTATTCAGGGAAGCAAACGTTTCTAGACGGTGGGGAGAGGGGATTAAGGGAAAGCCTCGGTGGCAGTGAGTGGGAACACCATAACTGTGTCGCTGCAATTCTTCACATTCGTATCGTATATAAATACGTTTAATGTTAATTTGGTGTGCCTGCTGGTGCAGGTTCTCATAGGTGTGACAGGATCTTAAAATATTGCCTGGCCCAGGAGAACATGAAATTTAATCTTGCATTCTTTGGTGTGGGTACTTGAATGCTTGGTGTACTTGCATCGCTACTCTCCACTTCTATTTAAAAAAAGAAAGGAGGGGAAGTTCCCGAAGGTGCTTGGCTCTCATTTGGGCACCAAGATGAAATGGCTGGGCTCCAACATGATTTTAGTGCCCAGCTCCATTAGGGGAAAAACTGCTTACTTTGTGCAGGGAGCTAGGGCAAGCTTGTAGGGATCTGCAGGCCCTGTAGATCTGGTGATCTCTGCTGATCTTTGCCTTTGGACTGGTTTGCCTTTCCCCTGGAACCACAGATCTGGCAGAAGCGGGTGGGAGAGCAGCATCTTGTTTCCATTTGATGTAGGGCAGAGGACTGTCCCAGCTGCTGTTTCCCTTCTCCTCAGTGCATGTCTGAGCTCTGATGCTGTTCCTCCAGCGGTATCGTGGGAACCTCACGATTCAGGTGTTCCGAGTTGTTCCTTCTGCCGAGTTCACACCTTTCTTGGGGCCACTTGTTATCACTGTGCCTCAGTTTCCTGAGCCTGGTTGGGAATAGCTCATTAGTGCCATGAAGAGGTGATGATAAATTCATTTATTTTTACCAGCTGTTTGTACCTGCAGTGGGAGGTAATGCTGGGAAAGCCTCTGAAGGAGGTTTTTGGTACACAATAGGTCATGCTGTTTGGATTGGTGAAGCTATTTATAAGTGTCCAGCTGACACTGACATCCTGGAATGTGGTGACCCTTAGGTTTGGGTAATGTGTTTTCAGAACTCCCCAGATGCGTGCTTTCCTTGTACAGTCCTCCAGAATGCCTCTGTCTCCAGCACAATAAAGTTCCCTTGAAGTGCTGCTGTTGGAAATGACCAACAAAAGAAAATGAAAGGAAGCTTGCCCATAGAAAGCTGCCTCTAAGGCAGCAGAATCGCACCAGCGGTGCTCAAGACCGCTTTTGTTTTTGTGAATGTAGGGCTTGTGAGGGAGGTTGGCTTCGGCCCCTGGAGACTGAAGTTTTCTGCTGATCTGCTGTGGGAATGTGGCTCGCCACTGCCGTGTTCGGGGCTTGGTCTGCAGGGATCGCTTCTAGATCTCCAAGGCCAGTTGTCTTCGTTACAGTTACCACCAGAGCGGAAAGCAAGCTGGTGAAGTTTGGTTCAATTATGAAATAACTTGAATTTGTCATCAAAGCTTCAGAGCTTCTCCGTTGCCTGTTCTGGCCAGTGCTGAGCTGGCACACGTGATGGCTGTGTGCTGGAGCAGACACTGGCAGTATTAAGCAAGGATGTCGGTATGTTGAGCGGGAAACAGCCCAACCACCACGTGCGAGTGGAGGCCAGAAGGTGCATGATGTGCAGCAGGGAAATGCAGAAGCTCTGGAGGAAGCTAGAAAAGCTGGAAAGAGAAGTGACGAAGAAGCGACTGGAGATGCGTAGGAGAATAAATGGGATGAGATGTGAGACTGAGCCTGTAAGACTGTTTTGCTTTTGAGAAGCTTTTTCAAACCCCTAAATCTGCTCCTTTCTCTTTTTTGTTTTTTAAGTGAAAGCCATCGACCTCCCAAAATACTGTTGCTAAACGATCTGTATTAACCCCTTGCCTGACTTGGAGGTGCAAAGGTGGTTGCTTGGGCTCTAAACTAGGCAGCTGCATGCTCTCAGACATGTTCCCTTGAGGAGGAGCAGGTGCCTCAGCGTTAAGGTTGGGCTGAGCTAAGAATTTAACATTATGCCGTAAGTTTTGGAAAGTGTCATGGCCGATTACTTAGTGTGCATACTGTGACTGCACGGACGAGGGGTTTGTGAGCATCGACGCCCGGTGAAGGGAGCACTGGCTGCACGCACGTAGCTGCGTGTGAGCTGGGGCTGCTGCCTACATGCGGTCCTGAGAAGATGTCCCTTTGTGTTAGTGACTGACAGCTAGGCTTTTCCTGGTAGCTTTGCTATAAATTAATGCCCCTTAGAAGATCTTGCCAGGAAAACCACCACGTTATACAGAGGAAAGCTGAACAACATCTTCCTCACTGGAAACAGACCATGGGAAATTTTTTTTTTTTTTTTTTTGTCACAACAAGCTGCTGAGTGTGTGTGTGGGGGAGGGTCTGGCCAGTTCGGCAGCTTCGTGTGAGCGTTACCTGTTGACACACCACTGCCTTCTGGTGACCTGCTCCCAGCTCTGTGGGAGGAGAGGGACCTTTGAACGGTGCTTGTTCCTGCTGTAGCTGCCTGGGTTGTGATAAACTTGGTGCGTTTCTGCTCCTGCTGTTTTCTGTAAGTTTGTGTTTTCCCTTATTGACTGCACGGCCTAAACCCGCTCCTCCGTGCGGAGAGGCCAGTGTTATACCTTAATCCGTGAAAGGTGGGCGTGAGGAGTGGGCTGAGAACAGCTCTGTGTACCGTGGCCAGGGCAGAGCGGTTGCCAGAAGACTTAGCACTGCAGGTCCTAAGCATAGGTTTACATTTTCTTTTAATCAGACTCTCAAGGAAGGTGTTGCCATGGCTCAGTTCCAGTGGAAACTGGGGTTTGTTTGGATTCGGACATTCCCCTTACCCTGTTTTTTGCCCAGCCAGTGGCACTATTTGGAAGTTCCAGGGTTAAACTTCTTTGTCTGTTTTTGTCATTCAATTATTTTACCTTTAGCCTGGAAAAACTCCAGTGATCCCCCCTCAGCATGGAACAGAAGTGACAGATTTTTCTCCAAGCTGGTAACATGCACCAGGAAGCGAGCCCAGCGGGAGCAGCCCTGTCCCTCCTTGCCCTGGCCAGCTCTTCTGCCTGTAGCGTATGCTTTTTTGGGAAGGAAGGATGGGGAAAATGGTCTTCCACTGGAGGAGGCAAATTGGTGGTTGCCTCTCCAAGCCCTGCAATCCCTCCCTGGGAGGCTTGCCTGTGCTCATACAGGAAGGCAGCTCTGGTGGTTGGAACCACAGGCCCAATTAGCCCAACCACAGTCCATCGCAGTTAAACACTTATTTTGGATGTATGTGCTGGGAACAAATGTTGCCCAGAAAAAATATGGTTTTGTATTTTTTATATTATTTTTTTTTCCCTGCTGTGGTGATGTTGCTGTCGGTAAATCTGGAGCGTCTCTTCCTTTTGCAGCAGAGATGCAACATGTTGTTGTTCTGCGTGGGAGCTCCAGAGCTGCTCTTAACCGCTCGCAATCGCAGCGAGCGCCGAGGCAGTGGGTGGAAGGACATGAGCTGGCGAGCGCTGAAGCCGCGTGTGCCCTCTGCATCGGCAAAACAAATGAAAGCCTGAAGAATAACTCTCTTTCAGGAGGCCGGCACGGTGTCAGGGCTCGTCGTCAGTGCTGTGGTGGCAGCTGTCAGCCAGTCTCCAGCGTTGCTGGAAGGCCAAAAGCTCCCTAAATATTATCTTCTGTAGCAGAATACCAGTGCTGTCGCCAGCTGCAGGGAGAGACGCAGCCCCGTCTCTGAGTGCCCCTGCTGTCCCCAGTCCGGTCGTCTCAAGGCACCACCGTGCAAAGGACACGCTCTGGGGCTGGGGCTGGTTTTTCTGTCTGCAGGAGCGATGGTCGCGCTCGTCTCCTTTCCTTCTCGTGCTCCTTTGGCTCAGAGATTGGGAGGAGAAGAAATGGCATAATGCTGAATTGGCCTTTCCTGGGTTGTGTGATTAAGAGGAGGAATTTGGGAGGCTGTGGGGCTGAGGGAGACACCAGGGCGTGAGCACGCTGTTTCCAGCTTGCCTGTGTGGGGTGGGGGCACATTTATGTGATTAACTTTGATTATCCAGAACATGTCCTGGGCACATTTCAGGCTGTGGATGGGAGAAGTTGCTGTGCTTGTCTCAGGTTAGCTGCAACCTTAGAAATAACGTTGTCCTGTCCTGGTTTTGTGTTTTGATGAAGGGGGCCTGTGCATTCATGCACAGCCTGCTTGATTCTCCCCTTGCCCTCATCTGTGTAGCTGTAGCGAGCTCTGGGTTTATACCTGTAGCTTTGCATTTGTACCTGTGTCATAGAAGCGTCAGATGAGTAAGAGAGCCCATCTCTGCTCCCAAAGCAGCTCAAGTGAGGAAAAAAATCCTGAAGGTGCTGCTTCCCCTCAGTCCCAGCCATGTGCTTTCCTTCCAGAGCCTCTTCTCCAGCATAAGCGACCGCGCTCGCCTCCGACTTGTGACATTTGGATGGCAAAGGTGGAGCCAGAGAGGGAATCAGCAGCCTCCAAAACGGGGTGACAGTGGAGATTTTCAGAAGGCTGGGGGAGAATGGTGTCGGTGAGAACCACAGGCTTCTCAGATACTGCCCTAGTCGCTGCTTTTGGCTTGCGGGCTGATGGGGGCCTGTGGGGTCAGGGTTATGGAGGCACCACTGTATTTAGATGTTCAGATTCCTTTGTGAAGCCAAAAAGTGTCCGTCTCCCACACACATGAAATTCCAGAGATGTCAGACGGCTAGAGAGAGGTTCCCATGGAGCACCCTGCCTCAGGGCTCTTGCCCTCTCTGCCTCGCAGAGCCTCCAAACCAGATTGTCGCAGGGAGCTGCGGAGCGAGAGAGCCTGGGCTGGGATTTCCATCGAGGGCCTCGGGGCCGCTCCCGTCCTCTCCTCACCGCTGCACGAGGTGCTGTGAGGAGTCTGTGCCACCGCTACCTTACGTGTGCAAGGAAACACGCAGGGAATGCATCCGGAGCCTCCACAGGCAGCGGGTGTTGTGGCTGGTGCTTGCTGTAACAGAGAGGCAGGACACGTCCCTCGGCTTCTGCTCGGCTGAGTTCACGTCTGCCTGCGAAGGACTGTCCAGGCATGCCTTCAGCTGCAGGCTGGCCTGGAGCGTGTTCCCAGAGCTCGTGTGGCTCATGCTGAAAAACCAAACCTTCCCGCAGCAGCAGCCTGCGTGGCTCAGGTTGGTCGCTGGGAGAGGAGACCGACGGCGCTGCGTTAAATAGTGGCTGTGTTCCTGCAGGTGCGGGGCAGCTCGGGGCAGCGCTGGGTCTCTGGGCCTGACAGCAGGCTGCTCCGGGCCTTGGATCCTAATCCAAGTTGATCCTGGCTTTCAGCTCTGCTGCGGTAAGAGGGAGGCCTGAGGAAGGGCCGCCAGAGCCGGCTGCCCAGGAACCCTCTCCTTGCCCCGTCTTCTGCAGCAAAGGTGTTCCCAGCTCATGTTCATGAATGCAGATTGATTCTGTGTTTTCATGCATATTTTCATTCCTTTCAGCTTGTCTTTTTGCTATATGTGTTTTTCAGAGAGGTTTTCTTTTCTTTTTTTCCATTGCCTTGAGTCCTCAGATTAAAGGTATTCCGTGCTAATACACTTCCAGGCTTTCTGCATTAATAGGATATCCAGCAGTTAGCTTATTAGCACGATGGCTCTGGTGTAGCTCTCTGAGCTGAATGGCCGTGGTATGTAAAACTTCTCTTTCTGGTGTCTTCCAGCCAGTATCACAAGGAGACTTGTCCAGTAGCTGGAAGTGCTGTTTGTGGAGATGCTGTCAGATGGTTGCATAAGGCAGACTGGGAAAAAGCATACAGTGGTGACCAAAACTCTGGGGTTCCCATTATATCTCTGTTCCCTTGTCTAAAAATATACTAAATAATAGTATTTATTGTCATCGGGCAATAAATTCTGGAAGCATATGTGGGAATTAGCTGTGTTTATTTTAAGTGGTAACTAAAACAAATAATCTTGGTGGCTGATATCCAGCATGGCTTGTTCAGCAGGATGGGGATCCAGATCCTTTTTCCCCTCTTCAACATTTCTTTTAAACTGCCCCAAACCTTTTCCATGCCACTCCTTAGGGGCAGACGCTCGATTTCTCTCTTGGCTTTGTCCCACAGCCTTTTGTATTTCCCAGGTGTCTCCTCCTCTTCCTGGTGGTAGGATGGTGGGCAGGGGAGAGGTCCTGCTGGTCAGATCTGTTGAGTGCAAGCTGGGGATGCATCTGCTGCCTTGGATGAACTTGGGAAAGTCTCTTACTAGATAAGGTGATAAGATTAGTCTCTTGTCAGAGTTAATTGAGAAGTTCCATTAAATTAAAAGGCTCAGCACCTTCTGAATAAATAATTTTGAAAAGAAACAAACTGGGGTAGTCTGATGTGTTCTTGTTTGTGTTTTGTGTTCTTTTTGAACAGACTGAAGGAAAAGTTATGTTTGTGTTTTGGACTTTGCTTTCTTGGTTTTGAATAGCTCATGGGGGATGGAATTCTGAGGCTGACGAAAAGCTGAACTTTCTCATCCTTTAGGGTCATTTTGGAGGAAATGTCTCTCATTTTTGGTTCCAGAGTTTTCTCTGTTTTAACCAACTTTCCTTATTCTCAAAGGCAACATTCATGTTTGCAAAACATTGTGTGCATAATGCCCGGCAAATCCTGTTTTCCTCCTTTGTAAACTCTCATCCAGGGCTTGTGATAGGGACAAAATGCATGTTTAATCCTTTCTTAATTAAGAAGTACCTCACAATTAATTAATCATGCTTCTTAAATGTTATGTGGAAATCGTTAAATAGCAGCTTAAGAAAAGGGAGCATGTGGGAATTTTGCTTTTAGTGTAAAAAGTCAGAGAGGAATTTAAGCCAGAAACAGTCAGTTTGTTTGCAGAAAATTAAAACTGATGTTGCATTCACAGGTTGTGAATGTGCCATCTTGGATGTATGTCCTATAAGAAAAGATGAGAAGCTTTGAAAGTCAGCAAAAACTGATGTTTTAAGCCTGTGCCAAATCATTTGATTCTGTAGATGTGTGTAGGATTTTTATTTTATGTTTTGTGGGTTTGTTTTTTGTTGGTTTTTTTTTTTTTTTTTTTAAAGGAGGAGAGGCTGCTGAGACTGAAGCAAAGCTGAAGGCAGTGCCTGCAGTTCAGCTGTTTGCTCACAAACGCTAAAGCGAGCAGGCGGGTGCGGAAGGGGAGTATGTCAAGTGTGCAGATCCCTGCTCCTGGCTTGCTGCTGGGAGCGCTCGGTGTCTGGCGTGTGGCTGGGAAACCAGTACGAGGTGTGCCACGGGGATCAAACCACCACTGTGGCACCAGTAGCTTGGATCCAGGAAAGCAGTGAAGGAGTTTGCCTAGGGAGTTCCTCCCTTAAAAGGAGTTTTACTTTCTCACTTGATTCCCTGTCCACCTTCTCCTGGGTCAGTGACCACTGTGCGTGTTCAGCACGCTGGATTTGTACGGGTGTGCAGCGAAGTGTTTTCTTCCCCGAGACCAGCCTGGGGCACATGGGACACTGAAACACACTGGACCAGTGATTTTTTTGTAAAAAAATTTTATTTTCCTGAGATGCTGACAATTGTACTTCACAGTGGGCTCACTGGTCTCGAGGCTTATGAATAGCTCTTAAAAATGGGTCCAAAAGCTTTCAAGAAAGGCATTGCTTCAGGCAGCGTAACCTTTAGTTAGCCCCAAAGGAGAGAACCTCAGCTTTTGGGTCGTCTTGCCTCTAATGTAAAGTGGCTTTCATTTTTATTTGGCATGTCTTGGTTGTGACTCCATATCTGGTTTCTTCGGTGACGTTTTTGCCTGCCTGGAGTGCAGCTGGGAGCCGGGAGGGATACGAATAAAGGCTTGAGTGTCTGGGAAAATTCTCGGCATTCTTAGGAGATCGGTTTAAAAGGAGGCTGGGAATTGTTTGTTGGCTGTTTTTTTAGCATGAAGTTTTTACTGGGGGAGACTGCAGCGTGGGCAGGGAGCTTGATGTTGCTAGCATGGAGCAACTGGAGATGACTGGCCGACATGTTGCTGGAGGGAAGAGCAGTGTTAGGCATCGCAGTGTTACCTCTCACCGTTCGGTAGGGCTGCCACAGCAGGGGCGACACTATTGCCCGCCCTGCGCAGGCCTAGCGAAGGCAGAATTGCTCACACCACCTGAGGCGTGTCCTGTTTGACTGCCCGTGGACCACCACCAGCGTGGACTGGAGCCAGAGGTAGTAGAGAAGCTGAAGCACAGCAGGTTACTATTGCAAGACGAGTGATAAATACACATAAACCCCACATCTAAAATTATCTCTGTAGGGTTTGGGGTTTTTTTCTTCCTTTGTTCTTCTCCCAGCCTGTTATTAAGTGCTCCACAATGGGGATCTGGAATTTTAAGCACATGCTTATGATTAACTGGAGACCTTGAGAGTTGCGTGTGTGCTTGCACTTTGCAAATCTGCTTGAGATTAGGTGGCGTTTAGATGCGACAGTTTTAGCCTGAGAGGTGTTGAGATCTCCACTGGCCAGCCCCAGGTGCAAGCATGCTTCCGTTCATCTCCAGTGCCAAAGGCACCCACAAGGTCACGCTTGCTGCGCCTGAGCCCTCTGCTGAGACTTAACTATGCTCAGCATCCCCTGACTGTTGTTAGACAACCTCAAATCTGGTCTCATTACCTCTCTTGGGCCATCTCTTAGTAGACTGCAAAGTGCAGGCTCATTCATTGATGCTGTGATAGATCTAACAGCCCTTAGCCTGGGAGTAGGGGAAAGATAATATTTCTGTGTGTGATAACGTCTGTTTTGAATGTTGCTAGCACCATGGAGGTGCTTTTCAAACGTCAGGTGTGCTGTTGCTGTTACTATCCCTCAGCTGCCGAGCTCAGTGAAAGAAATGTTTTCGTCGTGGAAACCTGAGTCTGTACTTGCTGCTGTTTCTTTGCCAATGTCGAGTGGCGTTTGTTGAGCCAGGATTCAGAGCTGGGGTAGGATTTCCTGAGAGAGGTGATTTGCCAGATTTTCCTGCATTGATCTAAAAACTGGGCCAAGCCCCAGGGAGTGCCTGCTTGGACAAAGCAGCTGAATTTGGCTTCTGACACCGTTTACCTGAAGGTCTCTAGACAAGTACTCAACTGCTCCATGACTCAGTTTACTTGTGAAATGACAATAAAACTACCAGTGCCTCTGTAATCTTGCAGTGCTGGGTGTTTGGGGAAGGTCCCCTCAGCATCACGCAGTTGTGGGGTTGGGGTAGGGACCCTGCGTGTGCTGGACCCTGAGGCAGACCTCTCTGTTCTGTGGGTTTGTGGGCACTTCGACTTGTCCTGCCTGGTCTGAGAGGGGCCAGGCAACGCCTGTGGCTCGCAGCGTGGCTGCTCGGGGTGCCAGCATGCGTGAGCCTGTACGTGGGACCAGCCTGCTCCCCTTGGGCTTAATCCACAGCCAGATCTCATTCGGTCCTTTCTCTGCTCAGCTGCGTCTCCCTGCATCAGGACTGAATAATTTTCTGATTCCCCATATTTCCATTCAGGAGACAAGGGAATAGCACCCCACAAACCCCCTGGTAGATGTGTTAATCTGCTCATTGCACGCACTGTTGTGGCTTGTGGACGGGGAATCAAGAAAGTGAAGTCATTGCTTTGTGACCAGCAGCAGTCCCCAGCTGTGCCGGGTGCCGAGCTGGCCCCTGCCGAGCGACGACCGCTCCGTCCCACCATGGACCGCTGCCAAAGGCAGCGTGGCCGTGCGGAGCGGGGCCCGTGGAAGCTTTGCCTGCTCTTCCTCTTGCTGGTCCCTGAGTCACGCTGATTGGGGAGCTGCAATCTGTCCGCTAGCGCTGTTTTAGCTTTCTGTTTTGATCTGATTGTAAACTGGAAGGGAGAGGATCTGTCTGTGCTCTGCACTTCGCAGGGTGCCTGGCACGCCAAGCCGTGACTCCGTGTCTGCGTGTGCCACTGCAGTGCAAAAGGATGCGCCCGTGGGTACGTCCACTGCTGTAGAGCTGCTGCAGGGCAGTGGTGTGAAGGTAACAGGCTGTTCCGAGGTTGCAGGGGGACCCACGCTGCAAATCCTGGAGGATTTGGTATTGTTTAAGGTCAAGATGTCATCCAGGATTGAGAAATTGATAAACAAAAGTGTGCCTCGGTAGGGGGACTTAAGGCACTCTGGAAAAATGCTGTGCAGCTGTTGTGGTGTTGCCTCCTGCTGTTTTAGAAGTGTGCGTGGAAAATGTAAATAGAAAAAAAAAAAAAAAAAAGGAAAGAAAAGGACTTGAAATACGACGGCCTGTGAGCTCCTGGGACAAGAAAGCTCTCATCTGAACAGCCGTGCCTCTCCCCTGCGTGCGGGGTGGGGGTCTGGGGAGCTGCAGCCTGGGGAGCCCCTGGGTCAGCAGCGCAAAGCCCGCGGAGGTGCCGGAGGGAGCGTTTGGGAGCAGCAGGTACCTTTGGGTTGAAGGTCATTGCTCAAGTGTAAGCCCTTTTCGTTTAGCAGAAAGAAGAAAGGACTGAGTTTCCTGGTTTCCCCTCCTTTTCCCCCTGTAGGCCTTTGCTGTTTTGCCTTGGAAAATGTCAGCCGTTCATTTTTCTCGCTCATGTTTTGTCGGGCCACAGAAATGGGAAAAGGCTCCATAGATGCAGAAAAGTGCTGTGCTGTCCCTCAGGCTGTGAAACCCGGAGTCTTCACTCACATCATGGTTTAGCTGATAAACTGCTAAACCATGTGATGTTTGGTTTTCGCTCTTGGTTTTGCAGGGTGTATTCACAGGCTGCTTGTACACTCATGGGTCTGCTGTTGCAGGGCCCAAGATTTGCATTACCACTCCCATCATGCTGAGTTCTCAAAAAAAAAAAAAAAAATCACCATTTATAAAAATAAATATCACCCTTTATGACTGTGGCATTCAATTACACTTTTGTTTACCCATATGCTTTCACCTGCTTCGTTCAGGAAAACGAAACTGAGGGTTGTCTCAAGCAGAAAACACAAGCAGATGTCCCCAAAGAGCGTTTCTTGTTGAGATTCACTGAAAGATGGATACTTCTCAACATCTTCCTCCTTTCTTTTTTTAACCAGCTGATGTCAGAATGGTCTTTTATATCCAGGTTCCAGTCTGTTCATGCTGCTCCTGTGTGAAAGCAGCACATCTAAAAGCAGAGTGAGCTATTCTGCTCTGCACCAGGAGCCCCAGCTCGGAAAACTGTGCGGTGATGGGCAGCTGAATGTGGAGGTGATCTCGCTGCTGACATCCCCCGTGGCTTGCGCAGGCAGTGATAGAGGCACTTTTCTTGGGAGAAGCTGCTGAAAAATGTACTGGTGCAAAGTGAAACTGATGCTAATTTGGTGGTTAAGCATGAAGGGACTGGAAGAAGAGAAGCTATGATCAGATTCTTGTTTTTTAAAGGATCGTAGGCAGACTGGTCGATGCTGTAGCCTGTGCCGCTTCGCCTCACAGGTTTCTTTAATTCCTCTGTCTACTAGGAAGAGCCTAATTAATATGTGAATACTGTGCTAACTCTCTTACAGGTACCTGGATTTGGTGTCTCTGATTATGCTTCTCCGCTGTTTCTTGTCTCACTTGCAATAAAGGGCCAAATAACACATCATCTTCTGCGGATGTGGTTTGAGGGCAGCTGTCCGCAGTGTCGCTGCTCCCTGCTTCCTCCCGGCCCCACTGCACGGCACGGTTTGTGGGACCCTGCTGTGGATGAGCTGAGGAGGCTGGTGTGGGTTTGCAGTGCTGGTTTCGGTTCCCTGGGCAGCTCCGTGCAACCATGGGAATGGGCCAGCGGGCCGTCCTGCATCCCCGGTGCGTCCCCAGCCGCCAGCGGAGCGTGGCCGGGAGCTGGGGTGGCTGGTGCCTTGGGGCAGGTTTGAAGCACGATGTTTGGAGGTTTCTTTTTGGTTCCTGTGGTGGCCTGTGCTGCCAAAGGCACGTCTGTCTTGCCGCCGCAGGCCAGGAGAAGGGTCCTGTGACGTAGCTGTCAAACCAGAGCCAAAGATCGATTTCCCTCCGGGATGGCTGTTGTTCCCGTGGCTGTGCACCCAGATGCCGTTGGTGTGCCTGTTTGCACTCATGGGCTCTGCTTCTTGACTTGGCCAGAGCACCTTTGGAAAAGTTTAAAGGACTTTGCCTTTGAAAATGAATAAATTCTGCTCTGACTTTCTGATGAAGCTTTTGTTTCCCATGAAATTCCAGACTCAAAGTACAAATTGTCCTCTTGTTTCTCTGCTTCAAGCCCTGAAGATCGGCTCAAGGCACAGAAGATCTTCAAAGAGCGTGTTCAAAATAAAACTCTAGTAGCTGCCCATCACAGGATGCCATTAGTGGCCCAAGAAGTGATGTTGAGGGCTGCAGTGGCTGTTTATGGTGGGAGTTCACACTCGGAGCCATCACAAACTCTTAATTCTCATGGTGTGAAATGATCACATGGGCTTCAGGAGCACTTGGTGCCTCATGGTTATTTGCAGCCACAGGATGGGGTCTTGCCTGGTCAGAAGCAGGAGAGTTACCTCTCCAGGCCGTGAGGTGAGGGACCTAATTCTCAGCGGGCATTGCAGAGGGCGGGAACGTGGCAGAGACCAGTGCAACTGGAAAGGGCAGGGCTGTGTTTCTGCCTGGCTGTTGCCACAGCCGATCCCATCCAGCTCTGCCACGTAACCTGCCTGCTCCCGTCCTGCCATGCAGTCGCATCGCGGGCACCAAAGGTGGAAAAAGCCCTACTGAAATTCTCAGCTTTCGTTTAAAACAAAACCAAGAAAACCCCACATGGCTGCGTTACTGCCGCCCTCATTTATTGCAGCATTTGTATTCTGGATTGATTATTTATGCTGAGCATTGCAGGCTGGCTGCTTCTGCTGGAGAGAATTCAATTTGGAGTGTGACCTTGTCTTTACTAGCAGGTGAACCGTGTCAGGCTGTCCTTGAGCTACCTTGAGCGAGCGGGAGCTGGCCAGAAGGATTAGTCAGTCGGGATGAGACTTGTCAATCGGTCGCAGGTAGATGTGGGAAGAAGTGCCGGTGGTTGCTCAGCGGGGTGTTGGGTAGGTTCCTCTCCAGGTCAACACACCAAACGCCACAAGTGAGCAGAAAAATTGGGTTGTGTTCACAAGACTGTCAAGTTTGTGAGCTCGATGGATTGGAGGGAAAGAATAACACAAGAGAAAAGCTTTTTTCTTCCTTCTTTCTTTTCTTAGTCTTACTACTTTCCAGCAGTTGTTGTCGTTGTTTGTCCTGACACAGCAACGACAGCAAAATCCCTTTGGAGGCTGAATGACAGCTGAACGCACTGCAAGCGCAGCAAATGGTTTTCTGCTTTGGTATCAGCAGCGTCTTGGACTTGAACCAGATTATTATCACTGCCTACAGAAATAAAAGGAAGCTGTGCATTTCAAGGTCACTGGCAAAAACGTTTCGCTATGAAGTTTGGCTCGCTGGCTTAGCAGCTTTGAGAGATGGCGAGCAGTGTTCTGGTGTATTCTTGTCCCGTACCGAACAGCGACTGAACGCCAAAAAAAGAAGGGAAAAAGAAAGCCCTGTGCGAACGCATTTGGGTTTCCTCCGACTGAAGGATGACTGAATTCTCAATGCAGCCTTGCTGAGCTGGAGCCTATTTTAAAATCCTGAGCAGTGGTGCTGCCTGTTGCCTGGAAACCTCCTCCCAGCCTCGGGCACTCTCAGCCTAATCGTAGCCATCGGCAGCCTTCATTTATTTCCCTTCCAAAATGTCACCCCAGGCTTCGGGTTTGTGGTTTTGTTTGCTCGTTTTTCTTTATTATTTGAAATGAAAAGACACAAAGTGTGACCATCAAACTGGGTGACTTTTCTGTGGGAACGGCTTGCTTGGCTGTCACTGCATTGCAGTGCTGGGAACTGGCATTTGAAGCTCTCTAAGGTGGTGGCTTAGGGGAGAAGAGGAGAAGTGGGGTTGAGGGGATAGGGCTGAGAGCCTGAGGAAGCCCCCCCGAGTTCTGTTGATGCATGCAGTGGCTTCCTGTGCCTTGTGGCAGTCTCGTCCTTGAGAGGAGAACCAAACCTGAACAACTCTGAGCTCCTTCCTGGCATAAGTGTGTCCAAGTTCCCCTTCCCGGTGCGCTTGCACCGTCCTGTGCTGGATCTGCAGTTCAGCGTGGGGCTGCCTGGATCAGACTTGCTTCACTCCTGTGTGCTGCGGACTCGTCCTGCAGTTGGGGTCTGTCCCTGCAGAGGAGTTAGTCTGAGCTTTAGCATCTCTGTGTGGTGACAGATGAACAGAAGAACGTATAACATGGAGGTTTCCATGTCTTCAGGGCCCTTTTTAATTCACCTAAACTTCTGGCCACCTTAAAACCTTAATTGATGCCGTTTCTCCCACAGGAAAACTTTAAGCGATTGCTATTTCCGCTTAGTGAGAGAGCACGATCGATCCTGGTGGGATGAAACAATTGATCACGGGAGCCCAGCTGCGATTCAGTTGTGCAGGGTGTCCGTTGGGAGAGCGTTGGGCTAAAATCATCTGAAAGTTGGTAACAAATGCTAACCAGGATGAGCCAGAAGGTTTGTATGTGAGGCACAGGAGCTGCTTCAGCTGTTCACAAGTTGTTCTTGTGATTTAAATGGCTTATTTTACAAAGCTGAGAGGCTTTGACTGGAGATGCAGTTGAACAAAGGTTCGTGTTTTGTTTAGCAGTCTTACTGCAGGCATAAAGCGATATGCAAGGCTTATCACAACGTTCCTTTTGTTTTCCTCTTGAGTTAATTTGGAGTTTGACAGCCAGCTTCGGCTCTTCTCAGGGTGTGCTCTTGTCTCGCAGTCTTAGTGCTGCGACATGAAGTCCAAATTGTCAGGGACAGACAGCAGAACCAGAGCCAGGCAAAGGGCAGACACTTCTTCCATCCCCATCTTCCACTGGGTGCTAGTGATTAAGAAAAACAGACTCATTTACCAAAGAAACCGTGAGGGTGAATGAATCATGCTCTGAAATTGTGTGTCCTTGCTTCTCTGTGGAAGGATAAGAGCACTGGAGAGGCTGCAGGGACGATGGTCTGGTCCCTGGGTTTGGACAGTGTTGTGCACTTGTGTAGATGTGGCAACGTCTGTTGAAATGTTTGTGCAAAGCCAAACTCTCCTGTTCTTAACCACTAGAAACAGAAATGACCCTTCTGTCGAATCCTCTGCTCTGGAATGATAGCAGATCTGGGCTGCCTGTCTGTATAGTGCAGGGCATAGACCTGTTGTCTCCTTGGATGTGTATTGTCTTAAGCTTCCTAGAGGTGATCAGCACAGGCTTCCTCTGTGGGAGGGAGGAGACAGAAGGAAGAACAAAGTGCATATGGGGGAGGCAGGAACAGAAACAGCAGAGAAACGGTGGAGAACTGCGTGGTCACAGATGGTAAAGCAAGAGGGTTCCTCGCCCTGCCTGCACGACCAGCACCCCTGAACGCCTGAGCGAACAAAACCACGCTGCTTATGGCAGTAGCAAAGGAAAAAAGGTCAAGTACTTGGGGGAAAACACAGAGTCTGTCGAGCTGAATGCCGTGCTGGAGGGTTTAAGAAAATAAAATAAAAAATGATGAGGAGAAATGAGTGCTAAAACACACGGTGGTGGATTTCCCTTTCTCTCCCAGCTGCATGTGGTCTGAGCTCACGCTAGTGTTTTCTTTTCTTTGTAGCCTGGTAGCTTAGTTCTCCCAATCCTCCATCAAGATCAGGACTTTTCCCTCTCTTTTCTGTTCTTGGTGGCTGTCGGAGGGTTTGCGCCGTGGCGTGCCAAAACATAAACCCTTGCAGGCAGCGTTAGGGTTTGTGTTGGTGGCTCTGCAGTGCCCGGGAAAGTGATGATTTCTTGGGCTCGGTGGTTCCTCTCGTGTCTCTGACTTGCCATCTCAGTGCAGTTCTGCTAATCTGGCTTCTTCTCCCCACCAGAATGAAGAGAAGAGGAACCTTTCCCTGGGGGGCCATGTCGGCTTCGACAGTCTCCCCGACCAGCTGGTCAGCAAGTCTGTCACACAAGGCTTCAGCTTCAACATCCTCTGTGTGGGTGAGCACCATCCTCTGCAAACAGACATGGGCTGAGCTGGCGGCGCGGTGAGGTTGGGACCACGACTTCTTGTGCGTCCTGCTGTGCCATGGGCCTCAGCAGTGACTTTAAGCCATTCAGAAATGCTTAACTCTTTCGAAAAATACATTTTAATTTCAGTGGACGTGACCTCTCCGGAGCTTGATGCTTCTGAGTTGTGACTCATTGCCCAAAATTAGAGACAGTTTTGGGAAAAGGTTTAATATATCAACTTTCTGCCTTTGGGGAGGTGTGGAGGGGAGGAAAGGGGTGTGGGACTGTCCAGCTCTGCGTTGAGCTGAGCTACTGGTGCAGGTGCAGAAGCTGCAGAGAGTGGCAAGGAGCTCCGGGTGGCTGAGTCTTGTGGGTCGAACCACAAGAATTTCTGTAATCAGCGAGGCATTGCTCATCTCCTCCACTGCCATAGCTTTGCCATAGGAAGGATTAGAGGAAGGCTGTATGTGACAAGTTCAGTATTTCCATTTGCAAACTGGGGTGGCTGGCATGAGCAGCTTCTCAGGGACTGTGGTGTCCCAGCAGATGCAGTCAGATGCACCACGTGTTAACTGAGAGCTGCTGGTGCTAACTCGGTTGTTTCTGAGTGCCAGCCTGCGCCCCGCAGCCAGGGGGAAGAGTTTGTACCCGAGCTGTGCCTGGTTGATGCTTTCCCAGGGTGAGTCAGAGGGCTTGAAGCCTGACCATCTCCGTGCTAGGAAAGGGAGAGGGAGTATTCCTGTTTTTATTGATTGTAAAGTATTTATCTTGAAGGTTGTGAGCAGGTGCGAGAGGCTGACTTTAAAATAACCTCATTATATTCTTGGTTTTTAATTTTGGTACTGACATGAGCTAGCAGGCGGTGCTGGCTAGCCTACTAGAAACCAAATCCTTCCAGTGGTGAGATGGGCATTATTTTTACTTTGGCTGGTTCCTATATTGTATAGGAGGTCTGAAGTACTGTAACCTGCTAGACCAGCAGAAACACATCCAGAGAGAGCCTGACCCTCAGTCTGCCCAAAGGGAACAGGGCTCTGTGTAGGCTGTGCAGTGCAACCCCGACAGCTTTCACAAGGTGCTTGTGCCATAGCTAAGCTGCTTTTGTGTATCCAAACCACAAGTAAAAATTGTGGCTAGAATCACAATTGAACTTGGTAGATTTGTTCCTTAGCAGAGGGCAGTACGTCTTTAGTGTCGTTCTTGGGGACACCCAAATGGATACTCCTGCATTCCCCTCTGGCCACACCATTTGTGGAACACTGGGGAAAAATGATTGGTTTGGGGTTTTGGGGGTTTTATTTTGGACAGGGGAGGAAGAAAAACCCAACCCTGTACCCCTGTTTGCCTATTCCTGCTCTCAACTGTGCCTGAAACTGAACAGGAGAATGTGGCTTACATCAGTAGTGAGTTCTCCATGTGCCTCCTTTCAGATTAATCCAGAGCACCAGGCTGGTTTTACTTCCTTGCACAACTCTTAACCACAGCTGGTAGGAAGCAATATGTACCTCTGCCCTATTTTGAGCACAATGTGGTATTTATGGTGGTGCTTGAAGAAGGAAAAAGCCCAAACCCCTTGGCAGCCGGCATGGCACCTCCCTCGACCAGAAACTTGCTCCCCCATCGGTGGTGGCTGGGTTCAGCGAGAGGGGCCACCCTCGGTAGAAGCAGTGGCTGGCTGTGCCGAAGGCGTAGCACAATGGGCTGCCTGGGTAATGAGCAGGGAGCGGAAGGCTGTTTCCTTGGATTTTGCCTCTCTCCACTCCCATGGCCAATAGGACTGGGTGTAGTGAATGCGGAGTTTAAATGGGGCCCCTCGTAGGCCAATCTGGAAAATATCAGAGTCTCGTTGAGTTACCAGGAGCAGCAGTTCAAAGCCTTTCTGGCTCACAGATGGCCTGTGAGCCAAATATTCGGGGATGGAGCTTGGTTTGTGATGTATCCCAGGTGTCCTTCAGTGGCTGTTGGAACAGAGGGGCTACAGATGGGAAACTTCTCCTAATCTTGCCCCTGCTGGTTCTCCAAGAACGATTCTTTCCCTACCACGTTTCTCTGCTCTTGACTCCGTGTTCCCTCCCTCAGAGGTTCAAGTTGGCAGAATTTTTTCTGCTGCTGGGAAGGTGAAGGTGCCTCAGAAGTGCTCTGCTTCAGTGCTTTAGGACAGCACTCTGCTGAGGTCTGCAGTAAAAACATGCCATGGCACGTGGCCTCTGAAAACATCGTCATGCTTTGGCCTATGATGCCATATGGCATTTTGGTATTTGTTTCATTTTGGTTTCCCCTAGACAGCGATCTTGTCTCCCCTCGGCTGGATGTGACTGAGGAATCATGGGGCAAAAGGGCAGCCATGAAGGAAGCAGAAATACTGAAGGGAAACTCCAGAAATCAAGAGCAGCAAGAGATGAAACCAGTGGGGTTGCAAGGTGCTCCCTGTGCGACTGTAGCTCTTCAGAGCAGAGCAGCACCTCTTGCCCTCTCTGTCAGCCGCTGTCTTGCTGAGGCGATTTGAAGGCCTGTGGAAGCTTGTGCCTGATGTGACGGAAGAGTTCATGGCTCATTTCCCCCAGTTTGGCCAGTTCTGTTTGCTGCACAAGTGGCCCTGTCATCTCAAAGCACAGACGTGCTGTCTGTGACCTGCCTCTGCAGGATGGGATGTCTTGGCCGCTTTGCATGTACCGAGCCGGACCTCAGCAGCTCACCGAGTGCCTTGTGCGGAGCTTGCTGTGCCTTTCCAAGGGGAGAGTGAAAGAGCCACAGAGCTGACTGGTGTAGCTGCTGTGAGGATGGAGGGGGAAGGGGTTACAGCAGAATGGGCTTCAGTCCTTCAGCAGTCATCAGTGGGACATGAGGGACTACAGGGTTGAGGCTGTGCTAGAGGGACAGGCTGCTTTAGGGCTTCCAGGCGGACCAAAGGTCAGCTGCACAGTGAAATCGTGAAACCTTCATCCAGCGTCTTTTCTGCTGTGAAAAGAGTTTTTCAGTCTGATGGCAAGTTGTCCTGACAGGTCCAGAGCTGTCTGCCTGTTGCTCTGCACTGAAATGGGCCCCCAGATTCCCTCCTCACAGGGTTCTCCACTCTCAAAAAAGAAAAGGCAGGTCCCCAGAGACTTTAATGGCAGGGTAAAGCAAAGTGAGAAAATGGTAGAGAAGCCTGTTGAAGTCAGGAGTCTCACTGAAAGGCACAAGAGGAAACCCCATTGTCAGGCTTCCCTGTCCCCTCCACGGCACACCAAACACCCATCGCTTCTTGCTGATCTGCAGTGTCGCCTGGAGCTGTTGCTGTGTTTGGGCCAGCCAGCCACTGACCCAGACAGCCCTTGTCAGTAGGAGCAGCTGAGTTTTGCTCCTTCTCATCTGAAGACTCAAAAGACTCTGCTAAAACTTTACTCTCCCCGGTTTCTCTGGTGCAGGATCTCAGGCAAAGTCAGGGTAGAGGGGATAGATAATGTGTTTTGCTGTGCTATATGATCCTCGCTGGAGAGATGAGACTGAAGTGCTCTGTGTTAGCGTTGCATTGGGATGCCTTCGAGAATGCAGTCGCCTTTTGTGACAATTATATGTCCGTCCACAAGCAATTTGCAGTAACCTTTCACGGTATAATTTAGTTCTGCTCTGTAATTCATGTTCTTTGAAGTACCTGTGACAAATTCATGCTGCAGTGAGCTGATGATTTCTCCTTCCTAGGTGAGACTGGCATTGGGAAATCCACGCTAATGAATACCCTCTTCAACACCACGTTTGAGACGGAGGAAGCCAGTCACTATGAGAGTGCAGTTCGCTTGCGGCCACGGACCTATGACCTGCAGGAGAGCAACGTCCACCTGAAGCTAACGATTGTGGATGCGGTTGGATTTGGGGATCAGATAAATAAAGATGAAAGGCAGGTTCTCGTGCCATCTGCTTGGCGTTTCTGGGCTTGCCTCTGATGCTTAGGCATGAACTGCCTGCAGTCCTGCTTGCAGCGCTGCAGAGGAGGCGTCTGTGTTTCTGTTAATGGAGTAGCTCCTGCAGTGGCTCTGGTTCTGGGGACTGAGTATAGAGGCAGTTGGGTAAGGAGCCAAAAGGAGAGGTCAAAGGAGGTCTTTCCAGCAGAGAATGGTGTCCTCCAGCAGCGTGAGCAGTTAACAAGCTGTCCTCAGTGCAGGGCTGGGAATTCTCTGTTCTGGCCGGGATCAGTGTTTCTGGATGTGTCTTGTTTAATGACACAAACATCTTGCTCAAGCCCCAGGTAAAGGCTTTCTGGGACTCCAAGGTCTCTCCTTGGTCGTGTTGCATTGCTACAGCCAGATGGCTCAGCCCTGAGATCTGGGCCAAAGCTTGATCCGTGGCAGTAGTCGTCTCTCCATGCTCCACTGTCCTTAGGCTTTGCAGTGCAGCCTCAGGAGACTCCAGCGACCTTTGGATTATAAGGTCTGTGTGTAAACACCACGCTTTTCCTGTTGTAAGGCTAGATTGTTTGAGTCTTGTAACTCCTTTTTAAGTCATGGTATGTCCAGGAGAACTCCTTAAACCTTCAAACTGTTTAATTTTGAGCTCCAGTATCTGGCTTGCTAATGGTATGGTTTTAGTTACAGGCCGATAGTTGAGTACATTGATACGCAGTTTGAAAACTATTTGCAAGAAGAGCTGAAAATCCGCCGGTCCCTCTTCAACTATCATGACACGAGGATTCACGTCTGCCTGTACTTCATCACCCCAACCGGGCACTCGCTCAAGTCCTTGGACTTGGTGACAATGAAGAAGCTGGATAGCAAGGTAAGGAGTTGGAGACCGTGGTCCCTCTTTCTGGGAGTGGCAATGCTGCTGTTAGTACTCATTGTCATGTGGAAGGCTCTGTTCCTTCCGTGTAAGTGCTGGACTCCTTCCTGTTAGCTGAGCTGTTTTTAGGACGCTGGTAAAACTTTGTCTGCCCTGGTGGGTTGCTGAGACCCTGTGCTCTTTTTCTCACCGGCTTTCCTGAAAAATGTCAGGTGAAAAACCTGTTCTACAGCTAGCGGTGTGAAGTCTGGAGTGTCATCACTGTAAGAATCTTACCCAGCTCAGTTCGTATTTATCAAAACCATCAGCTGCATCTTTTAGCTCTTCTTTACAGGTAAGGATGTGTTGCAGCTCCTGCAGCTGAACTGTGGAGGCTGCAGAGCCACCTCTGCTCTCCTGACCTGTCAGCAGGGACAGCGGGGCTGAGAGCCACCAAAACTGTAGGTGTCCTAAGGTGGTGGCCAGTACAGAGGAGACAAGGGCTGAAGAGAAGCGTTAGCTGCGTGTGCTGGCACACAGCAGGTGCATGAGCTGTCGCTGCTGGTAGGGCCAGAGGACCCGGATAGGAGATCACAATATCTTCTGAAAATGTCAATATGGTGAGAAGTTGTCGAGGTCATAGGAATCCTAAAAGTGGGTCGTGAGAGGGTCTAGCTGGGGGTTGTTTCTTTGTGCATAAGCTGTCCTGCCTTAGGGGGCAGTGGGTTAATTAACCGGCTACCACTGATATTCCTGCAGCTCGGAGGAGGTTTCTGATACACTTTCGGTCGTTCCAGCAGCTTCCAGGGAGCTGCAGGGGGCTTTGGAGGTCGCTAGTGGCAACAGCATTTCTTCTTTTCTCTGCAAGAATTTCCTGTCTCAGAGCAGTATTTTAGCAGCAAGGTGGTTCCGTTCAGATCAGTCTGCAGAGGGGGCAGGCAAGGCAGCGGGACCCTGCGGTCACTGGGCATCCACTGCGTTACACTGGGGGAAAGCTCTCTTCTCTGGCTGTTGTCCCCCTGCAGCTCTATCGGACTTCCCTGACGGGTGGAGTTGCCCCTCGCAGAGTCCCCGCTGTCTGCCCTCACCACCCGGGGCTGTTGGCCTGTTTCTCCTTGGCCCTGCTCCAGAGCAGGCGCTGGCTTCCCATTGCAGTGGGCTGTTCGTATCCCTGATGGCTGTTACACTGACTTCATCAGGAATCCAGAAACTTTCCCTGAATAAACTTCAGTCTCTTGGTGTGGTGCCAGCATGACATGTTCCCAGAAATATGTTTGGAGGAAAGCTTTTGCGCCGTTCCCCTTGGTGCTGGTGGTCCCACAAAGCTTTTCTCTTCCTTTCCTTCTGTGTTCCCTGCTTTTCGCATCTCCCCGTGGCCGCCTTTAATGTGGTCCTTGGGTAGTACCAAAATAAATCCTTTGTGCTTGTGCAGAGATGGGAAGTGTGTGCGCACGCAAGCTTTTTGTACTTCTAAACTTTGGCTTAAATAGTCCTCTCTGAAGTCATTTTATCCCTTTGCTCTCATCTCCCTTCTTACCACAGTTTGAGAACATCTGGGATGTCGTGGTGTGATGGCCTCGCACAAGCGCTCACATGGAAGTGAATAAACGAGTAGCGACCGTTGATCTTTTCTGGGTGTCAGGAGTTTACTGCAGTTCTGCTTCGGCGTCATCACAGGACGCCGGGGTGCTTTCCAGGCACCCCTTAAAGATGGGGCTGTGACAGCGCCGTGCCCCTCTCCCAGTGCACGTGAACGGATGGTGCCCGGGGACCAGCGCGTGTGCAGAGGGCCGCGGGGTGTCAGTGCACCCCAGGCCGCTTTCTGCCTGCTCCGGGCTGGCAGCAGCGAGTGGCTACCCTGGCTGGCAGGGAGGCGGCATGCACCGAGTCGCGTCTGCAGCCGCGCGGGCACACCTGAACCTGGCTTTCCTCCCGGGAAGCTTTATGTGGCTGGTGGCCCCTGTTGTGCAGTTGAAGAGTGGAGGCTGTGGAGGAGGCCATGCTTTGCTGCCTGCCCTGCTGGCTGAACCTCTGAGGCTAGTTTAACAAGGGTTGTGGAGGAACCTGGCTCCGTTCCACCTTTGCTTTAGCACACCAGTGGCGTGGCATCCAGTGCTGGGCAGGCTTTTGAGTCTGCGTGAGGATTTCAATAATGAATCTTGCTTTTTAGCTTAAAGTTTACAAAATCACTTCTGGGTAAAGCTGTTTTGTAAACAAAATCTTCCGTTGTACTGTAGTACACAGTATTGGTGTGGCTGAGCTCATGGCCAGCTGTTGTCTAGGGTGTTTCATTACAGCTGGAAAGCTACGAGTGTGTTCAGAACTGGTTGTAGGCAGATGAAATGTGACTGGCTGGTAGGTGGGAAGCATGTGTGACCTTGCAGGGGTTGGCTTTCCATTGGGTTTAACCTCGGAAAAGCAGGAGATAAATGAATAACATAAATAAGAGAAATAAAATTGCATCGTATCTGATGAGAATGTGATTTATGAATGACAGCCCTGCCGTGGGAAGTGGTGGCACAGCTGTGTGCTGCCGTGGGCATCCTGGGGCGCCCTGGTTGTTGGCCCTGGATGGTTTCCAGCCGGCCTGTGCTGTTTATGAGCCGTGGCCAGTTGCTTGCCCTTCGTGAGCTGACGCATCCTAGGCGGGTTGCTGGCCAGTGGGGACGCTTGGGGCCCGTTTGTGCCTCTGCTCCTTGGTTTCCAAGGTAGGATTTGCCCGTTGGCTTCACTGGGACGTGCATTTGGGAACAATTTGGAGATGGGGAAAAATCCGGCTGTATTTCACAGAGTGAAAATGCCTGTGGCCTTATTATATTAGAAAAATCATTTTCTACCAACTGACTTATTTCAGCACAGTCCTGTGAAGTTTTATTTTTGGAGATGAGAAATAACTCTGTGGTCAGGACGACTTGAGAAGGAGGCGCATTTTATGTGTGTGCCTATGCGTTCACTGTCTTGTCTGAAGCACAGGATTCCTCGGGCCGTAATTCCAGCTCCAGCAAAGACTTCCAGCCCATGGACTGACAGGCAAGGGGACATGGCACCCCTGTCACATTCAGTGGGCTGACGCTCCAGTAGTTAACCTCATGATTTTGTTACTAGATCTTTAAATAGAGAATATTGCTCTTCCACCATGAGAGATCAGAATGTTGCTCTGGGATTTTTCCTGCCACCCCAAGTAAACATTATTTGTGTAAGAGTGGAGAGAGAAACCTTGTTTCTGTCATCGCTTCCTTTTATTGGGTTTTTAAAACCTGTTCAGGAGGGAGAAGGAGTTGTACAGCTCTAGCCAGTTGTGTATCAGTTTATTTGGCGCGCATCGTGTGGAAGGTGCTGTAGGAGGGCGGGATTAGACTTGTAGTTTGGTTCGGTAGCATCTCGTATCTCATTTTTTTTTCTTGTTTCCAAACTTTTCTGTCTTTTTCTCATTGTTACAAGGGATGAGCTCATTCTAGACTTAGACAGCTTTTAGGTGCCAGCGCTCAAAATCAGAGAAAGGAAAACAGCAAGATAATTGTATGGTGCCCTGGGTATCACTTGTAAACCATGAGATTCCAGTGTGCGGGTTTCCAAGGCATGCGAGAAATCAAAATAAAAACAATAATAATTAAAAAGCTTAATGAACTCACAAGGGAAGAAGAGAGGAGGAGGGAGATAGACCCAAATGCCCTTTCCAGGACTCCACAGTGTTGACGTTGGCTATTGATTACTGGAAATGTGACAACTTGTAAAACCCTTTTGGGTTTTGAACTGTGGCAGCAGGTGCTGACCGAGCTGCCTCTTCAGAGCAGGAGGAACCTGGCTGGAGAGAGCTTGACCCAGCCTCGGTTTGCACCTCGTTCGGGTACTGCTGGTGCGACCACAGGGCCTGCCTGCTCCTGCTGCTGGGAAAGCCCTGCCGAGCTCCTCGCTGTAAGCAGGGCTGAGCTGGTACTTTTTGGAAGAAGAGAGGGGAATTGCTTAGGCCAGCTGCAGGTGGACTGAAATCACCTCTGGTGCTGGTTTGTCCGTGCGCCTGGCTGGCTGGAGAGCACGGAGCACTGAGCCCTGCCCGCAGCAGCTCCCAGCAGTGCCTTTCCCCTCGCAGATACCGCTCCTGGGCGGGTGGTACGTGAGCCCTGAGGTGACCCTTTTTCTGTGGGAGATGGTGGATCCAAGCCTGCTCGGCTCTCAGCAGGTCAGTGAGGCGCCCAGCTGTGGTCGTGGCCCTTTTTACCTGTGTAATGAGGACACGGACCTGCAGAGGAGTGGAGTGAGCAGCAGACCTCGTTCCGTGTAGGTGTGTGGTCCTTGGTAAAAAGAGGCCAGATCAGCGGCTGAGAAAAAGAAGGAATTTATCCTCTCAGATAAATCTGCAGTGAGCAAATTAAGACTGTTTTCTTCTGGAGCGAGTAAATGCTCTTGTATTTAGTGAGTGCTGAACCAGAGGGTGGGGGAAAACCACCGAGAAGTGTGGAAAAAAACACCGAGCTACTAAGAGAACTTGAGCCGGGAAAGAAGGTCGTTTATTTTAATGGGCACCCGTTGGAGACCAAGTGGCTGCTCTGAATTTCTGCTTTGTGGGACAAAAAGCGTTGGCTGTTTGGAAATGTTAGATGGCAAATCAGACCTTCCCCTAGTTCTTGTGTTTTACTGCTATGAATTTGGCTGCCGTTCAGAGAGACGAGTTTCGTTGTGGTTTGTTTTAGCAGTGGTTTGCAGTATCACACTTGGCTTTTCTGGCCATAGCAGCATTATCTAATAGAGGTTCTTGTGTCAGGTCCTGCCCTGCTGTAGCTCTCACAAGCACGAGGCCGTAGCGAGCCACGTCTGTCCTGAAGGACGGGGGATGTGGCCCTCGTTTGCTCTCGATCTGGGTAGGTATGGGGCACGGGGAGGACCTCCCCACCCTGCAGCTTGTGGGTGCCTTTGAAGCCTGGGCCGCTGAAGCTGCGCGGGGTGTTGTGCGTGGCGACAACTGCTGCGAAACCAAAGCTGAGCCGCCACAGCCTGAACCCAAACCTGCCGTGTGGCGCCCTGCGCCTCGCCCGGGCGGTCCGTGTCCTCCGCCCAGCGCGCCCGAGTCGGGGTCCTCGTGGAGAGGCTCGGGGAGTCCCCGGGAAGGGTCCATGGCCGCTGTGAAAGCCCCTGAGGAGTCCCTGCTCTTCCTGCCGAGGCCCGGGAAGGGTTCGCATCCGTCAGCTCGCTGCAGCGTTTCATCCTCGCGCTTGTCTTCTAAAACGGCTTGTCAGCGCAGCCAGCGGTGGGAAGGTGATAACTCGAGGTGTGACAGTTCCGCTGTCGCTGCCTCCCTCGAAGCGTGTAACAAAATACATAGGCAAGAGCAGAGGCTTTGATCTGCTCCTTGTGTATTTATTGCAGGGTGTTTGTCTGGTCTGCCTGGAAGTCTTGTAGCCAAATCAGTCTTGGAAAACTCTTCCCTCTAGTGTTCAGCTGGGCTTGTGCTGCAGCTCGCGTGGAAAACGTAGCACCTTGGTGGTTTTGTGAAATGTAAAGCAGCCACTGGGTAGCACTCGGGTCACCCCATGGGCACCCGTGCTCCTGACAGAGCTGCTCACCTGCTCGGTTTCCCTCCCTTCCTTCTCCTGCAGGTGAACATCATCCCGATCATTGCCAAAGCGGACACCATCTCCAAGAGCGAGTTGCACAAGTTCAAGATAAAGATCATGAGCGAGCTGGTCAGCAACGGCGTGCAGATCTATCAGTTCCCCACAGACGACGAAGCGGTCGCCGAGATCAACTCCGTGATGAACGTGAGTAGCGCTGCCAGGCGCGTGGCCGCCCAAGGTTGAGGCAAATGAAATCGCTGCACAAAAACGCGTTTGAAGGGCAAGTTTCATTGGGATCGTCCAGATGCTAAATCTGTTTGAAAGTTGAGCTGCGGATCTGACAGATGCAGAAGGCCGTTGCATACAGGATTAATTAAAATGTGGCGCTTATTTAATCGTTGGGCGCTCTGGGGAAACTCAGCTCTAAAATCTTGTGGTACTGAATTTTTGAAAAATGCTTTCTTCAAAATTCATTCTGTCTGCTTTTAGGCTACTTTTCATTTGTGGAGGGAGAAACTTTGAATAAAGATTTTACAGTTAAGATTTACATTAGCCTTGTGATTTAAGGAGGCCAAGCAGAGAGAACCTAAGCGAAAGTAAAGGAGAAAAATTGTTGGACTCTATTTTGTCTTTTTTTGAAGTTCAAAGACCGAATTCAGACCTGGCTGAAGTGTGTGCAAAACACTTTCAAGTTTCCTGTCTCCCAAATCAGAGCGTAGCTGTTTTGGTAGAAAGAGCTGAAATGTTTCTATGTTAATTTTTTAAATAAAAAATAGCTTTTTCATCAAAATGAACATTTTCCTGCATAGCTGTTTCTGATTAAATGCTTGTCTTTTCTTTCACACACACACACACTTTTTTTTTTTTTTTTTTAAAGGTCAGTAGCCAATTGATTTCTGGGTCAACTAGATAGGTGTTTTCAGTATAGTAGTTCTTTTTTGCTGAACTAATGAAAAATTTGGAGGATGCACACACTCTTTTTACAATAATTGCAAACTGAGTGCATTGAGGATAAAAACGTGAGTCGTGCTTGCTTGGTTTTTCTTTGCCACCCCCCCCCCCCCCCCCCCGCCCCAAACATATTTTTGGCCACTTCTCTACCAGTTCCTCACCTCTGGATCCATTTCTTCTTAAACGTGAAGGATTTTGTCAGCCTCGCCCTACTGAAGCGCCTGCCCCGTGGCTCCTTTCCTGCGGACGGTGCCCTCTTTCCTCACGGCGCTTGGCAGACTCGGCGAGCCCCGAGCACCCGCTGTGTCCTGCACGTGTCCCTTCCCCGTGCCCACACACCAACTGCTCTGCCAAGGCCTGTGCACAGACGTCTTCACTGGTGCTTTCTGCTGGGCGGGGAGTGCCCTGCTCTTGGCGTGTGGGAAGCCTATGGCTGCAAGGACAACCCGAGGAAAGGGCTAGAGGGAAATCCGTAGTGATCGTGGTGTTCCTACAGTATTTCCCCACCTAGTTCAGTCCAGCAGCGCTGCTGTTAAGCTGTGCTGTGGCCCTACGCTGCTCTCTTCATAGTAGAGACTGCTCTGAGTGTTGGAGATTGATGGCTTCAGAGGAAGGGCTTTTCAAAGTAGATCCTGTGCCTGGGTGAGGGGGATCTGATGGTCATCTCCGAGGGGTTAGCCCATGCACTGAGTCCCTGGCCTGCCTCTGTTTCAGGCCCATCTGCCCTTCGCTGTGGTTGGCAGCACGGAGGAGGTGAAAGTTGGGAACAAGCTAGTGAGAGCCCGGCAGTACCCGTGGGGAGTGGTGCAAGGTAAGGTGCTGCGAGCCGGGCGCCCACCGCAAACCTCCCTGGGGTAGGCACGTGCCCCCCGCTGGCACCTTCTGCAGCTCGGCCCTCCCGCCAGCGTGCGGACATGAAGGTGCCCCGTGCTAAACGGTGCAGAGATGCCCTGTGCAGCCTTTTGGGGGTTGGCCAGTCTTTCCTTTTGTTTCCCATTCCTCCCCAGCAGGTAGGAATAGTCAACAAGAATCCCTGCATTCAAGGGGCTACGTGGTGCCCCGTGTGGGACAACAGGTAGAGGTCCTTGGGAAGGGAGTCTCTGGAGTTAATAGTCTGTAAGGGCATTCGTGCTCCCCCGCCACGTGTGCGGTTTGCTGACTTCTCCCTTTGCTTCCATCAGTGGAGAATGAAAGTCACTGCGACTTTGTGAAACTGCGGGAAATGCTGATTCGAGTCAACATGGAGGATCTTCGGGAGCAGACTCACACCCGCCACTATGAGCTCTACAGGAGGTGCAAACTGGAAGAGATGGGCTTCAAGGACACGGATCCGGACAGCCAGCCCTTCAGGTGAGGGGCCTTCACGTCTAGCATCAATTTAGAGCAATAGTTTGGTACCAATGCCCTAAAAAATGGAACGTTTGTAGATGGTATCCACAATGCCGGGCTGGAAGATACTAGCCCTGGGTTTGAACTTCGCAGCTGACTTTGGTGGCGTTCCCTTCCCTGCCTGTTTGTCTTTAAGCAAGGCAGAGAGGCGTGCGTTTCCCCATCCCTAGCTCATTGGTGTCCAAAGAGTCTGGATTTCATTTGCTTTCTTCCCCAGCCTCCAAGAAACATATGAGACCAAAAGGAAAGAGTTCTTGGGCGAGCTCCAGAAGAAAGAGGAAGAGATGAGACAAATGTTTGTTAACAAAGTCAAGGAGACAGAGGCAGAGCTGAAGGAGAAGGAGAGAGAGGTGGGTGTGCCAAAAAACCTGCGAGAGGAGCCCGAAATAGAGCCAGCCTAGGGTCTGGGTCTGGGCAACATACGAGTCCTGGAAAGCACATGCAGCTCTTGAGCAGACCTCACCAGCCACAGCACAAACACACACACACACCTTCCCCACGCAGAGAAGGGGACACAGGGGAATGTTTCCAAAACAGCATCACTGGTTTAGGTCGCTCAGAAACAAGAGTCTTCCCTGTCCTGTGCGGTGTGTAGGAGACTCAGCTGCTGCCTGGTGAGCGAAGGGCAATGCAGGACATTTTGGTGAGCATCCATGTCGGGCTGACTTCACCCCTGGACAGAAGAGAAAAGGGGGCAGCTGGGCTGGAGTCCCCTGGGTCAGTAGCCTGGGGAGGAAATAAATGGATCATCTTCAAAACGAGTGAGGAACGAAAGAACCCGCCCTGCCCACAGCCCCCTGGCAGATCCTCAGGCTTCGCCAGGGCTCGCGCTTTCTCCCGTTTGAGCCGTGGGGTCCAGCAGAGCTGAATTTCTTGTCTCTTTGCTGATTTTGGCGAAGAGGCTGCTGTTGCCCAAAAGTCAGCTCTGCCGAGGGCCTTGCAGGGCGCGGGGGCGGTGGCTGCCGTACCCCACCGGCCGGTCGGTCTCTGAGGTGGTGGGGATTCGTGCTGGGGCGCTGGGGGTAAGGCACGGCCTGACGGTCCTGCTGGATGCGATGCTCAGAGGGTCTGTCTCCTCCCAGCTGCATGAGAAGTTTGAGCACTTAAAAAGGATACACCAGGAAGAGAAAAGGAAGGTGGAGGAGAAGAGGAGGGAGCTGGAGGAAGAGATGAATGCCTTCAACAGGCGGAAAGTAGCGGTGGAAACCTTGCAGTCCCAATCCTTGCAGGCTACCTCACAGCAGCCGCTGAAGAAGGACAAAGACAAGAAAAGGTAAGTGACTGAACTTGAGTCTTTCTCCTCTGGTGCCGGGAAGCTGGGTGTCTGCTCAGGTGCTTCAGTGTTTGGTCGGTTGCAAATGGAAAAGGGGATTTTGGAATCCTAATTCCTACCCATCTGACTCCGTTTAAAGCGGTGGAGAGATGGGGCCCTCCTGCTCCCGGGCACTGCCCTGGGGCAGCCCTGGTGGCTGCAGGTGGGAGGGATTCACGGTTTGGGGCCATTCCCTAAAGGCTGAGCATCCCGCGGCGTTTGTCCTTGCCTCCGCAACAGCCAGCTCGAGCGATCCTGCGAGCCGGCTCTCTCAGGAAGGGCCCTAGAAATAAGCTGCAGCTTCTCCCCAGCAGGGAGGTGGGAACAATCTCCACCCAGTTGTGCTGTCTTACAGGTGAGGTCCCCTGTCATGCACAACCTCGGTGTGATCTGTAGGCTTGGGGCCCCCTTGGGAGAGCGCATGTAAAGAGGGAAGCAGCAGCGCAGGGTGAAGATGCATTGGGAATTCATTAGGGCTCTATGTGAAATAGGGCTCCAAGACACAGTTTTGCTTACAGGAAAGCTTTTCCCCTAAAGGCAGAACTCTTATCTTAGCTTGCTGCGAGTTAATTGACATTGCTGAAGCCAGCAGGAGTGTGCAAGGAGGGCATGTAAATAATGCTTTTTCAGCTGCCTGGTTGTGTAATGATAGAGCAGGAATGGGGTGAAGAGGTTTAAAAAGAAAAGGGAGGTGTGTGGGCGATCCTGCTTCTGTTCAAGCTGGTCTTCAAGGGACACTGGGAGTGAAATGAGAAGTGCCATCTTGCAAGCTGGTAATTCTGTTATTCCAGCATTTTTTGTTACTTCCCCTTGCGTCCTTGTGTGAAGGAGCTTCAGAGTCTGAACTGCCTTCTGTCAACTCCAGGACAGGCTGATGGCAGTGCTTTCTGAGCCTTTTAATGATGAGAAGGGAAAAAAAAAAGGCCATTGAGAGTGGCATTGAGAGTTTGCTCTTGACAGCACGACGGTGGGCTTCATGTTGCTGATGAGATCTTGGGCTCTGTCGTTTCTCTGCTGTGAACTGCTGCACTGGAGAAGCTCGTTCTGAGTACTGACATGCCAGCAATTTGCTGCTCCCTACGGAAGATAACAGTGCGTGTTAGTTAACGTATTTCCTCGGGACGTAAATGTGTTGGTGCTCAAACAAAACCCAAAGCACCCTCTTCTGCAGACATCTCAGCACGCTCTGGGCATGTCCCACCTCACACGCCGAGTCCAAAACGGTTTGTAAAATATTTTGCGCTGAAAACGGGGTTTAATCCAGCTAAACCTGCCCACGAATTAAGGGCCGACTGCTGGGGCAGCCCGAGGCCTGGGTCTGCTTCGAAGCAGGGGAGCGCGCCGAGCCGCACGCCGTTGGCTTGGGCGAGCGCTGCCGGGCGCTGGGACGCTGGGGCGGCGATGCTCTGTGCGGGTGGAAGCGCTGCAGCATCCCCTCTGCTCCCTCTGCCTGCGATAGGAATGGGTTTCCTGCACTTGGCTGGTTTTAGCCCACCGGCAGGCATGAGTCCGGCCGCCCTTCCTCTTCGGGGTGGCCGTGAGGAGAAGCGGGGCCAGGAGGAGGCAGCTCGGGGGGCGTACGAAGGACCGAGGGGAGCCCCCAGGGTGTGCAATGGGGGAGTTCTCTTCAGCGCCGGAGCACAGCGAGAGGAGTGCACCATCACCAGGCATCAAGCTAATACCTTAGGGAGAGGAAGTGGGTTTGGATTGGGTTTTGGGGTGTGTGTTTGAGGGTGGGTTTTTTTGCTAACCCGTGAGCTAGTTCAAAATGTGATGTTTGGGGGTTCCTGCTCAAGCAGGGTGATGAAATTTGTCAGAAAAAATTCAAAGGCAGGTGCCTCCCCTTAGCCTTGCCGGTGACCTGTCTTCCCAGACCCTCCCTTCGTCTGGGAGGCATCAAGAGGGGCCGGGGGCTTTGTGAAACCCCCGTGTCAGACAGCACAGCCCCAGCCCATCCCGCTGCCGCGTCCCGGGGGGTCGGTTTGGTTTAACCCCGCAGACCACTGGGGTGTGAAGGGGATCTGTGTCTCCCCTGGCAGGCAGCAGGAACCTCCGCCAGCTTTTCTTCGCGGGATCTTTCGACCAAAGGGGACTGGGAGGCAGCTGGGGTTTGAGGAGCGGGTGGCAGGCGGTGTCCTCCCCCAGGACCGGTGGCAGAGCGCACGGTTCGGGCTGTGCCCGGTTCAACGAGGTGCTGTGCGAAGCAGAGTGTGGTTTTTGGGGGGCTGGAGGGGCTGGCACTCTGCTGGAGGGAAGTGGGATGCCGAGGATGCCAGGGGAGCATGGCTGCCGGAGACCCCCACAGCTCCCGGGGGCTGGGGACGCGAGCGGAGGAGCGCCCCGCGTCTGTGGGCAAGGTGTTGGGGTCTTGCCGGAGCCGGGGATGCACCGTGAGCTTGGGGGGGGGGGGGGGGGAGGTGCTGTTCTTGTTGCCGTTTTTAGGAGAGCGAGTCGAACCTTTCGTCGCCTCCGGTGGTTTTAGGAGCTGTGAAAGAGGGAGATGGAAGAGTTCTGGGTCGAGGGAAAGGCATTCGCGCTGCGATTCTCTTCTGCGCTCGCAGCTGCCGAGCGAGTTGTGCTCGGGCACGCGGGGGGCTCAGCGTGCCGGGGGTTGCTCCCGTCTGCGAGTCTCCAGATGCTCGAGCAGTGTCTGCCCTTCTCTTCCTTTTTTTTTGTTTGTTTTTAACATATTTCACTACATTTTGCTTTTGTTTGATTTTCATAACTTTAATTCACGCCTTTTTTTTTTATGTTTTGTTTCTTTCAGTTAATCACACACAGACTTTCAGGCCAAGAGTGGACTTGGTGCTTTCATGTGTTAAGTTGCTTGAGTTTCCCACCCTGTGACCCTTCTCATAACATTGTGTGAGTGGACCAAAGTGAAAGAGAAAATGAGCATCTTCGGTGGTTGCAGTGTAACGCCTCGCTGTTATCTGTGCAGAGTTTATCAGCAAGTTTTTAAGGAAGTGACCTTACCACGTACATCTTGTTAATCAAAGTCAACTAATCCCTAAAGTAAGGTGTTTTGTTCTAAACCAGTGACGGAGCAGCCGTGTATAAAGTGACCATAACTGTTTGTCTGAACTCATCTTACCCACCAGCTAAATAATTGCTTTCTAGGTTGTTGGTTTTGTTTTTTTTTTATTTAATTGGCTGAGGTGACTGCTTGAGGCTCATCGCCTTCCCCTGAACATGCACAGCTGGGAGGAGTGCTATGAAGAATGCCGAAACTATTTCTTTTTCTAACAAAATGCTCAGTTTGAATACGTGTTTAAAATTGGTAGAAAACCACAATATTTAGACTTTCTGCCCTGGGAATCTTCATCAAAGTAACCCTCATTCCAGTAAATATATATTTTAATCCTGAATTACTCTAAACACTTTCTACAGCATTTATAATATATATATATATATATAAAAAAGAGAGAGAGAGTGTGGTTAATAAAATTCATGGGACAATGTTTTGAATTTTCTTTACTGCTAAAGTAGAACATTTATATAGAAAGATTTTTTTTTTTTTTTCCTAAGAGTTTGTTGTATAATGTGGAACTACAGGATTTGTGTAACTTTGCAGTTGTCATTTACCAATGTATTTTACTGTTGTGGGAGAACTATTTAAGCGCTCATCTTTACTTTTATTCTTTAACCTTAAACTTACGTGCCTAATAAGAATCCCTGAATAATCGAGCTATGCCCCGTGTTTATGCTGACAGGCCCTGTTCCCCTTAGAAGGTGCTTCCTTTAACACTCCTCATGCCTCAAAATCCCAGCCCTGTTTTCCTGGGCAACGGAGTTTAGAGGAATAATTGGGATCAATATTAGTTTTTTCCGCTCAAGCCATTCTGTGATAAGGCAGGACGATAGCTGAACAGGGACCTACTAGCTGTGTTGTCATGGAAAAATATTGGACCCAGTTCCATCCATCCGTCAGAGAACAGGTTAAAAGAAAGCAAATATTTGACATTAGCCCCCACGTAGCGTCTTTAGAGTTTATAGAAGCACTGGCTGGCTAAGTGTTAGTTGTGAGCGTGTGCATTTTTATGTAGTTCCGTACGTTACAGGATTTTTCTGATAGGTTTTTTTCCTGGAAGAATTCTCTTCGAGCTGAGCTGTCAGCAAACTCTGTGTTGGACTCGCAGGTGGAGGCGCAGGGCCTGGCGTCTGAGCCACTCCGGGGCTGCCTGAGGGTCGTGTTTTCCTGGGCTGTAAAATGAGGTTCTCTAACTTGCATATCCCGTCAAAGCAGCTCTTTTGGAATTTTGTTTCTAAATACGCGCTCAGGTGATAAACTGCTTTCGTTTGGACACTGGCCTTTTGTGTGGACAGACTGAAAATCACGCCAGTGTTACTTGACGCTTGTAAGAAAGAACCTCATGGCGATCTCGCGGGTCCCTTTACAGAACAGGCCGTTTTTCAGAGCGGAGGCGTTGTGCAGGCTTGTTGGGGCTCTGCTGGAAGCCGAACGCTTGACTTTTAAGGCTGTGCCTCCAGGTTAGACGTGTTTTAAAGAGCAGCTGCCAGACATGAGGAGGTTGATGTATTTTTCTCAGAGAAACATCCAAGGGACCCAACCTGTTGTTACCTGCAGGAAGACACCACCAGCTCACCACTGAGATCATGTCGCAGATTAGGGGCAGGATTTTGATTTTTGCTCATGAGAGAATCTCCAGTGCACTGGCGGCGCGAGCAGGCAGTGCTGTCGGGGTCGTTGTTTCGCTCCTGCAGGCCGGGATGCAGCGGTCGCTGCTGCCCTTGGGTCTGGCACCACCTGCCTCGCCAGCCCTTCTCCCGCTGATCCTTCCCTCCCAATCCCGTGCTGCAGCCGGCAGGATCTCTGCGCGTGGTCTCCGTCCGCCCTGGCTCATCAGAGATCAGTTCTTTTTCCCCAGAGTAGCAGGTAGTTAAGAATAACGATAACAATGACGGAGTAAAAACCTTCAGATCCATGGGCATTGTGGAGAACTTTGCAGCTTTTGCTGATGAAGACATTCCGAATGTGTGGAACAACATGTTCACGGTTAATACGTTACATTGACTTCATGTGGTGACGGCCACAGCTTTTCCGTTACTTGTTCTTTAGAGCAGTCAGCATCCCAGTCTCCCCAGTGGGACTCAGTCTTTTTTTTTTTTCCTCTAGTACTTGATTTTTCCTTTTGGATGAGACAAGATTTAAGTCTGTGGTCTATAGAGTAGCTCTGTGTCTTCTTGTTATTTAACAAGTTACGAATACGTGGTGATGCTCATCTTGCTCCCGTCTGAAGATTTTACGTCCTGTAGGCTAGAAGTGAAAGAAAAACCCTTCAGAAATGACTGACAGTTACGCATCTTTCACCTGTTTTATACATTTAGCTGTGAAAGGTTGGTGTTCATGGGAAAAACTCTCAATTTTTTTATCATTTACACATTTACCATCCTGTATGTTGTCTGCTTTCTAATTTAAAATATGTTCCGCGGGGCTCTGAGCTCTGTAGGTGTCACGTCTGGCTGTGGTGGGTGCCCGGGGGGGAGGTGGGGCCGTTGGCTCAGAGCACGTGGAGGTGCCTTGGGGACCTGCCCGGGGGGAGCCGCCTCTCGGACGTGCTGCATCCGTTCACCTTGTCCTTCCAAATGTGTTGGGTTTGGTTTTTTTTTTTACTTTCCTTTCTTTCCACTCACTTTGTACTTTTTTTCTTTTATTAAATCTCACATGTATTTTGAGTTTTTTGTGGTGTCGTTTATTTAGCGGTGGATGTCCTGTGTTGTCCAGGGGACCTCTGCTGGAGTCAGAACGTGCCATGACCGAACGCTTACCAGTCCCAGGGTGTCTTAGGACTATCAGGAACTTTCAACAATAAAATCAGCTAATTCCTACATCGTACAGTGTGCGGAAAAGCACCTCACCTGTAATCTGGGGAGAAACTCTTAAGATACTAATTCAAACGCCATCCCTGTTGGGGCAAAAGTTGGCTTTGAGCTTGTTGGTGCTTCTCCTTCGTGGGATCTGGGGACTGAGGGGTGGGTTTACCAGCAGTTCCGTTGTTCAGTGATGCCCCAAGAGGTGATTTAAGGGGAGGATGAAAAGGGAGCAGAGGCGGAGGGTGGTATTTTCCTAATGGTACTTGCAGAGCTGTACACTTTTTCTGGGGAAGCACGAACGCTTCGATCGAGGCCAGAAAAAGCGCACAGCTTCGCTTTGGGGTTCTTTTTTCAGAGAGTCACTGCTGAAGCTTGACCTGAAGGTGCTTGGTGTCTGTTCCGTGGGCCATGGCTACGGATGGAGTTGTATTCAGTTAATTTGGGGTCTCTCTGGGTTTTATTTGGTATTGGACTGAGATCAAAGCTGCCCTTAGGACAAAAACCAGCGCGTGGAGTTTGGCTGATGCACGGTGTTTGCCGAAGTGGTGCTTCTGATGGGAGCTTTTCCTGCAGCCCCGCTTTCAAGAACAAAACCAAGTCAGTGGTTCTGGCCGCTTCGGAAATGTTTTTAGCAACGTGCAGGTGGACTGTGCTGTTGTTGGCTTGTGTGCGAGACCTCTGCTGCTTGCCTTGGACAGGCAGCTTGCTTGAAAGGCAGAGGGCAGTTCTGGTCCTCTTGGGCGCTGCCTGTTTGCACCCCACCTTCCTGCGAGGCCGGGAGGGTTCCCCCAGCTGCGGCACCGTGCTGTACGGAGGCCGTGCATCCACCCGCAGAGAGCTGACCTGCGGCGGCTGGAGCTGGTGTGGTGGCACTGGTGGCAACCACCGACAAAGGGCAGGTGAAAGTCTGAGCCCTGGGTCAGGGCTGTCGCTTGGGATAGTAAACTTTTGAAGCCTTAGTGGGGACTTAGCAGTTGATACCAAGGTTGGTACGAAATGTTTTACGACCTTTTCTGTGCCAATACGTTTTAAAGCCGCATCTTCTCGGAGACCAGAGAAGAGCAAGTGCATTCAGGCACACAGTTAATTGGGAAACCCACGGTGGTAGAGCAGCGGGGCGTTTTAAAGACGGGCCACCTGGTGATGGAGGGTGACGTACATCAGCAAGTGTTTTGCCACAGGAGCAACGTTGAGCTCGTTCATTAATAGTTTTGCAAAGCTCTGACAGGCGCTTGCAAGAGGCTGAGAGATGCAGGTGGGGCTACCTGAGCAGCCCAGCGGGGCAGTTCCAGAGCTCGAGCCCGGTGACTGAGGCCCCAGGACACGTTGGTGCTCTCTGCTCAGGAGAACCCCCCAAACCCAGCCCCGTCTCCTGGTGCCGGCCTGGGCTGCCCAGCCGTGCGGGACGGCGCCAAGGGAGAGCCGGCCCGGGCTGCATGTGCCGGTCGGTGGTGCCGGTGGGCCCGGCTGGGCTGGAGGCGGCTCCGCACCTCTCCGCTCCCCATGGCTCCATGGCACGTGACTTCTCCGTGGTCCCCGTCAGCAGTCTTTCCTCATTAAAATTTTAAATCGATCCTTTGATTACCGGCTCCAAACGAGGTCTTGGCAGCCGCGGGAGCTTCTCCACATTGCGATGGTTTCAGTTTACGGGTCCGTCCCGGCCCTGCCCGCTGCCGGGCGGCGTACGCTGGGTCTGTGCTGCGGCCTTTCGTGCTGTCTTTGCTTGATGGAAATAACGGGAACGTAAATACTGATTCTCTTTTGTTCTTTCTGTAGCTTTTTTAGTCTTCCCAGTGCGTGCTCCATAACATCAGGAAGACATGTTAATTAGAAGAATTATTAAGGCCAAAACATCTCATGCAGAAGAAAATTAATTGGTGCTTTCACCTTTAAGCTTGCAGTACATTGCATGGAAGAGGTGCTATAGCAAGGACTAAGATGCACCGTGTCTTCTGATGGGGAAAAGTTTGCTCGATCAGGTTTCTTGATAAAGTTGAGATCTAAGATACTTGCCAAAAGATAAACCACTCATTACTGCTGCTGCATGGCTTGCACTAAACCCAAAATGCTCCCTCTCTGGGCAAGAGCCCGTACAAAGCCGCTAACACTGACCGAGCTTCCAGAGCGAGGAGGGACGAAGCCGGGTTAGCGCGAGGTGGGGTGTCAGCTTGCTGCTCGGGCTGCCGCTGGAGCGGGGTTTCCTCTCCTTGGTCTGGTTTTGGGGTGTAACTGGAACCTCCTAACGTCCTTAACATGGATGCTCACGTTTCTTAGCAATAACTCTTCCGTGTAGCTTTTTTCCGTAGACTTACGGGTTTTATAACCAAAACCCCGCAACCTTCATTTGTTTGGTTTTCCTGGGGCTGCACACGCCGTGCTTCACAACTTAACCCCTTCCCTGGAGCTCCCTGTCCACCTCCCTGCTCGCTGCTTTGGGGACGGGTAACCCAGCCTGGCCAGTCCAGGCTCCGGTACGTCCTGTTGGGACGTGGTAGGGGAGAATGGAACCGTTTTAAAGGACAACAAAATGTTGGATGTTAACGGAGGGGAAACAGTTTAAAGCTGGAGACTCAGCGTTCCTGGTTGTGAGTTCTGTGTTTGCAACAGACTGACTTCCCCACACACAAACGCTTTAAAAAAAGAAAAGAAGGAAAATAAAGAAAGCGTGATGTCTGCGCCCCCGTCTAACTTCACACAGGAACAGGGAGAGGCCCCAGTTGATCTTCGTTTTAAAACAACCTTGTAAGTGAATCTCAGGAATGACCTGCTTGTACCAAAGTTGGGTTTAATAAAAACAAAACTGACTTGTTTAACAAACATCTGTTAAAAACATGGTTTGTACCCTAGTCAGGGTCAACTGCAACGACAAAGTGCTGTGTCCAGGTTGACAACCCTCACTGTTATTCCAGTTTCTCCCTGTTAACCGCGTTACTCTGTGTATCTGTGTTTAAATGTGATGTCTCCTCTATATGTCTGGGGCGGCTGCTGCCAGTGGCCTCCCTCCCCTTCTCCGAGCTGCTGCTTGCCCCGGTGTCACTGGGCTGGGGATGTAGGACCAGCAGAAAACCAGCCCTTGGCAGGAGGTTTGAAGGAAGCTCATGGCCCCCATACCTCTGCCTTGTGCTGGGCGCTGTGACCGGAGCGGGACAAGATCGGGGTGTGTGACAGGAGCCCCATGAGGCTCCCACGGAGCAGGCTGGGTCTCCATCACCACCCAGGAGTTTGCCGAGATGCAGAGGATGGTATCGAGGCACTGACGGCCGCGGGCACTGAGCTCCTGTCCCCGTGGTGTGTTGGACGTGAGTCACCGAAACTTCTGGATGCCCTTGGCGTAAATTAGAACTTGGAAATAAATCTCAGCGTGGAGCAGGTACGTGGCCTGAAGATAACCCACCTGGGCACACGGGGAGGTTCTGGAGACTCCTGCCCTGTGCAGGCAGTAGGGACGAAACCCCGTGACAAGGTGTTCAGCCCACGTGGCTCGTCCCTGCCCGTGCCCGCTGCCGCAGGGCTGAGCCACCACGTGCTTCGGTGGCAGCGGGACCCGGGGAGAAGCAGCCGGGGTCTGACCAGGCTCTCTCGGGGGCTGTGGATTCAGAGCTGGACGTCCACTGAGGCTGGCTCTGCCTGCCTGCCTGTTGTGCCCTGCACCAGACAGGAGGAAGGCTGAAGCAGTGTGTGACCGTCAGGCCGAGCCGAGCACTGAAACACCCTTTGCTGCTGCTTTGGTGACTGTTTAAAACTTGCCTGTGCTCCCTTTGGAAGCAAACCCTTCTAATTCCTTTGGCAAAGCTTTAACCCAGTTTGGAGCTATAGTGAAGTTAGATTCCCATCTGGATAGGTGAATTGGGAATAAAAGCTGCTTTTAAAAAATTTTTTTTCCCCACCCAAATTGCTCAGAAGATTTGATTAAGTTGTGTTTGCCGTGACCACAGTTTGGTCACCAGTGGGATTCAAGTTGCATGCCTTGTCGAGGACGAATGAGGGGGAGCTGCTGAGACATGCCAGGAGTTAATGCATCCCTTGGTCGAAGGGCACTTTTCTGCAGGCCTAAGGAATTCAACTGTAAGTACTGGTCAAGCTGAATTTAAAATACTAAAGCCAATTAGCAAAAAACCCCAAAACCGAACAAAAAGAACCCACGCAGCGGCAGCCCCACAAAAGAGATGTGCAGGTTTCATAGAGGTCTGAGGGCTCTTGGTATCGGTGATGTCTCGGGGCAGCCCCTGGGTGCTCTGGGAGATCTCTGGGATCCCGGCGCCGGTTGCTGTTAATTGCTTCTGGGCGTTTCTTGGAAATATTTTGTCAGAATCCTGTAATACGGTAGAAGAACTGTTGCACTGCTCTTCCCTCTGCTGTTTTCTTGTATTTTGGTCAATTCTCTGACCACAGAAGTTTGTTTATTGGTGCAGCCGTGTAAAGGGCCTCTTCCTCTAGGTCACGGCACGGCCACCATACATAGCGATGCCAGGGCAGGTTCATTACCTGAGCGAGGGCGAACGCTGGGCCGCGGCACGGCAGCTCCACCCTCCCGCGGGACGGTTCCTGGGTGACGCGCGGGGGCTGCGGCACGTTTCCTTTCAGTGGTGGGTTACGAATGGGAGATGTGGCAGCGGCTGAGGGTGGCTCTTGAGTTGCTTTGCTGTCTCTGTAGGTGCTTGAAGGTTTATTTGGTTCTGATGCAGAATCTGAGCATCCGTGTGCAGCAGCGGTGTCTGCCGGGGGGCTTCTGGAAGGACAAAACCATCCTGTGGGTACCTACCGTGGGGCATTTCGGATGGTATCGCAGCTTTGCCTTTACAAGGTGGTGTGAACTTCAGGCATCTGGAAATCCTGCCTGAAGTAAGGCCAGGGCAAAAGGAGTCGGGGTTTGAGAGCTGCACCTCACCTGGGCTGAGGCTTCTGCAGGGGAGCTGTGCTGCACTCCTGCCCAGAGCGGGGAAGCGGCCTTCCTCTCCAGGTCAAGACCCTTCCTCTCCAGGTCAAAACCCTTCCTCTCCAGGTCAAGACCCTTCCTCTCCAGGTCAAGATGAGGCACCATAGGAGCTCTTTGAAAACACTCTGTAAACATTCCCTGGAATTTTACAGGGCCTGGATATTCCCCAAAACAACAGTCCTCCCCAAACCAGCGCTAACCACGCCAGCCCTGTGCCAGGGCTCGCCGTGCCGGCTGAATCTGGCACGGTCTCGCTGGTAACTGCTGCGCAGCGAAGCAGTTCCAGGATCCATGGCAGGACAGGATAAACCTGAGCTGCGGGCGAGATAAACTGGTGGCCGTAGCACACGTGCTGCGTGCCGTCCAAACGGGCAGGCGCAGAAGTGAGACCGACAGCTCTGAAACCGAGTGGGGCAAATGATTGTTCCTGTTCCTGCTGTCACCCGGACGCACGGGGTGTTCATCTTGTGGCTCGTCACTTGCCCAGGCAGTGAGGGGAAAGATATTAACAGCCTCACACTCCTTTCTGACAGTAAGAAGGGAATTTGTGCAGCTTTGGCTGGCAGAAGTGCTCTTTTTCCCCAACAAGAGTGGTCCTGCTGCGACAGCAGCTTCTTCCTCCAGTTTGCAGCTGGTTCTCCGGGGCAGGAAGCTCCATTAAGGCACTTCCAACCTGCTGAGACCAAGCCACCAGCGCTGGTGGTAACTCTGTGGTCACTCCAGCACTGGAAGAGATGTACGGGAGGGACCTGTGCAGCCAGAGAGGAGCAGCAGCATGGCCTGGGAGGGCAGGCAGGCTCCAGGTTTGCCGTCGTTCCCATCCCAGTACGGCATCTTGCACACTGACTGGGAGCGCAAGACCCTGATGGGCCTTTCGGCCGTGCTGACTTCATCTTTGAGAATTAACCCCGCTAATGCACTGTCTCGAACGTTGACTCTAGAGCTCTGCAGGGGTTTTGAAAGGCAGGTTCGTTCGTCATTTTCCCTGTCACCCAGCTCACGGGCACGGAATGACAGATAGAGGCTCGAAGCTGGGGGGGAAATCGGCGCTATGGTCGCGTGGTATAAACTCACAACATGTTTCCTTAGGATTTTTCTGCTGGTGTTTCCGCTGCTTAACGCAGCTGGTGGAGATGCTTGAGACAGGGCGAAGGGCCGGGAGGAGAGCAGAACCAGAGACGCACCCCAGCATCCTGCAGGGACCCGTGTGGGCACCGGCTTGTGGCTGGACTCCTCAAGGAGCACGGGCAGAGTGAGCGTATGTTGTCTTTAATGAACACTACGACAGACAACTCGCCTCCTTCCAAAAGGCAGGCAGCCAAGTCACAGCTTGTGATAGGAAAGGGAGGTGCTGCCCGGGGGGGAAGAGAAGAGCCCTGCCACAAACTTAAACCCTTCCCCGGGGGGCAGGAGGGGTGAAGAACATACCCCAAGTGTGTCACTGCGGGGGTGCCTCGTAAACCTGGGCTGGTCTAAACCCAGGCACCGACCCCTGCCCCTGCGGTATCCCCCAGGCAGGGCAGAGGCTGCCCCCGCCACGCAGATTCACAGTTTGCAGCAGCTTTAACTTGCTTCCCGGGACCTCCTTCGGTTCCACCGCTGCTTCGGGGCCCGTCTGCTCACACAGGTCGCTCGCACCAGGGCTCTGATACGAAATGTTTCCTTCTGGGACACTTGGGCGCTGCTTTCTCTGCGGGCTAAAAGGCAAAGCCCAGCTTTCTCCACGCCCACGTGCACAGCTCGCTCTGTTCTCAGGGCCAGCTCTGGGTAATGCCGTAGAAAGGTTGGCGGTTAACAGAGCTGCTCAGGACTCCAGTTCTGCCCAGTTCCATGTTCGGGAACTCATCTCCTACAAGGCAAGAGGATGAGCAAGGGGAAGGCAGCCAGAAACCTTCTTCCTGCACTGACGAGTGCTGCTGTTGCACAGCACAGGGGTCTCCTTGCTCCTGCCTCATCCCTGTCCCCTGTTTATTTATCTCCTGTCATTATGTGAGGCACCTGCTCAGCGTTTAGCCTGTGCTGGTCCATGTGAAACCCTTCCCTGTTCTGTGCCAGGACTTCCAGGTCAGCTGCTGTTGTTCATCCAGTCCTGTCTGGATTATACCTGCAAAATCCCCTGAAAGTGCTGGCCCTGCTGTTTAAAACAAAACCAAAAAACCCCCTGAGATGACACTTACTTTAAAAGAATGTGCAAGGCTGGTTTGTAGAGAGGTTTAAACTGACCTTTGTGGTTCATAAAACTGCTTTGCTATGGAGATTGGCAGTTAGGAACAGCTAAAGTGGTGGTGGTGGGAATTAATTAAAGGCATCTTGTATTGTCCAGTCTGGTAGGACAGGATAAATTAAAAAACCCTCGAACGGCGCGTGCTGCTTGGTGAGGGCCCGAGGCAAGGCCGGTTGTGGACCAGAAGTGATTCCCCACAGCTTGTAGGAACGGGGATTGGGTCTTTAATGGCTTAACCAGGAAGGAGCACAGCCCTCAGACCCCTGGATTCCAGGGTGAGGCCCTAAGAAAAACTGGAGGTTTGATTCTGAGTCTCCTCACGACAAAATCAAACCCTTGGTTCCACCTGAGGCTTACTCTTAGAGTGGGCAGTGGGAGCTCCCCCTTGCTCGAAAGCAGCTCCTGTTCCCTCTCCCAAGGGCAGGTCAGATCAGCTCTGAGAAGAGAACAACGGAGTGAGCTGGATAAAAGGCTCCATCTGTCACACTTCACGACAGCTATTTTAAAAATAAATTCTGAGACTTTTGGTTCTTTCTGGTGCAGTCTGTGGCCTTCTGCCAACTCGATCCCTGAGTTGTAGGACTGTGACCAGGTCCCTCCTCTCCTGCTTTCTGTATTTATGGGCACGTTAAAACCTGAGGGGTAGCACACGCTGCTGAGGAAGGACATAAAAAAAAAAAAATAGATGATAGCAATTTGCCATTCTCCTCTGAAAAACCCAGCAGCACTTTTGCTCTGTTGTGTTCGCTGGGACCTACTGGTTCTGCCCTTGCTGCTTCCAAGGCAATAACTCTCCACTAGTCCCTTTCAGGTGGCTGCTGTAAGGGAGGACACGGGGAGCTGCCTTCTGCAGCCCCCAGCTGAGGGCACGAGCCACCCGTGTTCGCCCTCGCTCCCCCATCCTCACGGTAGAGCTGTCTGAATCCATCGTAGTACTCATCAGTCTCCAGGGCGTCCTCGGGAATTTGGGCTGTGGTAGGCGTGAGAGGTGCTAAACCTGGCTGGCTTATGGCGCCCCTCAGCCTCGCCTGATGGGAGTTCTTCAGTCCAGCGGGGTTGTGGGAGGGTCGCCTGGCCTTGGGACGGCCCTGGGTGGCTTGACTGGTAGGACAGAAAATATAAACAGCGTTGGGTGGCTGCAGGCGCGTTGGCTCTCGAGCCACAAGCTCTTTGCAGTGGATGAATTCGGTGCTGGTAACCTGTAAGGCAAGATGCAGATTTTTTTTGGTAAGTTCACGATAAATTACTCTCTCTTCTGGCCACTGCTCCTGGAACTCTGCCATTAGGGAGAGGGCAGGGACGGGCCGTACTGGATGCCTCAGGAGATGCGTAGCAGCAATAAGCCCACAACGTGGCCCTGATGGTAAGCCGACAGCCGGGGTCTTCACCCTTCTCGGTATACTCTCTTAAGAGGCATGTGCTTTATGAAACTGGAGAAAAGCTTTAAAAAACCCCAAACAGAGCGTGTCTTTAGTGTGTACCATTAGAAGCCAAACTGATGGTATTTTAAAAGCAACGTAACCGTACTTAGAAGCTTTTGCAGCGTTCAGTGGGGGGCTGTGACACGGCGGAGAGGGTTTGAGGCGCTCGCAGACACTCCCATTGGGGGAAAATCTCTGCTTGCTCAGGAGGCAGGGGGCTGGCTGTGGTCACGCGATTTGGAAAGCCCCCTTCCCTGCCAAAGGGAAGGCATCTTCCCCAGTGCCGGCCTCTAACCGCAGTTTTATTCCCTCTTTTGTTAGCAAGGTCGGCAGCAAAGGCAGAACATGGGCACGTGCTTCTCAGAGGGCGCTGAAGGGCCACGTTGGGGGTACACACACATGCGCTTTATTCACTGACTGGTGTCCCGGCCTCCAGGTTGGTGACCAAAGGCCATTTTGATTCCTACCTGTGCTTTTTTTAGCAGATCAGTAATAACAGGAAACCAATCAGGAGTCAGCCTCTCCAGCTCCAAGGTGATGATCACCAAAGCCAACGTGGAGCCCTTAAACTGCACCAGTTGGTGGCAAGCCATACAGTGCTGTAGCTGTTTGGTCAAGAGCGCGACGTGGCGGGAAGGATTCATCTGAGGCAGCGCGTGTAGTAGATGGGGCCAGTTGGACATCACCATGGCGTGGAACTGGAGAGAAGAGAAAGTGTGTATATATATATATATACATATATATATATTTAAAAAAAAAAGCAGAGGTCAGTGAACTTTGTCTGTTTTCATATGTTATCAACCAGAAGTACAGACTAATTTCATCTCGTATCAGGAAACTTAAAGGGTTTCCCCCCGCCCCCCCTTTTTTTTGTGTGTTTTGTGTTTGTACTTGCCAATCTTCAAACTGGGTTTTTTTGAGCTTATAATGAATGTACAAGGTCTGTGTTTCCGAACAATTTCTGAAGTTCCTACGTTATCCAGATATTGCTATCCAGGAGATTCAGTTCAGGCCAGCAGACACGAACAGAGTAAACCCCGTAATGACGACCGCGCTCTGAATTTACTGAGGGAACAAGCACCTAAGAAAGGCAGTTTTCACAATCAGCAGCCCAAGATGGCTTAATATTTGCACATAACCTTAAAAAAAGGGATCCAGGATGTGTTCGTATCACATGATTTTTGCCTTACTAGCACATGATCGTTTCTTAAAGTTTAATTGTTTCTATCAAATGTTTAGTAATTGCAGTGTGAACGATGTGCCAGGTTCGGGTGGTCTCGTTGCCTAAAGCAAGGGTGAATAACTGGTGGGATGAAAGGGAGAATGGCTGAAGAAAAAAAACCTGTGTGTGAAATGTAGCAAAACTCCTGACAGCTTTCTCTGTACAGTATTAATAGAATGGAAATAGTTAGAAATATTTTTGCAGTATGTATTTAAAAAAAAAAAAAAACAGAACAAAACTGGCGTATAGTTGTGCATTATGAGAATCTTTTTAACGTCCATTTTAGTTGTCCTTTAAAGATTTTTTGAGCAAAATGAAAGGTTTTAACTAGTAGAAAATTTTGAAAATAAATTTAAAAAAGGATCACTGTCACTTCTTCAAAACACTTGCAGATAGCTAAGGGCAGGTAGTTTGCAAAGCACCTCGGGAAGGACGTGTGGGGGTGTGTATGTGTGCGCATCTGTGTTTTCTAGTCTTATTTGGGAAGGAGCTGTTTCTTTAAAGAAATAAAAACCTGCAAAACGTAGTGCTTACGATGTTTAAGAACTCCATTGGTGTTGCTGTGTAAAGATCCCAGTGAAGCTTATCTAGTATAATTCTCTCCATTCTCAAGATCTCAGCTGGGGAGCGTTTACAGCCACTCTGCACTGCGAGCATCTTCACCGATGGTATTACCTGTTAAAAAAAAATTAAAAAATAAAAAAATAAAGAAATAAAGAAGCCAACGTCCTACAGGGTGCTGTGTGTGTTTCTCTGTCCTGCGAAGGGCTCTGACAAGTTGGTACATCCCAGCGTGCCGAGCAGGATGCTCGTTCAGGAGCCCCTTTCCTAGGTCACTCCCATCCTCAACGAACGCTGGCCCGTGCTGGCCGCTGGGCAGCTGGCCCCAAACCCAGCCCACGGCAGGAATGATGCCGTTCGCCTCCGGGGTCCCTGTGAACCTCCTGAATGCTGGATCTATTGGCAATGACCTTCCCTGCCACCAGTCTCATTAGTTTTGCTGCTCTGACGAGGAGGAGGCTTCCTGTCAGCCCGGCTGACGGGGCCTTCTGTGGTTGTCGTGTTCCCCGCGGTCACTGACTCAGCTTCTCCTTTTTAGCTGAGCGGGGAAGCAGAAGAACCCCAGCGTGACGCACCCTAAGCCATGCTACGGAGGGCATTTCGCTGCAGCAGAGGAGACATGCAGGCCTGACTCCAGCTCCTGGGTTGACTCAACCTAGGCAGTTCGTTCAGCAGAATGAAGGGAAGAGGAGAAATGGGATCTGAAGTGCTGTTGGCTGGTGCTTGTGAATGCCTGGAGAAGTCTCTCGGGGCGCTTCTGCCGTGAGAGGTTACCCTGAGCGAGCTCACGCTGACACGGGTAGCTGCTGATTCTCTGTGCTTACCTTGGGGTGCAGGCCTGAGTCATTTCCTCACGAGGTTCAGAAACCAGTTTCAACTCCAAGGCAACTCATCTATTTTAAGCTTCCTCTGAAGAACCTCTGCTCTGGCTCGCCCACCTTACCCTCCCAGGACCTCTAACCACAGAATCACAGCACTCGGTGCTGTGGCATGAAGCTGTAAGGACACCCAGACTAAGCTTCACTGCGAGCTGCGGATTCTGAGGAGAGGAGAGAGGTTTAAGGGCAGGAGGTGGGAAACACGCCCATTACATAAGCAAACACAAGCTCTTCATCCGTAAAGGTCACCATTCTGCCAAGCAGTGATGAAACAGGACTGAAAATGTTACTGTCAGCCCTTAAGGACGACGTAAACAACGCTTCTCATTGTGCCCCAGTTGTTGAAAAGACCTGGAAACATGAACAACTTCAACACAAGAGAGGAGTTTCGGGTGTTTAAACATACAGACCTCGTCTTCTTCGTTGGTTTTTGCTGCAAGGACAAGGCAGGAAATTGCTATGCACTGCAGATACTTTAATTGGGCCTGAAGGGAGAAGAAGAAAACACTGAGTAAAGAAGATAACAGTCTCAGGGGAAATAATTATCATTCTACGACAGATGCACAAGTTTCAAACCTTCCTTTAAGTTACAGTTGCTTCTGAATTGGTTTAGCTGCAGACAGATTCATGTAGCTGGAAATAGATCAAGGAAGTCCAAAGTGAAACAAAGTAAATCCTCTTGGTCAATTTCTATTCATGTATCCCACAAGTTTTAGGCTATGCGATGCCGCAGTATTTACCATGCAATGTTATTCCTCTTCTCAGCCGAGATAGTAATTAATTAATAGGCTTTTGCCAAACGCTGGTATTGATCGAAGTAGGATTGAGAGCTGCAGGGCTCAGTTCGACTCACAACTTTGCTGTTGCTTTAATGGCAGAAAAAAGTTGGCCCCAAGGTTTGGTTAAAAATAGTGGTTTCCAGACTAAAATATTAAAAGTGATAATGCGGACGTTTTCTGTTTGGCAGAGACGACCAGCTGATAAGGAGCTCTTTGCACTTAGCACAGCATTTGGAGTACAACTCACACAGATGCTTCTACTGAGGACTGTAAATCAGCAGAACCTCACCAAACCCTCGAGTTCACACAGATAGTTTTGCTTAAAGCCTTCCCCAGCAGATCCCCTGAGTGCTCCCTAAATCTGCTGCCAAACATAGCACCTGCTTTGTGTATAAACTGATTATGTGCTCTTTACATCCCCCATCGGTAATCTAGCCAGGAAAAAGCTGACAGAGCTTCTCTACCTTTACTGATGCCAAGAACCGGTTCAAGATGCTGGTGGCCAAGGCAAACGTTTCAGGGTGAAACTGGAACCGAGTGCTTGTTTCTGCAATCCAGAGAACCGCTTTCTTGTAACACGAGAGAGAGATATCTGTGCCCTGAGGGGAAGGAAAAGTTAGAAGAAAAATACAGTGAGTGCTTTGATGATTTTGTTAATCTATCTCCAAAGGAAGACTCGACTGATTCGAAATGCTCTCATTAACATTGCAGATGTCTGGAGGCTTGAAATGGAGAAAGTTGTTGGCTGTGTCTACAGAGTGAGGGCGAGGCCACATTCCGGAGCAGTTCCCAGCACCCATTGGTGTTGTCAGGCTCTGGCTGGGCTCACAAGGGCCTGCCTGGTACTGGATTGTACTGGGGTGCTGAATGGGGCAGCACCCAGCCCTCCCCTTGCAAGGCACTATGAACCACTGAACTGAGCTCTCACAAACGAGGTGCTGAGGGTGCTCATTGTTTCCCCCTCCTGAGAAAACCGAAGCCTCCAGTGGAGCACGGGTTTCGTTCAGCCAGCCTCGACAGGGAGAGAGGAACTGGAGCCAGGAGCAGGTTTTGATTTACTCTTCAGGAGTTCTTTTTTAACAGCCCTTGAATTTGCTCAGCGTGGGGACCACAGAAGCCAGGTTTATGACTCCCCCAAGGCTCAAGGCAAAATGTGCTCTGGTGTTTTTTTTTTCTTTCTTATTTAAAGCTGCCTTCAGGGGAGAGGAAGGAATTTGCTCTGCCATCACGATGCCACACATGACCCACGGCATGTATCACAACATCACTGTAGGAGAACGGAAAGGGCCGAGCAGCTGCGCGGAACAGACAACACTGACCACCCCTTCGCTTCATAGTGCTCGTCACATGATCCCTTTTGCTATTTTGCTTTATTCGGTAATAAAAATACCTGGTAAAAAAGAGCATTTCTACACTATTGCAAAAAAAGAGGCGAGGCTGGCAGGGCCCTTCTGTGGGTTCTCCCACGGCCCTGCTGCAGGTGACAGCAGCAGTGGAGCAGAGCGGTTCCCATCGCGCAGAGGCCATGGAGCAGTGTCACCTCCTCAACCACCAGACCCACAGCAGCCAGGAGCGGGGCTGGGTTCTGTGCAGCCCCAGTGATTCCCTCTTCTCCCACCCGAACAGATGGGACTCAAAGATGGTGTCCAGCACTATTAACGGGATGTATTTAGGGCTTTACCATCGATGGTCTGCTCCTACCTGCTCCACCGCATTTCCCCCAAACTACTCGAGTCAAAACGAAACGCAAAGCACCCGGTTTACCAGGGCATGGATAAGAGGTGAGATGGGACAAATACAGACCCTCCTCCCCCTCCATTCCTTAGGCTTAGTCCATGCGGGGTGGCTTTTGCACTCAGGTGGGCTAGACGGCAGGACCAGCACTGCATTTCTGCAGAGACATTTCCAAAGAGGACACAGGAGGATACCTTCAGGGTGAGATTCTGGAAAACTGGCGCTTTCCAAATCCTAGCCTCTCTGGCTACGGCATTTTCCAGGAAGGCAGCAAGTCTCAGGCTCTCTGGAGGTCCAGGGCACTTCATGGCAAGTCTTTGAGCCAGTTTCTGCGATGGGAGCCACTGTCAAAACCAAGAAAAGAATTATAAAGCTCCTCGTACGAACCACGATTTCCTCTCATGATGCCTTCCCAACGCGAGGAGCGCCGTCAGGAGCAGTCATACGACTTGTCTGTCTGCAGACAGGGCAATCCTGGCATGCATTTTCCCCACGGGGAAGCTCATCATGAAAGAAAACATGTCAGATGGCAAAACCACACAGGGCAGTCCAGCTTTTTTCCTCCCGGGCTGTGTAAAGGCTTGCTTGAGTAACCTCGGGTCGAGCAGTATGTATTACTCCACTTACCTTGTTTCAGACACTTGGCTCCCCATTTGCAGAGCTATGAAGTCGCAACCCCTTATCACCCTGTTTCAAGTTTCTGGCAAATAGAGGTCTGTTGTTTCCGTACAAAAGCTCGAAGGTAACTGTTCTTAGGAGGTTTATTAATTCCCAGTGAAGGGGAATTAATAAACTTAAACTTAAAGCAGTTTAATCTTTCTCTGTTGCCGCTGAAGGCATGCAACAGCAGCACTCTGAGAGTAACACCCTCCATTCTAAGCATGTATTTACCTGCAATAAACATCTCCCAATAGTATCACATAAGGACCAAGCAATGAGAACATCTCAGCCTGAACCTACTCCGCTGCTTACATTCTGGTGTCTCTAACAGCAGAAAAAAAAAGATGCCACTAGATAGGAGATTTCTGCTTTTCTTTGTAAAGAGCGGTGGATGGGGGCTTCCTCACTAGTGTTCTCTGGAAGCTCACGCCGTGAGCTCGACAGCTCCATGAAAAAACCCCAAAGCGAGATGAATCCTCTGGAAACGGCTGCACAGCTCCAAAGCTGGGACTGGGCGGTGCGGGCGTTTCACTAAACCCACACATGACTCGGGCTTCACCTGTCACTGGATGTCCCAGCACCCAGACCTGGCTGCAGCTGGGAAAAAGATTTATCTGATGCACAGAAAAGTTTATCCTTCTGTAGCTCGGGGGAAATAAAATAAAAAACCAAACCAACAACAACAAAAAACCCCACAAAACCCCAAAAGGAATTAATTAAAAGCTCACCCTCCGGTGAACGCCACTGCCCCGGAGAACGATACCCAGCAGTGCCGCACCACCAGCGCTCGTCCCGCCCTCCCAGTCCCGCCCAGCCCGCCTTCTCAGTCCCGCCCAGCCACCGGGGGCGGACGGCGGGGAGGCACGTCCCGCGTCCCGGCCCCGGGAGGAGGAGCCGCCCCCCCCGCCAGGCAGAGCAGCGGCGCTCGGTCCTTACGGTGGGGGCTGGGCTGGCTGCGGCCGGGCATGGGGGCGGTGACGGGGGGGGGGAGGGGCCCTCTGTGCGGCCCCGCCACCGGAGAGCGGCGCCGGGCGGGAGGGGCCGGGCCGGGCCGCGCCGCCCGCTGCCACTGCGGCTGCGCGCGGGGCGGTGATGGCGGCGGGGCCGTGGGGGGTTTCACCGCCGCCTTCACCGCCCGCAGGCGCTGCTGAGCGTCCCGGGGGGAAAAACGCGGGACCTTTCGGCACAGCTCCCCCCCCTCAATCTCCCCCAGACCCCTTTCCCTGGCGGCGGCCTTCCAGGGCCGGGCCCCTCTGCCCGCACCCGTGGGTCACCCCGTCTTTGCGGGGTCTCTCCGCCTCCCACCACCGCTCCTCACCTTCCCCTCGGCTCCTCCTTCCCTTTTTTTTTTTTCCCCTAGACAGCGTTTTCTAGGGGGTTTTTTTGGGTTTTTTTTTTGTTTGGTTGTTTTTTTCCCCCCTTGTTTCCCCCAGACAGCGTTTTCTGTGGGCAACCGCTTCCACTATTTTACGTTAAACCTTTCCTCGTTCCTCAGCTCCGTCGGCCCCCACGCGACTCCCTGTTCTCCCGCCGGCCCTTTGGGCGATACATTTATTTTTGGCGCTGAATTACTCTATTCGCCTCCAAATCTCTTGCCCTGTCAGAGCCACCGGAGCCCTGTCAGCCCCACTGGAGCCCCGTCGGGCCCTCCCCGAGCCTTGTCAGCCCCAAGGAAGCCCGTCAGCCCCCGGAGCCTCGTCAGGCCTAGAACCGGAGTCCCCCGGAGCCCTGTGGCGGAGCGACAAGACCCGGCCTCGCCGGGCACGGCCGCCATCGCGCCGCAGTGATAGCGGCGGCCCGCCCCGCCCCGCCCCGCGCCCCTCCGCCGTTCCCATGGCGACGCCCCGCCCTCCGTTATTGGCCGGGACTTAGAACCTATGGCAGCCAGGGGTAGGCCGGGCCCCTCCTTTCCTCGTCAACCATTGGGTGTGGGGCCTCCGCAGCGCGCGTGGATTGGCTACGGACCGGGGCGGCTCGGGGCGGGCGCAGGCGCGGTGCTGTTATTGTTCCGTTGTGCCGCCCGGCGGGTGCCTCGCGCCCGGTGTCGCTCCCTGCCCGCACGCCGCCGCCATGCCGGTGAGCCTCGCCGGGGCTGGGGGTGCCTGGGCGGCGCGGTGGGGAGCGCTGGCGGCCGACCGAGGAGGGTGCCGGCCCGGCCCGGCCCCGCCCAGCCCAGCCCAGCCCCGGTGCCGTCCGGTTCCTGCGTTCCTCGGCCCATCGCTGACAGGAGCCGCGGCGCCCGGTGTGGGGAGGGGTTTGCAGGCCGCCGCGGCCTCGGTGCCCGCCGACGGGAGCCGCCTGCGCCGTGGGATGGGAGATGGCGGGCGCCGTCCTGTCCGGCTGAGCGGGGTGGGGTGAGGGGCTGCGAGGGGGGGGGGCGAGGCCCACGGTAGAGGCGGCGGCAGCGGCCCCTTGGCAGCGCGGGGCGAAGGCCGGTCTCGCCTTACCGGAGGGTCTCTGTCGGTGCGGAGCGCGGGGAGGCAGATGGCCCCGCCTGGGGAGGTGGCGGGCAGAGGGGTGTGGGCTCTGCTCGGGGCTAGGGGCTGGCTCCGGCCTGCGTGCCTTCTGTGGGGAGGCCGTGGGTGACGGTGCGGTGGGGAGGTGGCCCGTGGCTCGTCGTGACTCGTTCCGTATAGCTGATTTCGGGAGCTCTTGTACCTACGGTGGTGGAACAGGGCTGGGGGATCCCTGCTCCACCGAGGTGAGACAGATCAGCTCTTTGTTTTCACCAGAAGCCGCTTCTGGCCGCCTCAGAGGCCGGGGAGGAATTTGGGCAGGTGGCAGCTGTGGGAGAGGTGCTGGGAAACAGCGTTTGTTTCTTGTCGACATCCGAGGTGGCAGCTTTAGAAGTAGTTGAATGCTCAGCTACAGCACCTGTCAGCAAGGGTACTGTCATAGAATGTACTAGATCAAATGGGTTTTAGATTTATTTAGTCAGGAGAAGCACGTGACATCAAACGTGCTGCTTCAAAATTTGTAATTACTTTGTGAAAGAAAAGGTTTGTGAGGCTTTTATAATACAGCGTTTGAATTTTCTGAATGATTAAAATTCAGCAAGTACACTGAGGCTTGTAACTGAGATGAATTCTCTTCAGCCAGGGCTCGCTGGTATCTGCTGATGTCATCTGTAAGGTCTGAGAGCTCCAGGGAGAGGGCTTGGTTCAGTGTTAGCGTGGAAGAAGGGCATGGCTTCACCTCCTTTCAGCAAACTTCTTGCAGATTGTTTGTAAGCATGACGTTGTTTCTTGAAGAAATTCTTAGATTCTGTTGAATGTGAAATTCTCAAGTTTTACTCGACCAGTTTTCCCATTAGCAAACAGAAGAAGATTGCATTGACTGAGTAAGTGTACGTTGTTCTCTCAGCTTTAATTATAAACCAGTTCTGGGTTTAAGTCTCCCAAGTTCATGATCCTATGGAGATGTATGCATCTGCTTGAGTCAATTCAGCAGTGTTTGTGCTTAAACACACAGGTATGTTAACAGTAGTGTTACAGCCTGTGTAATTTTTTTTTTTTGCCTTTTTTTTTGATGATTGTAGATCAACAAGCTTGAGAAGCTGGACAAGCCGGAAAGCTGTGATAATGTCAAGGTGGTTGTTCGATGCCGGCCTCTTAATGAACGAGAGAAAGCTACAGGCTACAAAATGGCAGTCAATGTCGATGAAATGAGAGGAACTATAACTGTTCATAAAACAGACTCGTCCAATGAGCCTCCCAAGACATTTACATTTGACACAGTGTTTGGACCAGAGAGCAAACAGCTGGATGTCTATAATTTAACGGCGAGACCCATCATTGACTCTGTCCTAGAAGGATACAATGGTAAGTCCCTTGTTGTTTTACATCAAGGATCCTGTCTCCTCCTCTTTGCATTTAGAGTTCCTGCTGACCCTGTTTTAAGAGAGGTTCACCTTGTGAGGGCTAGAGCTCTGTATTGTTTCTGTTGTGGCCTCAAAAAAGCCTGAAGGTACTTTCTGTTCCATGTACTCAGTGGTTGTACCTCCTGTGGTCGTGAGCAGTGGGAGGTGGGTGATGAACACGACTCAGTTGAGGTCAATTACCTGTGTGGTTTTATTCTCTACCTTCTCTTTGCAAGAGATAAGCACTTTATCTTGCTATCAGAATTCTCAGTGCTTTTCACTATACCATTTCATTAACCAGGGAGCTGCTGCGGTCCTGCAGTACCTTGGCATGTATACCAGAGTTGTGCATAGAACTGCTGTGTCTTCTCCTCTAACCTGGGCTGCTTTAAAGTAAGATGACTAATTAGGCACAGCTGCCCTGCCCCACGGGTCGCCTGGTGCTTCCTGCAGCCGGGAGGAGCGTGACTGGGATTTGTGTGTGTGTCTGTTGGGCATGTAAATCTACTGTGTTAAGGAAAGCAGGTGCTGGTAAGGAAGCAAATTGCTGCTTTCCATAACAGTATGCTATAAGCAACAACACATTACAAAGTGTTTAAAGGTTTGTAAAATGCCTGATAAGCTCTTGTGCTAACACACCCAGGTTTCAGCTGACTGTAATTCAGCTTTTCCAAACTGTAATGTTTGGGGCTTGACAATCAAAACCTGAGTTTTCAGCAGTGCTAGGCTAAACTTAAGAACCAGTATATTTCTGGAGTACCAGAGTCTGGGATCTCAGTAAATGTTCTGGATGTCTGCCTCTGCAGGCTGATTCTCTAGTCCAAACGGCAGCTGCTTCCGCAGGTTCAGAACTGGGCTTGTGCTGTGGCCTCGCTTGTGGAAGCCTCACGCTGTTTCTGCTGTGGCTTAGAGTGCTGCTAGTGGTAGTTGGGTTTGTAGTTGGTATATCATGATCTTCCTTTAATTGACCATGTTATTAATTGGGCTTGCCTTAATGATCTGTGTGTGAGCCCTAAGTGTGCCAGCACTCCATACTTAAATCACTCTGCACAGTTATGAGCTGACTTTTTCTTGGATATCTTGCAGGCTGGGTAAAACAGTGGCTCAGCCCTGGTCACTCTGGCTGTCCAGCACTTCTGTTGCTCCTGGCCTTGTGCTCTGTCTGCTGGAGTGGGGGGAAAATTTCAGCTCCATAAAAATAGAGGAGTTTGGTGCCATCAGGCTAAGGGGTGAAGTAAAACTCCAGTTAGCAACCTCTTAGAGTTCGTTCATGTGTCTTCTTGTCCTTCAGGTACTATTTTTGCATATGGGCAGACTGGAACAGGCAAGACTTTCACCATGGAAGGGGTCCGAGCAGTCCCTGAGCTTAGAGGCATCATTCCCAATTCCTTTGCCCATATATTTGGTCACATTGCCAAGGCAGAGGGGGATACAAGGTAAACAGCTTCTCTTCACTGCTTCTGTCTTCTGTGTGTCCATCTGTAGCAGGAGCCTGACCTTGACAAGGGCAACCGAAATGTGCCTCTGGCCCAGCTGGAAGACTCCTGCTTAGGCAGCTCTTGGCGGGGTGGCAGGGTTGTGTTGGTACATCACTGCATTTTCTTTGTGCTCTGTGGCTGTGTGTGTTGGACTTGAACAAATGCCCTGCTAAGCAAGCTACCCAACTGCTTGTCTTCAGGTTTTTAGTTCGGGTGTCTTACCTGGAAATTTACAATGAAGAAGTACGGGACCTGCTAGGAAAAGACCAGACACAGAGATTAGAGGTGAGCCTGCTGTTCCAAATGCCATGTTTGGTTTGAATTTGTGAGCAATATGGTATTTTTTAAGACCAGAGAAGCACTTGAAGGGCAGTGGGAGGTTGGTCTCCTCAGCATGTGTATCATTTCCTTTAAGGTGCAGCAGCTGGATGTCACTGCTGACTTCTCTGGGTCTTTTCCCCTCGGTCAGTTGCGTAGTGAGAAACTGGCTCCTCCATCTGAGTGGAGCTGCAGCTCTACCCCAAAGGCCCCTCAGCAGTCTTTCTAGGAACTGGAGACTGAGATTTGGAGTTGCCACTTGCCACCAGGGAAACCAGTGGAATATTGTCCTGCGTCAGCCTCTGTTCCTTAGCTGCTCTGATTCTGCGTGTTGGAGTGTCTTGTGTCTAACCCAGAACCTGGAGCAGTAAATCACTGTGCTGTTATGGTATCACTGAAAATTGCCATTGGGGATCTCCTAAGGATGCTCAGTCTAAACTGTTTCTCTTAGGTTAAAGAGAGACCTGATGTGGGAGTTTATATCAAAGACCTTTCAGCTTATGTCGTAAACAATGCAGATGACATGGACAGAATCATGACTCTGGGCCACAAGAACCGTACGTAGCCTTGCCGTGGGCTGGTTTATAGCTGAGAGTAAGAGAAGGTCTGGTTGTGAGACCACAGTAAGAGTTCCTAGTCCTAATGCTGGGGAGACTGGTCAGCAGAGCAGAAAGGATCCCTCCTCCCAAACCTGCTTTGTGCAGGGGCGGGTGAAGAGGGCTGTGCCTGCCCCATCAGCCAGTGCCAGTGGGGAGGATGGCGAAGGGGAGGCTGCAGCCAGGGCAGTCAGACAGGTCTTGGTCCTTTTCCTTCTTCACTTCTGATCAGGATGAACAGCAGCTAGCCCTGTGCTGTGAGTGGGAGGGGTTTATGTTTTCTGGAAGACTTCTTAGTTAAGCTCAGGTCCTGTTGTGACCTAAAGCTTTGGCTACTGTTGCTCTTGGCGTGGATTGCTGTGTTCTTATTTCTCAAAATACGGCTGTCTGCAGGGATCAGCTGTGAATGCCTTGGGCTACTGATCTCTGTAGATCTCTTAAAAGAAACAGATGAGCACTACTGCTGCTCTTGGAATGGAAGTCTGTGGCTGGCTTGAGCTACAGCAGGCTGTAACGCTTCTGCTAGTCCAGACTGGGGATGTGCTGCAACTTCAGTGGCCAAGAACACTGTTTGCTGCTGAGCCCAGGCATCCCTCTTCCATCTTCTGAAAAATAGGGATGGGGATAAGTCTCCTTTGAGAGCAGGAAGAGTGTTAGAGGAGCACGTGATTCCTTCTGAAGGCATCATTGCTTTTTCTCCCTGTTAAAAGGTTCTGTTGGGGCCACGAACATGAATGAGCACAGCTCTCGTTCACATGCCATCTTCACCATCACTATTGAGTGCAGCGAGAAGGGGGTCGATGGGAACATGCACGTGCGCATGGGCAAACTGCACCTGGTGGATCTTGCTGTAAGTAGGACCAGCCAGGATGTGCGGCGGGCGTGGCTGCTCAGGTGTGCACTGTGAAGGGTGACACATCCTCTGAAGCCCAGACTTCTGCTTGACTTCTGACTTCTGTGAAGGGCCTTAGATCAGAGGTGTGCCAGGAAGAGTCTCTAGTGCAGCTAGAGCCTCGGTAAAAGGGCTCTCTTGCTTCCATAAATTAATCATTAGATGGATAAACGACCTTGGAAAGAGCTCTCTGGACAGCAGAACTGGATCTTTGCAAGAGATGGTTTGGGTTTTCTTTTGGAGGGTTGTGACCATGCAGTTCATCACTTGCAGGTTTCCTCCCTCTGTCACTTTGAACCAATGTCGTTGTGCTGGTAAAATGTGTCTTTAGCCCAGACTTTACACCGGAGTGTCTTCCCTTGGAGAAGATGCAGAAAAGGGGAGACTAAAGGCATTCAGTGTCTATGTGTTAACTTTATTTACATGAGGATGTTTAGGTTGCTCTGTGAAACTTCAAAATCGTTGCAGTGTTGCTTTTCTCGCTTGATCTGCTGATAGGGAAGGCTGGAGATGGTGCTTAGCAGCTCCAGCTGTGGTGCCTCATAACTGCTGACTTGCTTCTCATAACATGGGGGCAAAACTTCCGTTTTCCCAGCTGCATTACTTTGAGCAATCCGGAGTTTGTTGGCATGGAAAGCTTCAGTTAAGATCTGTTTGACTTGTCTCTTTAACCATGTCTGAGGTTCTTGGCCAGGTTCTCTAGGAACGAATGGGGTGGTTAGTGACGTGGCTGCTAGTGAGACTTCAGGTGTAGCTGGTTGTAGTTGGAGGGAGGAGATGTATTAGAGGATGTGTTGTCACTTGTGCTTCTGCTTCCTGTTCCCTTGCCAGGGTTCTGAAAGACAGGCAAAAACTGGAGCCACGGGGCAGCGGCTGAAGGAGGCTACCAAGATCAACCTCTCGCTCTCCACTCTGGGGAACGTCATCTCCGCCCTGGTGGATGGCAAGAGCACCCACGTGCCCTACCGTAACTCCAAACTGACACGGCTCCTTCAGGATTCTCTGGGGGGCAACTCCAAAACCATGATGGTGAGCTGAGACACCCCCTTTCCAGTGCCAGCTGTCGAGCTGCCTTTTTACAGGGGCAGCATAGTGGCTTTGCCGTGAGAACAGCCTGGCATTTACTTCTTTAGTTCAGAGCTGTTTGCAGCTCAGAGCTTTTTATGTGGGTTTTTTTTCTGTCTTTTCTCTTTGCCTCTGCACAGATGAGGTTCTAAACGCAGGGTGAATGTACACATGGGTGTAAGATCAAACAGAAGCTGTGCTTGGGTAGCCAAAAGTAGCTTTGGTGTAGAAGCAGCAGGAAATCTTGGGGAAGAGTAGTAGCGTGAGATTGGCAGAGCTGGGGATGGGTCCCTGAAATGACTTGTTCTGGGCTCTGATGCTCCTCCAGTGACTCTGTCTTCTGTGTGTCGCAGTGTGCAAACATTGGACCTGCAGACTACAACTACGATGAGACCATCAGCACTCTGAGGTACGCGAATCGCGCCAAGAACATAAAGAACAAGGCCAGGATCAACGAAGATCCCAAGGACGCTTTGCTCCGCCAGTTTCAAAAAGAAATTGAAGAGCTTAAGAAAAAACTGGAAGAAGGTGAGATTCCCCTTCTAGCCTAGTCTTTCTCTCTACCAGTGCTTATTCTGTTGGAGTGTGAACCTTCTTTGCTACTTGAAGATGTGTCACACGAGTTTGGTAGCTGGTGCAGGCCAGTGTCCTGGCTTTGTTTGCCCTGCTGGGTTCCAGCAGAGGTTTCCTGAGAGAAGCAGGGTGCCGGTGGGGGCCCGGCTTTGCCCGCGCTTGGCACTAGGTGGCACTTGGCACCAGGGCAAGTGGTGGCTTCTGGGCTGAGCAAGGTGTGCTCGGGCTTGCCTGCTGAGCAGGAGGGCTCTGGGTATGGTGTAGGGAATTAAACTGCACTGTAACAAAAGGTCAAATGTTTTCCCTGTTTGAGGAGGGAAGCATTTCTGGGGGAGAAAAACGAACCAGATTTGTGGAGCTAGAGCTGGGGCTGACTTTCAAACACTGCACAGAGAAACAAGCAGCTTCTTTAAGTCCTGTAGCTTCATGGCCTTAGTCCACCAACACCGAGGACCCTGCCAGAGGGATGCTGACTAAGCGAACAGTGACCTTGGCATAACATCTCTCTCCAGAGAGGTGCTCCCAGCAGAGGACAGCTGTAGCAGTAACTCCAACAAGGCTTGGAGTCTGTCCCGCTCAGGAGAAGCAGGAAATGACCAGTAACTCTTCAAGGGCTGGGAGCCTGGTGTAGCTGTCTCCTCTCTGGTGGGCTGAGGGCAGCTTCGTGAAGTTTAGACTCTTAAGGGACAGAACAAACAGTCTTATGTTTGCTAACACTGCTGGGAGGCCAGGATGTCAAATGTTGGATTCTATTCAGTTTGGTTTCCAAACTCAGCCCGAAACATCTGAGTGTTGTGTCTGCAACGGCAACAATGATAAACATTTGTGAACTGGACATTTTTCTCACCTAACAGCCATCTAGCTTCATATTATGCAGGTGTCCAATTAAATAGCACGTCTGTGTGAGCTTTGTTCATCTGACCATGTTCTTTTCCATCTGGGATGGAAGGTATGGGAAGACCCTGCTAGGAAAGCTTTGTAGCTTAGTGCTTCAGCAGTACAAGAATGCTTTATTTCCCATGAAAAGCACCCACTTGAGCTTTTAAGATGTACGCACTGACTTGGCAGCATTAAATTGCTTATCTTGATTTTCCTTCGGTTTCCTGAGCTGCAGCAAGCTGTCTGCTCAGCAGTTAATGGCTTCTGCAGGTGCTCATAAGCTGGTGTCGGCCACCACTGGGCTTGGACAAATGCTGCTGTCACAGTAACAAGCTGATGCGAGGTGAAGGAAAGCCCATCAGAAAGCACGCTCTTATCTTCTAGGGGAAGAGATATCTGGCTCTGAGAGCAGCAGCTCTGAAGAGGAGGATGAAGATGACGATGGGGAGATTGGAGAGGATGGGGAGAAGCGGAAGAAACGGCGGGGTAAGGCAGTAGAGATTCCTGTCAGTGCCACCAGGCTCCTCTCGTCCAGGAGGTGGTGTCAGAAACTGTGGCCAGAGCCGGGCGGGGAAAGGTGGAGTTGTAGAGCTGCCCTACTGCCGCTGCAATTATCATGCCTCTCCTAAAAATGAAGCTATCTGGTGCCCTCTCTGTAGATGGACTGCTCCGACCCTGTGTAGTATCTGCTTCCACTTGGGTAGTTATGCTTGTGGATGTTACCATCCTCTTGTGTGGTGGCTTCCTGGTTGCCGCAAGGTGGCTGCGTATGGCTTGTGACTGGTGGTGTGGAACTTCCCCTGCTCACAGAGGTGGGAGGAAGAAGGCACCGAAGATCAATGGTAGGCAGATGCGGTTTTTATAACCATGGGAATGGTTGGAGGGGGAATTCTGGCTGTGGTTTAGGCAAAGGATTCACCTGTCTTATGGATGTTCAGGAACTGACTCTTGTGGTGTCCTGTTTTATGTTGGTAGAGGAAAAACTTGACCTTTGGGTGTCTGTGCAAGCTGAAAAGCTGAATGGGAGCTGCACATCCCTTGTTTGGGAGCACTCTGGAAATCCCGTGGTGAAGTTTGCTTTGTCTTACCTCAGTGTTAAACGACTACTGCATACCAGTTACATCCCAAGGGATGTGGCTGAACCTAGAACTGCAGGTCACTGTGTACCGCGGGATGCTCTGGCTTCCAGGGAGCTTGCTGTGTTCCTAGAACCTCTCTGAAGTTTCTTCACAGGGAGTAGAGAAGTCAAGCCCAGTGCTACACCTCAACATCCAGCTTCTCTAGTAAACTAATTTTGACATTCAAACTGCCTTCCTGTCCTGAAGCGCCCACATCTGTTAAAAAAAAATTCCTGCTTTAGGTGCGCTCCCTTCATTTTGGTACCTGTCCAAGTAGAGTTGTGAATGGATTTTGCCGTGCCTTTGGTGGTAATTTTAACAACTTCACTTCTCACTTTTTGGTAATTTCTGGAAGCAAAAAGCTTGACTGCTGTCTCCATTGAGAGCCAAGTCCTGCTGAGGTCTCCTCCCGAGAGGAGATCACCTTCAAAATCCTGCTGGAAAGGAGTGGAGGGCAGATAACTGACTGCCTCAACTTCCAAACGAGCTACTCTTGTTCAGTTCCCCAAGTAAGGGTGCTGCGCAGTGTTGTGTCCAGTAACTGTCCCTGTGTAAGCTGATTCTGCCTTCTAGAGGGAAAAGGGCACGTTGCCCCCTACATAAGATGGGAAAGGACCCCTGGTCACTGAATCCTCTGCTACCGCAGATACCACAGCCTTCTCCACTACGATCTGGTTTGCTGTGCTCTTGTGGCTTGAAGCAGAAGCTGCCTTGGCATGTTGTTTTAAGCTGTAGGCTGGTGAAGATGAGTTTTAACTGAAGTGTCTTTCTGAGCATGCTATTTTGTGCTGGGAAGTGGTAGCTTTGCAAGCTGAGGCTGGGAGGGATCCTAGCAAATGCTTCCTACTGGGAACTTGTGCCTTTTTGAACTCGGTTGCTGGCCTTTCTGGGGTTCTTGCCTTTACAACTAACTTCCCATCTGCATGTTTCTTCCTCTCTGGGTTTTTCTGTGGGACGCATTTCTGTTTTCCAGGCAGTAGCAGCAGCAGTAGTTCAGACTCCACATGCTCTGTCATAGAGAAACCTCTGGATAAGTCCTTCACTAGTGAGTGGGAGCTCTTAAGTCCTTTAAGCTTTGGCCTTTCCATAATCTGCACACTCCATTTTGCAATGCCGCACTCTTCCCCGCTGTGTCTGTTGGAAAGATGAACCTGAACTGTTCGCTCTGCTAAAGCATGCCTTCCCTTTGCTGCTGCCGTGCTCGAAACAGTCGTTCAACGTGCACGTTGTTAGCCAGGTACGTGAGAGAATAGGAACAGTTTAGTGTGCTGTGTGAACAAGATGGAAAGCCAGATGAGAAATAATAGGTTGAAAAAGACAGTTTGCAACTTGTGTTAAACACCGCCTCTAAAATATCAGGAAAAAGAGCAAACTGTTTTTATGGGAGTTGCTACAATATGAGTTCGTACAAAGGACAGACAGGTGGAATGGGCTGTGCCATGTTATATTGGACTCTGCCTTCTTAAAATTAATTATAGAGAAAGTGAATGGAGCGGTCCATGATCAAGCAACACAAGGTTTATACTTGCAAGGAAAATGTGGCAATGCTTGGTTGATTTGCTTTATTTTGGCAGATATTTTACACCAAAAAAAGGCCTTGGTGGTGGCTGGGGTTTTTTAACATCCCCGTGACATAAAGTTCTTGATCACTCTGGGACTTAGTTCAGAGGAACAGGGGATCTAGATTTTGATCTAGCGGTGAGGAAAGTCTGGTCTGCTCCGCTCCTGGTCAGAGAGAGGGCTCTGACCCTTTGAAAACCCTGCAGTCAGTGGCGAAGGGTTTCCTGAAGAAATCAGTGGCATCTCAGGACTTGGCTGGTAGGGACCTCACCCGCTGTTGTGGTCATCCTGTAGAGCTGCAGCCCACGCTCCTCCCTGTGGGGCCAGAGCCTGGGCAGGGTTGCTGTGTGGTTCAGTCACACTTACACTAGCTAGGTTAGTGGAAAGCATCAGCTCAGAGAAAGCGTGGTAGCAGGTTAAGAAGGGTCACACCTAAGGGAGGCTTGGAAATCTGCTTGCTTCAAACTAGCTCTTCCAAAGCTTGCTTGAAACCCGAGTATTTTGTATGGATGAGGACAGTTAATAGCAAACTGCAGGTGTGGCAGTGGGCGGACGAGTCCATCTCCTGCAAGTTTGGAGACAGCTCTCTTGTGGAAGTTGCCCTGGGTTTTTGGTGATGAGGAGGAGTGTGGGTCTGTGTGGTTTGGGATATTAACTGTCCTCAAGTGTGACCCTTTTGCATGTGGTGTCTTTCATTATCCCTTTCCTGTCCTGCCTTTTTTGCTGCACCTGCTTGAATAACCAAACCTGGCTACATACCTCTATGGAAGCATCACTTACTGCAAATTAACCCACTAACACCCAGTGTCATTAAACGAGAAATCTTGTGCTGAGACTCCCTACGTGCAACTGTCGTGTATCTTGCAAAGAATTGGCTTGGAAACTTGGTTAAAACTTAGAACAAGTCTTCTGTGTGCTAATGTTTCACAGGTAACATAACAGAATTGGCTGTCGTGGGTGGGGAAAGCATTAAGTCTGCTCTTGAAGAAGAAATCTACCCTCTTTAATTGTTTCTTAGGGCATGATGTTTGCGGCAGGCTCGTAATGTTACAGTTAGATTCTGCATTGCATTGAATGGGCAGAAGAATGCAAGAGTGAGCTGAAGATTATCCTAGATATGCAAAGCACTCTGAAGTACAGAAACTTTCTCTGCTTTAGCACAAAACCATGATGCATTAATGTTTGCTGTAAAGGGGTTTTTCTAGTGATGATTATCCTGTGTTTTCTGCTCTAGAAACATGCATATAAAATTCATGTTTGTTCTGATGCTGATGACCTTTGTCCAAAACGATCAAAGCAGTAATATATTTTCTTTCCTCCTCTTTTTATGCATATGCTGCCTCTCTGCGATTTGCTTTCTACTTCCTCTTAATGCAAGATCAAGCAGGTTGGTGTAATTGATTTCCACCTCCTTATAACACAATTGCAGAGCTTGGGAAAGGGTCTTACAACATGGTTTCGTTCGCCTTTTTCTCCTAAACTGAGAATACGTAGGGCTGTGTACTAACAGTAAGAAGCCTTCATCTGGCTTTTTTTATATGAGCAGTTCTGTGTAGCACTTCCAGGAAGCTGCTTACTCAAAGACTAATTGGAGAGATTTTCCCCACCACAAATCCAGAAGCAAGCGTGCGTTATCGGCTTCCAACGCTTGGCAGATGGAAACCAAGACGTTGTTTGCTGTGGTGCTGAAGTCCTTCCCTTGTCCCAAAGCTGATTCATGGTGTTGTGTGGGTGAACATACCGATGTGTACGTACCTGTGTGCACGGTTACAAACACAGTGCGCTTTGCCTGCTAGAGGTTGTATGTGTAAGTAAATAAAGCTGAGTGCTGTGAAGACTGGAGGGAAGGGAAGCCTTTTGCTGAGCCACCCCCTTGAGCGTGTTCTGACCATGTGGGTTGTGTCACTGTGGAAAAACAGTCCCTTGGCAGTTGATGGCTTCGGTTTCTGGGTATCTGGATTCTGTGGGTTTGTTTTTTTCATCTCTGGAGAAGTGCAAAACAAGAAAATGAAAGGTTCACTTGCAGTGAATAAAGGGAGATTTAGGACTTGTGGGTTCGAGGGAATGCACGTAGGCTGGCCGCGCGCTCACTCCCAGTAACCCCCGAGGATCTCTGTTCTCCTGCCTTAGGCACTCCTGGGGTTACAGTGAAAGTTGACTCAAGACTTGCAGGGTGACTTTAAGAGCAGCAGCCTCACACTTTGTTTCAGTCTCGGGTGTTTGGGACCAGCCCTTCAGGCCAGTAGGTTCAGTGAGTTGCTCTGTCCCCTCCAGCCCTCTGTGAAACGTGCCTGCTCGGCTGTAGCAGCAGTGACGTTGTAAAGACTCTGTAAGTCGCAGCAAACCTCAGTGTTTGCCAATCTGCGGGTAGTCACTGCTTCAGAGAACAAATGCCATCTAGAAGTTTCTTTAATTGCCAGTTTTTCATAGGGCTGTTCTGAATTTCTCTAGCCTCTGTATTTTCATAGCAGTGTGTTAAAACATCTGTGTGCTCAGTGGGTAAGCCTGTAAGGAGGATGACAAACAAGGGGTGTGGTGGGGAGGCTAATGTGAACTCTGAGTGTGTAACTCTTGGTAGCTTAGTGCTTGTAGCTGTAGGTCAAGGCAGTCTTTAGTTTTCCTTCAGTTGGCCTCATCTATGTAGGTAGAACATCTGGGTTTCCAGCTCAGAGTTGTCCTTGGGCCGTGTGCCTTGTCCAAGCCAAGTGTTCCTCCTATGTTTTCTGGTTTGGGGGCATTATGGTACCGTGTTAATTATACAGAGTTCCTTCTCTGTAGGAACTGGTGTCAGCTGGCCCATGTTAAAGTGGGATTTGAAAGACTGACTTGTGCCCAGCTTGGAGCTGACATCAATTACATTTTTGTTAAATGCAAGTGTTGAATGTGAGCTTGGGGGGAAAAAAAAAAGCTGTGATACAGAGGCTATCTTACTTTTCTGTGCAGTAACTTGTTTTCCCTATCTCTTCCAAAGGTAAAAAGAAAGTTTCCCCTGATAAGATGGTAGAGATGCAAGCAAAGATTGAAGAGGAGAGAAAAGCTCTTGAAACTAAGCTTGATATGGAAGAAGAAGAAAGAAATAAAGCCAGAGCTGAACTGGAGAAGAGAGAAAAAGACTTGCTTAAAGCTCAGTGAGTAGCCTGCTCTGAGCAGTTTGTGTGGTCATGCAGGTTTTTCCTTCCTTAACCTACAGCGGAGTTGGGGATGTCTGGAGGAGCGTGGTGAGATTGAACTTCGTACAAACTGAATGTCAGCCCTTGATGTCATCAAAGGGGAGCTTACTCTGCTTTCAGAGTCTAGAGCAGATGGAAAAGACAAACTTCTTTCTTCTCTTAACTTTAGCTGTGCCAGATAGCCTAGAAACACAAACGAGTCCTCCAGACCCCGTGAAGAGCAGCTGTGCTGCTCGGTCAGTGGGCCGTAGCTGGGTAGCAAGCCGGGTTTCCTGCAGGTCACTTTGGGTGCCGGGGTTCTCCCCCCTGGAGCTGAAAAGCTGCTGAGATCACACTGGCTCATGCAAACAGGACAGTCCCGCTGTCAGAGGCTGCGCCAGCAGCAGCCAGCGTTCCTGCTTTGCATCTCAGGTGCCCTGCCTTGATCTCTGCTCGCTCGCTTTTAGTTCTGCACCTGCCTCGGGGGGGGCCTTGGGGGGCCTGGTAATATCAGTGGTGCCTCGCAGCCCCTCGCAGAGGGGACCTGCTGCAGGAGAGACCTCTCTGCTGACCTGGCTGCACTTGTGAGAAAGCGATGGGAGCTGGAGCTCGGGGAGCTCCCTGCGCTCGCTGGTGCTGCCTCACCCCCGCTTAAACCCCTGGCAGCCAGACAAGTTTTTCCAGCCCCGTGAGTGCTGTCTGGGCTGTAAAACTGAGCTGGACCTGCTGCCTCCTGAGCACGGCGGGATCAGAAGTTTTACCCTTCCCTGTCTCTCTAGACAAGAGCACCAGTCCCTGTTGGAGAAACTGTCTGCACTGGAGAAGAAGGTGATTGTCGGAGGAGTGGACTTGCTGGCAAAAGCAGAGGAGCAAGAGAAGCTTCTGGAAGAATCAAATATGGAACTGGAAGAACGAAGGAAGAGAGCAGAGCAGCTTCGCAAGGAGCTCGAGGAGAAGGAGGTGGGGTGTTATGCTGTAGCTGTCTGAAAGCAGCAATGGGAGGACACACCACGTTGTGTGCCTTGGCACTGCTCACGTGGATGAAACTGGGCTCTACTGGGAAAGCATAACCGCTCCGGAGGCCGTGGCAGTGCTCACCCGTAGGGCATGGTGATGGCTGTGGGTCTGAGCCGGCTGTGGGTCTGAGCCAGCCGGGCTAAGCCAGGACGTCTGTGCCCTTGGCAAATGCTTTGTTTTGTTCAAGTAGTTTCTCCTCTTGTTGACACTATTGCAGATAGTTTCTTTGATTTTTTTGTTAATGTGTGGCTGTCTGCTAAATGTTGCACGCAGCAAGAGCGCTTGGACATCGAGGAGAAGTACACTAGCCTCCAGGAAGAAGCACAGGGCAAAACAAAAAAGCTGAAGAAAGTTTGGACCATGCTTATGGCTGCAAAATCGGAGGTGAGCGTCTGAAGTCCTCAACCTGTGATCGTGTGAGGGGCTGTAGCTGGGAGGGGTAAGCCATCAACTTTGTAACGCTGGAAAAGCGCCCTACGCTTAGAAGTGCCTTTGTGCTGTCTGTTGGGCTCACGTAATTCAGAAAGATCTAATGAAGTCTGGGGTCAGAGCTTCAGGGGCATGTTGTAGAGCTTTTCGCCAAGCCAGACTGAGAGTGGGTCTGTGTGAGACTGAGATACTCAGAACTTCAAGGGAAGATACTGGTTATCTCCGAAAACAAACCAAAAGTTGTTTGCTGGCAGCCCAGTCCCCTGCTCTGCAGCAGCCCAAAAGCTCCTCTACTCCTAGCTGTCTGCCCTTCCTGTCTGTTGCCCTCGCTATTTCTTTCTCAGCCACTGGATCAGTCTGTCCTTTGGTATCTAGAGTTCCTGTTGCACAAAAAGTGCATTTTGTATTGGGGATCGGAGATTTTCCTAGAAATTTTGCCAGGGATATAACTTGTCTGCACACTTTGTCCACTCTGGCCTAGTGCAGAGCTTGGATTGGCGCAAGGCCGGTTTCGTTTTTATGAAACTGGGGGCTTAATGCTCCTTTCAGCCCCCTCCGAGCTGGGATGTTTCAGAGGGTTTATTCTTCAGAGATAAATATTGTAGCACTTACAACCAGCGTTGGCTTTCACTTCCCAAAAACCTCCTGTAGGCAGAGAACTGTTCTCTTGTTACCCTGTTACCGTGTCTTAAGGTGGCTCTGATGCCTCTCAAGTGCCTGGTTTGTCTTCAGATGGCGGATCTGCAACAAGAGCATCAGCGAGAGATCGAGGGATTACTGGAGAACATCCGGCAGCTGAGCAGGGAGCTCCGTCTGCAGATGCTGATCATAGACAACTTCATCCCTCAGGACTACCAGGTACAGCCAGCCCGAGCCTGTGCGATAGGGCTGTGCTGGGCACGCCGAGCCCTCGAGCTCCTGTTCTGTCCCACAAACGGAATGAGTGGCTGCTTGTCTCTTGGGACACCTGCCGTTGAGCTGTAGCCCAAACGAGGTGCTGGGTGGTGCTGTGAGCCTTCCCTGCCGGGCAGGCCCAGTGGGGTTGTGCTGGTGTGTTCGTGCCCCCCTCTGGATCGTTGCAGCCAGGCGAAGCAGGGAGAGGCGCTTGGCCAAGTGACTGCTGGAACCCGCTGGGCTTCTGCTTGAAGCCCGACTGGAAGATCAAAGTGAGCGGGTGCCTTTGGCTCCAAAACCAGCACAACGATGGGAATACCGAATGCAGGATGGCTTTGTGTTTCTCAAGGGGTTTGGTGACTTTGGCTGCAATGCCGTGGTTACGGAGTGTGTTTTAGGGAAGCGGTGTGTAACGTGTCGGGGTTGTAAGCAGAGGAGTGTGCTAACGTCAGTTCTCTTGCAGCTTATTTTCCTAATGGTTTAAAAAAAAATCATCGCATTCAGTGTGTGTTTAACTGGTATATTTGCTGCTCTGGGTCAGTTCAAAACCTTTTTTCTGCTGTGCTCGACGTTGTGCTCGCTGCTGTCTGATACTAACGCACAGTAGTGAGCCTGAGCTGGGAACTCTTCACTTCTTGTTTTCTTTGTGACTCCAATATCCAGAACATCCATGATGAGCTTAAATATGACGTGCACTATGAAGCTATTTCCCTTGATCTTTAATTTTTTCCATGTTACAGTGTGCATTTATTGCTATCCTGATGGCATTGGTGTAATGGGAGACCCATGCTTTGGTGGGATCTCCAGTGTGTACCATTTGGGAGCGGTATTTCTCTCCCCTGTACTCTTCAGAGTATAAACAGGGGGTTTTGACCATGTGGCTGTCCTGATAAAAACAACCTGGAATAGTCAAGCCTGTTCTTAAGCAGCTTGTCCAGGCCTTTAGGGATGTACGTTCTGGCAAATGCATCTGGAGGGTTGATTGTGCGCGTCTGTAACGATCCCTGTTCTCATTTCTTTCTAGGAAATGATTGAAAACTATGTTCACTGGAACGAGGACATCGGAGAATGGCAGCTGGTAAGCTCGCAGGCTGGCTCCAGTGCAGGCTAATGTCGGCACGAGCTTCTGAGGAGCTCCACTGAGCCCAGAAGTGAGTCGATAAAGCTGCAGGCAGTGTTGCTGTGTGCAGTGAGCTTTACTAACAGACCTTTCTTTCTTCAAGAAATGCGTTGCATATACAGGGAACAACATGAGGAAGCAGACACCTGTCCTGGATAAGAAGGAAAAAGATGTGAGTGACTCTGTGAGCGCGTGTTGAACCGCAGAGGTGCGGGTTCTGCCTGTGCCTCCGCTGCGTAGCCATAGGGAAACTGTAATTTCCATTTGCTTCTGAAGAGATGAGGTTTTGGTGTTACAAAAGCGCCGTTGATCAGTGTATAAAGTGATTCTGATGTCTTTGTTTCATGGGGGTTTTGTTGGTTTTCAGCCCTTCGAAGTGGACCTTTCCCACGTTTACTTGGCTTACACTGAGGAAAGCTTGAGGCAATCGCTGATGAAGCTGGAGAGGCCAAGGACTTCAAAAGGAAGATCAAGGCCCAAGACGGGTAGAAGGTGAAGAACTTTGGAGTATCTATATGTAAGGGGGGATTTACCCAGGGGAAGGCTTAAGCTTGTGCATGCAAACTTACCCTGAGTCTTCAAACACTTCCTCAACGAGGAGACAAAATGCTAAAATTTTGCATGGTGTAAAGTTTACTGGTGCCAAGTGTGACAGAACCAAGCTGAAATCTCTTCACTGCAGTAAGATCTTGTCCAGAAAGACTTGTCTGCCGGGTTTTCTGCCCTTTGCCTTCTCCTTCTCTGGTTTCTTGCTTTATTTTACCGCGTTCTGTGGTTCAGTTTAACATCTGACGCGCTGAGAGCGCACGTACCGCTATTCCTGGAAAGCAGTGTGCTGCTGGGGGAGATTTCAGCGTGGGTTTTCTTGGTAATTTTTGGTTGGTTGGTTTTGACAAAGGCTTGTGAAAGAGTAACGTTGCTTAGTTTTGGCTTGAAATGTGGCTGGGCCCTGTCTTTCCTCGACAGCGGAGTGATGTGTGTGGTGTTGTTTTTCCCTTCCCTTTCTGCTCTCCAAACAGAAAACGTTCGGCAAAGCCAGGAGCTGTCATTGACTCTCTGCTGCAGTAGGTGTGACCTGTTCAGAATTGCCGTAAAAATCAGTGAGTGTGTAAGACTGGGCCAGCATGTGGAATTCCAGAGATGGCACAGTTTGATGTGGCTATAAAACCCATGCCTTGCTGGTATGGAGCTTTAGTTAAAAAAACCAACGTATTTTTCCTTAGTTGCCCGTATATTGTATGTTATATTAACATAATGTTAAACTGGTATCTACGATGGTTGTGAAATTCTGTGTGTTAAACGTATCGTGCAGGGAAACTTGTTGGCAATCCTTGTTGAAATGTGTAGAAAATCAGGTTCTAGATGTGTGTTGAAGCACTAGAGGTGTTGGCTCAAACCAGCTGTCGAATCCCAGCTGGTAAAGCTGCTCAATGTGCTGCGTGCCCCGCTTTGCACTTAACCGGCAGCTTTCACTGGTGTCCTCTGCGCTGTCGGAACGTGGTCGCTGCAACCCTTGAAGAGCATCAAACCCTTTTATTGCAATATTCCGCTCTGCGGCTGTTAACCCGGTCGTGTCGCGTGTCAGCTACGCCGCCCTTTCCCCTCCCCTTGCTGCCTTTGCTGTACAGGGAGGTGGTTGGGATGGGGAGGCACGAGCTACGCGAGTCTGAGACTGCTGGGGAGGGACCGCACTCTGGGAGTGCAGCAGGAAACAAGCGTGTCCCAGTAGGGCTTTTACTGGTGTCTGTCTGCGTGTGATCTGCTGGCGCCGTGGAGGAGGCAGCCTTTGCAAAGGCAAAAGAGTTTTTGCTTGTTTGTTTTTTGTTTTTTCCCCTCTTTTTAAGGCAGTGTTGCAGCATTGCTTTGGCTGCTTTTTATGCTTCTGAGCTGGAATTTTTTTTAATGTATGTGAACTGCTTTGTAATCTGAACAGCAGAGACTTATTGGAGGGGAATGGTGTAACAGCAGGACTTGGCTCCAGCCTGGGGACTGTGAGCTTTATGGCTCCACTTTCTCATCCCTGGCTACAAGGGACATGGACCAGTGCTCCAAACAGAGGAGGAATTTGACTCTCCTGTATCAAAACAGGCAGGAATTGCCCAGTTTTCCCAGGACAGTCACATCCCCTGAAGTAACTGATGCTGTTTGTTCCTGTGTGGACTGTATCATCTCGGGAGTCTGGCTATGCGTGGAGAGGAGAAATTCTGGTCTCTGAGAATAACCATTTATTTGTGGTGGCTGCTCTTTTTCTTTGATGTTTATGCTGCTAATGTACACACATCACTTTAATGCGTTGCTTTTGTGTCACAGAGAAAAGGCATCGTCTCCTTGGGGTTGGGGGTGCTCTGTAACCCCTGCTGGAGTGCGGCAGCTGCGGGCATCCCAGCGCCTCCCGTGCTGGGGCAGTGGCAGGGAGCTGGCTGCGGCTCCCCTCTGGTCTTGGCGCTGCCTAGAGCTTTCAAAAGTCGGGGTTGATGGGAGAAATGGAGTCCTTAAGTGTGACCAAAAGAACAAGACAGCTCCTTCGGTGTCCCTGGTGGCTGGTAGCCACGTTTGCAGTTGCCAGGAGGTTCTTGTGCAGTACTGGGAGCAGGTAGAAGTCGACAGCCCTTTCTTACCGCCACGATGCACCTTGTGGCTTGGGAGCAGATCTGTAACAGGAGCTGTAATGGCTACAACTGCCCTTGTAAGGGTGTGATTTGCTCTGGAGAGGTGTTCAGTACTGTGCTGAATGACTTGTAAGTTTTTCCCTGTGGTTTTTTAAAGTTTTTTTGGGATCATGGCCTAGAAGAACATACTGCCCTCTGTTTTGGGCGGGGGGGGGTGGTGGTGGTGTCACCTCCATTCATACCAGGTCTGGCTTTGTCACCAAAGTTCATCCAAAATACAAAAACTGACATTTGTTTTCTCTAGCCTAGCACTTTGAGGTAGATACTCCAAATTTTTGTCCCTCCAAGCTGTGGTCGGTTTTGCTCTTGAAGAGCTAACCTTGCTTTGAATGTGCTTGGACAGAGTTGGGTTATCTTGTGTCACACACTCCTCCTCAAACGAGGGAGACCGAAAATGGCTTAAATGCCATTTTGTCTCAGGCCTTGGGTCAGTTCTGAGCCCGTGGATAGGTGCATGGTTTTGGCCTGTACTAGCTGTCAGAACCAGGGATAACTGTTGTATTTCCCTCTGTCTTACGTTGTGTTGTGCTAAGACTTGCTGAATGATCTGCTTTTAAGGGAGCTCCTGAACTGTGCTGTCAACAAGACGATTGAAAAGGCTTTTACTGGACAAACTTCAGTGGCTCAAAGGCACCACTGTGGACCACAAAGCTACATTAAAGTATTCAAATTTTAACTCTAAAGGCATATGCTTAACAACTGAATTAACGTTACAGCCCTGCTGCTGAAAACAGTGTTACTTGACATATTTAAGTGACCCTTGGGGCAGGGAAAACCCCAGCTAACGGCTTGCACGGCCTTGGCAGGTTGGAGGAGCCGGTTGTAACCTCCTGTTACGGGCCTTGGGGAACAAATTGTCTGCTCTTACACGAGGACTTTAAATGAAGCGCAGCCCTGTCGTGGCCATGACGATCTGTCAGCTTGGCTCACCTTTAACTGGCGTGTTTTGTTGGGGTTCTGGCAACTGCCTTTTAAAACCAGGGGGTCTGGCTTGTTGCTGTACTGTAGGGGCCCTCACTGTAGCCCTGGACAGTCTGTGAATGTCTAATGGGTCCATGAAGCGTTTTATTGAGGAGGAGGTTTGGTTTGTGGGGGTGGTTTTTGCAGAGCTTAATGCAGCCGTTTAATACAGCCGTGCTCAGCCCAGGTCAGTCTGTGCTCTGTAGTATTTACCAAAAGTCACGTTACCATAACGTGTGTGCTCGTCTCTGCGTCTGCTACCACAAGATCCCCCTCATTCCAGAACATCGACCTTATTTTTGGTGCTTTCTGTTGTTTAATGTTGTGTAAACAAATTCTTTCATATTTAACTTGTTCCTGATCCTTTCTTGAAGAGGAAGGGAAAATGGTCCTTAGTGCCTTTCACTGACTACACCATCTGCACCTGCCCAGCGTTCACCTTTCTCAGCAGTCCTGCTTAGCCAGCCCTTTGCAGTGGGGAGACTGCTGCTGTTTGGAGAATCTGTCTTCCTATTTATTGATTCTCTACCTTTGTTTATTTCTGATCATTCTTCAGTTTATGATTAAACTTTATCTCTTCCACTGTATATACCAGTACTGTGTCCCTGGAGCATGTTCATACCATGAAATAAAAATCCTTGATTCCTAGTTCCACCTCTGTGCATGTTTTTCAAATAACTTCAGACACAACAACCTCTCTCCTGGGTCAGAAGGTGTCAGGGTGGTGGTTAGAATAGCCTGCAGAGCGCTGCGATGGGCAGCACTTACCCACTGGTGGAAAAGGGAGCTTGGGATGTGTGGGGATTCCCACGGGGCACCAAGAGGTGGACAGGGCAGAACAAGAGGAGGCTTTGCCGAGACTCCTGGGGGAGGTCAGTGGGCCGGGGCTGGGGTGCAGCTCACAAGCTGCGCCCCAGGGAGCTGCTGTGAAGCCCCTCGTTGGAGCCTGTTCTCTGCTGGGGCCAAGGAGAGCCCGGCTGAGCCCTGCCCAGACCCTCAGCGCTGCCGGGTTTTGCCTCTCCTCGCCTGCCTGTGCTGCCCCAGTGGTGCAGCTGAGGGGAAGAAGCTTTTCGTGCTCCTCTGGCTTTAGTGCTGCAGGGCAAGCTTGTGCAGACGGGGGCGGGGGGGGGAGTTTGCCTGCAGTGATTGGGACCGTTCATCTGTTGTTTCCTTTGCTGAAGGCCTGCCGTGTGTTTCTTCCTCTGGAAGGCGTCTCAGCCTGCTCGTGCAGCAGGGAACAGGGTGTTTGTTTTTTTTTTGTGGTCTGTGAACTTTGCAGCTCCCCTGAGTGCTGTGACTCAGTTGAGGCACGAACCAAACCTTGCACGGTCCTGGGACTTTCCAAAGCGCTCTCCCACGCTGTGCCAAAGTAAGTTGCAAAACGGTAGACACCCTAAATACCTGCAAGGCTCCTGTCCCCTGCTGCGAGAGAGCCTTTAGCCACCCCCTGGGTCTGCTGCAGGCTGGAGCCATCCCTTCAGCCATGCGGTTTTGCTCCCTGTTGCTATTTCTTTCACTGCTGTTGCTGCTGGAGCCTCTCTCCTGTGTCACAAAGGGCTGTGCCACATGTAAATGGCATATATAGAAATATAGGGTTATAATATAAATAGAGGCTGTGAGTAGACTATAAACTGAGGGGACAACTGAGGATGTGGCATCTCCCTCTGCAGCTCTAGCACACACTCTGAGCTCACAGCTTCCAGAAGCAGGCACTCTTTGTGTCCTGTCTTCTCCAATCTGCCTTCTCTTGGGCTTTTTCCCCGAGCTTAGGCTTGCTTCCCTCGTGTTGGTACGAGCCTTAACCCCACAGCAGGGCAAATTCTTTGTTTTGGCAACTCTTGCCAGCGCCACCCTTGTGCCGGTGGCCTCTGGCCTCTGTTCACTGCAGCCCCGTGAATTTCTAGTGACTTAGATGGCAAAGGAACAAAAATTACTCCTGACTGTAGTTTTAAAGCCCTGGTTTCATCTAGGAACGTGTCCCAGCTCAGCTCTGGAGTCAGCACTGCCCCTCTGTGCCCTGGTTTCCAACCCAGTCACCAACCTGCCCCTCTTCCAGCAACGCAGACAGAAAATACCTGTGTCTCCCTCCCTGCTCTGCCATTTCCCTCTCTCGCCAGCAGCCTAGGCGGTCCCTGTTGATCTGGCCTGGCCTTGGTGCTCTGGCCTGCGCCTGCTGGGGGCGGGGGGACAGGGCTGGGCAGGGCTCTCCAGGAGCTGGGGGCCCCTTGGTGCTGCCAGCCTGGTCCTGCAGCCCCGCGCTCCAGCTGCTGCCTTCGAGCTCTCCAACGCGCTCCTGTGCTCTCCAGTTTCTGGCTGAGGAACATCTTATGCCATGCCAGCAAGTTTAGTCCAAAAATACATTTATTTAAAGAGTTATTATAAATAATATTTGAAAAATACAGTGTCATTATAGTTTAAAAACAAAACAAAAAAGCAAACTGTCTTCTTTCACTTCAGATTCCAGTCTTTTACTAATCGCTGGAGGACTCTGCGTAAGTCCTCGAGGAATTCGCTCAGGGAGGTAGTGTTGCCCGCTGCCAGGGCACAGGGCGGCTGTTGTAGGGAAAAAACAGCTGTTAGGATGGTTGCTGGGGGGGGAATCTGGCTCTGCAGCCTGGTGTTGGCTGCTGGTGCTGGAGGGGGTGGGCTGCAAGCCAAAGCGGTGACCGAGGGAGAAGCCGGCCGTGCAGAAAGCTCGAGGGGGAGCCTTGCCTTACCTGGTGGACCACGCTGTGCCTTTGGACCAGCTTGAGCAAGTTGAGGTAAACGCCCTCCAGGTTCCCGTGGCAGCTCTGGCTCTCCTGAAGGACGGCGGTGGCTTTGCATAAGGTCTCCATGTCGTCGTCTCTCTGGGAAAAGACACACGTGGGGTTTTTAGAAACCCTTCCGTACAGTCGTGGCTGCAGGTTAAAACAGCGCCGATAACACGTTTTTGTCCTAAAGGGCGGGTGCAAAGTGACCGCTCGAGGTGTCAGAGCCTCCCTGCAGCTTCCCAGCCGCCTGCGGGCACACACGGGTCCGTTCCCGGCCCCGGCGCGGTGTTGCGGCAGGGTTCGGCGCAGCCGGGAGCACCCACGTGCTCAGAGCCCCGTGTTCCTGGCGTGGGCGGGAATGTGGGACCCTGTGCTGGGGGAGCTGCTCCCTGCGGGGTCCTGCAGGTGGGAACGAAACTGGTTTGAGTGGGCAGAGGCTCTACGGGAATAACAAAAGCCCCTGGGAAGAGGTTGCTTCCGTCAGGTGCTTTGAGTAGATCAAGCCCCGTAGCAGAGACGTGAGGCAGGTGAGGAGCTAATAAGTGAAGTGCTGCCGGTAATGAAACTCTCCAGGCGTCTTCCCCGGGGGCTGTTCCCGATGGCACCTCGCTGCAGGAGCCCGGGCAGCTCTGCCTGCTCCCCTCTCCTCCCCTTTCTCCCCAAATGGCACCACCAAATAAGCGATGGGCCCGTCCCCGTGAGCACGGCCGGGTCTGCGGGCGTTGCATTGTGCAGCATCCTGGGCGCCTCTTCTCCCTCCCAGGGCTGGTCCCTGTGGCAGGAGGGGGTGCAGGGACGCCCCTGCCCCCATGGCAGTGGGAGGTGAGGGCATCGGCTTTCTGTGAAAACAGGAACTCTGGTGCTGGGGAGCTTGGCTTAGGCAGCAATTTTCAGAGCAGAAATAGGCTTTATTATCTGCTATTAAATCTTGTGCTCACTGAGGAGCCTTCCCCCAGATAAGGGGCTAAAGAGGGATAGTGTGTCTAACCAGCGCTTGAGATGCTGCGCGATAGGCGCGTGTGGGTGTCAGCGAGAGGGTGACACACCGCTCCAAGGCGAAGGAAGAAGTTCCTCTCTTCCTTTCTGAAAAGCTTGAAAACCTGACTGCCGCTCAAACACGCGCTGCCCATTCCCGCCCGCCCTTCTGGCCTCCTCCTCGCCGCTGGGGTGGCCGGCAGCAGCCGATGCCGCTTTGGCTGGAGGTGGAGGTGGGTGTGGGAAGGTGAGGGCACCCGTGCTGGGCACTGGGAAGACCAGCCTGGCAGCCCCAGCATCGCTGCTCGGGGCTGGCCATGGGCTCCTCGCTCCCGTGCAGCGCTGCACCGGGATGGGCAGGACTCCACGCCTGCCCCGTGCTCTCCTCCGGCCCCCAGCATCCTCCCCCCGTACCCATCGTAGCCATATGATTGTTTTCGAGCAAGGATGAGTTAGGGGTGGGTTTTTTTTTTCCCTCTCTTACCTTATCGCCTGCAAAAATATTGGTCACGTTCATCTTGTCACAGGAAACCTTTAGCAAGACACGAAGGAGAGGAGCAGTCAGGCTAGAGAAGCTGCTGCTGCAGATCCATCCATGCACACGCAGCTGTGCCCCCCTCCCCCCGTCCATCCGTCCGTCCTTCCATCTGTCCGCCCTCGGTCCCCACCCCCGGGAGCGCCGTGACCCACGCACTCTGCCTCGGCGCTGCACGCTCAGCACCTTTCTCTGACTCAGCATCGCTCTGGCCGAGCCCAGCAAAACACCCTGTCCCTCCCATCGGCGGGTGAAGGCTGAGCCGTGCGAGCGAGAGCCCTACCGTCGTCTCCCCGAGGTTGCTCAGCAGCCTGATGCTCTCCTTCAGGAAGCTGGAGGTCTGCGGCCGGGCGGCCGTGTGGCCCTGGCAGGCTGACAGCGCCAGGAAGGCGAGCAGGACCGGGACCGGGCTGTTCATGGCCTGCTTGGACTGAACCCCCTCAGCTCGCAGTTGGTGGATATTTTGGTGATCTATACCTGTGTGTGCTTTTCTGGAAGAAGCATCTCAATTTATGGCTGTGAAATTGCTGAACCCATAGGAAAAACTTATTTTTCCCTTATCTGCACTTTCCAAAGTTGCTCCTATCCAATTAGGACAACAGGTTTTTTTCGTAAAAGTCAAGATTTTCTTCTGATCTCGCATTACGTTTCAACGTAGGAAATTTCCACCGTAAGATAACGGTGGTAGGAGTCAGGTCACGCACAAAGGAGAGGTGTGTAAGCTGCCCGGTTTGGGGCGTCTTCATTTCTCCGTATCCCAAGACTTTCTCTACACCACAAGGTGAAAGTGGCCAAAGTGGGGAGACCCCCAGCTCTGACCGCGCTCAACTCATGGAAATTTGCTTTCTTTTTTTCCCTCTTCATTATCCTACGACCTCTTCCATCGCTCGGCTGGCGTTTCATTTGAATATCTCCAAATCATGCAAAGCATCCTTTATCTGCATACCATTTTCTGTCTAGGGTTATCTTAACCTGCGCCCGCGGAGAAACAGAAAGCGCAGCAGAGCCTGGGGCTCGTGGGGACAAAAACCTCCTGGGTTGGAGCAGGTCACTGCCGCCTCCCGGGGCCAGGGGGGTTACGGAGAGCTGGGCGCCCTCCTAGCCAAACGGGACCCCCAAAACAGTGTGACCCTGCCCGTGGCACCCTGCGGGGATGCAGGCAAGGGACAGGGAGCTGGTGGTCCTGCCGGGAGCGCTGGTGCTCGCATGGGAAAAGCAGGCAGGGGGGGTTTGTGACACCCCTCCAGCATCTCGGCGAGCTGGAGGCCCTGGCCCGTCCTGCCCCGCTCGGGGACGCGCCTGAGCGAGGTTCAGGTGATGGGCTCTGCCTTCCCCGCCAACCAGCGCTGCCGCAGGAAATCACGCTGAGAAATTAGCTGAGCTGGGAAACTTCGGAGTTTTGTAATAACTAATAGGTATTTTTGTAACTCAAATAGCAACTTGCCATCAGATGCTTGATAAGAGTTTGCGAGCGCTCGATTAATCCAGGAGCAGCCAGACTGACAGTAGTTTTGTTTGTCTAATTACGAAATGCCTCAGATGAAGTTAGTGCCACTGACTCAGAAAGACCTTTGCGAGGGATTTGCCAGCGGAGAGCTGCGCCGTTTCCTACCTGCACTGCTTGCGATGGAGAGCAGATAAGCGAGCGCGCTCCGGCTGCGGGACGGCACGGTGGTGGCAGCGGCGGCCTGTGCGGGTGGCAGCTGTGGGGCTGAGCTCCTCACCGGGATGCGTGGAGCCACCCCACTGGTCTGGGCTGGGTGGTGATGGGAGGCTCCCTGCCTAAAGTAGTGCTGGAGAAAGGGATGGAGTTGGTGATCCTGTCCCGCAGACACAGTGGTTTCCCCAGTGATCACAGTGGAAAGCTGCGAAGCTAGAATAAATGAACAGAAAATGCTAAATGAACAGAAAAATGTAACCTTTGAGCGACTCGAGCTGAATCACGGTGGAAAACCGTATCACTGTGCGGCGGGAAGGTCACCAGTGAAGGGAAAAATTCCCATGTCCTTTCCCAAGGGTGGGATGTGGCCGATGGCAGCGGTGGCCCCATCGCTCACCAGAGAGACGGCTCCGGCCCTGGTATGGTCTCTGTCCCTGCCCGTGCCGGGCGGGAGGGTCGTTTCTAGAGCCCCGGCAGCGCCGTCGTCTCTGCCCTCACCCAGGGACTGAACCCGCTGCCGTTTTCCCCACCGAAGGAAGGTGTTTGGTTCACAAACGTGTCCTCTGGGTTTCTCTGCTGCTGTCCTCCTCCTCGTGTTCTGTGGTTTGGAGCATCTCCCCATCACACAAGGATCCTGCCTGGGCTCCCAGCGCTGGTGTCCCCCACAGCCACCGAGCCCGGGGCTCTGCTCAAAGCTGCAGCCACCAGCTCGGCTTTTCCCTCCTTTCCTTGGCCCAAACCAGAGCGATTCCAGGGCCATGGGGGTTTCCCTGGGCGTCGTGTGGCCCAGGGTAAGCTTTGGCTGGCAGTGGAGGGATGTGCTGCTGTTTTCATGCATTTCTGTCGCCTGCCAGGGCTGGTGCTGGTGCTAATAACGCTGGGGTTTATCCGGAGCAAATCTGAAAGCTGCGGTTAACGCCCCATCGCAGCCATTTCCTACATTTATAGCCATTTCCAGCAGCCAATTGCCTCTTTATTTCCTACCCATGTCCCTGCTGCTAGTGGCACCCCAGCAGGGACTTGTCCCACGAGCCAGCCCCGGCCCTTCCCTCGCCCCGCGACTGAGCGTGCCTTCCCCTGCGTGCCGGGCTGGTGCCTTAGGATCCCAGGCTGGGCTGGGCTGGAAGGGACCTTGAAGACTATCTAGTTCCAACCCCCTGCCATGGGCAGGGACACCTTCCCCCAGACCAGATTGCTCCCAGCCCCATCCAACCTGGCCTTGAACCCTGCCAGGGAGGGGGCAGCCCCAGCCCCTCTGGGCAACCTCTTCCAGTGCCTCACCACCCTCCCAGGGAAGAATTTCTTCCTAATTTCTCATCTAAATCTACCATCTTTCAGTCTGAAACTGTTACTCCTCGTCCTACCACTACACCCCCCTGGCAAAGAGTCCCTCCCCGCCTTTCCCATACACTCTGCTGCCCGCTGGCTCCTGGCTGCGCCCCCCAGACCACGGTCCCCACCCCAACACGCCCCCTTCAGCACAGCCCCTTGCACCAGACCCTCTCCCCAAATGAGGGCTCTCCTCACCGCTCCTCCAGCCCTTCCCTTCACCCTGTGTTTTCCTACGCTGCAAGCCGGGAAGGTTCATCAGTGCCTTTTGCTTTCTTGAAGACTTGTTCGTGATGACAGACTGGGTAGATTTGCTGTATATCGCCCCCAAAAACGCTGCCTTCCCCACCCCATTGCCCCGTGCTGACTGACCGAGGCGGCAGCACCCCTGAGGCTCTTCATTAACTGCTGAAGGTAAGAGGGGAAGCGACAGCATAAACCATTGGTGCCAAAAGCTCGTTATTCAATAGTTTATTGATTAAGCCCCAAAATATTTTTTATAACATCAGTGCAAAGTTGAAATGAAAAAAAAAAACCCATAACAATAAACCAAAGACATCCAAATACACGGAAATTTGAATATATTAACTCTATTTTAATACAAATATTTTAAATAGAGGGAAGAACAATAAATTACGAATCAGCACACATTCATTTGTTGTCGTGGAAAGGCAATTAGGCAATAATAGTTCCCTAGGAATGAGGTAGCAGTATTTTAAATATAACTGTATTCCACAGAACTACTCTATATAACTTAAAAATAAAACACCCCAATGCTGGCTTTTCCTTTTCATTTTGGGTCCCGAGTGAAGAAAAGCTTTCAACAGCCAGGACTTTTTGGTCTTGAATCTTTAGATTACGCAGTATAAATATAAGTTATTTAAATAAAACATCACAATAAATAAACTCCAGAAGTGTGATGCCAACGAGCACCCGTCAGACCCAAAGTTCTTCTACAGACTCTCCTGGTCTTCACTATTAATAACTTAAAAGCCCACTGACAATACAAAAGGCACATGGAAGGCAACGTCGACGGTTCTGGGTGGCGGCGAGGTGGCCCCCTTCCCTCCCGCCTTTCGCTCTCGGGGCTGCACTCCCCCGGCTCCCACCGCACAGAGCCATCCCCACCCCCCCACCCCGGGCTGCCGCAGCAACTCATTAGCGAAAAGCACCTCATTTCAGCCTAGATCTTGATCTCTTGAGGAAAAGAAGACGATTATGAAGAAGCGTCCCTTCATTGAGAGGAACAGGAAGCAGATAATTTGGTTTTGGTTTTGGTAGGTGCTGCAGAAGGAGGTGAGCGAGTTAAAAGCTCAGCTGTCTCGGCCACGGGTCCAGGCGTGATGCTGTGCTCCCCCTGGCTGGGCAAAGCCTCCCACCAGCCTTCCCGGGGGGGGGGGGGGGTCACAGCCCTCCCGGGGGGGTCACATCCCACCTCGGCCCGGCTGGAAGAGCGGCTGGGCTGCGAGGGAGCGCTAAGGGCAGCCTCGTCCAGGCGAGACCTCTCCTGCAGAGGTTGGGTCACGTCTAAGACGGACGGAAAGGTTGGGGGGTGCCAGGCGCCTGCCGGGGAGGGAACATGTCCAGCCACGGCTGAGCGATCCTGGGTGCCCGTCTGGGGTTGGGGGTCGTGTTGGGTTTAGGAGGGCTGGGGAAGTGCATGCGACAAGGAGCAAAAAAAAAACCAAAACAAAACAAACAAAAAAAAAACCCCAACTCTGCAAAAAACCCCTATTTTAGGAGGAGCCAGCAGTCAGATCCCTGGGCTCGGGGCTGGCGGCGGCAGCTCTTGCCGGAGCGGCGCCCGTCTCACTGGGCAGCCGACGTGGCCAGGCGCCTGTACATCCCCTGGGTGAAGTTCCCCAACTCCGGCAAGAAGTTGCGCAGGTAGATCTCGTTCTCGTTGCTCAGGGAGCAGGTCTGGGGAAGGAAAAGTGTAAAATACATTAGAGCTGACAGCAGGATTTCGCAGCTCAGCTGGCGGGGAGCCAGGCTACCAGCCCAAGCAGAGTTTTGTTTCCCTCCATGTAAATAATTCAGCAATTATTTCAGAGTTGTCCTCCATGTAAATTATTTCAGAGTCGTGAGGATGCTGCCCCAGGAGGCTGGGAATTTGTCCTTTGCGTGGGACAAGCATCCAGCCCCTGTGCCCAGCAGTGTGACCCCCATGGCCGCTTGGGCTGGACTGGCCGGGGCTGGTGGGGACAATTCACCCTCTTCCCGCAGAGAATTATTATTATTTTTATTAAGAATCATTATCCTGCAGCCCTGCGCAGGTCTGCGATGCCCAGGTCTGGCCCCGTGCAAGAAAACAGACACGGGTGCTTGGTCAGTCCTGTGGGGACCTCTGGGGAGGCGGCACTGACACGGGGCGGGCACGGGAGGACCCTGCTTACCGTCTTGTGGTGCAGGCTCTGCAGGTTGATGATGAACGGCTCGTAGTCTTTCTTGCACTTGGTGACTTTCATGAGCGCCGTAGCAGCCTGGCACAGCAGCTCCTGCTCCGAGAGCTGGAAACACGGGGAGGGGGGGAAACAACCTTAGAGCCACGTCGTTGATTTAAGGTTGATGCTACTTATCAAGGCGCCCAGGAGGGGTGGGAGATTTCACAGTGACTTCCTAAACTGCTTTCGTTTCACGGCTGTCAGCGCAGCCCCGTGCGGTGGCTCGGGCCCTGGGCTGCACCCAAAGGTTGGGGCTGGGGGAGCTGGGGGTTGGGGGGGTCAGGTCCTCGAGCCCTGCCCTCGCCCTGGTGCTCGAGCAGCTCTTGCTCAGTGACTAATAAAACTACTTCTGCTCCGTGGGCTGGGCGCGGTGGCGAGGAGGGCGACGGCTGCCTCTGTGTTTATCATAAACACGTTTTTTGTGCCTATCTCTCCATTGTCTTTTACCTTTCGGTCCGTGAAGGCGACCTGTGCCACTCGGGTGTCGTTGCAGGGGACCTGGAGAGGCGACACGAGGGAGATCTGTCGTTACGAGGCTGTCATTGTGAGACTCCGGTTATGAGACCGTTGTTATGAGACTGTCCCCAAGGAGCTGCCAGCTGCGCCCTCCCCCGGGACAGGGCGCTGTGTCCCTGTCCCTCTCCAGTGGGACACCCCGGGTGCTGCCACCACCCAGAGATGTCTTCCAGCAAATTGCTTCAAAACAGGCTCCCAGGAAAACGGGACCTGGGCTTGCACAGCACGTGCAAGCAGTTGTTTGGGAAGGGTCAGGAGGGTCCCTGGGTGCTCAGCACAAAGCAGGGACACCCCATCAGCTCACACAGCACCAGGCCACCATGTCCCCATCACTGAGCTGCCCTGGTCACACTGACACAGCTCTGTGTGTTGGATAGGGAGATTTGGGGGAGATTGGTTTGTTCCTCAACGATTTTTTTTGCTGCAATATGTGCCTAATATCAGGTGGAAAACTTCACCCTGCCCAACCCCAGCAGCCTCTTGTATCACCAAGCCAAGTGCTGAGCGCCCAAAGTCGAGGCTGAAATGGGCTGCGGTGCCCAAAGCATCAAGGATCATCGTCATCGTCAACAATGTTCCTCCGGTCCGCAAGCAAAGCAAAGCCAGGAGGCGTAGCGGCGTTTACCTGCACTCCTGAGTTGAGCTGTTGGATGCGGTGGGTGATCTCCGACAGCTTTAGTCTGGGCGAGGTAGTCGTCAGCGGTCTGGAATAAATGAGCTGGAGCAGGGAGAAGAGAGCGAAAGCAGCCTTCAGCAAGCGGAGCATCCTGTCGCCGCCGTCCGAGCGCTTCCCGTGCCGGCTGGGCTGGCTGGCCAGGGCCTCTCTGCCTCGCTGCTTGGCAGAGCACCATTTTTATAGTGTGAAGAAGGACCGGCATCTCCATTGACTACCAAATATAGGTGTCTTCCTGTGCTGATCAGGCGAGACGGTGGGAAGTGCCATTCGCCCCAAAGAAGGGCATTATGTAATGACGGGGAAGACTTTTTGCCTTCAACCAACGTTATCTGTTATTCAGCTACCATGCAGATTTTAATCACCTAATTGATAGATGAAGAGATAGCGGGATGAGAAGTTGAGAATTTCTCTTTGATGTCTGAGGATCTATTTACTATCGAGCGCGTTTGCAACGTGGAAAACCATGAACATGTGCACGACTTAACCACGCGCCTTGCAAGGCTCGAGCAAAGTCAAGCCGTGATCTTGCGGGCAGGGAGGCGTCTGCCGAAGCTTCCCTTGTCTCCATGATGGAAAAGACAAAGTGATGCAGAAGGACTGGCTGCAGGACATGCATGGCTGGACATCTGCCAGGCTCCTGCCCTGGATATCAACGTCTCATGGGCAACGACACGACCCCAGCAAGTGTCTGGTGGAATTTGGAGGCACCCACCTGCCCCGGGCCCACCACTGTGATGGGGTGTGGGTGGGAGCACCTGATGCCTGCCACTGCTTGCCAGGGCACCCTGACCGCTCCCTGATGGGGAGGACCTCTCCTCCCGCGTGGCCCCTTCTCCCCTGCGCTGGCCCCGAGGACACGCCAGGACCGCAGTGCCCTGTGCCGCAGTTTGGCCATCGCCGGTGGAAAAGGGCGTCCCGGGTGACGGCGGTGCCTCGGGGAGGGAAACGACACGTGGCCGCTGTCGGAGAGGAACAGCTGAACTGTGTGTCAGAAAAAAGTTCACGGCGTTTGGCCCTGTCAGCGGCTCAGGCAAGCTCAAGTAGCCAAAGTCAGATTTGAAAGAAAAGAAAACCTCAAAACTTCTATCAAGATGTTAAAGAGCTGCAAAGACAAAAAAAAAAAAATGCTCTTGCATGTAAAGGAAGAAGTAGCTGAGGGGGTTTTCTGGCGTGTGGGTGTGTGGGTTTTAGCTAGGACTTGCTCAGCTCTGTAGCACGTATCCCATCCTGCGAGGACAGCTCCTCCAGCGCCCGGCTTGGCACGGTGCCTTTCAGCCCCACACGGTGCCATGAGTGTGGGCCATGATGTCCCACACCATCCAATGCTGCCCTACACCATCCCATGCTGCCCTATACCATCTCATACCATCCCACACCATCCCACGCCATCCCACACCATCCCATGCTGCCTTACACCATCCCATGCCGTCCCACACCATCCCACGCCATCCCAGAGGACATCAGAAAACCAGCAGTAACTCAAGGATCCAAACCACGTCCTTGAGCAGAAGAGCAGTGACAAACTGCAATCATTTCTCATCGTGGCTGAACTGTGGTGTTGGTGGGAATTTTGTGGGGAAAAATGTTGACTTACAAAAATGGCTCATTTTTTCCCCAAATTCCTCAATGCCTCGTTCTAAGTGCTGCTGCAAGCACCGGTGAAGTGGCTCAGTGCCAGTGGCACCTCGTGGCTCTGCTCCCGCCAACCCCCCAAGCTGCCAGGCAGCCCTGTGGTGCTGCTGCCCCGTTTCAGGCAAAGCCCATCCAGGGGAGCCCCAGACTTCACCTCATACGTGGCCAAAGGCTTGAAAATCGTTATAAATTGTTAAATTCATCTAGAAAACGTAGAAACATTTACATTTAAAATTTAATTTTCAGGAAAGACAAGGTGTTGCGTAGCCCAAGGAAGCCCTGAACTTCCCGTGTCAAACAAACCCTTCCCATTTCAAAAACAAACCCTTCCTATTTCAGACAAACCCTTCCTATTTCACGGCATTCCTTTTTGTACTGGAAGATCTAACATTACAATGGCAGGGCTGGGCTGCAGCACCCCAGTTTCATTGCTTTTATTAGCCTGAAAATACTGGTTTTCCTGGGAAAAACGATGGCGATGATTCCCAATCCCTGAATGTCCTGAAAAACCAGAGGCAGATGGGAACCTGGGGGTTTCCCATCGCAGGAGGGAGGTGTAGGAGCTGGCATGGATCCAGGGCAGCATGGTATGGTGTGCGTGTGTCCGTCTGTCCCAACACCGGTGTCCCTGGGGCCCTGGAGCCAAGCTGATGGAGCGGGACGTACCCTGGCCCTGGGGAAGATGTCTGTGGTCCCAACTCGGTGCCCTGGCGTGGGATCCAGCAGCGGTGTGGTGGTCCTGGGGGCTGGGGGATCGCAGGGCCATGGGGGGGACTGCGGGGAGTGGGAGCCCCTTGGCTGGGAACACCCCGCATCTGCGAGCTCTGCGGGGAGAGCGGAGAGCGTGTGTCATGTCCCCTAAAGGCAGATAAAAATCATTCCCCCAAACTATCGACAGGGTGAACGTGAACCTGATGATGGGAAAAGCTGACACGTATCGATTTGGCTCGCGTGGGTGGGAAACGATAGCCAGAAAGCAGAGCCCAGTTCTGAGAAACAGCGTCGGGAGAGGGGATGGCAGCCCCTCGGGAGCGTCACGGACCCGAAGGGAACCGAAATTGCTCCTTCCGGGCAGCTTCGGCTGCGCTCAGTGTTAAACCCAGCGGCGACGGTGAAATAATATGGAAATTTCTGCCTGTGCGTCACCCCCAGCGCTGGGTGGGGACGGGGGTGTGCAGGGCTGGGACACCACATCCCTGAGAGCGCTGCTGCCAGCTGGGCTGGACGCAGGACCCCGGGCGTGTGAACCCAGGCTGAACTGGGTCTCCTCATCATGGAAGAACTGGGATTTGCTTCCAGAGGCAGAGCGCAGGTGGGTCCTGGAGGTCCAGCTGTTGGGGGGGAGCTGCGCCTGCCCTGCCCCCAGTGCTCTTCATGGCTGGTTTAAGCCACCCCAAGTTGGTTCTCAACCAACTCAGAAAAATGATCCCGGTGGTTAACTTAGGTGTTGTAGTTTTCCCCATTGGGTTCCTCTTGCCCCAATGTGGAGGAGAGGCTGGGAGGGCAACGGTGCACACCAGGCTGGCGCTGGTTGGGTCTTTCCATAGCTGCATCTCTGGAGGATGACACCAGAAACCAGAGGAACCAGCTGAAGAGACCCCCTCAGTGCAACTAAACCCAGAAATGTTGCTTTGTCCTGTGTCCAAAGCCGTGGCTTTGCTCTCTTTTTTTTCCAGCAGTGAAGCCAAGGCTGGCCATGATCGGCCACAATTGTCACACACCCGTGAAGAGCAGCAGGGTAGGCTGGGGCTGCGACCACCCCGGCTTTGTGGACACGGATGGAATCAACGGAAAACCATGGAAAGAAAGAGGCATGGCCGATGGTAAGTCAGGGTTACAGGGGCTGCAGCTCCCCTGTGGCAGCGTCCCCCTTCTCTTTCCTGGCTCCGTAGGAAATGGGGGGACTGCGGTCCATAATTGTAGACGGGCTGGATTTGTGCCTTTCCAGTTCAACAGGCAGTAGCTTTGTCTCAGCACGAGGAGCGGCCACATTTGGCCATCCCTAGCTTGGGATGGGGAGAGGACCCGGCCTGGCAGGCAGGGAAGGGCACCCGCTTCTCCCGGGCGATGCCCTGCGAGCGGCCGCCTTTTCTCCTCCCGCAGCCCCCCAGCACGCCCATTCCTGGCTGTTCCAGCGAAGGGAGGCAGCGGTGCCGCCTCCACACCTCTGCTTCAGCAGCCGAGGTCACCCCTACGGCAGGCCCGGCTGCACCGAGTTGTAGGTTTTGCGGCGGGACAGGACGGGACCATCACCCAAGAGCCAGCGGCAGAACTCACGAGGGCCAGCGGGTACTTTAATCGAGGGGACAGAAACAATGTCAGGTTTTTTTCCATCATTTTTGGGGGCCTGATTTTGGACAACCCTACTAATCACTGTCTGGTTTCCAATGCAATTCCAGCTTTGCATTTTTTCCAGGCCTTTTGCTCACATGTGCAGCTCTGTACTGTCAGAAGATGGTGGAGAATTTAAATAAAACATTTTATAACATGAAAAAAAACAACCAACCCAACCCAAATGTGGGTCATGGTGCAATGCCTAGCATCAGCACATGCAATATCTCTTGAATCAGCGGCTGAGTTTACAAATGGAGCGTTTCAGACCCCGAGCTGGGCCAGCACCTGGCGCTGGAGCCGACCTGCTCCCTTCAGCCGGCGCGGCTGGAGGCGAAGGCGCGCTGCAGCTGCAGCGATTCGCTTTTTTTTGCTGCATAAATCAAATTACACGGAGGAGGATGGAGCTGGAGGAAGGTGAATTTGCAAATTGCAGCACATTTCCCGAAGGTGTAACCTTGCAGTTAGAAGAGAATAAGTGCTGGCTCCTGGCAACCTGCCCCGGAGGGGGGGGAGGTAGTAAACAATCCGTCATACTGAGATAGATCAGAAACGATATTTAGTGTGACATTTAAATGCTAACAAAGATACACAGAGACATTAAATGATTAAGCTTTTGAAAGCATCATCTATTTTTATCGGTGTGGTTTGTGGTGTTTGTTTGTAGATAATCACATCTGTTTGGGTTTTTTTTTTTTTTATTTTTAGGGCATGCAAAAGCTTTTTGGCATGCAGGGGGAACACTGGACCTCCCCAGTTAGAAATCTACGGAAAAGTTGCTTGTGGGAATAGCAGGTTACGTGCTCTGTAAGGAACTTTTCTACTTCAGGCAGGTCAGAAAGTAGTTTTGGTTGGGGGGGAAAGAAAAAAACCCACCAAACACTTAAAAATATTCATCTTCTCTGCAGTTTTAAACACCCAAAGCACCCTGGGCCAAGCGTCTGTAAGCAGACAGCGGTGTTGTGCTGCGTAACAGCGACGGAAGTGTCAGAAAAATCAAAGTATTGGTTTTCCACTGCTAATATAAATTCCACTTAGAAACAAGACGGTTCAGACAGGGATGTCTTTAAGGTCTTTTGGTTTGTTTTTTTTTTTCCTAGTGAAAGTAGCTGCCACCTTGCTCACTAAGCGCAGATAAACCGAAAATGAGTGATGTTACTGAAGAAATGAGTGATGTGGCACAGAGGTGGGAGGGAAGCGATTTGCGTGCTGGAGCCCTTGGTCTGCTGCGGATTCCTGGCTCTAAAAGCACTCCCCAGGGCCAAGTCTGCTGTCAGAGCCAAACCCCTCGGAAGGGATTTACGCCCCCCCTGACCCTTTCCCCGGCCGACCTGCAGATGTGTGCCCGTACAGGCACGGGAGGCGTTGGATGCTCTCGGAGGAGAGCCTGGTGTGAAATCACCATCCCAGGACACTGCCTGGTTCTCGGCTCCTGAGCCCACTGTAGTCACGCCGACAGCTCAGTGCAACCACTGAAAACCAGTTGGAGTTGTCATTTTGGGTGCTTAGACCATGGCGTATCCGCAGGAGCGTCTGCGCCGGCCCCGCTCAGGCGTGCGCACGGGTGGCGGGTGCTGCGGAGCCGCTCTCCGGCGCTGGGGTGTCTCTGCTGGGAATCCACTTCAGCTCCAACCAACACGGCAAGTGGAGCCCGTTTCTTCACCGCCTCATCACCTATCCAATGAGTTACCGCAATAAAAGGGCCCGACTTGCCCCAAAGCGCCTCTGCGTACTTCTGTATAGACGGCGTTGAGGTTTGTGTAGCACCACGCAATGGCGACAACCCCTTCCCCCAGCACTCTGCTCCTCTCGCCCTCCACCCGCAGGGCACGGCCGCATGGGGAGGCCGACCCGTCCACCCGGGACCAGGTCGGTGGCAGCCAGTGGCCACGCGGGGAGGCAGGAAGCCACGGCGGAGCAGGGATCCCCTTGACGTGGTGCCGGGGGCGGCTGCCGGCACCCGTCTGCAGCAGCCCTGCTTCCTGTGGGTGCCGCCGGGGAGGGCGGCAGCAAAGCTCCGCCGCCCGTCGCAGCAGGGGCCCGGTTCTGTCCTCACGCTCCCCGAGGTGCCCACGAGCAGCAGAAGATCGTGGAACCATTTCCAAGTTTCTCCCGCACTTGATTCCCATGAGCACATTGTTTCCCGGTCCATACCAAAACCACGGGGCCGGTGGAGTCTCTTTTCCACGCTGAGGAACCAATGGATCATTCAAATGAAATCATTACGTGGATTATTTTTTGCCATTTTAATACAGACTCTTGGCACATGAGAGGTTAGTTTCCCACCACATTTTCTGCCTGGCAAAATCTTTTAATCCCCAAAATGCATGTGTGAGGATAAAGTCTGGGGAACAGAGAAGGGCTGATTTTAGGCAAAAATGTGCCCAAACTCCTTTCCAGAGGAACTGCAAACTATGGCTTTAAGTTGAAAGGAAAAAAAAAGCAGAGAATTCACAAAGGTTGCGGAGTTGCTTCTGAAAAGAAAGTAATTCTTCATGAGCTGGGATGTATGTGTCATGCTAAAATTAACAGGTAGCACAGGAAAATTTGAAAATTCAAAGTCAATTTTTTTCTGTTGATGCTATCTTTAAGAAAATTCCCCTTCAGGAAGTAGTACTAGAGTCAGTGAAGCTTCTTTTTTAAAACTGCAAACGTAATGCATGTTAGCAGCATTTTCCTTTGCCTTCCCCCCCCGCCCCACTCTGCCCCCCCCTCCGTTTGGTGTTAATTGCTTTTTCAGGGGATTGGTGAAAGAGCGTAATTGCTAGGAAGTCCCATTCATTCACTTATCTTTGAGTGGTTTCCCGATGACTGGGGCCACCCTGACTCTAGTGACTTGCAGTTTCAGAAAATTCAGGTGGAAACAATCCTTCGATCAACCCCTCCGTTGCTGGCATTACCCTTCCAGGCACCTCCTGCCGCGCAGCAGGGGGAAGAACATCGGCTGTTGAAGAACCGGACCCCAGGGTACTGCTGGGTTTTGTCTCTTTTGGTGCAGAGGCCCAGCCCCTTTCACAGGGGGGGAGGATTCAAGGCGAGGGGCTCAGCGGAGCCAGGCAGGAGCCGCAGGCTGACCCACGGGGGCCACAGGGTCCCACTCCACCCTCCCCCCAGGCAAAGGCCTCGGGCGCCTCCCGGGGCTGCCTCTGTCCGTGGTGCTTAACCGGCCCCGGGCCCTGCCTGCACTGCTGCCAGGTCTGCCTGCGCTCCTGACCACCCTCGCCTGCTTCAGCCCTCTAAATTCGTGACAAAGGGATTCCCGCAGCCCGAAGCACCAGGAAGACAGCAGGCAACGTCCTCAGCCTTGTTCCTCTTGCCAAGATGAACATCTTGATGTTACAGAGATTATTATTATTTTTCATGGTGGTTTAAAGATTTCTTCCTCCAAAATCGAGCTTTGGTCTGTCTGCTAAGGAGGTTTGGCCGATCACCACTGTCTGCACGGATTTCAAGAGCTGCAAGACCAAGCTTCTGCTTGTGGACTTGTTCCAGGCACCCAGAGTTCAAGGCAGAAGACGTGGTTCCTCCCTTACTCAGTTACAAAGAAACAGAGACCCAGAAATCGCATTCCTCAGGGCTGGCATGGCTTCAGAGGCAGCAAGCCACGCTGCTTAGGAACCCTGGTCTGAAATCTCAGGACTTGCGAGGATCAGGTCCTTCGCCTTTTGAAGCGTACCGTCCCTGCCGGCTTTCCTGAGGGGCAGGTTCCCTTTGGTCTGCATTCTGCAGGGCCAGCGGGGGTTGATGGATCAAGGAAAGGAGCTCCAGGAAGGGTTCTGAGTGGTGTGGGCGAGGCTCAGCATCCACACAAATTGACTCTCTAAGGCATTTTTGTATCATTTTCGCAGATCTTGATTGTATCTCATGGAGAATCAGAATATGACATAAGTCCCGTAAAGGTCATCATCTTAAAGCAGCAGAGCGGTAAATGACACTGAACAAAGAGAATATGGTTAAAATACACTTCTGTCATCCACTTGTTCACCTAGCTCGAGAGGTGACCTTCCTTTATTCTAAAGAAAGCTGTTACACTTTGTGAAGATCCCGCTCTCTTTGAAGCTTTTCTGAACTTTGTGCAGACTGGGTGGGAAGCTACGACCACGCCTTGGCTAGAGAGCTACAACTCAGTCCTGAACTTGCCCCAACACAGGGATGGAGAGCAAGCCCTATTCTATTGACAGAGCCGCAACTGTTCCAAGGAATCTGCAGCTGGATCTCCCCACCAGGACATACGCAAAGAATATCACATGTTTATTTTCACTTTTAAAGTGTAAAACGTATCTAAAAGGTGATGGCGTATTCATTTAAACTCTTCCCAATCATGGCGATTCTTAAACCCAAGCACAGAAGTATGTAGAAGTTTAAAAGTCTCATAGTTTCAGACTCTAGCTAAAATCATTACAAATCTTCAGTAGCATGTGACAGAAAGGAACCATGTTTTCAGCTGCCTTCATCTGAGCTCCACCGAGCTGGGCAGCTAAGCTAATACATAATTACTTGAAATTCTAATGAACGTAGGAGCCAAGGGAGCTGACGCTGCATTTCATGATCTCAGAGCACTGGTCAATGTTCTTCTTGATCCTGTAGAATGTTTCCACATATTCAGAACGGCCCAGAAGTTCAACAAAATCTTCGTCGTGAGTTATCACCAGAAGCTGAAAGTTACGCTGTTGTGAGCGGCTTTTTATTATCCTACAAAGAGATATTATTTAGCGTATGTTTGTCTAAATCACACTCTTGTTTGTAAATACATAGTACGAAAATCATTAACTATTGATAACGAATGACATGAACTGTCAAGCAATCTAATGCAGATTAGCAACTCTTTTACCCATACAAAAATGAATCCCAAATTATTTAAGAAATATTTTTCCTCTTTCAGATAAAGGAGAGGGAATCTAAAGCTACTGCTTTGCATGTATACTTGCAGATGCCAAAAAGATGTGCCAGCTTAAAATGTAATTCACTTCTGCCAACCACGATTAACATTTGAAAAATATCCATCTTTAAGCTTCACATGAAGAGATCACTTACTCCACCAGGGCGTGTGCCAGAGACTCTATGTTTTCTCGGTCGAGGTTGGTAGTGGGCTCATCTAGTGCCAATATGCCGCAGTTGAGACAGAACGTTTCTGCTAGAGCAAGGCGAATAATAAGAGAAGCAAGTACCTAAGGGGAAAAACACCACAACACCAAAATCTCAGTCTTCAAAGCGCTGCTGGAGGAACTACACGTAACACGCTGGTTTTAAGGGTGACCAGTTTACATAACAATGGGCTGACAGGTCACAAAATGACAGTGACTAATCACTTACTGAAAAACTATGTTAAAACTTCAAGTCTGAACTGAAAGATCCATTCTACAAAGTACTGTTGGAAAAATACCCTAGAATCAAACACTCAAAATTCAGGAGATACTGGAAGTGAGGGTTCCAGTCTGACGTAAGGATGCTACGACTTTGCCATCTGCTTTACACCTACACTCCACTCAGGCCCCACCCTAGTGCAGCAGGGATGGTGGAAATTTGCTCGTGTATCGCTCAGTTTGAGTTACCAAACTCCTTGATTACTTACTAAAAGTGATGACAGCAGGATTTACCACCTTACCTGTTAGTTTTGTATTAACATGCCTCATCATATTGTTATTAGATCTCCTGAACTAGTGAAAATTACAGAACACTCGATGGAAACTGTGCTGCCAAAAATACTTTCCAATTATCACGACTGCTGGCATCACAGTTCATGATCAAAGAAGAATTCTCAGAATATAAGCTAAGAAACTGTGAACAAGTTTCACTCTCATTTACATAGGACTCTAACGTAACATCCTAGACTGCTTTAGGAGAGGACACATTTTTTGCCTATACTGCTGTTTTATCAGACTTGGATTTCCCCCCAAATTAGTATGGAATTTTCAAAACAAAGTACACACCTACACTCAGGTGGGAATTAATTTGACAGCATTTTTCATATTCAAGCAACAATAGAGCATTCACCTTCTCATGAGTCTCTTGCTGTGTGCCCTTAGAAACATGGTGTATCTTTTTGTTCCCTTCCTTGATTTCATTTTCTATTACTGTCTGTACCATCTGGTCGTGCAAAAGGCCCGGCTGCCAATGAAACCCCGCTGAAGCAAGCAGCACAGTGGGAACTGCTGCTCTGGAGGTCAGGAAGCAGGCAGGTTGTTACTTCAGAGAACGGCAATTCTTCCTCAACTTCAGAGGGCTAAATCTGTTGCCATCACAGCCCTTTCAGCTACTGCAGAAGAACAGGAGCCAGAAAGCTCCAGCTCCCACTGTCCAGGAGGAAGAAGAATGCATCTCCCTCGGACATTTGCAGTGCCCTCTGGCTGGGTTGTCACTGGCACCTTGCATAGAGCCTTAAGTGTCGGGAGAGCTCTCCTGGGCTCTCCTTTCCAGTGCAGCAGGCACAAGGGATGGGCAGGAAGAGTTCCAGCAGGGAAGAAGTAAGAGCAGCCCAGGCTGCGTTTTTGTCCCTTTCTACTACCTCTGCATTTGGGAAGGCGGCTTGTTCTGGTGGAAAGGGTTCATCTAAGGAAGCAGCAGGTTTCCTGCTGTAATACTGCAGGTAGCTTTGGTTGCCCAAGCTGCATAACCAACATGCCAAGGGTTATGGCTACAAGTATAATGTTCTTTTTCCACACCTCAGTTATTTATTTTTTTTTTTAAAAAAAAAAAACAAACAAACAAACAAATGGTGATTTTGGAGGCAGACGAACAAGGCGGGTTCTTTTCTCTTGCTCGGGAATATTTTAGATGTTCTGTCACAACATAACAGAGATGGAAACAACAGCTCTTGAGCCCCAATGTGTGGAAGAGGTGTGGTTAACCATGATGAACCTCTGATCGCTGGTACTGCCCAGGCAGGTGTGACATCAGCCCACTCGGTCAGCGTGTGTTATTAAAGCACCGAGGCAGCCAAATGGCTGGACTGCGGAGCCGAGAGCTGACCCAGCTAGGACAGGATGAAAGGCAGCGCCTGGAAGCATGGCATGGTGTGATACGTGGTGACACGAACTGAAAGGTGACATTCAGCAGCAGGGGAGAGTAGTGTAACTTGGAGAAAAAGAGGTCTTACCCCACTTGGAGAAAGACACAGAAAAGACCGAGGGCCAGTCCTCAGGAAGGAAAAATTCTGGGAGCAAGTCAACAGACCTAAAGCTATGGGAAGCTCAGTGGTAACCAGCAAGAGACAGACTGGGAGGGTTTGAAATGAGGAGAGGGAGAAGTTGAACCCTTCACTCTTGCAGTGACTTAAGACTGGTCCCCAACCGAAGCAATGGATTTTGGCACCCCAAAAGAGGGTTCAGATGTTCAGAATCACGTGTGGCACACTGTCAGCAACATCCAGACACAGGGAAGGAGAGTTGTGCAGAATTCTGAACTAGAGTTGGAGCCACCCGTTCTTCAGGGTCGCCTCAGAACGCATTACTCTTCCGCATTCACCTGAGGCAGTTTTCAGGATCTCGTTTACTGCAAACTAAAAATAAAAAGCTATTACCTTCTGCCCAGCACTGCATCTTCCTCGCATATCCAGTGCCGTGTCTCCCTTTATCATTACTACTCTATAATTGTAACTTCTTCTTTTATCAGAGGCGGAGACGTTCTCGTCTGCATCAGAACGTATTTCTATGTATTCAATATCTGAAAATGGGAAGGAGACAGTTTTTATACTATTAAAAACTTAAAAATACCATAGGATTAACAGGAGTTGAGATGTATAATAGGCAGTAACCACAAAAATTGTAATCAGAACTCTGACTAATAGATACATCTTTGAAACTGATTTTTCCAAAACTGAAAGAATGAACTCATGCAGTTCCCCTGTGTCAAGGAAACCTTTACCTTTGGAAAACATGGAAAAGAGAAAATTAACTCTACTGATCCTGTAACTTACTACATAAAGTGTAGTAAAAGGATTATAGTGGTGAACAACAGATGTAGCCTTTAGAATGGAACCAACTATTTTCAGATCCTGGATTTTCAATATTTTGAACACTTTTCTGGATGCAGTGCTCAATATCAAATGGATACATATAGACAAAAACTACAAAAAATTACATACCTTGTCCTCTGTAGGTGCTCCGCCAAAGGTCACGAATTATTTTGTTGATTTCCTCCATCTTCATGCTATGAAATGTCATTATTGCTCTAAAGAAGAATAACAAAAAATGCAAATTGTTATAGGTGAACCGCTACAGACTGCAAGGGCTTTAAGGAAGGCAGCAGCTCCCTTTCCATTCCCTAAATACTTCTACTAAAAATATAATAAATACTAGTTCCTTTCGAATGCAGAAGTATCTAAAGACTAACCACACTCTATTGCATGAACAATTCTCCTCTCACACACAGCTCACTCTCAAGAAGTAGGAGACTAATGAAGACAAAATGATCTGCAGTCACTCAGAGAACAATTTTTACCTGACTTTGAGAGATTTGTAATTTATGTGTGAGCTGTATATTCAGACTGACACCAGGAATGTGAACCTGATGTTAAAACAGCAGTGGTGTCACTTGCTGGCACGGTCCCCCAACAATGCAAATAACTGGGTCTCAGTAGGAAAGCAAAGCCTGTGAAGTTTTCCTCAGAGAAGAGAATTCTTATCAAGAATATAATTTATAATTACCCAAACTGATGCTATGACTAGAGCTCCCTCTCCTTCAGCAGCAAGAGTTACATAGGATGTCATTCACAACTTCCAATTTAATTTCCCTGGTTAACATGTCAACACGACCTCAATAATAGATGATTCCTTACAATAAAAAGCATTCGAGAAAGGACAGGATGCTGCATTTCTAACTTGTTTTTTTAAAGAAAAAGTAGTCTGTAATGAAAAAAATGCTTGCTCAATTTATTGTGATGTCATCTTTAAAAAAAAAAAAAAAAAGGTAAATAAAACGCAATTCTGAAATGGACTTTTGCATACACTTTTCCTACCTCCCTCCTTAAAGGAATTATCTCCACCTGTTCTGGGGAATAAGTATCAACTCTAATAGGATTTGTTAAGTCTGAAGAAAGAAGACAGTGTTTTCAACTGTTTACTTAATTAAACCTGAGAATGCATTCCTCAGCAATATTTATCATAAACCTCTAAATATTAAGTCAATAAAGATCAGCTGATAGGACAGAACGCCCAAATGTTGGTCTTCCCAGCTACAGATATGGCTTTCAATCTCTGGCCATTAAAGTTAACATTTCGTCTCACCGATTTTTCAGGCGATTACCAAAAAGTGATGCTTATCTATTTTTCTTGAAATTACAAGACTGATTTCCTGTTTTGCCTTAAACAGAAACAATAGATGATTTGATACCGTACAAGAAGGTTCTGAATTCTAAAAGGGAAATTCTTGGAGTGCATTTCCATTTAAGCTGAAAGGGAAGAATTTATACTTGAACAATTCAGATCTTCACAAAATAAATTCTGCATTAACTTACATTCTAATATTATGTTTAACTTTACTTAGGTACATGACGTCATTAAAACTGCTTAAAACAGGGTTCCTCTAGACTATCTTTTCAACCTGGAAAGTTCTCATCTATTTAGTTTCTCTTCTTGACTGTTATGCTGTACCCTCAACCACGTTACTGCTCTTCTGTGCTCCTTCTCCTGGCACTCCTAGACCCTTTTTCAAACAGGAGACCAAAATTCCATACTACATTCAAGACACGGATATACTGGGAATTCTTTTTAGTTCCTAATATTCAACTTATCTTTCTGTCACTGAGCAACAGTTTCCTATGTCCTGAAACGTATCCACTGACTGCAAGATCCTTCCATTGTCCATCAAGCTGCAACAGCTCATTGCAATGCCACCATTGTCACGGAACACACAGGGGTTTTAGGAAGTTATATGTTTTACTTTGCCTAAGTTTACAAATTTTGAGATGCTGTTTTTGGCCAGTCAGTCCAAGACTAGAAAACAAGCTTCCAGAGGAAGCAGAAACAATCACAAAGTTTCCTAGGCTTCCCATCAAATGCAAGAGAAGTTCCTTTTGATCTTGCCTTCTCTAACATAGGCACACAACCACCTACACTGGGGAAGGGGAAAACACATGTCTATATTGTAATATTCTTTAAAGAAAAGACAATTGTTTACTTGAGAAGATCATGGGGAACAAGAAAGCTACCTGGCATATCTTACTCATGGTAAGGTATCAATGCTAAAATACGCTGCTACAGAAATGAAAGCAGTATGAGAGACTACGCAAGGAAGACCTGGGGTGATAATGAAGGATTTAAACAACAGATTTCACTTTTCCTAGACTTGTACCATGGAGTTTATGTATTTTCAGATAACATGTGAGACAGACTTGTGAGAAACATCCTCCCAATTACCCACTGCATATCCTGTAACACTCTCCTCCACTTCCCTCAAAACCAAACCCCACCAAAATCACGGGAAGAAAGGAAAACGATCAGCAATTTTGGGAGACACACCTACAAAAGCTTCCTACAGACACCTTCAAGTGGAAAAAAAAAAAAAGGCTACAGAGGAATAGGGACAGAGGAACAGCCTGCGGCTGTTTTCATACAACATCCAAAGTTGAACGTGTTTATTGTCAGGACATTCTCTAACCACCACAGCAGATTACTTCAGGCCAAGAATTCAGCACAGAAGGCTCAGGTGGGTGAGGTGTTGGGTTCACTCACTATTGTCTCTCTCAACTTGGAAATGCTGCATTGAAAATATGAGTCCTAACACGTACAACCAGAACTCAGAAATGGTCCTACAGAGAACTGGGAATAAAATTATCATGCTCACTGGACGCACCTATGAGTACATTAAACTCTAATTATTACCACCAATGCATTCACTGTATATGTATTATACACATTAACTTACAAATTTCCTACATCCGACCAATCCTGTGCAGTTTGTAGTATATTTTCACCAATTTACTTAAAAAGGTGTACCTTGTTACCTTACATTAATGTTTAAATGCCGGATTTTATAAAGAGAAATAATTATACATCTCAAAGAATGATATCAGTTTAATATTTCTAAGTTACCCCCAGAAGTCTGAAATTGAAAGCTGCTTTTGCATCAAGGTTATCAATAACAATAAAGCCTAAACCATTTCAGAGTTACCCTGATACGGCAATACTTACTTATCCAGAGCCTTGTAGTAAAGGTCCAGATCTTTGTTCACTAGCTCTGTTGTTCTCATAACGATCATCATCTCCCTGTATTTTTCCTCGGCATCTTTGAATTGTGACTCTCGAAGTTCCTTTTTAAACCGAACGATCTCTTCCTCAAATCCACGTTGTCGGCCAAGTGCAACATGATGGTTTCTTTTCAGAGATTCTATTTTCTCCTCTAAATGTTTTTGTTCACTGTGAAACCATAATGGATATACAAGTCTTTTGTATTTAGTGTGTCACAATTTTGTAATCAGGGTTCTAATTTTGAGTTTACGCTAGACAGTAGCTCATTATATTGTAACTGCTACAGACTTTATTACAATTACAGTAGTAACGTCACTGAAATTAAGGCGTTATTGAAATAAAAATATTTTTAAGTTTGCTAAGAAGACATTCAAATCACTATTCTGAGTGGGAGAAGCAAGTTATCAAGTTCGAATGCCAAACTGCTATATGTAGAAACATACAAAATAATTAATTTCACAGGTGGAATTAAATTGGGATAGTGAGCAAAATAAGATTAATTAATTGGGTAACTTCTAGAAAGTTCAAGAAACAGTTCACACCTAAGAACCAGCATAGGGCTAATTCCTTTTCAAACGTGTTTATTATCTAAGCAATTTAATATTAAACTACTGAAGTCAATACAAAATTCGCTGCTGAGACCTAAGTGAGGAGACTGAAATCGAAAACCAAATACTCTCATCCAGAGACATGAATTACTTTTTAAATGTGGATTTAGCAGTGGAAGTCATTAAAAAATGGAGTAGGTAGAACAGGTGTGGGCACACGTGTACACGTATGCACTTCTAGCCAGAAGCACTACACAATTTCACCGACTCATTCATGTCGTCGTCATGGGAATGTTACGAGTTTGAAGGAGGAAGTGGTCTGCGTGAATGGGGGGAAAGGTGGACCAGGCAACACACCAAAACCACAGTGAATATTACAGTCAGATAGGCGGTGAATCCTTGTGCAAAACATGCTGCTCTGTTTCGAAGAGGCTTACTTTTTCATTTGCGGGACTTTCATTTCTCCCATCTCCTTCACAAGTTGCTTTATTTTGTCTTCAACGTCTCGCAGCTCTTCATTCCGTTTCCTCAAAGTGAGATTATCCTCTAGCCACCTTTCCTGTATCTATCTCCACAGAAAGGAGGAAGTTGTGTAATGTTTCTGTATATTGATTCTTAATTACAACACAACTCTGAAACATGCCACAAGCATAAAATAATTGACGACGAAAATTACCACAGCGAGAACTTATCTTGTGCTAGAAATAGGGTATAATGGAAACCAGCAGTATTATTTTGTACTTCAATCTGAAATAATACTGACAGTATTTACTGTCGCAGGTGAACACAAGAGCGATCCTGTGTGTGAATATCAATCAATGTTTCAAACAGGGCAAGTGATTTAGGATGAGATTTAACAAGGTGCCCCATCTCAGTTCTACAACTTAGACAGCAAGCGGTGGGGCAGAATGAGGAAAGACATCTTTCTTCTAAAGAGTGTAAACGGTATTTGAAATGCATACACAAGAATTTAAAGCACACAACAAAATCTGGAGTAACTAGCAACTTTCGGTACCTGCAACAGAACCACCTTACAGCTGTCTTGCTCTCCCCACAAAGATACTTTTGAAAATGCTGGCTATTATCCCAACAGACTTAACCCTTTTGGAAATACCACAAAATGACAGAGATTAAGTTTCCTAAAACACATCTGCTTTTGCATATACAAATCTCAAGACTTTTTTCAGCCTAGTGCATGTGAAGCAGGTATTCTGACTAACAACTGATTAAGTAAAATTAGGAGGAGACAAACTTTGCACCACTACAGACCTAGGCAGCTTTAAACCAAAACCAGAAATTATTTCAACAATGCAAAATATACTTTACTGTAAAACAACGCATCTACCTTTTGAGTGTCAATATCTTGTCGAATCATTTCCATCTCTTTACTTATTTTTTCCTTCTGTTTCTCACAGGCAGCTAACTGAGAATTTACTTCATCAAGTTCAGACTCCTTTTGCTAAAGAAATAAAATGATATACAATTTATATTCAAAAGTGCTTTTAATGTCAACTTTTTACTGACTGGTTTTCACATTACCTTTTTATAGTCGTCTTTTCCTTGTTGAATATAGTTTTCAATTTCTTTCACATACTTGTTTATATCTTTAACTTTCTCTTTTATGCCATTTATCTGCAGGGAAAAGATTTCAAATGAACTGTAGTCTTATGTCCAAGAACTGATGCACTCTGTATCAGATACTTGATAACACCACCGTCAAAGTACAATTCCTTACCACAACTCCCTTCCATTTACTAACAAAGCCTTCAGCTTTTGAAATCCAGATGCTCCTTATTACCATGAAAACGCCTTCCAAAACAAATGGTAAATCACTCATTTGTGCTCACACCAGAGGGCCACTTCACCTGAGAAAAACAGCTTTGGCTCTTGGCAAAGACAAGTTACATCATCATTGCTACTCCTCTTAGATCTATTAGGAAGCGCTTTTTAAAACCACTGGTCACTAAATATTGCCAAATGGCCCTAGAAGCCTTTCGGCAAGACTGCCAAAGGTTACTTACAGCTGAGCTCATCTCCTGACTTAGCTATGTTCCTTTTCTGCCCGAAAAGCTCTGCCAATCTAAAACATTTGCTGGAGTCACTGCTGCTTCCTAAAAGCAAACTCATTACCGTGGCTTCCATCCACACCCAAAAACCAACACAGAAACCTCTCTCCCAGCTATGCCAAAAGCAAACCAACCTTCTCTTGTGTTTCTTTATTACTTGCAGTCCTTTTATTAATTAAATCCTCCTTCTCCTGCTGCAGTTTTTCTAAAGTTGCATCCAAAGGAAATACCTGTTCTTCTGCTTCCTGAAAAGTAGTTGGAGAAAGTCCTTTTTATTTTTCTCATTCTGTTGAAGATCAGTAATTTTCCAAGTATTAAAAAAAGGGTGTGTGGTTACTTTGGGTTTTTTGGGTGTGTTTAAAAAAAAAAGATGTGAAAATACGTATTAATAAAGTTCTGGAAACTGCCAAAGATATGCAACAGCAGCACAGGACAAACATTTAAAAATACATCTTATTTGCTAGGATTACAGGCAATATTAAATATAACAAGATTATTATTTTTTTCCCAGGACAACAAAGCTAAGTGCTAAATAGTTAAGAGTATTTCCTACCTTGATCTCTCTGCATAAGGACTGAACCTCGGTGGTTAATTCCACTGTTTGCTCCTCCAGTTGCCGACGACGCTGCATGTTGCTGGAAATCTGAAGTTTCTCTGCTTTAAGCTCATTAACTGTACTCTTCAGCTGCTGAATCTGATTTTGCTGGTCTTGCTTGCGTTTTTGATTTAACTCAATTTTACCAGTAACTGGGATGAAAACAGAGAGTGAAACAGTCAATTTGTTATTAAAAACATTTATTGTCTTCCTTATGAAAATTTAACTCTAAATTAAGCTAGTATGATCCCCCCAAAAATCAAACCAACAAACTATTAGAACGCAGCTATTTCAGAATGTAAAATAAGTAAACTAACATTTTAATGGCAGGAAGTTTGGAACAGTGATTTCAATACAAAAATGAAATACTAGTTTTATTTGACCTACCTGTATCCCACAAGTGTTTTTTCTCTTGTTTTTCATGGCTTACTTGTAGAACAGTTCTACTTAAATCGACCCCTAGCAGCTTAGCCTCCTGCTGAGCAATTCTTCGTTCAACATCCCTAATATCCGTCTGAAAGTATGAGGAAAAGGACTATTACTATTGTATTACTATTTAACAACGTATTTTTCATCTTTGGCACACAGGAACAAGCTTGGGGCTTGATGCACGCATGACTCGAGACCTCCAAATTGATCCCCTCTGCTGGAGCAGTATCACCTCATTAGCAGTAAGGTTATGTCAGCCCACGGGCTGCTGGAAAACGGAATTCCTAATTGTGAGAAGAAATCAGTCAGTGCAGATTGGGGGGGGGGGGGGGGGGCTCTTGACAGCCCCAGGCTCCCTCGAACAGTGACCTGTGCCAGCTGCCCCTGCAATGACAGAGCTGCTGGAGCCCCCGGAGCTGCTGCCATCTCCCACCTGTGAAATGCTCTCAGGCCTCTGCCTGGCCCCAGGTTCTCTGCATAACTGTCCCTCTCGTGGTTCTCAGTCAAGCAAAGATTTTGTGTTGGTACTAAAGGCACGAAGACCATTGAAAACAGTCTCTTACGTCACAACAATAAGTGCAGCGCAGCCATTCCCCTTTTCCACACACCCAGACGGCACAGAACAAGGAAGCACGTGCGACAAGATTTTGGAAAGTTCGCAGAGTAGATGCTGAGAATACACTGAACTGTAACGACTGTGAGGACTGAAAACCACTCTGGTATACTTGTGGTCATGCTCAAGTTGTGGATGATACCCCTTTTCCCAGTTACTACAGCACAGAATTGTATCAGAACTCTGGGGACTCTGGTCCTCAAAGAAAAAATCATTACATAAACTCCAAGTTTTATTAGTACCAGGATCACCTATGTTATGCTTGAAAAGTCTTGAGACCTCAAAGCTTTGTCATATTACAGAAAAACTACATATTCAAACGCTAGCAAGTAAGCACTATTTTATATATTAAAGGAAATGACCAAAGCATACCTGGTACCTTTCCATTAGTGTTATATCCTGTAAACGTGCCTTGGCACCGTTTTCCTGAGACAAAGCTGTCTGCAAAAGCGATTCCTGTTCTTCTATCTCACCCTTCAGGCCCGTTAAATCCCTGTTTGCATTCTGTATCTTGTTCCTCAAGTCTGGTATGTCCTTGTCTTGGAGTTCAACTACAGTTCGCCTTAAATAAGTAAAATACGAATCCGTAAAATTTCCTTTGTCAAAACCAGCAGCATAAGTTCAAGGCATTCAATATCACAACATCTGTGATATGATTTAATAGTGGGAGACTAAATTTAGCCCAAATAGTCTCCCTTAACCTTGTCCATGTTCGATTCAGCTTATGTGGTATACCCAGCTAAGGTAATGCATCCCTCATTTTAGACAGGAGGGATGAAACAAACAAGCAAAGTCTCTTTTGGATTTTAACTTCATGACAGCAAGTGCCATGAGAGGGTCTAAATCCACTGTGCAAGAGTGCCCTCTTGTGAAGGAAAGCTCTGCCCTCTAACGTGTATTCTCCAAACTCAGAACGGTCTGCAAATTTCTGGAGAACAGGGTCTCTTCGCCTACTGCCGGGAAACCTGCATACTCTACTCTCACCTTAAATGCTCTTTATATGCCGAGAGGAAAAAAAATCAGGACTCTGACAAAACCTCTTTAGGGCTAGTGTTACTTGTTTATGTTCTGGAGGGAGGCAACAGGAAGAGAAAAGGGAGGCAACAACAAAACAGCCTTTTTAAAGCTTTACATAGCTTTAAAAATACAAACTAATTCAGCCTGGAAACTGGAAGATATTGGAGGCACGTTTTCAGACCTTGTTAATACACTTTGTATTACCTTGCAAATTAAAAAAAAAAACACACCCAAACAAATCAAACAACATAAAAAGGTTTTTTAAATAACTACAATAAATAAATTCAGCCCAATCTAATAGGGGTTATCGATATCAGAGACAGAGATGCAGTCTCAAACGATGGAACTACACATGACTGAACCTCAAGGCACCATAAATGGCATTGGGAATCCACTACAAACCCAGCAATGCCTTTCTAGAACGTCGTAATTCACACAAAACTGCCAGCAACAAAAGGTACAGTTAAAGGAGATACAAATCAAGATATTATTAAAGGGTGTTTAACATAGGTTCAGTTCCCTTACTGTCATTTCAGCATTTTTTAAGAAACATATTTAAGGTGACACAGTATGAAAAACATTTCAGTAGCAACAAAAACAGCCTGTCCATTTTAAATTACAATGATAAATAACAAGGAGGGGAACTGTGCCTGTAGAGTGTAAATAATCAGCAGAAAAGTAAGTCTATAACCACTTTTTCTGCCTCGCTCTTATGAGAAGGACCGAAGGACCAGAAATACCAAAAATATAAAATAGTTTAATATTAAAGTCCAAACGGGCAGATACTAGCAAAATAGTTATCTCGGCAATGAGATTTTTTTAACGAATTAACTAGCCCTAAAGCAAAGCCTCCTTGATGTCTGAGTAATATTTAATTATCAAAACCCAAGCATTTGAAAGACAGCGGCTTGCAACAATCCAGTTTGCCAAGTACTTTACCTAAGGGGTTTAAGACTCATCATTTCATCACGTTTTTTCTCTTTTCTTTTAAGCTCAGACTCCGTTGACTTCAGTTTGTCAGGCGCAAGGCGCAGCTTAGACTGCAGGTCACTGATGACATCTTGCAGTTCGGTCTCTGTTTGAAAAACCCTCTGGCAAACTGGACAACACGACTGGTTCTCCTCTGTCAGCTGTGTAATGAACTGCGAGTAAACTGCCGTGGCTCCAGCAAGCACAGCTGGTTTAAAAAGAAACAAAAGACTTTGTGGTGAATAAACAGCACATCATCAGCTCTAAACTGGGCACCTACCATAAAGGAAGACAAAATTATAACCCACAAAGGTAGGAAACCGAATCGGCCCTAAGTGACCTGGTCTGAATTCGACGCTGGCCCTGCTTTCAGCAGGGTGCCCTAAATCACCTCCTCCAGCCCTCATCAACCTCAACCACGCTATGGGTCCCTTTTATCAGCCCTGCAGTCAGCAGCAGGCCCTACGGGCCAAGCCCACCCCAAGCGGCTGCTTCCGTAAGGGCTTCACCCCCGGCCGACCCATGCACCCAAACGTTTCCTTGGCTTCGAGAAGGTCGTGATCTACACAGGCACCAAGCCAGGGAGTACTTCATCTACAGGAATAAGAGAATTAACTGAAAGAATTAAAACAACTGATCCTGCCTAGGTGTAAAAAAGACTTAGTAGCAGAGATAAGGAAAATTGATCGAGCAACACTCTCCCTCCAGTCAGTTCCTGTGCCTATTGTCTGTCCTGCAAAAGGGACTGACTGTCTCGGTATCTGTGGCCTACATTTAAAACAAGCTTTAGGGAAAAAAGTAGAGCTATACATGAGTTTACCTCGCTGTTTTGAGCTTTTTTCAATTTCATCTTGGAGTCTGTTCAGGTCACTGTCAAAATCTTGGCTTCCACAAACATCAAAAAGTTTTGCTTCGTGAAGGGACAATTGTGCTTCTTTTTTTTTTAGCTCATTGCTGACATAAGTTCTATGATATTCTACCGAGGCCAGCCGTTTGCTGAAACATCAATGCGTATGCTCTTGTATTACAAAAACCCAAAGATTTCAAAGCAAAAGCAAAACCACGGGAAGTTAATCTGAAATCGATACTACAGAGCTGTTCACTGGTTCGTTAATGATTTTTCAGGAAGTCTATAGCATCAACTTTTTATTAATCTAAGCGCAGCACAAAGTGCTTCATTTTAATTCCGTTTTGCTTTCTAGATGCTTACTGATAAGAAACTAATTTCTAACGACAGCCATACAAAACTTTATAGAATAATACAGTATCAACTTTCTTCCCCTTCAGCAGTACTGTCCATGAGATATTACTGAGCCTCTTAAGCAAAGAACGTTAGCATCCTTCTATTCATGTTCCATGCTTTTGAATTATTCAATAGTCTTTATACTTAAGACGTTGGGTTTTTGTTCTGTGGAAGTTTTATGTGTATCACTGCATCGTGTGCTGGTGTGACCTACTCCTAATAAATTATTTTGTATAATCACATGAAATCAGGAACAGTAACCACACATGAACTCCTGATAGAGTCACCAACCACCATGTGACTTACAAGGATGTCACAAGACCAGCAATTCCCACTCCCCAAGCACATTCATTCACCTGGGATCAGCACAAACAATTAAGGATGTTCCAAAACAGCATTTTGCTATCTGCTTTTAGTGCTCCCTTTGACACCCCACAAACGCTGTGGTTTCATCACCTAGCACAACCTGCATCACCTACACATCACACAAATTCTGCAGGATGCTTTCTTTGATTTTGCAGATACCCAAATAAATAACAACGAATTAAAGTAACGAGTATGTTAAGCGTATTAAACTTTCCAACTTTAAATTCATAATTACATAAATACTTATGGAGACATAATCAATTAAAATTAATACCTACTTAAGATCAGCAAGACTATCCCTTGTCTGATTAATCTTTCTATTTTTATCATGAAGCCAGTCTTCAAGTTGCTTTTTATTTGGAAAGTATCCCAACAGTGATGTCAGTTCATCAGAATGTCTTGATTTGACTCTTCTAATCTGCTCTTCTTTGTCTGCCTGAGGAATCAAAGCATTTTCAATTATTTTTTTCAGTTTAAGTCACTCAATGCACTCATGGAGTCAATGGCTTCTACAAAGTCAGAAACTTTACATCTGACTGTTGATAAACACCCAAACCCCACACAAATCTTGAAGGGATTGCGTTACTTTCATGTCCCTCTCTTATGAGATGATGATAGAGAAATTACTTTGTCTTTCTTCAGCATCTCCATTTGGGTAATTGTCATGGTATGTAGATTCAACTGCTCCATCTCTTGGTCCAGCTTCCTAAGGGCTTTGTCCAGGTTTATTTTCTCATTTTGCAGAGTTTGTACTTCCAGTTCGAGTGCTTCTACACTGCTGCTCCTCTCAGCCTTCTCCAGCTCATGCTCCTAAACAAAAAATAAAAGCCCAGGAGACTTAAATAATTACACTAATCAATAAAATCCTAACTAAAGGGAACAGAAGCAAGCTCCTAAGCTGCCCGGCAGCAATGTCATTACCCGTCACAGGAATGACACATACAGGATTTGTAAAGAACACACGAAAAAGTGCACAAAAGTTGCGATGCTGGCGTGGGGAAAACCCACCACAGATTTAGTTTGATTCTCTGTATTTCAGCATCTACTGGACACTAAATTTGGAATTATCCTAGTGCAGAAGCTAGAAGAAACACTGTCAAGCACTTAATCCACACACACTAGCAAGCTTAAAACACCTGGCTCCAAAGGCATAACCAGCTGTTCAGCTGGGACATAAAATGCCCATAACTTTATAATACTCCATCAGATAAACCGCTCATAACCAACTAGTCCATCTCACAGACAAGTTGTCTAGAAAAATGTAGGCAGTGTAGCACTTCAGATGATATTTTCCTGGCCCAATAATTTAAGACCCACTGATCTCATGGTACCAGCAGCTGTGGCGATCACCCTGTTTACAACTCGCCGAGCAGCAGCAGTGTATTCTACGCACGCACTGGTCAAAACCAAAGAGAGAACAGTCCCTGCCCCAAAGGGCGCATCATCGAAACAGACAAAGCATAGAGAGGGCGTTTAAAAGGGCAAAAATGCAGCAGATGGAGTAAACATCAAGGGGTTGGTTTGTTTTTAATGCTAAAGCCAAAAAATTTTTACTTCAAACTTCTGTAAATTTTTCAATTACGTTAACCTACCGTCTCGACAATCTCCTGATCCAACTCCAGAATTCTGTCTGAAAACCCCTCCAACTGCTGCAATTCATGTTTTACGTTCTTCAGCTCGACTTGTTTCTTATTTTGAATGTCCGATTTCAGGTCAATGGTTCTTTCTAATCCAGTTTTCTTGTCTCTTATTTCATCTATCTGTTTCTGTTTCATTGCTTCTTTTCGTGCAAATTCTCTCTGAAAGAAGTCAGCAGTAATATAATCATTTTTTTCACAGGAAAACAACATTTAAAGGCACATCTTCACACCAGCTGGCAAATATTCACCACTGTAACACAAGACACTGAAATACTTAGATAAATAGAACTTGTCAAAACTTTTCTGCTGAAAAGTTTTAATAGGAAAATGCAGATGCATCACACCGGCAGTGTTCTATGACAGCAACTCCATTTTGAAGAGGACTTCCACAAAAAGTTCCTTATTTTTAAACCAGCTGCTCACTGTAATTCTTCCTCAGGCTTTTCAGCTTGTCAGTGACCCACCTGCACGAGAGAGCTGCTGGGAAAAACCAATCTGAAGATCTGCCTGTTCAACAGCTCTGGCAATTCAGATCACTTCATGACCACTCTCAGGTCCAAAAACTTCCATGGAAAGCTTCAGGCAACCCATAATAAAGAATTCCAGAAGAACAAAAACGGCTTCAGTTCTCCCCCCACAACACTCTTCTTCCTCCCAGCACCACGAAGACACACATGGGCCAGTAACACACTACTAACCAACACTAACTACACTATTAAAACAACAAAATTCTTACCAGCAGCTGATTTGCCGCTTCTGTATCTCTGTCCTGTCTCTCCTTCAGCAACCTGTGAAAGCTGGTAACGTGCCTTTCATTAAAAGGTGCTCGCTCAAACCCATCTAGTTCCAGCTGCGCTGCCAAAGACTGAATTAATGAGTCCCTCGTTGCGATGTGTTCCTGGTGACGATCTGCTTGCAGCTGAAGACGACCTTCACAAAAAGAAAACGAGGCACAAACACTCAAAACCTGAGGCAGAAGATACATTTAGGGTTCCAAGTCAGTTGCAACTATTTCTTAGTCTTTGAAACGTAAGGATTTTTAAACTACACATAAAGCTCCAGAGTAAAACCAAGCTGTGGCTATTTCAGGTAACAAAATTTTTATTGATTAAATAAATCAAGAATTTAAAAGCAGCTTCTTAAAACACTAAAACTATTGATCTGGTAAATATAAACAAAGACCAAACATTTTATGTAAGCATGTATTTTGTGTCTCAGCTACTCCAGCTTTACTGAAATTCCCATAGTCCAGCTAAAAGAGAATATACGATACATGAAAGAATATTATCCCAGAGACCTCTCAGCAGGCCCCAGCCCCAACCTGAGACACTGAGCACCGCCAGCATTCAGCTCTCATGTTTTTCTTGGTTAAAACACACCCAGACAATCACATCGGGTTAACAGGCATTGCCATCACCTAGAGAAAGTACAAGCTCAGACAGGGAGAACAACTGGGTTGTAAAAAGCCAGGCCGACATGGATCTACGCCACCAGAAATCATCTAGTTGGAATATTTTCATAAAGAACGGCCCATTTAAGAACAAAGGTACCACATGTTGTAATTACAGCTCAGAACAACAAGGGCACATCAGAAACTCCAGGAGAATGCCAAGACCTACCCACTGTGAGAGTCTTGCACCATAGCGTGCAGCTGACTCCAAACTCACACACATTTTGGGGGTTTTCCAGTCCAAATCCCTTCCATTCTTACCAGTAGTTCCATTTCAGACCTCAATCACATCAAAAAATAAACAGAAGGTTATAGAGAAAGTCTAAAATACCTCGTTCAATAAGTAGTTCTGATTTCTCACTGTTAAACCTCTGGCATTCTTTAGTGGTTCTATCTAATTCACGCTTGCAGTCTGACAATCTCTTCTCCTTCTCGTTCACTGTTCTCTGGTGGTTCTGGTATCTATCCCTTAGTTGTTCATCAGTTCCTTGAAAAACCTGTACACCAAACACGATACAGAATAAAGTTAGCTTTTTAACTACATTTATAAGCCAACTAATGATGTTTTAAAAAAGTACAGGTTTTACCATGACAGAGTTCAAGAAAAAAAAGACATAAACACCTCCCACACAGTATTTCTGTACCAAGACATATATTTAGAAAAATTAAATACGCTACAAGCAAAACTGGAAAAAGAAAATCTATTTTCCTTAGGCTGATAAAACAAATGCATCCAGATTTTTACCACTAAGGAATTTCTTTCAGTTTTTCAAAATAGTTTCAAATGCCTTGTCACAATCACAACAGAAGACTGACAATTATTTCTTATTTTAACAGCAAGAAGTAAAAAATCTCCAGGGAGATGGATAATATTAACATCAGGAGACACCCTGCACTGGTCAGACCAAGTGCTGGCTATCACCAACACTCAGTGAGAGGCAGGTATTTTCAAGTTACAGACTGCAGGGCAGCGTTACCAGTAATTAGCACTTTTATGAAAATTTTTGTCAGTATTTGCCTTCCTGGCAAGTCTAGGACGGCGGGAAAAATTACAAAAAGCAATTTAATTCAAATTACACAGAAACTGATACAGCTTTACCGAGCCGTACTTGCAATATCTGATAGTATCAAGCGAGCTACACAAACAATCTTCACCAAGACCTGATGCACAATAAAACAGACACTTAGTTCACTGGGTAGCAAAAGACAGACTGAGTCTTCAGCAGAAAGGGTGGCAGCAGGGAACTGAAAAGGCCACCTTTTCCATCTTCTGTTGCAAATCCTGATTGTCTTTCTCCATCTGCCTCCTCCTACTCTCCAGGGCCTTTACATCGTTGTCTAGCCTCATTACTTTTATGAGATTCTGTTCAACTGCTTCCAGAGAACTCTGCCAAGGGAAGAACAGTGTAAGTAAAATATCTCACCAGCCTGTGAATCCCATAATCAATTATTCTATACAATATAGTCAGTCTAAGTGTAAAAGCTTCATCTTTATAAAGTATTTTTTAAAAACAAGGAGGTTTAAATTTTAGTTCAGTTTTTGGTTTAGTTACAGTTTATAATAGTTTTAGTTACCAGCTAAATCTGAGAAAGTCAGATTTTAAATTAAGCTACAAAAAACCCCAAGGCTGCTACAAGAATTCCACAAACTACGTTCTCAAGCCTCCAGTGACTGTTTACAAATCAGACCAGCATCTGTCAGCTTTGCTGAGGTACACTTGATTCTGCTTCAGAGCAAAGGATTAGATAACACAACATAAAAGGGTAAGATTTTAATCAAGAAATTTGTCCAGCTTTCACATTTTCTGTGTTCTTTATGTGCTGGTTTGTATTAATGTCTGTACCAAAGCCTCTCCATAATCACCATGCAAATTACCTTTAGAGGATCAAGTTGACTCTCAATAGATTTTACATTCTCCTTAGAAGCAGCCAGTTGAGCCTCTCTGTTGTTAAGGTGATCCTGGATTTCCTGGGCTTTTTCTTTATTCTGTTTTAGGTATTTCAGCTCTGTCTGACACTCTTTCACTTTCAAGCTTTGTTTCAGTCGTACCTGACGGAGAGTCTCGAGTGCTTTAATATACCTTTAAAAAACCCCAAAATTTCAGATGCTATTGGCAACACTGATGTATGAAACAATGCCTTAGACATTGTCATTAACACCTACATTGTCAGGCAAGACATTTTCTCACCAAGTTTCTACGTAATTATAGTAAAGAGAAAAACCTTGTTGCTGAAAAGATCTCATCAAACTTTTGTTTCAGGGCCTTCCCTTCACTTAGTGGCCAGTTGGATTCTTCTTGGTGGCAGAAAATGACGTTGTTAATCACCGATTTGGAAACACCAAGGGCGCTGATCATCTCTCGATCAATTTCTGCACACTTGGAACTCAGACTGACCTTCTCGCCATGCCTATGTAGCACAGATAAAGAAAATTCTTTTAACAGTAAACTGCATTTTTAAGAGTATAATCTCATTGTAACATACCGATTCAAAAACTTAACAAGTAACAACTTTTAAGCATATAATTAGCATGTTCAACACATGCATTTAACACTGTCAGTATTTGTAGCCAAGACTATCACACATTTTAAAACTATGCAGAACCACCAGAGGGAGCAAAAAACGATCTTGGATGAAGTTAAGGGAACACAGTTCATAAACAATGGAGATCAGAGTTAAACACGGGCCAGTAATGACCTGAAACTGAAAAGGGTGCTAAAGGAAGTAAAGCCTACATACTCCACACAACTCTACTTTCAAAACACATCATTATTAATACAATTTTCAAATAAATGCAAGTTAACAGATACAAGTAGTCCTTAAAAGTGGTGCTATCAAATGTAGTATTTTTTGAATCAATTAATAGCTAAAGCAGTGAAACTACACAGCTTTAGTCTAAGAGCACCAGTAGCCACTTCAAGGAATACATTACAAAGTTTTCTCTTGTTTTATACACAAAAATATACAAACCCCAAACCGATCTTCATGCCAAAGTAAGAAAAAAAAACCCTTGAGAACTTACTTTGTTCTAGTAATGACAGCTTCAAGTGTTTTAAATTCTGTTTTCTTGCCTTTCTGGGTACAGACCATGGATCGCTGGACAGCTACGAGCTCTCCATTTACATCTCGAAACTGTAATCGAATCTGAGCTCTAACGTCTGTTTCATTTGCAACCTTTAGCAGAAACAAAAAAGCTAAATAAGGAAAGTTCTTCTCAACATCCACACAAATACGTGCCTACCCAGCTGCGGGTCATGTTCTGATCTCCCCAGCTCTCTGCTTTCCCTGGAACAATGTGGTCAGCTCTTGCCTGCCTAGAACCTGAGCATCCCTGTTTTCATCACAACCCTGAGCGGACTTAAGTATTTCACTTAGGAGCAAACACACATTAAATGTAGTCACTATGACTTTTACCTTTGGATCGTGAACAAACGAGTTTCCTTTGGTGCCAGGAGGAAAATCTCCAGTGGATATGTATTTAAGACATTCAATGATAGTCTAAGAAAACAGAAATAAGCGTATGGTTATAACGGCAATTCTGAGTAAACAAGACGGACTACAAGCAAAAACACAGTAAGAGCCCAAATATTTACAAATGAGTTAAATATGAGAGAAGAGGGAAAGAAGAAATAACATTTTAATTTTTGAGTATCATGAGAATATGGTACTTTGCAGAATTGGTTTTAATCGGGATCTGGATCAATTTCCAATGAAAAATATCAACCAGTGCTCTGCAAAATCCAGGCAGGAAAGCAGATCTCTAATAATGCTAAACAGCACAATACTTACAGTGAACAGCACGATATTTGCAATATTATTAATACCTTTCTGTAGAGGTTATTATTCATATTCTGAGGCCTTTCAGACCTATTTACAGTTCAAAGCCAAACACATAGTAAGCCTTACCGTTTTTCCTGCACCATTTGGTCCCACCAAAATAGTCAATGGACTGAAGAAAGTGATAATTTGTTTGTCTTTATCTTCTACCCCAAAACTCCTCACTCCCAGGATACTCATTTTCTCAATCTTCGACATTTCTGCAGAGCTTCTCTTCCAAAGTCAGAAGTGCAAACGCTATAAATCCTGCAAAATAAAGCTTCGTGAATAATCTAGAAGGCAAAAATCACAGCGTATTACTGAAAGCTGACAACGTATCTATATAAGCACAAAATATTAGGAACATCTTTAAAAACACAGCTAAGGCTCTTCAGTTATGGCTCAGGGTACAGACCATACGAAGGCAAAACTTCATTTTTTTTAAACTGAGAAGCTAATCAACTCCAAGTTAAGAGAAGTGGAGTACTATTTATCATTAAATCGAAAACAATGGCCAAAAATAACCCTTTATTCCACGTCACATAACCCATGCACATGCTTCCAGAATGCCCCAACCACCCCAGAGGCCCCAATATTTTCTCCCCCTTTAAAAATCTACTGTCGCACTCCAACACCCAGCGCTGCCGGAGCTTCGCTACCGCCTCAGCTTCTCACGGGGCCGCATCCAAACCCGTACGGGACATCCAGCACCACCTTGGTCCTGCCGTGAGGGGGAAGAACCAACGCAGGAGCCTCGGCCGGCCATGGCTGCGAGGGCAGGCAGGGCCCAGGGGGCTGTGCACGGCCCAGGGGGCTGTGCACGGCTCGGAGCTGCCCCGGGGCGGGGAACTGATGGAGGCAGCTCCTACACCAAGGCCCGTTGGTGACCCGTGGCAAACACGTGTATTTCAAGCGTATGTTTCTGCGTATTTCAGGTGTGTTTCACACGGCCGAAGAGGGTGCTCAGCGCGCTCCCGCTCTCCCCTCAGGGCTCCCCCCGCCCCGGGCCCAGGCGCTTCCCGAGGCACCCCAGGGAGGCCCAGCGGGGCTCAGCCCTGCCCGGCCACCGCTGCGGTCGGAGACAGGCGGCAGCGCTCGGGGGGGACCGGGCGGGAAAGGGCATTTCCTGGAGAAACCCCGCTGCCGGGGCAGAGGTGGGCAGCGGGAGTTTCCCGCCCGGAGCCCCGCGCTGCAGCGGGGGTGGACATTTTCCAGGGAGAGGCGACGGAACCACCGCAACGGGGGCGGCCCTTCCCCTACCCGCTGCCGACCCCCCAGCTATGCCGCCGCCTCCCCGCTCCCCCAGCCCGGTCACCTCCGCTCGCCGCCGCCGTCCCGAGCGCCCCGGCAGCCACCGCGGCCGCCGCCGACACGCCCCGGCAATGGCGGGCCCCGCCCCGGCCCGGCCCGGGCTCGCTACCGCCCCCCGCCGGGCCGGGCCGCCCGCTGGTCCCCCGGCGGCTTTTCGCTTGTCTTTTTCTGCCGCGGGCCGTGTGGGGCGAGGGCGGGGAGAGAGGGCGACGGCGGGGAAACCCCGCTCCAGCTCTTCCCCTCGGCCCCTCTCCTCAACCCTCGGCCCCTCTCCTCATCCCTCAACCCCTCTTCTCATCTCACAGCCCATCTCCTCATCCCTCCGGCTCCTCTCCTCATCCTTTAGCCCTTCTTCTCATCCCCATAGCCCCTCTCCTCATCCTGCAGCCGCTCTCCTCATGCCCCAGCCCCTCACTTCTTCCCCAACCTCTCCCTCCTACCCTGTCCTGGACACCCCCAGTGGCACCCAGCAATTTCCCCCCACCCCCGCTGAGGAGCTGTTAGGGCTTTTATTAAAAACACAAAAAAATTGTGAAATAATAATTTCAGAGGGTTTTAAAATAAATGTTTCCAGCCTGCTGCCATGGTTCAGTACCCCTGCAGTGGCAGTATGGAAAAGTCCAGCTGGCCCCAGCTCCAGCCCTCGCCTTCAGAGCAGACAAATCTTCCAGCCTCATCATCAAACGGAGCTGAGCGACAGTGGATCATCCCTTTCTGACTGTCTGATTAAGTGATGGACAGCCCTGGGGGTAACTGAGTTGTGGGGAGCTGTACTGCTGAGCCCCGCTTTTAAGGCAAATCTGCAGATCCCCGCAGCGATCCAGCTCGGTGCTTTTGTCTCAGAAACCACATTTCCAACGCTGGCTTTGATGTCCGTTACACACCATTGAATCAGAGCCAGCATGGGATCAACGACCAGCGTGCGAGAAGGTGGCACAGCGTCATCGGAGCTGCCAGAGCTACCTGGCCGGCTGTAGCGATGCCAGCGCAGTTCGTAACCATGTGTGCTCGAGTATTTCCAGCAGCAGCATGAGTCCTCGGGGCTGTGGGTGAGCCGTGGTTCACCATGACGCTGTCGGCAGTGTAAGTGTGATGCATCCCTCTCTCACAGCAGCAGATGAGAGTCAGGAAATGGTTTGCAAGTCTGAGGTGTTCTGTGATCTGGTAATCACCTTCCTTAGTAGGAAATCTAGAAAAAAAACTGCAGAAATTCCACATCAATCTTCTTGTGCAGGAAGAGGATAAAGTGTAGTCATACATCTGATTGTAGGATTGCTCCATTTAGGCTTAATTTGAGGGGAACTTTCCTTCAAATCCACGTGAAAAACAGGGGCAGAATGACTAAGCCAAGCGGTATAAGATATTTTTGAAGTTAACACCTTAACAGGACTCAAAAAAGTGCTGGGCAGACAGGGAAGTGCTGTTAGAGCAGACGAAATGCGCGAGGACCCTCTGCCACGTCCCCCCAAGGAGAACAGCTTCTCTTGCACAGGGCACTGGTGCGAGGCAGTTGCTCTCCGACTTCAGCTTCCTAGTTGAGAAATTTAATTCGGGTCTTCGTGATCGTTCAAACACCGATGTGATGTGTAACCTGGACAGGTGGTGGCCTCTCATTAAGTAGAAATGTTTTTCTTAACAGTGTATTGTTTTCCACGCTTTACAAAAATTCTTGGAAATAAAATACAAGCTGTTTGTAAAGGCACAACGTCACCTTTGTTACCAAACGTGCTTGTTACTCGCTTGTAATTTTCTGCAAATCTGTCTTGTGGGCTGACAGTCGTCATGCACAAAGGTGAATTTTGTGGGACTTACTAAAATGTGAAAATAAATTGCGGCAGCTTTTCACGAGAAATGCAAATGGCGCCCGTTGTTCCACGGACAGCTCGTTGGCAGCTGACCAACGCAACTTCAGGCTTTCAAGCGAGTGCCTCCAGCAATTTCTATAACCTGAAAAGAAACTTGAAGAAAACCTCAGTTTCCCAATTACACTAGAAGAGAATCAGAAAGCGTTCCGAAATGCCTCCTGGTTGCTAAATAATGCAGCTGAAATTCCATGCAGCTCTTTGCCATTAAGTCCACCTGGTTTATATACTTAGTCATAGCGCGAAGCCTGAATTTTATTAGATTTTTTTTTTTTTTAAGAAAAATAAGAGGAAACAAGAGAAAAAATGAAAACAGACATAACACCTTTGGCAAGGACACATGTTTTATACCACTGGGTAGGCAGTAAAATACAGATCCTGCTCTCATCAGCAAACCAAGTAGTTACAAAACTGGCCCAAAATAATACAACTGAAACAGCTGAACAGGAAAACAATGGATGTGTCTGTTATTGGATATAATGGCAGCAACTGCTGCAAGAGCTGTTGTTCCTACCAATGTTCATTAGGATGAGGATGTAGAAGTTCAAATCACTTTAAAATGTGTAAGCAACTGCTTACTCTGAAGAAAATAGGCAACGGGGAAATAACCACTTTCCCTCCAATACAAAAAACTTCAGCTGCTTCTGGTTAGGTCCTCAACCATGATCTAGCCTTTTCTGTGTACCCATGAAAACACAAAACTCTTGACATTGCTGATTTTCTGACATTTATGATTAGCATAGTTTGGTAAATACTTCCAACATTCCAGTCTGTCCTGGAAAAGAATCTGAAGAAAAATCATGGATGTTAGGAAAGTCCAGAATTCTGAGCCAAATCTGGAGTTTTGCAACTGAACTTTATTTACATAATGAGAAAGTCAATCTCTCACAGTTTTAGATCGCCAGATAACAATGTTGACAATGGTCACATGCACAAAGTGCATGAAGAAGTCACCTAGTAGAGCATTATAAGGATAACACAGTGTGTCAAGAGCTATATATCATCGGCTCTAGAAGAAGTGGTCTGTGAACTCCAGCTATTGCACCGCTAGTGCCATTGGGCACAGTTTAATCAGAGCTTACCCAACCCTTCGTAGACACTTTGGGGTCTACAAAGGGGTTGGAAAGGAGTACCAGAGTTTTGAGGCAGTTCTGGGGCTTGCAGGATGGTTTCAGGTGGTTGAGGGTAGGAAAAAGGGTCTCTCCCTTTGGCTGCTCATGTTCATTTCTTTCTAAGGCCCACTTGTACCCGTCTTCTCCCACATCCATTGCGAAGAAGCAACTCTTCCTCTTTGCTCCATAGCCCCTATTCACCTTCCAGTTAGAAAAAACTCCAACCAGAACAAAAGAAAGCCAGAGGACTGCCCCTTCCTCCCTTCTCTGGGGCTTGAGATCCTGCTCCTGAGGACCAGGATTCCCCCCAGTTCTAACTGCAGGGACAGGCTGCTGGCTGCAGATGCCAAGAACACCCTCACCTCTTCCCGGCAGACCCCAGCCGGGTGGGAACCATCTCAAGTTCATCTGTAGGTACAGTGGGCGAGCTGCTTGTCTTGGGAATCTGATTTGCCTGTGCTTTCAGCCAACTCCAAAATTAACCGATGACTTTACCAGCATATTTTAGTGCTTACTGTGCTTCCTCTGTGAAGGGAAACAAAGCGACCGGTCTTGTATCAGGTCAAGTTCATGGTTAGGTAATGGAGGCAAACTTTGGAAAACAGCCCTTCGTACTCAATCTCAGCATCATCTGTAATCAAAACGAGTAAATACATAAACGATAGGTGAAGTAAGCCTGGACCTTTTCATAAGCTGGCAGCAGCAGGTGGGTTTGTGGCTCACGATTCAGGCTTTCCCTGTGGTCGTAGTCTGGTCATTATCCTACTTTTTATGAGTTCAAAAAAGGTTCACAAAATGTGAGCTATGGCCACTACAGATCTTGAGACATGAAGAGGTTAGCATTCACTTCCCTGAGGCGTTACTGGCACAGCAGGCTGTAAGAATGTTGCCAAAGTCAAAGATAAAATTCATACCCATCTTTCAGAAGCAAATACAGCTCCTCTAGAGAGGTGACACTAGATTATCCTCCATTGGTGTGTTGGCTCCTGCCCTATAGCTGCCTTGTGACTCAGTTACTCAGGAGCACAACGCCATCAGTCCTTGTTGTTGCTGCTTTTTTTATGGCAAGACTTTTCCACGGTGCTGTTGGATGATGCACAGACCATGCTCTGACTCTGCAATTGGTCTGACCTCTGGAATATCCTCCAAAAGTCATTGATTAGGAGACTTGATTATTGAGGGTGTTTCTGGTAAGAGTTTTCTGCTTCACCCACACTATTTTCACACCAATATGAAACTTCTTCTCTAAATCAGTGTTTATGGTACTGCGGGATAGTTTTGTGGGAATGATTTATTCACTTGTGATCTATCTGCTGTGATGGACACTCAGCACAGCCTTTCAGAGTCTATAAATCTGTGAACGTGAAAGTATGAGTGTGAAAGGCTGAGAAGCAGAGGGGACTACCCGAGTCACTGTTTCCAGCCTCCTGCAACGTCTATTATCGTGTCATCCCTTCTAGAAATCTGTCAATGCTCCTTGATAAAACTGGTGGGAACATTGGGTAGAAGAACAACTAGCGGTTACAAACATTTGTATTTCCAGCCTAAATGTCTGGTGGCTGGAGTGCTCCCCGTTTGAATTTGTCTGAACATCATCCTGTATCTAAGATACCTTCTTCCTGCTCTCATGTCCCAACTTGTTTATAGATTGTGCATATTCTCAGCCCTCGTTTTCCTAGATAATCAAGCCAAGCTCTTCCACTGGCCAAGTTCTTTGTTCAGCTGGTCAACGACATTGTTCATGACAGTAGGACAGAGACTGACTTCATCTTGAGGCCATTCATTAGTTACCTACTTCAGCCTGATAACTTTCCTTTTCAACACGACCCCTAACACAGCCCAGTAAACTATGCCTTAATACTTTCATGTCTTCTCCAGGTTAACCAACATGTTATCGTTGGATACAGTGCTTTGCTAAACCCCAGTTACCTGGGATCCTTGGCTTCTTATAGGATGAAGTCTTTTATCAAACAAGGATATCTGGTCACACTGGCATGATCCACCTTCAGCAATCAATGTCACGTTTTGCCCTATTCTACCATTTACTTCTGTCTTCAACATATGTTTCTCTCCAAACTTGTTCTGAAGGCCACCACATCAGAAGAGCCAGCCTTCACTAGTCCGAGTTGCTTTTTATGTGTTTTTTTTTTCCCCCGCTTTATAGAGAATGAGGGGAATGTAGATTTTATCACCCCCTGATTTGAAAACTCCTTTCAGCTCCAAGACAGGCCTGGAGGAATGCCGCAGACACCCGACTGTCTCCCCGAGAGCTGCTGACCCAGTCAAACCATTTTGTCTCCTTTCTCATTTCTTTGCAGTCCACCCCATCGTTTCAGATGCTGCTCTTCACTCACTGCACCACCTGTCTCACAATATCTTGTATCAGATTTTTTCATTTGACTGCCCATCCTCTCTTGACACTTTTTTAACTGCTGTGATATCTTCATTTACCTGTTTTTTGGTGTTTTTTTTTGTTTGTTTTTTTGTTGTTTTTTTTTAACTTCCTATGTACTGTCAGTTCTGATTTCACTCTACCTTACAGAATAACTGTGGATGCCAAGTCTGACAGACAAGATATTTGCACTCAGCTGGGAAATGGAACCTTACATATTGATCTCTTTTTTCTTTATCTTTTTTTTTTTTTTTCCTGCAGTTGTGTACATAGCATTTTACTGGGAGACACTTATCCTATATTGCCTTCACACATTTTTTCCATTCTACTCCCACATACCTCCTCTAATGTCACAACCCTTTCTTTACTCAAATTCTGCCAGTCTCATAGATAGTCTGATACAAAGAACTGCCATGGTTCTATCCATGGATGGTGGACACAAGTCTTCCATTATTAAAGATCATGTGCATATTGTTCCTCTCCTAAATCATACCTAGGGGGTATGTCACCACGGGTGCCATCAGTTTAGGGCAAAATTTTTCATTATTTCAAAACTGGCTAAGACATGGTTGGTTGTTAACAGCCCCAAAAGATTAGGTTATTGGCTGATATAGCAGGAATAAACATTTACTCCTTCAATTCTTGTTAAATATAATAACATATGTACTCTATTAGCGTACGATACGATAGACACGCTAATTTCCATACTAATAATTTTTAATAAAACTACCACTATTTGTGAAATACAACAAAACGCTTGCTTTACATCCACACTGTGGGAAAGGGAAACCTTTCAGAAGATCTGCTTTTCTTCTGCCTAGTTTATCATAGATGCTTTTTACAGGAAAGAGTGGCCATACCAGGTCAGGCAAAAGTCCCTCTTCCTCGGCATCCTGACCCCAAGAGTAGCCCAATGCTGATTTCTATGGAGGAGTGTAAGTGTATGTTGTGTTATTCCCCCCGTGCTCTTCCAGGATCCAAACATTTTCAGCTGGGTGCCTCTTGTGTTTCTTTGGATGTGCTCTGACACTAGGATGCTCTGTGAGCCTGGTGTTAAAAACTTTTTCAGGAGCTTTTACAGTTAGGATCAAAAGATCCTTTCAAGAGGGTTTTTTAATCTCTAGTTATACTTCTCTTGCTGAATTTTAGGACAAGAATAAGTATTTTAGTATTTAAAATATATTTAAAGGTTTAGTTTAGCAGTGTTTCTAACAAGACTTAAACAGATCTGTTCATAAAAATATGTACCAAGAAATTAATGAGTTGATGTGCACAAGGACTCTCTTGTTTCTGTGACTCTCAAGCAGATCGCTATGGAAAACCAGATGACTCTTCTCGCATTGTTGAGCGCTTTGTCCGATTTTGCTGGAAAATTGTAACCTTTCAATGAGTGACTGTTACCCCACAAGCCCTTGCCAGGCATCTGAAAGTAGATTTTAGCCACTTATAACCACTTCAGTGTTTTCAGTACATAGAGTTTTTCCACTAATGTTGAAGGGCAAGGGCTTACTTGATGCCAGGACTGCTAATTTCTGCCGTTAATGCCTACGTGCTTTGACTGTTCGGCCCTTGCTAACCAGACCCGTGCTTCTCCCAGCTGTGTATTATACGCTGAATTTCACAGAACATCAAGGGTGAAGGAGGAAGGCTAAAGAAGTCAAACTGGTTAAGTGCTATTAGGGTCTGTGTATGTCTAAGAATTTGCTATTGCTTGTTACTATGCCTAGAACTGCAGCTGATGTGAGGACATCCTATTGAACAAAGGATGTCATGTTACTGAGTGGAATGTAAGAACTACTTAGGTTTCCAGATCTCCATCTGATTACGTGGTGCAAAAGTGAGAATAGAACCACATAAAGATGTGTGTTATACAAGGAATACTCCTATTTCCTGTGATGAGTTTTTGATATCGTGTAAGAAAATGACATCTCTTATCTACCAAGGTATTTTCCCCTTATTTGATGTCAGAGGGAAGGAAACCCCCAACCTGTCCCCACTGAGGCATCCCACAGTGCCTATAACAATGCACACTAATTCTTGTGCCTTTTCCTAGATGAGAAAATTTTCCCTTCGATTTAATATTCAAGGTGTACGTGAGTATATATAGGCGGCATGTGGTGTTAAAAAGGCATAAATCAAACGTAGCTTTCCTGGAAGCAAAAATGCTGTTGCTCTATATCCTCTTATTGAGTAGCTGCTTCTCTGGCTCAATGGGCAGTGCAATACAAGAATTTCAAGAAAACTTCAAGACTCTCGTGCGTCTAGCAAGCAAGGAGGTGGGTCATTACCTTTTCTTCTTCATTTTTTAAAGTTCTTTTGGTGGAAGGCTACAACGGAGCCAGGGCTAGTTTCAGCTCTACTTCGTGTGTCCTGTGTTTTGTTTGTTCAGCTCGAGATGCTGAAGGCACTGTGTGTCAACCTCTCCTCAGAGGCTGGCGCCGCGATTGTTTCGCCAAAGGAAGTTCAGAAATAGAAAACCTGATGAAGATGATATGTAGCTAGAGATGCTTAATGATGTGGCAGTCACTTAGAAGAGAAATACCTTCTAACATGACTTTCTTTTTTAAAATTTTAGGTCTTTCTTCCAGTTCCTGACGAGAAATTTGAGGTAAGACTTTAAAACCTTCTTTATTACTGTTGTTAATCATTTGGAAAATGATGATGCTTCATAGCAGATCTTGAGAGAAAGAGAGAGTCAGACTACTAAAACAGACCGAATCTCACAGAAAGGGGATACACATGCTAACGATACGTTCGTGAGCAGCTCTATCAAATTCAGTGAAGTTCCTTGTATGCAGAAAGTGATGTAAATAACTAAGCAATTCTGAGCCCAGGGTGTCTGAGACTTGGTTATGTGCCTGCTGAAGGCAACCCCAGGACCTCTGGCAGAGGGCTTAATACTGCGGCTCTTCTCCACATTTCCATGAGGTGCAGACCCTGAACGAGCTGCTGTCCTTTAGAGCAGCAGGCGTCGAGTACGGTTTGTACTGGAACCACTGAGATGGTCTTACCTCTCAGCAAGCAGAGGAGTTGGAGTTGTAAAGCATCATGGAGCTTGTCTCCGAAGGAAGCAATTGGCAGGCATGACGACTTACCGCACACAGCCTTGTTGGTCAGTGGTTTTCAGCCTGCGGTCTGCAGATTTCTCTGTGAACCGAAAAAAAAAGGTCAATGAAAAATAACTAAGAAGGGGCAGCCTGTTGTTGGGAGGCCTTATCTTGAGAGGAAAAAATGTTTAGTGTTTGCCACTTTAAAGCAGATGAAGAGCAGCACTTTATAGACAGCAGGGTACGGTGCTTCTGTCCGGAGGGGGCAGCTGTGCAAGGCCGTTCGCAGATCTAATCTCCTCGGGCTACTCAGTGCGATTTTGATAAAACTGCAGCCCCAACGGATTTTAATCTGCTTTTACAACTCTTTTCTTTGTTTTGCCTTTATAATGATTTTGGGTTTTGATATTAGATGCTTTTTTCTCTCCTGCTGTAGATTTTTATCAAATCCAGAAGATGTAGGAAAGCACCCCTTTCCCTAGTTGCACAGAAATAGAGTAGACAATAGGTAATTTCTGTTTCTGCTGCACATGCAGTTAGTTATTGAATTTAATGAAAGATAAAATTTAACTAATTTGGCAGAATGTAATTTTGCTGTTGTTTGATACATTTTTTTTTAGTGCAGCCATGTTCCCTGTCACCTTGCAAGAGTGATAGAACGGCTGAAAGCTCGCTTTAAGAACGATCAACTGAGAGCATATGTGCCTCTGATGGAGAAAAACGTGAACCACATAAAATCAACCTTATATAAAACGCATACAGTAAGTTTCTCATCAGTTATTTATGGTGATTAAATAGGTAAAAATGTGAAATTACTGTGAATGGATTGCTCATTTTCAAAACACAGGAAATTAAGCAACTCGGCGTCCTGGTCAACTGAAGTCAATAGCAAAATTTTGATGCCATCTCCGCACACTCTTAATTTTGCGCTGTTGAGCGTTACGGCTGCTGTTCAGCAATGGTTTTATAGGAAATAGGCAAAATTCATGAAGTCTGGGTGGAAGTTGCAGTTTTCTAAAAGATGTGTCACCCTTAGACAAATCCTGGGCTTCTCATTACCCAGGATATTCGTAAGCCAAGGCCCTGAGCCACATCTCAGCAAGCAAGGAAGGCATATTGCTGATTCTCAAAAGTCTCCTCTCTGTTCATTCTTGAAGACCTCTTTCCTTCTGACTAAATGTCACCTTGAACCACCACCAGCAACTCTCCAGCAAGACGTTTTTATTCTCTCCCTTTTTATCGCTATTACCTGTTGTTACTATTCTAGAAACCTGAGAAAGGTGGTTCCTGCCTGATAACCGAGGTGCTCCTGCCCACAGCCCTGAAGCACTACCAGAGGTTCTTTCGAAAGGTGGAGGAGCATTGCTAGAAGCCCTGCGGATGGGTGCTGGCACCCAGCTGGTCAGAGACGTCTTTTACCCAACACTAGAGCCGGTTCTGACAGAGTTCTGCAAAGCCGCCACAGAGAGACAGCACAACATTGACATGAATGTTTTCTATGTGTATTATCAGATATTTATGTCTTAATGCAGCTATTAAGATATTTATTTAATTTATAGTGAGCTTCTATATTTGTACAGAGTCCTGATGTTCAAAGCGATAACAAATAAAAGAAGTTAAAATTATCAGTCCTGCTGTGGGTTTTGTGCATTGTAATAATTACAGTATCTGTCAAGGCTTGAGTAAAACCATGGGAATGAAATTAGAAAAGTACAGATTTGAAGGCAGACCCGTTAATGTGCTCTCCTGCAGACATACACAAAATTGGCAGAATATTTTCTGAAGGCAGGAGAAAAAAAAATGAGAAAAGGCTATCTGTTAAATACAGACATAATTAAGTTTGAAATCAGCGTGTTTTCCTGAAATTCTACACCATAATCGCAGTGCAGAATACCTGCAGATATGGATTCTTTATTTATTTAATGTATTTATTGTGACAGCAGCTCATACCTATTTTAATATGACTCCAAGTTTTCATGTATTTATACAACAAATACAAAATCCCATGTATTTATTTCCTTGTTACCTTCAAACTTTGGAGCAAAGAGTGAGGAATTTGTGTTTGTCATCTCAGTGCCAGGTAAAAATGAGACCTTGAGCAGGTCTCTGGGGTTATTGCCATAGAAATATGGCAACGATAACTGCAACAACAGAAGCAATGGTGGTAGCAAAGGACGTCTAATTTAGGCTAGATTTGTTTTTTTCCTCAGGATTGCCTTAAGCTATATTCTTCATGAAGTGAAGAATGTATTTGTGAGTTAGTTTTCCTAAAGAAAGATACTACATATTTCTAGAATCTGAAGTGTTGGAGGAAAATAACACTTTTGCTAACGTTTGGAAGTGTACATGGGTTTCCAAATGAAATGCAGTGGATTTACTGAGCTGGCTTTTGGGGAATGAAGCAGTTTGAGGACCTGCCCAGCTCGGTGCTGTGTAAGTTTTAAGTCAAAGGTACTTGGCATAGATGTATTTTGGGAAGTCATAGACCCTCGCCAATGAAGTAAACCACACGAATAAGTAATTGAGCATAATTATATCCAAGGACCCAGTAGGTTTGAGAAAACCATAACAGACAGACAAGACATGACAAGTAAAGAAATAAAAGGGCAGACAAGCAAAGTGATTCACCTCTTGGTGACTGAGAAAAGGCAGGATGAAACCAGACACTGTTATTAGCAGTGTGACAGTGGCTAATCCATCAGGTTATAAAACTAATAAACGTTAGCCGGAGCAAATAAATACCGCGGTAAAGAGGAAATGCAGAGGACAATGCCCGTGCCCTTAGTCACTGCTGAAGGCTTAGCAAGAGCAGGCAACAGCAAAACATTGACTTTTGAAAGACCCAAACATGAGGGGGAACCTCTCTAAACAGAGCTCCTCCTACACAGCTCTGACGGAAACGACAGCACATCCTTGGAGCCGCAGTAAGCCGGGAAACCTGACCGGTGCAGAGGAGGTATGAAGTGCTTGACCGACAGCTTTCATGAGTGACCGTAAATGATGCACGGCCCCTAAAATTGGTGCAAGGCTGGAAAGCATCTGGTTTTGCTTTTGTTTGTACCGTTCATTCCAGCCTTCTGCATAGAACCGACAAACAGCAGCAAAGGCAGCATTTTAGTGTTTGCAGAAATGGTACAATCTTAATCAAAACAACCAGAAAACCCCTTTCTGAGTGACTGTATTATTACTACAGGTCATGCCAAAAACTCACCTTTCCTTCCAAACCATGCTGAGACGTGCTGGAAGTGTCTCTATGATGTGATGTACTTGTCAGTGCGGACATTACTGCTCACCCAGGCCAGGCTGAACCTCAGGAGGAGAGCACAGCCAAATGCTGCTGACTGCTTAAAAGGCCACACTGGAGCTTAATTAACTAATTAAGCAGAAGAGGTCTCTAATTAACAGCATATTTCAATGCAACCTTGCATAAGCTCAGCTCATACCTCCAAGCATATTCTTTCACTATTCCCTAGCATTACCATGCGGTGGGTCTGGCCACACAGGGCAGAGCACAGGGAAATGAGTTTTCTTTCCATTTTGCTCTTCTGGAAGCATTTTACTTCCTGCATTTGTAGAGGTTAGCAGAGCTTGGAGCACCTGTAATTCTCATTCTGTGCTATCTGCTCTTCAGGGATACGACTGCCAGGACTGTAAGACAATTTAGAGACCTTGGGAGCATTTTAAGATACCCTGAGTAGGAGAGATGGATTTTTGGTGTGCTGCTAACGCAGTACATCGTCCATTTGCCATCTGGCCAACCTATTGAAAAGCCATTTCAGAAGAGAGAGGAAAGGTGCTGTTTCAAACCGGAGTCATCAAGGCACATGAATGAGGTCTTTAGGAGCCCTGGGAGGGAAAGGCTGCACACCCAAGGGCAGAGGAAGTCACAAGGCTGGCTGTGCCACCTTTAAAATTCACATTCGACATACACAACGCTGCTCACCCCTGTGAGCAAAGAGGCAGAGCCTTAAGGCTTTCTTTTTCAAGATGTATAGGCAAAAAAAAAAAAAAAAAAAATCATCAAACTGGAGCAGAGCCTGCTCTCGGGACGGTCTCTCGCTGGATGCAGAGGGAAGCCCGCACAAGGCAGGCTCCTTTGGCAGAGCGTGATGTGTGGTGTGGAAACTGAAACCTGGCGCGTTGCTCCCACGATAAAAATCAGAAAACAACGAAAGAAAAATCTAGAGACGAATATACCGAATTGGTTAATCTGAAAGAATGATAATTGCATGTTTCTGAGCTCCTACCAGTTTCATTTTCTGGCTGGGGAAGCCCATGGGGTTTGGAAAGCGGAAGAGATGTTAAAGCTGCCAGGAGGAATTGCTGAGCTCCGAAGAGGTGAGCATCCCACCACTGCTCCTCTGCCTTGTCATTTCAGGGAGTTACAGGACAACGGTTTAGCTTTTTTGGCTGGGTCTTGAGCAACAGCTGGCTCTTCTGGGTTGTCTTCCATTCCCTGGCTTTCCTCTTCTCTCCCGCCTTTCTTTTTCTCTATCGGAAGGGTTCCACATTTTGCAAAAGCTCAGTCAAGCTGGGCTTAGGGTGGCATCTGACAGTCCCACTGACGATGGTGTCTGGTGCTAGCTAGGAAATGTGCTGCTCTCCTCATCTACCTGAGAAACTCCTAGGTACTGGGACAAGCTGTACCAATTTCAAGCTGAAATAGGGGAGATTTAGCTTGGATATTAGAAAAAAGTTCTTCCCTGTGAGGGTGGTGAGGCACTGACACAGGCTGCCCAGAGGAGCTGTGGCTGCCCCCTCCCTGACAGGGTTCAAGGCCAGGCTGGATGGGGCTGGGAGCAACCTGGTCTGGGGGAAGGTGTCCCTGCCCATGGCAGGGGGTTGGAAGTGGATGATCTTCAAGGTCCCTTCCAACCCAAACCATTCCCTGATTCTAGGATTAAGTGAAGGTCATCTGGTCAATGTTTTATCTTTTCTTCCAGGTGTCTTTAACGCCACCGAGGAGCCTGGCAAAACCAGGTGTTTCTTGCTATGGGTCACTTTGTGCGGAAAAAGAGGAAACCTGCGAAAATAAAAGTCTTGGTTAAACCTTGCATTTAAAATTATTTATGCTTTTGTAGTGTATTTGGTAATACGTACTTAATAAATTGTGTACATTAAGTAATTAGTACATACTTAATAAACCTTACATACAAAACTAACACTGTAAAAACCAGTTAAAGCATTGTGCCCAGTGTGCCTCTGACCCAGTCCACCTCTGCATGGCAGGCTCCACTCTCCCCAAGCAGAGTTAAAAGCTTTCTCCCTCCAAAAAAATGGCCAGATATTACACATATTGTTTCCAGAAAGCAATCACTCCCACGGACCGTTACAGAACTATAAACAACATTCCTCCTAACAGCCTCTTTCCTAAGAAAAGATTTTACTTCTACGTAATTTGGGTCAAGATCAGTTTTTAGATAATTTCTCAATTTCCCTGGCTTGAGACTGGCCTTTGAACAAGCCCTGGAGCAGTGTCTGTATCAGAGTTGCTCCAGGAACTGCACTACGGAGCAGCAGTACTTCAGGATGCTCTTCTAGCAAGAACAAAGTCCAGGGGTTTATCTTTTATCTCCATTGAATGAAGCAAGATTTATGCTCGCTGCTGGAGCATCTCAGCCTGGTTTTACACTTGTACACATACCTCACTTTACCAGTCACTTTAACAAGGGGCGTGCACTGGTTGAAGGGGGCAAATAACTACGTATTCATTCCCTAAATACTGTGAATATGACTCAAGGCCTCCTGCTAGCGACCTGCTTTTTGCACTTTCCTGGCTTTTCTCTATTGCTGCCTGTTAGAGGTGAGAATATAACCAAAGGTTAAAAGAGACTCTGCAGCCCCAGGGGATGAGTCAGTTTGGGGTCAGAAAATTTGCCAGGATAACAGAAACCTCGACTTTATCCAGATTGCTTTAAACTAAGCCCCCAGCACAAAATATTGAAACATAATCAGTGTGAGAAAGCATTTCAGAGCCTTTCTGCAGGTTAGTAAAAGCATATTTGTAGTCGAATAGAAGCAACAGCGGGTGGCTGGGAGCCCTCCTGGCCCCACCAAGGCACCTGCTTGTCTCTGGAGGAGGAAAACCCTGCAGTGCTGAGCGGCTCTGCTTTGCCAGGAGTAGAGAGAAGAGCAAGGCAGGAGGGGTTCCCTCAAACCACAGTCGCAGCTTTTTATGTGGCCAAATACGTGGCACTGGCTGCAGCTGAAATCCATGTGGGGCCACAGGTCATCTGCTCAGGTGGGACATCGCAGCCACCCCAGAGGTGCCCCAGAAACACATCTTTAACAAATGAGACATAACATTTACTAATGAGGTTAGCTGATGAAATGTAGTTTCCACATGTGAGATTGCATTAGTCAAAAGCTGTCTATTTATTAAGGAGGTTTTAAAAAACGAGATATGGTCTCCAAAGCCCGGTGATCTCCTCATACATCTAGCCTGCCCTTTCAGATAATGGAGGAAAAGGACACAACGCAGTTTGTCACAAATGTCACTCTGTTCTAGGGCTCCATTTACCCCCCCCCCATTTGTCCCATTTACCACCGAAACACCCACACACCATTTCGTAGTGTGTCCCCTCAACAGCACCCGTGGGCTGCACGCCCCAGTCAGCAGCGCTGGGGCATCAGAGGACACCCTGAGGTCGCCCCTCGGACCCCCTCCTCACTCCTGACACCTCAGGACAGGAGGGGCAAGGGAGGGGATGGCAGAGGGCTCCTCACCCCAAAGCACCCTGAGTGTTACCTGCACCCTGCAGTGCTGCTCCGACCAAGTCCTCCACCTCCCCTGGGACCTGCCCCAGCAGAGAAGCAGCTTCGAGCAGCTATTGCTGTCTTCAGGGGAAAGACGGTCTAGGAAATGAAATTTGTTCCCTGATTTTCAGAAATTTCCATTTTCTTGAGCCTGGCAGGCTGGAGAGGCACCGTAGCCATGCTGCATCACATGCTCTCACCCGTAAAGAAACCTCATCTGAGCACTGTAGTTTCACGCTTATCTAGATGAAGGAGCAAAACCAGCTCCTGCAAAGAGTTGCAGCTTCCAGGTAACGATGGCAGCAAAAAGAGATGAAGATAATAGTAGCATCTGATACTCGCTAGTTTCTGTGTGCCACTTCAGGTCCACCTCCCCCGAGCACTGCAGTATTTCAAGCTGCTGTGGTTTCTGCGGGGGCTTCACGGCACTGCTGCAGCCGGGGGGGATCGATCCTGCACGGGGGACCAGGCAGCAAGCACTGAGCAGCTCCCACAGCCGTCCACATGCTGGCCATCCAACTGAGCCATGGGAAGGTTCAGAAAAGCTCATGCTTGAGCAAGCCCAGCTTTAGTCTTGCCCATTATGGGCTGGGTGAGCGTTCTGCAGGGGCAAGACTGACCTTGCTCAATGCTTACAAGGCTTTGGCCAAATCCATCAAGCCTGCTAACACAGGGACATACCCACAGGAATTGCCATTTCTTGATGCAGAGAAGCCCTCGCCCTGGGTGATGGTCCCAGCTTGCAGCTCTGCCATCAGCAGCACCTTGCAGAGCTCTCAGGATAGGTTCGTTCTCATATTCGTATCATCACCTGATTCTTTTTTCAATAACATTCCTAAATCAGCTGTAACCTCAACACTGCTTATCACACCCTCACTCCCACTGAAATGTCTATTTCATTTTATCACAATTCATGCATTCACTAATTAGTTACATTATTTATTCACTTCCGTACTCCTGATCATTCCAAATTCAAACTGAGTGGATTAATCCGACAGCTTGGAATGCCACTTGCTGTCTTTTTCTCCAGCCTCCGGAGATTCTTCAGAAGTATTGTCTATTCTTGCTCTTGTTCTTGTTCCTACCAGTTCTATCAGTGTTTGTGGTGCCTTTGCTCTGGCCATACTCACAGACCACATAAATTCCAGAGCTATAGGGATCAAAGATGCACATCATCAAGGTCAGAACCTGATGCTGTGCCCTATTTTGTTCTTACGTCGTCCTTCAGCATCTTAACCCTCTACTCACATTAAAAAACCCCCAACCATCCGAACAATAATGAACCTGAGGCTGGAAGATGTGACTACAGTTTGTGTAGGGGCACTGAGCCAGCTTAGAGAGAAAAAATAGCACTTGAGCAGTTCTGTTATCTCAAGCAGAACAGGGAAAAAAGGGGGGGGGGGGGGAAAGGAAAAGAAAAAATTCCTTGCATTGCAAAGTCTAGCAATTTTGGAGTACGTCACAAGAAGAGAGTGTGGTTATATAATGATGAAGAACCAGTCTTGTTCCCTTGGGAGCTTGTCAAAACCCTGCTGAAAGACCAGCTCATACTACTGATAAGTGTGACAAAACCACCCTATAATTCTTGGGAACTGGAAATTATCTCCCGAACACAAAAAACCCTCCAAATTTGCCAAGACAGAGTGGTCACACAATGGTAAAGAACCAGTCTTGTTCCTTCGGGAGCTGGTTAAAGCCCTGCTGAAAGACCAGATCATACTACTGATAAGGGGAAGAAACCCACCCTATAATTCTTGGGAACTGGAAATTATCTCCTGAATGCACAAGAAAAAAACCAAATTTGCCAAGGGGAAAAAAATAATCATACAGTTCACACAAGGTCCCTCGGACAATGCTAGGGTTCTGCAGAAGTGTTTTCCTGCAAAAAGGAAAGGCCCAAGGCATAAAATCTGTCAGCAGTTGTGCCGGGAAGGAACAGAAGTGGAGACAGATGTGCCTTCTGCCCTGAGCAGCGCTGGCGTGGGGAGACCGCGGCAGATTGGGCCATCCCTCGCAGCGGTGACATGAATCGCTGTGGTATGGGACGGACCAACTTTTGGCTGAGGAAAAGGTGAAAAAAAGAGATTTCCCATTACCAATCTTGGGGTCCTGCCGCAACTCAAAACCAAGAGGTGTCCAGTGGGGGGTGTCAAACCTCCGCCAGGCTGGCAGATACAGCCCAGGTGCCAGCCAAAGCAGAGAGGAGGCTTTGCCTGAAAAATCAGTATGAACTTGTGGGAGACTGAAAGAAACGAGCTGTAAAACACCAAAGTCACAGTGGGCCGAGAATGGGGCTTAGTTTTTTCACCTGCACAACTCGCAGATTCAGCCTGGGGGTAGCTGGTGGCACCAGGCAGGTTCTCCACAGAGCTACCAGCGATGCACTGGTGCAGAGTCCATGTTCTTGCCAGGAGAAGTTGTTGATGCCCCCTCCCTGGCAGTGCTCAAGGCCAGGTTGGATGGGGCTGGGAGCAACCTGGTCTGGTGGAACCATGGCAGGGGGTTGGAACTGGATGATCTCTGAGGTCCCTTCCAGCCCAAGCCATTCTGTGAGTCTATGACACAATCCTCGGAGCCGTGTGATGGGAAAGCTCTACAGTCAGGCATGCAGTGTGAAAAAAACCCAGATTATTCTTGTTAGAGCTGACAAGCCAGGTATCATGAAGTGGGCAGCAATCAGCTTGCAGGTTAGCTGGAGCTAAGCCACACAACCACCACTGATTTTTGACTTCCCTAATTCAAAGCATCGAGATATCGAGGCTCTTACTTGTAACTGGTGCAGCATCGGGCTGCAGGGCACCGGGCCGTGTGGAGTGGAGCCAGGAGATCTGCTCCTGCCCAGCAGAAACGGGGCTGGACCGGCTGCTGCCACGGCTGCTGCCCTCGCGGGGACGCGCAAGCAGAAAGCAAATGATTGTGCTTCTTGAAAAATGGGTGCCGTTCTCTTCAAAAAGGAATTGAAACAGCTTTCTCCAGCTTCCAGGAAAAAGGGAAACTTCCAGGGAAAATGGAAACAGGAGTCACTGAATTGTCTAATTTGGCCAGGTAACAAGCTGTGATGCCTTCAATGAATTAAGGTCTTACATGACACCCCCGCAAACCCAGTGGGCTTCCCCCGTGCCAGCGCCCGGCCGGCCAGCAGGGCAGCGAGGGCACCAGATCAGCTCCCTGGCCCCGACTGTGCCCGTGGGGTCCAGGCTGACACGCTCGAGGCATCCTGCATCCCTCCTTCCCCACCAAAAAAGGAGCCACTTTGCTGTGACCATCCCCAGGGCTGCCCTCCCACTCCAGCACGTGGTCCAGGGCAGTCACTTCCCCTACTGTAAATTAATTGATTCATCAGAAACACCTGCATTTTGACAAAACTTTTCCACCAGTATTGCACAAACGCTGTCATTCTTCCTTTTTAGGCAGTGGTCCACGTATTTTCCGTGGGGTTTTGGGTTTGTGTTTGTTTTTTTTTCTTGCACCAGAGTATTTTTCCTACGGCCTATCAGAAGATTGGACACTGTTATCAGAGGAGGTCCTATTTCTAGAGAAGTGCTGTGGACACGGCAACTGCTTGGTCATTCTTTGGGTCATTCTATGTGTTGCTGATTTTAAAATTGAAAAGCGACAGCATCATATATTAATTACCTACTTCTGTGGAATTGCTGGTTGGGTAAGGAGTGTGCTCCAAGGTTAAACACCAAATTTACTGGAACCTTTCTCTTCCAGAAAGTCACAACAAATGACCTTTTTTCTGTCAGTTTAAAAAAGTAACCTGAACAGTTATTTTCTTGTAGAGAGACCATAACCTGTCCAGAAGCACTTGCAGGTTCTCTGAGCACATCAGGAGGATGCAAACCCATCTCTACCTTCTTTTGCTGGCTGCAGGCATCTCTGCTGCTCCCCAGATGAGCAGCATGGCTGAATTACTGACATTGCTACAGCAAATGCATGAGTCCATGACTAAGGACATTCAGGTAAGTTCCATTTCCACTTTTCTAATCTAAAATTTGCCATGCTGAATCCTCTTGTTCTTAAATATTTAACTTTTCGGAAAGCCAAACAACCAATTCATGTGACATTTTATTTTTGTGAGTGCTAATGAAGATGACATTTGAAAGGGTTAATTAATATATTCTTTTTCAGAATCTGAGGATTGAAACTCCAGACAATATAGATGTAAGTAAAACTCCTTTTTTAAAATAAACCCACTTTTTCATAAATAGTCATTGGAAATTGAGATCGTTTTAAGACTGTTACCTCCTAAAATACTGTATTTGTCTTTAAGAGCAAACAATTATTTTAAATGTAGCTATTATAAGATATAAAATATTATTATAGGATATAAAATGTTAGTAAAAATGATCAAATGCTGAATCAAAGGAAATTATGATACAAAAGTAGCCAAGGACAGCAATTATTCTTCTTCTATGCTTTTGTCAATCTCCTGCAGAACACACACACAGTGGTTTTCTGAATCAGCTTTTTAAACGAAAGACAGTTAAAAAGGGAAGAACAAACTTGTTCACATTTCTTCCTTGTCCATCTGCAAAAATAGCTCTTTTTAGTCTACTTCATTCAGTCTACTTTTAGAAGTGGCTTTTTGTACCCTTACCATCACTAAGGGGATGACATAGCTGGGTTACCTCATCTCGGCTGAAGGATGGCGTTAGTGCCCCGGGAACGAGACACCAGCTACCCTGTGCCCATGACTGAGGGTCTTAGAGACCAAATCGCCCTTTATCCCTTTGCCATCTTCTTTTGCAGCTCCAACAAATTTCTCCTGTTCCCTCTCGGTGTAAAGGCTCTTGTCTTTGTGAGCTGACTTTAAACAGCTTCCTCATCATGCAGATGCTGCTAATGAGGGTTTTTTTTTTTCTTCTGCTGTGCATCAACTGGAAACTCAGTTTTAACATGAGATCACAGCCAGCACAGAGCTCTTCAGACAATATCATGGCCAGATGCCTATTTGTGGGAGTGCAATCTGAGCCAGTAATCTACTGAAGGAGCAGAATAACTCACACTGGTGCCGTAAACTAGCTACAGGAGGGTGGGGGTTTTTTGGTGGCAAACCCAGCCCATTCCTTGTCAATTAGGTGTAAAGTTCCCAGCTCTGACACTTCTGTCTGGATCCTGTCTGGAAGAGCTCTCTTCCCAGGCTGGGGCTTGGGCTGGGTTTAACCCCAAGGTTTCAGTAAGGAAAACAAACCCAGAATCAGCAGCGCCGAACACTGGCAGCTCGCTCATCCCTTCCCCGGTGAGGTCCCCGGTGGTGTCACTGCAGCCCACCGTGCCCGGCTCTCCTCCGGGGAGAAGAGCTGCTTCGCTCTCACCTGTGCTTCGGATACAGAGATGACGGAGCATTTCCCAGTGTCTCTGCGTTTGCCGCTCGTCAGCGGCAGAATCGAGCAGCTCCCCAGGCGAGGTCGCGGGAAAACGGATCTTCCTCGTCACGCAGCATCCAGGACCGACTAACGGGAGATGGTGCAGTGGTCGAGAACATCACGGGCATCATGCTGGCCTTCGGCAGCTGTCTGCACTGCCTCCCATCTTTGCTGATCAGTTTTCGCTTCGTTTTTCATCACTTTCTTCTCCCATTATGCTTCAATCTGTTCCTGCTGCCGACGGTCGTGTCCTCTCCTTCGTTCCTTTTCCATCAGTTTGGCTGATCTCTTCCAAACAGCCCCGCACTGGCAAGTGCAACCGTCATCACTCTCAGCTCCGCTTCCAGCCCGTATTCCCTCCAGCCCTCCTGGCCACTGGCCCAGACCATAATGTCTCGGAGGCAATCGCCAGCTACCGCTTTGCAGGAGGACCACCATGCCCAGTGCCTGGCTGCCCTTGGGACAGGACAAGGCAAACAGAGCTGTGAGATGTGAGCGTGACCGTTGTCCCCACCTCTCTGGGCATGCAGATGCCAGCTGTCACGGAGGTTAATGCTTGGAGCAGTTTTCAAGTTCATTTATTTTCTTTCTCTCGTGTTCAGACGGTTCTAGCTTCTGAGGCAGGAAGTATTTGATGTCCAAACTGAAGATGTAAACCAGAACTATCTGCTGACACGAGCAGATGTAAGAAATCAAACTGGTCTTCAGATGGCTGCAGAAGAGACAGGACCAAGTGTTTAGATAAATTACACGATTCATCCGGACATTACAAAACATGGTCTAGCAGAAACTACCATCTGCCAGGTTTCTGTCTGAACAGTAAATAAAAGTGCACACCAGTGAAGCATGTTTGCCTCAGTTGTTTGCAAACATGAGCCCAAAAGTACGTACCAATTTGTTTGCCACATAGGCAACTGGATGTAACTCAAGATGATTTTTAATAAACTTATTGTAGTTCAAGGTTACAAATTGTTGTGTCTCAGTTCTGCCATTTCTTCCATCTTAGGATGTGAATTGTGTCAGCACAATCTTTGAAGGAACGGAACAGCTGAAAACTAACCCAGATATGAAAAAATTCAGTGTTTTTTTCCAAAAATTTGAAAGACTGAAGGAGTCGCTCACACCAAGCCTGGCAAAAGAGGTAGGAGTTTCTATGGTGCAGCAGAGATGTAATAAAATGTGATCCATAATTCATAACTGAGCCCTTATGTCTACAAGAGAGAGAGCAATTTTTACACTTGCTTGTGTCAAGCACATGGAAGAAGAAATCCTGGCATTATTTCATGTTTCTACTCTTCCCTTGTTTTAGTTTCCAGCTTGACCCACCTCTAAAATGAGGATTCATATGTGTGATCAGCAGATTTAAGGTTTAAGGAGAATCATATCATTTATAAAATGATTTCAAGACGAAAAAGCTCTACACAATGGTTAAATATGATGTAATTTAATTTTCTCGATTAACTTTTCAGGGGAAATGTGACACAGAAAGAAAGAACGCAACAATATTTGTAGAAAAGCTGACAACATTCATCCGAAAAGCATCAAAAAACGCAAGAGCCTACAATCTACATTTCTAGAACTGCTGTAAATTTAAACGAGGAGTAAAATGTTTGTTTGTTTTAAAAGCACTGTTCCTTTGTGTTAAAAGCTGGCGGGGCACATCGTCAGTCTCAGGGGTATTGTGCTGGCTCGTGTTTGGTATGTAATCTCTGGCAGTGTTGATGGCGAAACGTCATTCCTATTTCTAGACAAAAATTTAAACGCTTGATAAAGGAAATAGTGCCAGGGATTATGGAAGGACCTGAGTGGGCATAAAACTTGTGGGTTTCTCCTGAAAAGGTCACGTTAACACAGTCACAGCAAGACTGAATATAGGTGGATGCAAGCGAAAGCATCTGGTTCACCCGCCGTGCCTCACCTGACCCTTGCCTGGCACCCCGGGACCGCACGCTGTGCTGCAAATACCTCCTGACACATTCATAGCACACCCCAGAGCATTTCCTCTGCCCTTCTTCAGGACCAGGGGGGACGGCTGTCTGGGGGGACGGCACGCGCTCGGGCAATACGGGTTGGGGCTCCGGAACTGTTCGGCTTTAAGGTCAAATTTCTGTTGGGAAGTTTTGCTGGTATCGCATCACCTTGGAGGAGTGGGTGTTATTCTCGATAACACATCTAGGAGAGACAGAACCCGTGTATAGTCCATGGAGCCAGCACACAACTGATGCTGCTGAAAGAGGTGATTTAGCTCAGGGAACGGGCATGGCTACACTGGGAAAATCTCAACCTTATAATTAGTGATATCCATCTGCGGTGAAGAGGATTAATCAATATAATTGTACAAGCAAAACTTTTCTAGTACAGTTGCCACTTCTGTGAAGCCAGATGAGGGTGAACTGCAAAAGCCACACGATATTCCACCTCTTAAGCTCTGCCCGAGCTTCGCTGTACGTCTGTATGTCACTTACCAGCAAGGAACACGAGGACGTTGCACGCACGCCTGTAGGATCACCTCGATTTGGTATGCTTAGCACTCTGCCCAAAATCTTTCACAAGCACTGAGAAACATATCCTGGTATTTTCTTCTGCCTGCAGCTTTGGTAGATCAGTGTCAGTTTGGCAGTTAAAGATTTGTAAGGATCTGGGCATATGCCACTTAGAGAATTAATCCTTTTTCTAAAGCTGTTATTGGTGATGATAGGAGTGTTTAGAGCAATTTATGAACTGATCAAAAATGAATTTATTTCTATGGTGTCAATTAAATTATGTTACATTTTATAGATAGATGTATTTTGGAGAAAATATTTATTCTGTATTTTTACTACTTTTAATAAAGTGAATAAATGTTTGTCTCTGCCTTTTTTTTTCACCGCAAATTTCTTCCAAGGTATTCCCACCTTTGAGCCAGTCTAGTTATCGTAAAATCTCTGATGGTCAAGGGAATTAAATCCTTCAGGTGAGTGAGCCAGCGTATTGCTAGAAGCTATTTCTAGCGATGCACAAGGTAAAAACCAGAGGGAGCACCAATGTGCTCTGTGAGGGAGCTGAGCTGGCACCTTTGGGTTTACATTAACAGAGCTGTTGAGGAGCCCCTGCTAGAACATGGGCTGATGGGCCACAGAGACCCGAGTGGCTGGTCATAAAAAAGCTGACTGGTTTCTCTCCCTTCTTTTCCACAATTAAAATGGAGAGGAGAGGCTTGAAGGGACAGTCTCACTGCAGAGCCTGCTCCGGGCGGTGGCAATGCCTGAGGCTCGGAGCTGCACAGCTTTTCAGTGCTCACTCTCAGCTGCAGACACTCGCCAGCATCTGAACAAGCGTCCCACACGCTGATTGTCCCGCTTAGCCTGAGTAACTCCAAGCAATGGAGATAAAGATGCGGCAAACAGAGGAAAACAACAGCTGGTGAGGTTTCTAATGTGAAATAAATACTTTTAAAACAAATAAGCAAGCATCTCCTCAGACCTGCCACAGAAATTACAGCCCTTGCCGTTCACAAATAAACATTTGCAAAGAAAGTGCCTTTGGTGGAAAATGTTTTCACCTTCCTGTTGCCACAACGAGAGCATCCCCAGAGCTGTCCTGATCCGCACCTCCGGAGCCCTCGGCTAAGCACAACCCCCCCAAGACCAATGCGCCGTAGCCAACCTCTGTTGCTCTCATAGCTCAAAGTAAATCCTGAGGCCCGTAACACCCAGACGACAGCTCTGCACTCTGCAGCCTGCCTCTCAAAAATACTAGAAATAGGATGTTGCAATGATGACCGCGTAACAAAGCAGGGAATGCAGAAGGTGGGTGCTGGCTGTGGGTCCCTCCTGTGGTGGTTGTACCTCACCCAGAACAACGGCAGGCCCTCCAGAGGGTGTTAGACACCCAGCTAGAGCTGGCACTCCAAGCAGGCAGGGAAAATAATACCAATGACAAATGGTTGTGGGAAAGAAAGGAACCAGAAGAGATTTTCCAGCATTTCAGGCTGAACCAGGATAAGAAAACATTTCTAAATATTTTACACGAACAAAAACTAAGGAGAGATCTGACAGTTTTCATTTTCAGCACAGACTCTTTTAATTCTCGCAAGCTATCGCTGAGCAAATATGGGCAGGTACTCACGGGAGCAATTCCATCCGCTGCCGCAGGTCAGTTGGTAAAACAGCCCGAAAGACGGCGGCTGGCACACGGCCCGACGTGAGCAGAGCGCGGAGGAGGCAGGACACCGATAACAACATCACTCCGTGACACTAGTGTCAGGTGTATTTGAAATCACGATGTCACCCTGGCATCATCTATCTTCATCCCAAACGTCACTCCTCGCTGCAGGAACAGCTCCGATTTCAGCTGGAGAACACAAAGGAGAGAAATGTTCAGGCTGCCTTATCGCTGGGTTTCCTCCAGCTCCCTGGATGTTTTTTTTTTAATTATAAATATCCCAGTGTAAATCAATTCCTTAAAAAAAAATGTAAATATAGAAGAAAGGAATGAGAAGCGAATCAAGAAGACACTTTTGGTGAGAGAGGTGGGTTCCTCTGGTGTCCTAATTGCAGAAAAAGCTTCTTGAAAACTTACCAATTTTGACATTATAAAAATAAAGAAGCTGATCCACTGAGCGAGGCACTTGTAGTCACAGCGTTCCCAGGCGCTTGGTTTCATCTGTTCTGAATTTTCTGTGTCTGACGCATCCTGATACAAGGGGTCACTGTTACTACTCCTTTTTCGGGTGCATCCCCAGAGACCCTTGCTGAAGCGCAGGTGAGAACCCTGGAATACCAGAACAAATACACAGAAGTAAAACATTCCCTTGTCACCTCAGTACTGATTTTCACACTGTTTTCAAGTGTTACCACCCAACTTTTACAAAAGAAAAATACAGTTTTTCACAGTGCAGCTCCATAAGTTGCGGGGAGCAGACACAGTTGCTGGTGAAACAAGGATTAATCGGCAAAATTACGTATAAATAATTTTTGCGGACGTTGCTCCAGAAGACTTTTCACTCTGCCTGTCTGCCAGCCGGTCTCCAAAACACCGCAGCCGGAGCAGCCTCCCAGAAAGGAGCAGGACCAAGGCGTCGAGGTGGCTGACGGCAGGTGGCAACAGGAGACCAGAAATGCAAAAGGCACCGTCCTCCTCGGGTGAGCTTGTGAGCGGGAAAAGTCACAGACGGGGATTTCCTTCTGCTGTGCACGGAAAATGACGACTGGCTGCCCTCCAGCAAGGACGGGGCTGGGGGACGAGGCTCAGTCGCTGTCCCTGGGGCGAAGTTTTGCGCGGCTCAAAGCATCGCTGCCCATCCTCGGTGGGGACCCCAGTCAAAGCCCTCCTGCCCGCAGCCCCAAGGCTGAGACCCTGCTGGGGTGAAGCAGCACCGGCTGCCCCTCAGGTCACCCCTTCCTGGGCTGTCGGCATGAGCTCCAGCTCCAAAGCACACCTCCCTCTCCCACCCTGCCACTCGGAAGCCGGCCTTTGGCTTAAGATGGGCGTCGAACGACAAGCCGGCTACTGAGGGCACAGAAGACCCAAAACCAGCCCCCCCGACTCTGCCTGCCCGCCACAGGCTGTGCCCTGGGTCAAGCCCACGACGATACAACTCAGGGACGCCAGCACCTGCGAGCAAACGCCGCTGCCTTTAACCGCCTCTCCTGGCTCGACAGCACACCTTCTGTCAAGGAATAGAAGGATCCCTTTTAATACTTACTTATAGATAAATGATATTATAGAAATAAGGTTCAATGGTTATTGTGGTTTTGTACATAATAGAAGAACAGAAGTAGCAAGGAATTAGACTATTGAACCTCTGTGTGTTCAAATAATCCTGGTGATGGAACTATATGGTGCTGCTCATCTGTCCCATGTACAGCCCCTACCATGGTTGGCTAATACCCCAGCCTACTTAATTAGTAGGTAAAGATAGATGAAGACAGATGAGTTGGAACTTTTAAGTTAAGTTATAAGCTTTGAAGACCATAAGGCTGACTTCTTAGAATTTAAGAATTGCTAAATGGAATGTTTAGAAAAGGTCTGCTGAGAGCAACTGAGAAGACTGCTTGAAGGTGGATGACATGATGACCTCGAAATGGACCGATAGACAACGTGACCAAGAGCAGAACCAGGACAAGAGTGATGAGGACTAGCTGACCGGTGGGAAACTTGTGGACACTTTGTTCACCAGAAGAACACAGAATTGAAAACATCATGGGAAGCTAAGGTGGACTTTACGTGACGTAGTGCTTTAGAACACCTCTATAAGGAGGACTGGGGGCTGAAGCAAGTTGCCATTTGCTGAGGTGGTGGCCCAACTCTGAGCTGTTAATGAAGGCAAACCTAGAGAAAGACCCTTTTTGTCAGAAATTTAATTTTGTCTTTAACAGCTTCCCCTCCACATCTCCTGCCCTGCAGGCTGAAGCCAAGGCTCTCCCCCACTCCCAGGTTCAGCTTGGGCTTCACACGGCTGCTGTGCTCCCCCCTGGGGTGCTGTGACCCCTCTGTATGACTGGGGAGATGGTGCTGGCCCCGGCACTCACGCCCACGTGGGGTTTGCTGGGAGGTGAGGAGTCCCTTCCCAAGGGCTCAGAGCAGTGAACCAGCCTCAAGGTGCTGGAAGGCACCCAGTAACCCATGATATCCTTGTGTGGATAAACGTCACCTCCTGGCAGCTGGGGTGTCTCTGGAGCGATGCCAGGCGTGAGCATTATCCAGGAGGCAAAGAATTTGCTTTCCAGCAGTACCGTATGGACACAACCACCTGGCTCCTCAGGGAATGGGCTGGAAGAGGCTGCTGGTGTCCCCGGCCACCGGCTCACCCAGGCATAGGGATCCTTGGGTATCCTGGACTCTCTAGGAAGGACAGGAGCGGGGAGGCTGTGTGCTGGCACCCTGGGCACAAGCTGAACAGGAGCAGCCCCTGCCAGCACAGCCACACCAGAGCCAGCCCCTTCCCACAGGCGCTTGTTTTCCACCTCTGTGGCCGACACGGGAGCAGGGACACACACTTGGCTCCTGGGTGGCGTTGCCGGGGCTCAGGGCTGATGGCAAGTTGGGGTCCTCCAGCCCCACATCAGCACAGGCAACACCCACCCGGGCACGCAGAGAGTGGGCAAGAAAAGCATTGGGGTCAACCACCCGCCCAGGAGGGTCGGACCAGACACCTGCGTGGGACGTGTCGGTGGGAAAACGGTCAATGCTGAAAGAGGAACTTGTGCACGCCGGGCTGTCAAAGCCACGTGTTCCCTGGAGCTCACCAGAGCCCTGCCCAAGGGTTTCAGCGATGGAAACACCTGCTGACACCCAACAGCAAACCTTCAAGCGCTCTGCCGCAGGGCACACAGACCTGAACGCTCGTACCGAGGTGGGAAAGCTGCGACCACGGCTCCTCTGGAGGGCTGACCCAGCACCTCCATGTCCCATGCCCTACTCTGCACCCCGTAAAGTGGCAGCACCGGCCAGCCCCGGCACCGCAGAGCCACTGCCTAAGCCAAGGCAGAGCTGGGCTTTAGTACCGCCAAGGCTTTTCTGAAGAGCTGAACTGTGCCAAAAAGCCACAAATCGGCAGAACGAGGAGGCAGCACCGCTACAGCCTTGAAAAGGGAAGGTGTTTTCTAAGCAGTTCTCCAGAGGATGCACAGGCAGCCCAGCAAAGTGTCAGGCACAGCACAAGGAAACCTCCCAAAGAAGCTCCCGACGACACTGGCTCTTAACACACTAGATTTTTTTCTTTTTTTTATTATTTTCTGTATTACTTTTTACTCTCACTGAATGAGATCGTGTTCAGAGATCTCACCGTGCTGCAGGAGGCCGTTCCTGATGCATTTTCACATCACCATCCTGCTTACATTTCTTCCTGCTACCTCTTATCCCACTTTCTGTTCCTGTGAGGCAGGAAAATGCTGTTACAGCCCTGCCCCTGACCGCAAGCAGAAGCTGGCAGAGCGCTGGGATGCGCTGAACCACTCCTGCCTCCGTGCCCAAGCGTCTGCATCAGGGTGGGCTGGGATGGTCCTCGGCTGAGACACCCGCGCACATCCTGAGGGCTCAGCCCACCAGTTATGTTTGTCAGAATGAAGAAGAAAAGGTAAAGGAAGAACAAAAAAACCCCATTCTTCCCTTGTTTACCTGCCTTTGCGTTCTATGGAGGAGTGCTGCTGCGCTGCTTCTTTGACGCACCGGCCCCATTTCACAGCGATTCCGAGTTCTCAGAGGACCCCAAGTCCCGTTCATGCTCAGCCGCGGCCATCGCTGCCCCCGGTGCCAAGGCTGCTGGGCTGAAATGGCAGTGGGATGCGAGCTGCTGGGTTCAGCCGTACAACCCTTCTGGCACAGGTGTAACCAGAGCAGGACGGACTTGTCGGCCACGGAGATAAAGCCATCGACGAGAAAACAAGTGGGCGTCAGCGCCACGAGTGTAACCCCTTGGTGCCGTCAGGGCATAGGAGTCAAATACGGGCACACAAACGCTTGCTGCAAAGATCCTGGGTCAGATTTCACCGTCCGGCGTCGCTTCCAAAGGGCTGGAAAGGTGAAGAAAAGGAAAGGCACGGCTGTGGAAACCCCCATGGGAACGACATGACGAAAGGGGCGTGCAAAGAGCTGGAAAGGTCGTGGTAAAACTACCTGCCACAAAGGGAACAACCCCCCACTCCATCACCTGCACGAGTTGAGCAGGACAAGTTCAGTATCGGCAAAAAAAGGGAACTTTTAAACTTTAAAGCAGCCTTTCTGCTGGAAAACCGCTGGGGGGGTGTTCTGCTCCTCAAATGCCACCTCAGCCACCTGCCCCCCACCCACCTGGATCTTTTTTCAGGTGTAAACAGTTCCAGCTGAATGTTAAATATTAACTTTGACATGATAGAGAAAGTTCAAAATAATCCTGTTTTCCAGCATGCCCATATACTTCATGTAAAACAACATTCTTTAATTAACCTGTTAATACTTTTATACTTTAATTGACCCTGGTCAGTATATATTATTCGCCTAAGGAACTTGTGGATGCTCCACTGCTCAAGGCCAGGTTGGATGGAGCCTTGAGCAACCTGGTCTGGTGGAAGGTGTCCTTGCCCATGGCAGAGGGGTTGGAACTGGATGGTCTTTGCGTTCCCTTCCAACCCAAACCAGTCTGCGATTCTGTGATTTCCAGGGAGCAATTCTATAGTTATTATGATGATAATTATCATTTCTGCTGCAAATACAGAAGCTGTCTGCAAAATGCCCGTTTCAGAAGTGCTCTGTGGCTTGAAGAAGGGTCAGTCAACCATAGACCCTTCCAAGAGGGACCAGGGCTCACCAAAAACAGCTTCCCCCATATGGGCAGCTGCCTGCGCTGCCTTCTCTGCCTGACCATGGAGCAGGAACGTCCCTCCTCACCTCCCCATCCCATCCCATCCCATCCCTGTCCTGCCGAGCTGACCCGCAGACACAGGGGTCTGCCAGCCCCGCGTTCCTCAGCAGTGGTGACCTCGGGGTCAGCTCTTGCTCAGGGGCCTTCATCACCTCCTCGCCATCACGGGACGGCGAAGGGGGGCTGGAGAAAGTGCCTCCACCACGGGTCGAACCCGCCTGAAGAGTCAGCTGGTGTTCGGTGCTCCTCACTGCTCCTTCAGGAACACGATTCCCCGGCAAAAGCCAAACCTCCGGGACGTCTCCCGTGGGCATTGCCGCATCCCGACACAACCTACGCTCCGGCAGAAAAGCTCCGGGCGAACAAACACCTGAAAACGCTGTTTTCTCAGCGCATCTCCTGGCTGGGGACAGGGGGTGCTGCCGCCACTGCCCACCCCGGGACTCCCCGAGTGGGCACCCACCGGTGGCTGCACTCCCGTTCCATCTGTAATTTCATCTCCGTGAGGTACAGGCGGAGATTTCCGAGACAAGGGGTATGGAACTAATTAACGGTGCCAATTAACGGCAGAGCGGGGCCTGCATCCCCGCGATGCCCCTGCTGCTGCTTGGAAACCCCCGGGGCTCGCTCTTTGCCGTCCGTTTGGGGGGTTTTGTCTCGCCCGGGGCGGGGGAGGGCGCAGCGGGTGCAGACGGTGCCGGTGGGTGTCGCCCCCCCCCCCCCCCCCTCCGCGGACGAGCCCCGCTGCCCCCCCCAGGGGTCACCGCACCAGCCCCCAGGTGCCCCCGGGGGTTTTCCCGGCGCGGGCGGGTTTTCCCGGCGGGGCGGCTGGAAGTCCCGGCGCGGTCCCGGCGCTGACTCACGGCCCGGGCCCGGCTGCGCCCCCCCGCCCCGTCGCCGCAGCGGCGCCCCCCCGCGGCCGCGCGCGGCACCGCCGGTTCCCGGAAGGGGCTCGTGCCGCCCGCGGGGCTGCGGCTGCGGGAAACCGAAACTCGGCGGCGGCGGCGGCGGGGGGGGGGGGGGGGGGCGGGGCTGCCGCGGCGTCACGCGGGCGGTCAGGGCGCGCTTTGGGCGGGAGACGGGGCGGGGGGCGGTAGGTGCGCGGGGACACGGTAAAAGGCGGTGCGGGGGGAGGGGGAACGGGGAGAGAAAAGAAAGGTAAAAAAGATAAAAGAAAAAATTGAAATAGAATTAAGGAGGAAAAAGAGAGAAAGGAGGAGGGGAAAAAAAAGGTAAGAGAGAGAGGGAAATAGAGAAAAGAGGGGGGGAAATAGAGAAAATAAGAAAAAAAAAAGGAGGAAAACACCACGCACACCCCGGACAGCCCCGCCCCCAAAAGCCCCCCCCCCCCAAAAAAACCAAGGCCTGGGGCTGGCTGTGCCCCCGAGGACGTAGTGCGGTGCCCAGGTGGTGGCCACACTGGCCCCCGCAGCCCCCTCGCAGCCCCCTTCAAGTCCTGCTGCCGCTCGGGACAGGGCACCTTGTCCTCAAACGCGTCCCCGCAGCCGTCCCAAATCACCTACTTGTGGCACCTCGCCCCCGCGCCTAGCTGCCCCCACCCAAGGGCAACTTCTCCCTGCCAGTCGGTGGTTCTGCACCGGACCCAGCCCAGAGTCATGCGTGGTGGCTGGCCTGGGTGGCCCCCATGGATGTGCTCGCTCCCACCATCACAAATATTCTCTCTCCTGCCACCATGGGTGTGCTCGCTCCTGCCATCACAAATATTCTCTCTCCTGCCACCATGGATGTGCTCGCTCCCGCCATCACAAATATTCTCTCTCCTGCCACCATGGATGTGCTCGCTCCCGCCATCACAAATATTCTCTCTCCTGCCACCATGGATGTGCTCGCTCCCTCCATCCCAAGAGCCCGCGAGGGCAGCTGCGGGGCAGGGACGGCTGCGCCACCCTGAGATCTCGGCCACGGAAGGCGAGTTGGTGGCTGGGGGGTCTCCGTTGGGCCGTCAGTGGATGTTCAAAAATAATAACTAAAAAAAAATGAATAAATCTGTGCTTCTTTCGGAAGAAGTCGCACCCTCCTGATGGAGGAAGGTGATGTGTTTGAAGAGGGGATCCGTGTGGGACAGCAAGGCGTCCCCTCCCCTGGGGGTCCCTCCTGGCTGGTGGGTGCTACTGGGAGGGGGGATCCCCTCAATCCTTGATGGGGAGGGGTCCTTGCCCCTGCTGCAGACCCTGTGCCTTCAGCGGAGCATCAGCCGAGCTCGCCAGCACCCAGCTGGACACGTCACTTAGCTTTTCCCTTTCCAGGAAGGGAGGGGAAGATGTACAGCACCCCCTTTTAAAGCACCCAAAAAGCAACGCCCCAAAGTGACAGCCATGACCGGACTGACCCAAGCGCAGCAGGGTGGTCCCTGCCTCGGCTGGGGGGGGGCCGAGGCTGCGCTGCCGGCCGTGCTGAAACCACGCCGAGCATTTTTCAAGCACCAAATTCCACTCTTGCCTATGGAATTCAGGTGATTATCAAATCAGGCTGCTGTTCTCCATGGTCTATATTTGGACAGGGATGTTTGCAGTCTCCTTCGAGGTTAATAGCCAATAAATAATGAAGAATAAAAGGACTAAACCTCAGATGTTTTAACATCTGTTGCTTGCAGCACGTGGTTTTCTCTATTTGCTAGAGGTTCTCGATACCAGCCTGCCCTGGTCCCCTCCCAGTGCCTGCCACCAGGCCTGGCAGCACACCCGGGGTTCCCGTTGGAGCCAGCAGGCTGGGTTTGAGCCCCCTTCCCAGCGTGTCCCGCCTTTGCTCTCCCACCCCTTGGCTCCCAACAGCGCTAACGTGATGAGCCCGACAGCACTTTTCAGCATGGGAGCGCTTCCTTTTTGGCAGCCCCTTCGCACAAGGATGCGACAGAGGATTTCAAACAAAAGCAGGGGTTATTGATGTCCTTCCCGAGGCAGAGCAGAGGCAAAACACACGCAGCTCGCTGCGCTGCAGCCCCCAGGTCGAGACATCTTTTCCTGGGGAGCTACATTAAATTCCCAGGGTCTCCCTGCCTCCGTGCTTGCGGGTACCCTGGGTGGGCTGGTAGGCAGCAGCAGGGTGCAGAGGCTGCCTCGGCTGGCCCGTCCTTCCCCTTTGGACTGCTGGGAAGTTTGGCACCTTTTCTGATCAGTCCAAGGAAGAGAAAACCCTCCCAGCTCAGAGCTGGATGAGAGGCACAACCAACCTTGCCCACCACGTGCTGCTTGTCCTGCAGGCTGTAGCTCCCTTTGCTTCAACTCCTGCTCTCCAAATGGTGGGTTGGGCAAGTGGGTTCATTCAGACCTTCAAACCCAGGGCACAGAACCAAAAACTCTTTAAGCCACAACTCACCTTGTGGCCGCAGCTGCACCGGTGGGACTTCAGCAGAGTCGAACGAACGGACTCCCCATTCGACTTCACGGGGGTTAGCTGCGGCGATGCCAGCACCCCAGGGCACCCCAGCTCAGCGTGGCCCCACTTCTGCCCCAGTTCTGCTCCACTGTGCTCTCGGCTGGGTAGGCAGAGCAGCTCAGGGAGGACGGCTGCTGGCTCCTGTGCTCCCACGTGCTCCGGGAGGGAGAGGAGCGAGTCCCTCTGACCTTTGGCAGGGAGGCTCAGGCTGCAGGTCTGCCCCCTTGTTAGGCAAACCCATCGCAGCTGCCAGGTGCCTGCAGCTCTCAGGACTTTCCTTGGCAAATAGTTCACAAAAGGGCTACGGCCTCCTGCGAGGCTGAGAGAAAAGTAAGGAGTGGGGAAAGTCCAGGGACACAAGTCAAATTCTTGGAATTTCCTTCTTTTCCCACTCAACCAAGCCCAGAATCTCGTTTTTGGTTTAGTTTAAAAATTCACCGTGCCATCAGCGGGGAGAACTGAATTGATTTCGGGTCCTGAGATAGGTCTTTCCAATTCCAGGAAGCCGTGAGCAGCCCATCCCAGGATATATTTATTGTAGCTTACAGATCAGAGCGCTCGCTAGTATTACCTCATGCCATCTGGGCAGAGTTTCAACATTTCTGACATTATTCATTCTCCTGCATGTGCTTCAACCAAACTTCCTTTTTGTAAGAGAGGCATTTATAAGAAATGGAAACAGCTTGCAGCAAGTCCTGCACTCTCAGGGTTACTGACCGAAGAAGCTGCTATTTTTTGTTGTTAGCCTTTGCTGGTTTTAAGGCTTTTTCTTCTCTGCTCCCTAAAAGTCGGCTCTGCATTAACCCCTCTCAGCCCACGGGCTGCCTGCCTGCAAGGTGACCTGGGGCACGACGCTGTGACAGTTGTTGGGTGCTCGTTAGCGGGGAACCGTGGCATTCCCGGGGTGGCAGCGAAGGCTCCTCACCCATTTTGTACGTCCCAGTTCGCCGCTCCAAAAGGAAAGAATTGTTTCTGAGTTGGATGGGGAAATGGGGAGGAAGGCAAGTAGGGGAGAAAATGAGAAAGGATTTGCGTTAGAGCAGGTTTCTCTCAAAAAAAGGTAGAAAGGAGGAACAAACCCTTGCAGAGCAGGGTCTGGAAGGACTGTTGAGTGCTGATGGGCATGAAAAGGTTGCAGTGCAGTGATGGAAGGAAGCAGCGAGGGCCACGAGGAAGCAGATAAGAGTCTCTCTCTCACCATGCTCCCCCTCCACGAACCCCTGCTCCATCCTGTGGTTGTTCACTCCCCCCACCCAAATACTGCCAAGGCGTGCAGACCTCGGGCTCTACTCCCTCCCGGGGCTCGCTGCCATCTGCCAGAGGCAGATTTCTGTGGTAGCTGCTGTCCCTATCTCCCCATCTCCCCATTTCCCCATGTCCCCATCTCCCCAGTTCCCTATCTCCCCATGTCCCCATCTCCCCATGTCCCTATCTCCCCATCTCCCTGTCTCCCCATCTCCCCATCTCCCCATCTCCCCATGTCCCCATTTCCCCATGTCCCCATCTCCCCATTTCCCCATTTCCCCATGTCCCCATGTCCCCATCTCCCCATTTCCCCATGTCCCTATCTCCCCATGTCCTCATGTCCCCATCTCCCCATCTCCCCATGTCCCCATCTCCCCATGTCCCTATCTCCCCATTTCCCCATTTCCCCATCTCCCCATGTCCCCATCTCCCCATGTCCCCATCTCCCCATTGCCAGAGCAGGGATTCCCCACTGCGAAGCTTCTCCCTTGGTTGGGTTCAGAGTCCCAGCAAGGGAAAAAACCTTCAAAGCAAAGAGTGCCATCAACACTTGGGGTAATGCTCAAGCTCCTTCCATCCAAGACTCCTGAGGGATTTAACACCTGAGGGTCATCTGCCCTGTCCACACCCTGTGTACCGCAGCAGGCAAGCGCAGGGCTGGTGCACAGTGCAGGCGCTAAACCAGGTGCTACGGGGGGAGCCCCATCCTGCAGCACGCACACGTGCTCCTGCAGCATCGCCTGCTGTGAGGGAAGGGCAATCTGCCTCTCGCTCGGCTTGGAGGGGAGCCCTGGGCTGGGGAGTTATCAGAAAGCAGATACACTCCTACACTGCTGCTCGGGCACGTATGCCGACCTGGAGGTGAACATGGCTCTGGAGCAAGTACCCACTTCTGCAACTATCTTTGCACTGGAGTGTGCTGGTTTTCTCCCTTCCACCCACCCCAGCACCTCAAAAAGTGTGTCTGCATGTCCAGAGCCTTGTGGGTTTGCTTGGGGGTGAAGCATGGAAGGTCTCACCCCCGCTCCCTGTGAGAAGTGAGGAGGGAAGAGCATTCCAGAGATAAGGTGGGAAAGGTGCTCCTTTCGCACTGCTGGAGAAACAACCTGCTCTGAGCAGCCCTGCAGCCCTGGCACCACCAGGCTGGGTACCCACGGGTGAGAAAGTTGGCGCCACTTGTCACTAGGGAGGGGACAGCCGGGCCTTCGGTTGGAGGTGGCAGGTTTGGCCGCTGGACGGTACCGCTGGCTGGGAACTGCCCTGTGTTGTGGCAGTGTTCAGAATTAACCACAAAATATTTTACGTGGCACAGGAGCGAAGCCATCTTGAGCTGCTTAACCGAGCACAGCAGCGAAGGCAGGGCACAAAGAACTGCCTCAGAGCCTGCATGCCCAGCTCATAACCCTCCCTCCTGGTGGGCTATGCCAGGAGCTCTGTAGCTGGTGCCGAGCAGGTCACACTTTACTGGAAATACCTTATTTCAGGGCACTGCTGACAGACAGAGAGGTGCCCCTTGTAGAATAACAAATGCCACTTGCTGGAGCATCACTTGGGGATTTGATCTGGTTTTGAACAGAAATATTATTAAACATTTCCTCTGCCTTAAGAAAACAAATCCCAGACTTGGGATCTCCCTGGATCAGGTAAATGTGATAAAATATTTTAGCAATCCATTGCTCTGTGTCTCAGTTTACCATTAAAACAAAGAGAGCTGCCGAATCACGGGGGGAATATGAAAAAAGGGGGAACATTAGAGGGTGTCCAGAGCCAAAACGCCAAGCATGTGCCCGAGCCAAGACTGCTGTGAAATAAAGCTGGAGCAGGGCTACAGCTCTGCAGAGCATCAGCGGTGCTGGCGTCCATGGAAAGTCTCGCTGGGTGATAAACAGGGTGGAGCAGAAGGGTTTTATGGCCAACCATTTATTGACTCCTCAAGGCACATGGTTTATTCCTCGTTCGTGCTTTTATACAAGTACATCTTGAATTTAAGTGCGTATCCTTGCTGCGTTAAATAAGCTGCTGGAACGGCTGTCAGTGTAGTGGGAGAAACGGGAGGAAGGAGGCGGTTTTGTAAGGAGAAGGCTTTGTAGCCGTAGCGGAAGGAGAGCCTGACACACGGTACCATCAGGGAGAGACAAGTTGTTATTTCCTTGTTTCGGCTGGGAGATAACGAAGAAGCAAACAAACCGAAGGCATCCCAGCCTGAGCAGGTCGTGCTCCATGGAAACTTGCTGTGCAGGTATGGGACCGAACACAGATATAAAAGTCAAACAAGTTCCTCTGAGTAGGACCTGGATGGGTTTAAACCAGAGGAAAGAAGGGGAGATTTAGGGCCAGGACCATTAACGTTCCTTCGTGCATGTTCTAGGTCTATATATTTGGTGGCTGGTGCCAATTCCTGACAGTGATACAGACTAAAAATAGCCCGTAAGGATCGTAATAGCGCTGAAGTCATACATCAAACAAGCCACCATTCAAAATGTAGTCATTTAAAGCATTGAAGAGACATTTAGTGAATACACACTGGCCAGGAAGCTCAGAATTCATTTTTATTAAAGCTGGCTGAGGAGTTAAAAACAAACCGTGGAAGGTTGGAGCTTGAAAAAAGTGACAGTATGATCTTTTTTGTCAATATTCAGGTTGCATAAGAGGTATCATGACTATTTTTGTAGACAATATTTACACTGGAACCTCAAATACCTTCTGTCATCCCTTTTTCAGCCTACTCTTTTTACCTCTTATTACTCTACATTTCTGGATGTGAGGAGTGAACCTATGTCCTCTCACAGACTATGAAGCATACATGTCCTAGTGCTGTCCCTGCCTGGTCTGTGTACCTGGTCTTTGATTATTTGTTTAATTTACCTAATACGTTGTGTCTTTCCCTACGCTGGCAAACAGTGCCTCACTCATCACGAAGACCTGTCTGGAGGATACTGCCACAGTATAAAGTGTCAAGCAGATAAAAAAATTAGCTCAGAGAAAGTGCAGGATACCTACAGAGTGTTTTGCTGCACTTAAATCCAAGTTTGGGCTTTTCTTTAACCTTTGTGTTAAAAAAAAAGGAGAAAACGTGCCAGCGCAGGCAGGCAGCGAGACAGCACCACGCAGTTTGTCCAGGCTGCCCACACACCTTCCTACCTCTTGCCCAACAGACCTTCTCGTTGCATATGACATCAAACCCGCCTTGAAAGAATCAAAAAGGGAATAACTAAAAACTCTCTGATGTTCTGCTGGATTGAAGGCACCTTGAAGACAAATCTCATTTCACTGCCATCCAGATCCAGTTGGCTTGGAGAGAAATCCTGATGGTTTCAGTAGCCTTCTGTCACGCCCTTCCACACCTGTCCTCCATGAGCGGCAGGAGAGGACAGAATACCAGTGACCACCCTTTATATCCCCTAACAGTTATTTCGGATCAGCCCAGCCCAGGAGGAAAAAAAACATTCCCAGATTTTCCAAAATGCTCCTGTCGCCCTGTCTGCCACCTTCTGCCATCTACACTTAGAAGGGGTGAAGGGCAGCGGCAGCATAACTCTTCCTAGAAGCCATCGCCCAACCTGCGGCAAATGCGTGCTGTGAAATCGGAGCATCGGTAAGTTTCAAACCCCCACAGCAAAGCGACTGAGCGTGGATCTCAGCTGGGAGCTTTATGGGGAGAAGCACCAAAATCGGGCTGTGTGACAGCTATGACGAGGTCGAGGAAGCCCGTTTGGCTGCTGAGGCTTTCCAACCAGCAACAGAGCAAGTCCAGGCGGTGCCTGTAGCGCCGCTTCCCACCAGAACTGCCACGGCCGGGCGGGGACCTGTGTCACACATGGGTCCCCTGGCTTGGGCACTGTGGTGCACACAGGAATTGCTCTGGCGACTCCACCAACCCCTTTCTTTCAGCCATGTGTTTAATGAGTGTTCAGCCATGTTTGGCTGCTTGGAGGACTCATGCCGACACCGGACACTCGTTGCGAACTGACTGTTACGTGCCGTGAAAGCACAAACGCAGAGGAGACGGTCGGGAGCATCCCCCACGTTCTTCACGTATTTTCTATTGACCTTCTTGCTGCCACCCCAATGGTTCCACTGCCCCAGGCCCCATCCTTTCTGTCAATTGCTGACACTGAATAAATTAAAATACAGTTTTGGCCCTCCCTGTTCACCAGTCCTGCTGCCAACAGCAAAACCCTTTGGAGCTGGTACCAACCCAGGGCCCCAGGGTGGTGCTCGGGGGAACCGGGCTGCTCAGCGGCAGCACCGGGGGCCGGTTCCTCTGCAGCGAGTTGACTGGGAGCAGCCTCACCGCTGGCCGAGCTCCCACCCCACTCCAAATAGCCTCACCGAGACCCTGCACCTCATCCGCTGCCTTCCCTCATTTCGAGGGGTCGCTACGGGCTGGCGGAAAGTCTGGGAGGCTGCACGTTGGGATTGCCTCCGGGTGCTGGGGAGCAGCCATGCAGGGGGGAGCAGGGGCTGGATCCCTCGGTGGGATGGGGGCTGGATATCTCAGGGGGGCTGGATCCCTCGGTGGGATGGGGGCTGGATCCCTTGGTGGGACGGGGGCTGAATCCCTCAGGGGCGATGGATCCCTTGGTGGGACAGGGGCTGGATCCCTCAGGGGGGCTGGATCCCTTGGTGGGGATGGGGGCTGGATCCCTTGGTGGGACGGGGGCTGGATCCGTCGGTGGGACGGGGGCTGGATCCCTCAGGGGGGCTGGATCCCTTGGTGGGGATGAGGGCTGGATCCGTCGGTGGGACGGGGACTGGATCCGTCGGTGGGACGGGGGCTGGATCCCTCGGGGCGGACAGGGGCTGGATCCCTCGGTGGAGATGGGTTCTGGATAGTTTGGGGGCCGGGGCCGAGCCCCCGGGCAGGGCCGGGACGGGGGGACCCAGGCCCGGTCCCGGCGGGACCCGAGCGCAGCCCCCTGTGCCGCAGCCCCCGCGGATGGCACGGGCGGGGCGGGGCGGGGCGGGGCGCGCGGCGGCGGGGGGGGGGGTGTGTGCGGGCGGCGCTCCCCCCCGCGCCGCTGGTGCTACAACAGCGTGATTTCCCTGAAGTGATGCTGGCCACGGCAGCCAATAGGAGGCGCGGCCGCCCCCCGGGGCGGCGCTGATTGGTCGAGACGGACCAGGGCCTGGGCCGGCGGGGAATCCCGGGCGCCGCCGCGTTATACCCGAGGGCGCGCCCCGCGGGCGGCAGAGGCGGGTCGGCGGGCAGCGGGTGCGGACGGGCCGGTCACCGCTCCGCTGCACTCTGCGGTACAGGCTCGGCACGGCTCGGCGCTGTACGGCACGGCACAGCACAGCCAGGTGGGTCCCTTCCCGTCCCGTCCCGTCGCGAAGCTCGTCCCCGGCTTTGCAGCGGCACCGGGGCTCCGGGCGAAGTCGCCCCGTAGGGTCCGCGGGAGCCTCCCCCGTGGGCACGGCTGTGCTCGCCGAGAGGGGGCACCGCCGGCTTCCGCCGTACGGAAGCGGTTTGGGGGACGCGGGGCTCATTCGCCGTCGGGTGGGCACCGGGCATCCCTCCGGCGGGCCACCCTTACCCAACCCACGGGAGGGGACGGGACGGGGCGGGATGTCCCCCCGCACGCGCGGGGCAGGGCATGTCCGGGCACGGCTGCCGCTCTGCGGGCTCAGCCGGAGGCTCCGCTCCGCCGTTAAGCCGGTGCCAGCACCGAGCCCCGGGGCCGGATCCCGCTCCCTGGAGCCGCTCTCCCCGCCGGGGGCAGCCGTGGCCGCCCCCCACCCCCCCCTCCCCCACCCCGGGGCGGGCACTCTTCTGGCCGTTTTCCCGCCGCCTCCGTTACGCGTTAAAGTTAGAAATGTATTGTTTAGGAAATCTTGATCCGTCTGTCTTGGGAAAAAAAAAAAAACAAAAAACAACAAAACCACCGCAAACAGGAAATTATTTCTGCAGAGGAAGGGCTGGGAGGGCTCCGCGGCAGGGCCGGAGCGCCGGGCGCGGTTCTGCCGGGGCTGGTCGTGTTGCTAATTGGGGATCCCACCCCCCCACCGCCCCCGGGCCGGCTTCTCCCCCCCCCCTCCTTGCGCAATTGAATTAATAAACTTTTAAGAAGGCGGTTGTGCAGTTGGTGTGTCGCTGTGGTAGTGGGTGGGTGTTCTCCCCCGCACCGGTCCCCCCCGGAGAGACCCGCACCCACTCCCCGGAAAACCGCGCCGGTGGATGGGCTCCGCACCAGGATCGGGGTCGTGCTCCCTCCCGGCATCCCTGTCCCACGCAAAAGCTCCCCACGCAGCAGGGCAGAGCACCCACAGTTCCAAACCCGGGAGGTGCTTGAGGTGCCCCCTAGAAGCAGGTGGAAAAGACTGAGGGGGAAAAAAGAAAAAAAGAGGGGAATCCCAAAAAAAGGAGTTTTCGGTTGCACGGGCAGGGTTAGCAGTACGGCGGGGAAGGGAGGGGTGACGTTACAGGAGGGTTAAAATCGTGATGAGGTTTTTTGCTGACCTGTTGTTCCTGTCACAGACAACATGCCAGTGTCAAGAATGCGCATGAGGCCCTGGTTGGAAATGCAGATTAATTCCAATCAAATACCAGGACTGATATGGATTAACAAGGTGAGGGTTGTTTGTTACTCTTGTTATTACTTAGGTGTCACTAGCCATCCTCATTCTTAGAGGACACTAAACTTGAGTTGAGATCATAAGGGAAAGAAGAGCATGGAGAAAATTTGAAAGCAATATGTTTTAAAAACCCAACTATTTTTGCTTTCAGAAAAGGTAGCTCTGGTTGGTATGGAATGTAGTAGTTCCATTTTTCTTTTTTTCCTGGGAAAATTCCCAGGAGGGAAACATTAAATTAAAATAAAAGTGATCTGAATGTGATGGACAACTGAGGTAACTCCAAGACCTTTTAACTCCTGCAGCCCCGCTGAGCCAAGTCACCTCCTGTCCCAGTTGAGTGGCCAGTTACATTCCCAGTGGCTCCCAGTTTTAAGATTTGGCCTGAAAGAAACTCTGTATTTTTTAGTCTGGAAGGCACCTCCGTGTACCTGTAGCACAGGGTGAGATCACTAGGCTTACTGAACCAGGTTTCTTTCTCTGAAGTTCCATCTCCATCCCAGGGTGGCATTTAATTTAAGCCAAGCGTGTTTTTCTTAGGATTCCTACAGGAAATGATGGGTGACTTTAGAAAGGGATTCTCTGCCAAAGCGCTACCTGGACAATATGCTGTAGTTTATGACATACTTCTAGATTAGATGCATTGTACTTAAATGATTCTGAGATAAAATTGACCGTATTGCTTACTTCTACTGTACTGTACCACATGTGGGTTTTTTTCCCCATTTTCAGAAAGCATAAAGCACCTTAAATGCCTTGAAAAAAATGCCTGGAACAACAGATGAGAAATTAAGATAGGAAGCAGAGGGTTTCTAAAATTTCTGAGCTGCTCCTGAGAATTCTTAAATCCATCGTTCCAAACGGGGGATGCTGCTTTTTTTTTTAATTCGAATCTATTGGTTTAACTGCAGGATAAGATGATGTTTCAAATCCCGTGGAAACATGCAGCTAAGCACGGCTGGGACATGGAGAAGGACGCCTGCCTTTTCCGGAGCTGGGCCATCCATACAGGTGCGTGCTGGCTTCACCCTTCCGTCAGCCGTATGAATGCCTCAAACGGGGCATTCGTCTTGACTTACACCCCAGGTAGTTATATTAAATGCTAGTATGTATGTCAGAGAAAAGAGAAAAATAATATTTATTTTTGGTGGGAAGAACCAGCACTGAGAAGTCTAAACGCTCACCCCATCTCTTCTTTAGGAAGATATAAAGTAGGTGAGAAAGACCCCGACCCGAAAACCTGGAAGGCGAACTTCCGCTGTGCGATGAATTCACTGCCTGACATCGAAGAAGTGAAGGATAAAAGCATCAACAAGGGCTCCAGCGCCGTCAGGGTTTACAGGATGCTGCCGCCCCTGACAAAGGACCAGAAGAAAGGTGAGCCCTCGGCAAGGCAGCTGGGGCCACGCCGCTTCCCCTGCTGTGCTCAGACACTGCCGAAATGCCCTGCTCTGCCTCGGCTGGGGCATCACAGAGCTGCTGGGAGCACTGGTGCTGCTGGGGTTAGTCACTTGCTATTGCCATTGGTCACAGTTTGTACGGACGGTTCATTTTATCCCAAATTCTTTCAATGTGACTAAAGGCATCGTCAGGAGGCGATGGGGACTCGCTGCTGCCGGCAGCGGTGGCAGAGCCTGCTGAGCGGGGCTCAAAGCTGCAAGAGCTCACGCTTACCGAAAATGTCAGCCCCGCAGCCCTTTCTCACGTTTGTCTTATTTTTATTCAACAGAAAGGAAGTCAAAGTCTTCAAGAGAAGCAAGAAACAGGAGCAAGAGAAAGGTATGTGTCTGCAGAGGCAGCTGAAGCAGCTAGAGGTTTTGGTGGTTTTCATGCTTAATTTTTTTTTGTGTGGGAACTCGCACTTTCTTAGTGAAGTCTTTCATGCTTTGCCCTTATTTTTGTAGTCGTACGAAGATGTGAGGACGGAGGAGTCAGCAGAAAGACTAACCAACACTCCTCTGCCAGATGACCACAGCGGCTACACCATTCACGACTACATGGGCCACGAAGTGGAGGTCGAGAGCACGTCCATCACCTTAGGTGAGGCTCCGTTTTCAGCTCTCTGAGCAGAGCGGGAAGTGCCATTTGTGCTAAACCCACAAGCTCTCCGCGCTGAAAGACAAAGATGACTCTTGGGGCTGGGCCTGGCTGTGCCATCAGCTGGGCAGGGAGGAAATAGAGGGGGTTGTGTCTCTCCTGCGAGTGCCAACTCCTCCTGGTGCATCCCGCAGACCTATCGTCCTGTGAGGTGAGCGGCTCCCTGACCGACTGGAGGCCGTCGATGGAAGTCACCATGGCTGACAGCACCAACGACCTCTACCAGCTCCAGGTGTCTCCCCTGGCTTCATCCTCGGAAGGTGAGTATTTCTTTTTTCCCCCGCTCTGGTCTTCCGTGAGTCTACTGGAGGCAGGTTGGAGGCAAGGCAGGGGGATGAAGAAGTGCCTGGGGGATCAGGAAAAGCAAAGATTTGTCTTGTAGGGAAAAGAAAAAAAGCCAACCCAACCTCTGCCTGATGGATTTGGGTTGCTGGAGCCACCAAACTGTCCAGGTTACAGATGAGCAAGTGCCACCTGCAGAAGTAGTTGCTCATGGGTGGAAGGCTCCACGATACCATTTCATTTGCAGATGTGGGCAAAGGGGCAGGCTTCGTCCCGCAGGCTCGAGGCAATGGTACAGACAGGTCAGCCTGTAAAGAGGAGGAGAGATTTCTGAGCTGGGAGGGTGGGACTGGGCGTTCCCCAGGCAATGCCAGAAGCAGGATAGAGTTGGGTACAAGAGCAACAGTGGAAGTAACTGTGCTTCCAGCAGGGAAAAAAAAAATATAATTAACATGGATAGATCAGAGTGGCTTTTCACTCAGGGCACAAATCATCTTCCTCCAGTGTACCAAGCGGGCTCTGCTTTGGGGACTCCTGGGGAGGCGCTGGAGCTGGCTGGAGCCATCCCCGCCAACGTGCGGTGGTTGAAGAGCATCCGAGATGAAGGGCTGGGGGGGGGGTCTGGGGCACGGAGCTGCTGCTGGGCCTCCTCGCCTCAAACCCGTGAGCCCCTCCTCGGTGGCGGGGAAAGCAAAAGGTGGTGGTGGTGGGCGAGAAGAGAATAGGAAGCGGGTTGTGTGGCGAAGAAGCAGAAGCGTGAGGGCTGATGTGTGAAAAGTGGACATTTATGTCTGTTTTCTTCTCTTTTTTATGTGCTTCCAAAACAGTCACAGACGAAGATGAAGAGGAAGTGAATTCGGATATTTTTAAGGTAAAACCAGCCTTTCGGGGCAGACTAAAATTGGCCAAAGTTGCTGTTTGCACCAGGCGAGGGAGGGAGGCAGGTGTCTGATCCCGTCCCATACTAGCTGAACGTACACTTACGTACTCCAAGACCCTTATTTAATGCAGAAGCCTGAAAAATCAAATATAAAAAGAAGGCTGCTTTGCAAACATGAGCTGGAGAGGGCACGTTCATGGAAATATTTACTCTTCAGGTGAAAGTCAGAGAAAGCTGTCAAGTACTGCTAAAAGTAGAGGGTGCTGTATTAGAGTCTGCCAAGGTTCTCTAGACTTTTTTATGTCACTCTTCCCTCCACCTCTGACACATACGGTGCTTAATCTCCGTTTCCAGACATGGCACGCTCATCCCACCGATAAGATGGGGGTTTCATCACTGAAGGTGCTCTGGCCCTCCCTGTTTTGCATTAATTTATTTTTTTTTTTAAAGTGGGAGTAAACCAAGTTTTATATAACTTAGTGTGAAAGAATATACTTTGATCTCTTTTGCTTACCTGCCTTCTAATTAAGGGAAAGGAATAAAACCACCCACAGAAAGAAGGAGCAGTTTTTACCATCTCCTTATTCTCTTACAGCTGCTTGAGCCAACCCAAGAGTGGCACACCACCAGCGTCGGGGGGAAAGGCTTCCTCACCAACGAGCCGGGCACGCAGACCATGTGCAGCACTTACAGCTACAAGGAGCAGGATGGGGAGATCGACACCACTTCGGGTACATGCTCCTCGGTCATCGCTGACAGTCAAGGGCGATGCAGACAAGGGTTTTCATGCAGGACCTTAATTGGGAGGGAGCAAAGCAAATAGAGGAATTCACACATCCCTGTGTTCTGACATTTTCAGGTAGCCTGTAAAGAACTTTTTCATAAAAGGAAAAGGAGAAAAATGCCTCCAGTGGGAATATACTACAGATTTGTCTTGAGGTTATGCACATGGAAGCTAGGCCAGCTTTTAGGAACCCCTTGCAATGTAACTGAAGAGTTTCCACTAGCAGTAGCTTGAATGGGACAGTTTAATAGAGAGTGTTCAGAGCATCTTAGCAAATATTAGTCTAAGGTATTTACTCACAACCGAGAAATCTTTCAATTTTTGAGGTTTTTTTAATATATATATGCATACACACACACAGATAAATATATACACTATTTTGCTCTTGCTGTGTGTGATTCTGTACTCATTCGTGTTTTATTTTGTCTAGGAGAGCTGGAGTTCAGGTTCTTCGACCAGAAAAACAGCCTAGAGTTCTCCTGGCTGGATACAGCGAGACCTACCATGCAAGTCATTCCCTGTGGCTTGTAAAACCCTGGCTTACTCCAACCACAAACTGCTCTTACGTAGAAAGCCTGAAGAGAATGGAGGAAATTGCTTGTTACTGACTGAATGAAGAAAGTAGCTTCTATATTCCGTTTAACTTTTAGGCCTGAAAAGTTAGCAAGAAAATTATAAATAAATAAAAAAGACTCCCATCTCGCTAGCAGGCCTCCTGGCACCGAAGATGCTCAGCTGCAGAAAGCGCCTTGTCATCGCTTCGGAGGTGAAGCTGTTGCCGGAGAGTTGCCGATGGGCTGTGGGCTCTGACCTGGCAGGGTACCGCGGGCCGGAGGCCTGGGGAGGAGGGTGTTGTCCTCCCCGGGCGAGATGTGATGAGCACTTTACCCACGGAGTGCCTGGGAGAGACCCTGCGAATGAGTCTCTTGCCTGTTAGTTTTGGTTGCTGCTTACCTGTGCGACACTGGTGACATTGAGCTTAACGACATTACACTTAGTCAGAAAAATTGCACTAATTTGCCCTCTCCTCTTTGATTTACTCTATCATATAGTTCATCTTTCAGCTCTTTCAACTGTGTAAATAGTTTAGACCAATAAAATGTGAAAATTCAGTTTAGGCTTTGCTTCCACATAGTACAGTTACCCAGGTCCACTCATAGGATGTTACCTGCTCGTAGGCATGCCGTGTCTACTTCCATATCGTAGGTGAGGAGCTGCTGCATGAAACAATTTTTGCACTGATGGGGGCAGAGCTCTGTATTTATACCATGCCTTTCTGAGACCCCTTCTAGCATTCTACCGGGATCCCTACAGTACTGTATGCAGCAAGCTGTAATGCCCTGCAGACCTGCCCTGGGCCAGCATGTGCAGGACGGAAGAGGTTCTAGTTGTTTGTAAGAAGTAGGCATCAAATCACTAAGCTGTAATAGACTATTTTCTTGTACATTTTATTTTTGTATATAACGTGTTGTATATTTGTTTTAATAAAAGTGTTTTATATACGACATGTTTACTTTTTCTCATGGGAGAGCTCTCAGACTGCATTCCAGATTCCTTGAAAATGCCCAAACAAATGTGCTGCTGACAGGCAGTTGGAGGGGATTTTTCATGAGTCATGAAAGCACAGGGAATTTAGCACAGTTTGCTCCCACTTTCTACCCCTCCTTCTTCCCCGTGCAGCTGATGGGTGGAATCCTGCTTGTCCCAAGAAGGGAAGTCCAGGTCCCGGGCACGTGTGGGGTGGTTTGTATCTACCATCATCTGCAATTCAGACCTAACTTAAGAGCAGGGTTACAGGCTACACTATTAAAAAAAACAACCCTATGCATGAAGTCCCCCCTATGGATCTCCCCATCAGCCACGCTGTCAGCTTCTGCGACATGAAGACCTAGCCAGATAACTCAGGTTTGCCTGAGAAGGCGGCACATGCACCGTTCAGAAGGCAAGGGGAAAGCAAGCTGGTTTTCCCCTCTGTGTTTTATTCATTTGCCACATTCTCAGGCTGGAAAGGTCTGACAAGTTCCTGCACTGTCTGGGGTGGGAGACAAGAGACAAGTGGCTGACGCAACGTGCCTCCAGCTGCAGCCACCGGCATCTGACAGCGCCTGGAAAACCCCTGTACGGAACACAGCTGTGCCGTGAAGGTCCTTGGGAATAACTTCATTCACTGAGCAAGAGCAGGGCAGACTGAGGAGAATATCAGGCAGTGGGAGAGGAAGACCTAACCCAAAGGGCTGGAACAAAGTGGACATTTCCTACCACCTTTGGCACAGGCTCTGCTGTGACTCGAACTGCAGCTGCGTGCGGACAGATGTGGGGGTTTACCGAGGCAAACGAGGGGAAAAAAATAATAAATAAGTGCCGAGGGAAGCAGGTGGTGGTGGGTCTCAAATCCAGCGCAGCGAAAAGGTCTGGATATGGTACAGCAAGGTGGATGGGCGGCCCAGGGAAGGAGGGAGAGGCTGGGCAGGGTTCCCACAGTGCCTGTTAGTCATTAACTGGCCCTACCTCGGAGGCAACCCAAAGCAGGCAGCTGCCGGCAGCACCCTTCCAGGTGGCACCAGGCAGGGAGCAGCTTCCTACGGCCTCATCCTGGCACTGTGTGGGTGGCAGCCTGGGCAGCTGTGGCCTTGCTGTCCCCCCACAGCAGGTCACACTCCCTGGCAGGGTATCTAGCCTGAAGGGCCACCTCCCAGGAGGGGACCCAGCCAGCCAGGAACCACCCCAGGTACCAGGGCTGCCCGGAGCAGAGGCCACAGCCACCTCCAATCGCACCCACCTGAAGTCCTGCAATGTTACCCAATGCAGACCCACAGCAGGAACGTTTTGTACATGAGCTAAGAAATCACCCACCAGATCAGACTGGTGCCCCTGCCCACCCAGAGCCTGGGAGAGAGCGGGGGGGCTGCTGGATCTCCAGCCACCTCTGTACGCCCAGGCAGGGACACATCTCAGCATCACCGACCTCACCAGAGGAAATGGGGTTTGTTTAGGAACTGCTGCAGGGGAGGGGGCAGGAGGGAGAAGGGGAACTTTCTATGATGCAAAGTGCTAAAAATAAGGTAGAGATTAATTTACCCATTCATGCATTAAAACGAACAAGTTTTTCACAGTTATGCTCAAATACAAAAAACCCAACGCTTCAATTTTTCACAGCTAAAAGGTTTGACCAAGACCCGAGGACAGAAGCAAACAGCAGCTACTGCTTCACACCGAGGGACTGCAGACACACTCCCAGTGTGTGTTCACCAGGACAGAGGAGATGCTTTCCCTATCCATCTGCCAAGGGACCTCCGTGACTGACCGCACATTCGGTGTTTTACCAGTGAAAAGCGGTGAAGTCCCATGACGGGGTGGGATTTATCCATCCAGCTGCTTCATTGGGTGAATAACTGCCAAATTCAGAGTATTTTGTTGTTGGTTTTGTTGTTTTGAACTCTTTGGGAGGGGGGAAAAAACCCAAAACAAAACCAAAAAAGCAGAGTTGAGCTCTCCAGCTCAGAAGGGGTGTGAGACTCACTGAGCCCCCCCTGAGACTCAGAGGCTGCTGTGCCTTGTGGATGCCTGACTGGCTTCTCCATCACCTCCAGGGCAGGTGGGATCTGCAGCAGCGACACTTCTGCTCCCAGTGCAAACTAAGGGGACCCTTAGGCTGCTTGTGCTCAGAGGAGCATCATGAGCTCTTTAGGATAAACCTCCTGCATAGGCTATGCGATGGAAACAGTTTTAAACCCTTGACACTGGGTTATTCTGAACTTGCCTATCCTCATCAAGCTCTTCATAAACCAAATAAAGGTGAAAACAGCTCTTATTCCAACAAGTTTAATACGCACACAGCTACTTTCAAAGTAATTACATACCAGGAGAGAAGGTCACTGGAGAAAGCTCACCCCTGCCAAACCCAGACAAAGCAATAAAAGGAGTTTTTATGGGCAGGACTTGGAGGGCAAGTGGCTCTTTCTTGTGCTATGAACCTCGCATGACAGTGTGAAAGACCTACAGGCAATGCAACTGTTGTAAAACAAAAGAGAGATCACCTCTCTGTGGTGGAATAATCAGCGGTCATTGAGGAATGAATGGAGCTAATGCTGCAGGCTTGGCAGGCTGCTTGAGCAGAGGCTCTCCATCCCTTCCACCATACTTAACTCACTGGCTGCAGCTTACTTGCAAACCTTGAAACCACTTAAAAACAAATCCAAAATTCTCCTTATTTAGCTTTAAAGCTTTAGAATGTCAACAGGACAAAACCTCCTGAAAATAACGTGACAGTCTCAGAAACAGTCCCACAACCTGAACCTGGGAAAGCCCTACGGCACCTCAGGCACGGATTTTGCTGCTGCAGCATCCTGCACCAAGGCAGCAGAAGACCTTGGCTCATGCCAATAGAGGTTTCCAGTGCCACAGAGGCAAGGATATCACACATCTGTGAACCTCAGTTTTTCCTAGTGAAAACCCTTGACCTGTAAAGAGTTGTTGCTTTTCCCCTGATCTTTGTCCCAACAGATTGTTAAAGTGCCCTTCCATAATTAGAGGGGAACAGAACTTCCTTCCCTGTGGTCTGCTTCTCACATTGCTTATAATTTAATCACTCATTAGGAGCAACCCATGAGCTGCTCGACACCACGCTGCCTAAACAAGCCTTTTGCTCTTGGATGCCCAGAGCAGAGCGGTGGGACCTTCCGTGAGCTTTGCCCGCTAGGCAGCAGAGCCTGCAATTGTTGTTTCACCTTTATTTGCCATGGTGATTAACTCCTGATAATTGGACACATTTCCAGGCAGTCACATGATTTACAATATCACACCTCTAAAGGACAGCAGTGCTTCAGAGCAAAGGTATGAATTTATAACTGCAAAAAATAGAGGAATAGTTGTATGTGGTGCAAAGGCAAACTATTGCTCAGATAGCAACCGCATGTCTTGGACTGCAAACTTCATTCGTCTGCTGTTGGGCCGGATCATTCCTCCTCTCCGCTTGCCCAAGGGTCCATTTCCCCCCGCCCCCCCCCCATGTTTGTACGCACAACACAAGGAGGACAGAAACTTCTGCAGGACAGAAACCTCTCCCAGACGCTTGGGAGGGCCAAGGGGAGAAATGTCGTCTGTAGAAAAGTTTGTTTTAGAGCTTAGATGGGGAAAAAGCTTCTCTAGAAAGGGAGAAAAGTCCCATTTTCATGGACAAATTTTATCCAAGTTGTATTTTCTCCTACATCACATGCTCCAGTCCAGCCTGTACCCCCTTCCACCGCAGCGCCGTGCTTCAGGGCTCCTTTTCCTCCCACAGTTTTCCATCCCCTTCAATATTTCTCTCGCTGTTAAACTCACCCCTGTCCCTCCTCAGCCTTCCCATATGCAAAAGAAACAAGGCAATAATAAAAGTGCATTCATGCAGGCAGAACGGTGCGTGTAGCTCAAGCTGCTTGCACACCACGGCCCTCCCCTCTAACCTTTGGTCTTATCTGTTCCGATAACATCAGGCTGCAAATCCAGCTGGCATGGTTCCCCACCACGTTGAGCTGTGGGGTGGCCACCCAGTCCTAGCCCAGCTCCACTGGAGAGGGGAGCACCTGGGAAGGGATGGGGAAAGTTTCCCATGGCCCTTTCCAGAGTTCAAACAAGAGCGTGGCGTGTGCTGCCACCGAGCAGAACGCTCACAGGCCATGTGGACCCAATCCACCCGAAGCCATAAATACCCTCAAACGCTAGAAAACCTGCTCATCCCCCTGGCAGACATGTTTGGTCATGAGCTGGATGCAAGCAGAGGTGTCAAACCACAGAATTAAGGACTCAGGGCTGCCAGGCACGGACAATCACATGCACATGCCACTAACTGATGTGCTGACCACGGTGAAGAGCGGTGCTGAACCACCGACAGCATGACAGGAGTAACAAGGAGGATGGGGTAGCCAGGAGGATCTGTAGCCATAGGGCTAGGAGATGGTAAGAGCCAAGGAGTGGGCAAGGAGGGAAGATCTCATCACCCACCCATTCAAAACCACTGTGGGCTGGGACCTGGGTGCTAAAGTTACCAGGGTTGTCTTCTGCATCGATACAAGGCAATTAATCATCTCTTCTGGTGTGTAAGGCTGGTAAATGAAGTCAGGACAAATGCACGGATGGAAGAGGCATCGGACAACAGCTATCAGGAGATTTCCAGGAATAAGGAATCCAGTCTGCAAGGAGCAAGCAGGACAGCAGACCCAGCCTCTCTCCCTGCCCTCTGACAGACGACACGAGTGGTCAGGCTCTCTTCATCTTCAGGATGATGCACCCCGCTTGTTTCACTCATGATTCATAGAGAAACTTCACAGTGAAGCTTTCGAAGAGCCCAACAGTGGGTACCCAGCCGGCCCAGGCACAGGCTGCTGTCACCTGCCAGCGAGGGACATCAGGCAGGGATGGGGGTGAGATACTGTCACAGCCCGTGCAGCACAGACCTGCCTCTCGCAGTGCCTCCTCAGCTGCCAAAAACCAGCGGGGAGGAGAAGGCTGAGCTGGTGGCACATCAGGTTGCCAGCGGCTCTTCCCTGGCAAGCAGCACCCAGCTCCTGGGCCAGAAAAGCAGCGATGGGCGTCGCTTGTACAGCAGGAGCATCCTGAACGATGGCAACTGCCGATGCCTGCGCAGAGGATGCTCAGCCATCGCAGATGAACTCACGGCCTATTTCAGGACAGGAGATTTCACATTTCATAGAAGTGCTCCTGCCTATTGTACATTGTTGCCCGCTGGATGGCTGCGGCACGCTATGCTGCAGGCCCGTGGCCACGGCCTCGGAGCACAGAAACGCCGGGGCAAGCTGAAGATGCGTGCAGCAGCTTCTGGGGATCTTCCAGGGGAATTCAACCTCGCCAGCTTCACACGACTGCCTTAGCAGAAGCAGCGGCCTCACCAGCCCCTGGGAAAGGGAAGGACTTTGTTTTCTCTGTTTGCATGGAGCAATGGTTAAAAAACACAAAGGCAAGGGAGCGGTTAGAAGGCAGGTTCCACTGGGAGGAGCAGGGGGTAATGGTCCAAGGAACTCGGGGCAACTGGAGGGTAGATGGAGTTTTTGCTAGGTGGTTGAGCCGTGACAGCACGGAGAATGAAGGACAGAAAACAACAAACAGATGTTGGCCCCAGTTCAGAATGAATCCAGCCCAAGCATTACGCGTATTAGCTATTTGCAAGCAGGGCTATCAAATAACAAGACCCAGGCTAACCACAGGCACAAACACTGAACATGCCCAGTTTCAATATCTGCCTTGCAAGAATACATTTCACTGAGTTTGTTCTGTCATGAGCTGAATACTATAAAGATTTCACCAACAGTCTTCAGGCAGAAGAAATTAACTGAGAAGCCAAGTCCGGGCAGGCACAACTTTGTTTGCAGCAACTTTATTGCTGAAGAAAGCAGAGGGAGCAGAGAGCGGAGTGTGGACTATGCTGGCCTGTTCCCAGCCTTATGGCTGGATTTTTAGGATATTTTTTTAAAAAATTCTGGAGGGAGATGGCATAGATTGCCACTGGCATTATTCAAAATCAGGAAGTGAACCGTGTCAGCAAATCTACATTTCACAGGGAAATAATAATTCAGTGTTACACCCACCAGTTGCCACTCCTGCCCAGAGCAATCCTTTGCCATTGGCTTTGGAAAAGCCTCACCAGGGTTTCTCCTGCTCCTTCTGTCACACCCCACATTCCTGGAAGCCCACAGACAGACTTTCCCGGGGGTGTATCACAACTTGGTGATTCACACCGCTGTTTGCTCTGCCCCGCAGCTCCACACGCCTCCTGCCCTCACCCCACGGTGAGGTCCCAGGTCACCTGGTGCAGGCTGGGCCCACAGCAAAGCTGTGCTTCATGTGCCTGATGTTCATGTGATGGCCACATCACCTCAGGCTGCATGCCAAAATCCCAGCACAAGCTGCGTCACCTCAAGAAACCTCATGTAGTTTGTGTCTCCCAATGTATAACACCCATCAAGCTCCCTCCCACAATCAACAACGGCATCTGAGCCGTACCAAAAGCATCTTAGATGTGGCCTACAAAATATCCTCTGAACCTCCAGAGCTGCAAAAGTTTTACAACAACTGGCTGCATCAGGAAGGTGCTGCTTCCCAGTCGATGTCTAAAGCGCTGCCAGGCTAGTCAAGGGGAATGGTCCGAGCCAGCACAGCCCACGTCTGCTACATGTGCAATTTCCACGCACGGGTGATCAGCCCATCTCATTGAGTGGCTTTTTCTCCAGGAGGCAGAGAGAGGAAAGCAATCGCCAAGAAGAGGAAGAGGATTTTAGAAGCCCACAGCAATTAACAGGTATGTTCTTGGACCTATTTTGTATTTACATCTTGTGACAGATCAGATTTCAGATTGGTGGCATCTACAGTCAAGGCACTTTCTTGGCTGATTTAAGGTTCTCTTCCCTTAGAGCTAAAGACAACAGAAGTTTTCTCCCTTGATTTTAAAAGGTTTGGGCCCACCTAGATTATACTGTTGCCCAGCTGTATGCAGAGCTGACTGGTTTTTGGGCCCTAATTCCCATGTTCTGTTCGCTGCCGAGTTCATCCCAACAGTTCAGAACCTGACATCAATCCTGCACCTCTGCTTCAAGACAGGCAGTGGCACACAAAAACCACATCCAAGGCAAAGCTTGAATGTAATACCTATAGTCAGGAAAATTCCCCTCTCTCAAAACAGCGATTCCTCATGGAGAAGCGCGGAGAGCTTTGCTGGAAGCACAGGCTGAGCCCCTCATCCCCATCCGTGAAGAACAGCTCAGCGGGACGAAGACCCCAGCTCATGCTCCTCCAGTATTTTACTCATGATAAGCAGGTAGCAAATCCTCTGCATAATGAGCACCTTGAGAGAAGCAACTCCTTGAGGTGTTTTGATTACAGTGCGTGTACCTTTACACAAGCCAAGCATCCAGGGGTTAGGGAGTGGGGACAGCCCTCGAACTGTGCGTGGGTATGAGGAAGCCTTGAAATAACGTTTTTCTCTCTCCCACATCAGGGTGACATCTCCTGCGGCCACGGACGAGCACGGCCAGGCTGAGTGGGTGGCCTTTCAAGGCAGACTCCCCAGGATCAGGAACGATTCTGCTTTTTGCCCCTTTTTGCAAGGGGGCAAGCGGGACAGCGGCAGGACCCTGCCTGGGTTGGGGCAGCCCCACAAGGCACCCCATGGCTGATGCTCGACTGTTCCCAGTGCCGAAGCTGGAGCATGGATGCTGTGCCATGTCAGCACAGTGCCTTACGGTCAGATCCAAGCAAAGGCAAGATTTCTGTATTTCGGGAAAACCAGCTAACTGCCCTGGGGAAGGTTCTTGCCGTGAACAAGAACAATTTACACCCTGAGCCCTGTTTCAAGGCTGTGGGGCTCACACTGCAGCAGAGGTGGTTCCTTGCCACCTCGGGAACTGCCAAGCACCATCGTGTACCCTGCAGGGGAAGCGCGGGTGGGCTATGCTCCACTTGTAGTGACCAGCTCCTCTTCACGGCGTGGCTGCTGCAGGGGTTTTGCAGCCCCAGCCGTCTCGAAGGGGCTGGCTGAAGGCCACCTGCGGGGAGCCCCGGCTCGCCTGCGCTGCCCCCAGCTCCACAACTCTCCCAGGGTTATCAGGGCTCACCAAACCCACACCGACGGCTCGAGGAATTAGAAGGTCCCTGTGACCGCAGGAGCGGTGGGAGCAGCCGTGCTGGCAGGCAGCGAGGGGCTGCACTCCAGCGGCTGCCTGGGGACCCCTGGCTGGAAGGAGCCACTCTGTCGTTTCCACAACCTTTTCACATGGCCCTTGTAAAGGTGAGGAGGAAGATGCTGGTCTTCCAGTTTGTCTCTTTTTGCTTTTCACAGCTCACAGGACCCGGTGAGCTGTGGGACAGAGGACCCAGGTGTCATCCTTATCATGGCTCTTTCCTCAAAGCCAATAGGAGGGTGCAGGAAACCCACTGCTGCCTTCCCAGCTGTGAGATGAGCACAGCATATGCCCGGCACAGCCCTCTGCCTACCTCCTGGCTTCTTGGTAAGGGCCTGGAAGGGATTAACTTCACCCCAATTCACAGAATAACAACCCAGGGGTGGCTGGAGGCCACTTCAGTGGCACAGTTTCACAATGAACTCGCTGCGGTTCAGCAAACCTCAGGCACCTTGTGTCTGAGGAACAGGAACCTCAGCGACCGAGGTCTGCAGGACGCGAGCCCAGCCCTGCAGGAAAACGAACTCACTACGGTGTCAGAAACCCAACAAAACACTCCAGAGCTTGGCACCTGGGACACGTGCCCTGCTGCGGGCACCCCAAGCCTGCACATGCCACGTGGAGTACCACTGCCCTCCCTGCAGAGCCCAGTATAGCTTTCTGCTCTGGAAAACAAAGTCAGTAAATCGAGAAAAACTATGAGAAAGGCTAATGTTATACTTGATAACAACTTGCTGCCTCCTGCACCTCTGCTGAGCAAACCACTGTTTCCTGAATTGAGGTGTCAGGCATGAAATATTTCACATGCTGGAGCAACCGTCACCATCTGCTAAGTGACAAACAGAACTTAAGCCTTTCCTGGTATTTAATGCATAAATCAGGGTGCGTCCTGTGTGGCTGTTTGCGATTCTATAATTGAAAACTCGCTGTCTTGCTTGGGGAGGTGGCAGTAAAAATGCTTATGTAGCCCGTGTATATTTACTGTAAACCACTTTCTATCACAGCATGTCTGCAGCAAGCCCAACTGGAGCGTGCAATCTAACGCTACTGCAGCGGGAGCGCTGCCAGAAGCGCCCGTGAGCACCAGGGAAGGCCATACCTGAGGATCCAAGAACTCGCTTCCTTGGATATCCTCTTTTCCCTATGGCTAATATTGCTTTACCCTTTCCTTTCACTCCACACCCCACCAGCCAGGTGAGAAGTGACTTGGCCATTACGTGTGACCCCACAGGTCTAGCAGGCTGATCACTGCAAAAGCATTTATTTTCACTCTTACCCCTCCAGGCACTCATTGATTATCTGACCAAGTCCATACCCAACATGTGCCCAGGAGACAGCACTGCCTGGGGCCACCAGGCCACATGGAGTGGAGATGAGAAGACAGACCTCCATGCTTGGAGAGCATTGGATTTGCGTTATACCCCCCTACCCACAGGAGCTGCTGGAAAGTCTCCTGTGCAAACCCCATGTTTTATAGCGTCCCTTAAAAATACGCTTCACCAACGTTACCGACAACACTTGCAAGAAGCACAGGGGAAAGCCTGGTGGCTGGTGGCAGTCACCAGCACAGGAGGGTTAGTGCCAGGGGGGCAGCTCCAGCCCTCCCTGCTGCAGTCACGGGAACGCCGAATGCCCCAATTCAGCACCCACCCTGCTCTGCTCTCCACTGCAGAGCACCAGGTCACCTCCTGCTCTGGTCTCCAGTTCACACAGGCTTGTCTATTCACACCTCTGCATTGATGCACACAAACAGAAGCATAACCCAGTAGATCAAAGGAAGGGATTGTCCTCCCTACCCAGCACTCAGTAGACCACACCTAGAATACTGCGTCCAGTTTTGAGTCCCCCCAGCACAAGAAAGACACTCAAACTGGAGCAATACGCCCCAAAAGCTTGAAGCCATCAGCACAGCCAGGCACAGCGACCTTGGTGTAAGAGGAGGGGGCAAGGGGAGCTTGTTCTGCTGGAGGAGAGGCTTTGGGGGGGTTCATGGCACCTTCCTGCCAGGGGCTGATTGAGAAAGCGGAGCCAGGCTCTTCCCAGGGTGCATGGTAGGAGCATGAGAGGCAAGGGGGAAAAGCTGAAATGAGAGGTTCAGCCTGCATACCAGGGGATGGTTTTTCCTGCAGGGACAGTCCAGCAGTGGGACAAGTCACCCAGGGAAGTTTCCATCCTTGGAGGTTTCCAAGACAACTGGGCAACTTCACCTGAGCTTGTGGCTGACCCTGTTCGAGCAGGACTAGAGTCCTCCCGAGGTCCCTTCCCACATGAATTACCCTACAAGACTGCTGTGTTCTATCGACAGCAAGCAGATCATTGCAGGTGGTGCAGTTCAAAAGAAGCTCTTTGCTTTCTCCTCCTGCTTAGTGCACTGATTTACCATTTGTTTATCACCTTTATTTAATCAGCAGCTGGCTTCCAGACCACGCCTTCAGAAGAGCTCTTCTCTTGTTAAGTTTTGGTTATGTTTCAGTTAGGGTCTGGTCAAAAGTCTCCTGTTCTTCCACGTCTCAGTGCCATAGAAGCACAGCTATCGATCGCCATTCCCTCACTTGTATCATGTTGCACAGAAGTGCCACAGCATAAAGCTCCCTGGTGAAACGACCTGTATCAGCTTCAAAGCAGCAGCGAATACCCATCAGACTTCACATGGCACTTCTACCAACGTCTTTCACGCTAGCTAAGGCCTTCTATGCACTGAGGTGCTGCCTTAATATCTGCTTTATCAAACTCCAAAAAAGAGAACTCTCAACTCGCTAAGGAAAGGTGAATCATCAAGAAACCCCCACACATCAGCAAATACCAGACCAAAAGCTTTCATTGAATAGGAAGCGGGGGATAACCTTCACCGGCTGGTGCTGCTGGAAGGCGCAGAGGTCCACCTGCTCACCCATTTCCTTCTCCAGAAGGACACCAAGGAGAGCACCACCAGCAACGCTGCAAGGGCTTGAGAAGCCCTGCCTGCCCTGGGCTTTGGCTGTACTGCAGCTGTGCTCACAACTGCTTTTAATTTCTCAGGAAACCTCTCAAACAAAGTAACGTAGATGCAGAAAACTAAAGCACAAGAGATCCCTCGCCCTCCTATACAATGCGGGAAGCTTCTCTGAAGGCACTTTTAATGCTTTATTACTCGAATAAGCCACAGTAGACAATTCCTCATTTCTTACTGAAGCGCACAGGAGGGGAGGGCACAGGCAGGTTAGAAGAGGCATTCAGCACCTTGTAAGGTCTTTCCTTATCTGGCTGTTCTTCCCATTTACACAGGGGCAGACCTTGCCTGCCCTCAGGCTTAGCTCCACCCAGAGTATTGCAACAGGACAGGAGAAATATGCACAGAGCAGTGTCCTGTACAGTGGAAACAAAGAAAAGAACAGGTACAGTGAAATAAACAGAGGAAACACCAGAAATACTGAGGGGAAAAAAAAAAAAAAAAAAAAAAAGGAAAGCCTAGAGCCAGTAGAGTTTGGCTTCTACTGTGAATGAAACCCAACGAAAAATAAAAAATGAAAAGGGTTTCTTTTTGTCTTAAAATGCAACACTTTATGTGCTAGAGACACATCTGTGCAGGCAGCGCCCCCAGTAATGTTTTTCTTGTTTTTCTCTCCATTTTAGGGCACTCAGTAATGCTTTTCTATCCTTTTGATTCATGCCAATCAGTGATAGCCCACAGCACCCACTGCATGAAAATGATTATGTTTATTTATTAATCTTCTAAGGGTAAAATGGAATTAAACCCAAGAATGACTGCAGCAGTTTTAAGCCACATGTAGTTCAAACAACAAGATGGAAACTTTCTTAGATGTATTTCTGAAACAGGCATTAGAAACCCCAGACCTGTATGTAGTTCACCCGCCCTTATTTTTCAACCCAGAATCCCAGTAAATTGGGGTCTCCTCTCCAGCTCCAGGGTACCAGCAAACCAGTGCATCCCCACCATCAGGACTGCACTCCTACTTCCTCTCGACCACTTCTAGCCTTAGAAACCAAGCAATAAAAATCCCAAATGATATCAGAACCTGGTGCAGAGGAGCTGACGTGCTGCAGGCTCCCAGCCTGACTCTGCTGCACACCCCTGCAGGGGCAGACCCCGCTCAGCCCCCAGCCAGGGTTTGGTGGAGCTGGCCCTGCCGCCCCAGGAGCCCTGCTTTCAGCTAAATGGATCTGCTGGCTCCTTCCCCTCCTCCCTCTGCTAAATAGCAGCACTGCAAAGCCCTTGCTGACAGCAGGATGCAGCCACTGAGACATGCCCCTGGCTCAGCTGCCCCAAAACCCCAGAGCATGGCAGGGTGCTGAGCTCAATGAAGAGCTGCAGCTGCCCATTACCACACTGAAATGCAAATGGAAAGAAAAAATACTTGCAAGTTCAACAGCAAAGCATCTGAGCATACCGGAACCCAGCAGTATATATAAAAAAAAGGCATTACAGCAGCTCTGCTTCCTACTTCCTTTTCCTTACAGCTCTGAAAACAAGAGCTGCAAAGGTCAGGGGTTTTTTTGGGACAGTTGGTTGTAACCAGGCAGCTGAGGCTGTTGCTGCTGCGGGGCCAGCTGAGCACGTTGAGGAGCCAGGTCCCAAACCCCCACCCTTTCCAGCCTGACCTTTCCTACTGATTTCCTACCTGGTTCACCACCAAAGCACCGCAGAGCAGAAGCTGGTTTCTGAGAGGAGCTTTGGTGCCAGCAAGACCTGGCAGTGGGCCACAGGGGTGCCTGGGGTTGGGAGGGACCAGGTTGGTGATGCAGCACTGGGCTGTCAGAGCCCAAAGGCAGCTTGGGTCTGAATCTGCTCCTGTCTGGTACTTTCTGAGGAAGAGTTTCTTGGAAACAAGCAAAGTCTTACTGAATTTTTATTTTGAAGCAGTACCAAGGCTCATGGCCAAAATCAGCACTGAATTGTGATCGTTTCTGTACAGGTACGAGGTATGTTTGGTCTAACAGCCTGGGCGAGAGAAAGCACAAGCACAGGAGGAGCCAGAATTAACCCCCAGCCCATCAGGAGAACCACTTTCCTTCCCCTCCTCACCATTGTGCACTATGATCCCCAAATGGCAGCACCATCCCTGGTGGAAAACGAGGTTCCTGGGCCCTGTGATGGAACCAGCACTAATTGAAAGACCCCAAAAGCCACAAACTTGCAGAAGCAGCAATCTAGCGATGAGATGGTGGGAGGGTGACTGCAGGTATCGCTTGGCCAACTCCAGTCTGATTCACTGCAAATATCTGAGCAATTTTCTAATGGTCTGAGACTCGCAAATTTTACAGGGTATTTGAGGTACAAGTTGCTGTCTGTTTTGCTTTAATATTGAAGGACAGGGAAGCGGCACAAGGTTTGACAAAAGAGAAAGCTGGCAGAAGGGTCTAGCTAAAAGGAAGAGTGGGGAAAATTCAGGTGTAGGCAAGAGAAGAAACGACAGAGATTACTTCTGTGGCCAGAGCCCTGCAGATAGCATGGTGGAAATATCTTACTCTAGCTTGTATTGCCCGTAGTCATAAAATAGGGAAAAATTTTGTAGAAAGGATGATAAATGCCCATTTGAAGAAAAAAATGTGATAGGAATATGAAAGATTTCATTTAAAATAGCTGAAGTATGTCTTGGTCCAAGGTCAGAAATCCTTGGCAAGCAACTGGTGAAAAGGGCCTGAAGCCGATGAAAGAGGCAGTATCAGGAAATGGGAACCGAAGCAATATCTAGTGATGGGAAAAGAGAAGTGGCCGGGATATTTCTCAGCTGGTTTCACATCCAGGCACCTCCTTTCACACACAATCACTCCCGCTTTAAAATGAGCGGGAAAGCGAGAGGTCCGAGCCAGACTCCAGATTGCCGAGGGTATCGGGGTACCAATGGGAACACCCATCGTGTAGGGACTGATTCATGGGGTGCTTCTTGTTGAAGACACCGTTTCCCTCTTGTGCAAATTCTGTGATAGGGAAAGCAATCTCTCCGCTGCCAAGACTGGCGTACGGCTGCCAGGCTTGATGTGTTCTCCACCCAGAGGAGAAAATACGAAAAGCAAAAGGATCTGTTGCTTGTGCTCAGTTTTAAGGACATTTTGGTGTATTAAAACCGCCTAATGATAGAAGCAAGGTGCAATCGCAGGTCCAGGTGACACGTTGCCATTTGGTGCCCAAACACTGATGGATGCCAGGAAGAGACCCTGGAGTGCTGGTGCAAATCAGCAGCGAACTCCTGTCTGGCAGTGTAGCTCCCTGAAGCACCAGGAGGTGCTCTGGGATATGGCTGCACATTGGGTTTGCACATGGGGATCACAGGACACCCTCAGAATAACGTAACCCCAGACTCATACCCACAGGGACAGCAGAGGCCAGCACAGCAGGCTGCAAGCAGAGACACTTGTACTTGCAATGGTTGTAGCATCTGCGTTACCTCCCTCAAAACATGTGGTCGTGTGGGCTTCTTTTAGAACAGCCAAGTACATGGGAGGTTTTCTGTTTCTACTTTCTTATATTTACACACAAATAAAACACAAATACATCACAGCACCACAACAACCAACCGCACGCAACGAGCCAGCACACAACAGCCCTGGCCGTGCCCAGAGAGACTGGGCTTGGTTTAATTCCTAACGTAACTCCACCAAACAGGGACTCCCCCCTTCTTCCTATTGCAGCTCACGGCAATTTATGCTGCTGAGACGCGTATGGAGAGGCTGTTCTATTGCAAGTGTTTCTTCAGCACAAGTTTGTAACTTGTATTCCCACGTATCAGCTGCTTCATCTCAATCTGCTTCAAATTTTGGCAATGAAGTTCAATGAGGTTAAAGCAAAACCTCCCAAAGATTAAGGAGGGAAAAGCTCTTTGCATTTCAGAAAGAAACGGGTTTAAAGAGCAGTTGCAAGTTCAAGGCAGGGGCAGTGAGAAAGCGAAGTGCTGTCCCAGGATTTCTCGGTTCAGACCAGTCTCACACCGCTTGAACACTGGTAGCTGATGGGGGTCCTTTGCACAGCGGCTGGGGTCTTCCACCCAGAGCAGCTTTTTGTCTTCCATCACAGAGAAATCTGGGGTCCGCACGACCGCTACCGAATGCAAAATGTCTAGTGCAGAGGAGGAAAACAGCGCAGCTGGAGACGCGGGGGTCTGCAGTCAATTCAGAGCAGAGCGCAGTGGGTTCGCACCCACCGCAGGCTGCTGCAGGGATGGAGGAGGAGCACGAGGGAGGGCTGAGCGTGACCCTGACACACAGCTTCTGTGTCGTGTCCCCATCTCAAAACACATAACAAGGATGATGCAACTTGCCACAGGTCCATTTTCCACAGTCTTTTATCAGACTCATTTGGAAACAGCAGCAGAGGCTGGTGAAGCAGCGGTGCAATGACTGAACTTACGCTCACCTCTAAGCAGCCTGAGAAATACTAACCACAAACTTGAACTGAACATATCCAAAGCCACAGGGTTTGTTCTTTTTTTTCCTCTCCCCCCCTTTTTTTTTTTTTAGCTCATCAGCCATGATACTTTATAAAGGCATTCATAATACTGCAGAAAAGAAGAACTGAAAATTCCAGAGGTGCATTTTATGCAGTGTAAGATATGGTCTCCTCCAGTTTCGTATCTTAAATTTGGCTTTTGCTGTATTCCAGTGTAATATTCAGCTTGAAAGTAGCTGTATAATGGCATAGATGAACAAATGTGTTACATGTACAAAGGAGAAATGAATCCTGCCAATATCTCTGAGGAAATTTAATTTGAAATCTGAAATAAAACAGGTATCTTCAAAGACTTTTTTTCCCCAAAAGCTGTTTCCTTTAAGCTCCTATTGAATACCCTTAATTTAATTTTCAGCGCAGCAGGTGTTACTTACCAAATACTTTCTAAATAATACCTGACTAGTGTATAGTACTGTATTCTAGGATGAGAAATCTATATGGAGTCACACAGTTAGTTAAGTGAGGACACAATGCCTGGTGTGAGAGAACTGGTCCCTTTTTCAAACCTCCTTCATAAAGCCTGACAACCCCAGAAGACTAGATTATTAACATACAATATGCACATTCATTCCACCGTGTCCCCATGTGCCTGTGGGAATACGAGCTCTACATTTCTGATATATTCAAAAGCCAATTTCTAACGAACCAGGCGGTTCCAGGAAGGCAAAGAGATCTTATGAAGAGCAGGATTAAAGTGGGATGAATAAGTTCAGCAGAGGTTGGTCTTTATTTGGCGTTAAGCAGGGGAAGCTCTTGCTGTGGGCTTCTGCTTTTGAGCGTTTGGCCACTAAAACCCAGAGACGGTCTGATAATGATCTTGGTGAGGCCAGAGTCTGAACATCAGCGAAGATAAATCAAGCAGCAACAGACGCATGAGCAAGGTCAAAAACTCCAACAGTGAGACGATGTAGAGTGGAAACTGTCCTTCATCCCCGTCACAACACGGCTGGGTGCCGAGGCTGGTGCCATTGAAATGAATCCACTTCTCCTGAAGTGACCTACAAACACACACCCGGCTTGCCAGCGCTCCCAAGGCTCTCACACAGAGCAGACCCAGGCTGTGTTCTGGCTGCAGAATGCCCAAGAAAGGCCCAAAAAATGCCCAAATGAAGATCTTAACCTTCACCAGACACACATGGCTGTGAACCTGAATTCAGCACTAACTCGACTGTCTTTCTTCCACGTTTCCCTGCGGTGTCCCCTTGTCACCTCTGACACCCAACAGGATGGCGAGGGCTTTCCCATGGCCATCGCCCAGCCGCCAGTATGCAGACCATCAACTGTTGCTCCGTGAGGATTCGCATCCCTGCTTCCAAGGGGGGAGGTTTCCCAGGCTTGGCTTCACCCCATGCCTCTTCTGGCCACAAACCACATATTGACCTCTGTAAGGAAAGGGACAATGTTAATGTATTGGGTACTATTGTATTTCTAGATCAGCTGATAACAGGTATCCCTTCTTTGACAAAGTGTATTCATTTTTTCACATGCTGATATCCCTTCTCCCTGCAAGTGTGGTGTGTGTATAGTTACATGTATATTTTTATACACATTTTTACAACACTGGCATCAAGGCAGCTGACAGCGTTGTTACCTTTGGTATATTTTACAAAGCTCTTCTCCAAAGACCATCACTGAAGCAGTCGCCGGCAGGTCTGCCTATGCCCTGCCAACCACCCTCCCGCCTCACAATCTTATTCTGGCCATATTCCTTTATAGTGGGAAAGCACCATCGTCTTCCTCACACCAGAAACCATCCCCTGTGAGGTGGAGGGCAGGGTCTGCCTTGCAGGAAGCTTCAGCATGGCAAGATGTGAAGATGGAGAACTGCCTTTTTCTAATGCCTTTACCCTGAAGTCATTTCCAAGGCAAAAATACTCTCCTTGCAGTCCAGCTGGAAGATGAAAACTTAGATAAGGGAGCCTAAAACTGTTGTAGCCCTCCACCAACAGTTGCAGGAGGCCTTGGCACAGTCTGTTTCCCAAAAGTTTATCCATTCCAGCCTACCCAGCTTGCCACAAAAAATAATTTCCCATATTCCTCACCTCCTACACTGTCTCAAGGTGCTTTAACTGTCAAAGATCTGATTTCCCCATGACCTGAGACAATGGTTAAACACCTGGACAGGACACACCTTGCACACCCTCCAGCTTGTAATAAGAACCAGTTGGAAGGTGTCCAGCTGTGCTGGGACTCACAGGCTTTCCACCGCCTTGTCCTCCGTGATGGCTTGAGCATCACGAAGTGACTGACGCAGGCCTTGCTGCTGGCTGGGAACAGAGCAGGGAGGTACTTGACGCTGTGGAGCTTACGGCCACCTCAGCTATGAGACAAGTTGTGTATAAATGGGAAATGGGAACAACACTCCTGAGCGATAATCCGCATTTTCTCCCAAAACGAACGGATCTAAGTTAGCGCTGGAATGATTCTGTCCCCTAACAAGGAGGCACTGTGCAAGGGCTCAGAAAGATGAGGGTGCTGGTGGAGGAAAAATAGCAGATGTGAAAGAAATTTTCACCTTGCCTCCAAAGGAAAAAAAAACCCCACAAATGATACCTGGCTTTCTTTAGCAGAAAACACAAAAACTTTGTCTGCAAAGTGTAGAAAAAGTTGTTTGGATGAGAAGAGGGAGGAAGCAGTGTAGAGGAGAAAGGAAAGAGCAAAGCAATTTTCCATAAATCACAAAAAATGGACAATTTCTGTTGAAAGCAGATAATTTATAGAAATATTTTTGTTTGCTTTCAACCTCCTCTAATCCCTTGTATTTTTAAATCAAAGGTAAGATGAAACAGTTCACAGGAAGTTTTTTTTTGCTCCAAAAAAGATCACAAACCAACAATTTTCTCTTTGTTAATGAACAAGGTTATGAAGTACACCACACAGGAAGATGAACTTTGGGAAGATTGCAGGGAAATATATCCTCCATCAGGGCCAGCAGGACAGAGGACACGGCAACCAAATCAGATGTTGTTTCTGGGAAGTCCCAAATCACACACACTATATTCAATTAGAAAAGCAAAGATCTATTACTCAAGAATGAACTTTTAATTAAAATATAAGTAGGAAGCTCTTTGCTTCCAGGAGCCAGAATATTTAAAGGCTGGAGCATCTCATAATACTTTTTTACCCAAGGTGAGTGAAGCATTTTGGATGTCTGTGTCTTACTCAGATCACAAAGAAAATTTCCCTTTACCTGCTTACGGGCTTGGAAAAGAGACTTCAGCTTCGAAAGATGAGAAATACTTCTCCACATTTCCCAGTCTGGGTCAGAATGAGCTGAAATAATGGTCAATATTTCTAATTTGAAACACTGTCCTTTCACTCCTGATTCTACCCAAACCAAACTCCAAGTACTAGAAATCAAGGCGAGACAGGAAGAGGTGGATGGGACACAACGTCCCTAGGTGAAATTTTCTACATTTTTGTGGGGTTTTTTTGACACACCAGAAATGTTCAAAAAACTCAAGTGCTTTTCAACCGAGCCAACAACAAAACGGAGCCTCCAAGTCCTTCTTGGACATCTGCTCAGTTCCAGTGGCTCCGAAGGAGCATGTTCAACAGGCAGCACCGAGGTTTGGTTTCAGGTGGCCTCAGACAGGTTTGGACACAACCCCTTTGCAAGGAGTTACCAATTTCCTACAACCCAGATGACACAAAGCCTCGTCCCTCTTGCTCGTTGCCACGTTGAAGGCTCCAAACCCCGTACTGCCCAGTTTGCAAAGGATTTGGTTGAGGTCTCTGCCGCTTCGCCTCCCCTCGCTGCCACATAGGGCGCTCCTGACCTAACTCTTAGTCAAGCTAATGGTGGACTCCAGGGTCTCGTTGCCATCCAGCAGAAACACAAACGTGCTTTAGTGTGGAATGAGCCAGAAGCACTCGTGGAGGAAGGGAGGACCTGATCTCTTGGTGGTTTCAGGCTTGGATCTACCACTGGCATTGCTCAAGCTCAGCACCAGATCTAAACTTTCCCTTTTGAGCTCTTGAAGTTTGCCACATGAGCAGGCAGGGTAAGACTGGGGCCACGTCTCGTGTGGGATGCTGAACTAGAGAAGAGCCTGACATTTAACAGCAGAAGTCACCACTGCCTGTCCAGCATCTGCAGAGAGAGGTCTTGGCCTCAGAACAGCCCCTCCTAGTACAGTCATCAAACAGCCCTGTGCCACATCAGATGGTCTGATCTTCATGACCACAAGATCAGATTAATCAAATTTATCATACTCTTGCAAAAGAAGATAAATCTGTATTATTCTGAGACTCCTTGCTGCCTGAATAAACCATCTACCATGAAATGGGCCCAACACTGTCCTATTTTTTTCTCAGGTGAGAATTCATTTAAGTGGCGTAATTAAGATCACACCAGTGCTAACTGAGTAAAAAATAACATCAGAACCCAAAAGTCTCTCCTTATTTCATAATAAATACTGCAATAATGGATGGCCACTTGAAAATATTATTTGTGATGAATTTCTAAATTCTGTTGCATGGAGCCATGAAATTCAGTGCTAGTATGACGGAAAACTCATACTTTGAAGAACAGCTGTGTGAAGTAGAGGGAACACGCTATCGAGACACAAATACAAAACTGAACAAACAAATCAATACTTAAAACAAAAAATCCATATTGCAGCCGTAAGTCACCCCAGGTCTTTATGTCCTGTTATCTTGCACATTAAAACAACAAATACAATTTTTTCTTGCTTGGCTGAGCCTGCTGACGCGTGACTTCGGAGGAGCAGACTGGAAACAGTCCAACAGCTGATGTATCTACAGCGTTTACACGGGGGCCCAATCCAAATGCAAGGAGACAGAACAGGGGTAATGATACAGATACCCTCCCCACCACCTCGAAGACAGCTCAACGTTAAGTCTCTGAGCACGTGCACTGCTCAGCTCCAGTAACAGAGTCTTTTTTTTTTTTTTAGCATATAAACAGAACTTGATTTAAAGTGTTCTATTTGATGGAAGAAAAGCCCAGTTTTGTACCTGCATCCTCTCCAGCACATGGGACCATGATGCGGCAGACGGACCAGCTCCTCACTGACAGACAGACACTACTCGAGATGATCCCCGTGGCCATGCATGCATCTCCCAAACCTCATTGATTAGAATCTCATGTCTCAAACCAAAGTCCTGGTGAGCCACCAGACCGGGAATGCTTTGGGAATTGGTTCCACCTTTGGCTGTTCCCCGTGATAACGGCTGAGCTGGCGAGCCCCCAGCTTCACCAGTGGCCCCTTCCCAGGACAGATTTCTACAAATTTGACATTCAATCTGTAAGACCGCTGGGAATTCGGCAAAGTAGCTCATCTCCTTTACTTCCAGCACTTTCACTCTCTGAAAAACAGAATGTAAATAACAAGTAGTAAGTCAGATTGTTCTGGTCCTGCAAAAACTTTGTATTTGGTATGTATTTGAGATTATTTTCTTTAATATACATGAAGGCGCTGCTTAATGGCACCCTGCCAACAGTCAGACGGACATTACCCCTCTAACACAAAACATGCCCTTTGAATGATGCAAAATTCTTTGAATAATATTCACAAGCAACAACCACCAGGCAGAATAATACTGGAAAACCAGAAGAACAAACTCTTGCAAAGCCTCCAGTCTGTGATGTTGAGATAATGATTTTTGACAAGTGGCATAAAAAGGCAACCCCTTCTCTAAGGTCTCTTTTCTTAACAGCATTTCCCACGCAGGTGCACGTGTCACCTTTAAATCCAGAGGTACCATTTTCAGGACACTTTCATACTTATCTTCCACGCATGAACACAGAAGTCCTATGGCACACGCGTATTCCTTGGTTTCCTCAGCCCAGCTCCTTTTCTTCTCGTCCCCTACACCAGAATTACCCATATTGCTATTTCCTAAGTTATTTACCTACACAAAATGCTTAGAGATGAAAGCTAGTATGCCTGCCATGGAAAGCATAGCCTCCAAGACTTTGAGCTGTATTGCCTGTAAGGACGGCTCACGGCAGCAGATGGGCTTTCCTCAGTCACAAGGTGAACAAAGCATGTATATATTTTTTTAATTATTATTATTTTTCACTAGTTGGAGTAGTTACTCTGCCAGTAACAAAACACATAGCCACTAAAAAGAAGGTTGGCAATAGCTGATGTCAACTCCAGGACAAGCCCTTGCAGAAGCTGGATCACTTCTCAGCCACTTACGGGCGGCTGGGATCAACTCCTGCATCGTCCTGGGCAGCGGCTGTTGTATCCCCTGTTTACAGGGCTCCAGACCATGTTTAGGCTGAATTTCCCTGTACAACAGGGATGGCTGGTGGCAGTCTTACTTGTTTATGTAGCTAGTGGAAAGTCATATCAACTGGCATCGCTGCCACGGCATCTGTCACCTGCACCTTGGACCCAGCCAGCACTGGCTACTGGCGATAAAAAGCACATGAAGATACAGGGATCACCCAATTACATAATGAACCAAGCAGAAATCAAATACTTTAATGTGCAGAGCATCGTTTGTCTCGAATAACTAAAACAAATGTTGAAATCTGAGTCATTTGGAACTTTCTCATCACTGTGCTTTTGTCTCAGAAAACATGATTCAGATCAAAAGGGAATTTCCCACAAGTACATTTGAATAGTGCTTAATTCACCACATATAAATATAAAACCAAAATAAAATGTTTTAGTTGTGTTTATTAAAAAAAACCACATGACAACACAAAGAACAGCTTTCTTTTTGAAAGGAGCTGGAATCTTTAATTTTTGCTCAGCCTGACTGTGACCTGGGTCCACCTGAGCTACCACCAAGCCGTGAAGCTTCTAAGCCATTTCACACCTCCTGCCCCCACTTCTGTGGTCAGAGTCCTCAGCCAGACTACAGCGCTCATAACTCAACCTATTCAACCTTTAATTCCATCTTGGTGCTACCCTATGGACATCCAGGACCACTCACAAGACCGTTCCCAGGGGGTGAAATGCTGCTTCCCGATGCACCCTGCCCTGCTTCGGTGTTAAGGAGCACCACGGTGGGGGACTGATCCTCGAGCGGGGCTCACTGGAGACCCTTCTCATGCTGTATTTGGAAAGGCTGACTGAAAAATCTGAAAATTTGGATTTTCAGCTTCGTACCTGACAAATTCTTTCATCTCCATTAACACCCTGTAGCACACTCACAAGACAAGCAGAAAGTGTCGAGACCAACAGTTATGTAATACTGCTAATATTAATAAGTTGAGTCACAGTAATTACGTCAAAATTTCCTGTGGAGGTTGTGTTTCATTTGCCTGTTTTTTTCCCCCCAAAGTTCATGCAAATACCTTTCGAGCCCACCTAAGAACAAGCCAATAGACGCAAGTTGACCTTCAAACACATAAGATGCTAAAACAGGCCAATTCCTCAAGACGGAGCGAGCCGCCCTTGCCGGGAGATGTGGCATCATCTTCCTCCTGTCACCCCCTGCTCCTCATGCTTCAGCAGAAGCCACAGCTCTCTGAAGCTTTGCTCACCACCACGCAGCCCGGCTGTTGCAGCTATTTTCAGCGCCGCCGCTGCACAGCGGCCAAGGTCACAGACATATTTGTGCGATTTTTCATAACTTCCTCCAAGTAGGTCTTTTTTTTTTTTTTTTCCATACTAAGCTCAACATTTTTACTCTTCCTAGGTCAACCAAAAGGCATCTTGCCTTGGCATTGTGCCTATCTGCCCGGTCCAGTCACAGCATTTCTTACAAACAATGCCAGCTCCCAGGGTGGGTGGTGCAGGCTGGGAGGGGGAAACCCAACTTATTTACGAAGGGCCCATCAAAAACTACCGCTGTAGAGCAGACTCAGCCCCTTCAGAGTTAAAAGGGCAAGGATTTGGGTGCTTCCCCATGGGAAGACAGGTCCCAGGCAAGCTTCATGCTGGGGTACACGCTTTGGGGACTGATGGCAATGCTATTTTTCTTTCATTTTTACGCCCTTTGTTGAGCTGCGTTGGTTTCCCCGTCCTGCTGGGGACTTCACCGAGCACCTGGTATGTGCCAAGGCTCTGAGCTATTGCCCCGCTTGAAGGCGGAGGAGGTGACACTGGCGGGGTGTCGGTGCAGAAGTGCCATGAGCAGACACACACGCTCCGGCCGTGCGCCAACAACACCCTGCCAAAGCTCCGTTTGCCGACAGCCCAACAGATCTCCAGCTCAAACCCCGCGGCACCCAAAGTCCATGCAAGAGTCTTGGATGCGCATCAGGCGAGTGCAGACATCATGCTTACACAAGCTGGTTGACAACAGCAGAGGATTCACCTCTTTAATCTCCCGCTCTTGCACATTAAGGACACGCTAAGTGTTGGGTCGAAGGGGGTTGGAGGTGCCCAGCGCTGCTGGGAACGCTGCGGCTGAAACCAGCTCCAGGGCCCAATGGCTGCGGACAAAGAGCCGCTCCTGGGGCTTTTCCCATGTGCTAATTCACCCCATGGGGTCCAGAGCTGCCCCAAACTTCAGCCAGGGCTGCAGCTCCCCGCCCTGGAGAGCTCACCACGTAGTTCAAGTTCAGAAGTTATTAATAAAACACGTCACGGGAAGGAGGAGGGCGAGTGTACTTGTGGCGTGGAAGCAATCAGGCTGAAACACTCAGAGCATCAAACACGAGCAGACATTCGACGTACTCAAGTGTTTTTCTTCCCTTTCTCAATTGCTGCTTTGATTCTTTGATTCCTTGACTTTTTCTTTTTTTTTTCTCTGACATGCAAATACTACTTCAAGCTCTTCCTGTTTTCATGTCGGGCGCACACAGTCGGCTTTCTCACAGCAAAATTGCCCAAACACTTTAAAACCTGAAAGGCAGGGGATTACCAAGCAGCAGAGATTTCATGTGCACCCTCATCTGACATCCTCAGCTCTAGAAAAACACCCCGGAGGCTCCCGAACCCACCCAGCCCAGCCTCCAGCACAGCCAGCAGCAAACAGCCCCTTTCCACAGCTGTGGAGGAAGCGTTTGCTTTGGAGGACAGACCATGAGAGCCTAATTCTCAGCTGATCCCCCAACACTCGCTTCCTCACACATGTTCACCAGTTTGCCAGCTGCAAAATACCTGCTCTTCTCGGACTTACACCACTCGGCCACCAAGCCCCCCACAAAAACCTGAGCTTTCCAGCGCAATGATGCTGAAATCAGCCCTGGGTGAAGTCCTGCTGCCCACAGGCAGCACCCACCAGCACGTACAAAAGACAGGGCAGGGCTGCAGGAGGGACGGGGCACTGCCAGTGCCTGTGACAGACCCAACAAACAGCTAAGTCAGCCTCACGCATGAGAAACTGTTGACTCATATCTTCAGTTTCTTGTTTTTTAATCCAATCTGTTGCAAATTCATGCAATGCCATGCTCCCCCTGGGATGGATTTGCATCATTTGGAGTAAAACTCATCCCTCCCCCTTATTACCTACTGACCTTAAAATGTTCACTGCAGCGTTTCTCAACAGCAAACGCAACTCCTAAGGTTTTGTAAAAGAGCCCAGGTACCGTGTGAGGATGCAGCTGTGGATGAGGACGAGCCAAAGCCATTGCCCACAGCTCCGGCAGCCGGAGCCCCCGGCGAGCAGGGCGACCTCAGCTCTGCAATTCTGAAGATGCAGAAGAAAGCGAGAGGTGATTCAAAGGCAATTACACAAAACCAATTAATCAGAACACATCGAGGGAGCTAATCACAGGAACACACCTTCAGCGTTACCCACCAGGATTACAGATGCCAGCAGGTGAGTTGGCAAATGGGCGCATGGCTGGAGGCCTCCACCAGCTTCACGGCATTTGCTCCTTTACCTGTAGCACTTGGCCATATAGGCCTGGTCCAACACACATATACACATTTTCCTGCTTCCCCAGCAGGTTTGGTTCTGTTTTTCGAGGATGTAGAAGGCTTTCCATCCCGGCGCGTGCCCTGACTCTGAAGAAACCCCTACCTGGCTGTTTCCTGCGCTCCTCGGCATCAGCGCTGGTTAGAAATTCCCAGCAGCTCCCAGAAGCTGCTCAGCTAGTCGCCACTTCTGCAGGCTACGGGAGACGACAGGCAAGAGCTCTTTCTGCGAGGCTGCTCGACGAGCCGCCAGCGGTGCCTGTCTGCGGCTGCATGTGTAGCTCTGTCTGCCCAAAAGCTTCCAGCTCCCATTTTCCCCGTGTGACATACCATTGATTTTCAATTGAGAATTTCTGTAGGCATAACGCTTCATCTCAGGTGTTCATATCTAATTATCACCTCAATCAAGCCTTGATTCATTCCAGCAATTAAATTAAAACAACAAAGCAAAACCCAAGAGTATGGAAAAACCGAGGCTGCCTGACTACCCAGCTAAGTAACGCAGATAATTTCATTCACCTAAATCATGTGAATCAACAACACAATGAAGGTCATCGGGGGAACTGCTCTGCATCAACAGGAAGTGTGATGCAACGCTTAAAGCAGAAGATCAGGATCAGGAAACCAGCCTCTGTTTGCTTTTCCTCTCTAATCTCTACTTTCGCCATCTATAAAACAGGAATACTGACATTTTTCCTAGCCTACAGATGCTCATTAAACCACCTCATCAACGTTTATGGGGCAATTGGAGAGGTTCAGATGAGAAAGGGCTGAAGATACGAAACCACAAAAAGCTGTGAGTGACTCAGAAGAGCCGGTGCCCCGGGAAGCACTGAGGCTGCAGGATTCCTCTCCAAGACACGCACCAAACCAGGGCAGGGAAGTGCTCTGGAAACAATAAGACACGGCAAAAAGCTACGGCTAAGCACCTTGGAAGGTGTCCCAACCAAATATTCCTTTTCAGATTTATTATGTTGCACCGCTGTTAGAGATTCCTAAGGGGAAGGCTTGATTTCCCCTCCTCGCTGCCCAGAGGTCAGACTTACTTGGGCCATTTCTTCCTATTGCTGGAGTCTGGGACAGGAAAAGATGCTCCACATGGCGGCTAGAAGGGTTATTACAGGGTTAAAATAGTAAGACTAAAATAAAACTAAATTATATAAATAAGTCTAGGTAATATTGGCAGTAACACAACTCCAAAATCAAAGAGCGAGCCGGATTTGTTAAAAAGTCATAATTAAATCAAATATATCTCCATTAGCAACTTATTATGCTGCAGAGCAGGACTGATTTAGCGAGACGGTTCAAATTTTTTATGAGTGCACTTTATAACGCGTGGACATCAAAGCAGTTTTCTGGGTACGCAGTCCAGCAGTCGAAATGACGATTGCTATTGGGCTGCAATTAATTGGCTACAAAGCACTCTGCCCACTTCATTGTGTAAGCATGAGGACAAGCCAAGACTTTTCCATCAATCTGCCTTTTTTTTTTTTTTTTAGCAGAAAACGGGAGCTTTTAACAAAACAGTTTGCTCGCAGCCTTTATTTGCTTTCCAAGGAAGCTCCCTAAGCGATGTTTCTGATTTTCAGTGGGTTAAATGCTGTCGCAGCTTTCTGTAAGAGAACTAAAATAGTTTTGTTTTGCCAGTTTTCTGGCAAACAGTACACAAGTTTGGAATCAGTTGCTTTCTTTATCCAGACCAGCCTGAAACAGCCTCCACCAGCCTGTTTGCCACCCGGCTCCACGTGCCTCCGCTGCTTCACCCTGATTTACGGGAAGCAGTATTTTACATCTCGATGACTCAAGGTTCAGGCAGCACATCATAACTCCTTCTTTATGGCACGGTGACTCTTTACCTGGCTCCAGCGATACACGGCACCACCCGCCTCGGCCGGTTTAAAGCAACCGTGGATGCTCCTTGCTGCAGTAACCCTGATCATCATGGTTGGGTTTGGTTTGTTCCTTCAAACCACAGCGTTTACTCCCAGGGTGTCTAATTCCTGCTCAGTTCAGCCTCTCCCACCCCTGGGGCCAGGCTGCCACAGAAGAGCTGGTGTGCTCGTGGCAGCGAGGGCTTCCTCTGACCCGCCGTGGTCCAGGCACGCATGAACATCTCCAGCCCCCCTGCACACACCAAGTTATTTCTCATCCACTTATTGCCCCGTTTCTGCATCTTCCAAGTTACACTAGAGCTGTACAGGAGTTGATTCGGTCCTTCAAGACACAACAGCGACAACGACCAGACCATGGGAGCAGGAATCAATGACCCAGCAGCGGTAACCCCAGGTTCATCACCTCACCTGCCTCCTGCCAGCTCTTCATGCTCCTATGTTAGATTTGCTGATCAGCTTCAAACAGACACCAAAGCCAACACGGAATACTGCTTCACCCTTTTTTTTTTTTCCCACCATTTTTTTCCTTTTCCCCACACTTTTCCTTTTTTTTTTTTTTTTCTGTCTTAGCAGGGTGTTTTTTCCACAATGCTAACAGCACCAAAGGAAAGCTTCTGCTAGCACGGCCTCAGTCATCAGGGCTGTCTCTGCGCTGCAGTGCAATCCGTTCTCAGAAATGGCGGTGCCAAGAGGAAACCAGACACGTTCACAAACGCACGTCCAAATCAAACATGTCAACATTACAAGCCCTAACAAACAAAAAACTCACTTGGCAGCTATGATCCTTCCTGCTCGAGGCCATCACACAGTCATGTTCTTGGGCTCACCTTCACGGGGCTCAAAAGAGCCCAGAAGTCCCCAGCTCACCGCAGCCCACCCCAGCGCCCAGCCCGCACCAGCAGCACCAGCCCGGCTCCTGCGGTGGGGCCATATGGCACATCAGGAGGGCAAAACTCACCCCAGGGCATGCACGGGGTCAGCACCGTGGCTGCAAGGTCTGCGAGCTCAGTCAGCCTTTATGTTGAGTGCATTTATAAGGCCTGGCACGGCTGGCTCCGCTTCTCCAGCTGGCTCTGGATGGAGACCTGGATGCTCCAGTCCAGCCCAAATGCCCTCTAATGGAAAGCAGGGCATGAGGAGAAGGGGGACTGGGCAAGGGTGGACACCTCTGCTGTGGCATGAAGGAGGCTCAAGACCAGGATAGCCCAGAGCATACAGTGAGCAGCAGCTATAGACACAACTCCCAGTCCAAAACCTTATCCATATTCCACATTACTTAAAAAAAACTGTGTTAGCCACCAGGGATATTTTTAAATTTTTCCCATCACGTTTCCAAGGCTAAAGAACAGACATGATAAAGCGGGTTTGCTGACTATAATAGAGACAAATCATATTATTGAACACTCAAGCAGGCTTTTTTGTGCCTTGCTCCTTGGTTTTAAACAAAGGAGAACAGACAAGAAGGGAAGAGTACTTCAACAAATAGATATATTTTTCTTTTTTTTTTTCTAAAACTGTCTCGATGCTGTTTGTACTGGCTAGAAAACAGCACCCTCCATTCTTCTTGGACATCCCAAACAAAACCCGAGCTCATGACATGATTCCCCTAACCAAGGTCACAGGCCCGGCTTCACTGGAGTGTGCAGCTGAAGGTTACACCCAGGGCAGAACTCAAAACTTCACTTAAGACTGGCTGAGTATCAAAAACTTAAATAATTTGCTTAATGGGAGGAAAAGCACTTAGGGAATGCTTTTCTCTCAAAAGACAAGAGGAAAGTTGGAAAGCTTGTGGTTCCTCGAGTGCTTCACCTAGAGGAAGCTGCAGGGCATGCTGTGATGCTGCTAAAGCCAGCGGCAAAGCTCCTCTCCACCCGGGTGAAACCAGGATTTTGCTCCATCTCCCTTGGGCTCCACCCGACTAGGAAGGAGGGTAGATCAAAGGCAGAAGGGATGGCTCATTGCTCAAACCCCTCTGCAAAACAACAAAAAAAGAAATAAAGTCATTTCCCAGCTGAGAATCTCACTTGGGGCATTGGTGCCTTAAAATAGCAGCTGCGACTCCGCATGGCAAACAGTGGCTGCTCCCCGTGCACGAGGGACGCCCGCTGCAGTGTGCGGGCGATTTCTCTCTAAACAAGGAAATCGAGGCAAGAGGAGGACTCGCAGACTGGGTTGTTGACACAAGAAAACGTGCCTTAGCTTGTAAGGCCATCGTTTCCTCGACACAGAAGAAAACAAACTGGATTTGAACCCAGCAGCCCTGGCAGATAAGGGACAGCACTGAGGGCAGCACGGTGCCCAGGGGTTTGCACCGTGGCTGCTTGGAGAACACGTAACCACGAGTCCTCCCCTCCTCTCCTGCCAGCCCAGCTCCACCGCGCCGCCACGCCTGCCAGCTGGAGAGGGATGCCCGGGGCCGGCAGGAGCTCTTGGGAGGAGAGAGGGGAACGGCTTTTCTGCGGGTGATTCCAGGTGAAGGTGTTGTGAAACACCCCATCTTGGCACCAGGCGGAGGTTTTTCTCGAGGTGGGCTTGCATGAATCGTAGGAGGAAATACAACCGTGTAAAACCGGCAAAGCTGAAACAACTGCAGGGAGGGCAGCTTTCTCCAAGATGGGTACCTGGTCTTCTGCTCCTAGACCCACGCTCGGGTGCGTGAGTGAGAGCGGTGGGACAGTCCCACCCCGAGCGCTCTGCAGGAGACCACGGAGGCACCAGAGAGCTCGTTGCCTCTCAGGAGCAAGGCTACGATGATGAGCATTCCGCTGTTCACTCTCCTCTTCAAGGTAAGAGGGAAGGGACGCGTGCTCCGCTCTCCCCAGTAACAAGGGAACACAGATGATTTGAATCATCTCCATTGACTCACCGCTCGGGGGAAACCAGCTTTCTTCTCATTGCTCCGTGCAGAAGCAAAGACAAACAGAAGGAAAAAGAAACGCTGCAGGGAATCCCACACAAGTTTCTTAGAGCGCAGGGTGCTTCATCTCCCGGAACTAATAAAAGCAGTTGCAGCTGCAGGGTACATAAAGTAGCTCAGCACTATTAGAATAGGCTGCATTTTATTTTCAGACCAGCTTCTGGCCCTCCAAATACTCCAGGCGGATGCACAGGAGCATCCCCCACAGCAGCTCCCGCAGCCTGTCCAGTGCCCAGCGCCTGGGGGCACGTGCTACCTGCACGCACTGCCTGTCCGTGCCTGCAGTGCCTTCTGCGCAGCACGAGCTGGTTTTATTTGCCCTGCACACCTGATATAAATTAAAGCTGTTTTAGAGACAGCTCTTCCAGAGCACCTCCACGTGCTGAGGGACCTCCGGCATTTACGCTTGTTATCGCCGGGTTGTCACACGCTTTTATTAACCACAAGCCTTGTTCAGAGGAAGAGGATGCAACGGCTGCATGGGAAGCGTCAGCTCTGTTGTACAATGCTGTTTATTGTTTCGGAAAAGAGACTTTCAAAATGAAATGGTCACTGCCATGTTTACTGACCTCCTCAAGAAGGCTTTTGGGTGTGCCTTTTCTTCCCTGAAACGGAGGCAAAAATATCAGGGTGCAAAAATTAGTGCGTGTTAATGACGCGGCGAAATCAAGCAGCACTGTGCCTGACCTGTGATCCTCCTCCTCTGCACCCGCTCTGGCTCTTCCTGGGGGCTGAACTCCAAGGGCTGAACGAATAAGACAATCCTTTTTCTTTATCTAATCTTTTCTCTGCTGAGTTCTCTCAGCTGGTTTCCTTCACTGCTCAGTTAAACTCCCTTGATGGGTGCCGCCTGGGGTGCAAGCTGGGCTGGGGGAGCTGGTCTGCCCCCCACTGTACGCTGCTGCCCAGGAGCAGAGGTGGCATTACTCTCCCTGAGAAAGGATCACACAGGGGGACTTGGATCCACGCAAAAAACGCCCGTGGAATTATAAAATATCTGCCTGCTCTCTTTTAGGTAGCTTGTGGTTACCCTTCTCTATCTCCATCATCACCAACCTCGTGGGAGCTTGCTGCGTCCAGGCACATTACACCATACATCAGCAAAGGAAGGATTTAAACCACCACACAATATATCGATAAAAACAGATGTAGGTAATAAATGGTAACTTATGAATGTGCATTAAATAGTTGGTAACGTAACCTTTCCACTGCACGGCCTCTCTGGGAGCCATCATCTTTTATTGCCCTCTGGAAACCATTAACTCCAAAAGCCTACACAGACAGAAGCAGGGTAAACAGAGACTGATAAAACTCAATTTTCTCCAGACTAAAACTAAAGTCTGGTTTCAGACTTCTTGTGTCCTCTCACTCTCAAAAGTGCAATTGTGCAGTTGCCCTTCACCCAGCAGCTGCTTCATTGCTCCTGCTGCACGCAGCAATCACAATTAGCAGGAGCAGCCATGGGGACCCGGCTGCAGGTGCATGTTCCTGCAGGACCTGCTGGCAGCCACCACGGGACTCGGACTCCTGCAGCCGTAGGTTCCTGCAGCATCTCACCGGGTTTTGGTCCAGACACGCAAGGATGGCTACAGTCAAATTAATTAAGGCACATCGGCATCACGTTAAAACCAATTTCACGCTTCCAGAAGGCAACGTCAGGCCAGTTCAGCGCTTCCCATCAGCGGGCAGCACTGCCTCTAATGACACGAGGGTAATTAGCAGGCTGCCCGAGCCCACACGCCGGGGACTGGCAGGACCACGTAGCCTGTGGCCCAGCCTGGGCAGTCCCCCAGCATCACGGCTCAGCAGGGTGAAATCCAGGACCTGTGCATCTCTACCTGCCGAGGCTCATGGCCCACCTTCCCCAGGAAGGCACGATGCCATTTCAGAAGCCCGCAGAAGCGCTGTGGGACACGGAGGTCACCGCACTCCAGTAACCCTGCGGGTGAGCGCTATAGGGGGGCAGAACACAACTCATGCTTTTCAACTGGCGTTATGGGAAACCCAGATCAAAGACAGCAGAGGCTCAGTTTGTCACCTCCAGATTTCCCCGTTCAGCACCTTCCGCTGTCAGATGAGGCAAAGGCAAAAGCTGCTTCATCTGTAGAGCCGAGAGTGGCCGAAGCTGCTGAGTCGCATCCAGGCGCCAGCAGACACCTCGGATTCACACCACACTGCCTTAGGAGAATCTCGCATTCAAGACCATCCCTTTCCTGTAAAAGAGTGGCAGAACTGGTTTTGCAGTCCTTTGTGCTCATGTGCTGGTGGAAAACAAGGTGCTTGTAGAGGAGAGCCAGCAACCAAGCAAGCTTTATTCAGGTTAAACACTGGGCTAATTAATTGTATACCAGACGAACACCACTTAAGTTGTACAACTAGTGTAAAACCTCCTTAAGTAGGGTTCCCTCACCCATGAAACCATAGCCTGTCATTGTTGCTCCCAACAGCTCAGAGAAGTAAAGAGGAGAGAAGACGCTGCCCTGAGGCTTTTCACCACAACCACCAAGATCAGTAAACTCATACAAGGTGTTCCCCTTTCTCCGGGGACACAGTCTCAGCTGGGAGAAACTTGTTTGGGCTCTTGAACTTAGCAGCTTAAGCATAAATTGTGGATAAATTAAGGATAAATTTATTTGCTAAAATAAATGCAAAGGCTCTATAAGGCAAAGGGGACTGACCCGAACTCCTCTGAAGTCACTGAACACTTTCACCAGCAGCTTAACTGCCCCTCAGCTGAGGAAACCCCCATCTCCCCGCAGATTTGCCTTTTGCAGCGAGGGAAACAGCTACGAGCATTAGGATGAACCAACGTACAGGCTCCTGAGTGGGGAAGCCAAAACAGAATCCGTATCAGGGGCTGAACGGGACATCGCGTGCAGAAAATCATCCCAACACAAGCCAGCACAGGCCGTGCTATGCTGATTTCTCGGCTGTTTTCCCACCCGTAGGAAGCGCCCAGGCTCCCCCACAGCTATGCAAGGACGGCCGTGCTGTAGGACTCGGTTAGATATTGATGAATTAGTGGGGATTGACAGGGCCATTAGCAGAGTCATTTAATGGGCTCATGAATACAATGTCTGTGCTGCACCACATGAACCGGGCAGCGAAGCAGCGGTTACAGGAGGTCCGTATCATGACGAATTCATCTCGAAGCGGCGGCTGGAGCGCCTTGATGTGAATAAGAGCTTCCTTTGTGCGGCCTCAGATCCTGACCCGGCGGGAAGATATGGCAGAGGGCGATCTCACAACGGCCGGCGACGGCTCTGCTCTGCCAGCCCTCTGCAAACCACAGCCTGGGCAGCAGCGCCTGGCAGCGAGGGCCTGGCCTGGCCAGTAATAGCACGGTAATGAACTGGAGTAATTTTTATTAAACCACTGAAGAATAACAGCACGGTGAGCACATCTGAGCTGGAGAGGGAAGAATCTGCTCTTCCCTTCCTCCACCACAGCGTGCCAGCGAGGGTGTACAGTGCCCGACACCTCTTCTTCAGTCAAATCCACCAGACCTGACCCTCTTCTGCAAACCTCTCTTCTGCAAATCCCTCTTCTGCGTCTCTGTTCTGCAGATAATCCCACTTCCAGGTTTCCTCCCATCTCCCAGGTCGTAGGGCTCTCCCTGCATTCGGCATGTGGTGATTTCTCCATAGCAGCTATACTGAAAAGCTTGGAACATTTTAAAAAACGACTGTATTTGCCTTTTTTTTTTTTTTAAGCTATTGTAGCTGAGCCGGCTCCAGGACGGAGCTGTATTTGGCGGATGTCCATGGCTGCTGTGAAGCGATAAGTGTGGCTGCCGCAGCAGCTCGCCTTCCCCCGCAGCAGCTCGCGATGAGACAGGAAAGGGTGGGATGGGTGTCAGCTTGAGAACAAGCTGTGACAAACACGAGGCAGGAGACTGAAACTCCTGAGGTACCAGAGATGCTGAAGAGGCAACCGCAGACCTCCTGGGCCACGAAGGGAAGCAAGCCCCGTGGAGATGCCTGGCACATGTTATGGGTCCCAGAGTGGCACAGATCCAAAGCCAGTTGTGTTTTTCATGGTTTTACACATCTTTCTCTCCAGTCATGCTGCAGCCTATATAAAAGCTCTTTGCTGTCACACCACAGACCCAAACTTGACCTCTAGCCCTGAGGATAAACTCAACGTGGGGGTGAAGCCAACAGTTTCTGTGCAAGGGTCTGAGGAGATGTGGCTTCCACCCTGCAGCTCAAAGCCACTGCCAAAGGGTGACTTCGGCTTCCAGAGGAAAAAAAACAAACGGGCCAAACCAGAAAGGAACCACGGCCAGGCTTTGTGAAATGGGGGTTGGCAGATGAAGGTTTGGGCCCCAAGGGTTAGAAAGTCATTGTGGGCACAAACATGGCAAGGGCTTAGGGAGGACAGCAGACACTCCCTTGCGCCTGTCAGACAGTATGGCTATTGTGTTCAGAAATTATTGGGATTAAATAAGAACAGAGAAACATCCTGTCGAGGAAGAGTGACAGTTGCAAGCTGCACTTCCAGCAGGCGAGAGAAAAGGAGATGAGTAAAATGAAGTGCAGAGAAGGGCAAAGAGACTGGCAGTCATCCACACGCTCTTCCAAGCACTCAAGGCAAAGCTCTAGCACAAGATTTTGATCACAGACTGGTAAAACTGCATTCATTCCTTCCTGACAGCTGCACCTGACAGCTCTGATAGGACCAGCAACTCTCTACCCGCAATCTGAGATGTTCCTCCAAGACATCCTGAAGCTGCTGCTCCTCTCTCAGGACTCTTCAAGATCTGGAAGCTCTTCAGAGTGCCCAAGTCCCCCACAAGCAGCAAGTATTGGGGTCTCCTAGCTGAGCCCCTCCTTCAAACGCCTCCTCCAGACGCAGATATGGAGACTACCCTGAAGTGTCAGATGATGAAGGGTGTCTCCAAGGTCTGAGGCCACACGGACTGCATGACCACAGGGCCTCCCTGCTTGCACTTTGAGCATCCTCCAGCCTCTCTGCCTCTGAACCTCACCCCAGAAATGTCCACACACTTGTGCTCCACGTCCTCACCCTCGCAGCCTGCCCAGGCAGAAGGCAGCTGCTGCTCCCTTTGTTATTGCTGCACGAGCGCTGAGCACCTACAAAGAGAGCCTGACCCCTCATCTCTGGTGGGGGTGCTGAGGTGGGACAGGATGGACTTTTCATGTGCTCTGCATCTGTTTTAACCGGCGCCTCGCTTCAGGCATTTGGAGACTCCTTCCCAGCAGAGCTGGCTCCAGTAATCACACCGGGGGGGTGGAAAGAGGAGGCAGGAGGACTGCACTTGGTCCCCATTGCCTTTGGAGCAGTGCTGACCTTGACCGTGGCTGTTTCTCATTGCTGCGGACAGCTGACTGCCTTCACCGTCAGGGAAGCATCACGGCCATGGTCACTCGTGTCTTGTCTTGAGTGGAAGTTCCCCACTACCACGGCCGGGAGGGGCGGCAGCCCAGAGGCTGGGACACCAGGGCAGCCCCTGACACCCACCAGCAAACCACCAGCACGTGCCACAACTTGCAGAGACGCTCTGCAGAGCAAGGCAAGCCAAGCAGAAAGATGGAGCCCAGCAAGGGACGCGGTGACCCTCATTGCCACCCCAGGGCTCCCACCCAGCCTGCCGGGAGCCGCTCTGGGGCAGCTCCTCCAGCCAGCACCCAGGGCCACCCGCACTTCTCGTGGGTGCCACTGCCCTCTGCAGTCCCCGGAGGAACACGCAGGTCCCCAATATGCAGCCACCATGTCCCTCCAGCGTCCTCTCTATCCAGCCTCACCTCACAGGGACTTCTCTACAAAGTCCCAGCCCAGAAGATTATTCATCCAAAGAAACACGTTTACCCGCAGTGGGAGCACTGGAAATGGTGCTGGGGGGGAAGTGGGCACTCTGACCCCCCCCACCCATGCATCACCCCAACCAAGAACTCCCCAGCCAAGCTGTGGTTCTTGCAGAAGCTGCTGAGGAATGGCCAAAAGCCTGAGCAGAGCACGGTAACCCACATGAATCCCTCCACCCCTGTCCTTTCGCAGGAAACCTTCCGTCTCACATCCAGTCCCGCGGACGCAGCTGAAGGCGCCCCGCACGTCTGAGAGCGGAGCTGTGGGCACTCGCGGCCCTTTGTCCCGTAGTTTGGGACCCACCTGACTCAGCAGGGACGTTTTGGTCTAAACCCGCTACTTTAGGCTGTGTTTACAGTCGGCAAAGGCTCAGTCAGTGGCAGGTGATGAAAGTGGAAGTCGAAGGAGCCGGGGCAGAAAGCAGCACCAAGAGGGGACGTGCCAGCGAGGACAACAGCTTTGGCGACTCGCATCAAGGTCCTTGCTGAAGCTTTCTAGACCGCTGAGACCTGGCTGGGCCAGGGCAGTGACAGCTGGGAGGGAGGCAGCACCTCAGGCACCCGTGGCCAGGCATTGCCCCAGAGGCAGGGAGCAGCTGAGCTGTTGGGACACCTCCAGAGTCCCTGCTCTTCCCCCAGCTGCATGGAAGGACCAGGAGAAATCCCCAGGGATTCCACTGGCTGCAGGGGACTGGTTTTGGAGGTGTCCTGGGAAGCGTCATTGCTCCAGGCCAGCCTGGCACTCCTGCCCAGCCACCTTGCAGGCTGCCAGCTGGGATGTTCCTTGGTCTGAGCACACTGGCCATGCTGGTGTGCTGGCAGCTATGGCTTCCAGTAAACACTTCTGCTTTGAAGGCTTTTCTTAGTAAGCCAGTCAGATTATTACATGTAAAATCTCCTCCTGAACGCAAGAAGTGGAAATACAACCTCTTGTTTTACGTGTGTATTGACACAAGCGCCGAGCAATACTTGCTTTGTAGCAGCAAGTTAATCATAAAAGCAATCTAGTCTGTGGCTTGTTTGCAAAATGGAGAGCAGAAGATAAGAAAGGGCATCTGTGCTGAGGGCTCTGGCACCTGGGTGCTTTCGACAGGGCTCAAACGGAGACTGACACTGCCCATGGCTCCCACGCGTCGTCCCTCCCCGCCCCTACCTCCAGCCCCGTGTCCCAAGTGCAATTTTAAGAGCTCAGATAATGTGGCTGTTGCAAACACAATGAGGGTAAGAAAGAGAGCAAGGCCGGGCTGATTCCCGAGGGAGAAGTGAAAGAAAGATGTTCCCTGACAGAGCCGGAGCTGAAGATTCAGATGTCCATCACTGCCCCCTGATCCCAGTGCAGCGCAGAGCACTCGGCTCCCAGTACCATAAACTGGTGCCAATTTTCAAGACCTGATAAGCTGAACAAGAGCCTGTGGGCTAAATTCACCCCATGTTTAGCTGTGTTACAGCTCAGACAGTTTTACCAGTGACGAATTTGTCTCTTTAGGTACAGAACTGTCATGGGCTCGAGCGCTCTGGGAACAATAGTGAAACAACAGGACCACGGTCACAGACTCAGGCTCTGAACACTGAAATCCCCCAACTCGCATCGTCACAAGACACTCGGGCAACATAAATGCGTCCCTGTTGTCCCTCGCCCCATTCCCTGTAGCAGATGAAGGGTGCTCGCTCGCCAGGTGCTGTTCCTCCACACTGCTCAAGCCTGGCGTTCTCTCTGTGCTGGTAAACCCCTGCTCTGAGGACAAACTGCATCATCTCACCAGCTCTTCCGAGCTGCCAGAAGACTTGTGGTGGATTCCAGGGCTTGGCCTTGCAGTCTCATTTTTTGGGCTGAGACAGAGCAGCACACCAGCGCTGCCATTCTAGGGACCGACCTGCACCGCTTAATTTCAGATGGCATCAACAAGCACTTTACACATCCGAAGCTCAGCTCTCGGCTCTGTAGCTGCTCCAAGCACTCAGCCCTTCTGAAAGAGCATCTCCTCGGCTGCTGCTCCTGCCTGCACAGTCACTGCCAACCACCCTGCTCGCAGGCTGGGCTCTGGAGACGGCCGCCTCCTCCATCCCCTACTCCCAGAGCTCCCTCCATCCCGGCTCCTGGGCACAGCACACAAGCCTGGGACAGGGACATCGGAGCAACCTTCGCTCAGCTGCTGCCTGAAGTGTGTCCCCGACCCTGTAGCCTGGCTCGTACCTGGGGTCAGCACATGCCCTTGGTTTAAAAAGAAGCCAATGTGAAGATGGGAGCACACAGCGACAGCCGAGCCGGCAGTGTGAATGTGGGCTGACACAAACCGCCTTTCCAAACACATTGCTGGCCCTGTGGTGACTGGGATCTTCTCCCCAGCTGCAGCACCCAGCTTTTGCTGGCTCCAGCCCCCCTTGGCAGAGGAAGCAGAAGGGTGGTTGTTACTGGCTCTTCACTAACCTGCAGCTGGGCTGGGGGAAAGGCAAGTGCCAAGCATGGCCTGAGCTGTTTGATGTGTCGAGGGCTCTGTTCTCATGGGAGAGTGGGCAGGGATCCCAGCTGTTGCTAGAGTAACAAACCGAATTTCATCTGCCAAAGGCAAGAGTAAAGCCTGGGGCGCTTGGCTCCAGCAGCAGCTACCTGCCAGGGGACCCTGTCCCCGCTGGTCTCCATCCCCAGCAGCTCTCAGTCTAGTCTTAGTCCAGCCTCAGCCTTACCCCCTTGTCCCAGCCCCCCAGTTCCACCCATCTCCTCTAAACCCACATTTATTTCTCCCCCTTTTCAGGTTCCTGACCTTGCCCTATTCTCCCTGCTGTGGCACCAGCAGCAGCAGTGTGTGCCAGAGCTACAATTAATACTTGACCTGACACAGAACAGAAGGAAATTAAGCTTATAATTTATTGTAATGTCTGTAAATCATCTTGTACTTGGGCAACAGATCTTTGCAAAATCTGTTCTCCCTTCCCAAATACAAATTCCTTGCTTGGAGCAGAGAGGGAGGCTGAGCAGGCAGGGCTGCTCCAAGGAAAGGTCACCAGGACTACAGCCATCTGGGAGACAAGGGTCAATCCTTGCCTCCCTCTTGGCTGGAATAAACTAAATAAATTCAGAAACGAAAGCCAAGCTGAGGTGGACATCCAGGACAGAACATTTTCATCTCAAACAACCGAAGTTGGCAGAGTTATAAGCAACTGGAAACTCGAAAACAGGAACTTGGGATAAACTCAACCACTCGAGCGATGGGCAGCAGCGCCCGGCGCATCAACAGCCCGTGGAAACCTGTCCTCCCTGGGAACACCCGCAGGAAAGACACCTCTCCAAATTCCCCTGTAAAGGTCCGACTCCCACAGGTGCCAGCTTCGGCAGGAGCCCCCAACAGTCTCCAAATCAGACCCTTGGGGTGGGACCCCCCCAGGAGCAGCCGGCCAGAGGCCACGGGGAGGGGGGGCACGGAGGAGCCTTCCTCACCCTTCCTCCCTGCCAAACGGGGGGGGTTCTTTCCCCCAAACTCCCCACCTGCCCAGGGCAGAAGAGGAGAGCACCGAGGAGCCAAGAACCTCAGGCAGCACCTCCCCCCCGACCCGGGCAGGTCCCGGGACATCAGAAGCGCTCCCTCCCGCCGGGCTCAGTCCCGCTCCCCCCCAGCCCAGGCTCATCCTGATCCCCCCCCAAGGGGATGTCCCGGGGAGCGCCGAAAGGCGCCGCTTACCTCCGCCTGCCGCGGGGATGCTCCGGGGCGCGGTACCGGCCGAGCGCCCGCCGCCCCCCGCCCCGCTCCGCGGGGCCACCGCGCTGCGCTTTCGCTTTCCCTTTCCCGGCCGAGAAGGGGCGGCCCCGGCTGGCGGCCGCCCCCGGGGGAAGGGGCTGGGGAAGGCGGGCGGAGGGCAGGGGAGGCGGGGGGGAGTTCGGGTCGGCCGCTATATCCCGCCGGGGGGGGCGAGCGGAGGGGCTGGGGGTGGCCAGGGAGGAGCCCCGGGGGATGCTGAGCCGGAGCCAGGGGTGTTATAATCAGGTCTGAATAGCTAATGACTTTTCATTGATAATTAATTGTTTTTAATGAACAGCTAACGTCTTGTATTTAATTATTTCCTGATTAAATTAATTTACATGATGGCAAGAAATACACAAAACCTCATTTACGCTCAGAGCCAGCAGCTGCAGGCCTTGCGAAGATGGCCAAAGCTAAAAGCTGCTACGGGTTGCGAAATAGGGCAGAACACAGAACGGGGAGGCAGGTACAGGGAGTGAAATTGTACGTTCTCAGCTAGGTCTCTTATCTTATGTGATGAAACCATAGAAACAAGGAATGCTGCTGTGAAGACTCTCACATCCTCCCCATCCCGATTTGTATATCAGAGATTTTGATCAGTAAAATAACCAATGATTATATTGGTATAGGAGTATTAATAAAGTTGTATAATAGGGTGGACCAATCATTGTAAACGTCAAAATCAATAGCGGGCATAACATGCACGCTTATGTTAAAATACGTTAAAGATCATGACTTTGCAGAAAAAGGATATAAAGATGCTGAATTTTTGATGTAACTTTGAAGCACGTCAGGAGGAGCCATTCCCCGTGCGTTCCTGTTTGTCAGGATTGCGACCCTCCGTCAACAGGGGTACCTGAGGTGGGTGGTGAAAGCGGCTCCTCGCTCGCATGTTACAAAGTGAGTTTCTTGCTCTCCGAGCCGCCCAAAGGCGATGTTTCCCGTGACCTGGCAAAGAGGAGCCTTAGCTCTTCACCAAAGAGGCCAGAATCCCTGCAGGTGTGACCCAGCTGGCCCCTACCAGGGTATTTGGCATTTGGGACGTGAAGTGGAGGTGCTTGGGATGTAGGGAGCGACTGTCTGCCAGGGAAAGCAGCAGTCTCGTCAAAGGAGAGGTCCTGACCAATCCCTCTCTGCATGGAGCTAGGTGAACTCTGGTAGCTGGGAGAAAAGCAATCAGAGCCATGAGATTATTGATGGCTAAGGACAATTAGTGAATAAATCAAAAGGAAACCAACCTTTGGGGCCAAAGAACCTCCAGATGGTGACAATTAAGATGCCCTGGAGAAGCCTCCTTCCAGCAGGGACCCAGAGAAAGAGCTTCCCCACACCAACAGGGCCACGGCCGAGGGGAGAAGAGCTGGGGCTTTCATGAGCAATTAGCAGGAACGAGGAACCTCCTCCTGCTCCTCAGATGTTCTGCTTTAGTCCTGCGCAGCTGCACACTCCAGGAGGCAAGCTGCTGCTGCGAGGAACACTCACTTAATGACTGCACTCTTTAAAGCTGTTGTCTTCAGGAATTTAATCGGTGTTCTTGGGCATTTCATGCTTAATGCTCTTACTATTTACCTTGCTTTGAGGTAAAGCTGGGTCAGGAGCTAGCAGCAGGTATAGCTGCGGTTTTTCAGAAGGCAGAGAAGCAAGTGATGGAGGCCAAGTCTGCTAGCATGAGGTCATGGATGTATGGTGGTGCAAGTGAAGCAGAAAAACCACCTCCCTACGGTGATGGACATCTCTCTCCAGAAACTGCACTGGCATCTCTGTTTCTGTTTCGTTGTTGTTGGGGTTTTTTCCTCTTCTCAGAAGCCCTCGTTTCTGCCCAGGGATTTGCAGAGTGCTGCTCACAGGCCCCACACAGAAGAACAGCCCCAAACCTAAACTCCCCAGTGCACAGGCTACTAGAGGCACCGAGATTTTTACATTCTTTGAAGGGTTTGTTTGGTTTTGTTGGGTTTTTCTACTAAGGAAGGGAATACCAAGGGGAGGGCGGCTCAGCCTTGGATCCCGGGCGGCAAGTCCGGATTGCACAAGGGCTGCTGGCAGCTCTGCGGCTGGGCTCGCAGCTGCTGTGCGCCCCAGGCTGCTGCTGTTTGGGTGTACACAGGAACCCCTTACACAAAAGCATCCCCTATACAAACAGCCCAAGGAGATACCAGGCTGGCTGTGAAACAACGGAACCTCACACTAAGCCTTTCAAATGCATTCCAGGATTTATTTCTAAAATCTGTCACAACCAAGCTAAACAAAGGAATAATTGTTGTTATTTGGTTATGAGACAATACCTTGCTCTCCTCACATGTTTTATAAACTTGCAGAATCCCAATCCTTGTGTTTTGCTGTTTTGCAGGTGGAAAAACTGAGCTATGGGAAATGAGAGGAACTCCCCAGGAAACAGCCCCAGAGCTCCTCATCCCAGTACAGCATCCCATGGGCTAAGAAGTGACCTGGGAATCCAAGGCACTGCTTCAAAGGCGACTTGTGTGAATTCTAGTCCTGGGGAGACTTACTGCTAAACTTCAGTTACCTAAGTCGTATTTGAAGTGTGGGTCATGAGAACCAGTCACTCCCAGTTACACGGGCTGCCAACTGCCTCTGCAGTGGTGGGAGATGCGCCCCTCGGCGCTGCGTGTTTGTTATCAGACCCCGACCCAAGATGCATTCCCAGAGACCCCCTGGGTGACAGGCTGTGCCCAGCTCAGATTCCTGCCTCTCTACAAGACTGTTGTAACTTCTTGCCTTGACAGAATTGAAAGAAAGTAGGGAACGCGGGAAGCATCATTTAGATGGAGGGATTCGGAGAGAGGAGAGCGTGCGTTTCGTGACGAATTCATAAACGCCTCAAAAGGAGCCCTGCTGCACCCGAGTGATAGCTCTGGACTTCTCCAAATACATGAGGGCCAAGCATGCTATTCCCTCTGGTGTCACAGTTGCTCAGCACAGCCTCTTCCTCACAGGAGAGACCCAGAGCTGTGAACACGCACCCCATGGCACAGAGATGCTCGTGACCCCTCTGAAATAAGTCAGATCTCTTTGACAGCGTAGGAGCTTTGTCATAAAGGTGTCCATTTCTCTTCACCTCTCAAGATTCCTGCACTGCTTTATTTGGTTTAAAGAAAAAAAACAAACAAACAAACAAACGAAACCCAACCCACAACCAAGCTTTCACACACTGCCAGAGGGGGACTCCCACCCCCCGTGCTGCCCAGGGCGACGCTGCTGCACCATGTGCCCCTCGGAGAGAGCAGAGCCTGTCCTCCCCTCCCTGCCTTGGGGGTCCTTTCAGACAAGGGGGCGTTTCTTGAAAGCAAACTGGGACGACGGACCTCCAGCTGGATAAGGGCTGCTCCAGCTTTCTGCTGGCCTCCTCTCCACCCCTCCCAGGAGGAAGACAATCAGCAATTCAGGCCACGGACAGCAGGGGTTTATATTTGTAGACACTCAGCCAAGTATTTAGTTCTGTAAACATCTCAAGCAAATTCCTGCTGCCCCATTATCTCTTCTTCGTACTTCCTCACTGGTTTACTGCATTTATTTAAAAGGAAGAAACTGTATTAGAAGAATAGAAGCGACCCAGGTTTTAAAGCTAGTTTGTGGAGGTTGGTCCAAACTCAGAGGAGGATTTCTTCACAAGATGGGCAAAGGCTTTCACAGATAAACCAGACCTGCGTGTTACCAGGTACAAGATGGGCCAAGGGCTAATGATCGAGTAAGAAAAACCAGGCAACAATAGGCAGAGCCCCTACGTTGCTCCTTAAACCTCCGAGCAGATCCAACTCGGCTGCCCTTGCCGGTGGGACTCCTGCTTACCTACGAGCCCACAGCTGGATGTAGCACGGGGGGAACCCCACAAACCCCAGAGCCTGGCTCGAGTGGTGATGTTCCCACGGCTTGGTGCCTCGGGCCATGTGAAGATCCCGTACAGTTTTGCTACAAACAATGAAGAAGCACCTTAGAGAATCTCCTTCCAACTTCTAAGTACCTGTTGAATTACTGGCTCTCTGCGCTGCTGGCATTTGGAAAACACTCCATGAGAACAGGGCCCTCAAGAAAGACCCTTCAGCAGATCACTCTCTGCAGGGAGGAGCAGCAGCAAGCGCCCAGGCTGCTGCTCCAGCACCCACCTCCCCTTCGCCTCCTCCATGGATGGCAGCCACAGGCAGCGCTCAAGGTACGAAGATCACCGCTTAGAACAAATATTTAAAAAAAAGAATTATGGAAAACAGTCATTATACAGAATACAAAATTAGTCAAAGTAATGCCTACAAGGCCACCAAAAAAAAGTAGCTCTGTTACACAAGTAATACATGAAAACCTAAAAAAAATTATGAGAATACATCATTTTACAGGTAATTCCAGGTATGATTTTATTCTGAATTTTACAAATAACAAGCATTTTTCTATATACAAAAAAAACCTAGGGTAAGAATGAATTTAGTTACAGCTAGGCATATTTACATTCTTAGAAGAAATTTCTGCATCTTTCTACATACAAGGCTGTGGCCATTATTAGTGTAAGGTGCCCCCAAAGTCATTTCTAAGTAAGGCATCTGGTGCCTGAGCCGATTCCACCCTTTAAGACACTGGTTTACAACTGCCAGGATTAAGGTTCTATTCTACAAATACTGGAACAGGTATTTATTCACAGAGACAGTCCCAGCAGTTCCCCCGACGTGCTCACATGTGTCGGCTCTGGAAAGCGTTAAGAGCAGCCCCTCTGAGAGAGACTATAAACCAGAACTGGCTGTAAAGCAGTGGTGGGTATAACTCATGTTAATCTCGTATAACTCACGTTAATCTCCAATTCCACAAGTTCAGTGCTACAGTATTAGCATCATCATATCTGAAAATCAATGCCCTCTGACAAGAACAGTGTTTTTACAATGTAGCTAGGTGCACAGTGAAAATCTTCACTACTAACCTCACAGGCTGCAAGCAGTTTCGTGTAGAACTATGAAGGGGTCGTGCAATTCAAAGAATATGATTAAGCATCCAAAACCCAATCCTTGCTTGACTTAATGCAGTTCAGTTCCCTGGGCAATGCACCACCTCCCCGTGCTCTCTTCTTCCAACTGGAAACGGGGGAGGAGGTGTTCACACCTCTTCACAACAACTTCACAACAGTGTCAGAAGTCACCCGAAGTTGCCTGCTTCTGCAAGATGAAATACTAGAAGACGCTCATGTGAGCATTGCCTTCACCGTCAGGAGGGTCAAACAGAGCATCTAACGAATTCAGACTGTGGAGCACGAACACCACAAGCAATTGGGGCATCTCTGCAAGTGGAAACACCATGAACTCCAAGGAAAGAAACCGAAGCCATAGGATTACACAACAAGCCCAAGATGATGACTGACGTCAGCTAAGAGCTGGAAAGGAAGGGATCCTGGTTCCCAACTCGGGCACATACGCTGTTTGCCTTGGTGAAGAGCCTGCAGTGTGTGTTGTTCTCCAGCAACAGAGACTTTTGCCTGAGGAGATAATTTTGTATAACCTGCACGGCTGCTGTAGTGCAGGTTACGAGCACCGAAACCATTCCGTATTTCCCAGGTTACAGTCAGGCTGAATGTCAAAGTCTGTGTTACCCTCCCCTGCAGTACAAGGAGCTCAGAGGTTTCTCCCAACTCCTCTTTCAAAGGTAAATTGTGTCCCTTCCCTCTCACAAAGTGTCACTCGCTACTTCTTTGAGGATAAGGGGAGCAAAAGCACTGGCTTTCCCAGAGAGCAGCAAACAGGTCCTTCCCCACGAGCCAGCGCACGGGGCAAGACCAGCGTTCAGGTGCATTCAAATTCAGGTGCATTCAGCTCTTCCCAGAAGGGACAACCTGTGTGTGACTTCACCTTGGGATTCCAGGCTGTCCCGTGCATCCCTTGCCCATCACGGGGCAGAGAGAAGCATCTCCCACGTGGACCTTGACTCATTTCAGGACACTCGCATGACAGCTCTGCGGGGCTGAGTGAAACACACCTCAAAAAAAAAAAAAAATCTAAGAGGAGTTCGTTTGCAGCAGAGTCTCAGAAAGTCGGTCCCAGTCCTGCTTCGCTCAGCCACCACGGCCATGCACGACACCAGGTGCTGCCCAGGAGCCGGTCACGCCTGGGCACGCAGCACTCGGCAGGCACCGCTGCGAGCCAGGGCACGGTGCGGCACCGGGGCTTTGCTCTGCGGACGTACCCGTAGCCACGCGTAGAGCTGCAAGTCTGACCTGTGGCCGGCCCTGACCTCACGCCTAAGGTTCGCCACCGACCGGATCGGGTCCTTTCACCTACACCTGATTTGCACAGACCAGATCACAGACCTATAGTAAAATATTCCCTCAATTACTTTTGGAAATACTTACTAGCTGGATTCTGCCTACCCACTAGAACAAGCTCCTTGTTTGAGACATAAATTTGAAAAGAGTAAGATAAAAAAGTAAACACAAAGTATCCCAGTATTCTATATTAAATATATTCTACATTTCTGACTCATACTTTTTGTTTGTGGGTTTTTGTTTTTGTTTTGTGGTTTGTTTTTTTTTAAAAAAAAAGGTAAGCAAGGAAAAAAGAAAATGTTGTTTTGTTGGGTTTTTTTGTTTGTTCTTTTTTTTTTTTTTAACACAGATTGCTATGGTGTTTCTTAGTGTTAGTCATAACCAGGACATTCTCCAATTTGTCTGGACTGAAAAAAAAAAAAAAAAAGAAAGAAAAAAATATCAAGAAAAAATCCCCCCACAAAACACTTTAGTAAACATCAGCATATCTAAATATTGAAGAACAAAAGTCTCACTGTCAAGGCACATACCTGGATAAAACAGTGCATGAGAAATTACAGCTAAATCAGACGTTACATGGACCCTGCTCTTTAGGCCAGGAATTTCCACACTAGATCATGTACCAGGCAAGCACAGATCTGACACCTCAGGCTCTCTTCTGAAACGGTTTACAGGAAGAGACTTAAAGGACACGGCTGTTTACCTTGGCAAATTCACTACAAGGAAGTTGCAGCTAAATGCATTTTGCCTCCGATTCCTATGGCTACCAGATAATTCTTCCACAGCACACAGAAAAAAAGCTGCTTCTAAATAAATCATCCAGTTCGTAGAAATAAGGTTGACAAAGAAAAATACCCGTACCAAGCCGCAGAACATGCTCTCCTGTTTGCAACGAGTGCTTCAAAACCGGCGGTGAGCCTGACAAACGGCATCGTGGCTTTGGGGCAAGGGAGGCTGGCAGTTACACTCGCCCTCCTGACATGGAGTTGTTTATGTCAAGGCTATTATACGACGTGCAGTGAAGCGGGACAAACCCAGCTTCTCAATTCTTGCCCTAGCTGCAAATCCCACACTGCATTTTAAACCCGCCTGCCAAGGGCCTGTCAAGCCACTGCACAGGACTGACGCTGAACCTGCCCGAACACTCGCATTTCTCTCCTCGGAAGAGCTGACGGCACGACCAAGCCATGCTTCTTGGTACCCTCCAACCATCGGCCAACTTCCTGCTGCATCCAGAAACTAAAATACTCATCAAATTGGTGAGAAAATGCAGGGAAAGCAGAGCAAACCTTAAAGCTCAAGACTCTGGTAGGAAGAGTTTAAACAAAACAAACCGCTGCAGTCTGTGCAGTGTTTTCTACCTCCTCGTTTCCAGGACGAGCAGCCTGGCAGGCACACCTCAGTCAGAGCCGGTCACCGAGGACAGAGCACGGGGTACTGGTTAACCAAAGACTGCAATCAGCCGATGCCACCTTTGTACTTAAATACAGTAGGAAAAGGCAAAACTCCCACGATCGGCTGCCGCAGCAGGCAGCGAGGCCCAACAGCTTTGGCTACAAAAGTTTAGCTTCTATTTATGAAGTCTCTACAAACACAAACAAGTGCCACAGAGAGATCTTCCACCGCTCACATCTGTCAGAGTGCAATCAGAACCGCACAAACGAGACTGGGTGTATGTACGTATTGCATATATTTAAAGAAACACAGGTAATGCCAAGGGTGCTTCCACGACCTGAGGAACAATTTCCTGGCAGACTGTCAAGATTTGTTGTGGGTTTGGGTCTGTTTAGTTGCTTTTTTAAACAGTTTGAAAACAATTCACTAATTACAGGAGTTAAGTGAAATAACAGACCTCACAGCAATCCAACAGTTGGCACTCAAGAAGCGAGAACCAGCAGTCAGAAATATAGTCTGGGTTTTGTTCTCAGCACATTCCACCGTGAGGCCAACGCAGTGGCATAGATGAACACAAAAAATTATCCCTAAACGCATTGTGTGCGTGTATGTGCACGTGTGTGAAAAGCACAACACAAACGATTGTTTCCGTCATCCAAATTGCACAGAAGACGTTAAAACCATTCAGACAGAAAACTCCCACCACACATCAAAAGAGGGAAGAACCCCAAACCAACCCCCGCTCCCTCCACACACCTTTTGCATCGTTTAAAATAAACACGGCCTGGAAGCCGGCCACATCCAGGGCCAGATGTAAACAGCTTCACCATTACAGGTACAGTTGAAAACCAGCATTGGAATCAAGCGAATTTTGTGAGCAAAACTTCAGTGCTACCAATACTTTGTGCAAGACAACCCTTTTGATCTATGCTGAGTTAAAACATACCAAGTTAGAATTAATACTCAAAATCTTCCTTTGCATCTTGCTGAATCTGGTAACAAATTCAGCACGGGCAATGTCATTTGAGTACGACCAGCGAGGCATGTTCTCATAACCTTCACTAAAATAAATAAGTTTCCTGTCCAGGGACAGGAGTCAAGGAATCAAAACCAATTAGCAGCTTTTTCTGGCAATTTTTACTTCTTGATGCGCATTAGCTCTGGCGAAGGTTCAGTGAGGAATCCAGGTACCCTGCCAGCCCTTGAACGCATTTTCAAGTATCTTTCAGCTGAACTCTACACTTAGTGTCACCCAGGATTGATCAGATGCTGTTCCATGGTACTACTGCATTGAAACAACCGTGGCTGAAAAAAAATCTCATGGAAGGCTGTACAGTATTTATGTTCATATAAAAAGAGAATGTACGGACCACAGTGTTTAAATTAATAAATAAGGTTAAAATTACTGGAAACAAAGTGTTGCCACTAGCCCTTTCTAGAATGAATTTTAGAAGAAAAGTCCATTTAACTTTCAGTCCACCAGGAAGTACACAGGGGTTCCATCAAAAAGCCGTGCTTTTAAAAACCTCCGGATTTTCTTCCTCCTCCTTGGAATCCCTTGTGCTACTAGATGCAGGCCTGTATTCTAATCTGGGGAAAAATTAAAAAAAAAAAAAAAAAGGAAAGAAAAAGGAAAATAACTTAAAAAATAAAAGATGAGAGAACAGAGAAAAAACAACTTTGATATCCTAAGCCCTGTTTGAAGCTACAGCCTCCTGATTTTAATATCCTGTTGACTTCAGCTGGACAGGTCCCTTTCTTACACCAAGTCTATGCTCACGTGGCATCTTCAATCAGAGCTGTGGCGAAAGGCCAAAGGCTTTCAATGCCTTTTTAGGCCAGTTCAAATAACTTGGAAGAGTTCAGCTCTTCACCAGTACTTGTATGGCTTTCAGAACCTAGAAAGATAGACTATAACCCACAACATGTCCCCACACCTTTACAAAGCAACACACTTTTACAAATGCATTCATCACACGTACGTTTATTCAGTCCTTGGAGTAAAATGATAAATTTGGAGCAGAGAGATGTACATACAAACACACACGCTTGGGAAGAGGAACCAGGATTCCAGCCAAGCTCTTGTGTCTTCAAGAAAGCACTAACTACACCACCGAAACCAGCCCCTCCCTCTGCCAACACCCAGACACATCTGCTCCTCAGAATAGCAAACAGACACGTTAAGATCAGAAGGTGACACTTACCCTTTCACCAACAGCATTTGCTCAATTGTGTCCGGAAGAGGCCTACCGTAGCTTTCTGGCAGAAATAAAGTCAGAATTCCTGACAGCACCGTCAGGCTCCCCATCAGGATGTAAGGCAGGAACCGATCATAGGCACCTAGCAGCATGGAAATAAAAACAAGCTAGCATCAGCTCCAGGTCTCTGATAATGTTTGCACCTAGGTACAGGGCTTCAGCCGTGCAAGATTTACGCTTTCAGTCAAAACCAAACAAACCAACGCCCCTCACAGTCTGGCATTCAAAGCATATGTTGTTACAAATGTGGTTTTAGGGACTCAAGAGACTGTGAAACAGCAGCTGTAAGAACTGTCCCTGTTGAGTCAATGAGATGGGCGAGTCTTCAGAATATCTCTTCAATAGGGCACAATTTCTCTACGTTATGACCCTTCCTCTGAGATGCTGAGAGCCCATTTTTACCTGCAGTTTCTCAAGACACCCGGAGCTGGAAACAGAGAACAGCAGAAAAGCCCGAGGAGGCACCGAGGCAGGACCCCGAGCTGGGTACAAAGCATTGCTTTCCAACACCGGCATCTCCCCCGCACACACACACAGACCAGTTTGCTTACCAAGGTAAACGAAGTAAGGCGAGAGGATGCTGCCCAGTCTAGAGGCCATGGAACTTGCTCCAACTCCCATGTTTCTCACCACCGTTGGGTAGAGCTCAGCCGTGTAAACATAAACCATTGAAAAGGCGGACGTGATCCCAAATTTCCCTACCATCACCAGCAGGACAGACAGCGCACGAACATCTGAAATCAAAACACAGTAAGGACTTCAATAAAGCTCTGGTATCTCTTAATTCCATGGTGTTTGTGTAACTCCTGCCTAATTAATTCCAGTATCTGGTGTCATTTCCCCCCCCGGTACATGTTTACAAGCGTGGGCAATATTTTATTTTATTTAATTTTTTTTTTTTTTTTTAAATTACTAGGACTCAACGTTTTCATTTCCTCTTGAGCACGGGGCTTCCTGCCAAGCAAAAAAATGAGGAGAACAGAGCAAGAACTGGAGAGGTCCTCTCAGATTTCAGGGGCCAGATCTCTGCTATTGCAAACAATGCCATATATCTCTTTTTAATAAAGTGAACAAAGTTAAACATTTGAAACAAGTTCTTTTTGGTTTCCTGCTCTGGTTTCTCATTAACATTCCTAGCTGCAAGTCATTAATTTAATTATAGGAAGCTGGGTTGACTTTAACTGGGACAGTTAGAGATTTGCAAATCAAAACAGATTGTATCAGTGTCCAATTGACCCAAAGGACAGCAGGAAGAAAACTAAAAAGAGAGAATGCATGACATATATTACCTGTATAAATCAAGCAAAGCAGTTCTTGCACATTCTCTTTTGTTTATTCTTTGATTTGTAAACAAGTGCTAAGCAACAACACCTCCCCCATCGTATTCAACATCACATCATCAGCAACGAGTCCATAACCTGTTAATCTCACTGGCCTAAAGACACATATGGTTTGATATCCAGTAGGAGTTGTTTCATCCTCCTTTCCAGTTGCAAAACAGTACTTGAACTAGCAGTGCTAGTTCAGCACAAGCATCTTTCCTCATCAAAAATGCTTTCACAATGACTCCCTTGTATAACTGTTGAAACAAGCCATAAAGAGAGAGTCGTCGACAGCTGTTTGGGAAGTAAGCTCTGCAGCCTCCCGATAACCTCTGCTTACCAAGTCCTGGTCGGTCTAGTCCTGGTTTTACACTCAGACCTTCCCAGGGCACCTTCCCAGGGACGTACACTAAAGGCAAAACTGGACTACAACGCTAATCCCAACAGAGCACAAAGCCAACGACCCACCTTTAAAAATGCACCTGAATTGACATGTTGGGTGAGCTCCTTGTGCAGCAGCACTGAGAACCAAGGAGGAGGGGCAAAGAGAGGGAACGCATATCTGTATTTAGTCCCCTCAGGACACTTTTCCTCCACATCTGCCCACGGAACTGCACTTCACCTGTCATACGTATTTGAGATCAACTAACGATTCCATACGTGAAGGCACCAGCTGAATGAAGAGAAGAACACAGCCTCCCAAGAATAACGCGGCAGCCATTGAATACCGTCGAGGGAGATTTCGAAGCAGCAGCCAGGAAATAACGTAGGCTGGAACTTCGGTCACTGCCGAGAGGAAGCAGTTCAAATAGACGTCTCCATGCAAGTTCGGTGTGTCAAGAGAAAGTCCAAAATAACCAACAGAGATTATCATCCTGAAAGAAGCAGAATAATAGGATCAGACAAATGTCTCTTCTTCCTGAGGTTGCCATTAACCTCCTTTACATCTCTGTTAAGCACAGAAATCACTATGGAAGGCAAATCCAGCATCTGCCAGAGTTGTTCACCTCTGAAGCAGCTGAAAGTGCTGACTTCAGAAAAAGCACGATAATTAAACAGCACTGATGCTTTTTATCTTTCAAATCGTTCTTGAATTCAAAGAATAAAATGTATTAAAAATATTTCAAAATATCCTATTCAGCATTAACACAATTAGGTAACTCCAGAGCCGTTTCTCGCCTTGATGAGGCACAGGCCTACGAGTCCACGGTCAGAGGTGCTGGATGGTCCTGCAGCTATACAGGTCACACTTCTTTTCTGATGCTATCCCATGACTTTGCAACTGTCCATCCCACTCTCACTCAGACCTTGCAAGGAAGCTCTGGGTATTTGTCACTTTTAGACACCACCTTTGTCTCTGCTAGCCGCGCTGATGGAGAGCGGCTGACTACTTCTCACATATGCTTCCATATTTCAGGTCACCCCTGGGAGATAAGTGATGATTATTCACTGTGCAGTGATACCGCAGTTCCTATTACTAGTAGTTATAGCCTTAGCCTCAGAGTCTGGATTACTGAATTTTACCGCTGCTGAGGTCTACAGTAGCTTCTCATTATGTCTACTAGGGAGCTCTAGGTGGAGAACATTGTTTCTGGGTCACTACCCTCCGTGCTTCGTGGATGAAGTCAGAGAGGAGGAGTATGGCAGCCTGGTTGACCCAAACCATCCAGGATTTTTTCTGCCATGCCCCAAGCTGGCTGGGCAGCATCCAAGTCACATTTGCGTGGCTCGGTGCCTAGGTGGATCCGTGCAGCAGGACAGAGCTTGGTGGCCAGGAACGCTGCCACCTTAATTGTGCCGCTGTCAGACGAGAGCTGGCTTCCACGAGATCAAGGGAAATACACAACTGGCCTCGGAGACAAATCCTGTCCTGTCCCAGGAGATGCTGGGAAGAGAAGGTTACGCTTCAACAGGTAACGCGCGGTAAACAAGGAAATAACAGACACTGGATCAGGACGTGTCCAGGTGCCACGGTGAGGCATAGAGCACTCAGCACTTATCTCCTTCAGCATCTGTGTTATACAGAACGTGGAGCAAAATCACTGCACAACATAGAGTGGATCACTGACAAAAAATTAGCTCTTCCTCCTCCTCACTTCACATGGGAAGAGCCTTCATGGTCCAATTGCTTAAAATAAGTTGCCTAGTGCACCTGGGAAGGTATGAAGTCATTCAGCTGAGGGTAACCCCGGTGCTGCGCTGCGTGCCCGGCCAGCTAAAGCTATTCTTCTCAAAAGTAGTTACATGGTGTTTTCCACGATGTTGTGCAATATGCCCAGCCTTGTGCTTCTAGGAGTTGTTTTCATGTACAATAAATCTGCTTGCTGGAACTCACTTTCAGTAGCAGTTTGCCTCAGCTTACCACATTGGCAAACCTTGATACAGTTATATATTTTCCAGGAAACATTTAGGGGTATTTACACACCCCAGGATGACAAGAAGCCACGCTTCCTCCTCCTTGATGCACACCCAGGGAAGGGATTATTTTAAAGGCCTGCTACCTACTCAAAATCAACAAAACACTCAGCAATATGTAAAGGTGATATACTGCTATTTGCAGTCATTCTCTTTTACAGAGCTTCTTTCACGAGATCTTTCAATTCATAACCCGGATTATACCATCACTATACTGTGGGTTGGAAAACATTGCTGTGAGTCAGCACAAGATGCTTTATATATTGGGAAATCAATTAAAAGGAGGTTAGGCAACTGACATAGAAAGTGAAAACAGTGGAAAACCTGCCCAAATCAACCGAATACACCATCTTACCTCCTCTTGCAGAAAAGCCAGTCAGTGGCCCATGTTTGACTCTTCCTGCCTACCATAAAACTTCACTCATCATGTGGGAAGAAGCCCTTCAGCACATGGAATGGATTACGTACTGCCATGCCACTCTCTTTCCCTTAGATGCTTTGTCCTACCAGAAACGCTGTTCAAACAGGTTTTGCATTTGATTTCTACAACCACACACACAAAATCGTCTGTCCTTAGGAACTTGCTACTGATCTTCTCCATGCAGACTAGAAGTAGGGCAGCCTCGATGCTCTAGCCCACTTCCAATTAAAGTCGAGAGTCAGCAATTGGACTTGGAGGTAAGACAAGTGTATACAGAAACTGTATTGACATTTCTGCAAAGAACCAACATTACTTTTTTTTTTTTTTTTTTAGCTGTTTTTGGCTCAAGTTCTTTTCTCAGTGTGTTTGTAGCACCGTGCTCGGGGATGGGCAAGGGAATCTGGCTTACATTTTAGCCAAGTCATCCTTTGACCCAAAAAGCCACATCAGCTTGTACACACTGGCAGCTCCGTGGACTGAACTCCAAGGCTTTGCCTCACTAAAGCACAGGAACACTGTTCAACAAGGCAGCAAACAGACTTAGTTAGCTCCAAAGCGCTTGAGGGACCTTCTTGGTTAGGACACTGCATGTACATGCACTAATTAAACCTCACTTTTACAGCCTCCATTTTCTCTCTTCTGAGCAATTACAACTTCACTGAGATTTCCAGTAAAAGCAAACGACAACCATTTAATCCCATTGAGCATAACGTATGGCATCAGCTAGTGCAAAACCAAGCTGCAGATGGCAGGGAGGCAGAGTAGCTAGCTGGGAAGTCTAGGGAAACCTCATATTAGAACTTCAAAGGCAGCTTTATTCCTTTAAGGGACAATACAAAAGAGATGGGAAGACTCTCCCCACAAGTCCGGCACAGCTGTGTTCAGACCCCTGCGCAGTAGTTCTCTGACTAGGAGACAGGCCATGACTCATTCCCCTCCAAAGACTTTGTTACAGTCAGATGAGGTTTCCCCAAGGCCCAGTATCAGGCAGGATTCCCACGCACCATTGCCAGCTGATCTGATTCTTGCTCCAGTCAGGATATGCATGACTGCTTCAGAAAGAAATAACAATCCAGATGTAGTTCTAGACTGTTACTGAAATGAAGAACCAAAGTAATCAGGATTTTGTTGCTTCAGCCAGCAGGTCGTTGGGTTTCAAGCTGCTGTTGACCCTATCTCTTCAAAACACCTTTGTGTTCAAAGAGCAGTTTTTAATTGTTTTGCTGCTTCTGTGCTTACATACTCCAGAACCACACTTGCTTACCAAAGAATCACTGACATAATTGTGATAGTTAGGATATTTCGGGTTTTCATTAGATCCAAAATGGTGTACGTCTGTTGCTTCTGGGAATTCACATCTTGCAGCTGGAAACAAACAAACAAACAAAAACCCCATGGGAACATTAGCTTCCTGCAAGCAGAATCATTGTGAAAATACCTCAGTGTTTTGATAGGCTGCAGAGCTGAAACAGGTGCCACGCTCTTAACCACACATAGATAAGCCCTAAGAGACAATTACCTGCGAAAGCAGTTGCTCCTCCCTAATTTAAAGTCACTTAAAATTTAGGCTGAAATTAGCAATCGTTTTCTCTGCTTGAGGCTTAACAAAGCAACTTATTGTTACTTTTATACCTGAATTATGAGGCGACAGCATTAATTCACAATCAATATGTCACGACTGGCAGAGTTTTGAGCAGTACACCTTGAGGATCATGCAGATCAACTGCACCCAGACCAGAAGAGAGCAACGACGATGATGAGACATTTGAAAAGCGTGACCTGTCAAAGTAGAGGGTTTATTTAGCCTCAGGGCCAGAAGACCGAGGGTGTCTAAAAGACCAAAAATGGTCTTCAAAGATCAACCAAAAAAAAGAGTGAAAAACTGTCCTCAGTGCCCACTGCAGACAAGGCAAGCAATAACAAGCTTGAACTGCAGGAGGACAGACCTAGTAAATGACTCCTCACACTGGATCTAACAGTAATGTATTTAAACTGAGACAACCTGACTAATGAGCTGAAGAGTCCTCATCATTATCCAGACTGTTTTCCAGGCCTTCTAAGAATATAAGCAAAAAGACAACAAACTTCTCCCTTCCCCATAAAACTTGCCAGATCCTCAAAATAAACCACTTCCACATAAATGACTCATCCATGAAGCATGCGAACAAGTTCTGTGCTCAGCAAGACTGTAAAAGAGGAAAGAATTTAAGTGGTTTTTTTAATTTAGGACTTCAATTTAGACCCCTAACGAGGAGTAACAAGGGAGAGATTTTTCAAAATATGTAAAAGGTGATTTAAGAGGACAAGTTCCACTGACCAAAACTATCAACTCTGATAAAGCAACACTACATGGCTGAAGAATCACAGTTTTTTAGACATGTCACATTTTTGGTATTGCAAAAGACAGTATGTTTCCAAGATTTATCACAGGCTACTTCCTCACCAATTTAATGGTATTTTTAACAGTCTTACAGTAAGAACATTAACGAGATTTTGATCTTGTAATCTTCCACAGAGATTCTTTTTTTCTGTTCTGACATTTTATATCTATCTGAATCTGCAATTCTATCAACAGTTAGAAATCTAACCAAGAAAGAAACAAGCATCCCCCTTAGCAGCTCAAAATTATCAAATAAAAAAGGTAATACTGAAATATCTTTAAATTTTATGCTTTTCAAATTGTTAAGCTTCCAAGATACCTCACAATGTTTAAGTGAAAACTTCTCTTTCCACAACTAGATGAATCACTCTTGCCTGACAGACCTCTATTATGTGCAAGCACAATAAACTGTACACAAAGGTTACTTCCTCCCTTGATTTGTTAAGTCAGCGTGACCCAAGAATGTCAAATTGGATTTTAAGATGTTTATAGACTGAATGCCTTTTGTTGGCACTGTGTCCTGCTTCGTGGTACATGCAAATGGTTATCAAGAAAAGTAAACTATGATTGTAGCTTCCAAATAGTGCAATTACTACTTGAAACTTTTCTGAACTCTTTCTTCCTGGTCTGATGCACCTTCCTCTGCTCTGCATTACTTCATTGCTTTTTTCCCTAAAACATCAGGTTGGTCCAGTGGAAGTAGTTGGCTGTACTGCAGGGCACAATGCACCAACAAAGAGACAAATGCAACCATCAGTTTAACTTAATTCCTCACCAACCTCTCTTCCATGTTCAGTTAGTGACGTTTCTTTTGGCAAGCTAGTTGGCAGACACCGATTTGGGGCCCTTAAATCTTGTCCCTCCACTCAAAATACAGTTTACAAGGCATTGAGGAGGTAATGTGTATCTGAGCTAATGGGAACATGACGTTTCTGTAACCCCTGCAGTCGGGTGAAAATTCTGAGTGGTATTTTGTTCCGAAGGCCTGGAGGGTAAAATAGCAGTCTCGTGCTCGTGCACACCAAACTTCAGTGTATTTGCTTTCGTATACGTTCATTTTCTGTGAAAGGCAAACAGTTCTTTACATTTGGTAGCTTCTTCTCTGCCTGAAGCCAAACCTCCCACCACACAAACTGCAGTCAGCTTTACAGCTCACAGCCCTTTCTCATAAATCACATGATCTTTCCAAAGTACTCTCCAGTTTTGCCACTATTTGTTGCCAAGAAACCAGCAAACAGGAAACAAAAAAAAGAAAAAACAAATAAACCACAAAACAAAACCAGGAACAGTAAAATTCAGGGAGTCACAGCTGATGAGAAAAAGGACGCTGCCTTTCAGGAGCTGGATAAGCAGACAACATAACCCTTAACAGGACAGGCTGGAAGAAGCAGCTATGAGAAGGGCAGGGAGAGCAAAGTGATGATTTGCAATTAAACCTACTGTCCAAACATTTTTATCCCCCTCACATGGGATAATTCAGCCAACCAGCCCCTATTTGTACTCTGCAGCTTGTTCACAACTCGTTTGCGACCTGCTGGATCATAACTGCTTTTGAGATCTCTGGAGCCTAAATATTGCAGCTGCTGCTCTCCAGCTGCACGGGTTCGAGGAATACCCGGAGCGTGAGCTCGGGTTGTTGCTCCTCCATCCAGAGCTCACGCTCCAACTGCACGAGGGCTAAGGGCCAGTCGGATTTCTGAGAACCTCTGTGCAGTGTAAACATGCTTCCTAAAAACTCAAGAGAGGCTGCGAGCCTCTGCTTTACAGCTCTTCAGAAAGCAGACGCAACAACAGTGTGAACAGACCACCGATGAAGAAAAGCATGGATTTTTTTGGTTGCAACATTACTTTTACTTTAAAAAGGAAAAAGGAGGGCAGGAGTTCTGCATTTAAACAGTGGCTGCTCATCCAACTCGTTTCCCTTTGGGTGTCAGAATGTTAATCTGTTTCTGAAAGTCAATGGGCAATGATTTATCTGTAAATAAGCACCGCATATTCCAGCCCACCCTGCTGCTGAAGGGAGCACTCCCCTTTATCCAGTGTCCCCTGGGGCAACATCCCTACTCGTGCCCCTGCCTTCTGCTGCTTCATAATCCAGCCCCATTCAGAGATGGCAAACAGATCAGTGTTTCTTTCTAAGAATGGGAGACAGGGGATTTCAGGGACAGTGACCTTAAGCAGATCTTGGAGCCAGCACTTATTTTGCGTTCCCCTGCTGCAGCGCTGGCAATGGGTGAGGTTTCATGCCTACAGCATGAGAAGGAAGGAGGGGCGAAAAAAAAAAAAAAAAAAAAGGAAAAAAATGTGTTCTAATGAAAATCCAGGGAAAAAGCTATCATAAGGTCAGGGTTTTCCTGGCATTCTCACTCTGTTCCAGTAAGACCAGGATGTCTGTCCTACTATCTACAAATAAGTCTGGACAAACAGGTTGGTTTGCATCTCAGCTAACTTCTGGTCACAAGTGGTGTTCCGCAGGGGTCAGTACTGGGGCTGCTTCTGTTTGACATATTTATCAATGATCTTGATGAAGGGATAGAATGCACCTTCCTAAGTTCACAGATGACACCAAGTTAGGTGGGAGTGTTGAGGGTAGGGAAGCTCTACAGAGGGACTCGGACAGGCTGGATCAATGGCCGAAGGCCAACTGGATGAGCTTCAACAAGGCCAAGTGCTGGGTCCTGCATTCAGGCCACAACAACCCCATGCAGCGCTACGTGCTGGGGAGGAGTGGCTGGAAAGCTGCCCGATGGAAAAGGACCTGGGGGTGCTGACTAACAAGAGGCTGAATATGAGCCAGAAGTGTGCCCAGGTGGCCAAAAAAGCCAACAGCATCCTGGCCTGTATTAGGAATAGTGTGGCCAGCAGGAGCAGGGAGGTGATCGTCCCCCCGTACTTGGCATTGGTGAGGCCACACCTCGAGTACTGTGTGCAGTTTTGAGCACTTCAACACAAGAAAGACATGAAGGCGCTGGAGAGAGTGCAGAGAAGGGCAGCAAAGCTGGTGAAAGGCCTAGAGAACAGGTCTTGTGAAGGGAGGCTGAGGGAACTGGGGCTGTTTAGTCTTAAGCAAAGGAGGCTGAGGGGAGACCTTAGTGCTCTCTACAGCTACCTGAGAGGACATTGTAGAGAGGCAGGTGCTGGTCTCTTCTCACAGGTAATTAATGATAGAACAAGAGGGAACGGACTCAAGCTGCACCAGGGTAGGTATAGGCTTGATGTTAGGAAAAATTTTTCACTGAAAGGGTCGTCAGGCATTGGAATAGGCTGCGGAGAGAGGTGGCTGAGTCACCATCCCTTCATGTGTTTAAAGGTCGTTTAGATGTGGTGCTTGGGGATATGGTTTAGGGGTATACTTGGTAGAGCAGGGTTGATGGTCAGACTTGATGATCTCAAAGGTCTTTTCCAACCTGAATGATTCCGCGATTCAACTCAAGTGAAGCTGTTTCAATCTCAATAGCAAGCTGCAGCAGTTTAACGGCTGACCATTGTCCTCAGCCTGGTACAGAGGCCTTGAAAAGCAAGTGAGTATACAAGGGATTGTTGCATAAACGGCAAGACAATGTCAGTTGTCAATCAAAGCACAATCGGGAGACTGCCCAGGCAGACTCTACTCATCTGCCCAGACAGGTGCCCATTCTCCTGCATTACACCAACAGTTTGTCTGTTTGACTTTTGCAGGTCACGTTTGAATCAGTGTGGAACTGCTTCTGCACCTTAAGGTCACCAAACAGCTCAGACAAAGGGGAAATATCCAGAGGAAACAAGACCATGTTGGAAGAAATAGAAGAAACCATACCGCTAGCTCATGCACCCTGAAAGGGCTCAAGTTTTGCTTTCCTTAATGTGGAGTAGAAATTGGAAGCTGAATATGGACTTGAACTAGAATAACATTATTTCCAGCACACCTGGCCAGGATTAGTCCTGTGACAGACTTCACAGAACTACGTTAGACTGCGCAAGCAAAAAAATCTGTTCAGCAAGCAAAAAAATCTGTTCAACGCAAGCACTTAAATCACAAAGCAATAGGTACCTCAAATTCACTACCCTCCCCCAAACACTTGAGTTTAAAAGGAAAAAGGTGGCGGTAAACTGGATCAAAAAGATGTTTGCATTACAATGCACGTTGGCATTCCCATAGGGATGGGACAGCTAGGGCTTTGCAAATCTTACATGAAGCTGAGAAAAGGTGTTCTGCTTCTCAGGAAAAGGATGAGCTTTTACCCATTTGAGAAGTATGTAATATACTGTAGGTATCACTCAATTCATATGTCTGGAAATTAATTACATTACACGGTCATTAATAGATCCAGCAAACAACTGGACTGCTAAATGACTCTTACCTCGCTAGGGTCAAGTATCACATCTGGGGCTGTAATGCCGTTGGTTTTGGCAGCCTTTCGGATGATGTCTTCTGCCTCTTGAAATCTTCCCTGGGAGATCAGCCACCGTGGAGATTCTGGAATGACCCTGCAGAAAAGGTTCAGAATAACAAGCCTGCATTTCCACAGAAAGCACTGCTGCAGGCACCAATACACATCGTTCCAGGCATGAGGATCTCCAAACTTGTCACATTTTGCAGAAACGACAACAGAAATCAACAAGAGCAGACTAGCTACTGAAGAACAACAGACTAAAATGTGTTTGTGGATTTTAGAAGTACTAAAGAAATAAGCAAGGACTCAGCAAACAGAGCTACCAAAACCTTGAAAGTATGGGAAAACAGTTTAATTAAAGAAATTCAGAAATGTGAATACACAAGCAGCATGCTGTACGTTAAGGTATATCCTTAGAGAGTAACATACATGAAATTAGTAACTGTAAAGACTGTCATAAAAAAGGCAAGGCAGAAAGTAGAATTCACGAGTCATCTCACTTTGTGAGAAACCGGATGGAATCACAAGCACAAATACTCGTGTAAGTGAAGAAACACCACCACCGTGTGGACCATTTAAACTTTACATGCCACCTAAAAGTGGTAGTTCATTAACTACGGAAGAAAACAGGGAAGTCTCACAGACATGCAAGTGCCGTTCTGTAGCCTGGCATACCTATGTCCCCCTAGCATTGCCCAGCATCCCAGAACAACTGGTTTCTCATTTTGCCCTCAGTTCAGACCTACTCCTAAAAGCTCATGAATTTCAGTTGGTGCAGAAGGACGAGTTTCACTGACTTTTTTTTCTTTCCTTAGCATGTGCATCACTTAATTTTATAGAAGCCTACAGAAAATGAAGAATAGGCTTTTCAGGCGTGAGTCAGATCCCCCACAAAGCCACAGACTTGCAGCTAAACAACCGGGAAGAGCAAAGGACACAACGTCCATTCTTCACCTGCCCATTCCTGAATTTCACTGGCACAGGCTGGCTGGCCTGGAGTCTGGAACTTAAAAATCTGCAGACAGAACCTTCTAAAGACTGAATTCTTCTGACCTAGTTATACTCACCACCACAGCGGGATGCAGAGCAGCCCGGGTAAAGTAAGTGCCAGCAGCAGCATCCGCCAGTCTCTGATGAAGTAAGCAAACAGCGGCAGCAACATGTAGCCAAATGCATAAAATATGCAAACGCCCAGCGTGCAGAACACCACGCGAATTGATTTGCCAAGAATTTCTGCGCCTGTTCAAAACAGCAAAGGGAAGATTAGTATTTTAACTTAATAGCAAGCAACTTACCAAATGTACCTCTAACAATCGGCTTTGAAATACACTGCACTGGGTAGTTACAGCATATAGCGCGCTCTGCCATCCAGTTTTAGAGACACCACAGATCTGCTTCACGCAGTGATCCTGCACCAACCCAGGTAATTATACAAAGGAAAGGAAGAGAGCTGGGCCATACAGTATTTCTGTAGCTCGAAGCGGTTAATACTTCTATAATTTTATCTTCTTAGAATCTCACATTCTACTCGAGGAGCTAAAACCATCTGACGCACGACAAAACATTCACATCAGTTAACCTCAGCTTTACCTCTATAGGGTCCTCTCCAGCTTACGGAGAGAGAGAGAAAGCAGCTTCTTTAAAGGATAATTCAGAGATGCCTAAATTCCGTTCCTGACCCATATCACCTTCTAAAAGACTATTTCACTATTAGCCAAAAAAATCTCACAATCTTTTGGTGTACACATGTGGAGTTCATTCTGGGTCACTAATAAAAGGCCAGGCTAGTGGCAGTGGAATGAAATGCACAAACGGGGGTCAATGCTTCCCTTTGAAATGCTTTGGGACCTGCACATCAAGAGACATACAGAGAAATATAATCTTCCTCGTTTTCCCAGAAATCAAAGAAGTTGCAGCAGGACTTCTGCCTTGAGGCTGGCTAAACGCTGCTTTCACACCTGCACTGGCCTTCTTTGGCCTAAAAGGAATTTCTTGCCAACATCTGGTACTTTGGACAGTGAGGTCACTGCAAACAACACTAATATTAAAGTGGTTTTTTTTGAAGTTTCAGATTTAAGGTAAGTCATGTTCCCATGATCAAATATGGTCTTAGTTAAATTTAAAGTACACAAAGCAAGAATCATTATGCCATTTAAATTTTTGCTATAGGCCGTTTAGAGGAGTCTTTATAACACTTTATTTTTTTTTTTTTTACTTTTACAAGTTTTTAAATCAAATAAGCATGTAGGCACCAAAACAGACAACAGAAATCCCTGAAAAAAACATGTCTTGCATGTCTTATCTCTCCAACTAGAAGATGGACTTTGTTTTGAATAATTGATTTCTGGTTTTTTTGCCTTTTTAGGATGGTGTAAGCAACAGAATTAATTCAGATTGCACCTCTCTCAACTGGAAACTTCCAAGCAGAGGATGAATTATCCACGTGCGGTATTGCTTGGCAAAACAAATCAACCCTAAGCCAGCACTGAAAAGGAGCAGGAAAAGCAACAAGGCTAAAGAACACACACTGTGCCCAGCAGGACTTTCATACCAAGAACAAACGCTGCCACGTAGTTAGATATCTGTCCCATGCCGACCAGCACAAAGAACACTGAAAACATCTCCCAGCTGGTAGAGAAGACCTGTATGAAGCTGAAGCCGGTCTGCATCGCCAGAGTTGCAAACAGCACATTCTTCCTGCCAAACCTTCCATGGAGAGATTAAAAAAAAAAAAAAAAAAAAGGAAAACAACAAAAAAGAGATTATTATACAACATAGTGAAATCTTTAGAAACAGAAAAATAAGATTACTCATATGCACACTTACAGAGATACAAAACATCTGCAAAATGCAGAGATTCAGGAAATGTGACACAGGCACAACTGTTCTAAGTACATTTAACAAAATCCACTAGCTATGGGTGTTTATAAAGACAGAATTTTAAATTTGACCTCAAAAAAAAAGGAGAACAAGTCTCAGGGATGTCTCTAAACATACTCCAAAGTAATTAGAAGAGAATGTCATTGATCTGAGTTTTCCAGATGAAACTCATCTCCTACACCTGTTTCCTGCCATAAAACCAGTATGCTCCAGAAGTGATTTTGCTGAAAAAAAGAAACAGAAAAAGGTAACACCCACTAACAACCTTTGTAATATTCTGTTCTAGTTCAGGACATTTACTCCATACACTCTGTGTACATTCAGGTTAGACAGTCACAGAACAAAGACACGTTAGTAATTGCAGAAAGACACTTGGAGCAAACTTCACATACAAGAACTGCTTATGGAACAGCGACAAGCAAAGAGCCAGCAGCTCTGGTGTATATACTTTACTTGTCTGAGAGCTGTCCCGATACGAAGGATCCAAGCAGGACGCCCACAAAGAACAGGGAGGTGCTCATGGGTCCCTTCCAGTCATCACCACATACGAGATTCCACTGCAGGGAGAGAGAACATGGAAGTCTTCTGGCAAACAGGATCTCCCCTCCCTCCTAAACACCTTGCTGAGCCCGGATGAAAACATACCCTTTGGACAGAAAATCTCCACAAGAGAAATTAATAACTAACCTACAGCGCAGATGCAGCTCCGTGGGCAGACATGCGGGAAGGGATGCTGGGCAGCAGAGGGTAAAGGCCACCCACCCCCAGCCATCCGGGGAGCGACTCAGCTGAGGCCCCGACACTGCCTTCAGGGGTGACCCCCTTGCCTTGCTTTACGCAGGTGATGGCTGTGGCATTTCCCCTACATGTCACACGAGTGACGGTAACTAATAATGTCATAAGGCACTTGGTTCAGCTCCCTTTCAATGGCTCTGCAGCCCCTTAAACTGCTGCAGTTGTGCTTTGGAAGGAGTGAGAACAGATCCCAAAACTTGATTTACCTGCATATGGCAAAGTTTGCCAGTAAAAAATCCAGATTTCTAATTTATGAGAAACTGAATGACACAAACAAGAATATAGAAAAAAAAAAAAAGGCTCTTCCTTTATTACATTTAAGTATGGTTTTGAGAGAGACTGGAGACTGTTCACTCCTCACTGGGAACCTAACATCCATCATAATCTTTAGAATACAAATTGAAATATACACCAACCAAACCAAGATTTCTAAAATGAAAACAAAAGAGAAGAAAACAAGATAATTCTTCAATTAAGACTGCAACAGTTTCCAATCTCCTACTTGTTTCAGTCTGATAGCACTTGTGTTATTTTTGTATGTATCCAACAGCTATTACTGCAAGAGTCTTAATTTTATTTTGGTTATCTGGGAGGAAAAAAGGTCTGTAAATTAGAGGAAAGGACAAAACCCAGCAGGGATGCCTCATCCCTCACTGCTATGCTGCGACTGGAGGAGTTCCCAGAGCTCTCCCCTGGCAGAGGACAGGAGGTGCCACAGCCCCACAGGAGAGGAATTTGGAGGCAACCAATGCTTCTGACGTGAGGCCAAACCCTCCTGAGCTTAGTTATTCAAACAGCTCTCACAGGGCCCCTTCTGATGTTTTAGGGATGGAAACCAAGTTTTTAATCTGTATTAAAAAGGTTGAAATGAAAATAAAATATTCACCCTGACCCAAATAATTAATTCCCCTTGCTCCTCAATTATGAATAATTAAGTATAGCGTGTTTTCCTCTTAGGTTTTTTTTTTTTTAATTCGTACCAGAACACCCTGTAGGATCTGCCCTGCAGCTGCTCTGCGGCCCAGCCCCGCCATCCACCTCGTCAGTGGTCCCGCACGTGGGAACGCCAGCGTTTTGCTTTGCCTGCCAGCCCCGTCTCCTCAGCATTAAGCCCTTGACTCCAGGAACCTCACAGCCCTCAGCCTGGTAACATGCTACAGTGACATCCTCGTGGAGGTTTGAAGGTTGGAGGATCACTAGGAACCACACACTGGATGAACAACACCAGCAAGGGCCGTCCCTTCCCAGAGCCCTGTGGCAAAACTCTGCTGAACCACTGCTTGTTTCATGGAAGAGCATCCAGTTTTGAATTAGAACTGGAAGTTCCCGAGATGAGTGATGCTCATTCGTACAGGCTGCACTCTCGCGGGCGCTTGTGTAACTGTAGCTGCCAACCCTTACGCTATCTTATGAATTCATCTCATCTTTATTATTTTTTTTTATGTCATGGGAGCAAATAAAACGCACCTTTTCCCAGTTTGTAACTGTATTAAAGTCATTTCTTAACCTCTCCTTTGATAAATCTGATTGTGGTTTTAGGTCTGAAAAATCTCTCCTTATATCAAACTTCATAACCCTCGACGTTATTTTTGCACTTATTCCCCAAATCTTTCCAGCCTCACACCACTGGACGCACAAGCACCAGCACCCAATGCACTGCTCTGATAAATCCCACCAACATCATCAACTGAGCACCGTTACAGAAGGTCCTTTCAGATTTGTGGCTTTCTAATGTGCCAACAAATTTATACCACGGGAATTAAGTTACTAGAGGTATCAATATAATTTTGATTAAAAACTGTAATTAACATTTATAATTAAATCTGTATTTATTCAATGAAAGCTCTACTTCATTATAGAGTAAAGAAAGTTTGAGCAATTCTGTAGTGACCACAGAGGCTAATCCAGCCAGGAAACTTCAGCAAAATGTATCTGGCAACTTGGAAATATGCAGCAAATTATTGAATTTAACCACCGAAACCTTTGGCCTCTCTATGACATGCCTTCATACGACGACACTTATCAGGAAAACAAACACCACAAATACAAATCCTGCATTAATAAATACTCACCTACTCACAAAGAATCACCTTTGTATCAGCTACAGGAGCCGGATATCTTCAATAACACAACTAAAATCTAACTAGCCAAATGTCTAGCTCAGCAATTTCTAGTCTGTCATTACTAAATAAGCCATTATTTTACAGCTGATCACCCTGTGCTTGTGAGTTAGCCGTTGCCTTTCACCTATCTTACACCCTGTACTTTGGTACAAGCCTGCCCAACATTTGGCTTTCCGGACACTGGCACGCTTGTGCCCAGTAACAAACATTTTCTTCAGACCACTGAGGTAGAGACGTTGCTTGGACAAGTTCACGCTATAAAAATGTTTTGCACTGTTCTGCCAAAAGCTTCTTGCACCAGCAGGTGGAAACATATCGGTCCTTAAAATGTGGCAATGACTACCAACTTGTTTTTCTGTCCCATCTATTAAAGCAATGGTAGGAGCTGTTATGCTGAAGATCACTTGAACCAGGCACCAAAATGAATTTCAATATCAAATTTCCAAGGTAAAGTTACCTTGGTTGTGCAATACCAGTTATTTACAGACTCCACGGGCACACAGCAACTGGAATGAAGGGATGATAAGGTGTGTTACCCCTTGCCCCAGTAAATGAATGCTGAAGCCTTCAACTTTTTAATGACTCACCAACCAGGTCTGCTATATTGCCTGTTAGTCATGGTGGCATCAGTCTTCCAGAACTGCTCAGCAACGAGACCCTTCCCTCAGCTGCACGCAGCCCAAGAAGTAGTCACCGAAGCATCGCTGTTAGCAGCCCAGCACCGCTAAGAGCATGTCCCAGGAGTAGTTACTGATTGAATTCTGCTGCTGGCAGTGCTGCTTGGACACAGTATACGGTGACCCAGTGCTCTAAAATCATGTGCTATTTTCACTTCTTCGTATCTGTTGAGTTAGCCTGCTATCTGTAAACGGCCTTTGCCCCAGGGAATGAGATCACATTAACCTCAGCAAGGTATCGGGGCTCCAAACAGGAGAAAAAACATTCCAGCTTTGTGTCAAAGAGTAGCTGCTGATGTTGTGAAGCATCAAGCTCCGGTACCCAACACTCAAGGCATGGCACAGAGCATTCTCACTCAATTTTACCACAACTTTAGAAGAAAGCATCCTTCTGTTGAAGTTTAAACTTTTCCTAATCAGCTTGCAGATACTTTGGGCTGTAGCTACTTCCCGAACAATTCATCAGGCTGGGGTGATGTCTTCAGCAGCAGCCTCACACCTAATCACAATAATCACTTGCGCATCCGAGGCAAGATGGACAGCGAGATACGCACCTCCGTAACAGATTCCTGGCTGATACCAGCTGCTGGTGACAACGGGGTTGGGAAGAGGACAGGTTATCAAGATGGCCAGAAAATGTGGGTGGCTTGGGGGACAAGGTGGGGGCACACCATAAGGGAGACAGGCTGAAGCAGTTGCATCTCGAGCACAGGTTTGGGGCCAGAGTATGAAACAGTCCTAGGTATTTACAGTCATCACTTATGCTTCTCTCTAGGAGAGCACTTCCAAGTTCTGCTTCATCTCCTACACGGCAAGTCTGCTACCCAGAACCACATCTCCAAATCCCTTATTATGAGGCAAGGCCAGTTACAAAACTGAGAAGACTCAAAAAAACCCCTAAACTACTCCCTTGGATCCTCCCTCCCCCCAACACAAGACCCTCCTCAGCCACATTTTATTAGCTTCCAGCCTTTTATCACAATACAAGGTTATTGTATTCCTGAACAGGAAGCATTATTGCAGGTTTAGCTGGAATTACACTAAGCAGCATACGCAGAAGTGTGTCAGTCTTGCTGGACTGGTATTTCCTCTATTCTCTCTTACACCTTTCCAGTGTTAAACTCTACCCAAAAAGAAAACTACCCTACAATTTTCACACAAACCACAACGACAATGAAGTTCAGACTCCGAGATGAAACACTTGAATTCTTTAACCTGCAAACTGCAGAACAATCTTCAAAGCATGAAACAACCATAATTGCAAGAGAAGTTTAGGCAGACGGGATGCCACAAGTGCAGCTGAAGATACTGCCAAGTAAAAAATATCATTCCTCTAAGTTCTCCAGGCACGTGAAAACCTTGGTGGGTAAAGACTCAATCCCTGTGTACAGGCTCTGCGCCCCCTGTACCTGCAGAACAACACCTGCCTTGAAAGGAGGGCTGGCACTTCACAAATCACCAGCAGTAAATCCTGCTCTCATCCAGACATCGATGGAGACCCCTTATCCTCCTTCACTGTCACTGCAATTGTATCATCTTGTACCAGGTGACAAAACAGGAAATAAAATTTAGCTGCTAACAACAAATTTTGCCCAGTATTTCCATCATAACATGGAAATTGCTAGTCTAATTATAGGGGAGCTCCTCAAAACATCAGAAGTCCTCGCAATACAGCGTCACAGCAAACACACACCTACCATCACCAAACATACACCCCTACCGAACGTCTTTGCAAAGCTACAGCAGTTGCATGGCCACCAACAATACAATTTAGGACCTCAGCTGACAAAAGCGTGTTTCTAAGATTATAGAGAACTGTTCCACCGCAGGAGCACTCGTGCTTCCCTAATGTCATTACGAGAGCCCTAAACAAAGATGAACTATGACAAATACAAAAGCTTTGAGAGCCTTATGTGGTTACACCCCTCTTATATAAGGAAAAGCCTTATAGGAAGAGGAATTTTTACAGCTACAACACATGGTGTCCTCCCACTCCTTTATTTATTTTGTTTAAAAACTGTTTTCTTCTCTTCCTGAAAAACAACACGCACGATTGAAAAATGAAGTGGGATAGTCCCATGTGCTAATATTTTCTTTTTAAAAATCAACATGTTAGCAGGAATTTTTGAAGCTAATCCAAGAAGCTGTACTCTCCCCTACTACTTACTTCTCTCTGCAAGTGGAGGCAGGTTCTTCAAAAAAATCTCAGTCTCACAACTGAGTACTTACGACCTTCGATTCAGAATCTGGTCTTGTTTATACCCATATAAACATTCGCTGCTTACTTGAGAGCTATCAGTGTTATTAAACACCCTTTCCTCTGAAAATCCATTTGTATACTTCAAACACTTAGAAGTTCCAGATGTTACATTGAAGCTTATCATCTAAATGTAAACAGAAGTCTCTACCTAGGAAATACACATTCTGCTCAATTTCTCCCCTGGTAGTTGTTTTAAATTTTTACAGAGGTAAAACTTGCCCAGGACAGGAAGGGAAGTGCCAAATATTTTATAATTCCAGTGCAGAAACTTAACTCTCCCCCATACACCACATTTTTGAGATGGCTGGAGAACAAGGAAACAGGGCAGCAACATCAGACACTGAGAAACACGAGCTGGGTTTTAATCTGAAAGTAAAGACAGCATAATGGGAACATTGCCCTGTTGTTAATTGTCCAGGGTACCTCTAAAAGAGCATTGTTTCCATTTTAATGGCATCCACTGCAGGCCTATCACTCTTTAATAGCACTAGCCCTATTTCATGTTGCCAGGTCAGAAATGTCTGTACTTTGTACAATTCTGAAGGGTCCTGCATTATGTGCTTCTTAAACCACACCTTGAAAACCTCAGCATTTTTATTTTAGAAGTACTTTTGTATATCTGTCAGACATTCATATTTATTTACTTATTAAATGAATATTTATCTACTTAAGTGAAAACTAGGCTTTTTTTCCTTCTCACAAGACTATTAATACTACAATTTTGTACCTGCAAATTACTTAGAGGTCTTTCCATAGCTTTATCAGCTCCTGGGGCTGAGAAGTTGTCATCAATACGACCTTCAGCCAGAAAAATAAGCAGGTATTAGCCCACAGCAAGAAAGAGGATGCACCTGTTTTGAAAGATGAGCAATAATGGAGGTGACTAACATTAATGTAAGGTTTGGTACGAGCTGAAACTGTCGCTATTTGGGGGGCATTGCTTGTTCTGGCATGAATAAAAACATTCTGAACAGCAGCTTACGTAAGTAGCTGTGAAGTGATTGTATTTCTAAAAGATCAGGTGAAAATGCCTGGTTTTTAAAGTTTTTGGACTTGGTGATCTCAGCCGTCTATTCCAACCTCATGATTCTATGATTCTATGACACGGGCTTGATTTACACTTCAGCTGCTGGCTCCACTCTCAGAAAAGCCTGTGGAAATGACAGTTTCTAGAACAAGCTTGTGTTTTTATTTTGGTAAAGCAAAACGATACACCCCTCTGCCTTCCAACAAAGGGCGAACACCAAAACCCCTATTTCACAACGCCCATTTGTGTCGTTCCAGATGTCACCACTGCAACCTCTGCTGAAGGTCCAGCACAACCCACTGCTCTTCAGGGACAGGGGTCTGACAGCACAGCAGGGCACCTGCATCCCTGGTGTGCAGCAAACAGAAACCTCTGGGCCCTTGGATCTGCCCAGAACCTCCTCTCCCTGCACGTTGGCACAGGACAGAGCACCAGCAGGACACTCGGCGATTCCCACCGTGCGCATCCTTCCTCTGCAAAGGCCCAACAGTCCCTGAAGCTTGTTACGAGCACACCAGGCACAAACCAGGCAGCTCTGGAGGGCGCTACCTGCACAGAACTGACTTCAAATGGATGAACAACACGACATGTTTTTAAAAGCTGAGGATGAATACGTGTATACAAAATTCAGTGTCTATTTATGTTGCAGCATGTAAGAATTACTCCTGTACAGACTAAAATATTTTGACTGCTGTATCATCTAACGTCTTCTCATTATATCATATTTCTAGTCCACACATGCTCTTAATAACCACACTGCTCAATTCTATTCCCAGTTATTCACTATAGCCCCATAACAGGTAAGACTGGCAGAAGAAGTCTGCCTTTTCCCTTAAATACCCCCAGTTTTATTCCTTTTACTACCACATACCACTTTTATTACTCCTACATTCTTTTTTTTTATGGGACTTACGGAGGAATAAGAATGACACAGATGGCTTCTTGAGCCAAAGTAAAGCTTTTCTTATCCCCCGAGAGCTACAGCATTTCAAAAAGTAAAAGACAGAAAGGGATTTTGTTACACGGGAGTTGGTTAAATACTGCAGACCGGCTAATAACAACCTTCTGTTGTTAGTCTGTATGAGAAAAGGAAGTCTCTCTTCAAATGAGAGAGAACTGAATGTCTTAAGTCTCTGCTGAAAAGCGGAACCATAAATGAGGACTTTCTCTAGAGTCACGGGAGACTCAGCAAAAAGCGTTGTTAAAAAAAAAACCCCACCAACCTCCCTTCCCCCTCCCAGTGTCAGCTAAGGAAATCTGGGACAAAGGTCCTCATGATTATTCAACAGGTTAGAGATACACAACCAAACACAGGATTAGTGAATCATAAAAGCAGCAGCACCAAGCCAAGAAATTAAACAAGTGTAACACTGAAAACCTGCAAGTATGTGAAAGGTCACAGCTCTTACAAAACTCCCTCAGAAGCATTAATATTAAAGGAAAAGAAAAGAATACCGCCTCAGTGCATGATGTCTGGGCAGACAAACATTACCTCCCACAGGCACAAAACATCTGCCAAACCACACAGACAACAGGCCAGAGCTGCTGGAGAGTCTCAGCAAAACGCTAGCAGCTCCCGTTTCTTATAGATTATAAGACTCCTGGACAGCACTATGGTAGATCAAGACATTTTAATTTACACCAAGCCAGAGCTCTGCGAAGAAGCTCCAGAGACAAAGTACTGGCTGAAACCATGTCTAAGCCAGGTCAACCATTACAGTAGGGCACTCGGGATAAAACCCGTGTGTTCACCGTGAACGGGACAGCCCCGAGAAGATGCCAATTGCCTTACACTGCCCTAAGAGTGCCTCAGCCTTCCACAACAGCGCATTTCAGTAACAACCAGGGTCTAGAAATTCAGAGCAGCTTTCCTCCCGAGGAAGACAGCAGATCTTTAGAAAGAGGTGAAGCAATGCGTTGTGCCACTTGTCAGAATCACTCAAGCCCCTGCTGCTGCGTGTGTTGAAGGGAAGTTTCCAACAACGCCAGTGTGACCATTTCCATGCCTCCCTGTGCTGCCATCGATCCTCTCCCACACTCCCTTCCTCACCCCAGTTCTCCTGAGGAGGATTTCTGTGCTCAGATCAGCTTACGGTCATTAAGTACTCACATCTATCACTATCCAAACATCCACAACAACTCATTTTGCAAAGCAAGAAATAAAGGCAAATATCTCCAGCTCTGTAAAGTTTGTCCACAGGCATGAACAGGCGATGGGACTGTATAAACAGCTTATAAGCCTTCAGAAAAAAAAAAAAAAAAACAACCAACCAACTTATACAGCTTTGAAATTTAAGTATTCCTCAAAATCTATTTCCTTGTATATTAAGTCAAGCAACACCTGTGGGTCTGTACAGCTTCCACCTGAAACAAGAGGCACAATCAGCACAGCTTCCACTTTGTTTGGCTGCCCTGACCAGAGACTTGACTCAAGTAGGCAAGAAGCTGACCTGTCCTGGCAGGTGAGCTGGGAGACCAAAGCAGTGGGCATGGTGGGCACACAGCAAAGTTCAGGGTCCTTTGGGACACAGCATCAAACAAAGGCTCCCCAACGGCTGCATCTTGCACAACTCGGGGTGACCTCCACTGCCTTTTATTTAAAAAAAAAAAAAAGAAAAACAACAAACCCTTTTGACCTCCCGGGTTCAAAGAGATATGTCTGAGCGCCCGAGCGAGCTGAACCCCCTGTCCCTGTTCTGACTCTTGCTCGGAGCCACTTGCATAGACACCAGGTAAACCCCATTCAGCAGTTCCCGTCCACACGCCGCGCTGGTTAACGAAACGCGCTGCGTTTGGAGAGCGCTGCTGCAAGTGGATACGAACACAAAACCGCAAAAGAAACGTAGCGGGCTAGACTGAGAGCAGGGCAATGCTCAGGCAGGGCCCCCCAGCCACGGCAAAGCCGCACCGGTGCTACGACAACCACACGCCTCCCCTTGGCACCCCCGGTGCAGCCCTGCCCGCGTCTCCCGCTGCCGGAGGGACCCGCTCCCGCCGCCCCCGCACCTCGGTAACGATGGTGGAGCGGTAGACATCGCGGCTGTACTCCCAGCCGTCCAGGCACGGCTCCTGCTCCAGCGACCCCAACTCCACGTCGGAGCCGGGCCGCAGCCCCAGCGCCGAGAAGTTGGCGAGCGCGGCCAGGCGGTAGCGACGGCAGCGGCTCGGCGCCGCCCGCCCGCCCCGCAGCTCCAGCGGGATGCTGGCGTTGAGCCACTCGCCGCTCAGGTTAGCCCCGCGGGGCACGGCGCACCGGTGCTCGGGGGTACCGGCCAGGAAGACGATGGAAAGCCCGTTGAAACCGTTGGGGATGATGCTGGCGCTGAGGAGGAAGAAGACGAGCCGCTGGAAGCGGCCCCACTCGCCCAGGAAGGCGGTCACCTCCTCGTAGTCGCGCATGGCGCGGCCGAGCTGCCGCCGCCGCCGCTACCTGCGGGCCCGTCTGGCGCGGGGAGAAAGCGGCCGCCCGGCAGCCCGCCGAGCGCCTCGCCATGGGCCGGGCCTCGCCGGCGGGGGGAGCGGCCGGGGGTGGGGTTTGCAGGCGGAGGCCCCTCAGGTGGGGCCGGACGCTGCCGGGGAGCCGCCGCGGCCCTAACCCGGCCCGGCCGGGGCAGGCGGCTCCCGGCATGCCCTTCGCCCGCCCGGGAGGCGCGGCGGGGGCTCGGCCGCTGAGGTGATACCGGGCCCGGCGCCGGTTCCGGGGCTTTAAGCCGCGCCGCCGCCGCCGCCGCGGGGGGAGCTGCCCGGCCGGGCCTCGCCTCGCCTCGTCTCGTCTCGTTTCGTTCGCCTCCCCGCCGAGCCGAGCCGAGGTCTGAGGGAGAACCCAGGCCTGGCTGGAAGAGGCGATCCCGGTGTGGCGGGAGATGGCAGGCAGCGCGGAGAGGCCTGCGGGCAGCAGCTCTGCCTGCTCGTACCGCTGCTCCCTGCCCGCCGAAGCAGGGCTGGGCCGCGGGCTCCAGGCGGGCATTGCTCTGGCCCAGGACCTCTTTCCAGCTCCTCACAAGGCCCGGCTGGGCAGGATGACACGATCCCTGCCCTCTGGTGACTCCTCCTCAGAAGGAGCCTGTTAATGCAGGCATCGGGTCCCTTATTTACTGCCTAAACGGTTCAGAAATCGGGCTTGAGAGTAATGGAATAGTTATTCAGCTACCTGCAACACCCCCCCACACCCCAGCTTACCTACATGTTACAGGTAAAAAGGGTTTGCTGACCATGACACTTAAGTTCTGAAGGAGCATGTACTATATGTTTGACAATACTAAATTTAATAAAAATATGCTATTCTTAGGCCAAAAATCCCAGCTCATAACCTACCAGCACTGTCAGGAAGATCCTGTCTCTCAGAGAGCTCAGTTCAGAGGCTGCCATGATCGTTGCTGCAGAATTTGGCCTTGCTCTCCATAAGGCTAATTCACATTTCCGACTGGCTTTTTTTTGGCTGGCATTTTCTCCGCCTCAAACTGATAAAAGCCAAGTCTTATTTTTACAGCATTTTTGAATGCTTGTATTTTAAAAGAGCTTTCATTCCACATTGGAATTGCACAGTTGTGAAAAATCTCAGAGGTGGGAAATTATATAGATGAAGGAGAAGTTAAACCTCAAAATCATCCTTCGGCCTGGCCAGGGTCTGTGTCCAGGGCTTTATAGGATTGCAGGGTTGGGACTGAACCATCTGAAAGCCAGAAAAACTGTACTACCATAACAGTCTTCCTGTGTGGAAGAGCTTATTGTAGGTTTTATTTTCATACTTTAGCCATGCTAAATACATTATAAATTACTTCTTTAAACATCTTTGCACAAAGTGTTAAAGCCAGGAGACTTTATTCTTCAATTACAGTCCACACAGAAAGTAGGTTCTACAGTGCCAATGCACATTTTTATTACAATGAAGACCAAAGTTAATAAGTGACAATTACTACAGTTTCATATATGCTTTAGCAGATCCAGTGAGCCAGCTGCGGATCAAAGGTTGCACAGAGAGACCCAAGTAAACACGACAGAGGTGACGGACGAAGCACAGTGCAACAGCCTCTGCGGTCAGCGGGAGCGATCTGGCTGGTGCTTCCCTCCCGTCCCCAGGTCAGAGCCTTGCAGGCACCCCCAGCTGCCCCCGAGCACACAGGTCCCACAGCAAGCCCTGCCGAGTAGCCGACACACAAATTTCTGCTAACAGCTACTAAACCAGTGCTGCCTTCTTCAGCTTTACAATTAAAAAAATAGTAACTCGCCAGAAATGGGCACTCCAGATTCATCCCTGTCCGATTCTTCCACAGACTACTGCTCTTTGGGTTTCTTAAGAAATCCCCATGCGAGCCTGGAAAAGATACTGGCAGAAATTGTCCTTGTAAATACTTCAGCAGCTGAAGCAATCTCCTTTTCTTGTTTCTACTACGCTCAGACACTGTAAGGCCTTATAACAACATCACATGCTTTTCAGAAAGGGATTCCACTCTTGTGAAGGATTTTTTTTTTTTAAATCTCCCATTAAAAATACTACAATGTGACACTAGCTTGATATCAATGGTATAAGCAAGAAAAGTGAGACTGATTAAAACAAGTATTTTTTAAAAAAAACAACCCTTTTTCTTATTTAAAAAAGGAAAACTAGGTCTTAAGATACTACAAAGTTCAAGAGTACAAAAATATTTATCTTTTAGAAACACCCAAGCCTACAATCACATAAGCATCAACTTACTATAAAAATCTTCATAAAAATACAGCCACCTATATTTAACCAAGTCCTCAAACCAGTCCTATATTGATATAAAGGTTTTGTTGAGAAATTTAGTTATGTCTAAACAGCTATTCTATAGATTAACTTCGTAATAAGTACAACCAAGATTGAATAGTACTGTTATTAGAGAAATTCCAGCTTGACTAGGGATGAGAACATCGGGGGTCACAGGGTAACGGTTGCCTCATGCCATGTTACATTTATGGCAAAAGTGTAACTGCAGAAAATTAACACAAAAGGAAATGGTGTTTCCGCATCCCAGAGAGCAGCTTGAAATAATTGCACAAGTACCTTGCATTTAAATGTTATAAAGCTTGATATTTGTGCTTGAACTTACAGGCAGAGCCTCATTCCTGTGCCAAGTGCCAGCACGAGACAACTTGCCATGACCTCTCACATTAGAGGTGACACAGCGTGCTTTTGTCAGCCCTTACAGAAGGTGAATCGTGGCTAATTGTTGTTTATAGAGGGTATAGTCTACTGGGTCTGATAGACTTTACATGGCCAAGATGTGCATGCACAGCCAATAAATAGAAAAATAAAAGGTATGATACTTTTTCCAAACTCTGCAGTGTTCATAAAACAGTAGTGCCACAACTCTTAAGCTCTATATCAGAGTTTCCATCCAGTCTGGCTTTGCTGAACTTTTAAAAAACGCCTACCTAACCTGCAGGATTTGAAAAACAGAACACTGGCTTTGTTGGCTTTTGTTTGTTTTGAAAAAACTGTGGTCCCAAATTAGCCCTTTTGCATTTTTAACAGCTGCAGGCGAACATCTCCAGTGCAGAACATCAGCTTTTTGCGAGCATTAAATCCCCTTTAAACTTGTCAATGGTACAAAGGTTTTGCAGACGCTTTTGCAACTGCAATGAGCCTTCTCTGGAGGTACGAAACAACGGGGCACCTATTCAAAGGAGAAATTAAATGCTTTGGGAAAAAAAAAAAAACCCAGAAGATCTAAAAAAACTGCTTGTCCCAATATACCTTGAAAAACCTGAAAGCTAAAACTCCATGGTATGTCCAAATAGGATCACTGACTTGCTAAGGCCCTTTGAAAGCAGGCATGGCCCATCAGAAGGTCAGCAAGCTACAGTCCTTTCTGCGTCAAGGGCTGCCCCCTGTCCCCACAGACACTGAACGTTCATGAAGCCCAAGCGTTTTCAGCAGGCTCAGGCTTTATGAAAAAGCAGCAGCTTTTACAGGGACAAGTGGATCCCAGGTCCTGGGAAACGCGAGCGACATCAAAAGATGCTCCGACGTCTTGTTTAAACACTATGTCCTTACAGCCAAGTCTAGGGCTGCTTTGCTACCACTAAATCCTGATCCCACTCAGTCTATCGGGCTTTGGTCACAGGTTTCAAAGGGGGCTGGGATCTTTCCTTTAGGGGCACATGCCGAGATTTTCAAAGGCAGACACCCAGCTCCTTTTCATCCAGTCAATACACAGTGAGAAAAACCACCAGCATGACATTTGCTATCTTTTTTTTTTTTCTTTAAGCAGCTTCCATTGAGAACCCGACTGACTGGAGTCATTGCTGTGTTGTTCCTACGGCTCATTTCTAGCACACTCCTCAAATCAATCACGTTCAGCACAGGCAGACCCCCATTTCTTAACAGGGGCTGCATCTGCTGCCAAACCCCAGGTATCAAGACGCTGAATTACAGACTAAGAGTCCTATGGGAGCAGATGTCATCTGCTCAGTAAACTACGCATTTGGGTACAGTAGCACAGGGGATCATAACTATGGTGCAGTAGCATTGACTGTTGGGTTTTGTTTGTTTTCTTCTGGCAGAAAATGCATTTTGAGAAGATCTCGTTCTTCTTTCAGCCCCTCTGAGAGTGTGCATCCTTCTTCACAAGGGTGTTACCAGAATTTTAGGCCTCTCCTTCGAGTTCCTAGTGCCAGTGGTTTGTTGCCCATTCCTGAAACTGAAAGCAAGTAAAAGACTGAGAAGCTAGAGAACATTTAACAGGGTGTCATCACACACTTACCCCTCCTATTTAGCACCTCTAAAAGAACCACGTTACACTACTAATATAAACATTAGAGAAAATGTATGGCTGTAAAGCACGCCTTTTCAGACGGCAGAAGTGCTGCAGCAAACCACACTTGGAGCTTGAACGTAATTCACTGACTGTAATTCAGTTACTTCAGTCTGTTTGTGCCAGAAGCCTGTGAAGGAAATCTATGAGTTCTAGCCTACAGTGAGTCAACTGCAAAGCTGAAAAGCCATAGGTCAGACACATGAGAAGTCCCTGATTGTGATAAAGAGCAGCATGCCCTTCTTATTCTGGAGTCATAATAATAGCTCCTTATACCAACCTGGAATTAGATACAGGCAATTCCAGCTTTTTCAAGCTATTATTGCTTACAAGGGAAATTCTGTTCCAGTGCAAGTTCTCAGTTAGCTGGATGGTAGCTATGCAGCTGCACTTTGGCTCATTCAGTTTCCCTCTGCTGCTCCCGAGAATTTTCCTCCCATCATAGTAACTCGCAATCACCAGGATCTCCGCTGCTTCAGTGGAGATGGTTGCTCAGGGTACCCTAAATAGCAATGGTGGTGGGGCAAGAGAACTGACGTTGCTTACAGCTAAACCAAATAAACCAGGAGAAAAACTGTCCTGGCATGTCTCTAGCCTCCCAAATTAAAGGCTAGAATACTGAAACCCTGTTTAATTGGAAGTAGTTCCTAATGAACTTACACCAAAATAGTGTTTTGTAATGTAAATCATCCTACTGAATGAATAGTTTATATGAAGAGTTAAGGGAGTTAAGGAGAGCGAATGATATAAGAGGATGGAAGTGCTGGGAGATATGAAGCCACAGCCTCAAGGTGATGTGAAGGTCAGCCTCGCTTCGCTACTGCCCACTTTCAAGCACATCAGCTCTCTGGTTCAGAGATTCTGGAGAAACTGCATAATGTCAATGCCTGCCAAATTGACAATCAAAAAAAAATATCTAAAGGGCACTTAGAAAGCTTTGATGTTTTGCAGTGGATCTGCTGAAACATGTTTACTGATCATGAATAGAGACCGTGTAGAAGGAGGTCCTGAATTCTTGTGGAGCTTGGGATGAATGACAGCTGCCTTACCATTTCACCTTCAGCATTTGCTCAAAGCTCTCAGGCAGGGGATTGCCATAGCTCTCTGGGAGGAATAGGGTAAGGATCCCGATCAGCACAGTCAGGCTTCCCATCAGGATATACGGTAGGAATCTGTCATAGGCACCTGGCAGAACACAGGACACAACAACAGCACTTAATGTCTACAATCAACAAGCCCATGTGTTAAAGTTTATACTCCAGACATTGTTGTAATGCAGAATTAATTTGGAATAATTAGCTGAAATCTTCATCCCTGTCAAAGGTGAATCCAAAACTGAGTTATGTCTGTTACCTGCCAGCAAACAAAGGGATTTTTCAATACATGTGCTCTAGGATGGTCACCACCTACCACCAAGCTCACGCCATCCCCCATGTTTGTGTCGCAGCTAACAGCGGGGGTTTTTTTTGTACGTTTTCAACTGGGATAGCCAACACCTTTACAAGGTAACAGCTCTGCTGGGATTACTGCTGGAGTCTTTACTACACTGCCATCAGGAACCAAATCCTCTGTTAAATAACTCAACGTGAGGGAACAAAAGCGCTCACAAGCAACCAAGTGCTCCTCAGCTGCCTGGGCTCGTGCATCCTGCTGTGCTTGTGCAAAAGAAGGGAATCGATGGATGGCAGCTGAACAGGCAAATTACAGACTAATGGGCCATTAACAGGGGAATTCTTATTAAATAGCGTCCTTATTGCAAAGGGAGAAAGCATCAGGCCTCCCTTGACAGACAAGAGGATCTGCCCTTGGTCTACTCAGAATATTATTTTGGACTTGAAGGCAGCGGCCCCTGCCAGCAGCCTGAAGCCAGCGCGCAAGTGTTTGGGCAGGAAGCAAGGTCTCCGAGTCACAATAGCACAGCAAGGAAAAGGTCTTTCAGTACAGGGATTAGCTACGAGTTAAGAGTATTTAAGGTAGAGAAAGTACCAAACTGGACTTGACAGCTTTATTTTTCAGTTGGGATAGAGCAGTATGGTTTCTAATGCATGGAATAAACTAGGATTAAAGTGAAGAGCCCTGGGTATTTCACATTGAGGCAAAGTTTGTGATTTGATCTCTTCTGTGCTCACAAGCTGGATGAACTGCAAGGTCCTAATTTAGCTGTAGCAAATATCAGCAGCTGACAAGTCTCTCCTAAAACCACCCAGTTTAGGGAATCATTCTGATGACTGAAACAAGATTTTTTTTTTTTTAAAGGCTGAGCCTATGGAAACCTGGGAGAAAAAACAAGCAAACAAAAAAAAAAAACAGGAAAAACTTCACCCTGTCTACATCTCTATAACTGTCACCTGTTCTGCAACAAAGATGGAAGGCCCTAAGGAGCACCACGGTCCTGCTGTCCCTTTTAATTTACATTTGCACTGTACAAGTATAAAATAATGTATTTTCATCATTTTTGGTACAGCGTGTTACAGTCACGCTGGAATGTAGAGGTGAGACAACACAGGAGAGCTACAGATAGCAGCCTCCTCTCCCCTTTCCTGGCATGGTGAACCAGCATTAACCCCTTCACAGTACACCAGAGTCAGCAAGTTCACACTCATTTTGTATCAAAGGTCTCAGCAGAAAGCAAAACCGGTGCAGGGGAGAGCCGAGACGGGTCCAGTGACGGCAGAAGGAAATCGTGTGAGCAAACGAAACAGCAGATTGAGCACCCCAGACTGCGCAGCTGGTATTCACAGATACTTCCACCCTTAATCCCCTAATCTCTGTCACTCTTGCCTGTCTGCAGCATGAAGATCATTTCCATGTACTTTAAAAAAAAAAAAAAAAAATCAGTTAATATTTGTGCAGCACTCAGAGTGTGATGGTAATGAGTGTCAAAAAAAAGCCTACAAGGAAATCAGCAATTCTGTTTACAGACCAAGGCATGAACAGTAAGAAAAGCAAAATGAATGCCGAGGTGCCCATTTTAGTAACTCAAAAAAAAAAAAAAAAATCGCTTCATGAAGTTCACAACTAACCACACTCTTGTATTGCTTAGTCTGTAGGTTTTCCATGTATTGCTTTAGAGAACACAGATTCGGGGGATGTTTGGATTCCCACTTGGTTCATCTGCTCCTGCCATACTCATCTCGGAATGCGCACGAGGAGTACAATCCCACGGATTTCCTCCTGCTACGTTTCCTTACTTGGCAGATCACTTCTTGTCACGCTCTCCTGGGAAACTACCTGGTGTCCCAGGGGTAACGCCCATGGCCAAGACGTGACCAGTTATCATCCCAACCACTCTGCTTGCATAGCTTATAAACACCCTCCTTGTCTTGGATCAGCTTGGACCCACGCTGGTGCTGCAGGAACAGCCCCCAGCTTCAGTAAAGGGAAAACATGCCTGATTCTGCTGTGAAACCCAAGGAGATCCGCTTCATTTCTAGAGTGTACGACAGTGATCTTGGACTCAAGATGAGAGAAGGGACTTAAAAGACAACAAATGAAGGGACTTAAAGCTGAGCCTGTGCTGCAGAAGCTCCGATAACTTCTCTGGGCAGTTGCGTAGCGCAAGGCAAGAAACGCACGATGTCTCACCCAGGTAAACAAAGTAAGGAGCAATGATGCTGCCCAGCCTGGAAGCCGTGGAAGTAGCTCCCACTGCCATGTTTCGCACTAGCGTTGGGTATAGCTCCACGTTGTAGACATAAAGCATCGAGAATGCAGCTGTGATGCCAAATTTTCCAAGCATCACCAGGCCAACAGACAGGACGTTAAAATCTGGAGGAGAGAAAAATAAAAATCAAGGTGAATAAACAACACCCTGTGCTTATTACGTGTATTTCTTTTACATCCCCAAAACTGTATCACTGGTTTTGCCTAGCAGTTGGGTGCATTTTGGTTTGTTTTTTAATTATACAATGTATTATTCCCATTCCTAGATGACCTGGCTCCAAGCTTCCCACTGAGCACAATGCAGATGCTCAGGTTATTTTGTACTTTTCAGATTTTGGTTCTCTCCCAGTCAAACAGCATTCTTGAAAAAGAACAAAACTCTGGATTACAGAGTGACAAACCACGAGCTTAAATCCACCCCCTTTTTTTTTTTTTGCAAAGTCCCATGAAGACTTACACACAGTGAAATTTGGAAGACCAGCAGGATTTTTTTTTGCCTCTACACACAGCCAGGTAAATCCTCGTACACTTTTGGCTCTCGTTTTACAAGCTGGTTCCCCTGGACTATAAAAAGCTCAGTAACCTGACACAATAAATGAGCGCCATGCATGACTCAGCATATACATATGCATAAAAAAAGAATCAGGGCTGCAAGCGATCAGCATAAACTTGACCTCAAATTCTAAATTTGATCATAGTTCCCAGTAACTTCCCAGAACTATTAGGTAGTACCATAAAATATTTCTAACATTTTATATACTTAAGTCATGTATTGAATCTTGTACCTGCAGGAACTAGCTGAATGAAGAGGACAACACCTCCCCCTAAAAACAAGACGCCAGACAAGGAGTAGCGCCGAGGGAGGGAGCGGAGGAGAAGCCAGGCAATCACATAAGCTGGAACTTCAATAACAGCTGAGAGGAAACAGTTGATGTGGGCATTTCCATGCCAGTTTGGAGTGCTGAGGGACAGGCCAAAGTAACCAACCGATGTGAAAAACCTGAGGAAAGCAATAAACCCAAATTATTCCAGAAACACCAGTCTCTCAATGCCTCCAGTGTTGCCTCAGATGTTGTTACCAAAAAATAGGATGTCGCAAAGCATCGCCACAGGCATTGTGGCTTAAAAATAAATAAATTAAAAAAAAAAAATCTCAGTGGCAACCCCACGTTTCTAATTCTGTCATCCCTTCCAGTGACCATATCCACAGCGGCTTGAAGAGACCTCTGATTTCTCTGTCCTTCCTGCATACACTCTACCAAGTAAAAGGCTTTGTGGACGTCGTTCACAAAGGCTTTTCACTGCAATGGACTCATTTACGGCACAATGACATAACTCTTGAAAGCTTCCCAAGCCAACTACGTTCCTACTTGTAGCCAACTCCAGTGACAGGATCTCCCACCCTTAGCAGTTCCGTTACATCTTATTTAATCTTCACAAGAGAGATGGACGTTCGGGTTTCAAATCTCAAGAGTGCCTCACTATGGCATGCCAAGTGTGCTAGCCAGATCCTTTCTGCTGGGGGAAATAGGTACAGAAAAGGGTCCTGGTTTGTCTACATGGTATTATCGGGTCCTCATTCCTCGTGGCTGCCCAGGCAGGGACCAGGATCTCACTGAGGTGGGCACTGTACAGAAACAGAACAGAAACGCTGGCCATGGGTCTGCTTCTTGTTATGTTACTGAGTCGCTGCCTCTGCTTCAAGAAGGATATTTCTCTTCAAATAGAGATTACAGAGATGGGAGCTTCTTTAAAAAAGAAAAAAACAAAACAAAAGCAACAGAATACACAAGTTGTTACATATAGTTTCCTAACTATTTTACATCTGAGTCGAGGCTACTGTCTCCATACTCTTGTGTATTAATGCAGTGCGGGTGCAAGGACATTGATGGCCACGTACCGGCCAAGGACCGTGTGTAGATGGGCACCGAGGCTGAGACTTATTATCTAAACTTGTAGCACGTGCCCTCAAATCAGAAATTGTTCTATTGCCTGGGTACTTTAGGAATACACATTTCCTTACCACAAAAGTAATGACATAATAGTAATAGTTGCAATGTTTCGGGTTCGAAATAGGTCCAGAAGGATAGCCTTCTGCTGCTGCTGAGGCTTCGAATCCTGCATCTGAAGGAAAAAGGAAAACAAAACCAAAAAAATTCCCACACACCCTAAGAGCAAAACAACCTCTGCACACCCACAAGTTTGGGCAGTTACGAAGTTACGACTCTATCAGGGGATAACTAGGCAGCCCAAGGGCTGCTTCTGCACCAGGGAGGGCAGTCCTCAGGCAGAGCTTGTCTCTGCACCCAGCTGTACTCGTGGTAGTTTCCAGTTTTTTCGTTAAAAAAAGTAGCACCAAGATCACTGCATCACGCTGACTAATTAAAAAGGAGTATCAGCTGAAAGACAGACGCATTATCATTTCCTTAAGGATCTAACACAGTACTTCCAAGGGCATTTTTCTGTGCACCGTCCGCTCAACTCTCTTCTGTTCAGTCTTCGCAAATGATGTGAAATATATCACCCAGTTTTGCTGCCTTCCTGCCGGGGAGAGGGACGGATGCCAGAGCTGTGCGGTGGCCAGGGCGCATCACGGGAGCATCCACTACCCCAGATCGGAGACGAAGGGTCCAGTTTGAAGCCTGAAGCAGGAATCTTGGCATTAGGGTGCCCTTCTGCCTGCACGGAGAGCCCTCGCTGGGGCAAAGCCAGTGCTCGCGGCCAGGCTAGCCTCCAGGCTCAAAGAGCAAACCATCCCGGCCCTCCCTATGGGGCCACCCAGGAGATTTCCTTTCCTAGGAAGAGAGGATGGTTTCCGAGGAATGTCCTTCTAGCAACATTTGAAAAATACTTCCAACAGAGGACTTGACGTGCAAACGTCCTCCTCAGGATTCTGTGGACAGACGCTTTGGCGCACAAGATTCCCATGAAGTAAAGGACAGCCGAGCTGCCGCTTGGTCTCAAAAATAAACGGGAGTGATGAAAAGCAAACTCATGCTGGAGCCTGAAAAAGTCATGTCCAGTATGAAAGACATCTTGAACTCTGGCTGTGAAGTAAGGAAAGTGCTTTTCCATGTTTTCTGTAGGATGAGCTTCCCAAAGCTGGAACATGCACATCAATTTACACTTGGAAAAGATCTTCAGCAGCTCAGCCAAAACGTAACCATGACATTCAAGAGATGGATCCTGCCCACAGGAGGTGTAGCACGGAGCAGCTCTCTCCAGCAGATACCGCAAAGGAGCACGTGGTGCTTTGCTTTCTGCTCTACCAGGAGACATCAGGAAGCATAAAAGGCAGGTGCCAGTATAACGCAGTAAAGTAAGATCCGACATACGGACGTGTGGTCATTGCAGACCCAAGGCTGGAAGCGCTGCTGGTTTCTTTGCACAAGACAAATGTCTGTGTGCCCTCTGGTGAGGGCAGAGCCACTGGAGGGGGAGATAAGCACAAGAACCAGCTGTCTTGCTGTGGGTGTGCTGCTCCCCAGCTTGTTGGGGTGCTAGGTTTGTGCTAGGCTTTCTCCTTTTAACCAGTAAATATGAAATACAAGAAAAAAAACAGACCTGAAGAGCTTAATGTTCTTCGCTGCCTTCACTACTGTCATGGTTTTCAAGTGCTGTTGTAGCACTCGGGTGCTTTGGCTGGTTTGTGCAACCTGAGGAGTCCCCTGGGGCTCCACGCACCCCTGGCACACATGGGTGCCGATTTAGGGTCCCCTGCAGAGCCCCCCCACGAAGGGCTGCTGTTAAACTGCAGATTTCTAATACCACGCCAAGCTAAAATGGGGACAAACACATGTTCCTTGGGTCTTCTCAGAGCCCAAAGGATGAAGCAATCTGGGTCACCCTGGCTCTGAAAACCACAACCAACCACTGCTGAGGAAGAGAACTTCACCGTAAAAACCGAAACAAACAAAAAACCCCTCTGGCTTCTCGTTTGAACTCACTAACCCAACACTTACCTCACACCAACAGTCACTGCCAGCCTCTAATAGCTGCTGGTGTGAACCATTTCTCTGCTGGCATTTCCCAACAGGTCAACTGGCCAAAGGAAGAAACTGCCAGCGAGGCAAAAGCACCAGGATGTATAAAACATACCTCCGCAGTGTTGAAAAGCATGGCTGGGACTTGAACGCCATTTATTTTTGCAGCCTTTCGGATAATAACTTCTGCCTCCTTATATCTTCCCTGGGAGATCAGCCACCGAGGGGATTCAGGAATGATCCTGCAATAAGTTTCAGAATAAATGACTCAACGTTTGCACAAAAGTAAGAAGTTATTAAAAACACACATATCGCTTTTATGAGTTACACTGTCACCTCACAGATTGCTCGCAGCAGAAGACAGTCAGCACAGAAGTATGTGGGCAATGTAATTCATGGATTTGTCCCACCAGGATCAGTGGGAGAATTCAGATTTATGGGGCGTGTTTATTCTTGTGCTGAAGTAGATGCATGCTCAGGCCCTTGTCCCGGGTGGTTGTTTTTTAAGGAGTAATTGATGTCCACCAGAAAAAAAACAGATGCCAGCAGACAGACAGCAGAGGTGGGGGTAGCTTAACTAGCGTTTGGCAAAAATATTCTTAGGAAACTGCACACAATGTGGAAGTGCTTTAAATATGCACAGGCTATATTTAAAGGCTCGGTGTCACATGAATCTTATATACAAACCTCACAATTTTACCACAGCTCTGAGGCAGGCTCTCCCAGGCAGAGGACAATGGCAGTGTCCCCCTGTGGAGCTGATGACATTTTCTAATCAGTTCCAGGCACGTGTTGAGTGAATTAACTCCAAACACACGACAGAAAATCTCACCTTTCCTTAACTAAATCCTTTGATCTTAACAGATGCTACCTTGCTCCCTTTAGCCAGCAGCATTTTTTCCTCTCCTTGGAAAAAAGCAGGTCAGACACTTCTTCTCTGATGAACTCCCTAAAGGACTGACCCAAAGCCACGTCAACGGTTTCGAGCGTCAGATGATTTATATCAGATTGTTCAACCACTAATGTGACTTTCAGTGACGTGAGCTGTCTCCACTGCTCTTCTTTGGGGGCAGGCTCAGGAACACAAGACTGCGGAGATGATGCTGGGAACCTTCTGGAGAATTTGGAAGAGGAATGAATAAAAGAGCAACCATGGCACGAAGCAGTGGGATGTGCCAGTCACATTGCCTGTGGAAGCCGTGGGTCCCACACGCCCAAATGCCAGCTAATATCAGCCAGCCTCGGCAGAGCTTTGCCAGTGCACCTTGATCCCCATCTGCCCCCACATTAGCCCCAGACTGAAGTGCCATCCATGGAAATTTTTGGCATGCTTTACGATGTACGCTCTTAAAAAGCATGGAAGTTCCCACCAAATACATGTCAAAGCAGGACTCTGAAGCCATGCCTTGGGGACAAATTTCATGTGCCTCATAGTGGCGGTTCTATAGCAGATGTCTGAGAGGCTTCTACCCAAAACCAACCCGCCCAAAGAGCAGCTGCTTGGTGCAGAGGGAAATGCCACTGTGTTGAAGGAGTCTGAAACATTTCCAGTTAAATAAGCAAATGGATCCTTAATGAGAATCAGACTGTCTTTAAAATCAGATGATAGCAGAGGCGGAGGTGAAAACATTTTAAAGGTTTGGTTTGAAGACTAGGATTAAAAAGAAACCCCAACCAACCAACCAAAACCATCAGCAGAGACTTCTGACAAGAATGAGATCTGCAGGAGGTCTTGGAGAATACAGAAGAGTGGGTCTAAATCACTTAACTGTTATAAAGACATTAATCTCTTACCTACAGGGGTAACTCTCTCAAGATAATAGGAAGAAAAGAGTTCCCCAGATAAGACTAACAGGAAAGGAAGGAAGTCTTTTTGGTTGGTTTGTAAATTATCCTTAAGAGTGAATGACACCTTGCCTCTTCCTTACTGTTTTCTAAATATCTATCTCTTCAGAAAACAACAGATGACCAAGGCAACCACAGAACAAGGACATCTGCCCTTCTTCAATGCCTCTGTCCAACTGAGAAGAGCAAGGAGTTTTCCTAAACTGCTTCTCAGTCCCCCAGGGCAGAGAGCAACCATGGGCAGGTGGGGGTGCACCTACACGTCCACGAGTGCATTAGAGCAGGGGTGGGCGAGTGGAATGGAAAGACGAAAGAAAACATGGATGCAGCCACCAAGAAGACAGCGTGGGATGGCTGAGAGGAGGAGGGTAAGGAAAAGCCAACCTTTGGCTTAGCCAGAGTTACTATGGGCCAAAGGAGCTCACAAATCAAAAGTCCTGCTCCAGCAGTCAAAGCAAAGCCTGGGAGGACACACGGCTCCCGGCATGGAGAGCCCATGGGAGAGGGCTGGCCCGGCGAGCTCTGCCGGCAAACGCCTCTGCTTAACGACACCCAGTGCAACGAACTGCTTAACAACACCCAGGGCAGTAAAGCTGCTGCGTGCCGAATGAACGGGCTCAGCCTTCCACCGAGATTTTAGTACCAATCAGCAGGTGGATCCACATTAAAAAAGGGCTTAAAGGAAAAAGGAAGGAAGCAAAGTTAGAACAAATCACTGGTGGTACTACAGGGGTAAACCTAGAGGTGGTTAACAGTGTCCAGAGTTACGAGTCAAATACAGAGTTCCCAAGGTGCTCTGGAAAGCTGGTGAGAAAGTGGCTTCATGCACAGGGCCAGCACCAGCGAGGCTCTGCAGGTAGTTAATTTGACTTAAAACGAGCAAAAAAACCCGAACCCAGCCCAAACAAAAAAATTCCCCCAACTCCCGCCTCAAGGCAAAGCCTCCTCACACGGCAAATAGGAAAAACAAAACAAAACAAAACAAAAACCAAGGAGGAGAAAGGGGACCCCCCAACACCCTGCCATCACCCAGAACAGAAAGCATCAGGCGGGGAGGGGAGTGGGGAGCGTGGCCTCGGCGCGGGGGCACTCACCACCACAGCGGGATGCAGAACAGCCCCGGGACAGTGAGCGCCAGCAGCAGCATCCGCCAGTCTCTGATGAAGTAAGCAAACAGTGGCAGCAACATGTAGCCAATTGCAAAAAATATGCAAACTCCTAACGTAGAGAATATAATACGAACTGATTTGCCAAGAATTTCTGTTCCTGTTTAAAACAAGGGAGGTTGGATTAGCATTTTAACTCTTTCTTTTCAATCATGACTAAATACTTTACTGCATTTACAAAAAAAAAAAAAAAAAAAAAAAAAAAAAAAAAAAGAGCTAAACAATCGTAGAAAAGAGCAGCACAGCATAGACCCCCCAGTACAGAGAAGCCACTGGGAGTATTGGGGACCTTCAGATGAAGGAGCAACTTCTGTTTGCTTTGATTAATGCATTGTCAGAGACAGATAAGGGCAGGCAGACTTTCAGGAGCCTTCCTGACATGCCTGCCTGGGACATAGCCTGCTCCCCCGCTTAACCCCTTGGGATTTAAGGTGCAGTTCACGGCTGAGAGCTTCTGGAGGAGATCAGGTCCGGATGGCAGACTGACATGGGATGGAAGGATGTGAATTTACACTGAGGTGCGAACAAATTTCACATCTATTTTTTGGAACAGAAGGCTGGAGTATTGGACCAGCACGTCACGGGCTGTGGGACACAACTAGGGAAGATGCCATCTTCTAATAATGCTATTGCTCCAGGAGCCAGGCAGCAGACAATGAAGGCATCCTACAAACACTGCCCAGTGCCCAGCCTAGCACCAACCTAGTATCTAGTAATAAAAATGGAGACTGTTGTAAGCCTTCAAGAGCACCTGATGACCCAATAAAATACCTAGCCGCTGCTTAACGAAATCCACGGAGGCCCTCAAGTCCACCTCACTGCTTGTAGAGCCCGCAGCCCTACAGAGCTCTCCTCTCCATCAAGAGCACTGCAAGGGCCATAACTCCCACAGTTTGATCCAGACTCAAAAAAGCAAACGACACTGAGCAAACAGGAGTGTCTCGGGAAGTCTGGAGAGTGTATTTTGGTTACGTAGCATGGTAAAGAACACCAACATTTAATAATGCAGAGAAAATGGAAAAGATACCCAAGACTGAAAAAAACATCCTATTTGATAGCAACATGTATTTTCATTTTAGAAACTTGGAGTAACTGAATAAAGTCACAGTAAGAAAACTGAAAATAACAACTCCTAGGGATAAAACGAGTGTGTGGGGATAAATTATACTGTCTTCCTTTACTGGTGGCTCTTGTTCAGAGGGTCTCTCTTGGGAGTGGTCTGACACTTGAAACAGTGGTTTATACCTGCTAAACTTTACATTATAATTTGTGGTAATTCAAAACCAATACGAGATGACATCTTTCAACTACAATTCTCTTCTCTCCTGCCTCTTCTCCTCAGTCATTCTCCTGGCCAAGCGATAACAATTCTGGGACAATGTCAACGTACCTTCACAGATCTATGTAGCGTTTTACAGTCCCAGAAGTTGAATGCAACTGTTCTGAGCACAGAAAACAACCGAGGCCTAAAGCTAAGGAAAAAATGCTGCAGAGAAGTGTCACAGGATGTGGTTGAAAAAATAAAAATAATTCTCTAGAGAAGTTCACCAACATCTTAGGGCTGAAACTCTTCTCGTGAAAGTGGGCAGCAATAGTGCACAGGGCAGGAAGAGCCTGGATGCTGGAACAGCATCTGAGCTACGTACGGGCAGGCAACACAGGACTGGATGTGGAAAGCTGGAACGACAGGAGAAACCTGTGCCGAGGTGGCCACTTGAAAAAAAGCCGCCCCGCTTGGGGACGGAGGGTGCCAGGGCTGCAGCACAGCCAGCATCAACGGGGACTTTATAGGGGCCGGTGTCGTCACTCCCCTCCCAAGCACAGGTCACAGCCCTGACTGCCGTTGGGTGAAACAAGGGAAGCATCTCCAGTGCATCCCATAATCAGGATGGGCTTTCTTAAGGAGTCACTTTTGTTTTCATGGGTATATTCTCCCACCCAGCACTTCTCTCACGTGTGGCTTCCTGGAAGCTCCTGGGTTTGCCCTGCCTGGGTTTGCCCGACCATGTGGCTACGCAGGGTAGGGTGGGAAGGACCATTCTCCACTAGTGCCTCCCTCCTTACCGAGGACAAGCGGCTGACGACTCACTTTAATTAGGAAGTTAATGTCAGAGATAGCTTAGATCTATCCTGCCCTTAGTACAGCCCCAAGGCTGCCGGGGAACGGCCAGCACCCGAGGCACCTGCCTCTCCGCTCCCAGGGAGCCATCGCTGCTGCAACAACTCCGCAGCAAACAGGATGGCAGAAGAGACAACACAAGGGATAAAGTGCCAGCAAACTGCAGTTGTGCAATTAAACAAACCTCATGGTACTTTGGGAGACCCTGTCTGAGCTCTCAGCAGCAGGGGGATGTGGGGTGCTCTGGGCCCCGCTCTGCCCCCCCCCCCCCAGCTTTGCCTCTGCCGAGCACCGGGGCAGCATCCTGACCTGCCTCCAGCACTGCCCCACGTTCGGGGAGGGGGAACCTCCAGGGCCAAATTCCTGCCTGATCAGATCCCACATCGCTGTTAGAGGGACTTGTGCTGCACAAACCCCATCCTTCCAAGAGGATTTTCAGCCAAACCAGCCTCCCCACGGCGGGCGTTCACTCCGGCTCCACCAGCTCTGTCAAGGAGGGAACTACCAGGACAGAGGGGGTAGTGGCAATGGCAAGGGACTCCCCGCTGACAGCCTGACCTACTTAATCCTCCCTCTGCCACTCACAGCGGTGACTCATGGCTGCTCAGGGACACTGATTTCATATTATGCTCTTCTGCTCTATTTTTTCCCCTGTTAAAGCCTCATGGGGTAGGAAAGAACAGCCTTAACTATTAGTGTACAGTTTTAATGTGGACTAGCTCATGTCTACGAAGTGTAATTTTGACACCATTGGTTTAAAAACTGACATAAATACGTATATGCACCCTTTAAAGATAGCTCTTGCAAATCCCAGCTCCCCCTGCCAAGGCCTGTATCAGTCATCCCTGTAATTCATTCGCTTTTCCTGAAAACCCTGTGACTAGCAGGAGACTCTGCAGGGTCCCCTTCCCCACAGGGCACCCCCTTCCCTGCAGGGTCCCCAGGCAGTGACCGCAGCCGTGCAGCCTCCCCGCCGCCACTGTCTTTTTCTTCCTACGCTCCCTGTAGAAAACAAAACAGACCTTGGCCTCTAAAATTAGGGACTTTATTGCTAACCTCTGTGCTGAGACCACAAACTTTATGGCTAACGGGGCTCTGACACCCACCCAGCTCCTCTGCTTCGGTCCCCCCGGCATTTGCTGTGCCTGGAAATGCTGGTTTGCTCCACGGCTTTGCACCCAGGTATGCACCAATCCCTCTCTAAAGGGGTGGAGAGGCAGGGAGGAACCCAAATGCCTTTTGTTATCTCAGACCTGCTTCTGCTGATAACAAACCCTGAACGCTGCCTTGAACTTCTTCTCTTAAAAGGAGGGAAATGGATGTTTATTCAAGAGTTTTCCCGCTCTCTTCTTTTTCTCCAAGCCTATAGAAAGTACAGGCTTGAAGTATCCAAAAGCAAAAAAATCATACTGGCCTAAATTAGGAACTGTACCAGCGAGGATTTATTGCTGTCTAATTAAATGATGCAGGTTCAGAGGGAAAAAAAAAATAACAGTACACTAAGCAAACATTTATTCTAATGCAGACGCATTCATACCCAGTATGAAGGCCACCACGTAGTTCGAGATCTGTCCCATCCCCACTATGAGAAAGAGCACCGTGAACATCTCCCAGCTGGTAGAGAAGATCTGCAGGAAGCTGAAGCCGGTCTGCACAGCCATTGTCGAAAAAAGGATATTCTTCCTGCCAAACCTTTTGCAAAAAGATAAAGATTATTATTGAAACAGCCTGTATTTATGGAGCGGGGCTATGTAAGCGAGCATGAGGGAGCACAAATATCCAACCCCAAGTGATGCAGCTTAGCACAACCTGAAGTTCACCTTAAATAATTTTGTTTGTTATTTTCATTAGCACTAAAAACCCCTAAGATTTCCAAGACCCAGGAAATAAACCAAGAAGAAAAATTAAGAGCAGAAACTTCAGGGAGCCACTAGACAGGGACTAAGGAGACAAGACAACAGAACATAAGCGAGACACATGAAGATCGCAAGCCACACAGCTGAAAGTTGAGAAATTATGGCTTTTAAGCTACTGGCATCTATACATTCAACACCATTATGCTTTGAATGTGTTAAATAGCTTTTCAGCTGGTTTCAGTCTGAGTTGCCATACATATTGCACCCTTTCTCTCACCTGTTTCTCTGCGTCAGATGTACGTAGCGTTTTCTCACAGAAAGGTAAGAGCAAGGTTTTGCACGGGTTTGCACGCCCGTGTGCTGGCCCAGGGCATGCTGCCCTCTGCACAGGGGAAACTGCTCAGGTGCAGGCTCAGAACGTACCCTTTTACTGACAAACCATCAGAAAATAAGAAAATTCAACGAAAAGCTGATGCTAGAAGGTGACCAGGCTCTCGGGGAGGCTGGCCGGCCGTGCTGCCACCGGGGCACGCACGCTTCCTCAGATGCTCCCAGCGGGCACATGGCACCAGCGGGATTTAGTGATTATCTTGTCTGCCTTTCAACCAGTAACACCAACTGACTTCTGCACCGGGGGCAGGAGTCAGGAGATTAAATGCGGATCACATGGAATTTAACGCTGGAGGCTTTAGGATTAAGACTCCCATCGAGTTTTGAAACCCCTCTGCTAATCACCCAGAGGAGTGCTGCTGCTCTTACGACTTCCTCGTTAACAGGCAGCAACCGAAGCACTATTGGAGACCCCACCATAATGGTATGGAAAAAAAAGGCTCAGGGCTGTATAAAGAGGGAAGCAGAGACTTGCAGAAGGAACCTATATTCTGCATTCGACACTTGTAAGGCCAAAACCTCAACACTGCTCAGATAATTATCAAATGATTTTTTTTTGGTATTTTACATCTGCTTAGTTAGATGCTATGACATGATTGCTATCCCTCACAGGTTATCTTTTTTTCTTCTTCTTGGACAAGGTTACTTTATTTCCAGCAAACCTTGTCTTCTCTGAACAGCTTCCATTCAAAGGATTTCTGTCCTGCAGCTCTAGGAATGGGCTGTCAGTTAATGTGTGACAAAGAGCAACTTATTTTAAACTACTAAAAGGGTGGATAAGGAAACAAACCTGTTTGTGAAGTGAAAACATCAATCTCCAAAGCAGCTGCATGGGCCCCTCGCAAAGACCAGTTCTTGGTCTCCCAAAGCGCCCAAGAGGCAGTAACCCTACGCTTGGGCTAGATCAAGGTTGGGATTTTTGAAGAAGCCAGGCCAGGCTCATTTTGATCAAAACTCAGAGAACTGGCCATTTAAATCCTTCACGCCACCAGTCGTGGCGCCAGGTTTGCCCTGCTCTGCCCATGGGTGGAGCGGCAGCAGCGGCATTACCTGTCCGAGAGCTGCCCCGAGATGAAGGAGCCGATGAGGACTCCCACGAAGAAGAGGGAGGTGGTCAGCGGGGCTTTCCAGTCGTCGTCGCACACCAGGTTCCACTGCAAGAGAAGGGCCCGCGCTCAGATGCAGCCGCAATGCTGCGTTGAGCCTCATCCAGGCACAGGGGTTATTGGCTGCAGAAACACATGCTTCCATAAAATTTAGTGTCGTTTCCCCACACCCACATTTCCACCCATCGCTGCCACCAGCCCTGTTTTCACAGGGAAGATCGCTGCCAGAATGCCCTGCTTAAAGCACACGCACACACAAAAAAAAGGGAAGGCAGTCGGTGTATGCAGCCCAGGGGCTGTCCTGGCCCCATTTCCAGCACAATCTCCCCATCACTCACCCGTCAGGCCCCCTGACACCCAGGACCTGGCTCCCCACGGCCTGAGATGCTCCCCACCAGAAAAGCAGAGCGACGGGGCAGTCCTTCACCCTTCTCCATCCCCGGAGCTAGGGATAGTTTCCAGTTTACCTGACCTCTGCCAGCACAAAACCCACTGCATTTCTGTAACTTCTGGGCCTGACAAAACATACGCAAGAAGATGCACAGAATGCAATCCCTTCTCCTGCGCTGACATGTTTCCAAATTCCTTTCCGTCCCCACGACCTGCAGGGCTGACTCACTGCCCATCACTCAGCCTCACCACCAGACCCGACTGGGGCTGGAGGCTTAGGACAGGAGCCAGGGTGGAAACTTCCACCTAAAGCCGCTCATAACCCCAGACAAGGTTTTTTTGAAAAAAAAAATAAAAAAAATAAAACCAGCATCATGAGTCTCCATCCACCAAAGTTACAGCCGAGCGTGTTTCTGCTGCGGCTTGCTCCCGTCCCGGTGACTAATCTCCCGGTTAAGGCATGCCTGACGGGGGGGTGCTCATGGATAGACTTCAAACATGTCAGGCTCAGATTAGATAATTATACCACAAAGGTAAGCCAATTAGATGACAGATCAAAGTATAGCATAATTTTAATAATTAGCCATGCTATCAGAGAGCAGGGCCATCGCCTGCATCAGTGCTCACCCTGTGCTCGGGGCACGGATGGGCCGAGCCATCTTGGCAAGCGGTGGCCAAGCTCAGGCAAAGGCAGGGGCAGTGGAGCAGAAACCTCCCCTCTGGGCTGCTCAGGCTCCTCAGCTCAGCCGCAGGCAACAAAAAGGAGCAACTCCTGCATTACAGAGACAGCCAGGTGCCACCTGACAGCACCACGAGTCCTGCCAAAACCCAACCAAACAACCGAGGGGTCGGTTGCTCCGCTTCGCTTCTGCTGCAGAAGAACAAGCAGAAGTAAACCCCAAAGCAAGGGGGGATGTGGTGTGGTTCAATGCAGTTTGCTCTGGAGTATAATTTAGGAAAGAGCTGCAACCAGTGCCTATTTTCAGGTAGGTGAAGGTACGCTGCCAGCGGTGGGGAGCTGGGTACCTCGGCCCCTCTGCCCAGCTTGCAAAGGAACACCAGCTACAGGACAAAAAGGTATGAATTGAGCTTCAAAACACAGCCCACGCTCTCTTCCTGAGAAACACAGAGAGTCTTTAACATGGGCACATGGAGATTTGAGGACTGAAACGTGCCTCCAAGACTTAAATCTGATTAATAACAAAAAGAAACCTATGTCAGCTGTTTCTGTACGATATTGTCTCATCCCTGCTGGGAAGGAAGAGATGGCAAGCTGTGGGCCTGTCTGGGCAGGCACCTGCATCTATCTTCGCTCTGATAAGGTGGATGGCAGCGTGCAGGTCAGTAGGGCTCTGATACACTCAGGGCTGCTAATCGTGAAAAATGCATGCAAGGATCTGTTCCAAGAAAATGGACGTTTCTGTGAAGCAGCTTGGTGGAAATCAAGCCCCATATTTAAAATGAAGCAAAAGTCAGCTGCAGGAACCACAGCATCAGGAGCAAGCATTTCTTTACCTAGGTCAAGCAGGGAAGAAGGAGATGCAGCAGAGGGGCAGCTTCTGCAAGCTGTGGGAGCTGCGGTAGCTCCGCGCCAGCAGGGCTCACCCGGCCCCCACGCTACGGAGGCGTTTCGCCACATCCTGCTGCACCTCCCTTGCCCCGCTCTGGAAAAGCTGGTGACTAACGAGGTGGCAGAATTTGCAGCCGATACAGACTATTGTTAATTATCTGGGTGCTGAGCACCCTGCTCTGGGGCCACCAGTGAGCGCTCCTGGACCTTCAGACTTCTGTCACTCGAGGTTAAGGGTCGGCGTTTCTAAAATGCCTCCGCTGTGCCAAAGGCACTTTGGCTGGAAAATAAACCCTGCTAAATAATAACTTGCCCATGAAACAGAGTTGTTTCCTTGGTGCCAAATGCCTCCTACCCAGCTGTTCGCTCTACCTTCTCCCGTGACATACCGCACAGCCAGCAAAATTCACTATGCAGGGTCGAGGCTTTAAGATTTGCAGGATGGGGTAAAGAGCACGCAGCAGCCTGCTGGCCGCAGAGGGGTCACTGTCTGCAGGAACTCGCTGTATTTGACCAGAAAACACACAAACGCATCAAATTCACCCGACTCCAAGTATACCTGAAGCTGTTGAGTGAAAAAAAAAACCCACACCACCTCTTTTAGATCCAAAACCAGACACAGTGTGTGGGACCTGGGCGATGATCCATACAGCCCTACTCTACAGCTGCACCTTGTCTTCTCCCAAAACGCCCGGCTCCCCTCCCCAAAGGCGCTCGCTCTGACGGAGGCTCATGCCCTGGCACCGCACGGTGATCAAGTGTGTGTCGACACGGTGAAATTTCACTGGTGCTTGATCGTACAGGGCTTTAGGGTATTCACTGCGTGCTGACTCCTCACAAGCAGGACTTGGGAAAAAATGAAATTTAACTTATTTGACCTTCTCAGAGGCTGCATCCATCACAGCCAGCACTGAGCACACCACGGGCACAGGAGCTACAGCCCAGCCACAGCCAAACTACCTACAGCTACAACTTCTAAACTGTCTGTACTGGGCTAATTATTCATTAACCAGTAAAGAACTAATTCTGTAATGTCCCTGGCTAAGCATACTGGAGAGCAAAGTTCACTTGAGCTTCCAAGCAAGCGCTTTGAATGCTAGGAATAAGAGCTGCTTGACGAGAACGCCGTTAACTCACTTGACCACCATCAAATCCCTCCAGCCCTTTCCCACAAGCTCCCAGCTACTGGAAAAGCCAATTCTCCTGGGTGCTGCTGGCAGGAGCACTACGGATGGAGAAGCTTTCTGAGAAACTGAAACTGCCAGAAGAGGTGCCCTGACTGCCCGAAGCAACCCCGCTGCCTGCGTTCTCAATCAGAAACCACTAATTAACCATCCTGAGTATCAGCCCATTCACATCAGAGAAGAAAACACTAGCAATTACACCTTGTGTAAATGGCCAAGGCTGTAAACCACGGAAAATCCGACCTTGTTTCCAAGAGTAACTCTGAAGACAAACAGCTCAAGGGATAATAAAAAAAATATTCACAGATTGCTCTGTGCTGCACCCCAGGCACCAAGTCCAGCAACGAGACCGGCTCCACTCAGTGCACGAGTGATGAGCACAGTCGCCTCAGCGTCGGCTACCAGTGCTGGGTAGGGCTGCTCACCGCTGCTGGGAACAGAAAAATCCTTCAGATGCCTTCAAATCACAGCAATTCACCTCCAGCTCCTCACCTCTGCCAGTCCCAAAAGCTCCTGGTTTCTGCCTTCACCGAGAAGTGGGCGCCAGGGCTGGGACAGGGGGCGCTGAGCAGGGTCACGCAGCCGAGCAGCCCCGGCAAAGCCTGCGGCACTCGCTCTGCCCTTCGCAGGGGTCTTGCGATGGTGCCTGGGGTCTGTGCCGTGCCCTGGTAGCAGCGAGCAGCCCAGGGAGTGTCCCCTCAGCGAGCAGCACCAGGACAACGTAGCTCAAGGGAACTGACTGGAGGTCAACGCCTCGCTGCAGAGAGCGGAATCGGTGCTTGTGCTTGAGCCTCTAATTAAGGTCAGATCTGAGCACCATTATTGGGAATTAAAGCAGAAGTAGGTTAAGTTCCAGACAGCAAAAACACCAACGTAACAAAACCACATACGTTAACGTTTAAATTAATTTCAAAACACAGATGGGAAGCAGCGGTGAGAGAGAAGCAGCCCTGCTTTGGGGTCAGGACCTGCTAGATCGGCTCAAGCCCTCCTGTGCAAGCACAGGCGGCACCGACCCAGTGCCGTGGCCACTTGCTTCAGTGGAAAACAGCGATTTTATGTCGGGACGACTGGATGCAAATGGCGAGGCAAGGGGAGGTGGCTGGGCCGAGGGGCTGCTGTGCCCCAGGAGCCTGCCAAGGCACCCAGCTAAGCCCTGTGAAGCAAAGGGAACCCTGCAGCCCCCTCGTCTTTGCCGTGGGATCACACCTAACCCCATGCTGACCCACGTTTCCACTTGCTCATCATTACACTCACAGACTCATTCGTATCACCCTGGCCTGACGATGGGCTTTTCCCCCTGTGCCACGGACACATTCACTTTGCCACCATCACCTCCATTTTAAGAACAAGCAGATGACTGAGTCTGGAGTCCTCCATTCCCAGAGTTTAGCACATCCCCGTAGGCCAAGCAGCACTGGTGCTGAGCTGGCATCTCCCAGCCTGATCCTTTCAAGCAGCAGTAATAGCAGGATGGGATGCAACTGCACGAATCAAATAACCCCCCCAGCACTTAATCCTGTACCATCAAGTTTTGCTCCTCAATTGAATTCTTGAACTGAAGATGTTTGGCATGTCCTGGCTTGTCTTTCCTAATACAGAGAAAAATGTTGGGTACAAAAATAATCGTCTCAAGTTAACCAAACTGCTTCTTTTCAGCATTTCACCAGCGCCTATTTTCCTCCTTTTAAAACCACATTCTGTATTTTTTCCATGACAATTTCAAAACAAAACAAGCGTCGTTCTTTTCCATCTGGCTTACAGATGGGAACCTGGCACTTGGTTTCCACCTCTGAATGTCCCATTGCCTCTCTGCCATGCCCTGGGCCAAACCCCACTGCCACATCCCGTCCAAATCCGTGTCCAATTTGAATCTGGCATGGAAGGCTCCCCTTTGGCATCTGCCAACACAAGTTGTTTGCTGCTCGTTACGAAGGAATGGTGTTTCTCCTCCTTTTGCTTCATTTACCGCCTCCCTTAAAGCAACTGCCAACCCCAAACCACAGATTACGAGCTCGCACGCACCCTGGGACAATCCAGCCTCCCTCCGGCACCGAGGGCTGGGGCACTGCCTGTGCCGGTGGTGGCTACCAGGCATCTCCCACCCGGCCGTGCCAGCCCACGGGCTACAGCCGGGCAGGACTGCATGCAGCACGTGGGCTGCCGCCACGGTTCGCCCGCAGCCGGGAGCGGGACAAGCTTCTCAAGCACCCTCACCTCGGCGTGGTGACAGATCCCCAGCGACTGAGCACGACTGCCACCATGAACGGCACGAGACAAGCGCACACGGGTGTCACACGTGCCAAAAGCTTCGCTTTGGGCACGGGAGAGGTGGCTGGTGTTCCCTGCCCGTGTCCTGCCTTCCCCTAGCCTGGAGCTGTTCCCCGCTCACTTCAGCACGGCTCAGCCCACATCCACACGCCCCCGGCACAGACCCTGCGGCACAGACCCACAGCCACACGCCTCTCGGGCAGGACCTTTCCTGGCTGTGCCCCCGTGCAACCGTCTCCGGTGGCAGATGCTGCTGCTGAGTCACGGGGACTCGAGACGAGGGCCAGACACCCGCTCCCCGCCGTGCCACGCACCCCGAGCATGAGCCATCGCTCCGTGAGCGCGGCATCCCTTGGCCCCCCGGCCGAACGCCTGCGGAGCCCGCCAGCTGCCGAACCCAAACACTGGTGCGAGGATGAGCCCGTTCCTCCTTGAACCCCCTCGTGCACCACAAAAGAGCAGCAGCGACCCTGCAGCTTTAGAGGAACCGTGTTTTCCGTCTCTACCGGAGCTCCGCACGCCCTGCCAGCACGGGCAGAGAGAGACAGCGTGTCCCCGTCGCAGCACGGCCAGAAAACCCAAACAAATTCTTACAGGACCCGTTACCGTCGCCGTTCCCACCAGACACCCTGGACACCGATGCCATTGTCCAGCCTTGAAAACCGAGCCAACAGCTTGGCCGCAGCCTGCGGGGGCCAGGCTCACCCGGGAGCCTGCCGCAGCGAGACGGCAACCACGGCATCTCCCTTGCACCAACTAACCCAACGCCGATGGCCACCAAAGCCACCAGCACCGATGCTGGGGCCACCAAGGACCTACCGCTGCCCTAGACCCAACCAGGCTGTTTGTGCGTTCACCACAAAGAGTTAATGTCCCCACCCAAAGTGACACTGGGAACGAATCCCACCAGACAGAAAGTCTACTGGGACGCTCAGTGTGCTGGTAGAAGGAAACACTCGGGCTTCTATTTTCAGCCTCCCCCCCTCCCCAAACCAAACAAGCTGATGTTTCAACGGAAAACACAGCCGAGAGCGCAAGGACGGGCGGCTCCCCCCGCGCCCCCCCCCCCCCCGGGACAATCGCCCCCTCGCCCACCGACCCGCAAGGCACAACAACCCCCTCCCGTCCCCCCCAACCCCCCCCGGCACAGCCCAGCCCCACACCGCCTCTCCGCCGGGGGGGGGGAAGCGGGGCAGGGGATGGGGGGAATCAACCCGCTCCCGCCGCCCCCGCACCTCGGTAACGATGGTGGAGCGGTAGACATCGCGGCTGTACTCCCAGCCGTCCAGGCACGGCTCCTGCTCCAGCGACCCCAACTCCACGTCGGAGCCGGGCCGCAGCCCCAGCGCCGAGAAGTTGGCGAGCGCGGCCAGGCGGTAGCGACGGCAGCGGCTCGGCGCCGCCCGCCCGCCCCGCAGCTCCAGCGGGATGCTGGCGTTGAACCACTCGCCGCTCAGGTTAGCCCCGCGGGGCACGGCGCACCGGTGCTCGGGGGTACCGGCCAGGAAGACGGCCGACATCCCGTTGAAGCCGTTCGGAACGATGCTGGCGCTGAGGAGGAAAAAAACGAGCCGCTGGAAGCGGCCCCACTCGCCCAGGAAGGCGGTCGCCCCATCGTAGTCGCGCATGGCGCATGGCGCGGCTCTCCCGCGGCTCTGCGCGCACCGCCGCGCCACCGCCCCCCCGCCCCGCCCCGCCCCGCCCCGGCCCGGCCCGGCCCGGCCCCCCGCGGAGGCGGTGCGTCCCGGCGGGTGCCCGCGGCCGCGCTCCGGGGGGGCGGAGATGGCGGGGGGTGTGGGGGGGTGTGGGTGGACGGACGGAAGGGTGGATGGATGGATGGATGCGCCCGGCCGCGGGCTCCGCCGGCCCCGCAGCATCCCCGGAGCCTTCCCCGGATGGAGGCACCGCGGCAGCCGCGGTTGCTCCGCAGCCGGCTCGGGAGCTTTCCAAGGAGGCGGGGTTTTTTGTTTGTTTTTGTTGTTGTTGTTGTTGTTGTTTTCAGGGTTTTTTTTGTTGTTGTTGTTTTGATTTTGTGTGGTTTTTTCCCTTTGGTTTTTTTTTGGTTTTTTTTTTGTGTTTTTTTTTTTTTTAAACAGAGAATTATTTCACAGGTTTATTTCAAGCCGCTGCCGGCGCCAGGCTCGGAGGCCCGCCGGACGTGCCGGTACCCGCTGCGCCGGGGCGGGATGTCTCGGCAGCTGCTGCCCGTAAGAAATCAACGCCCGGAGGGGGCGTGTTGTCTGGGAGCAACGCGATGGCTCCGCCACCCCCAGTCCCCGCGCCCCGAGCCCTGAATCCAGCCCCTTCTGAAACCAAAACCACGTTCCCCCTCGTGATGCTGCTTCCCTCCCTCCGTGATGCTGCTTCCCCCCGTGATGCTGCTGCAAGACCAGAGCTGGGCAAAACCGAGCCGTTCGGTAATGGCTAAAATGGGAAGCTGGCACAGTTCTCCATCAAACCATGAGCCGGGGGGGCTGCCGTGGCCGGTGGGAGCCCAGCCGGGGTGCAGCGGCAGTGGGGTTTCCCCCCCTGGCAGCAGCACCCCCTGAAATGCAGGCAGAGCTGGAGGCAGCAGCCTCCTCCTACACACTGGCAGGGGGAAAAAGAAGCATCAGACAGAGCTTCAGAAATCAAATGTGCTCACAGCCCCTGAAAATCTGTCATTAAAAACAGCCCAGTATCTTTCCCCAGTGGTGTTTGCTCTATGCAGCTGACAAGGTCACCAGTGTCTGCTCTGAAGGAGCCTGTAGCAGCTCCGGCCTCGGGAGAGGAGCTTTTTATATTCTGGTTTCCTATCTGTTAACTATTATTGCTCAACACGTGACTCGTGGCTTTGCCAGCTATCTGCATATCCAGGCAAAGCCATTTCAGAAATCTGAGCAACTCTGTCATCTTCTGAAATAACTCAAGGGGCCCTCAGAAAAACACGGTGCCGTGTAAAACAGGCACAGAGCTTGCCTGGAACGATACGGCTCCCGGGAGGTGTACAGCAGGGTGTCCGCTCGGGAACGGGACAGTTGGGCCAAGCAGAGCTGAGGATGGCTGTGCTGGCGGTGGGCAAGGGCAGGCCGGGCAGCATCTCTCCAGGAGATGATCTGAGGGTTATGTGGGGAGGTGGAGGCACTGAGTGCGGAGCTACGGCTGCGGCACTGCCTGGGGAGGAGAAGCAGATGGCAGCATTTATCCGGGTCAGGCAGAGACCCACTGCTACACGGGATAAGTGGTAAACGGGGAAGGTTTAGATACCTCCTGCTTGGAGAGAGGTGGCATCTCCATGCCAGGTCTGGGCCGCCCCACAGCCAAAGCTGTCCCTGGTGATAAGAGCAGAGCAGGAGCCAGGGCAGGGGCTGATTTGAGCAGATCAGGGGCTCGCAGGCAGCAGCAGCTGCCTGCCTGCCCTGCCCTGCCTTGGGGCTGTGCAAGAACCCCAGTAACAACAGGCAAGGCATGCCTGCTCCCGTGAGGAAATGAGGAACTGGGAACACGTTGTCTTAAGCATTAATGTTATTGCAATCTTAATAATCTTTCAGTCAACATTGTTTACAGAGGAATAATTTCCAGGGCGCATAAATAACTGCGGTTAGGCTGCACATCTAGCGTACCACGAGTCAGCAGTAGACGTGTGACATGCTCAGGTTTATCCGGTTTGCAGATGAATCCTCAATGTATTATGAATTCCGTGTGCTCAACGTGAAAACACCGTGGGGTTTTCTCTTAAATTGTGAATCTACATAAATTAGCAGCTACAGAAATACCTCATGTTCTAGCCAGCTCTGCCGCAGCACCGCCGGTTACAGTGTACAACCGCTTTAGCCTGGAGCGATGCCGCTCTCCTGCCAGCCTTCGCTGGGTGCTCCCCAGGTTGCAAACCCCGCTTACGATCCATCATCAAGGATGCTTCAACCCAGGTTTATGAAAACCACACGGAATTAGAGGCTGGTAAATGGCTCAGGGAGTCGCAGAGCAAATTCTCTGTAGAGGAAGGACCAGCCCTGGTTCTCCCAAATGACCCCTTTGAAAGCAGCCAGTGCATTTCTCTGCAGCCCTCTAAAACATGCGGTCAGCTGTTGGGTGAAGAGCAGCGTGTAGGAAACGAGGTCAGCGAGATTCCTGTAAAGTGAAATCAGATGCTGAGGAGCCGGCAGAGCAAAGGAGGAGTAGCTCTGTCACGGGGTAGAAGGAGTGAATCTCTGAGTAGCTGAGAAACCACCTCTCGTGCAAACACTCTGACCTCGTGCAAACACTCTGACTTCGTGCAAACACTCTGCTCTTGTGCAAGCAGATTTTCTAGCGTGGCCTAAACCAGTCGGGCAGGGGCTGGGGGAGGAAGCGGCACCGACGGGCTGCTGCGATGCCCCAAGGTGCCCAGCGGTCGTGGAGCAGCCCGGCTCCTGCTCGTGTGCGGTCACATCACCCCCTCCCTGTGTGACACTGCCACCCGGCATGGCTGTCCCCGGAGCTCCTGCTCTGCTCCGGGTTAGGGTGGTTACTGCCCGTGGCGGCTCCGCTCTTTCTCCTCTGCTCAGGTAAGGTCCCTCTCAAGCAGGGCCATGGGTTAGCGGTGGGCTTGGCAGCGTTAGGATAATGGTTGGACCTGATGGTCTTAAAGGGCTTTTCCAACCAAAATCATTGATTCAAGGGATCCTCTGCCTTGGTGGGACTACGGCATCACCCTCCCAGCAGCCATCTCGAGAGCTGGGAATTCAGAAACCACATGATAATTCAGAGTTTTGTAGTTCTGTATTGTTTGCATAGCACTTGGGTCAAGTGGAAACCTGCTTATCGACGGGGCAAAGCAAAATCCGTTTTGTAAGTGTTTTTGCTGAGTCTGCAGAGCATCCTCCAAGGGGCTGGAGCATGGTACGGCCCCGCTTGGCCCAAAGCCCCGGACTGACGCTGCCTGCCGTCCACCCTGGCGCGGCTGGAGCCGGTGATCGTGTCCATCAGGGCCACATCCCACTGGAACGATGACAACTGGGAAAAAATGATGTTGGGCAACTCTTGAAAAGGCTGTTGGCTCATTTCAGCCTTGCTGCTCTCTCAGCAGTGCCTTTACCCGCGGAGCAGGGCTGAGGATGGCCCAGCGCAAGGCTCACTTGAAACCGTATTAATTTACAGGACTTAGAGGGTTTTGGGGCAGTTGTGGCCATTGCTTCTCAGGGACTGCAGTGGTGTGTGATCTTTTTCCCAGCAGGGCTGGGCAGACAAGAGCTCAACGTGACTATTTTTCAGGCAATCATGTCTGTGGGGGGAAGCCCATAAAGGAGATGGAGCCAGGGCGCCTGTGGCACGCATGTGAGGATTGGGGTAAAGCCCCCCAAAACGCATCTGCTCAGGTGGAATCAGCTTTCCCAAGATCACCCACCACTCACCAAGGATTTAAGTCATTGTACCTGGTGAAACATCACTCTGGTTGGGTAAGACACGCCAGCACGCTCTTCCACCACACTCTGCAGCAGGAGGAGATGCACTGAGGTGTCCTGCTGTGAAGCGCAGCCCCCCGTTTCTTGGGGCAGCACCACCCCGTCCTGCTCCCCTGGCCCCTCAGCCTTTGGGTCAGGGCACAGTGATGGGGGTCAGGGCGGGCAGGTCTGCAGCAGAGCAAGGAAAGGATCTATCCAGAGGGGAGGTGGGATGTCTGACAGCACGCAAGCGCCCAGGGGACGGGCTCAAACCCATTGCTGCAGCTTCAAACCGCCTCTCCCGGAGCAGCCTTTGCCAGGGAGTTCTCAGAAGCTCTGCCCTCCGGGTGGAGTTGGCTGTTCCCACCCGAGAACCACCCCACCGCGCCGGGAAGCCTCATAACCCAAGTTCTTCTCCCATCCTGCCTGAAAGCGCTGGATATTTCGGGTTCCGTCACTAGATGGTGCAGGAGACAGACGCAGCGCCCGGCGGGGCGGGGCTGGGCTGGGCTGGAGCTCCGGCTGTCCCCATGGCCCTGCACCCCATGCGCCCCATCTGCTCCTGTGCACTTCATGTATCCCGTGCACCTCAGCACCCCCAGGCACCCCCAGGCACCCCTCCACAGCACAATAGCCCCTTGCACCTCAGGCATCCACAGGCACCCCCACTTAGAACTGTCTACCCCATACATTCCTCTGCACATCATGCACCCTCCGTATCACAGAATCAGAGATTGGTTTGGGTTGAAAGGGACCTTGAAGACCATCTTATTCCAACCCCCTGCCATGGGCAGGGACGCCTTCCACCAGACCAGTTGCTCCCAGCCCCATCCAGCCTGGCCTTGAGCACTGCCAGGGAGGGGCAGCCACAGCCTCTCTGGGCAACCTGAGTCAGTGCCTCACCACCCTCCCAGGGAAGAATTTCTTCCTAATCTCTCATCTAAATCTACCATCTTTCAGTTTAAAGCCATTGCCCCTCATCATATCACTCCATGTCCTTGTAAAAATTCCCTCCTCATCTTCCCCTCCCCTTTAAGTACTGGAAAGTCTCCCCAGAGCCTTCTCTTCCCCAGGCTGAACAAGCCCAACTCTCAGCCGGTCTTCATAGGTCGTGCTCCAGCTCCCTCCCCCCTCCCCGAGCATCTTCGTGGCCTCCTCTGGACTCATTCCAACAGGTCCAGGTCCTTGTTATGGTGGGGACCCCAGAGCTGAGCTCAGCACTGCAGGTGGGGTCTCACCAGAGCGGAGAAGATGTTTGGAAACACACTGGAACGGTGCCTGGGGAGCTGGGCATCTCCATCCTGAGGATGGACCGGACACCTCCCAGGAGGGATGCGGGTGGCTGGTGCTGCCTGGGGACAGGAGCAGGGATGGGGTGGCCTCCTGAGGTCCCCTCCAGCCGCCTTTTCTGATGATGGTGCTCGGTGTCCCTCGGGTGAGCCCCAGCCCTGCCATCCCGTGGGGCCACAGGGCCGGCAGCTCGTGTCCGCTCCACGTCACACAGCTTGGGGAGGACAGACGCTCCCCACTGGCCTCCTGCACCCCTCGGGTTTGGGAGTGGAGAGCTAAGGCGTTTCTTAAAAAAAAAAAAAAAAAGTTGTTATTTTCATTAACAAAGCTCAAAGCCTGAAGAGTGCCTGAGCAGCGCCGTTGCACAGCACGAGAGCGACCCTCTGCGCATCGACTGCCCAAAGCAGCAGCGCTGGCTGCAGCCCAGGCCCTCCCCAGCAGCTCTCCCTGCACGAAGGAACTGCTTTAGGACCCCGTAAAAATTCAAAATATTTAAACATCCCTGTGTGAGAAGGTGCTCCCGGGCTGGGGGAGCTCTGTGGGTGTTTCCTGACAGCCTGTGCTTTCCCAGAGAGAAACAGAGAGGCAGAATAACTGGCAGATAAGTTCCCTTGCAGTTAGGAGCAGTTTTGTGTGGTTTATTGTATGTGTGGGGAAGATTTTTTTCCCTGCAGCAATTAAAATAGCCTCTTTCACCCATGAGAAAGGGAGGAGAGGGAACTTTTCTAAAGAGCTTCTTTCCCTCTACCTCCCCTGCTCTGGCACAAGGACTTTCATCCTAATACAAATGGACGAGCTGAGATTTTTTTTTTTTGTAAGGTCCCTGGGGCAGCTATCCAGTGACAAAAGCAAAGTTAAACAACTCCAAACAAAAGCAGCAGAAGAAAGGGGGTGTGGTGGTGGAAATAATGCCTGGCTAAGTAGGAAACTTTAATGATGATACATGGAAAAAGTTAAACAATTAGAACTTGAATCAGCTTGGCCCCGCTCCCGCCTCATTTAGTTAATAAACGGTGCCCTTCATCATGCTGGATCGTACACGTCTTTTTTTCCAAAGTCTGAGGAGCCTGGAGGAGGCTCCCGGGGTTGGGCAGGTCAGACGGCGGCTGCTGCGTGGGCCGGGGCTGCTGCAGGGAGAGCGGGGGGGGTCTTGGAGGGTCCCCAGTTGATCCCCAGGCACCCTGTGTCCCCCTCTGCAGTCCCACGCCTGGGGATCGCCCCTTGGAGCCCCACAGCAGTAGCGCCCGGGGCAGAGGGGCCAGGGCGGGCGGTGGCTGTAACGTATAAACACGTCTGACACGCGTGTGCATCCGAGGGTGAACGGAAAACCACCGACTGGGGAGAGAGTCGTAAATATGTCAATTATTTGAATATCTGCACTAATGAGATGTGGAGTTCCACGGACCCAAACTATATGAAAATCTTCTATCCACATGTGGATCCCCAGGGGGCTTTGTCTTTTTAAATACTTTAGGCACGTACAAGCAATGATTTCCATATATGAACGCTTTCCAAATAAAACCTTTTAGATTAAATATCTGTTGGAGGCTCTTAACTCACATGAATTCTGACTTTCCCAGTGACTCAAATACCAACCATTAAAACCAGGCCTAGAGAGATTGAGCCACACAAGCAAACATCACGATACAGCTGAGTTTAGCTGTACCAGTGAGCCTGCCGTCACCCTCCTGCTCCCCCGTGCTCCCGCCACCCAGAGGGTCTCTGTGGTTCAAGGGTCAACCATGACAGGGCTTTTGGGACCAGTTTTGCCCCCATCGTGCTGGTGTCGAAGCTCCAGGCTCCCTGTGCTGGCTCATGGGGTATGAGCCCCTGCAAGGGGACTTTCAGGAGCATTGCTTGCTTATGGCTGTACCGTGGTTTGCATCACCCTTGGGGACAAGGGTGTTTTTTCAGCCTGGACCACTGCGGCAGTGATGGGGCAGGTGCCATCCCCAGCCCCGCCGAGCTGCGGCTCCTGGTCTGGTGAGAACGCAGCCCCTCAGTTGGAGGAAAGTACCCTTGGAGCAGCACCACGGCTGGTTAAACGCTGCTAATAAACCTAATTAATTTGCCTTATTGCAGGGACAGATGCAGGAGAGCTCTGGCCTGTGGCAGGATGAGCTGGGTCACACCGGAGGAGCCGGGCGCTCACGGGCGCTCACAGAATGGGCAGAGACACAACGGCCCTTCCCGTCTCTGCTCCCGATGGGATGAGGGGGCCTAGGAAGGTCTCAGGAGTTAAAAAAAAAAACCCAAAACACAAGCCCAAGCTCAGACGAGGCTCTCGCTGCACAACGCCATGAGCAGCGCAGTGCTCTGCCTCCGAGGCGGGTTCTAGGGCTTACCAGTGCCCTCTTTATGGGGGTGCCAAGGGGCCCCCACACGTGGGGGTACTGCCGCAGGAGAGACCCAGCTGGGGACTAGGCCAGAGCCCAGCTGAGCAATGAGAGATATAAAACTGCCAATACAAGTTTATTTTGTATTTCATACAAACGGCGCCCTCCCCCCATTTTACAGAGTTCGATAGCATCACCCGGCGGGACGGCAGCTCCTGCGAACCCCGTAGGGCGAAGCCAGGGCTCAGCGTGCCCCGGGATGGGGTCGTGCGAGGCGGCTCCAGCTTCGGGCTCCATCAGGGGATCAAAGGAGTTGATCACTCCTGAGGAAGGGTACCACAAGACAACCGCGTGGAAAAATTGATTTGTGGGAACTTGGTTTCAAATTAACAGAAAAGCCCCGTGGCCCAGCGCTCCCAGTGCCGTACTGGTGCAGCAGCCAAGGTGAGTTAGTTACCCCACTCAGTTAGGGGTTCAAAACGAGGGTGATGAAACAATTTATGAATTTCAGGATGCAACCACAGGGCAGATGGAGTCAAACAGGGGACAAGAGCTGCAGAGAGTGACACGGAGCCCCAGCTGGCAGCTGCGACCGCCTGCCGTGGAAAATGGGAAAAGCCCCTCCCTGCGTCATTCCTGGTGTGAGTTTCCCGTTGCTCAGCCCAGCTGGATTCAGTCCTGGGTTTGGACAACACCTGAATTTTCAAGCTACAGGCAGGGGAGCTCAGCCCAGTGACGCACGAAGTTAACGGAGGAATTGGGTTTCTCACCATGGCAGACTAAGGAGCTCCCCGCAGAGGCCTGCAAACAAGGGCAGCAACGCTCGCCCCCGGTTATCGTCAGTCTCCTCAGCATTTACAGTTGTCCCGAGTATTTCCCTCCAGAGGGGCCAACTTGCTGAGCGAGGCTATGCAAATACAAGAAAAACGATAAAAATTCCCACATGTTTCTTGTACTTTAATAATTAAAAACCCTGATGGCCGACAGAGGGGGGATGTTCTGCTGGTGGCAGGAATGTGCATGGCCAGCATCCCTCCCTCAGGCTGCGAGGTGGTACCTAAAATCCTTACTCGCTTTGGGGGTGCAACACCTGTAGGAAGAAACTGTGTGCTCCCAACCCTCCTCCCATCCCAGATTTCTCAGACTCCTGTTACGGAGAGCCAGCAGGGGAAGGAGGGCTTTGGCCATCGCCCCATCTCTTAGTTTCCTTTTCCACAGAAAACAAGTGAGCACAGACTTTTCTTGCCCCCCACCCCATGTCCTTTCTCTCTCAAGGGAGGAGGAAGAAGGAGGCTGTTGCAAAGCAGAAGTAACCTCGTGGTACCAAACACACGGCTCCTACCACCACCTCCGGTGACGCCCAGCAGCTGGGTGACTAAACTCTCTTTCTCTCCTCCAAACACTAACATGAAAATAAACAAAACCAAAGAAACATCCCAAGATCCTCAAAAACACTTCACCATCAAATGAAGTGGATGAAGGACCTGGCTGAAAGCGCAGCCTTGGGATACGGGTGTAAATCCGACCGCGCTAGCCCTGGACTCGGGGCTCACAGCTGGGCTCACTGTCCCTCCAGTTACCGCCTAAAGTGCCTGGAGGGATTTTATCCCAACTTCCCTACTGGGAGGCAGACCCAGATGGCAGCATCCTGGGGATCTAGAAATAAAGGACTGCAAAAATCAAGCAAAAGCTAGGGAAGGGTCAGAACGGCCCAAGCAAGGACAGCCGTGGGGCAGGAGCACAGAGGTGGGAACAGCCGAGGTGGGCTCCGAGCTGTTTTGGTGTCCTTTAAAGGTGATGAGATGACAGAGAACAACTGAATTAGGAGTGAAAGAAGGAAGAAGAAAGCCTTGTCGCACGCTCAGGGTGGAGATCTCCTGGGGAACTCGGATCTGTGTCGGCCTCAAACTGCAGCGCCCTGATCCAGTGAATTTCACAGCAAATACTGTTTCAAGAGACCGCCCTTCCTCGGCACATCTGCTGGGATGAGGCTGAGCCGGGGACTCTGATCCACCGGTACCTCGTCCCAGACTCCTCAGGGGGTCGGTTTTTAATCACCGGGGCAGTCAGAGGGCAGGACATTAAGGTCAGGATATAGGAGTCAGCTTCCTTCTTTTCTTAAAGTGCCTTATTTTCTTTGAGCTTTTAAAACATCTCCCTTGCTTTTTCAGGAGAGGGAAGGCAAACAAAAGGAATACTGGTTTTATACGAAACAGAGTAGAGAATTAATTAATATTTACACAGATCTTGGATAAGGTTATGGCACCGACTAATAACCCAACAGAGCAACTCAAAAAGCGGAGTGTCAAAAAGAAGGGAAAAACCTGTTCGTATGCTTTCAACACCATCCCCTGGAGATCCCAAGTGTAAACGGTTTTATCTAGGAAAAGGCATTTTAACTTGGGCTTTGGCAATCGGGGTTGATTACAGCCACATTGCGCCGCCGGCGGGGAGGACGTGGGTGGGCGCGCGGCCGCCCGACCTCTCCGGAGCTCAGCCTGGGTTTAGACAAGTTCGACTTTAGCGTTTGGATAAACAGCCACCACGTCATATCCCTCGGGGGGCTTAACCCTCTCCTTCGCGTGCGTCTCGCAGTACAGCTGCTCCTCGATGAAGAAATACCCCCTCTGCTTCAGGTTGAGGCCGCAGTCATCGCACATGAAGCACTCGGGGTGGTAGAGCTTGTCCCGAGCTTTGACGATCGTGCCCCTGGGGAGAGATGGGGAGAGTTGGGGTGAGATGGAGAAACAATGAGCGCAAACAGCTTTTCCTGCTGCCTTAAGTAAAACGGAGTAAGGTGGTGGTTGTGGGTTCTCATCCCAGCATCTCAGCCCACCCAAAGCTGCCCCCCCAGCTCCAGGCATGGCTCCATTGTATTTCTGCGGGAAGGGCTGTTCCATTCCCATCCGCCCGTGCCCCCCTTTGGAGCTGCTCCACGGCTCGATGCCAAGCAGAGCCTCAAATCTCTACCCTCAGCCTGGATCCGAACATCAGGAACCAGCATCCTCCAAGCGCTGCTGGCGGGGCTGGGGCTGCGCACACGCAGGCACCGCGGCTTTTTTGGAGCAGAGACCCTCAGCGCACGGCACCAGCGAGAACACGGTTACAGGCGTTTGCAGAGCAGACTCTCTGCCAGCCAATCTGGCTGGAGCTGAACGTAAATGACAGCAGCACATAAATTACAACAGAATGAAGTAGAAAAACGCCTATGTTCTCTGAAATCAGGCCCGACATCCATCCCTCAGAGAGCAACTCCGCAACAAACAAACAAAAATAATCCGCAGACCTCTTCTGCTTGACCCTCGGAGCGTTTCTCCCTCCGTAAGGCAGCGAAACACTGCCAGCAACACCAGTGCTATTCATAGTCCCTGGGCAGTTACTATGATAAGCAGGGCAGAAACCATCCCATGAATCATCCCTGTTTTGCTGCAAGACTCCCTTAAAAGGGGCAATCCAAACCGTATTCCTCAATTCCAGGTTTATATACAGTTAGCAAAAAAAACCCAGAAAGGGATTCGAGGTATCCTGCTACAAACACGAGGTATTCTGCTATAAATTCTAACCCACGTGGCCTGGTGGGACCCGGCCCAGCCGCCTCCCTGCGTTACCATCCCCACCGACCCGGAGGCCTCAGCGAGACGCGAGACTTACACGATGCCGTTCCCGCAGCGGGTGCACTCCGGGAGCATCTGCAGCCCGGACATGGCACCGCCAAGCTTTGACACCGGGGACTTGATGTTTCGGGGGTTGCTCAGTTTGTCGAGTTTTTCCCCTGCCAAGAATTAAACAGACACAGACTGAAAACCTGGCCTATCAGGGCTCCTTTTTTTTTTTTTTTTTTTTTTTTTTTCCTTTTTCTTCTTCTTTTTGTCTTTAGGATGAACTTCTGTCACAATAGAACCTGCAACTTGCTTGGAAGGGATTAAAAAGCAAACAGTGAGGCCGACTGCCTCAAGAACCACACAGCACTGAGGTTTGCAGGTGACTGCAGGACGCTGCGCTGACCCTCTGCTCATCCTAACGAAACACGGACGGCGGCAGAAGCCCTCGGCTGCGTCAGCAGATGATCCACCCGTGTGCTGTGATGACACCCACTCAGTACAAGCACCTTGTCAAAAGGCAAAGCAGCCTTCATCTAGAGATGAGAGAAGAATTTGGCTGCAATACTCTTTAGTGAGGTGAGAATGATAAACAGCAAATATTTCAGAAAAGCTCCAGAAAGAAGAGGTTCTATCACATCAGCGCTTTGGGTACACTTGGTAGATCCACCATCTGTCAAACTGACAAAAATGAAAGCCTTTTGGAAAATTAGGCAAATTAAACCGAACAATAATAGAAATACACGCATTTTTCTTCCTAGAATGCTAATTTAATCTTAAACAATCTAAAAAATACCCATTGTGGTAGAAGATAGGGTCTTCTGGGGCACCAAGCCTCCTTTCATAGCGGTCAAACAACGGGAAAAGGAAGCAGTGAAAATGTTGTGCATAACGAAACCCAAAAGGACTCAATTTCCCACCAAACCCCACTTCACCAAGACACATCTTGTTTGGAGGTGCTGAAAGCCTCAGTTCGTGCGAGTCTGCCCGGGCTGCTCCACCCCAGGAGCTGACCGGGCGCTGGGCTGGCTCCAGCCAAGCTCGCCTGTCGAGTCCTTCCGCTGCCTTGCTGGGAATAAACTGAAACAACTGCTCAAGCTCTTGGCTTCCCCCAGCGTGAGACGCGGCGTGCTTGGGCTAGACGTGCTCATCTGCCAACATTTCACGGCTAAGCTGTGACTGTCTCTCAGATGGAGCACTTGGATAAACTGCTTAAAGGAGAGAGCCGGGGCAGGGGGGGAAAGAAAGAGATTTTGCAGCAAACTGAGCCCTGCAGAGGGCTGATTCCCATCTTCCCAACTGGCAGATCATTTCCTTCTAGTTACCAGCCCACACTCTCAGCATCATTTATGGTCCTCGGCAAGGCAGCGGGGTGCTTTAACTCCACAGTCTCAACCATCACCACCCGTGGCTGCAATGCTTGTCTTCCCCATACCAAGGGCACCTAGGGAGGTGACTGCTGCGACTCTTCCAGCCTCCGCCAGATCCTCGGCGTGAAGCTCCTTACAGGCACAGGATGGGGCTGGCAACAGTGAAGTAAATACGGCTTTCCAGTAGAAACACCCTCCATATAAACCAGGTTGTTGTCCAAGACACCCAGCTCCTCAGGAGAGAAGATCATGACTTTAAAAGGACAGTGCACAGCAGGCTTGGGCCAAAACGTATGATGTCAGGCTTAAGGAAAAAGGAGCAGGGGTGGAAGCTGTAAGACAACCTAGCAGGAACACTCCTGGGGATTTAAACCCTGCTGAAACATCACAGAGCTTTATGCCAGGAGAGATGCTTTTCACTTCATTTCTCATCCCTTATGAAATAAACAGACAGTGTCGTAACGACCGAGGCACGAGTGAGACCGTGCCTGCAGCCAGTCACACACCCCCCGCTCCGCACAGCACGGCTGAGAGGGGAAGGGTCGGCGGCAGCGCCCCGGGAGGTGACCTCTCCAGCTGCCACCATGCTGGCTGGGACCCGCCAGCAGCCTCCCAGCTCCAAACGCACAGGGATGCACCAGCGAGGGGCTGGTGCCGAGACACTGCTGGGGTGAGCAGACATCCAGGACTGGCTGGGACAGTCCCAGGGTCTGGGGACTGCCCTGGCACCTCTTCGGCCTCCCCTTCATCCAGCCCATGCCCTTCTCTTTCTCCCTTCCTCCCCAAAGGGCAGTGCTGGGTTTCTGCCACCCCAGTGCTGTTGGATGCAAGAGGAGGCAGCAGAAAATCTTCAGTTTTGTTCCCTTTCCCTGGCACAGAGAAGGGGGGAAGGCGGCAGTGTCATTAACTGGGATTAACCCAGTCACTTCCCATTTGCTTCCTCCTAACAGAGAGACCTGGGTGCGCAGCAGGAGCCTCACAGTGAAGCTGCTTGTGCTTGCTCTCAGTGAGGGACCTGAAGGGATGGCTGGAACTTGTAACTAACATCAGTTTTCCTGCCAGCCTCGAAGGGGCTGTAATATTTATACCCAGTACTACCAAGGCCGATCCCACCTCATGCTTTGCAGACATGCCCAAGTACCACTGAGGAAAGGAAACATGGCAGAACCTCTCGATGTTCAGAAGTTACCCGTGACTGTGCTGCTTTCTTCTTGCGAAGCAAGAAGCAATATCCTTCCAGTTAAACACCCTTCTCCACCAGTTCATATACACAGAAGACTGAAGTGCAACAGCCTGACTGGCTGCCTCTCACAGCTTCCTAATGAGATTTGCAGCAGTTGGTATTTTCCCAAGTTCCTGGATTCACATCATCGGAGCACGAGGCTCTTGGAAGGTGACAGAATGAAGAGTCTTGTCCTAATGACTGTAAAGCGAAGCCTGAAAGTTTGAACATGAAAGCCCCAATGCACTGAAGGTTGAAAGGCAAATAAAAAGAAGCTGAAATGTGCAGTTTAGAGATCTTATTATTTAATGCTCAGTTGGCTCCTTCCCACATTAACGACATGGGCGGGAAGCTGTGGCAGACCTGAGAAGCCAAGAGCTCCTGATCTCTATCCCTGCGCTGCTGAGGACCATCCCACGTCCTGATGCAAATGCCATTTACTTAAACAGGCCGACGGTTCTCCCCCGGTGACCCGACACAACCACTTTAGGCGATTACATTTCATCAACCGTCTCAGGAAGATGGCTGCCACGCAGAAGCTGTTTGCAAATCCAACTTTCACATGATGCTCTCAAGTCAGCCACAAAATCCTGGGAGCCCCCCGATGCTGAGCATCTGAAACCCCGATTTGAAACCTGCCATCTGGGTGTTCGCCCTCACAGGGTGCCTGGACCTTCCCGTGGAGCTGCCTCAGCACAACACAAGAGTTTGCGAACGTGTCAGCTCTTGGAGACGGGTCCTTTAGAGGCTCTTCAGCTTCTGGACCTCAGCGAGGGAAGGAGAAGGAGGCTAAGCCTGCTGGAACAACTAGGTGGGCTCAGAGGGACCAAATGAGGGTTCAATCCCCACAGCAGTGCGGTGCCGTGCCGCAGCCCCGGTTCTGGGCTGCGCTGGGACGTGCTAGGGGTGCCAACCTCCTTACCGTTCTCACCAGCCTCCAACATGCCCTGCAGGTATCGGAAGGATCCAGACTGCTTCGGCTCCGACACGGGCTTTTCATAATCCTGAAGCATCTTGTAGACATCTGACTCCATGTCGATCCCATTTCTGTTCCGCGAGAGAGACTTCAAGGGGTCGAGGCTGTTTTAAAGAAAAGCGAGAAAGGCTCAGAGTGGAACAGAAACAGCAATTGTCAGCTCCTCAGGGAGGTACTGCAACCTCCCACAGAGTCAATGAAACACCTTGCTGTTCCCACAGCGTGTCCCTGCCCGGAGCTACGCCTGCCCCGGTGCTGCCGTCGAGGCGGGGAAGTTAAACTCGTTCCTGTTCAGCTCCGATTGAGCAACGCAGCAAGGGCTGGCCCAGCTACCAGATGCCTCCGGGAAAGAGAGCAGCTGCTTACCAGCACTGTAAATTGCTCTGGCACACATGGAATTTATTGAAAAAAGTGGGTAAAACAATGCATTTCATTAATTATGTAGGGCCAGGGGATCCACCCACCCCGCGTACCCCTGTCAGGGCATTCGGGGAGAGCGGATGATGCTGCCCAGCCCAGGCACGATGGCAAATCCATTTACCATCCACAAGGGCCTCTTCTGATGTTTCTGTAGGTGGCTGCATTAAAAAAATATCCATTTGCCAGACACAGCCCACAGCTTGAATGAGAAAACCACCCCACTGTGCTGCTCGGCCCCGAGGCTGGGACACGAGAGCAGCCCCATAACTCCCCCCCAGCCACGACCTTCAGCACCCAGACCTGAGCCTGCTCCCTGTCCGTATGCAGCACGGTTGGGGTACAACAGACCACAAACAGTAATTTGAACCATTATTCCAGTTCATTCGAGACATCAAAACGTGAAAAGTGTCGTCTGGAATCAAAAAACATTTAGGGTATACAAAGTATCCTGCCGAGTAGAGCCCAATTCAAGGGCTGCTGAGCTCCGCTGGGGCCCCAAAGCCCAGCACAGCTTTGGGGGAAGGGGCTTCTTTTCCTTTTTGAGGAGAAGGTCATCAAGGTCATTATAAAACCAATAAAAAGAGCAAGAGCCTGGAATGCCATCAGATAGCTTAACACATTTTAGGTGCCATCTGACTCATTTTCTCCACCAGCGTTATATTCATGCTGCTTAAAAAAAACCAAAACACCCCCCCCCCCCCCCCAAATTCACTTTCAAACAAAGAAAAAAAAACCAAACCCAAACAAAATTCACTTTCAAAGAAAAGTCAAAGCTCCATTTTCTGGGGGGGGGGACACCTGCCTGGCAGTCCCGGTCTGGCTGGGCAGAGCAGTAATGGGGCAGCCCTGCTGGCTTCTCCCACAGCTCCAGCCTCTCGAGACAAGGGGCAGAAGTGCCACTGCCATAGGAGAGGACCCATCCCTGTGACCCCTGGCCAGCCCAAACCCTCCCCGTGTGCCCCAAGTGCCTGTCCGCCCTGCCACAGCCCTTTCCTACACCAATTCACGCTTCAATGAAAAAGGGCAGGTTTTGACCAGTCCAGCCTGATCAAGCACAAATTCAAAGAGAGTGCACTTCTGACTCAAACACCCAAGCTAATCTCCCGGCTTTTGGCTCACACGCAGATAACATCAGATTGTTCTCTGTATTTTTTGTGGTTCTCTTCTTTCCAACTTCATTAACTTTCCTGGAGCAGCACAAGGAGTGAGCTGGCTCGCAGCGCCGCTAAAATACTGAACTATGAATTCATGCAGGCACCAAGTTCCCGAGCTGAAAGGAAACCCTCTTTGCTCTTTGTATTCGATACAGACATTACTTTCTTGCAGAATATTTTGCCAGTCTGGAGCAGCATAAATCATCAGCAGTGTAAACCATGTGAAAGCATCGCAGTCCATAACCCGGCCTGTCTCAAAATCAGAGTTATCCACCCAAACCGTTCTTGGCTACACAAAAGCTTTTTCTTTCCTACGAGCATTATTTATTTCCCAGCCTCCCAGACAGCTGCGCTGAGCAGATCTTACATTTATAAACATACCACGTGGACTGGGGTTAATTTTCTCTGCGGGTACCTCCAGCTCCCAGGCCAAGTGTTTACTCCCAGGTCTGTGGGAGTGTGATCCCCACCCCTAGGAGGGGAAACCCCTTCCACCCTGCCTTGAATATATACTTGGAAAAACCAGGATTCTAACGTCTGTGACACTCCCCGGCATTTATCCCAGCCTGGGGACTGGATCTATTAATCTACCTACCCCCACTGACAATGCAAGGATCTTGGGTAGATCTGGAAATCCAGCACCTTCACCTGTCTCCGAGAGAAAGGGTTGAACATTGCTTCAGCATCACAAGCTTAAATTCAGCATTGCAGCTGCCACAGACACACACGTGGCCATTTTGTTCAGGACTTGGCATCTTGGTTTTATATTTTTCCCTGACATCTACACTCGACTGACAGAGCCGGAGCTGAGCCCAGCATCTCCGAAGCTCCGGGAGCCCCATGACCTCAACGCACATCCCTGAAACCGAGCTTGCAGGAGCAGCAGCGGGACTCAGAGCGTGAGCCGTGCTCTTGTCCTACCTCTGGGCAGGAGCGATGTGGAGCCCGCTCAGCTGGCCCGGCAGAGCTGACTCGGAGCTGCTGTTAGCGTAGAGCCGGGTCGGGTGGTGGTGCTGCACGTTCAGCGTCTGCTTGTTGTCCACAGGGCTGCCACCAGCCCCGTGGGGCATCTGCCTCCGGCTCTGGGCAGGTCCGTTGTCCTGGAAGAGAAGAAAAAAAGCAGAAAACCCCCTGAGATTTACAGTTCTTAGTATGATATACACGGAGAGGCTGCGTTGGAATGTGCAGTTTGCAGTAATAATGTTTTATATGCGCTGTGGAAAACTGAGATATGCAGGAAAACTCAGACCCGACCCGCAGTCAAATCTTGCTGAATCTGTGCAGCTTTCCTTGGTCTCCGACCAAATGAACTTGCCTGCTTCTCCACGGTGAGCTGCTGCCAAGTGTTCTGCATTTATTCTCCTGCAAAAGCATATTTGTTATTTCCGCAAAAGAAAGGCCGAGAGCCTGCTTCTCGTTTCGCCTGACATCACTCCAACAGCACTTACCGCTCTCCTGATTTCGGGGCAATCGCTCCCCGTTCACCTTAGCGGAACACGATACAACCCAAGCTCTGCAGCTACCTGTACAGGCTGGGCAAGACCTGAAGCCAAGGGGCCAACCCTGCCATTGTCCCTTGCAACCACCCTTGTCCTCAGAGATCGGCGTTCGTTTTGGGAGGTTTTCTTCCAAAATATCAGTCATCTACAGCGTGAGAAACGCATTGGTCAAATGCTTGGTATTCATATTTTCATTTGCTTGTTCATTCCCCAGGCAAACTACAGAAATCTTTTGGTCATACGACCTCAAGCCAGGAACTCAGATGCCATTAAAACACAAGTTTTCCCGTGACATTTACCTACGCAAAACACTAGCGATGTGTTTCTCCAAAGCTTTGTCAAGTCAGCCCGCCCAGAAACCCAAAGGCACCTACTGCCAATCTTGCCACAAGCCACCCGGGCCAGGCTTTACCCGCTCACGCTCAGCCTGGGGAGCGACCAGCAGCCCCTTCCCCAGAGAGGGGCTAATTCCAGCTGTGGGGAAAAGCAGCAGAAAGCCGGACAGGACATGCGCTGGCTGCTGCTGTTTCCAGCCGTGCGAGTCAGAAACATGCCCGTACCCAGGACGAAAGAGATGCTTGTATAAGAGGCTGTAATCTGTTTAATCTGTTTTTTTCAGGGCAGATCCCCAGCGAGGCCGCCTCACACCAGCTTTTCGGTAGACTGAAGGTGATGCAAAACCAAGCAGAAACAGAAAACACCGTCCTGTGAACAAATAACACAACACACATTGCGGGGCTTTAATACAAAGCTTACTTTTGACTAAAATAATCCAATAAATACTAATTGGAAACAAATGTCTATCACTGGTGCATGGTAGAAAACACTGGCACTCCCAAGCCTTGTAAAATACGAACAGCTAAGCGAAATAAAAACCAGATCCTGCTCGAAAAAGATCTTGGATGTCCAATCCTTGAGTTCTTCCCAAGGCAAAAGTCCCATTGATAAAAAACGGGCTTAATTAAGAACCGCAAAATGGCGCCTTTGAGGGTTTTTTTTCTGCCATCAGCTGAAAAACTGCAGACTCTGGCAAGCTCCCGGCGCTTCCACCGCCTGAAAAGCCTCAGCAGCCGCCCGAGCCCTCTCGGCACCGCTCATGCTACACCGTGCACGCACACACACGTGGGGAAAACTGCTTCCAGCACAATAACTTCAAATTATCTATTAAGAAAGGAATTTCGCTGCCAGGAATAATATAATTTTAACTGTTCCCCAATTTATATTGTTTAAAAATTAAAAAAATACAACCAGGCTACGGGTTTCCAGTTCCCACGTTTAACATTACTGTTTCAAGGGAAATAAAGAAAACACTTTCAACCGTGACACAGAGAGGAAAAGAAGGATCATAAACATTTCAGGGTAAAAAGCAATGGCCCATGCTGGCCGGCAGGCCATTACCAGCTACAGAGTTATGCTTTTAGAAAGCTGTTATCATTAATTATCGCCGCGTCGGGGCTCACACGCACACTCGGTCTGAGGGAAGCGGCAGCTGGAGCCTCCGCTGCAGAGGACAGGGCAGGTTCCTCTGCTCTCCTCCGTGCCAGGGACACCCAGACCCTTCGCCGGGGAGCACGAGGCTGGTGGTTATTTCTGGACTGAAAACTGGCCTAGAGACCATCATCTCCACGGACTTGTTTAATCTGAGGGAGCTTGTAAAGCGTTGCCTGTTCGTCCCCCTTAAGCTCAGCAATTTGTACATCGAGAGCAAATGTTGCTGTAAAGCTGAAACTCACTGCTTGGGCGCTCTCCAAAAGCCACGAAAGCCTGGTGATGGCAGCGGGGCGTTTCAGAGCCCTCCCTGTGCTGCTGAGCCACTCCGCATCCCTGTTTGCCACCAGCTCCCTGTCCCTGCGAGAGAAGGATGCTCCTGGTGGTGGCAGCTCACCCTTACGTCTGCTCGGCCATGAGATAAAGCCACAGGTGACCCAGCAGCATCCATAAGGATCAACGGGATCCTCCCAATGGATGCCGGAGCGGTCCTGCTACCCTAACACCTACCAGACCAAGACCATGGAGATGAAGCAGTGGATGTCCCTCAGCCTTTTCCACCAAGTTCCTTGCAGGCTTTGGAGAGCTGTGCTTCATGTTGGGGTCAGCTAATGGCTTTGTGGGAAACACACAGAGAGCATTTACCCCTCTGAGAGCACACCAGGCTTTGCCTTTCTTGTTGCTCTCAGTTTCTCTGCTACGTGACTTCCCTGCGGCACAAAAAGCTGCTCCCAGGATGGAGCTCAAACTCTTCTTTTCTCATCTCAAAGTCTGAGAGACCTCTGCAAGGCTTCGCAAAACACTTGTGCGTTCGTTCTCAGAAACCTAGAACCAGATGGAGTTCTTCCCAGTTCTCAAATTCAAGATCAGAAAAAATCCTCCCCCCGCCCCCGCTTTGGGACCTAATTTGTTTTTCTCTGCTGGCTTTTCTTCTTGCTTTTTATGGCCTCTCTTAAATTAAGAGGGTTTGCAAACCCTTCCCAAGAGCTGGCCTGTGAAGTTTCACCAAGGAGAACTCTTTTAACCTACGAAACAGAAACTTGCAATCTGTTTTCTCACGCTTGCCTTCTAGGATCATCAATTACGAAGCGTAACCAACCTCCTGACACGCAGCATTTGGAGTTCCTGGAGCCCAGGCCTCCCCGCTCCTGGCAAACACTGTTCCTGCAGCCGTCCCACACCAAATAAACACAAGGCAGAGCTAGAAAGGAGCTGTTTGAAACCCCAGTCCCAGGGAGCAGGTGGGTTTTGGGGTGGTTTTATGTGTGGCTGCGGTACCAACGCAGCACGATGTGCAGGGAGCTCCCTTGGCCAGCGCCCAGCCAGACCGACCTTCTCTGGTCACCACCTTGCTGGAGCCCCCCAGCCCGTCCCTTCCCACTAGGGGAAGGCATGAGCAAAGGAAAAGGGGTTCTTGGGAGGAGAATGAACCACAGCAAACGAAAAAAGATGACCCGCAGCAACCACCTGCCTTGGCCACCCCATGCACATCCCCACCAAAACACCTCCTCCTCTAGACGCATTTATCAGCGTTGCACAGAGGCAGCGTGTGCCTTATCGGGCGCAGATAAGGGCTGCCCGTACCCACACGGCGCTCACATCCCTGGGAACTATTTGCAGCAGAAGGGAAACGCCACGCGGCGTACGGGGGTGTTTCTCTTGGCAGGAGGCGCGGGAAGCCAGGGAGTCGGACCGACGTAGCTGTGGCAGGAGCAGCGCTGGCAGCAAGCGGCACCTCGCCCCGAGCTGCCACAGGGCTGCAAGCACCGACGAGGCATGTGGGGGTTGGCTGTTGGGCCCGAGCTACTGCATTTCTTTCCACCACACTTGGACACCAACAGCCAGATGCCGTCAACTTTGCTTGTGCTGAGCTGTAGCATCCTATATAGTCTCAAGCACGTTCTTGGGTGCCACCATTTATTAAGATAAGAGAAAAGAGAAATTTCAACTCGTTTTCAGATGCCTGGCTCTTGTCCCCACCAACGCAGCCTCAAAAGCACAAAGAACAATTTTCTGGAGCAAAGAGCCCATACCACTAACCAGCTGAAACATGAAAGATGTCTAAATCTCACAGGGGAAACAGTTCATGGTACACGCAGGAGGAAATCTGGAAGAGAAAGAGGCTGTTCTGCCCCAAACAGGGCTGATACATTGGGCCTGCACCTTTGCTGGAAGCAGGAACAGGTCTTTGATTTCCTTAATGAAAACCTTTTCTTCTGCAACAGCTGTTGGCATAAAGGAGCGTGTTCACAGCTGGTGACCTGCCAACCTTGAGCCACAGAGTTTCTTCTCACATAAATATGATGAGAGTTAAGGCTGGAGCTTAGAATGAGACTCTACTAACATGACACTGATGCCACTTACATTGTTGTAAAAACATACTACTAAATTGAAAACCAAACAAAATCTCTCAATATATTTAGAAAAAAAAAGGCATGAAGCAAACAAAAGCCACTCCAACATCTCAACAGGTCACTTGTTCTGGCTTCCACCAGAAAAAAAAAAAATTTAAGAGGGAGAAACAGGGCTCAGCTGAGCTGCTCGGGGGCTTGTGGCCTTTGCCCACAGTGGGTGCTTCTGCAAGGGGCAGCCGAGAGGCGGCATCCACCCCAGCAGCCCTTCCACATAGGAGTTCTGTGCTGGAAGGAGAACAGTGTTCTTAAAACACAGTATTTCCTCTTATATTTAGGGGAAAGATGCTGAATGAGGGGTTTCATCCTGGGAACTCCTCGAAGAGCCAGAAATAGGGAGAGAGCTTTTTTCCCCTCCCTTCTTCTACAAGCACTTACTCCATTTCCAGCCGATCCCTCTGTTCTGTGCTGGCTGATTAGCAAATCCCTTCTGCCCTGTCTCAGCTGAAGGTCTTCAGTTTAGCTACAGCGCGGTGCCCGGCCACAGCCAGCAGAGAAACGAGCACCATCAAAGTAATGAAGCTCGGATGCTTTTTGCAGGACACATCGTTTCAAATTTCAGGAAACATAAATGGCAGCATTAAAAGCAGCAAGCTGAAGATTTCAGCAGACACACAAATATAATCTCTGGCTTCCCCACGCAGCGCTAAAGCAGACTCTGGGTAACGAGCATGAAGATGGGCTTTGCCTGCTCGATGCAGTTGTGCCCCTGATTCTGCTGCAGTAGTTGAATTGAGATGCTTTTGTCCCGCAGGGTTTTCAGTCAAACCTGTAACAGGACAGAAGACTCAGGAATTAAATATTTCTACCAAGGTAATCACTGCTGAAATAAGTGTTTCCATAAGCAGGGAAACGTGTGGCCAACCAGGAACTGTCGAAAGGTTTGAAAATCTCATTTGAAGAGAGTTTACCATGTTTTGAAACCACCTTTTGTAGAGTCAACAAAATGCATAAATCTCAGATTTTTAAAATCCACCTGGGCGAGCATGCAGTTTTGGCTGTCTGCTTAACAGGACTAATGCTGGGATCCAAAGCTGGGAAGAAGGCAACTCATGGGTTTAAACCTAAGCCCACCTCTTGGTGAGCAGAAGTCCCCCATGCTCACTGCCTCGGTACCAGCCATGCTCTTCAGGGCTGCGTTTTACAGGAGTTAACTGCCCTTCGCACTTGAAGGATATGCTCTACCAGATGTAGAACTTGCATTTGTGTTCTGATACACTTTGGTAAAATACATCCAACCTTGCTTGTCTTAAAGTTCGACCATTTTGCTGCCTCAAGTTTTCTTATTCTTAAGGAAAAAAAAAAAAGAAAAAGGATTATTTTCCGACATTTTGCAAAATGCCCTATTTGTCCTTCCAGCCTTTTTCAGCTACAAGTCTTTAGCTCCAGACATGGCTTTAGAGAACATCAGACCTCGTGTTCTGATCCAAAGCACTTAAAATTCATTCACTTCACAGTGTTTTAAATTAGACCATTAAAAGGCCAGAAGCGCAAACAGAATAATTCATCTCGTTTTCCAGATTATCAGACAGAGATTAGAACTGAAGATTGCCAATCTGAGAGGCCAATGTTGGCTCCTACAACATCCACAAAAGCACCTGCACCTTTGAAGAGCTTTGAGCAGTGGCAGCTTTGGCACAGCTGAGAAACCTTCCCTGGGAGCAGACTCACCAGCTCTAGAGCTGAACATGCCTGTGGAATTACACCTCCGAGCCCCAAATCCATCCTGGAGCCCACTTGTGCGGTGGGAGAAGATCTGCAGGGACACGACCAGCGGCAGCTCCAGTTCCCACTGGCCGCCGCAGGGGTTGCCTGCAAGACATTTATTTTCCTAAGCCCGGGGGAGCCAGCCCTGCTCTCTGTTATAAACACGCGCTGTGTCAGACTTAAACAGAGATGAAGGTCGTTAACGGCTTGGCTCAGCCAAAAGCAGTTTTCTGTTTGATGTACTTCAGATCCACTCCCTTCCTAAAACCAGAGCGCGACCCGTCAGCATCAGCCAGACCTCTGCTGCCAAAACGCTCAATTAGAGACACCGGCGTTGCTAGCTATGCACCAGGGGGCCAAAGCACCCTTCAGCCACGGGGTCACCTGGAAGAAGTACCTCTTGTGGCCACACTTGGTTGATTGTGTCCGTCCTCTAGCGGCGGCAGGATGAGCCCGAGTGCTCCGGCTCCTCGCTTGGGAAGGCAAGAAGTTTAACTTCTCTCCCCCTCGCTCCAAGGTTGGGTAATTGAGCCCAGCCGTGCTCTGCAGAGAGCGTCCCCCCGACTGTCTCTGCAATACATGGCTAAAAGATGTGTCCCTGGCATCCATCCCTCTGCTGCCTACCCTGGAAGAGAAGAAGGCCGGAGTACCTCTCTGCAGAACCGGGATAATGTTTGTACGTCACCATTATTGTTATTTGGAGACCATCAGAGCACCTGCCTCAACGCCCGAAGGAAGGTTGGCTCGGGGCAAACCCATCACGGTTTCTGCATGGCTGAGCAGCAGTTTGAGACCTGTCCCCATCATGCCTGCTGTCCAACGTGCCCAGACAGCCTGGTGACGGACTCCCTGGCTGCCCAGGGCTCCACAGGACTAGCTCTGACCTGGTAGCAAGAGAAAAGGACAGGATAGGGGCAAAGATTTTTTTTTAAAGCAAAGGTGCAGTTCCTGTCCATGGCTGCCTTGTCTTCTGACCCAAGGGGTACAGTCAGACTTTGATGACCTGATTCTATCATCTCCTGGCAGAGGGCTTTTTGTGGGTGAAATTCTACTGCCTTCATTGCTGCAAGTCCTCTTTTGTGCACGTGGGACATGCCATCAAGGCTGAAGACACATCCTAGCGTATGCTGACACCCTCAAGACTGAAATTCAGCCTCTGTACAGAAGAAAACTGAAATATGGTGACCCCTTCCTCTCCTTCCTCCACTTTCCAACAGCAAAGACAGTACCTTGTCTCTGATGAACTGGTTCAAAAGCCCCAGAAATGGAAATATTATTACCCCACAGAGAAAGCGTACGGGACGGACAGCACCGTTTCCATTGAATGCAAATAACAGATTTACACTGTGGCCAGTGTCTGCAGGAGCAGGATCGATTCTGCAGCTCACCACCTTGAAAGAAGTCCCGTGGTGAACCCTGACGTCAAAAGCTGCCCCCAAAGCTGGAGGAAAATGATAAATTTTAAAAGCTGCATACATTTCCCTGTGAGCCCAGTTCAGATGTCCTGGCGAGATGGTTGTTTTACAGACTAAGTGGGCTTCAATCTAACTGTAAAAAGCTCTAGTAAGTACGATCCCACTATTTAGCTCAGAAGATTAACAGATAAGAAAAAAACATCGGGTGTAGTTTGCTGAAGCTGGATGAACAGAGCATATGGGTTATTTTATGAGACTGATTTAAAACATTCTGCCAAGTTCCTCTTTCAGCGTATACCACGACCTGAAGAAAGCCTTTATCCATCGTGGCCTTCTTACTAAATTCCTTTTATAGTCGTCAGCTAAACACCAAATTAATTTTTCAGATCTAAGCAAGAGACAAAACCCTTAAAATCAGATGGTCTTCTAGTTAAAAGGCTGCAGACACCATTCATGAAAACATGACTCAACTGGAGCCTGGCTGAGCCCCAGCCCGCCCGTGTCCCCAGGACAGTCTGTACCCCGAGAAGGCACGGCTGTTGGTGCACAGCAGGTTAGATCTCAGGACAGGGGCTCAAAACGAGCCCCACAGCCTCATGCCGAGTCCTGGACATGCCGAAAACCACCCATGGGTTATGTCCTGGCAGGCAGAGGTGAGCCCCTGCGAGCATTGCTAAGGTTTGCTCGGCTTCGTGGTCTTGGAGCCTGGCAGTCAGGTTCATTTTAAAGCTCTTATTCCTGTATTACATGCTGCAATTTCTGCAGAAAGCCCTGCAAGCTGCAGCAAAAGCACTACATGAAAGTCTCCATCGCTTTCTCTTTAATCGCTGCTGTGGCAGGGAGCAGGCTGAGGTCAGCCCCACCACCTCCTGTCCGCATGACTTTCCAACCACAAAACCTCATTTCCACAGGTAAAACACTCATACCTTTGCATACCACAGCCTGGCTTTGTTTTTCAGGAATAATTCCATAAACACACGAGTCCAGGAGCTGGGACTTGACCAAAAGCACCCACCACCCTCGCCTCGGGCCCAGCAGAGTCACCGGGGCCAGCACCAGCCTGTGGCTCATCCCACCGAGAGCACCGGGTCCGGAGTGACAGCGCTGGAGAGGTAAAAGCCAAACATTTCCTCCTAGCTTTAGCTGGTGTGTCCTTCTGACAGTGCTGTAGCACCCTTGACAAGAGTCAACCGAAAGGTATTTGCATGGACAGGGAAGTTTCTAAACCATTTGTAAACAATGGCTAGGAATTTCTTAACTTCCAGGAGGAAGACATCCACCCCTTTCTGAAGAAGTGCTCTCACAAGAAAGAGCTCTGTGTTGTAAAATGAAGTATTATTTAAAAAAAAAAAGTGGGTTTAGGGTAAGCTAGGAAAATATTCCAGCTCTATATTTGCACATACACATGTTCTGCACCATATATTGTGGGGCACAAGGGCAGCATACATCTAACCCAGGGACAACCTCTCACAATTAGACACGAGTAAGCTGCACAGACCCTTCCTAAGGAGCAAACGCTTTTCCACCTCGGTGCAGCCACGCTGATGGCCACCAGCGAGTGTCTGATGGCTGCTGGCTCCCAGCAGCTCCGCCAAATGGCTTCACCTCCCTGGGAGAAGACGCGGCCCTCGTGATACTTAAAGAGCTCAAGAGGCACTCGAGCTGCTACACCACGACTTTATCCCTTAAGCCACCTGGCTCCCCAGTGGTTTCTTAAAAATCCGCAGCAATGGAAAAAAAATTACCCGAGACCGGCAAGAATGATTAAAATGTGTTTCCATTTATCCCGCCGGCTCCGGTGCAGAGGGCATGTTTTTAATATCAAGGGTGCAAAGGGGTGTCGAACCAGCAGACAGAGGAGGGCTTTGTACAAACGTATCAGCTTTATTAACGCTTCCACAGAAAAGCAAGTTACCTGGGGATCACACGCTCTGCTGGACTGGAGGGCACAGGATATACTGGTTGCATTTTCCAAATGCCTTCAGGCAAAGCTCTGAATTTGGACATGGGAGTAACCACCGCCTTGCAGTAATGTAATGAACTTGTGTGAAGGCTCACGCCAGGTTTGAGCATCTCCAGCTCTCATAGTCCTAAGGCAACCTCAGTCACAGTCTCACACATGAACAGAACTAATATTCATGATAAGTAATTTTAGAAGAAATTAGAGGGGGTGAAAAAGCCTAAGAATAAAAGAATTTCTATGTACCCTGTAAGCAGTATTTAACTTTCATCCATACAGGAAAACCTAATGACCATCAACAGAAAATAAACCTCAGCGAAAGCTCAAGCTATTTTTGCAATACAATAACATTGGATAACAAAGGTAGAAGAGCCTCAGAATTTCCTCCTCTCTCTGGCAGCAGCAGCGCCCTCCTGCCAGACGACTATCTAGCCATAGCCAAGCTCCACGACAGTCTAAACCCTAGAAAGGATTTTCCTCTCCGCTTCCCAGTGCTCAGGGTCACCTTTCCAGCCCCGGGGCAGACTGCCATGGCGCAGGGGGGCATTGCTCAGTGCACACATCAGGCTGATGCTCCTGCCAGTGCCCAGCCTCAGGCTGCCCACGCCGTGCACAGGCTGCTGTGTATGTTGGATCAATCTCTCCACTGATAGAGAATAACACCCACTACAGAGGAAAACCCAAACCCATCACAAGTATCCGCCCAGGCCCCCTGCCTGCTCCCCCTCCTCCTGGGGAAGATGCTGCTGTTCCCATCACAGCGCCACCTGACCGAGCCATCATTTAACGCGACCGTTCGATCACTTTTCTCACCATCTGGTGTTCGGCTTAAAGAACAAACCTGGGGAGCTTAACACTAACAGGCAACATCCTGATTTTGTCCTTTTCAGCTTACTGTCTCTCTCCTCTACTCCCAGTTGGGGGAATTGTTGCATTTTCAGGTGTTATCGTATCACACTTTCTGATTTTCTTTCCACAACCACTACCAGCAGCCAATCGAGAGCAAAAAAAAAAAAAAAAAAAAAAGCATCTCTGGCAACAAGCTAAGCTTCAGATAAGATATTACATGCTTAAACCCAGAAGATGCCTACTTCATCAGCACAGCTTATCTGAATGTCTGTTTCTGTAAAAGCCAGGGTATTGGTCAACAAGAAAACGCAACAAAAGCAACAGGATTTTTTTTTTTTTTTCATTTTACAGTGTCCCATCCTTTCGCTTTTACTCACTGATAAAGGAGATAAAACTCAGCTTGAGTCAAACACACATCTCAGGCTTTCCTGCTAACAAATAAGCCCTGGCAGTGCCCATGGGACACGCCAGCCCTCTGTGGCAGGAGCGGGCTGGTCCAGGAGTGGGAGGCAGCTGCCGCAGCCCGGCCGTCCCAGGCTCTCCGCATGCCCTGGCTGCCATTTACCGACCTCTCCTGCCAAAGGGAGTTTCAGGAGCTGCTCCCTGCCCTCCCTCCATCTCCTTCACCCCCTGTGCCACTTGGCTGGCTGCGAGGAGGTGCGGGGACCACAGGGAGCACCCTTCCTGCACCCAGCACCCCGCCGGCACCCAGCATCCCCCCCACCCACCCATAGACAGCTCGCTCCGCACCCTCTCACCCCTGCAGTCACTTGTTTAACCTGCCAAGAGCAATTCATTCATCTTAAGTGAGCCACAAGGAAAAACCATAGAATCACCAGAGTATCTCACGTTGGAAGGAACCCGTGAAATGGCATAAGTTATTTTTCCTGACAGATAAGAACAGGAACCCTGTGAAGTACACGTGTGCTTCCAAAAAAACACTCAGTATTTCTGAGCACACAAGCAGGCAGCTTCCTCGCCTGTGTTTACAGAGTTACCACTGAAACTGATGTTATCAAGTAACGTGGTGTATACCCATGTTAGCTCTTCATGCAAGAGCATTTTCTACCTTCTCCTAAATCAATGCATGTCGCTCGTATTTTAGCACAGCTCCTATTTACCTTCAATGAGAGCAAACTATTCAAGATACCTGGACAGAAGAAAACAACGTTTTGAAGTTTCCATTCCCATTTTTTTTTCTTTTATTGCTAGATTGTTCTTTCCTATTTCATATACCAGGATTATTGAAGCTCACTTAAAGATGCTGATTTATGTAAGAGGTATACAGAAGATTTCATATAAAAGGCTATGGCTACAAGAGATAAACACATCACAGTGGTACTGAGAAAATTCCTTTGTTTTCAAATGATCCATTATTATATCATAGGAAAAAACACACACAGATGCACACCAACTTGTGTGTAGCCTCTTCACCCAGTACATCAGATCAGCAGGTTCTGGTGGTGTGCGAACCCCTGAGAGCTGAATGTGAAAAGCTGCCGGAGGACCCGCAGCCCAAGGCTGACGCCGCTTACAGCAGCCGTCAGGATTCAGCATGTTCCTGCTATTAAATCAGTCCTTGAACAACATGCTAGGAGTTCCCATGCGACGGGAACTCACACTCCTGCCAGGGCATTATCTCATCCTTTGTTTTCCCAAAAGCACGAGGCAGACGTCTTCCCCCTCCTTCTGCCCCGAGAGCACTGGTTGATGCCCGCGCCAGGGCTGGTTGGACCGTGGAGCTGCGGAGCCCAGCAAGAGCGTTCCCAGGAGCAGCCATAGCCCGTCCCACCCTGGGAACCAGGGGAGGAAGGAAGGTCGGTCACCTTGGGAAAGGAAATTCCACCTCTCCAGCGAGGAGGCTTTAACCCCCGGTTCACAGAAATAAGCATGGCCTGTGCTGTGCTTTTGCCAAGATGTATATGGAAACGTCCTGCACAACACCAACCCATAGAGAACTTTAAGCAACACTCAGAGACAATTAATCAAATGAGAAGTCATCCATCCTTAGTTAAAAAAAAAAAAAATCTACTGAGACTGAAAAATCAATACAAGACTATTTAAGGCATTTTTAAAGCTGTTAAAATCAGCGCTAAGGTACAAGTTAGCACCAAACCCCCCTCCCTGAGGGACACCACTGCTGTCCCCAGGTGCCCAGAGCTGGGACACCAGAGGCACAAACTCACACTTGAAGGCCACATATGATTTTCTTTATTTTTTTTTTAATTAGGACAAGTATGATCAGTAGCATAGCACACTGACACTATTATGAAGTGGCTATTTCTGAGGTCAGGGCAGGTATGAAAAGCTCACGGGAACGATGCTGCAGAGCTCATACTGCCTGGAGGACACGTGCAAAGGGAAGAGGCAGGTCTTCAGCCAGGCACCAGAAAGTGGGGTCACCTGTGCCCCACCTTCAGCCTGCGTTAATGTGAGCCCTGCAACCATACAGCCCTCAGCCCATCCCACAACAGCACTTTTAACACCACAAATCTGGGTGCTTTTGTGTTGGCCGTTACCCTGGCTTACACATTGCGCTGGGTTTCTTGCACTGCCTGCTTCAGGCTGCTCAAACAGCTATGGTAGATGCCAGTTTGCCCCAGTTCCTTCTCTTCACCCCAACCTGGTTCGTATTTTCATGTGGCAAGCTGCATGCCTTGCACCTGATTTTAGTCAGACCCAACTAGCATGAATCTCTACAGACTGAGAATTTGGTGTCAAGCACAAAAGTGATGAGCAGAACCAGCCTTCCCATCCTTTCTGTGAACTCCCCTGCACTATGGAAAGACCGGCTCTTCTCCACTGCTCAGAGCTCACCCCTCAGTGGGATGATGGGGCTTGAAAAGCCGCTGCTCATGGGGTATGGCGTGAGAGAGGATCAAGGCAAGGGGGACCGGGAGCACGGACCCACCATCCCCATCCCTTCCCCTGAGAACGACACAGGTGCTGCTCTGCCAGCGCGGTGGCACTGGGATGCCAGTCCCATGGGGACGGGGCCGACTGACCGCCTGCGGGAAGTGCCTCTCCCTCTCCGGAGCACTGGAGGAAACCCAGCCTTTCACCCCATGTCGCTGACTTTAGCCAAGTGTCCAGGTTTGGGAGGGCTCACATCCTATTCCAGCTCTGGCTATGCGCTGCCAAATTAATTTCTGCTGTAATTATTCTCACACCCAGATCTACTGGCAATTAGCACTGATGGGGCTCTGCCCCACAGCCCAAAGCCCGCATTTCCAGTCCCCCACCCCAGCCAGAAAGCTGCCAATTCTGGCAGTATGGGAATGGCCGAGAAAACAAACATCCTCTCCTTTACCAGCACCATGTGGCAGTATTTTGACTAGCGAGCTCATGCTACAAGAAGCCGAAGACAGTGGGATTTCCAGAGAACTGATGGATCGGTGCTCCCGCTCTCCCCATCTGCTGGGAAGGGACAGCCAAGGACAGGGCACGCAGCGACGCCGACACTGGGGGAACAGCCAGCAGCAAAGCAAGGTGAGAGATCCCAACACATCAGCAGTGACGTCACATCTGTGTGATGGGAAGCCTGACCTCACACGACAGCGCTGCTGGCTGGAGAGCACCGAGCCGCCCCACAGCACCCCCGTGGGTCCCACCGTCACCCACGACGGGGTCTGACAGATACACAGCCCTTCATTATGTAGGGTACAAGTTTGAGTGCCACTGAATTTGCATTCTTCTCTACAGGCCTTTGCTGTTAAGGACAGACTTGTATAGTGTAACCAGCTGATAATACTTTAAAAAAAGCAGATTTTGGTTATTTCATGAAGGTGACTCACGAGCCCCCCCCGTTCAGTGTCGTTTCTGCTAACTGTGAACAAGCAGCTCTCTCCACTTTCAGCTTCTTCAGTTATGAGGACAGTTCTTCCCTGCAGTCACAGCATTAATCAAGGTTTTAATAAGGAGGATTGATTACATTCTTGGTCTCCAAGTAGGGGTTTTCCACAAAGCTCAACTGACAAACCACAACAGATTTAGAAAGAGAGGAGAGCTCATCAGCTGGTCCATACCTTCCAAGTTCTCTTGCACAAAAGGCAACTGCAAGCCTCACTACCTTCAAGACAAAGACTGCACCTAAATAAACTAAAACGTAATTATAGGGTACACGCTTTCCCAGAAATAGCCCAGATTTAGGCATTCTGCTTACGCTCATGTGTTTCGGGGCCTCTGGCAAGAATTACTGTAGTCACAAGTCAAAAGACTTTCACGACATCTTTGCCCAATACAATGGAAAAGTTGATAGAGTAAAACCTGTAGGAAGGAAAGACATGTGCTCCACATTACTGGAAAGGCCACTTGGGGTAAAAACTCTCAAAACCGTTTTCAAGGACAACCCCAAACCTATTTTTGTGATTCGAGGGCACAATTCCAGCAGAATTTTTTTCCCTGCGTTTCAAAGCACGTTGCTTTTTTCCAGATGCGAGGAAGTGCACCTAAAGGCTGCATAATTTGAGCCAAGCTTTTACTTTACAATGAGTCTTTTCTTTCTCACAATCTAATAAGTGCTTTTGCTAGAAGGGCTGAATGAACGCAGCACAGGACAGCCCTGGGTCATATGGCATCGCTCCATAGAGGACTCCCGCCATGACCGGGATCTCTGCTCCCAGGGGACGGGATGCTTGCTGCAAGGGTCTGCACTCTTGGGTGCTGCTGATCACCCTCAGCATCATGCAAGTCAGAGAACATCTGCAGTAACACAGGGGCTGGGACAGCCACATGTCCCGAGCAGTCAGCGTGAGCCATGCTCAAGGTAGTCGGTTTGGGGAGGGAGAAGAGTCAACTAGTGCATCTCAGGTGCAACCACAGCAAGAATAATGTGTGTGTGGTACCTTCTCTCTTGAGACACCAGGAAAGCTATTAAGCAAGACAATATGGAGATACAGCCATTGAAAAAAGGGAGCACAAACAGAAATTTGGGTCTTTACCTGCTTATCCTTGTTTATACGCTTCTCTCGGTGCCTTGCCACAAACACGTCAGCTTTCCTCACTAAGCACTACACGGATTTAGACATTTTCAGTGTAGGTCTGGATTCAGGAAAATCCGTCTCTACCCTCTCATTATATTCTATGTAACTGTCTAATTTTTAAAAGGATCCACATGTAACATACATAAATAGTCAGATCCAAATCCAATCTACATTAAACCTCAGAAATGTTGTATCTGGCAGCGGAACTGCTGCACATTTGGTCCTTATTTAATATTGTTCATAAGATTTTGGGCACATCAAAGTCTATTAAGAAAAAATATCTGTCAAAAAAGATTGCTGTAATTGATTAATGGAGCAAATGTGGCCAGAACTCAAGGCCCAAGCACACAGATCCCCCGCTCTGTCAGTCAGTGCAGAAAAGACAAGCAGACCCGTGAGTCACTTGGGTGCGATACCGGGGTGGGTTTGCTGGTTCTCCTGTTCTCTCCTCTGCCCGCTGTCCCCAGGGAAGGAATGCAAAATATTTGCCAATTCCACATGGCTGCAATGGCCAACAGATTCACAGGCGTGACTACATAGGTCCGCTGTTCGTGGGGTTTGGAGAATCTCACCTCCATCCTCATCATCTGGAGTCTCTGCTGCCACTGCTCTCTCCCCACTCCTCACTGAAGGGAAATGAGCCCAACACCACTCCTCACGGTGTCATCCCACCCTCTTCCACCCTTGCAGGTCTTGTATTCTTCTCGGACTGAGCCAAGGGATGGCTGTGGGGGCACCTCGGGACCCTCGTCAGGATGCTCAGAGCCACCTCTAGGAACAAGCAGCAGAGCTAAGCCAACAGCGTCTGCACATGGGCACTTTGCAAGCGCTGAAGAAAAAGCTCTCATGAAACAGCCCATAACACAAACCACCTTTGCAGAGAAGGAAACCACATGAGCAATATTTGAACACTCAGCATCAGCACAAGAGTGCTCCAGCATGGCTGTGGCAATTGCAGGGTTTGGTGGTTTTTTTTGGTCACCCTGAACTAATGTACTTTTGTTTTCCGAAGCTTGCAGGCTGCTGCGGTGCCTCCACCACTGCTCTGGGAGGGGTTGGCCAACCTGCAGCAGTGAGAAGGCTCAGCAGGCCCTTACCTCGTGTGCCCTGGGAAAGCCTGCAGCACGTGCATCAGCTCAGCACCCATCCAAGGAGAAGCAAGACAGCAGAGGCTGTCCCCTGCCCCATTCCCTCCTCATCCCCCCTCTACAGCCCACATCACGGGCCAGCACCTCCAAAACCCAACTGTCAGACAACTCTGAGGCAGAAGGGGAGGAGCGAGACACCGCTCCTCTTCCCTTTGAGGAGCCAAAGGAGAACAAGAGTCATCTCTGACCTCGCTCACAAGCTATTTGTCAAGAGATGGGTATGAAAGATGGAGATCTGTTCAGCTCCATCCACCTCCCGGGGGCAGGCTGCTGCTGGAGACCGAGCTGCCCTTGTCCCACCTCTCAGAGACCACGGGATGGGAAGGCAGGGCAGGCTGCAGGCAGAGTGCTGGCAGGAGGGTCTAGGGAAAAGAGCTCAAGGCAGAGGGAAGAGAAGCTGCAAGGCAGAGAGAAGGAAAGAGAGCGAGACAGAAAAGAGAAGAGACCATAACCAAAAAAAAGAAATCACCCACCACCACGTGAAGCGAATCACCGCCACGGGGTTAGGAGGGTGCGGTAGATTTTGGAAGCAGCCGAGACGGAGACACATCGGCCGAGGCATGTGCAAACAGACCCTGGGCGTGCTGTGCCCCAAGAAGAGCACGCAGTGGGCAGCACCCTTCAGGAGGCTCCCAACAGCTCCATCAAAACTAATGGTGACCACGAGCATTGGTGTAGTGAGCTTTACCAGTGCTGGGTGCTGCTCCCCCCTCCCCAGCACCGTCCAGCCTCCACATGACACCGACAAGCGGATTCAACAAAGCCTGACCTGGGCAGAGGGCAATTAGGGAGCTGGGTTTAAGCCAGATGAAGGATCTGGTTCACCAGAGGAGCTTTACCAGCCCAAGGAAAGCACAGCAAGGCCTGCACGGAAAAGTTTAACAAGTGTGACGTGTTAAAACCACGCACAGAAAATCCTTAACCTCTGGAAAGACTACAGGCAGAGCAGAGGGCTTTCCAGATTCCAGACACGGATCTCCTCTCCCCAGAAAAGCATGCTGGAAGACCAGGCTGTGTGCAGGGCTGCTGCCACCATACCTGCGGTTCCGGCTCGATGTTGATCCGGTATGCTTGAGCCTTGCCATCTTCCAGAACAGGGGGTGACCAGGTCTTCCCTTCAGCTCTGCAATGGGAAATTGCATAAACTTAACTTAAATGGCTTTTGGAAAAAAAAAAAAAACAAAAAAAACACACCACAAAACAAACCCCAAACCAAAAAACAACCCACCCCAAAAAACAACCTCAAAAAAACCCCAAACAAAAGAAAAAAACAACAAAACCCCCAGACTTCTTCAAAACACAAACCAAACAAAGCCACATCAAACCAGAACCAAAACCCAAACATATATATATATATATATATATATATAGGCCTGCCAGGGAATGAATACATAAGTTTGTCTAAAATTATCCTCAGAAATATTACAGTGGTAAATAGGAGATGCCAGCTCCACGCTATCAAAACCATTCTTGAACTACAGGCTCCAACTCTGTGTTGAGTTTAAGATATAAACTTATTTCAGTTCAAGCAATCAGTCGACAGGCTTGTGGTGGTTCTTGTTTGGCATACTCCTGTCTTTGCCCCTTTATTCTGGCCCTGAATGCTGAAATGTACTCTGATTATGTGTGCATATATATAAATATATATATATGCATATATATGCATTCCCTGGCAGGCCTATATACTAGACCACATCAGGAATTATAGAAATGCCTTTCAGGGCTTACGCAACCCTGTATGAATCATCTTGACCCTTTCAACAGGTGCCAAATAGAAAAAGCCCTAAAAATACAGTTTCCATTCACAAATGTGTCTTCAGTCCTGCCAAGCCATAGCGGGACGCTGTCACTGTCCAAAGGTTTTTCCATGTGCCTGATCATTTTTTCCCCAAAGAGGCATCTTGGGGCACAGCTGGGATGAGATCTCCAGCGTGGCTGCCCTCTCCAACACGCAGGGCACGAGGAAGCTGCAGGGACCCAGGCAAGGTCCAGCAGGTACGTAGGCAGGCTTTTCTGGATGCCAAGAGATCAAGCTGGGAGATGGAAGTGGCGTGAAGTACAAGATAAAGCTTTCAACTGAAAACTATTCTGTTTATCCTTCCAGCCTGCATAGGCACCACTTCATGACAACAGGTCGTGTTCCGGTGGGCACAGATCACTCGCTGCGACCAAGCATCCTCCCTTGGACTCTGTATGTGGCCCTTGCCACATACCACGTTCAGCTTTAGCTTAATTATCTGCAGAGTCCAAGTTTGAAAAATAAGGGGCACTGCTGTAACCCAGGAATTCTTGAGTTGATTTTTTACCTTTGGTATTTTGCATGTAAACCAGCTGACGTACAAACCTACCTTTCTGATCTCAGGGTCTGATCCGACACCTATCAAAAGCAAAGACTCCCACTGGCTTTAACGCACTTTGGACCCATCCCCTGAGGATTTAAGCTTTTTTTTTTGTTCCAAACCACTACTCAGTATTACCAATTAGCATTACAGCTTCTTCAACCAGGAATAACGTACTCTTTCTCATAGCTAGATGTCTTGTTCTGATTAATTATCTTTACTGTAATTATTTGATTCTAGGCTGGGACGATTCACTTTAAGTTGGTCTTTCCAGCTGGTTTTGGTGGGACAAAGGAGACCGTCCTTCCCAGGAACGGCAGCATTTCCCAAGTCGCTTTTTGCCACGATCCAATGCTGCGTATATTGCTTCCACATTGAGAATTTCATCTGGAGGCCCAGAACAATGAAAATGCCTAATTACATTGGCAGAGACCACCATTATAATTTCCGTGCTTTTTTCCCCCTACATTGAATCAGCCTGATGTGTGCTCACGCTGCCGCTGAGACGGGGCAGTTACGACATTCCCCTTCACTCAGCTCTGCAGCCCGTGTGCCAAATGCAGCTTGAAAGATCCCTGAAGATTTCAATTTGCCAGTAAATAAGAACCGAGGTTCAGAAAGCGATTCTGATTGCGGAAGATAAGAGCGATAACAGTAAGTTCGCTCTGCATGAAGCTACGGCATTCGGTCACCAGTGCTGCCAGAACTTCCTAGCTGGAGTTTCCCAGTTCCCCATACGCCTGACAAACAACAAACATACCGTCTGTGCCAGAAAGCAGCTGAACTTGTGTTTCCCAAAAGTCATTATAGGTGTCTTCACGCTTAATGAAAGACATGGGCAGACTTAGGTTTGCATGTAGAAAGTCCCTTCGCAGCTGGTGCTTTGAATGATCAAGCTCAAGGCTTCACCATCAGTTCTTCAGAGCGACCAAACGTTTTCAGTATAAGCCAGCCAGCCTTGTACAGTGTCCAGCGACGGCCTGAGCAAAGCCAGACTCCCCTCAGCCACAGCTTCCACTTGAACTAATCTGAAATTAAGCTGATGTGGCAAAATTTAGGTTCTGTTTGGCACGTTTTTAAAGGCTGCCTGAAGAGCACAGGGGGCTGTGAGAAACACCAGCCTCAAAGAGAAACACAAGCTGCGTGTTTGATGAGTGTTTATACTTGCACAAGGAAACTCCCTCTTTTCCACAGGAACAGCAAATACAAGGTAATCCAAATCGTGAAGAGGTGACTGCCCAGGAGTGAGATGCCATGGGCAGCTACTGCAGAACGGCTGGTGCTCTGAGCTCACACCCCCACACCAGCTGCAGGAACAGCCCGTGCCCGTGTCCCTGGCAGGGACAGCAGCTGAGGGGTCCCCTGCACCCCCCCTAAAGCAGTGAGGACCTCGGGGTCAGCACGGCCACCCCAAGCCACCCTGGCAGCAGGTTCACGCTACCAACAGTCAGAGCTTTGTGTTTAGGCAACAGCAAAAACTAATCACACTTTTCTAACGTAATGGGTGAGAGAGCAGACGTCGCGCTCAAATGTTCCAAGTCGTTTAATTTACGGCTCAAGGATGGGAAAAGTGTTTTCAGATGTGTTGTAGGGGATTAAAGTCAGCTATGTGGAAATCATTACCCTGCACTAACAACACTCTGCTCTATTTTAACGGCTGCTAGGGACAACCCTAAGAAAAATAACTTGACCTAGGTTAGTGCTAGGCCTTCCACACAGGCCTTCGTGGGAAACAGACCCGTTAACAAGACATAACTAAAAAAAAATAAAGTTGCAGACACCTTTTATCCCACCATTTGTTTTCTAAAAGGCTCAGCGTCATTCTCTAAAGATTACTTGCATATGCTCACATATTTTATGAAAATGTTTTTTCACCTGGTAATGATCTTCAAGTCTCACTCTCCACATTTGTAGAGTTATGCTTTAAAGCTGCAAGAATTTCTGGGTCTTATTGAATTTCTAATTCCTCCATCCCCTTATAAACCAACATTTAGCACTTGGGAAAGTGCCAGACCAGCCCCAGGATGCTGCCATCTGCTATTGCGCAGCCACGCAGGTGGGAGCAGGCGACAGCTACGCGGACCTGTGGAACCATCACATCGCTGTATTTCACCCCAATCTGTACAGTCCCTTCTGAGGGGGGGCAGACTCCAGGTTCCTGCTCATCTCCTGAGCACTATTCACCTCCCACGATGGCACATCGCTACGGTCACAACTGATTTTTGTCACTGATATGGCCATTAGCCTTCTGGGAGCTGAACTCGGTCTAGAAGCAGCTTCAGCCGCTGCTTCCAGTTCCCCAGGACTGTGAACCTCGCCGTGGTAACTGCAAGGTGTTGGATCTGTCCCTGCAGCCTGATGTAGGGCTTCCACCTGTCAGGCAAGGTAGGCAAGGCTTTGCACAGGCTGGTGAACAGGCACAGGACCAGAGCTCTGCTGAGCACCCCAACAGACCTAACTTGTACAGGGTACGTGAAGGAGAAGCGGTGGGATTTCTCCTCCCTTCATTCCTCTTGGCTGAAACCATTGCTGTGCATCGAGGCCCTGGAAAGCTGCCGGTTTTCCTCTCTATTAGTCCTTGAGGAGCTCCAGAGGGGAAGCTGTGATTCACTTTTTCAGTTGTACTTTTACTGGAAACTTGAGAACATCATACATTGTCATCCTTCCCATCTTCCAGCAGCGTGCCTGCGCCACTTGCAGCAGCAAACAGACCCCGACAAAGCCTCCATGAGCTGGGGGAGCCGCGAGGGGGGCTCGGAAGAACATCAACTACGTGAGGTTCCGGGGACTGTTGGGGCTATATGTCCAGCAGACTCGTTACTGGGCTTACTGGGCTTTCTTCCTTAGGAACTTCCAAGAGAAACTCCATCTCTGTACGAAGAGCAGGAATAAATACAAAACCTGTATACTCAAATTCTCCAAGCAGACTCAGCAGAACTGTAACGGTGCCTCAGGCCACGTCAGGTCTCTGCACATTTCATCCTGCCGGGAAGCAGGGCTTGGTTCTCCACCCTGCACAGCTTGGGGCTGCAAACCTCACTGCAGTCCTGCACTTGGGCTGGGTCCCTCAGTCTCAAGCCAGCGAGAAGAAATTTGACCTGCATTGTGAGCACAACGCTCCACACCATCACCATCCATAAAGGAATTTGGGTTTTCCTGGCCCATGTGAGCCAGCTTGCTTCCTTCTCAGTCCTTGCTCTGCCAGGGTTGCCCAGAGCAGGACAGTCCCCAGAGCTGGGCAGGGGTTTCCACAGCTTCTGCTCAAAGAGAAGAGTTACCACCTCTGAAATCCCTTCCCTCCACAGGCGAGGACCCGGCAGTGCCGCTCCTGCAGCGTGCACACCAGATGGAGAGCGAAGAAACCACTCCCAGGATTTATTTTAGACAGGAGGAACCAAAGCTGAACCTTTGAGGGTTTATGCTTTGATACCACAGTTGGGAAATAAACGCAATGCGACAACCCCCGGGGTCCTCGGCTGTGCCTGGGGCCAGGTAGATGCTGCCAGTCCTCCAGCACCCACCCAGCTCCGCGCACAAACAGCCCCAGTGTTATTACCAACAGAAAGGGCTGTAGTTGGATTGGACTGGGAAGAACAGCATCAATTTTAAATTTTTTTTTTTTTTTAAAAGAAGTTGCACAACAGACACAAATTCCTCCCTGCACATCACAGGAACACAGACACATTACTCCCAGGGTGGAGAAGCCAGAAAGCATCCTTCTTGCCTGATAAGGAATTCCTTAATTTATATAACTCAGAGACAGCTTCACAGTGAGAAAAAAGAAAAAGTTTTACCATGTGATCATCCTTATCCACACATTTACATTATTTAAAACTCTGAAACCCTTGGCCGCCAGTCAAATGCATATATTTTGTGGCTAAATACCAAAAACTCTGTACCACGTTTCTGTGGGTAATTCACAGAAATTTTAATTCACTGTAATAATTCACAGGGCTGCTCAACACCCAGGATCTCCTCCAATCAGCTGCCACATACCTGCCCCTACCCTCCCTTGCTGTACCAGTCAGGCAGACAAAGCAGACCCTGTGCCATCTTGGCAAGGTATTCCAAGATGATGGTGGAACAGGCTGATTTAGCATCGGGGCATCCCGAACCATCCTGCTGAATCTTCATCAGCACCATCACCACCTCGCCCCCAGCCCAGGTGCCGGGCACTGCTCCAGCCTCACTAAGCCCACTTGAACTCCTGGCCCCGCGTTTCACAGCTATTAACCACGACCTGAATGCCTCCTCCCCTTGCTACAGGGATGCCCAGGTAACTCCTCACACAGACACCAGTACCCACACGAGCATCGGTGACACAAATCGACTCCTTTCACGTGGTGATGAGGATTTTCCTCTGCTCCATTTCCGAACAGAGGGGTTACTGTGCTGCTTTGCTTTCCGTAGTGCTGCTGCCCAGACACAGCCCTGTACATCTCGGGGCAAAACACGACCTGACGAAGCCAGGGACAAAAAACCTGTTCACTTCAGGGGGACAGGGGTCTAGCCAAGAAAAGTGTTAGAGAATGGGGGTGTGAAGAAGGAGGGAGAAGCACCCCAAGAGCGCTTAAAGGCCTTGATAAAGGACAGAGCAGAAATTTTTAAAAACCAAATATATGTTAGCAGAGCCTGAGAGCAGGGGCAGCCTCGCAGATACCAGCGCTGCCTCTGTGTCTCCTGCAGCCCAGGAGAGCCACAGCCCCCAACACACTTGAAGAGCTGTGACATCCCCTTCCCGGCAGTTTTCCCATTGTGGGCTCAGGGCCAGCTCCTCCAGGAAGGATGCAGCACAAGCCTTCATGCTCCCAGCTGGCAGATGACAAAAGCTTCAGAAAAAAAGCTTTTGGGCTTGCCTTCCCCCTCTGGCACAGATGGGCAGGTCTGGACAGTGCTGCCGAGGACCTTCCAGCAGTGTGCGTCAGCAAGAACAGCATCGGTGATGCCATGAGGTCTCCTGTCCAGTGCCCCAGGTCCTTTGGGCGCTCAACCCTCTGTTCTCAGGGGTGGTTTTAGCAAAGCGCAGCTCCAACCCAATTTTATGGCTGTTTTTGAGGCATGACCCGATCCGAAGTAACAAGTCTTTCCCAATTACCAGGGCTGCAGCATAACCACAAGAGATGTTGAACGTTCAAAGGAGCTGGGAAGGCTTTCTTAAAGAAAGATAAGAAAATACACGGTAACATGCAAGCAAGAAGAGGGCAAGCTACACTGCTGAGCTAGTTATCTCTGGGCCCTAGGCTTGGCATTGCCTGGACGCTGACTGTCTTCCAGGATAAGGAAGGGTGATTGTAAGAAATAATACTGATTTTAGTGCACAAGTGCTTGTTTGCGTGAGCATCACATTGCTACGGAGAATCCAGATGCAATTTATCAAGCCTGTGTCCTCTGTTACTGTCAGAAAACAAAACAGTGTTTCCACCTGAGGGGACCACTGTCTCGAGACAGAACTCACAGCCTCTGCCAGCTCCTCGCCACACTGTGTGCTTTACTGCTGATGCCCTCCAGACCCTGCCTCCCTCAGCCTCCCCAAAATGATGTGAAAGATCTGGTGCAGAGCTGCCCTGCTTTTCTTTGCAAGCCAGCAGCTCATCTCGTTAGAGCTACTTCCTCAGCGCTGCACCCCCAGCACCGTGTCCTGAGGTGTTCGTAACCAGTCAAGGGAAACTGGAGTGTCCCAAGGAGAGAAAACAAACGTTCCTCCAGTTTCCCCAGGAGCTGTCATGCAACCATGCCAGATATGCTATGAAATGATGTGGTTCTTTTTATGCCAGCGCAGCCACGCTGTTTGCACTGTGGATTTTTCCTGCTGCCTCAAAACTTTGCATCCCCCCAAAGTTCCCAGTGCCACTGAACCCCCACCCCCAGCTCCCTCCAGGGCTCAACACAGCTCCCATTGAGCTAAGCCACACCAGATATGCTTCCCCACAGCTGGCACAGTCCTCCAGCTGGCAGAGCCATGGGGAGGAGCGCTCTAGGTGCTGCTTTCTGTTATGGTGTTTGGAAATTACATGTTCACGTTTGATCAGAAACTCAGTTTTTCTCCTTCCAGACTGACTGGATGAGCAGATACTGCCGTGCAGCCAGGTGAGAGTAAAACCATCAAACCCAGCACGACGTTCCTAACGACAGACTATGCTAATGATAGATGCACCAACCTATTTGCAGTCCAGCCACAAGGTCACCCCTGACTGTGGCCAAAGTTTGCATCACAACAGAAATCCCGCTTACTTCAGTTGTTCCCTCCCAAGTGCAGGGGAGAGAGATTGCCCGCGCTGCACGGGAGAGCTTTTACACTCAAAGTGTTTATCCTGTCCACAAACGGTCAGTCCTCCTGGCTCTTCTCCCCACTGGTGTTATCCAAACGACTTAATGAAGCCAATTTGATGAACAGGATAAACAGCATCTGCTCCCATGAAGTTCAATGGGCTCTCTGCAGCCTCTAAAACCCAGATGGATCACATGGGTCTCAGGACATCCCATCAGACCACACAGTAACTCCCCCTTTTTGTGTGTGTATGTGTGTGTGTGTGTGTCCCCATTTTACCCCCATTCCGCCTTTCCTACTGAACTTTCTCGTCAAAGGGCATTTACTGACCACAGTCTGAAAACAAAACCAATCTTGTTCTCTGTCTCAGTGACACGTAATGTCAAGGGTTCAGGGAGAAAGGGCATGGGATGGAAGAAGCCCAGAGAACACCAGAGCGCTGGAAGCCCTTTGCTGCCAGGCTTGCTGCCCAGCTCCCTGCCCTCCCTTGGCACACACGCCCAGCTGGACTGAGCCTTCTTTGGCAGGACAGAATTAACATCAAATTTCATACATCTTCAGCAAAGACAACAATGAATGAGCTCATTATTTCAAACACATTTCAGACCAAAGCACTTATTTAAAAAAAAAAAATCTGGTGTTGATTTGCAAACTCTGTTTTGTTGAGGGCAGCATACAGAGAGGACACTGCTCGGAGAGCATCCTTCTGCACAAGGGAGAAGATACTAAGCCACACGGGGCTTTCCCAGAGCTCAGCCTCATAGCAGACTCCAGGGTGGTGACCTGCAGCTAGTACAATCGGCAGTTGCTGGACGTGCACTCAAACCAGCAAAATCCCCCATTGCAGCCCGAGGATGCAGTTCCCTCAGCAGCATCAGGTCACCTCGCTCTCCAGGAGCCAGGTCCTACAGTAGGGGATTGGCTCACACTGAGGTGGCGGCACTGGACACTCTTCCAGAGATGACTAAGGGCTGGACAGAGTTATCTGGATCCAACAGGTCACTCGGGAAACAGGCGAGAGATCCAAGAGCCATGTCACCAGGCACTTGCTTTGAGCCAAAATAAAAATAGACCTAATAAAGCATTACTGGAGCTGTTGTCCTTACTGTAGAAAAAAAAAGCCACCCTAAACTATTCAGTTTTTCCTATCAAGACAAAGGCCACTCCCACAGGCTTCTCTGGGCATGGACAAGGTGTATTTTGCTCTCAGAGGAGCCACCTAACCAACCCAACAGTGCAATCTCCTCCCCGAGAGAAGCCAACCCACACCGAACAGTCCCTCGCCATCACCAGCTCCTGTCCGTTCCTGTCTTGCAGAAGGCTGAGCATTTACTTTTGCCCGACTATGAGAAAGAGCGCCTTTAAAATCTGCATTTATGAAGAGTTTAAGGCCTGACAAAACCATTGCGATCCTCTTGGCTACCTTCCTACCTAGCAAAGCCCAGGCCACCTCACCCACAAGCCCTGCATCACTTCAAGGCCTTGGGCCACCACCAGCAACATCCGCGGTAAAGAATCTACCACTTTGGGCACACTGCAAGGTCTCTCCACTAAAAATACCCACCTTGGTAGGTATAGTTGGGCAAACTAAACCTGAAGCCACAGACGCTCCTGCTGCCAGAAGTCTTCCATGCAGCAGCTTCCAGACCACCGTGAGATCATTAATGAACATTTCTGCATTTTAGGGAAACTAAACAGACAGATCATCCTTAACCCCGTTGAGGCACATACCAGCACTGCTGTGAGACCTCTGTCCACTCCTTTCGTGATGGAGCGGAGCTGTACCAGTGTGACACAAACTCTGCCCTGTGTCCGTGCAAGAAGTCACCTCTTTGGAGAGGAGATGCACTTTCACGGAGATACCACTGGCATCATGTACGCTGGCTTGGCAGCTACCACCACCAGTATGGTCACACCTACCACCATCAAGATTCAAGCACCACTTCCTAACCACGAGGACCGGGTGGACCCCAGCAGAGAGCTGGGCATGCACCACATGCCTCCTGTGGAGGAGGAGCACTCGAGTTTGATCTCGGCCAAGAAACAGACCCAATTGATACAGGCGACTAAAATGAGGTGTAGAAGTGGGAATTCAGCCCACGAAGCTGCACAGCAGAAACCCTCACCCACAAGAACAAAACGCTGCCATGCTGCACGTGAAAGCTGTTTTCAGGTAAATTTTACTCTAACTCCTGATGGAGCTGTTCTATTGCCAAACCGCCTCAGCAGCTGGTAGCTCACCCAAACCTTCCGTCACTACACGAGGGTGTCCACTTCTTCCAAGGAGAGCTCCACCAGCCTGCAGACAGCCAGGAAGGCAACCCTTGTCCTGCCCTGGGCACAGTCCCTGTTTGGGGTAGAAGACCATCCAGTCTCCCTAAAAATGCTCCAACTGGAAAGAAAAGCGACCATCCTCCTCGTCTATGGGAAATTTTACCTGCGTGAAGGGTTCTCCTGTTTTTCTTTCTTTCCTAATGCTGAAGCCACATCATCCCTACAGCACAGGCTGAGCTCAGGGGACTCTGCTCCAGCCAGGCAGCTTGGGCATCGCTGCCTGAGGAACCTTGAGGAACCACTGAGGTTTTACTCCATTTACGGCAGCGCTCCTTCCCCGCTGCCCAGCCTTGCAGTCAGAAACTACATGTTTTCCAAGAGAAGTATAAACAGCAAATGACAGCTCTTTATAGCAGGAAATGCCTTTTTAATCTGAAGTGGAAAATTGTGTATACTTATTTAAATCTATTACAGATAACATTAGCCATTTGAGTGAACCTTATAAGGAGCACTCGTTTTGCCTGGATAATTTGCAATTTGTCTTAGGAACCTTTAGCTACAGAATTAATTCCAATGGAAACCAGAAAACGCCCCAAGCCCTCATTTTGTTTTGAAATATTCTAAAAAAGTGAGTTTGGCAGGACCTTCAAATATATATTGATTGAACAGATGTTTAGGAAAATGATAGGTGGATGTTAATGAAGTGGGAGGCTTTGCCCAAAGGAGATTTCGATCCCAGTGCTACACTTCCTTGAGTCAATAAAACCTCCATTGGGTTGAAGGATCTGACCCAGCTCACAGCCTTGCAAGGTTCCAGCAGTAATCCATGTGCATAAGTGAACTGAACCCATTTTTTTTTTTTGTACCAGTCATCTTTTTTAAAGAATAATTCATTTTACTGCCTTTAAAAAAAATGCAGACCTATTACACGGACCATGGGGCTGCACCAAGAACCAAGCCGAAGGGCACACCTGCTCCTGGGCCAGCCACAAGCCTTCTGCAGAAGAGCCAAGCAAAGCTGACACACAAGCACATCAAACAGAAGAGGACCTACCTGTTCACGGAGAGCAGTAGCTGGTCCATGCATGCTTTGATCTTGTTCTGTGCTTCTAGGTGCGTCATGTTCTCCGTGCTCTCTCCGTTAATCGCCAGAATAATATCTCCTGGACACAGGTTTGCCATGGCTGCTTTACTGCCAGGGTTAATCTAGGTAGGGAAAAATAAAAAAGTTACTTAAAAGAATGCTCCGTTTTCAACAAGTCCAGTTTCCCAGAATAAGAGCAGATAAAGGGAACAGTTATTTCTGGAGAAGACGTGTTTTGCTGACACCAATGGCAACTACCAGAGGCTGGATGTCAGAGCCATGGCTCTCAGGACAGCCCCAGTTCTCCGAGGGCCATCCTCTACAGCATTGCTCTTTTAAAAAACAGGTTTCTGTCAACCCCAGTCAGTGTGCAACCAGGCCCTCTCTTCAGATTTGTCTCCTGCCTGAAATAACGCAACATGCTCTTTCCAGAGAGAAGCTCTACGCTCCCCTTTGGCTTGCAGGCCTTGGATCACGCTGTGAGAGACCATCCCTAAAGAGCACACAAAATCCTCCTCTTTGGCCAACGACGTAATTAGAAGATGAGCACAGTCACCCTTGTTGCTTCCCGTGGGGAGGCCACATTTGACATCAGTTTTTCCTGACCATCATTCCAATGACTTGTCTCCTTCTAGCCCTGCATGGAATATCATGCAGCTCGTTAAGTCTCCACAAGTCTTTCCTTCTGGTTTTGTAGGAATGCCAGAACCTTAAAACTCATAAATTCTTTCCTGAGGAACTAATGACAGGTCCAGGTACTGTTTGTGGTCAGCTGTTAAGACCGATCCCGCAGCCCACAAAAGAGTTTCTTGAGAAATTACCATTTCATTTACGTGAGCTCAAATACATTTTTAATTTTTGCAATAACATAAAATGATGCAAGGCACAGGCAGGACAGGTAAATACGTCTGTTTAAACTCTTAACAGTTACATGCCTGCCCTCTAATTTTCTTTTCAGTCCTTCAGAGCATCTGCTAACACTCCACCAACCAACCACATGGTTTATCAAGTGAGAAAGCACAGCATGCCTGACTTTTGGTTCCTCATATCTCACTGCATTTAGAGCATGATGGTGCTTTGATTCTCTTTAGTCTTGATTTACACGGGTATAATCCCCCATCTCAGGTGATGGGTCTCTGCTCCATCACATTCTGCTCCAAAGATCCAGGATCACTGCTCTATCCTCCATCCCAGACACCGCCTACGTCGGTGCAGCCAGGCATGAACAAACCAGGTATGGCTTCTCAGACTGTTTAAGACCAAGTGGTGGTCACCTGCTCCACGGTGCTCACAAGCCCCCCGACCACTGCAGACCACCATCAAACAGGCAGCCTTTTAGAAAGGGAGGCATGCACCCATCCCCATTTTCATCTTGATTTGCTTTCTCCAGTTCTCCTTTCACATGGAACATAAAGAGGACTTAGTCTCACCACCAAAGCGCTTTTGTGGATTGCACCGGTGCTGCTCACAGGACCAATGCCGGTCAAACAGCCAGCGAGAGGCAGACAGCACCCAGCATAACACAGCCCTGCTGCACCACTCCCCCGTGACTACAGCCACCAATACTGCTGAAACATGAACCTGAAGGTGTTTGAGGAGCTCCAAACCACTTCTTACATTTAAGTGGAACTGGCAGCCTGAATTAAGGCTTTTGTTGCCTTGTCAGAGTCAATCAGTGTTTGCCATTTGCTCTTCAACAGTTTCAGCTGGGCTCTTTTGCTCTACAAAACCGGCTGGGCCAACTCCTTCCCTGCTCACAGGCTCCCCTGTGACTCAGCTCAGAGCAAACAACAGGAGGTATTTCTGAGCACAGAACACATTAGCTGTAAAGCTCTGACACGGGACATTCCGACCCAGGATAGGTTTATTTTTTCCCTGGCACACATTTGTCCTGTTGGGTTTTTTGAACCTGTGTGAGAAGACACTGCATTCACAGAGCATTAGGGTCCTTCTGCAGCCATAGAAGCTGCCTGACCCACCAGAAAAGTCAACCAGAAACTCAACCAGCACCTCCAAGGAAGCACCTCCGCACTCTTGTCTGTTGTTATCTGGTTCCCTCAGTGTCCGCCCTGCGGCCCCAGCTGCCAGCAGGCTTTTGGACTAACAGACCTTCAGTTTGACCCAGGACAGCTGTATTTTATTCTTGTCTATTCAATGCTGCCTAGATGTCCAATGGATTTTTCTTCCTGCATTGATCTTAACCAGATTGTAGCTTCCTTGGAGAATAAGCTGTTCATAAATGGGGCTCTTTGCTGTTTCCTATTTTTAGATTCTGGTTTATTTCAAATTATTTTGGCAGTATCTTCATATTAGCATTTTATGCTAGCCCTGGAGATGACTGAGGGCTTGAAATGGAGCTGCCCTCCAAGAACTCATTAGTTTGAGATATAGCATCGGTGTCACAGCAGCTTGGGAATCAGTACTGTAACGTCTGTCAAGTCCAAAGTTTGTATTTTAGTGAATAATGTTTAGAATACTTCAAGTTCTCCTGACTCACAGCTATGCAAAGCCATTGACACCAAACCTGCCACAGAAAGCCCTACGAGTCTGGTTATGGGTCAGGGCTGCGTTTGAGTCCTCATGCAATTGTCCTACCTGCTTCGCTCCATGCAGATTCACGCAGATGGCAAAAGCAGGACCTCCATCAGGACAAGAATGCAATTTTAAGTATAGTAATTTTTGGAATTTGAGTCCATGCTTAGAGCAAAACATCCTCTATTGTCACATGGAAATGAGCAAACACATGAGGAAGGAGCAGAAGGGATCTGGGTGTCTTGTTTAGGCACCCATTGAGCTATAAGCAGCCAGCACCCATGCCCAGCAGCAATCACCTCAACCCAGAATGCTCCTTAACCAGGCTCTTCCCTTGAAGGCCAGCTACTGCCTATGAGCTGCTGAGCATCTACTGTTACAGATTCATGGAATTGTTTAGGTTGGAAAAGACCTTTAAGATCAGAGAGTCCAACCACGTCCCTCACTAAACCACGTCCCTCACTAAACCACGTCCCTCACTAAACCACGTCTACACATCTTTCAAGTACCTCCAGGGATGAAACTCCACCACTTCCCTGAGCAGCCCATTTGGCGAAGAAATTCTTCCCAGTGTTCTAAACAAGCATATACAAATAAAGTGTTTATCTTTTGTCCAAGTGACAAACCTTGGTTTGGGTATCAGCCCGTTCTCCGGGGCTATAGCCCTAAGCAATGCAACCATAGCTGCACACACTGCCTGTGGGTGTAAGGTCTCTCCAGGGCAGTGACACTGAAGCCCAGCTGTGCACAGAGGTTTTGGGACAGAGCTTCTACCGGAGGCACTCCCTCATGCCTCGCTCCAGAGGGGCCTTGGGTCTGCCATGAACAAAGCGTGCACAAATTTGAGAGTAACTGGCTATGTTATGAAGTTAAAAAAAACACGCAAAGAAAACCTGCACCAAATCACTGCAGCCCTGTGCTCTTGAAAGGGGCCTCCAAAGGCATTGAGGTTCAAGAATGGGGTAGGCTTAAGAAAGCCAGCTGTAAGGTTTTTGTTTGTTTCTGAAATCAAAGTTGAATGAACAGAGACCAAGACAAGATCCACGGATACGTAATCTGGGGTGGTGTAAGCGGTTTCCCCAGGACTGGGGCAGGTTGTGTCTCCCCACCACACGCTGCCTTCCTACAGGCAACACAGAGTACCCCAAAGCAGGCTCCCAGCTCGTGCACTAGGGCCAAACATGGGCTCCATCCCCCGGTGCCTGCTGTGCCCCGCGTGTGCTGTGCCTTGTCTTGTTCACACTGGGCACCTGCCAGGATTCGGGCTGTTTGTCTGCTTTTCTCCAGCGAAGAGCTCAAGCAGGGCAATTACACGCTAGCAAGGAGCCAGCCCAGTCCCTCACACCCTGCTAATCCCCAGGGCTGCAGGGCTCCACATGGGTGCTGGGATTTTACAGCCAAAGCAAGGTGCTGGTGGAGAATTAGATGGGTGGACGGGGTGGTCTGAGCCCTCACACTGTTGGCAGCTCATGGTGTCTCTCTCCCTGCAAGGCCACGCAGCTCCCAAAGCTCTGCTCACGCTGTGGGGTGACAGCAACCTCAAGACACGTTCAGAGCAGTCAAGCATATGGTATTGAGAGCCAAACCCACAGCAAACACCGCAGTCTTAAAGAAATGTAAATATTTTTGTTAAAGTTCCCCTAAAGGCTTTTCTTTCTCCAACTTGACAAGAATCCTGCCTTGTTCGGAAGCTCCGAGTTCCCAAAGCCACGACTTTATACAGCAACGAAGCAGCACTGGCGTGAACTCCTGGGTACCAGTTAACTTACGCTGCTGGTATTGCTGCCCTGCCCTTGAAGATATTTTCCCACCTACATGAATCCAAAGCCAGCTGACGGAGACTTGGGGTGAAGTTGCACAAGACAGCCTAGTCAACCCCACAGCTCGCCCACGAGAGGGGAGAGGACCTTCTCTCTGCACCTTCCCGCTCCCGGGTGCCATCCAGCCTCTTCCCTGGTGCCAGCCCTGGCGCTTAGCAGATTTTTAAGCACAGCCCGGGATGCAATCCAGCAGAGCTGCATGGTTTTCTGAGAGCGAATCAAAGCAACTCAGAGTAACGGGTTCAGTGCACCAGACCCATCATCTGGGACCAGGGGAGGGATGGAGTTAGCTGGAGGGAAGCTCTTCATGAGATGATTAAGCAGATCCCACACAGCGCTGTACGTGGACCACCCCCCACCCATCACCTAATTGCTGCTGCATCTTCTGCAGGCAGGAGCCGAGGACAAAGACACATGCAGGACCAGTCAGTGTGCTGGGGAGGTCACTGGCACTCGTGTTTCCACAGCTCCTTTTATGCCCATAGAAGCACATTCGTGCATCCTCTGCCCGAGGCGACTGCGCACGCACAGCACGGCATCTGCTCCGGGAACACAGCATAAACGCGTGTCATTTCTCTAGTGCTCTCCCAAAACTAAATAAAGTTGAGAGAGAACAATGTTCTGCATTTAACCCCGCCACAAAAATAAGCAGCTGCTGTTTTGTGCCTCTCAAAAAAAAAAAAAGCAGACGCATAAGAATATTTACAAACAGAAAATACTAAAAGAAACAAAAAACACGCACAGCTAACGACATTGCAACAGTGGGGCACGTGGAGGTTTGCAGAGCCTGTGCCCATGGTAAGTAGCTCCAGGCTCTTGACAAGACAGAGAGCAGCATCTCCCCGCTCAGTGTGCCTCCTGCAGGGATTCACTCCAGTAGGAAGCCAGAATGTTTTGGGTTTTTTTTTTTGTTTTTTTTTTGTTTTTTTTTTTTTTTGGTGGTTATTTTTCCCCTTTTCTAAAAAGCATATTATTCTCCCTAATGCCCTCAGGACAAGTGTCATTTGTGACGCCTTTGTACATCCCCCACACAGCGCTGTGCTTCAAAAAATACTAGAGATCCAACATCAGTGCCTGTCTCAGTCCTTTTATATTGTTCCAGCAGGAAAAGGAGAATTTGAAAAAAAAAAAACCCAACAAAAAAAAACAGATACCGCAGTAAACAGCCCTTCTCTCACTGTCCTCTACCTCCTCCATCACCACAGGAGGTTTGGTCCCAGTGCTGTGAGCATCATCCCTACACAGAGGATAACAAGGGGAAATGTGACCCACGGGCTGTAGCACTGGACCAACACCCCACAACTTAGTGCCTCCTTTTGCCAAGTCATCAACCAGTGAACTAGAGCTGCACAATTACAGACCTTTTTTTTTTTTTAAATAAGTTTTTCCAATTATTTCCACCACCACCCACCTCTCTCCTCCAAGGGGACCAGCCTCCAGCAGCCCCCTCCCCAGCCAAGCAGATACTCTGATGCTGTGGAACAGCTTGGAAAAACCCCAAAGCCAGCAGCAGCTATCTTATCTGGCCACTGGAGCCTCGTTAGGATTTACTAAGTGCTAGCATCTGACATCAGGCCAATAAAATAAAGCACATTATTAAGGCAACTGTTGCACTAAGCCAGCTGGTGTTGGAAGCTGAGCAATCTCATTTAGTAAGCAAGATTATTTGCACCCAGAGGGGTTTCCTCCTGAAACGCACATAGCATTACACTTTCCCCCCTGGAGTTCAAGCACAGAAGCATGCTGGGGCTGCGGAGAGCAAGTCTTGGAGGACAAAGCCCCCGTGTCTTGCTGTGTGCATCCCACTGCCCACACAGGGATAACCCTGCACACTGCAGGGACGGCTCCGCTCAGAGCCGGCTCCGCTCAAGCCATCCCAAGAGTTGGACCAACACCACAAGCCAAAACAATCAACACTTTAGTGAACAGTTAATTTGTTATACTGATTTAACCCCTTTTTTCCCCCCTTTTTACTCTTTTCCCCAGAAGCCTGCCCCTGTAACATCACCCATGCCAGGGCCCAAGGATGACTGACCTGGGGATGCGATTCCTTCTCGCTGCCTGCACAGGTCCCAGCACAGCCACTGGAAAGCACAACTTGGTATTTATTCTCCCAGCAGTTTTCACTCAAATTAACAAAAGGCAACTCTTCAGGCCAATCACACCTACACAGCTGAGGCAGCTTTCTCTCTGCCAGATCTCCTTCACTTTAAAAAAAACCAAACCCAACACTACTGTAACAAAATGCAACGCATCCCATCAATTAACGAACCCATCTTCCCAGAATTTAACAGGTTAAAACGTGCAATCCCATACAAGCCTACACAGACCACACCACTCTTTTTTTAAATCAATGGTAGTTTGTTACAGGCAAGTCTGGGGAAATTTTCTGTTCTGCAAGCGTGATCAAAAGGGCCTGATTAAAGCTTTCGAGAGGCTTTCAAGATAATGTGACAAAATTCTCAGCTTTTGAACAAAGCAAGCCTGTTCTATTATCAGGAAACATGCTACGAGGCAACAGACAATCTTACAGTAGCAAGATCTTTTAAAACAGGAAGAACCAAGGGTTAAACAGCTAACTAACGAAGATAAATTCCCCAAAGCCTTTAACCACTTTTTTCCCAGGGATTCTCTTCAGCTTTTCAAAGCATCTTGCCTTGAACTGACATATATTCCTCACCAATCCATTTGCATTTTTATAATTGCTTATATAAAAGTCCAGCATATGAAGACATTATTTAGGTATGCTGTACAGCCCAGTAAATGAAAAGCACTGCTTGTGCAACATGAATGCCTTTAACTACTGAAGAAAACAAGAAGCTTAAGAGCACAAAAGGGAAAAAAAAAACCCACCCCAGTACGAGTGTTATAAAAGGCAAGACACTTGAAAATCCTTTTGAATCCAAGTAGTGGTAGATACAAATCCAAATTTAGAATCAGATTTGTAGTGTAGATCCTAACCCACCTCAAATGCTGAGGTCTCGCTATTAAGAAAACTCCGAGAATCAAACGAATCTGATCCGAATTTTAAAGCAACCAACCACATAACCTGAGTGCAAACCTCAAAATGCCAACTGAGAAAGGCACAGCTTGTTCAGACACTCACATCTGGCTTATTTGGCCAAAAGCTTGCCTTGCTCAGCCCAAGGGCACCCAGAACTCCGGCAGCCCTCGGAACAGCCTTATGCCATGCGGCCTCCTGCGCTCACGGTCACCCTCTTACCCCTTCCTCCAAGGGCAGGTCACAGATATGCTGCTTTACTGCACAGTGACCCACACTTAACCACCTTAAGATGCTTTATACTCGCTCTGCCCCAGGGGACACCGGCTGACTCTCGGTGTAGGTGTGCTCGGAGCATCGCTGCAGCCCATGAGATGCTGCACCATCGCACAGCGCTCGGCAAACTGAATCCAGCAGCAGCAGAGAAAGTGTTTATGATGATAATTGGCTCATCCCCTTCAGAGGGTTAGTGCTCAGCTCTCCTGGGAAGCCTTCCCTCCTCAAGCATCTCCCTAAACCCTTGTTTGGAGAAACCCCTGGGTGCTTCACAGAAGACATGTGGGAGCGGCGTGGAGCTCTCTCCCTTTCAAATCACCGGCCTTCTCAGCCAGGAAGGTGGGGCGATACTTTTCTTTCCCCGCTATCAAAAGGAAAGTGGCCACAGGGGTATCTCCAAACAGAAGAAATTCTCCAACACGAGAAGTTTGAATTCAGCTGCTGAGCCAACCTGAAGCTTCACTCTCGTGAAAAGGGCAGGCGTTAATCTCCCGCAGGCTGCCGGGATTTGGGCCTTTGCCGTGCGACTGCTTTCTCCCAGTTTAATTGTGAACACTAGATATTTCACAGGGTTTAGTCTTTTGTACCCGAAGCGTTTTGTGGCTTACAGCATTCAGGCTCAGTGTACTGTAAACCTCCCAGCTGAGCTTCTGCTCCACGGTGCCTGTTATTGAATGGTCCCGGATTTAGCTGAGCAAGACAGTTTCTCTTCTAGCTGTGCATTGCCCATATCTGATAATTAAGAATCATTAAATAACCTTCTTTAATGCAGTGTATTTTGCTTCCTGAAGCTTGTACTGCAAAGCTTCGTTCGCATGTAATTTTCTGTCAGTCCACACAACATGTAAAATACTCAAGGTTTAATGGGTGTGAATCTGAGTTGCTCTGGTTGACAAGAAAGATTGAGTGTGGCACGGGCTTTGAGGCATCTTTATGGGAAAATTCACTGGCTGAAATACTCTCGCAGAGCAAATTTATTTTGTTTTAAAAAAACCCCAACAACACAGAGCTCTGCTCTCTCTGGTGAGAAAGTGGGGTTTATTTTAGGTCTCTGCTGGCTGTAAAAGCTACTTGAATGTCAGACTGCGGCTCGACATTTTCGCAATTGCTCCAAGTAACCCGATGAATTATGGGTTTGCTTGAAGTTTTTGTGCAAGTCCTGAAGTAGAAACCAAACATACCCTTATCTTCCAGGGCTTGAGGCAAGCGTGGTGTTAACAGCCATGTACAAATCCGCTGCATTACCCAGCGCTGGCTGGATACGCCCTGGTTTGCCTCGGTGCACGTCTGGCAGGGCTGCACTGACAACAAATCAAGCAGAGTATTTTCTGTGAACGTGTTTGTTTTAGCTGTTTTATCAACACTACCAGATCTTGAGAGATCTACTGTTTTCTTTCACATTCTGGCACCTGTGGTCGCAGATGACTTAAAAAATAAAAACATCTGCACTAAGTGTTTGGGTATCTGAGAACCATAAGTCAAGGCATTTTATGAGCTCAGAAATCAAATGACAAATTCAGTTAGATATCTTACATTTAGGAGGACTTGTGCCTTCTAGGATTTGCAGTGTAACTCCTGCAGAACTGTGATATGCACTTTCCCCCCTCAAGCTACAAAAAATTGTAAAACTTAAATTGCAATAGTCTGCACTAGTTCCACACAATCCATAATGGTGTATTTGTATTAAAATTAAAGGACTGATCTACCCCCAGCAGGACCGGGATTATCACCATCTGTTGTGCTATACAGCAACAAAAAGTTTAGGAAGAAAAGAAGAATTCCACGTATTTCCCCTTGTATGCTTCCTACACTAACAGGGCAACTTTAGTAAGTCTGCTGTCTCAGTTTATTCTCTTTTATCCCTGTATCAAGTGGGATATAACCATGCACTTTCCCAAAGTAACTCTGAATACCTGTCCCAACAGGCAATCTTTCCATCTTCAAGAAGTCAGAAAATTGACATCACCACCACTTACAAGAAAAGAGGGGAGGAAAAAAAAAAAAAAAAAAAGAACACCCCCCTCCCCCCCCCCCCCCAACCTACAAAACCCAAAGCCCCAGCTCTAAATTCTCCAGTTACACTGAGCCCATTCTGCTTTGTTCAACCTGGCAGAGGTCCGAAGTGTTTTCAAGGGTGTGCTGGGTTTATTTTGCTAAACTCGCCCCAAGGTCAGACCTTGCATGAATGGACCGACATGAATCATTGTTTCCGCCTGCTTTCCCACTCTGGATTATCAGTGTGCTTGATTACAGTAATTAGCATTAGGCTTTCATTCCAGCATATTCTACCATTACTGTCTCCTGAACCAGCACAAGCATTTATTCTTCTCTTTCAGTTATTAAATAAAGCGTCCGTGATAGAATAACTTCAGCAGCAAATATTATTTGTTATACTTTTGTTCGCTCTTATCTGTAGCTCGGATTAACTGGTAAGTACCACTACAGCTTCAAGAGCAGCCACCCAGATCCCTCACTCCAGACCTTACAAGCAGCAATCACTGGAAGAAGGATGAGAACAAAAAGAATGACAGGCAAAACTATTGCCTTCCACTTAAAAAAATCATCCCACTTGAACTAGTATGTTATAAGAAACGTTAATATGCAGCCAACCGAGAAACAGCTGGCATCGCTTGGCTCTGTACAGGCCATAAAGCCCCCAAAGGTCAGCAGAAATCAGCTGGGGCCTAGCTTTAGGATTCACCACCACAAAGCAACTACTTCAGTCCATTGGGGAGCTCTGAACAGCAAGCGCATAGTTTCCATTTAATAAATAACCAAATACATACAAATCACATGTAAAACCAGGAAAAAAAGCCTGATGGAAAGCAAGGAAAAGCCTCTGGTCCTGCTGGCTCCGCCAACAGCCATGGAGTTCCCGGGGTAACTGAGCCCGGTGCCCAGCACTGCCTTTCGTGCTCTGCCATCCCCACCCGGATCACCTAAGAACAACCTCCCAGACCACCCCAGGAACCATTCGCCCGAGCAGGTGCCCTCTGCATTTGGGTGGGATCACAGCAACGCATGCAGGCATTTTCTGGCTGCCCCGATGGAGCCAACAGGACAACTTTTACTGGAATTCCTCCCCCAACAGAATTCCTTCTTGAGTATCCTAACCTTTAACAGGACACGTATTTTCTCAGATACAAAAGCTACTTAAGTTTAAAAGTAAACTTCAACTCAAACAATACCTGGATAATGGATTGCAGGCCAATTATTTCTCACCCTTCTTGTGTTACAGTTCCAAGCCAACACTGAAAAATGCATTTTTGCTGCTCCGCTAGAGACTACTGGGTAAACTGACGTGGAAGCCAGTAGATAAAGGAAAAACTGTGCTAAACCTTTTTTTTTTAAAAAAAAAAAACCAAACTGGAATCTGTCCATTTGTCAATTATCTGTTTAGCCAAGTAATTTAGCTGCGACTCTAAAAGCAGCAAGTGCTTGAATTAACACTGGCAGAGCTGGGTAGATGACGACATTGACTGCTCTAGGAGCTGGACAAGCGAGTTCAAGTGATTAAACGCATTCAGCTCCTCTAGTTACGCTAATGACTGATTATCTTTTAATCCCAGGCAAGGGGTAGATCAACTGGGATCCCACACAGAACCGCAGCACTCACTGATGTGGTTACCAGCACAACACTGAGAGCAGCTGAGTAAGTGATTCCATTTCTGGTCCCGAACTGTGCTTGCTGGTTAAAGGCAATGTTGTCGCTCCCTGGAGTCGGAGCCACAATAAGGTCCCTTTCCCATGAAAGGCAAACACAGAATCCAGTTGTTAACCTGCTCAGCCAAGGAAAAGCAGCTGACAGCTACCAGAAACTTAATTAAGCCTTAACACAAGTCATTAAGGCCAACTCCAAGCAGATCCTTTGGGTCATTCCCCTACCCCTATGAATATCACTGGGAGGAGGAACCGTTAATTACATGCTGTACTACCCCCAGCATTAGCTTACTCTAACCCTGGGTACAAAATGAGCTGGATTTCTTCCCCAGGGCACAGCCTTGGGCTACAGTTCCCTTCCCAGCACTGTGCTGACAACACACCAGCATCACCCCTGCGTGTAGCCGCTGCAGCACCCTCCAGGGCTGCACACCCCCACCCCCAGTCTCCAGCCCTGCTCATCTGGGTCCCCCAGAAAATGCAAGAAGAAACATGGGGAGGGGGGAAGCTAGGTACTCTAGCCACATGAGAAAGATGCCCTAAGCACACCCTCCTGGATTTGCATTTCCCTTCCCTTAGCTTTACTACTGAAGAACTGAATACTCCAACTTGAGCCCTGGCCTCTCTAGGGGAGTGCTCAGCATCAGCTGCTCCCAGTCACTTGAGCAATCAGGTCTTTACCACTTGTCACTTAAGACTGATCAAACCACAGAGGGAAGTGACCTGCTTTCAAGAAAATAGATCATTCCTTGATTTCGTGAACGTATTTGAACCAGCTGCAAGGGATGGGCTCAACACCATCAGCTGCACCTGCACAAACGCAGGGACCTCAAGGCTAAAGCGAGTCCTGGTGAGCGAGTCAAGCCCCATTCATTAGCTCCCCTCCTGCAGTGGCATTTTGGCTTCAGATCCCACTAATGCAACATTAAGGAGCTCTGCCTTCGCTTAACTCGGAGCCATGACACTCAGGCTTCGGAGAAGAAGGGTCCCCCCAGCAGACAGCAAAGCATCGCTCGCTGTGGCTGCCGGGGCAGCGACACATCTCTGCACTGTTACAGCTAGGGAGAGGTCTGGGGAGAAATTATTTCCTGTAGTAGCTTAGCAAAGGGTAGAGAAAACCAACCTATTCATAACTGAATAATTTGTTTTCAACCCCTACACAGATGAATTTGTGTTTTAGAGGCAGTCTGGCACCCGGAGCTGAATGTGGGTGGCTTTTGGACGCCTCAAATCCCAAACTGCAACCTATGAATTCCCAATATAACCAGTCCAGGGAGGATGCCTGTAGAGCTATACAGCCCAAACATTTTGGGGCACGTTAGTTCTCAGCCCCTCCCTGGGCATAGTCGCAGAGTGCAGCAAACCCGCATCACTGGGGCAGCCTGTCCCTCCCGGAGCATTTCAGCATCTGGGGCTTGCAGCTGGATGCTGAAGTCCCAGAGTCTGGTCCCACCTCCCGGCAGAATTTGTGCTTTTCAAGGTATGTTTGCAATGTAAACTATTTTTTTTTTTTTAATTAATATGCCATTAAAAAAACCCAAACACTTCGAAGAAAGCAGAAGTCAGACAAAATCTTCAACAATTAGGCTACAGCAAGAGGCTCCCGCCCTCCTGCAGTAACCCAGGCCAGGCAAGGGGGCTCCCCATCCCCAAGAGGGGGAGTCCTCAGCCCCCTTGCCCGTGTTTCAAGCTGGAAAGAGCACGTTTCTTGGTCAGACAATTAAACTAACTAGACCACTACAGAGTACAAGTGAATATGGCACCGCAGCAGCCACGCTCAGTCCTCTGGGGAGAGGCAGGGTCGCACAGACCCACCACCAAGGAAAACCCTGGCCCCCCCCGGGAGCCCTCCAGCAGCTCCTTCCTCATCCCACAGCTGGGAGGTACAGCAGGACCCAATTCTTCCCCTGTTTTAACATTTCCAGGTATTATTTCCTAAGCCAGTGAGGTCTCTTCTTGTGTTAAGAGACTAGAGCCCGAGCAGAGCACCCCACACCCATATGTACATCCCAGCGAGTTGTTTATCACCCCCCAGGAGCAGCCGTTAGCGTACAGCACGTCAGAGCATCACCCCTCTCTTCAGGGGGGAGCAGAATTTAAAAAGGATCTAATTTGAAAGGCTGCCATGCTCAGTGACATGAAAGAACACCCTAGGCCTGCTGCTTGTGTTACAGATCCAAAGCAAGACTGGCCTGATGAGAATTACCCTCACACCTCCCAGGTTTGCTGAATCAAACAAGGAATCTGGCAAGCCACCTGTCTAGGCAGAAGCAGACTTTGTTTTTTCTTGTTTAATATTAAACCAAACTTTTTTCAAAGTAACAAGAAAACAGGCTCCCTCTGCTAAATTAAGATGTTCACCTTCACAACAGGAACATTTTTACAGCCACGCAAGAGGCGATTTTGTGTTTTGTTGTGACACGTCCTGGGTTACCAGGGCAGAAAGGCGGCTTCCCCGTGCCCAGGAGGTGCAGGCTGAGCCCCGAAAGCCAAGTGCCTCCCCCTGCCGCGCAGACACCCTGGCAGCATGGCTAGCCTTACCAGCTGCTGCTCCCTGCACCACCCCAGCCTTCCCCAGTCTGAGACTTCCCTCCTCTCCATCCTGCTACTCCTCCAAAAAAGCCCTTGCTGGAACACTCGGTAAGGGACAGCCCAAAGTAAAAACAGAGACACAAAGCTGCGTAACCGGCACATTTGAACTCAAATACAAACCAAGTCTCTTTAAAACACGCTCTCTTCCATGATTATCTCTGTAAAACTCAGGGTACGCATTTTCCCTTTTCTGTCACAGCTTTGGCAGACGCATGAAAAGACAGCAAACAGCTTGTACGTGTTACGGCAATATTTTTACATTATAGCTCCTTTCAAAGCCCTTCAGTCCTCACAGTGTTTGTTCAAGTGCTCCAGCAGCAGCCGCCCAGGACAGCTCGGCACTAACAGAGCCTCAACATGCTGCAGGAAGGCAGGGCAGCTCCGGGCATCCAGCGCTTTCCCAGGGCAGCCCGGTGGCGATGGAAACACCAGTGCCCATTGGAACATGCCCAGCACTTCATCCATCCCTCAGCCCATCGCTCCCCACTTCTTTCTGCACGGGGGATGCTTTGTTTTCACATCTATCTACACACAAAGCCTACTTCAAGCTAGGCTTAGAAGTTTCCAGAATACGTCTTTGTGAGGTTAAACCCAAGTGTGAGCACACTTACACAGTAATTACTACCAGCCCACAGGGAGCCTGTAACGCAGCAGCCTGCGTGGAGAAACTTCTTGCTGACTTTACTCCTGCCTTCCCTAAAAAAAAAAAAAAAACCCAACAAAAAAAAAACCACCCCAAAAACCACCCTAACAGCCTGTGAACTCAGTCCAGGGCATGAGTCCAAACCCTCTGCAGCACTGAGCAGTAGTAAAAAAAAAAAAAAAAAAAAAAAAACAAAAAAAAAAACCCAAAAAAAACCCAAAGCAACTTTGAAAGCAGCTTTTTATGAATCAACATCCAAAAAACCATAAAGCAAGCAGGGAGAACGCTATCTGCTCTGCATTCCCGCGGGGAAGGGCAGCTGAAAACAGGGGAGGGGAACACTTACTTGCTTGTATATATAAAAATAGATACTTAAAAGGTCCCCAAAAGCTGCCGCCCGCCGGCCCCGGGTACCCCTGCTCCGACCCCCGGGTACCACCGCTCCGGCCCCAGTCCCATCCCCGCCGCCGCCCATCACCTGCCGCCGGTCCCCGCTTCCCCCCTCCGCGGGCTCACCCTGGAGATGGTCAACGGGGCGCTGAAATCTTTCCCTCCCACCAAGCGAAAGCCCCACGGCGAAGGACCACGCAGGACCACCGAGTGAGACATAGCGGCGGTGGGGCTCTGCCTGCCCGCAAGTAGCTGCGGCTCCCACTCGCGATCGCGCTTCTCCTAAACGCCGGGACGGGTCGATCCCGCCTCCCCGCCACGCCCCGCATCGCGGGGCGTGGCGGGGAGGCGGGATCGACCCGTCCCGGCTGTCGTCGGGGGGAGCTTTAGCTCGGTTTTTCCCCAAAACGTGGGGTTTCGGAGCGATTTCTCCATGAGTAAAGTTAAGCATCTCTGTTTGGTGCAGTCAAAATCTCCGCTGACTGCGCCTTCATCCTCTGGAGTGGAAGGAAAAGGGTGTAACAGGTCGGTAAACGTGTAGTCACGGTGGTTTTATTCATTGCCAGCAGTATGTGGCAAAAGAGAAAGCGTCAAGAAAATCATCAGGGGGGGCTGCAGGCAGTTTGGGAATCCTTCACGGTTATCACTTAGCTGAAAGAGAAATGTCCAAGAAAATCATCAAGGGGGGCTGCAAGCAGTTTGGGAATCCTTCATGGTTATCACTTAGCCAAGAGAGAAACTTCCAACAAAATAATCAGGTTGCCCTGCAAGCAGCTTAGGAATCACTCGGCCAATGCACCCCAGCATCACTGTGTCTGCAGGGGCAGCACCAGGCACCGCAGAGCATCCCTGCTTCCCGGCGGTACCTCCGAATCGGAGCACTCGGAAGATGCCCACACTGCAGAGGGTGTTTCATGTGATGGCTTGTAGGCAAGCAGCACTAGCTCGGAGGTGGGATGGGTGGTCAGCACAGCTGCTCAGCATCTCTCCCCAAAAGCTGAAAGCAAATCTCAAAGCGCCTGTAAATCCCCCTCTCTTCTTGGAAAGGGCTGGGCTAGAATATACCACTTCAAAAAAAGGACCTAACAAAGGATTCATTGTTTGAAAAGTCCAGTTTCATCACGGACCTTCTTGCTGGCTGGTTTTTGTGAGTTTGATTTATGTGCTGTTTGCCGTGAAGCCTTTTTGCATACAGACACGGGAAGGTCTGTGTGACCGCCTCACTGCTGTGCCCGTGTTATCCAGGAGGCTTTGGTCTGGGGCAGGGGTGGGAGCTGAGACTTTTAAACCCTCTCCCGAGTTATGCTGCAGCCTTGTGATTTAGCAACGTTCATACAGTGAGTGTAGGGAGTTACGAACCCGAAGCACAATAAACTTTGTTTGCTTTGCTAAAAAGGTGCCTAGAGAGGAGCAGTTCAGCTGCAGCGGGTGCCAGCAGAGCTTTCACCCGTATTCTTTGTTCCACGGCTGGGCCTCCACAGAGAGAGGCTATACAAGCTGACTTTTGTCTGTGCAACGGGTGATGAATCATACCTCCTCATTCCTGCGTGATATCACCGAGCCTGCAGAAGGCTGGGAGGAGGCTGGCCTGAGGTTTCCTTGCTTGTGTTAGAAAATCCACCCAGCCCAACACCACAATTTGTCTTGCAGAGAGCTGGAGGCCTGTTTATGTCCCACCTCTCCTGCTCTCGCTGTCGCTGTTCAGTGACAGGAACTTCCCCAAAGGACTGAGCTAAAGATGTGCACAAATGTGACGTGTTGGCACTGGCATCCCCTTCCTCTTACGAGGGTAAAGAAAAAAATCCTTTCTGTAAAAGGATCTAAGTTTGCTGGACAGTAGCAACAATAAAAACAGAGACAAGGAAAAACACAGAGGAAAAAAATGGAGACTGCAGCTCTGTGGAGTCAAACATATCCCACTGGCCTTCATCGGGGCTTCGTTACTGGGGTGGGTTCTAAATTGCACTCGGGCTGTGAGTGGCCAGCTCAATTTGCTGGCATAGGAAATGGATGATCAAAACACAGAAACCCTCACTATTAAAGTATTCATTTCAAAAGCCGATCGGAAAGCTGCTGGCTCCGAGGCACTTTCTCTTCAAGGCCTTTTGAATGCACAGCCTTGGTTCCCCCTCGAGTCTCTTAAAGCTTGTTGAAAACTTAACCCAAGTAAACTACAATCAGAATTAGCCAAATTGGTATAAACTTGTGGATGTGCTTATTCCAAACAAGACTGTATTCCAAAATACATTAAACTGAGCTGAAGTAGAGGCGGTTTTACTCTGAATAAAAGTATCTGCAGTTGAATTGCTCCTGATGGAAAATGTCCACACGTAGAGCAGCCCTCAGGTTTCAGAACTGCATCAGGAATTAATTTGGCACCCCTCTCTCAGCGATAGATGGTTTTTTTTCCCCAGGATTTGGGGAATGAGAACATTAGCTAAAGAACTCCACATTTCACAGGTGCCTCATTTTCTTTCAGTTGCTCACACACCTTTTCACATCTGCTTTCTTTGAGCAAAGCCAACACAATTTTGCAGCCTGCAAAGGACCCAGTCGCACTCTCACTTCGATCAACTGAAGTGAGCTCATAAATTTCTAGGTTTGTCTTTGATAACTTGGGAATTTTTAAATTGTATTTTAAGTCATTTCCAAAACTAATTGGAGATCTACTTCTGGATGAGAAATCACCAGAAGCAACAGAAGGTGCTCTGAACCTTGCTCTGGAAGCAAGCCTTAACACCCAGCTAAAACACAGTATCTCCAACACGCTCATTCTTCAGCCAAGTGCTGAAACCCTACAGCAAGTTCTAACAAAGACCACACATTATTCAAAAGGGAGGTCAAACACGTTCATGAATTCAATCTCATCACTCCATTCGCTTTATCTTTCCCCCTCTCGATATTTTCCTCAGTGTTTGTTTCCAGTATTTTTCCACCCCTGAGCCTTATCACCTCTTTGTTTCTTTTTTGAATATTCCATTCTGGCTCTCCTTTGCTGCTGGTGACACTCTGGGTTTCCTTCCTTTGTTATCACAGACCGACTGGGTAAACTACGACATTCAGCTTTGTGTCCCATTTTGAATGAGCATTCAAGTTTTCCACTTGCCACCGTCCCAACGTCTACCAGAGGTCCCGTGCTTATCTGGGAGGCCACATAATGACCCCTCAACGCTGGTTTTGAACATCTTCTCACATGAGAGTGATTTCAGGCACTGTTATGGCTTGACAGCTCTTCTCCAGGTCAGGAGATTTTCTTGCTCTACAAATTGCCGCCTTCTGGACTATGGCTGTTTCTCCTTGGAGCAGTTTCAGGAGGCTGAAGTTAGTCGTGAGCCTTCTATAGAAGCAAAATGGGCCTAGCAGAAGTGAGATCCTCTGCTAGTCTCACATCTGTTTAGGGGTGATAAGTTGATGTATGTTACGAATACTGTCTTCAGTGTTTTCCTTCTCATTAGACAGAAGTTAGTCATTCATAAGTTGCTTGATAGACACAATTCGATTAGTGACTGTCAGTGATAAATCGCTGTCCTCTTTGCACTGCCCCCAGGCCCTTCATAGAAGGTTTTATTTTTAGATTGTGAAAAAAATACCTGCTACACCTTGTAAGTTCTGTAAATGACTACATTCATCAGAGAGGTCTGCAAAAGGCTTGCTAAGATAAAGCTTCTTTGTTTTTCAGAGTTTACGGTAGAATTCAGCCACTCTATAGATGGATTTTTTTTTAATGTGAGAGCCAAAAAATCTCTACCCGTAGAACTCTACTTGCTAGAGCAGGGCCATCTCTCTTGGTTGCATACAGCTCAACTTGACAAGATGGTCGGCATATCGTCACGCATTTTCTGCTTTACTCCTAGTGGACACAGCTTGGGGTTTGAAGTGGCTTCATGACATTCATGCGGCACTTACGGCTCCCCTAAACCAGCAGCACCTTCTTATGGAACTACCCAAATGTTTGTGGAGTCCCCAGCATGACTGCTGGGACCTCTATTATCTGGTAGTGACACCAGCTACCTCTCTGTTTCTATCCCAAATATGTTTCACTGTACGATTAACCATCCAACAAGGATATGTGACCTGTAACTGGGACTGTGCTGGGAATGACAGTTTTCACTCATCCATCAGTCGTGCCTAAGTTACCTTCCAGAAAGGGCACATTTGGAAACTCTAACGCAGGGCATTAATGGACTGGCATCTGAAGAAGATGAAGTTAACAGTCAGACATTTTTTGGCCAAAGACATGGATTAAAAGGGCATCTGAAGTGTGGGAAGGTGATTATTTAGTACTAGTGCAAATGATTAAACTGCAAGAAGTTTTAGTAAGGGTTCATTTGGCAGGTCCCTACTTCATAGAGAAAGCTCTTGCAAAAAGTACTGAACTTCTGTTGCATTCACACGCCTTCGGACGAAGACAGGTCTGTTACACATTTATATTACACAGATGCCTCTCCTCATATTCCCGCACAACACAGAGATGACCTTTATCTACAGTCAGTTCTCAGCAGTCCACGCGCTGCCCGTTTGCCTCCCCTGGTCCTTCTCCTGCTGCCTGAATCCTTGGACAACCCCCCGAGCCAGACCATGTGCCAGAGCTGGGCACGGCACAGCTACAAGCTAGAGGGGACCCGGAGCAAGGCAGGGGGATGGCAGAGGGATCTCGTGACTAACCAGCCCCAAGACATCCTTCCTTCACACACGAGAAAGCGCAGCTCCCCATATCACTTACTGAAGTAGCAAACTCCTACATGATGGAAAGTTCATTTTGAAGTAACGTTCATCGAGTTCAGAAATACTTCTTGCAGCTTATTTACCCAGAGTTTCCAGGTGGATGACCTCTCTGAAAGAGCTTTTATTGCACTGATGTCTAATGTAACAAATGTAAAATTCCAAGCTCCAATTAGTTTTATCACTGGCGAATTTAAATATTTCTGTCATTAAGGTAAGGAAAATATTTTTATAGCCCCTCTATTTCAACTCACGGTGGTTACCTGAGGCACGAGATCTTTCTCTTTCAGTGTAACTGCTGCTGGAAATATTTTAAACTAATGTACATATATGTTTCATAGGATGCACTTTTTAATCCATGAAAGCATCCATATTTCATTTTTAAATGGAGGTGGGAATCCAAGATAGTTCCTGCAGAGTTGACCAATCAATAATGGTCCTTTAGACCATTTGTGAACAGTTTAATACAGACATCTGACCTTTAAAAGTAGCTTTAAGCACCAAACTAGATGTTAGCTTGTGGGCTGGCCTTCCCGACAGCTGCACTCCTGTTAAAATCAGGTTTTAGGTTCAGTGGCTCATAGTTCGTGTTCGAAACCTGTTTGCTGTGAATGGTCATTTGTAGGTTCTAACGCTGGTTGTTCCTCTTAGTGTTTGTGACTGGAAACAGTCCCTGAAAATGATGCTGACCACATGAAATCAGAATTCTTGTGGCAGTCAAGACTCCAAGCAAAGTTTCATGTCATTTGTGCAATTTGCTCTCCCGGTAGTCGGTGTTTCTCAGAGTACAACCTCTTTTCCTTTCTTACACTAGTCAGTAGTCCTTGACAGTTTCATCTTATTTTCCATTTCTATTGCCTAAATAGTCCTTTCTGGTGCCTTCCTAACCCAATGGGATCCATGTATAACCGATTCTTAAGGGTTTCAGTTTATTTCTTTACTTAATAGTTAAAAAAATCCAAAATATCCCAAAAACCAACACCCCGTGAAAACAGTTGGTTTTGAAACTCATTACTTGGATTAAGTCCAGGCAAATCTCAACCCTATGGCAGATTTAACTGCAGGTTTCCAAAGGATTACTTAATTTATAGGCTTTTCAGGATGTCTCAGATCTGAGTTATTATTTTGGCTTTTGCAAGTTCCTTGGCGGATGCCCAAGTGTTGGGAGCTGTCATTCTGAATTCTATTTAATTCATTTGTTTGTCTAAATAATTCCTAAAAAGTTTATCTCGTGGATCTAAGCATCCCACAGCGAAAAATCCAGCTGTGGTAGAAACCATTAGGATAATGAAAGAAATCTTGTTGGTTCAGTAGAATTTCTTCTTCCATAATCACCTTCAGGTGGAGCAGACTGCTGCCTCCCAAGGCTTTCTAGCTCTGTAGGATTGCCATGGACAAAGCTGACGCAAGAAGCTGTGCTGTGCCTGGTCAGGTCTATCTTTCATTCTCTTAAACACCATGCAGCAGACACAGATTCACAGCAAGGACCAAAGTAAATCCTTTGTCTTCATAAGATGTGTTCAGAGGATAAAAACCAGCAGGGCCTGACCCAAAATGCAGTTTATTCTTCTGTTCTGGCAAATATCAACAAGACAATTTTTACACAAGCGTTGCTCATCAGACTACCAGTCATCTCCCAGAACTTCATACAGGCGGGGTTTTTGCAACCCTCCGAGCAGCGAGGCTAAATCCCTGCCTCGCAAACATCGCAGACTAAACACATGATAAGAGCCGGCGGATGGGTTTCCCGAGGGGGAACACCGCGAGGCAATGACACAGCGCGGTCGGCTCGTGTCAGAGCACAGCAGCAGCCTGTTCTTGATGAAGGGCAACTTCAAGGAAGGCTGTGGAGAAGGACAAGGCAGCTCGTCAGGGCTCACGGAAAGCTTGGGAAATGTTTCGTTGTTCTTTTCACAAACAAAACACGGTCTTTTTTTTTATATTCCCTGCTTCCTATCAATTTTGCAGAAAAATGAATTGGCTCCATGTTCACCCCGTTCTCAGTCCCACTCTCCATCTCGGGCAACACAGCAAACACATGAGCAAGTGCCTGTTAGCTCAGGTCTAATCTTACCCCTGGCCTCTAATCCCCAGACTGAGACTAATCCCATGACGAGCCCGGACAGCGCGAAGTGGGCAGGCAGGGACCCTGCCGCCACCAGCTGCTGCGCCGGAGGAGACACTCGGTTACTTTTCATCTCACCCAGGAGGTCATGAGCCCGGAATCTATTGACCAGATGCAAGGGCTGGTCTGTTTGCTTTGGGGGTGCATGACCTCCTCCCGATGGCTTCAGCTGCTGCCCTGGTGCTGACAGCGAGGGCAGGATTAACCCCAGCTCGTCCTCTACATGAGCCGTAACCTCTTCGCAGGCGCGGCAACGTGACCGATGAGCAGCAGTTGAGAAAATAAGAAGAAATATTGGCATAAAGTTGTAAGCAGAAGATGAGATTACAAGTGATCTGCTTTTTTGGTAAGGCTAATTGTTCCCATTATGGGATTAAACTGATTGATTTCCCGTCAGAAACGGTGCCTGGAAGAACAAAGTCAAAACCTCTGGTATAATGTGAGTCACTTCACCGAGCGGCTGAACAACTGAGCTTTTGTATTTTATTCTTGTGAAATCATGACAGATGTCAGCTGTTGGTATATTCTGCAAACAGATTTGGTACAATTTTAGTATCGTTATTTCATACAGTAGAAACTAAGTGATTGTACCTATTCAGCAGAGGAGGTCCCCAGCCTTTCTCTGGGATTTCAGCATTTATCACCCTCACTCTTGACTCCACTGACAGCGATGCTTCCTTTTTTTGGGTGTTGCACAGCTCCAGAATGCAGACAACTGGAGAAAATTAAGCTGAACGTTCCCGATTTATGCAGGTCAAGGGAAGTTTGCCTTTTATCGTTCAGAGATAAGCACAGCAAACTAACTGTTTTTGAAAGGCTGAGTTCCACAGATGTCGGTATTAAGCCTGTAGGCTTACGTTTCCGTAGGTGGGTTTCACCGAAGCTTCCCCATCCATTTCAGAATGTCCTATAGCCTTAAACTGGTAGGGACAGAGGGGCAAACACTACGCTAAAAATCGAGGGGATAAGGCTTGTGCTGTCTTATGCCTGTGCATTCTGCCAGAATTCATGCAGCCCAGTTCATCTGCTGCTGTCTCGCCCCGGGCTAAGGCTTTCATGCGGTGCCGAGGGTACCCGACATGCTGCCCGGGGAGAATCTGGAGTGCACGGTCCTCGTGCAGTGTAAAAGGCTGCGCTCTGCAAGGCGGAACCTGCACAGCAAGGGCAAAGCAACGCTGGCAGCATCGCTTAGGGCATGAGAACGGGAGGTAAGGCACGCAGCTCAGCTCAGTGCTGAGCGCAGGTGCTTTCTCCCTCCACTCAGGCTGTTCGGCATCACTTACAGGACTTCGGCAGAAGTTATCTCCAGAGACACGAGCATCTTCACACCGCAGGTGAAAACCACTAATACATAGTCACAGCTTCACTTCTTATTGCCTCAGGGGAACTGAAGGAAACGTCCCCTAGAATTAAATGGAAAAAGCAGAACATATTTGGTGGTGTTTATCCTGGATGTGAGAGGTGTGTTTAACAATTTGAACTCTCTCAATTTCCTGAGCTCATCGTCTTGCTGGAGGAGGATTTCCAAAAACCTTTTGAAAAACATTTTGATTTAGCTTTGAAGTGAAGTGCTATGAGGTGCTCAAGCTAGACAGAAGAATAAGTATTCACCACCCATGAGCAATAAACGAAGAAATTCCCTACTGATGTCATGGGCTTTAGCTCAGCCCTCGTTTTCTGATTACTGTAAAGAGACGAATGGACTACGCCTTCCTGTAACTACCAGGGCATGAAGGCCAGAATTGAGATGCTTTGGTGTCCAAGTCCTGCCATTTCTGGGAGTGAATCTCCCGGGCACCAAGTGAGATCAATAGTAGGCAAATAACAGGCAAATATTATTTTCAAGATTGCCATAACAATTCAAGATTGGTCTTTTGAATTACTATGTCTCTTGTCTTATTTCTCTCTTAATACTCCCTAAGTTTGCATTTGTGCACCCAGATTACACAAGTGTAACAGCACAAATTCAGAAACCCTGAATATAGGCACTAACTTTAGCGAGTAGGCTACAAACAAAAGTAATCACCAATATTTGTATTCCAGCACATGAGCAGGAATTCATAAATGCTTTCAGGAATGTAGCATATCAACCTCCTTAAACAGCCGTATCCTGTTTCTTTTGTTTCCTTCTCTGCTTTTGCAGTGACTGTTGCTACAACACCATCCATCACTGCTCCTTTCATCTGTCAGGCCCTCCAGCCGCCCGCCTACAGCTCTGTACCTGCCTCCTCAGGTCTGAGCTGTCTGAATTTCCCCCGTGTTTGTCATTTAGGGTGCAGATGCCCATCCTTTTCAGCTGGAGCTGTGTGGGTGATGAAGTTATCCCCTCCGGTTCCTCAGGACCCTTCCCATACCTGCTCGGCTGGTTGCATGACTACGTTTCCATCAAACAAGATAAGTTCTAACAAGTTTCATCCCAGGGCATTCTTACTGGGGACTGAAACGACAGTTAAGATGGGCATGGTGTAGGCTGAGACCAAGAACATGATTGCTGCGGTCAGAGGACAAAGCACATCCACACCGACATCCCTGTTCAGAGAAGTTTGAGCACATCTTTGTCCATCCCGTTCCTCTGGTATCATTAGGTTCTTGACACATACTTCTGTGGCTAATAAGCTGCAGGCTCCTGACACTGAAGATCCTCCTCTGATCCCTCCAGAGCATTGCGCTTGGTTACCTTCGGGAGAATATTCCTTGAAGAAACTAATTCTGCACAAATGGTAATTTAATTTTCTTTTTCCCCTCATCCCGAGCATGCCGTTACTCGGATGTGGAAAAGCTGAGCCTGAAACAAATGTTTAAAGTATTTTGAAGGATTTGTCATTACTCAGAGCAATAGGTCTGACATTTACTGAAGCACAAGGAAGTGGAGAGAAAGAAGCGAGTCAGAAACTGCATCGGCCAGGCCAACATTCTGCCTTCGGCTGCATCTGGGCAACTCATTTAGGTTAAGAGAGCTGTGTTGCATGATTTGGAGTACAATTCACCCTCAGAGATTAAATACAATAAATGATATTCAAGAACTTGCAAGGCTGTTAGGTGATATTGTACAAACACATGTCTAACAGCATTGCAAACTTTGATCCGATATTTGGTGACGCCAATAGAAAAGCTCCCACCAGTGATGGTGGGAATGTCGTTTCAGTGAGCCGTTATCCCAAGTGTTTAGTGGATGTTAGGATAATCAGCAATGCCACCTAATAAAGAGTCAAATCTCACTATTTCTTCTTTAACATATGCAACCCCTTATGTTCTTTGGCCTTTTCCTGGCTTTCTCAGGAAAGGGTATGACCTGACTGTGGAGTGAAGATACCTTATGTTCCAAAAAAATAACAAAACCACTTAAAATTCAAGGAGCATGGAAAGCAAATCTTGTGAACATTTGAAGTATTTGCCTGCTTCAAGCACAGTATTATGTTATGGTAATGAATCTATAACTGAACTTTAATTTATTATTAAGAAAATAACCCACATCTGCTTCTCTGAGGCATTTAAGGGCCTTTAGCAAACATTATCTCCAAATCTGTCTTCGCAGACAGGATTAAATAACGTTTCGAACAAATGAATGAGGCCGTGGCATCAAATGGTTAAATAACCAGTTCCAAGACAAACAGGCAGCTTGTGCTAGGAATCATACCCCATCTTCTAATTCAGTCTCCGGTGGTTTAAGCTAAAGATGGATGTGTCTGAAAAACGTGTGTGGGACTGAGGTTCCTCTTCTGTCCCATCATTTGCCCCAAGGTCCATCTCGATATACCACCAGTTAGCAGGAGAAGATAATGCTATTCCACCAAAAGGAAAGAATTTCATTTTTTAAAGATATCATACAAAACCCCACTTGTTTGCCAAAGAATATGGTATTTTTATGGATGTTTAGGCATGCAAGGTGAAGTGCCACAAGATCAAACAACTCCTAACGATTCTGGAGGCTCATAAAATGTGCAGGAAGGACGAATTGTTCAGCTTTTTAATACCTCTTTGCCCCTTTGAAGATTTAACATGGGTTTTTGGTTGGCTTTAAACCTTAATGGTGCTCTAAAGGTTGTTATTTTTTCTCAGCAACACTAATGTCGATCTGTCGATGGTTCTGCCGAGCATGGCCAGTGGCTGCTCCCCTGCTGCGCAGCCGCGCAGCACCGTGGCATTGCCTCTGCTTGCCCGTTTTCAGGAAAACCTTGTCAGGCCCAAGCAGCACCGTTTTTCTTTAGTTCACCCCAAGAACCGTTCATTGCTTCTTTCAATACTTTCATTTCAGCACTACTTTGAAAGCAATCAGTGTCACTGCTGAGGGAGAAGGAATGCAAATACTTGGCGCAGGTCAATATTTACTTTTCTGTTTTCATGGATGCGGAGTCAATCGTGCTGGTTTGGAATGTCTTGGGAGAAGCATGAATAGTTTAAACATGTGTTCAAGGAAGCTTTGCAGTTTATGGATCCCCAGGTGTTTTTCCAAGATGTGCTTTTGTAGTTTCTTAAATAGGTGTACTATTGTTCTTCTAAAACAGACTGAAAAAATAATTCTGGATAGAAGAAATATTCTTTAGGCCGTACTTTGCAAAGGAAGTGAAATTGCTGAGTTAGTGGTAGGGCAGCCCAGCCCAGCTCCAGCCCCTTGCCTGCTTTCCCGGGGGCTCCCACCGGAGGCACAGCCTGGCCACGCCGCGGCCACGGGCAGCATCCCTCTGGGACAGCACGGCCAGCCTCTTCATACCTTCCAGGTACGTGTCAAGCGAGTATTTCTCAACTTGTTCACCAGAGGTCAATCTAACCTTTTGGGGGAAATAAAAATTCATTGGATTTCTCGTGTAGCATTGGCGCAATGGTTTTAATTTACAACCACATAAAGAGGTTCCTTTGGGGGCTGTGCTTTTCCCCCCATTTCACTTGTACGCAGAAACATCTGTGCAGGGGTTTGGGTGGGTTTTGGCAGCACTTTCGCAGATTGCTTTGGGATGTCTTCGGTGGTCGGTGGCCCAAAGGTTGCGAGGCAGCGGAGTGAGGAATGGGGAGTGCTGCGGGATGGGCGCTGGGCGATGCACCCTGCCCTGGCCCTGCTCTGCTCACCTCTGATGGATGCTCATCGCGGAGGCTTGGTTAGAGAAAGATTTTAGAGTCTCACAGTTGTGTTGGCTAACTCAGCCCAGGACTGTAGTGCAGATGTAGCTGTGGGAGCCCAGGCTGTGGGCCGTGGCTTTTGTATGTGCTGCCAGCTTTACCTACACTTGCCTTTCAGAAACCAACACGCACGAACGAAACATCTTGAAGAATCTCAAGGTACGTGAGGTTGGGCTGGACCTCCAGAGGTCATCAGCCCCGAGCTCCGGCTCAGAGCAGGACCAGCTTTGTAGTTAGACCTCATTTTCAACTCAGATGGAGTCTGAAGAGCTGAAGAGAGAGAGATGTCTAGCTCTCTTGAAATGCCACAGAAACCTCTGAACTGAAGCAGGGATGGAGCAGGCATGTAGCTGGGTTCAAGAGCAGAGAGGTTTCTCTGCATCTCACAGTCACTGAGCATCCACTGCTGATGACTCATTTGGAAATGATTTGTTGGCAGTGTGTCCCCAGCCAGAAAAGAGCCTCCGTCCGACCGTTCCCGCAGACCCCCTCGCTGCACACGCTGTTTCCTTGCTGTCGGGCAGGGATGAAATCCAGCTGACAACAATAGATACCAGGGAAAAAAAAAATCCCTAAGAGTTTCTGATCCTGTAAGAGATTTGACAAAGGAAATAGTGGAAGTCCCCTTGCTGAACTTGGCAAAAACCAGTTTGGACAGTGCTGTCAGGAAAATGTCCTTCATTGAACAACTGAGGCAGCTTATTAGGTCTTTTTCTCTATTTCTGTGACTATGATGACAGAATTCATGAGTAAGAGGCTGTTACGGCCGGTGTCCAACTGAATAGTCACAACATGCTTAGGGAAGCACACTTCTTCTTTCCTTTTGGACAATCAAACGCGGTATTTTTAGTCCCGGACAGAGCTTTCTCCTCTGTAATGATGTAAGGTTCCTGTTAGCTCATCGGATTGGGTGGCCCACTGTAAAAAACTAAAAAGGGAGAAAATTGCGCACCCCATTAGGTTTGAGCATCAGCTCGTGGCGGGACAGTGAGGAGAGACTTTCTGCTGGTGAATCGCACCCAAGCGCTGGAGCAGGCAGGATGCAGAAGCCCAAACAAACCGCAAAGCCTGATTCTGGTTTGAACTGAGCTCTTGTTAATTTATCTCCATTTATGGAGTTATTTTATGTCAGGCAGAATATTATGCTACTTTGTGACTGCTTCATCTGAGACAAAATATGTGATGACCTAAACAAATACCGAAATCCACAAATTATACCCAGGTGGCAAATTTATTGTTCATGTTTTTAAAAGCCTTTTTTATATAATCCTCCTCGTGGGCGGCTAATCAGCGAGGCTGGATCTCTGGCTGGTGCCAGTCTACGTAGCTGCGTCCAAGTGTATTCATCTCTGCTGTTTTATGTCAGCTAATAGTTTGCCTCATATATTTTCATGTTCTTATACTGAGAAAACTCTTAACTTCTGTTGCAGTGCTGATATTTTCAGAAATAGAGGGCTAGAGCTGGAGTGGTTGTTGTAAGTGACAAAGAAATACCTTAATTTTGGAGGGGTGCTGGTTTGCGAGAGGGGCAAGGAGGCTGTTCTGGTTGGAGCACTCCCCGGGGGCTTTTTGGTGGCGGACACCTTTCAGGCTGGAGTGGCTCTGGTCCTGCAGCTGCTCAGCAGAGCCTCCTCCATGGCTGGAGCAGATCTGGCCTTTCCCATCTCCTGCCACCCGCATCCCAGCATCTCACCGCTTCGGGCACGGTTTGTCTGTAGCTGGAGGTCTCTGCTTCTCCCAGCTCACACCCCCAGGGTTGTTCAACTCTGCTGCAATGCATCCTCAGGAGGGTTTTGCTCTGTCTCCTGTTTTTCCCTCTTGTAAGCAATCAGTTCACATTCACCTAAAGCTTTCTATGCAAGAAACTAATTTCCTTTGAACATTCATTTGAGGCTTGTTAATTTATAAAGAAATCTGGTTCCCTTCCATCGCCCTTCCCAGGCACTTCCTCCGCATTCCTGGCCTGCGTGTCAGTAGGAAACGCAGGTGCCTCGACCTTTGGCTGCTGGCACCCGTCGCCTTCGGAGCACAAAAGTGCGAAGCTGCGTCCCTTGAATATTCAGCCTGATGATTCCTAAATCCTCCCGGCACGGACAGTTTGCAGCTCCTAGTTACGGATGCTGAGCACTCCTAAAAAAAAAAAAAAAAAAAAAGCTTTCCTATAGATCTATAAAATATATAGGGTCAATTCCTCATGTGCTGTGAGTAGCCTTGGGGATTTCAGAAATGGCTGCTGTGCCCTGTCGTGCATGGGGACACTTCCACGGTGCTTGGTATAAAACTCGGGTTTTCCTTGTCAGACGCATGGTCCCTCCTCAGCTGACCCACTTGCTGAAAGCAACAGGACATTTTAGGTTGATGGAAGAGACAGACATGAGCTCCAGGTGATATGTCATGCACAGATGCCCAAAAATCATTTTGGGGTGTAGAAAAGACCTTTCTGGCCCATTGGAGGTGCTTGAGAAGGAAGTTTCTGGGTGAGGCTGGAGCCTAATGGGATTTACTTTTGCTGAATGCACTAAGGGGCCCCTAAACATTTTGTGTGTTGGCTCCGATCCAACCCACGTGAGCCTTCCCGTCCGTGTGGCTTTGCAGAGCGGGCCAGAAGAAGGAATGGATTGCTTGTGATATTTCCCAGGCATTCGCTTTATAGTCACCGAAGACAAAATATATTTGGTTTCTAATGAAACAGAGATGTTTGTAAGCACAATGAAGTTCTTGCCTTTGTTTTGCTTTTCATAGCCCAGCCTTATGTGACATATAAAACCACTCCATTTGTTTTCCATTGCCTGTAAGTAAATTCCCCCATAAAAGACCACCACCGAGCAGATACTAATCGAGGAGGCCAGTCCTGCTCTCACAGCCCTGTCTCCTGGGCTCAGCCAGACCCCTGGTGCTCGCTCACCTCTCTGCACACCATTAACCTGCTGGGGGATGCGGGGTGGGCTCATGCAGCATCTGCCCCATGCAAACAGTGCACGCTTCCTAGCGTGGTGCAGCCCAGACAGGCACAAGACCCATCTCTGTCATGCATGTGTCACAGCACATGTTTGGTGCTAATTTCCAGGGCCTTTTCCAGTCAGATACTCCCCACCCTCCATCCCAAATTACGGCTGGACCAGCCGATGCATGTCACGTTTTTAAGTCAGAGCAGACACGTGTGCTTTGTTGAGAAAGGTGCTTCATCCCCTCCAGGAGCAAAAAAACCCTCATGTCATAAAATATGTTTATAGGGAATAGTCCTATGGTGGATGTGAATAGGATACTGCAGGTTTGGCTTTTTAGTGTAAGGAGAAGTTTTTGTGGCTGTAGCTCCTGTTTCTATAGCATCGTCCATCTGCGGGTCTGACGGCAGAGCTGTAGGGAGGCACCAGGGCAGCTCTGTGGCTCTTGGATAGTGGCTGAGCTGGCCCCAGCCCTGGCCCATCCTCCTGCCCTCCTACAACTGCAGGTGGGGGCTACAACCAGCCAGCACGAGCCGGCACCGGGTAGGAACTGGTGTGTTCCCCTTGCCAGTGTTGCTGGAGTTAATGGATGGAGAGTGGAAATCTTGCTGTGAACTGGAGGGAAGGAAGAGCTTTTTTTCAGGTTGCAAAGCTGAAATGTGCAGAAATGAAGTGCACTGACAGAGGCCTCTGGGAACAAAAGCACAGTGTGTGTCTTTCAAATTGCAGTCCCTTGAATTCATACCAACCCATCCTTTCTGCTCCCCTCTGGCAGGTTGTAGGTATGCCTCAGTCGCTTGGGGAGCAGGCACCGCTCCTGGAGGAGCAGTGGCTTGGGAGCAGTGGGTGGCAGGAGCCAGCTTGGTGGTATCATGCCTGGAGGGGCCCGTGGCTCCTCTGCCCTGGCACTCGCTGCTCGCCCACTTGGGTATTTCGAAAACACGTGGAGAATCAAGCACGCTGCGATAGATGTTTTCCACGCGAAGTCTGCTCGGGTCTTCATTTCCTTCGGTGTCTGGAAGTCACATTAGGAGCACCTGCTTCTCTTCACGGGTGATAACTAACACACAGTCCTATATTTCTTCTGCATTTAATGAAGGAATTGCTCCCTAAAGGACTCAGTACAAAATTCCTGTGTTGTTAAGGATGTGCCAACGTTTTCTTCGCAAATCTTTGGTTCCCACCGAGGTTAGTGGAAAGATGTCTTTTAACTCGCTGAGGCTGGGTTGGGGCCCTAAATTGAGTTCACTTCAGGATAACCCCGAGGAAACCTGTTGTTTTCTAAGTGTGGAAGAAATCATATATTCCACTTGCTGTGATTGCCAAGGAAAAAAATACAAGGATTTTTTTTTAGCTTAGGCTTTTTGCCTTAATGCTTTAGGACCAGGTGCTCACAAGTGCACGTATGCTGATCTACACCGCCGGTATAATGCTAGTATTAATGACAACGTGACCAGAAAAATAACTTGATCCTGTTAAGAAAATATGTTCCCCTCACTCTCAGCGCGTCTTGTGCAGTTCTTATGTTGAACTCAGCCAATCTTGATTAGAGTTTGACTACTGAATATACTGTCGTAATTGAATTCAGGGCAGCAGCAATGCTCTACAGAATCTGGGTTTCCAGTTAATTAAGAAAAGCCCCACGCTCTTCCAGCCCTGCTGTAAACCAGTGAAATGTCTCTGGCTTCTGCTGGAAACCACTTGGAGATCCACAGAGAGGGAGTAGCGTCTTAGTTTGTTGTTGTTGCTCTGGGCATAAAACCCCTCTGAAATAGCCTCTTCATTTTGGCGTCTGCCCCCCAGAATAAACCGCAGTATTCTGGATTATTAGCTCATTTAGAAACTCCATAAAGACACTGTGTTTCAGAGAAGTTTTACAATAAATTGTGTTTTATTTTTTATTTGAAATAGGCTCTGAGGTTCATAAGGATTTGCTCTTTATTTATTCCTTGAGCCCAACCTGCAATTTTTTGCCCCTTTTCTATGTGACAGCAGCCAAAACAGCCATTACAAATCTTGGACCGCAGCGTTTTGTGAGTCAGTGTCTGCTTTTACAGCAGAAGGCAAGCTGGGATTACCATTGGGGTTGTTTATATGGAATTACATCAATTAATTGCTGAAGATATGCTTTGGGTTTACATCACTTCATTGTTATTGGGCTGTGCTCATCCTGGCTAAACATGGTTTATTTTCAGCTGCTGCCCTCTCCTCCCCTTCCAGCTGTTTGCGTCGCCGTGCCCCAGCGTGAAATACACGGAGGCGTTTTAGCCAGAACCCCCAAATTCCTGTCACCACCTTCACGGTGGTGGCAGCTGTGAGTCCTGGCTTGGGAGAACAGCTCCGAGAGGCTGGAGCCAGCAGTGCTGGCCGCGGCTGCCTGAGCCCCAGGGAGCAGCGCGGGGAGCAGCTCCTCTGCGGCTGGAAAGTGCCGTTCCAATTAGTCACTGGCTCAACTACCGTAAGCAGCTCGCTTAGGCTCTCTGCTTGCTTTAAAGTCTGGAGAGCGCCTCTGCTAATGAAGCTTGGCCAATTTGTCTCCGCTAATCACAGGATGGTGGGGGTTGAAGGGACCTCTGGAGATCATCTACTCCAACCCCACTTCTGGCTAAGCTTCTGGCCCCATGCGTTGATTGACTCAGTGCTAATTATTTATTTGAGGAAATCAGCAGTGGTTCTTAAATGTGGATTTTTTTACTGGCAAAGACAGCAGAGGAGTCTGGATTCTCCATTTTACCCAGAAATGCAGCGGAGAGGACAGGCCTGGCCAAGCACCACGATCAGTGAGGATGACTGTTGGCATGGAAAACAAGCAAAACTTACTAAAATGAGTAAAAGGAGCCCTCTAGGAGCACCAACAGGGACAGGGAAGGCAGAGAGCAGGGAAAGGCACCCTCCCTCCTCGCCGCTCCCCTCCAGGGTTAGCATCCATTGTCCAAATGGCATTTGTTTATCATCTCTGGGCTTCCTCCTCATCCTCATCCTCTGCAGGAGCGCTCTCCTGCCTCAGCTCTGCACCCTGGTGATTCCCAACAGCTCTCCTTGGGGCTGCTCCCTGCCTCGTTCTCCAAACTTCTCTTTAATAAAGTCAGGAGGATTTACAGGGGCAGAAAAGCACTCGACTCTCCCTCCAGACTCAGCACCATGCCAAATTCGGAGTGCTGGGGCCATATTTCTGGGTTCTGAGGTGGACAGCAGATGTGAGCAGGGACTGCAAGATCTCCTGATAATTTAGCGTAATAATGGTGTTAGCAAGGGCCAAATTGCTAACTTGATTGTGAATGAAAATAATCACTCTGCCAGAGCATTGCCATGAAAACTTTAAGACCAATGAAAACAGACCAGCCCGGAATGAAATCCACTCATTGTATCAAAGCGACCATAACATCTCGTGCATATTTATTGCCAAGTATGTTGGCTTTTGGGTTATTTGACAAAATACAGCCTCAGCTGCTCTCTGCTGCTTGGCACTGTGTCAGGAGACCATGGAAAACAGGGAATCCTATTCCACAGGCTTTTCGAAAGGAGGTGAAAAAAAGGAAAAGAAAGTCAACATACGGTATTTTTTACAACAACATCTTAATTACGCAAGCAAGCAATTTGATGGATTTTGTGTGATTTTTATTTACTGGCTACAAAGAGGAGATCTTTTTTTTTTTTTTTTATGGGGGAGGATGTTCATAAAGCCTCTCTGCTATTTATCCCTTTGACCTCTGCATTACCCCAGCTGTGGCCGGGATGACAGATGTACATCCATGCACTCGGAGTACTGAGGTTAAAAGGAAAAGTGACTCATCCAGTATGAAACCCCCAGGAAAAAAGAAATCCCTTCAGATGAAGAGAGGTGTTAGACCTGCAGCTTACTTTTGGCCACTCGCTGCCTGGGTGCTCAGAAGTGGGGTTTCTCTGGCTGTAGGTGTTGGCATCCCCATGGAAAGAGCCTGTGTCCAGTGGAAGGGACAAACAGAAAAATCCTCCAGCCTCGAGTGCTGCAATGCAATAGGTGCTGCCGTGGCTTCTGCCAAGGGCAGGCAGGCTGTTTGTCAGAGCTGGGGAAGACACAGAGCTGACAGAGGCTGCAAACTCACGAAATAAGTAAGATCCAGCTCAGTGGTGACATGTACCAAGTACAGAAACCGCCCAGCTGCGAAGCGAGGAACAACCAGTTACTTCTGTTGAGAACTGGGGGGTGGCAAATAAAGCACCAGCTGCACAAGTCCTGCCGGGCCACAGCCCCGTGCTGGAGCATAAGCAGGAGAGCTTTATGCAAGAGGAATGAAGGAACCCTTCTGCTGTGCCTGCTGCTGTGGCTGTGGCGTGCAAGCTGGTCCTTTTCAGGGCAGAGGCAGGAGGTAAACGACCTTTGGCAGCCTCTCGTTGACAGTTCCACTTTTTGACATGTTGGACATGATCTTGCCCTTTCTGTAGCTTGTAACTGAGGTTTGAAATCAGACTTTTCCCCCTTGTGCTTTTGGTTTTAAAAAAATCTGCCTTTACTTAAGGAGCAGAAGCGGCATTTACAGATCTCGGTGTGAAAATCAGAGTTTTGCTATGACCACGCTGAGGACACCTTCATCCTGTGGGTCAGAGTCCTGTGCTGGGGTTGGGTGATCTAACAACCCAGCCGCAAAAGATTCCCATGGAGGAGGGAGCAGCTTGGACCGTATAATTATCCCAAGGTAGGCGTCTGGAGAACTTTTGATGCTGTGAATGAACTGGAAACGGAGCTGTAACGATGGAGCTGACCACCATCACTCATACCTGGCTTACACCCTTTAAGTCCATTGATGTCACTGCTCTTCCCCCTCTGAGCTGCACCAATGTCGGGCAGTTCTCAGCTGCCTTAGCAGTCTGGGGTGACTTTGGGCTGTGGTATCAACACGAGAAGCTGCACAGGCTCTGCTTGTCTGCCTCAGCTTGGTGGCCGTTACCACCATCATGTTGGATTTCCCTAAAGCTGAGCCTCCAATTTGTTGCTCTTTTTGCTGCACCACTTCCAGAATACTCGCCTGCCCACGTCCTTGGATCCCCTCGGCGGTTACAGGGCCCTCTGTCACTGGGCAGAGGGGAAATTGCATGATCGTATGGAAAATACCATTAATGTTGTTGAGTTTTGTTGCCGTGGGAACGGGAGCACAAACCAGAAATACGGCACATGAGACGGCGGAAGGCTGCCTGTGGTGGAGGATGCCCGGAGTTCTGCCTTTAAACAATGATACAGCAAAAGAATGAGACATGAAAGGCCAAGAGCTGCTCTGTGGGTTAGTCTTCCATTTCTTTTGACCTTTAGCTATAAATTGTCCCTCTTATGACTGACTCTTTCTTTGTGTGACTTTCTGTGAGTAAAATACTTCATCAGGAAATTAAAGACTCTATTCACCTTCAGCCCTCATAAATATGTTCACATACAAATGCATGAGACCTTCTGCAGTCTGTACCCAGATGTTAGATGTAATGGCTTTTCATCTTTCAGTCTTATCACTAGGTTGCTTTTATTTAGGAATGAGTAGGATTCAAAGAGGAGCTGAACACTTCTGTGGTTAGCGAGCACATCTGCAGCTATAAAAACACCAGGCCACAGAGGAGTAGGAAGGTCAAACTGCCCCACATGTGTCCTGCAGACAGCAGGACCCTGCTGAGCTCCTTGGTGCTGACGGAGGTACTTTAAATAGCCAGGGCTGATTCCCAGCAATGCTGGCAGAACAGTGCTCAGCATTACACCCAGCTCCAGCCCCAGCTTCCTCCATCCCCAAAGTCCTTTTCCACCGGCATCTACTGGGATCCACTCTGTGCTAATGCGTAGCTGGTCTGATGTGATTAGAACCAAGCCATGGACTTCTGCAGTGAGGCCATGGAGAGGAGCCAGCTCCCATCATTTCTTTGCTGGAGCATTTCCACCTGCACGAACACAAGGCAGGCAAGTGCAAGGCAGTGATGCTCCAGTTTAGATGCTGCCCCAGCTGCATCGACACACAGAAAACACCCAGTGAGGAGCGGGCTCCCAATAAGCCCCGTGGTGAATGTTCCAATATTGCTGTTTCTTCAAAGCTGGTGGGAAGTCGGTCTTCTGCTGGCTTACGACACCCACATCTGTGATGCATCACTGAAATGCACAGCCAACCATCATATCAACAGAGGAGCAGGAATAAAGAGATTGAGCTGGCACGGAGGAGCGGTTTTCCCAAGGCAGGGTGGGGCGATCACACCACGACTCCCTCAGCTTTGAGCCGGAGGCCCGTGACAGCGGCGCTGAGCAAGAGCTCGGCTGGCTGAGTCAGCCTTATCGGCCAGGGCCGAGCAGGAGGGAGCGGGGTTATGGATGGGCTGTCAGGCCCTCCCGGCAGGGCCTGCCTTTATTAGGTAGCGTCACAGCTGCTGGCCACTCTCCACGAGAGTTTTAAAAACGCTGTTAAAAAAATCTTGTAGGGAGGGTGCACTAAACATACCGTACCGCGGTGAGAAGCAGACCCAGCTGACAGGAGTGTCTGCTCAGGGCTGGCTAAATTCCCGCTGTATTTTTAACATATTCATTACCCTTTGCACTATGTGCCTGGTTCCGCATTCAGGAGTTGCGTTAAATGTCTTTTTTACTTTCTCTCTCAGTAAGGATTTCAGCCCCAGCGTCTCTGCCCTCTCCTGGAGGTTACATGTGGAGTGTATGCACGTGTGTGTCAGGCTCTGCTTGTGCCAAGCAAGTGGCTGAGGGTGGCCACTCTCCAGGCAGCTGCAAGGAGGGGAGGGAAGATCTGACCCAGGGTTGGGGGGCAGTGGGTCCCCCCCAGCTCAGTCATGCTCCAGGACGCACACATAGGGTTTGCAGGTGACTCCAGCCCTTTTCCCTCTGCATGATTTTTCTCAGCTTCCTTCGTGCCCCCTTCCCGCAGCCACCTCAAAACCAAGGCCGGGAGGGCATGGGGCACTGCCGCTGTCTGGGCAGTAATACGATGAACTTTGGTGTCGCTTCTCTTTGCCTTCCTTGAGAAAGTGTCTCAGAGATCACGCAAAGGAATAGTCCTGCTGTGTCTCAACAGCTTTTTCAGCCAGCAGAGTCTGTGGTGCAACTCCTGGCTGGCTGGTGTGAGGTCCAAGGCGGAGCAGCTAACGTCGGCTCCCCACTCACCTGAATTCCCACCCGGCAAGCGACTGTGCCAATCTGAGTTAATTAATTTAGAAACAGGCTCTTTTGGGCCACACAGTTTCTGTAGGTCCCCAGGAGCAGAGAGCCAAAGGGGAGCTCATTCTTTCCTGCTCATTTGTTCCCTGGCCGCCCTGGCGAGGGGGTGACAAAGGCTGCATTTAGCAGGAGCCATGGCAGCGGCTGATGCCATCCGGGCATTGCTCTGCTTGCGCCAGTGATTCACAGAGGCCGTCACAAACTGTCTTCCCTTCATCATCAGCTCAGGCTCCTGCGCTGACAGCCTGGCGTGAGCAGATTTCACTTTCAGCTGAATCAGATTAATCCGAAATAATTCTGTCAGGATCAGGAGAGTAACCGTGGCATTACCCATCCGGGGGGGACCAAGCGCCTACTGATCCCATTGATTCTGCGTTTCACCGTCAAGCTGCTGAGTCAACCACCAGACTGTATTTGGGTATAATGTTTTTAGGGATAAGGTCAGGATCCCCAGGTTTTGCAGAACACGTTCCCATTCTTTTAGTTTAAAAGTAGCACAGCACACATCCAAAATGCAGAAATACCCATGGTTTTCTGGCTGGGTTATAACATAACCATTGGAACCACTAAATCTACTTTCTGAATTTTGTGCCAGTTACTTTGTTAGTACCCCAACTATGTACAGTGGAAGCTGCTATCATGTTTAAAATTACTTGTGCAATGCAAATGTATTGCTTACATGCGTAGCCACAACTTGTTGGCAGAATGTGAATTTATACTTAAGTTTGATGTGAGGTAACAAGTACTTGCATATTATTCGGTTCTGTTTCCTCAGCTAGCCCAGACTCTTCCCTTTGGGGATAATAACTGTTTCACCACAGCTGTGTGGAGCCAGCACAACTACTGGGGAGGCTGGGTTTGTTCTGAGCACCTACAGCAAGAAAAATGTTCATCATTTCCATGTTCAGTTTCAGCTGTGGAATTTTTTAGGCTGGAAATGGATGCATGGAAATGTAGGGCTGGGCAAGGCCTCCAGACCCTCACCCTGCTCCAGAGGGTGAAAGTCCTGGTGGCTCAGAGATCTGGTTGATCCCGCTCTTTCCTGCAGATGCCAGCCCAAACCCCTCCGAAAGCCGGCTGGCAGGTTACTCGTGCTGCCTGAAGGAGTTGCACCCCCAGCAGCTTGAGAGTAAAATACTAATGTCAAACTTAAATCTCTTCTGCTGCAAACCCGGTGTTTATCCACCCCTCCAGCCCTGCGGACCGAGCTCGGTGTGCTCCCTCCCGGCCGCTCCGGGAATCGCAGCCGGGCTGGAGCATCGCGGGCCGGGGGCCGGGCCAACCCCGGCTGGAGCATCCCTGAGGGCAGCAGCCCCCGGCCGGAGCATCCCGGGCCGGGCCAGCCCCGGCTGGAGCATCCCAGGTCGGTCCAGCCCCGGCTGGAGCATCCCTGAGGGCAACAGCCCCCGGCTGGAGCACCCCGGGCCGGGTCAGCTCTGGCTTGAGCATCCCGGGCTGGGCCAACCCTGGCTGGAGCATCCCTGCGGGCAACAGCCCCTGGCTCTGCCCACACAGCCAAGGTGACAGGTTTCGGAATGGCTTCAGCACCCTCTGGCCCCTCTGCGGTGCACAGGGTGCTGAGGCAGCCCTGCTCTGCAAGGGTGGGTGCTGGCTGGGTGCTCTGTGGCTCCTCCGAGGTCATTCGTTGTAACAGGGTGAGGACGAACCTTACTTGAAATGTAGTGAATTAGTCAGAGGAGGGGAAAGGGAGGGCGATGGGATTGGCAGGAGGTAGGGTGGGTCTCCGGTGGGTGCAGTGCCCTGTAGCAGCATGGCTATGTTTTTTGGTAACCTCAGCTACAGTGAGAGCTAATGGGTCCCCAGCAGAATATAAAGCTGAGCTGTTTGTGGCCCAGGGGATAAGGATTAGTGCCAGCTTTTGCCGAGATACAGCTCAGTGAGGCACAAGTAATGAGGAGCTAATAAATTATGAGGAACCTTATTTAACTCTGCACCATAAAAACCGAGGTGGTTTGCCCTCATGGGAGAGGGCTGGTAGGCTGCCTGAGTCAGATGCCGGGGCCTGGAGGAGAACACCTGGAGGACCCTCCTTTGCCAGAGGAAATGCAGCTGGAGCCCTCAGCGAGCAGTGACATTTTGGGGACATTTCCCAGGGGTCCTGTGGAGACCCAGGCGGCAGCACACGGCCAACGCTGTGCTGAGCTCGTGTGAGAAACCACAGCGTTACCTTGAGATGGTTCCTGTGAAATAAACCGGTAACACTGCTGCAATGAGGCATGAAAAATTGGCTTTGCCCAGCCAAATGGCTCTAAGGGCACTTTCCAAGAGCCCAAGTGTCCTTCGCTTTCCTGCAGCAAAAGGATACCTAAAAACAATGTGGAAAGGGCAAATCCCGGCATGTGAGGCCCTGCTGGGAGCTGGGCAGCCGTGGCCACGTTCCCCAGGGTGCCTGTGCGGCCGCGGGTGCACCGGAGCGTAATACCACAGGCACAAAGCTGGGCCACAAGCTGCGTCCTTAAAGAAAACCTGCCCAGGGTGATTAATTTAATTTTTGGCTCCTCAAAACCATCACAGGGACAACATGTTAGGCCACAATACCAGGGTCTGATCCACGGCTAATTAAAGAGAGCTTTGTCTCTCAGGGCTCGAAATTTTGCTAATGAAGGCAGAGTCATTCTGCTGAAATTAGGAGGGTTTCACAATTTAGACTAGCTGAAGATTTGTCTGTAGGGCCAAAATGATTTTTCTCATGGTAAGTTCCCTCTGTCACACTCATACATGCAGTACAAGCCAGATTCAGCAGACTTCAGGGAAGGTGAATGAAGATTTATTTTATGGTGTTTCAGTGTTTCCTGAATTAGAAATGAGAAAATACAGAAGCATAGAATCATAGAACAGGTTCGGTTGGAAGAGACCTTCAAGATCATCGAGTCCAACTTTTTTCCTAGCTCTATCAACACCACTAAATCTTGTCCCTAAGTACAACACCTACCCGTCTCTTAAACACCACCTATAATTTAATTTTCGTTTGAATTTCCATCGAGCTTTAGAGCAAGCAAAAAAGCCAAGGGACATTTTTTATGTTTATAGCAGATATTGTCACTTAACCTCTTGGTTTTGTTAATACACATTTTCCAAACATATTATTTTTCTGCATTAACCATGCAGCTTTAAATCTTCATTAACTGCAATGCCTCAGCTCAGTAATTGCTAAATAGAGCTGAAGTAAAGACATATATAAAGAAAAGCAGACTAGGAAATAAAACCACACAGTTAGATCATCACAATTATACCAGGAGTTACGAAAAAGCCTGTAAAGAACCCTTGAATCAAATGTCAGAAATTGTTACCTGTATATACACTCTTTGCAGATATGGAATTACATTTCTTGCAGTTGCAGCTTAAATGCTTTGCCTGTCTACTTCTTAATTTCTCTTTTTGTCGATGATTTTGTAATATAGGGGGACAACACACCCCATTCTGATTTCAGCTCTTCGGTCTATTCAAATGTGCTCAGAAAATGAGGAGCTGGACAGTGCTTCCACCACACGCTCTCGTTGTGGGGGAGGTCTCTGGCTCCTGCACTGCCCCTGGGTTGCGCCAGAGCTGAACTGCCTTGTGTGGCCTGTCACAGGCAGAGCAAGGAAGGGTTTTTACTCTGAAATAACCCCAGCAAGTGCACGGCGTGAATTTATGTACGGAATTGAGCATGGGTATATGTAGAAGATGTGCTTTCCCCTTCCAGCAGCTGAAGTGGAAGGAATTCTCTGCCTTATTTAACACCTCTATGCGGATGTCCATGCTGAGGCATTCACTGTTTACTTACGCTGAGTATACAGTGCACACACTGTACTTCTTCTTCTGCCTGGGAAGGAATAAAGATCTACTGTTCAAGTCAGCCAAATATTTTTAAAATCAAGTAATAAGGCAGAAAGGATTTCTGGAACTCCAGAAGTTAACAGCTCCACCGCTGCATTTTGCTGTGTAGATGTTGCTGCTCAGCGGAAGGACCAGGACTCACGCTGCCAGGGTTGCCCTGCTCCAACACTGAAACGGGAACTCAGAAGAGATCCTTTGCAGGAGGAGCTCCTGACCGGACAGAAGAGGGGGGACCTCTGGGAAGAAGAGCGACCATAGCACCTTCTGGCCTGGGAGGCTGTGCACGAGCCACGAACGATATGAAACACAAATGAAGGAATGTCACGTGTGAGAATGATGAGGAGCCGAACGACTAAGTGCTCTGCAGATGGAGGAAAGACAGGTTCCCTTTGCTTGGCCTTTGCTGGCAGGCCTGGAGGTCGTGGGTGAACGTTGCTCTGCCAGAGTGGAACTTACACTTGTGATCAATCAAATTTAGAAAGGATGCTGTTATCCTCCTTGGGATTTTAATTCTGAGATCTGAGATTCCAGAATCTCAGCCCAAAGCTTACGAGTCCTCTGCGTGAGCATTCTCATCCGCTGGGTTTCCCTTCTAAGGTGTCTGTAAAACATGTTGTGTGCAAAGAAGGGCTGTGACAAGCCAGCACAGGCTGATGCAGAACGAGCAGGGATATGGAGCGGATCGTGCTGGCGCTGGTCAGCAGTGAAACGGCAGAGCTTGCTAGCAGCATTTGCGTGGGCTGCTCTCTTCAGTGCAAAAAAAAAAGAGATGTGGTGACCCTTTCCTCGTTTGTGGAATCTCTTCTGGATAAATATATCTCAGTTCCATGTGGAAAACCCACACACATAGAAGGAGCTATGCCTGGAAGATGATAGCCACCTAAAGCACAGTGACTGCAAATTATCCTCTCTCTGGAGAGAAAAGTTTCATACTGATCTGACTTCAGCCTGGTTCAATATGTGGTTTTTTTTAAGGTCTGGCTTTTCATCCACTAATTAGTAGCCTAAATAAAATACAGGTTGAGATTTTTGGGTTTTTTTTTCGTGGTTTTGTAATGTCTTTTACCCACATTTCTTAACTACATCTTTCCCTAAACCTAAAAGGAATAATGTGACCGGCTGGCCTTTCCTATTTCTGGATTTGATTTATGCTGGAGTCTGCAAAAGGATGACTCACAGCGCCTGCTCCACATTGGCCGCTCAGTCTTCTACAGAATCTGTATTAAAATCCAGGGCACGCAGGGAGGAAGGTCTGCACGGCGCAGTGCGGGATGACCCGAGTCCTCTTCCATGCTCCCTCTTGGACTTTCTCTGTGTCAAAATGTGCTTCTCCTCCACAAACCTCCACGTTCAACAGGTCACAAGGCTAAATCTCTCACTGGTTACTTTCTGAGCTCCAGTTGGGGTGGTCCAGCTGCCTTCAGAGCCTTCTGAGTCTTTCTGTTAACACTGAAAACGACTGGGGTGCAGTGAACATTGAGGGCAGGCGGGCAACGCTCAGCAGCTGCCTGCTTGCCAGCTGCCCAGGTACATTCCCCATCGCTCACACCCCAGGGCGCGATGACACAGGAGATGGGAATGTGTCTTTCTGCCACAGCTGGGGCTGCTGCTGAACTTTGCTGCAGCTATCGGCCTCTTCCCCTGGGCTCCGAGGTCCTGCAGCATTTTCTCCCTTAGTTTAGGCAGGGAACAGAGGGTGATTCATCATTCTTGCTAGCCAAGTTTACGAAAGAGCTTACTTATTTGCTGAGGAGGGGGCCAAACTTCGATTAAAAAGTTTAAAACGTGGATATGATTTAAAAAATGGTTCGGCCTGGATGGTGTTTCCCATGCACATAAACGATCGGGGCTGCGGTCGCCCAGTGCTTTTGCAGAGCTGCCCGTCTTCAGTGCCCATGGACGGGTTTTGGAGCAGAATTATCAGAACATCATTTATAAAAGCCGCCTCAGTCCCTGCGAGTCTCTCCGACGCTTAGCAAGGGCTACGATTTGGAACTCTACCTTCCCTGGTCCTTTTGGGCATCCCGGGACAATTTGGAAAATCTAATTAAAATATGGGTGGTGTCATTTTAAACAAGATAAAGGGGAGAATATGTGTCTTTTCTCCTCGCTGTAGTCAGGCCCCTCTAATTGTGTGTGGGTGCACCCAGACAGTTTTAAATAAGCCAGTCAGGCAATTACTGGTTATTTCGATGTTTGCAGGAGTTTAAATGACCTTGTGAACGTGCAGCAGGGCACGGTTCTGAGCGCTGCCAGACCAGCCTCGACTGTACCATAATTATGTTAAAGAGGAACACGAGCCGTCGGATTCCTCCCCGGGCTCGTCTTCCCAACGCTCCTGGCGAATCCAGCTTTAGTTTCCCAAACCTGGCACGGAGACAGCTGGAGCTACCGCTCTGTGTGACAGACCTTTTCCAGCTGCACGCCGTGTGTTTATCTCACGTTGACTCTCCTCTCGCTTATCTGCCGCAGAATTCAACACACAAATCCCATCCTTGCAGTTCTCTTGGTTGCACTTTGGTGTCCTCAAGGGGTGCAATCTTGAATAACAGTGACCGCTGCCTGCAGCTCCCCCAGACCGCTCCACCAGTGCCAGGGTGGCTCGGGACCTCGCAGGACTGAGCTCCCAAACCTGTCTAAGAGCAAAGGGCCTTTTTCCCATTCCAGGAGGACCCTGGCGCAGGTCTGATCGCTCAGGAAATGGTCAGAGCAGGCATGTGCTTGCAGCCAAGGTCTCCGAGTTTTACCAGAGGACAAAACTTTGTGTTGTTGACACCTCAGCATTTCCCACGCTGTGGGTCTGTTTGGGCTGTGCAGCCCTGTGCGGAGACACCTGAGCTCGGCCTGAGCCGGCCGCTGGACAAATCCACTCACAATCCAGGGAGCAGATGTCGAGTGGAGGAGCAGCGTGAGCGCTTGGAGCAGCAGGCTATGCGGGCTGCAGTGCTGCACTGTGGCTGGATGAGCAGTAACCTGGCACAGCTTTCCGTTCCTGCTGCGCACAGCGTAGCGTTCGAAGAGGAAATTGTACCCAAGTTGTTCATGGTGAGGTTGTGCATAGCCTTTTTCCCGTGTTCGGCCAATCTTGCATCTTACTCACCTCTTTTCCTGGTGATGGACCGTGTTTCTCTAATGCTCAGGGATTCTGAGTCCGGCTGGCTGCCTGACAAACGCTCAGGAATTTTGCTTTCAGCGAATGCTCCGCAAGTTTGCTGTCAGCTGGGTACTAGACAGTGACTGAGGAACACCAGCGCCGAGCCCTCAGGTGCAGCCAGCGCAGGAGTCCTGTAGCCACCCGCTCCCTCACTTCAGAAGTCCCCCCTACTTCTGCCCATCAGCAGCGACGGAGTTTGTATCTCCTTTGGTGCGCCAACCCCTCAGCTTGTAAGATCCACCTGCGCACCCACCAGAGGAAGACCGATAATTCGATGATATTTCATCAGACACCGCTTCGATAGCGTAGCACGATCTTTTAGCTATGGCAGATGTAAAGGCACCGTTCAGACTTTTGGCTGAACCTTTGAACAGCTCAGGGAGGATGTTGGCATGCCTCGGTTTTTGGCTTCCATTCTTGCTCTTTTAGGATCTGGTGTGATTATTTTTTCATTTGTAAAAAAAGCCCAACAAAACAAAGGAAGCGCAACAGACACAGAGCTAAATTTAGAATTTACTCATGTATGAGGTCTTTTTACATGTGTACTTTTTAGCTACAGTTTCAGGGAGAAACCTGAGCCACACTGAGGTCAGAAGGAGTCCTGTTATCCAGATCTATCCCTGCCTCCTCTGCGCTGACTCAATGCATTGTTTTATGGGAAATACTACCCTGCGCTGTGTAAGTACCCTTCATTTTGGTGTTTCCTCTGCTAAGGTCTTGGACAAAAGCCTCGTAATATGAGAGACAAGGGGGCATCCAAAACCACTTGCGTGTGCATTTGGCAGCCAAGGTCTCTGCAAAAGGATTTTGACTCCACTTTAAAGGAGGGTGAGGGCTTGTAACAGGATGTTTGATTCTCCTGGTGTCAAACCAGATCTCCATGTCACAGCTCTCCCGGGGTTGTGCCGAAGGGACATCAACCTGGAGTGGTAGAACCAGATGTTAAAGAACCACCTCCAGCCAGTGCCCCCTCCTCCCCCTGGCTTAGTGAGCAGTGTCTCCTCCTTCTCCTCTTCTACCAGAAACCCCTCACCCCCAGTCCAGGGGCAGAAGCAAAGGAGGTTTTTTAACCTGAGACATGCTCTTGGTGCCAGCCAGTGCCGCTCTACAATCCCAGCAGCTTCATGTAACAGAACTTCAAAGCCAACAGAGCTAAAGCAAAACCGGTATTTTATAATGATAACACTCAATAGAGCATTTAGAAACATTAAATAGTCAAGGCTCTTCGTGCTAGTACTACGTCCTATGGTCTATCCATACAGTCAAAAGGGCTGCACAGCTGGTTATTCATATGAGCAGATTCATGTGCTCCCTCTACAAACACATTTTTAGTCCTTTCCAGTAAAAGAGAGAAAAAACCCTCTTTGTCCATAAGAGCAAAAAGTATGTAATAAAAATAGGTTAAAAAAGAACCCTCAGAACTGAGTGAGAAACCTGGCTCTGAGTCACACCACCGTCTCTGAAGACTAATGCTGTTTTTAATGCTCTAAAATGTACCAATATCTTCAGTGCTGTCACAGACTTACAGACTGCTTCTTTCATCGATGGTAATGCAATCTTTTCTAAATATATGATGGAAATGAACTTTACCCAAATAAATATTCGTGTCCAAAGTGTATGTGTGTGCAACATATGGAGCGCTGTTAGGATGTTCTGGTGACAGGACAGCCGGACCCTTTTATTATGGTTTACAATACTAGCAGTTGCTAAAAGCTTCAGTGAAATTGCAGCCTTATGTTGGATATTTATTTCCCAATTTTCCACTTTCTTTATGGATGCTGATATGGTGAGTCATTTCCCCAAACCTTGCTTTTTCAGTCACATTTCGCTAGATCTCTGTTAGCAAATGGACTTGGGATGGTGGGTTGAATCTGGAAAGCAAGAAGTAGCTGCTTCTTGGTGTCTTGTATGGTCTGATTCGGTTTCTGATGCTATTTCATGTCGAAAAGATGTTATTTTTTGGCTAAGGTAATCATTACGATGATGGGTGAATTGGCGTGAATGCTGTAGGGGAAAAAAAGTAAATCAGATGTTCTGGCTTTGTTTTGGCTCTGTCCGTGCCTCAGTCGTTGAGTCCGTTCTTGCCCGAAGGTGGGCCGTGACCCCACGAACTGCAGTGGGGCCTCGAGCCGCTCCTTGGTGGAGCCCAGGCCGCCCGTGCCAACATGGAGAGCGGCTGTTCCCGCCATAACCTGTCACCACCTGCTTGTGCCTTCCAGCCACCCTCTGGTACAGTGATCACCTTCTCATTCCCCTTTTAAACGTAATTTACCTTCTCCTTATGAGGCTACCAGCTGGCTCAGGCTCACAAGGAGATGCGGGGCGATGGAGATGGCCCCGCTCTCGCTGGCTGGGCGGCGGGACAGGCAGTGCCGGAGCCGCAGGAACAGTGATTCCGCAGGGAAGGCTTCTGGAGCCAGGCAGGCAGTTTTTAGAAGCAAGCGGGATTTACAGGTGGCGTTTCATTTCGCTGCGAAATCCGCTTTTCACCGCGGAACACCAGGCCCGGCCTGGCCCGGCGGTCGCGCCTCAGGGCCCCTGAGGTGATCCCGGGAGGGGCGGGGTAGGCTGGGGGGGGGGGGGGGGGGGGGGGGGGGGGGGCGCGCGCGCGCGCCGCTACTCGCGGCATTACGGCGGGAGGGGCGGGGCTGAGGGCGGGGCTTCAAACGTGGCGGCGGCTCAATAGGAGCGGAGCCGGAGGGTGGGTTGGGCGGCGGCGCGGCTGGAAGGGCCGGGGCGGTTCTAGAACTGCGCGGCGAGAGGGGCGCGAGCTGCCGGGTGAGCCGGGCGGGGGGCGCGGCGCGGGCAGGGGGCGCGGCGCGGGCAGGGCAGGCGGCGCGGCCGAGGGGGAAGACGCTCCTCAGCGCTGAGGGGCCGCGGAGCGGCAACCCAAAACCCCCTCTTCCCCCGCCTCAGGGCTCGCAGCCCCCTTCTTTCGCCCCCCACCCCCAGGGCTCGCAGCCCCCCTCTTTCGCCCCCCTCTTCCCCCCCCCCTCAGGGCTCGCAGCCCCCCTCCTCTTCCCCCCCCCCCCCCCCCCCCCCCAGGGCTCGCAGCCCCCCTCCTCTCCCCCCCCCCCCCCAGGGCTCGCAGCCCCCCTCCTCTCCCCCCCCCCCCCGGGCTCGCAGCCCCCCTCCTCTTCCCTCCCCCCCTCCAGGGCTCGCAGCCCCCCCCCTCTTTCGCCGCCCCCCCCCTCAGGGCTCGCAGCCCCCCTCGTTCGCCCCCTCCCCCCCCCCCCCCCCAGCTCGCAGCCCCCCGGGACCCGCGGTAGTCCTGCCTGCGGGTCTCGCCGGGAGCCCGCCGTGAGGAGTGGCGGGGAGAGCGGCGAGCCCTGCCCGGCGGCGGGGCCGGGGCTGGGCTGGACTGGACTGGAATGGGGGGGTTTCGGGCCGTTCGGGCGGTCTGCTCGGGGCTGACTGGCAAGGGAGGGGGGTCCAGGTCTGAAGTGCGGGGGTTAAATGCCCGACCGGCCACCGGAGAGAGCGTTCTCGCTGCTTGGTGTCGGTGGGTGCCGGCGGGCTGCCTCGGAGCGGCACCCGCGGTTCAGCGGCTCGTTACGGGATTTAACGGCGGGGTTGGCGGTTGGCAGCCCCTTGGCCGCTGGGCTGTCTCGTTGCCGCTGGCCTCTGAGCAGCGATTGCGGCTGAGCTGGGGGGGAAAAGCCGAAAATTTGGGTTTTGGAAACACCTTAGAAGTGACATCGTTAGAAAAAAAGTGGAAGGGCTGATTCCCCTTTTGCTTTGGGTTCAGATGTGGCTGATGTTACCGGTGGGGAAGGTTGCTGTGTGCAACTCACCTGCATTAACTGGCTGTAGGAGCGCTTCCAGCCTGCCCTAGGCTCAAGATAGAGTGAACGATGCCTTCAGCTTCCCAAAGGTGTTCAAAACCGACTTGTTCTACCCCTGTCTCGTTTTGTTTTAATCGGAGATTTATTTTCCAAAACATGCCTGTCCTTATTTTTGTCAAAGCACACAATGTGCAGCTGAGCTGGGGGGATAAGCCAGGAGAGCACAGGCAGTCGTGTGTCACGGGTGGGATGGAGCAATTGAAGCCTTGGTGGAAAAGGGTTGTGCAGATGCAGTGGAGGGCAGGCTGGTGTGGAAGCTGAAGGCATGATCTTGAGCGTTAGCCCAGCTCAGCTGGGGCACAGTAGCTTGGCATGTCATAGTGATGCCAAACATGCTTTTCACCAGACTGGCATAATTTTATTTTGAGCAGCAAAGAATGTCCTTGCAACCTGGAAGCAAGGAGGAAAGAGGATGTGTAAATAAAGACTATGTTTGGAGCTGTCTGACTTCGTGGTGTTTGGTATTCCTAGCCTGTAATCACCCTTCAGCATTAAGTACCGAAGGTAGGCTTTCCCAGAAGATGTTTTTGTAACAAAACCTCTTGCCCCTTAATTTTGAAGGTTCTTTGTGAAGCTGAGCTGAAAGACCGCTGCAGCTGTCTTTACCAGGGTAATACTTAAGCTTTCTGGCATTAAGGACCTAGGAAATAATCCCACAGGTATGTTGTGAAGATATATAGCGACCAATAACTGCCACTTGTATTTTACAGGCGGAACATTGTTCTGCAGTTGTAGATTGGCATCGCTGTGACACTAACAGATAAGAATTGTTTCTTGCTTATGCCATAACTTCTTGAGGTTAATTTTTTAACATAGCTAATCATGCTCTGGGAAGCAGCGCAGGAAGTACAAGCCGAGTATGATGATGTATTTCAAAGACAGTAACAGCAGAGGGAGCACGATTTACCGTTTAGTATAAGAAGTTTTGCAGTCTAGGTTTAAGTCAGGAATCCATTCTGTTTATAATTTCCATGCTGTGCATATTGGCAAACTCCCAAAGAAGGGAGCTGTAAACACAGATATTTTTCCTATGACTAGTTCTGATTTTTGTGTATGGCTTTCTGTATGTCTGAGTTATGAGAATGCGGGGTATGGTAGGGGGCATGTTCTAGGGTGATTTAGAACAGAGTCAACCCCCGCATCTCTGAGGTAATGTCTGATTTTAATTAAATTGCTGATATTAATTGTGAGAAACGGTGCACTGACAAGTAGACCTTTTTATATTAAAAAATCCTTCTATCTGAACAGGAAGATATTTTTTTTAATGCTGTATGAGCATATGGAAGGTTATGTTTGGTATCATGATGTATTAAAATTACAGGCTTTGCACAGTGAAATGCAGTCCAAATTCTAATGCTGAAAAATAAGCACTAATGGGAAAAGAGCATGCAATCTTGCAGTCCTATCTTCACTAACAGTGTGGGATTTGACTCTAGGCTGCTTCATATGGGATGAGTTTGCAGACGCTGCGGAGCAAGATGCAGGCAGATTTGCTGTGCCTGAGACTGGCATCAATTTTCTTGCCCGCTGGAGTGTGGAAGAAATATTCTTTGCTATGGTTTAAAAAAAAAAAACCAAACAAACAAAAAAAAAACCCCACAAAAAACCAAAAAAACCCAAAAAAACACACAAAAAAAACCCCCAAAACCCCAACAAACCTGTTGGGAGCTAATCAAGGTGATTATTGTTTCTAAGGTGGTTATTACAATGAAGGATAACACCAGCCATTCTATATTAGAAGAGATGCATGCAGTTTTGTATCCTTGTTAATGCGTGCAAATGAACAGCTTTTCCTCCTTTTCTGTTGGCTTGCCTTGAGAAATATAAGGCAATCGTGTTGTATTATTTGCTAGGCAATTATAATTGTTTTCAGATGCACATTAAACCCTTTGGCAAGAAAGGTAGTGATGTTGACATAAGTGCCTTGAGCAGTAAATCCAGCGTGTGCTGGAGGAAGGAGCTGGGACGCAGTTATTTGATGATGGAGAACTTGTGAGGAGACACCCAATACTGAAAGGGGGCAATGCCTCGTGTGTGTCCCTGGGTAGTACCGCGAGCTGGCTGCTTGTGGCAAGGTAACAAGGTCGTGGATCCCGACGTGAGGTTCAGGATGTGACAGTGTGGTCTGGGTGAGGCACTGGCAGGCACCTACATCCAAAGCTCTTTGGATCAGAGGAGTGGTTGAACATTGGAGCATCTGACTTCGTGTAGATAATGGGTTTTGGCCCCGAGTTACTTGTTTCAAAGGCTTCAGCCAAGGTAGAGGTTTGCTTTCTTAGGATAAAATTAGTACATTTCCTTAGTGTTTGATAATTTTAAAATAGTTTTATAGCTGCCATCATGTGCCAGGCATCTCCTGGCTAATGGGTCAGGCTAATCTGCAAGACTTGAAAGACCTGCTATGAGCTGGATGTTTTTTATGGCTGCTTTTCTTATAGAGGTATAAGCCCAGGGAGAAGGGGAAGCCCTTCCTTGGCAATGTCCTGAGAATCTGTTTACAATTCAGCCCATCTTTTGGCTCTAAATATGTATGTAAGCAATCTTGCAGTGTTTTGTACTATTTTCCACTTAAATATAATGGGGCTTTGAGCAACCTGGTCTAGTGGACGGTGTCCTTGTCCATAGCAGGGGGTTGGAACTGGGTGGTCTTTAAGGTCCCTTCTGACCCAAACCAGTCTGTGATAATTAGCCTTATCTACAGCTACCAATACTGCTAGCAAGTTGTTGCCTACTTTTGAAGCTCCATTGTTTGTGGAGGGGAAAGGGGGTGAAGCCAGCTGCATGGTCAGTTCCGGCTTCTTGCTGTGTCTGTGAGCAACAAGACAGTAAATGGAAGGCACTGATGTTTGGAGAAACCCCAAACAGACCTGTCTCATCCAAGAATCCAACCTCAAATTGCTGGTTGAGGATGGAGCATTCTTCAGAGCCTAGCATGTGGGCGTCAACTCTATGTGCACCAGGGACCCATCTGTAGCCTGAGGTGACTCTGAAGTAGTGATTTGCTTGTTAGAGTTCACCATGATACTTTAAATTTAGATACGTGTGGAAGCAGCTGTTTTAGCAGTGACTTTCCAGATGTCTTTAATAGCCTTGTCAAGCACAGGAGAGATGATGGGCTGTAACCCTTATTTGTGTCATCTGCTTGCAAGTTCTTGCATTGTGAGGGTTCAGAAAAATGGGGCAGTAATGGGATTTTGAGAGTATCTGTTCTGATACTTTGTGTCTCAAACTTTATTTGCCTTTAGCAAAGTCTGGGTCTGTAACAATGGCACCAAACTAGGGAAGGGGTAGTCTGTCTTAATTGCTTGGAAGAAACGGTATGCTCTAAAATATCAAACCAAAAGCCTCGAAGAAATAGAAAACTAGATCTGTTATGAGTAATTAACATTTGTCGTGAAGGAAACATGTCACAGAGAATGTCTGATGATGTGAGATATTGATGGAGAAGTGACTTCTGCTGTGATCTGGGCTCAGTGTCGGTCATGTTCTGAGCCAGTGAGTTGGCAGTCTGCTGACCAGTGATGGTACGCAGGTTTTTGACTGTAATTTCATATGATCAATGAAGTATTGCACACTTAGTGCTTTCTCTTCACTTTTGCTCTCTGTTATACCTGTTTTAGCTGTTACCCAACTGCTTTGCTATCTTGAATGTGAACTGTCTTGGAGTGGCTGTGAGGTGATGTCATCTGAGTTCTGTGGATTTGAGACTGAAATACACACTTACAAAGAAATGTAGTCACAAGGGCTGAAATTAACCCTGTGAAACTGTTTTCTCCCCACTGAGTCTTCGGAAAGAGGGGTGACTCTGGTAGCAGTTTGGAGCAGCTAAATCACACCCCAGTTCTGTAACTGCCCTGGAGAAGCCTGATGGCAAAGGGAATGCTGTCATGGCTAAGTGGTGGAGAGGAAGAATACTGTGGGGGGTTTCTGGAGTTCATGTGATCAAAATGAGAGTTCACAATACAGCAAGAGTCACGCTCTGGCCTGATTCCCCACAATAAGGGACAGTAAAGGGTATAGCTTTTGTTCTTTAAATTACACAGACCGGTCTTATGTCGGTTCCAGTTAGTTGAATTCTTCTGCATGAGAAGTCTGTGCAAATTTGGAGCCTGGATGAAGGACTCGCTTTTGTTTGTCCCTGTTTTTAGTTAGGCTGTCAGGCAGTTGAAGGGTTTCTTCTGACTTGTTTTGTTCTTCTGAGCACACCCTCACATCAGGAGTGAATGATCAGCCATGAGAGAGGTAGTGAAGATGCGAGTTGCCCTATCCTGTGCGCTGCTACTTTTACAGTTGTGTTTTTTTTTTTTAAAAAAAGCTGCAGAATGCAAACCAAATCCCCTTATACACTGTTGTGCCAGCTGAATGGTACTTGCTAGGACTCTTTTGTGGGGTGAAGAGGGGAGAGGGGTTCATGTTTTTAGGGCCTCTAGCTTCAGCGTATATGGGTAGATGTGCTGCTCCTGTCTAAAGGAAGGCTCTGTGAGGATTGTGCTCTTGTTCTGTGGCATACAAAGGAGACTGCAGCCTATCAGTTTGATCAGAAGTGCGAGTCCTGAAGGGACTGGATGAGTAATAGGAATTTGTTGTTTCTTCTGATCTGGAAAAAAAAAAATCCCTCTGTTGGCTTGTGTGTCAGAGTGGGTGAGAAACTGATAACCCTGGTAGGTGTGAAAGCAACTTTCCTTTTATAGTTCAGGTCCATATAAAAAAATCTTCTTGATTATGAATTTTTAGAAAGCTTATTTAATAAAGAATTCAGTCTAACTTGTGGAGGAAAAATTCCATCCTGGTCTATTTTGTCTAGAAGAACCTTTTTTCCTTCTGCCAGTGCTCTCTGAAGTCTGACAGCACTCTTTCCACTGGGAGCAATGATTCATTGAGGTCTGATGCTCTACAGAAGTATAGTGTTTGTACAATATCCATTTGGTTAGCTTTTTAGCTCTGCTGGCTGGGCACATTTAAGGGAAGGAAAGGAGCAAAGCAACTCCTCTGCATACAGTAACAGATTAGTTCTGTCAGTGTTGCTGGAGCAACTTCTGACTACAGTGAGAACTGTCTGTCAGGTAAGGCAGCGATGTAAGTGCTCGTCTCTGAGGGACACGTGGCCTTAGGATCCTGGTGCTGATGGTGCTTGACATAGCCTGACGAGCCAGGGCAGTGAGCTCCTTGTCCTGGGCTGGCTTACAGCCCTGGCTCTGGCCAGTGTGAACTGCCTGCTGTCTGTTCTTGTAGCCCAAGGCTGACCTGAGCCCAGTGGCTCTGCTCAAGCCTTCTCAATCTGCTGCAGAGAAATGTTGCTATTCTCGCTTAAATAAAAGGAGATCTGAAATTCACCTGTTCAGCATGTCTTCATCATTTGAAGATGCTGTTGGGGGAAAAAAAAGCCAGGAACGTAGGCAGTATTTGTCCTACACAGACTTATCTGGCCTTTCTATGCAACTAAGTTCTTCCATTCTCTGTTTGAGCAAAGCACACTGGCTTAGTAAACGTTTGTCTCCATTATTGAGGTAGGAGGTGCTAATGTCCCTTCTGCCTCTGCTACCCTCTTTGTTAGCAGATGGTTTAGCTGTGGCAGGGTGGGCATGCATACGTGTGTACATGCACACGTGCTTGTGCTGTCCAAGAATGTGGTTATAACATTATGTTCAGCCTCCTCTAATTCATTCTTTGCGCTGTTTTTCCGAGTAACAGCTGTGAAAAGAATGTGTACAAACAATTTGAAAACCCTGCAGCCAGGTGTCCTGCTTGTTCAAGTAAGAGCCGATTTCTCTGTTTACTGAGGTTTCTGTTTATTGACTCAAGTAAATCTGAGTAGGATGGCAAAGCTGTTAAAGATCTGCTCTAAAGACAAGCTGCTAGCTGTAGTAAGTGTTCTTCTTGGCAGATATCCTCAGCCATGGGAGAACATGGTGGGGAGGTGCAGGGAGGAGAATGTAGAGTTGTGCTGTTTTAACTGGAAAATTCCCTTGTAATTGTTTTGCCAGCCTTTGTGTAGTGCATCCAAAAAACTGCTCCACAAAACGATGACAGACTATGCAGATGGACAGTTGTGGCTTAATATATCCAAATTAATGTACTTCCCAAGTGCTCTTGACTTTCTGTGCTTTCTGCTACATCACTTATTGTGGCTTTTAGTGTTGGCAGACCTCTGCATGGTACTATTCATTCAGCTTTAGTCAATTCTCAGATTACCCATGTACTAGTTCTGAACTAACTTAAACAAGCAGTTTGGGAATATGTGGTTTGCAGGGGGGTGAGAAACAGCAGAGGGGAAGGGGAAGACTTATTATGATGCTGTGAGACATTTTCCTGCTTACTCATGCTTGTGAACTGTTGTGGTAAATGTTTCTGGTTCCTCATGTAGTCTTTTAAAGCAATCAGAAGAATAATTATAAAACAATCATCTTGCTGTGTGATGATACATAGCAGAGAGCTGAGCTATTTCTGGTGTTCTTAGTGATGGTAGTATTGTTGTCAGTGTGTTTGGTGTTTATGTCCATGACACTGATGAGCTGCACTGAGGGTGAGGGCTTCTGTCATGCTGAGGCGTGAAAAACCCAGAAGGAAAGGGCGATACCCACCTTTCACTTTCTGTCTCCTGTTGGGCAGGCAGACCTGTGGAGCCCAAGGGAACGATGAGCTAAGAGTTGTCCCAGAATGATCTTATTTTAATACTTTCCCACTTGCTGCATTGCTTGAAATTTTAGGATGCTCCATGCATTTTTCCCTTCCTTTTTCCCCTCCATCCCCCTTTCTCATCAGATTTAAGTGATTCCATTTTGCCCCAAATAGCTCCATGTTTCCTGTATTTGGAGTAAAAGCATGTTGCATTTCCAGCCACCAGTTTACCCAGTTACTATAGGGAGGAAAGAAGAATGGTATCTTCTTGGATTAAGGTGAACAGTTGTCATCTTTCTCTTTGACGCTGTGTGCATGGGTGTTGTGAGAGCCTGGTGTCTGCTGAGCAGCAGCGCTCGTATGTGAGGGCTGGCTGTGGTGGCTGTTCCTGCTCAGCGAACAGGCAGCTCTGGAGCGAGCTGTGGGCTGATCCAAGTGAGGTGCAGACTACTCATAAATTCCCTGCAAGAGGCAGACCCCACCATCAGATCTACCAGGAGAATTACAGCTCCCAGGAGGCTCTTCTGTACAGACCTTGCATCTGTTACCTCCCTTGTTGACTACCTTGTCTGCCTGTCTGCTCACACTGGCTTTCCCTTCCGTGCCCTTGGTGGGCTGTGCTCTCAGCAATGTAGCAGGCTGCTTTCAGCCTCCACCTCAAGGGGCTGGGTTTCTAGGCTGGCACAGAAAGTGCCAGAAGTACAGAAATCACAAGGGCTGTGCCCAGAGGCCAATCTGCTGGCATGATGCGTCTTGAATAAGCAGAGCTGGAAATTTTACTTTCAACTTTTCCAACTGTCGCTGCTACTTCCACACCTCAGAAAGCTGCATTTCTCTATTTGGCTTTCTCACTATTTGTATTTCTAGTTGTTATACAACTGAGTTTTGCAGCATGCTGCAAGTCTGACCATTTAATACCGACTTTTGTTATTATTGGAATATAATAAACTTTGTATACTCTCCCATTTTCCAGCTATAATTATGCATGGCATGGAAGGCATTGAGCTGCCCTTGCAGAAGATCTTGTTCTCACTAACTCAGTGGAGGATATATTGCATCCATTACTTCTGTCATGTGGGCATTCCATGGGCTGCAGTGCCACCTGTGTAAATCCCAAAGAATATCTCAGGTAGCATTTGAAACAAGTAACAACTCCTGTGGTTGGAGATGACTCTTTTTTTCAAGCTTTACTGATGAGAATTCAGTCTTTCAAGGACCTAAATAATTTTCATGAGGGCGAAATGACTGAAGATGAACATTAATCCTTTGGGCTGTGTTTGTTTTTTTCTTTCTCACAAATAAGTTAATAATTTTTACTCCTCCTTTTCCTTTCAGTTTGTTACAGGTTTGAGCTATCTGGAAGATGAAGCCTTGGCTGCAGTTGGTGTTCTTTACCTGTATTTTCTTGATCTGGCACACAGAAGCGGAGTTCTTCACCTCCATAGGTATGGGATGAACCAGTGCACAATGTTGTCATTCAGTTGACGTGATCACCGAAACTGTTCAAGCCTGCAGTTGAAGCGTGTGGCTTGCTTCATACGGCCTGTCAAACAGTGTCTGCGTCAGGAAAAGCTCCGCTTCTACATCCTTCATGGTATTCTGCATTGCAAGTCTTGCATCAGTGCAATTTGTCTGCAGTTGGGTAAATTGGCACATTGTGACCAACATGATACAAGTTTCTCTGGGGTCTCTGTCAGTAAAATAAGACAGTGCCTGTGTTTTATTAAGAATTGTGCATCTGTTGTTGTCTCGAATGCAGCACAAACCTTATGCTAAAAGGCTTAATCCTGGATTTGATTTATGAAAAGAATTTAAGTGATAAATACATGAAATGTTTTCTTTCACAGAACCTGAAAACCCCTGTCTTCTCAAAAAGCCGGAGTTAGGTGTCAGAAGGAAAAATGGATATCCTGCTTACCTTATGTGTGTGTTGTAAGACCTGAGTAAATCCTGAGGAATTCACACTGTAATAAATCCTAAAAATCATAGAATTGTGAGTGGTTTGGGTTGGAAGGGACCTTGAAGATCGTCTAGTTCCAACCCCCTGCCGTGGGCAGGGACACCTTCCCCCAGACCAGGTTGCTCCCAGCCCCGTCCAACCTGGCCCTGAACCCTGCCAGGGAGGGGGCAGCCACAGCTGCTCTGGGCAACCTGAGCCAGTGCCTCGCCACCCTCACAGTGAGGAACTTCATTAATAAAATGATATTTATGACAATTTAGTTTGTGTGTTCTAATAGCTGTGGCACAACCATGTACAGTTGTGGTAGAGCCTAAAAATAAGCACAAATAGAGTTTTTGGCTGTGCCTTGATCTAATGTTTTCCTGTGGAATAGTGTGGGGAGTTCCCCTCATGAGGGTATTAGAGATTGATTAACTACAACTGACTGCTCTCCGGAATATGCTTTGAGCTGAGGGGTGCTGTGTTTCTGGATGGCACAACTCAGAACTCCTGGTGGTGTTTTTTGCACCACTGTGTGGAACTGTTCAGCCAGAGCAAGGCAGAGAGGTGTTTTGTTACCACCCTCCAGCACATGCTCCTGTGCTCTGGAGTTAGCTAAACAGTATTTAATGATATATGTATTGTTTGGTTCTCTTTCCTGAAGTTCAGTAGCTTTTTGTGCAAAGTTACTGTGAAGGATCACCTTTTCTTTACACTTACCTATTTCTGAACCTTTCCTAACTCTGAAAAACAGCACTGCCTGCTGACTTGTGTCTGCTTAATCATGCCTCATTAATAATTACTTTGGAATGCTGAATTAAAGCTGTGGCTGAATTTGCAAATCTCATCCGGTCTTTCAGTGTTCAGTCTTTGAAAAGCAAACTTTGTCATAGCAATTAGGATTGACATGCCAGCAGTTTCCACTAATGCTAATCAGGAGAGAGTATGTGTGTCAGTCTATAAACATTAGTCTGAAATTCCTCTGTTGTTAATGCTAGGTTGTGTTTCCACAGTTACCCGTAGTGAAAAGCTGTAATTTTAAGCCATGCCAATGGTTAGACTAATGATTTATTAGTGTGACCTAATCTGTATCCATATGTAGAACAGATGCTTTGGCAACTATTTGGATCTTTCGTTGCTTTGACTCAATAGCTGTATTAATGTCAAACCTTTCTTTTAATTGTCTTGCATACAGTTGTAATACTAAAAATAATTCAGAGGCAGTGGAAGGGTCACAGCAAAGCTACGTGAGCCGCTGAAGCTGGGATTTTAACAGCCCCTTGAAGCATTTGAATGCCAGACCTGTATGTACAATAGCTTTTATGGTTTACAGGCATTGAAGTGCAAACCCTTCGTTTGTCTATTCTTTGGGGTGGTTTTGATAGCCCGAGAGCATCTGAGTCCTCTCTGCTGCACTGTTGGAAACTGTTACTTTTTTAAGTCTAATTAACACTTGCTCTGACTCTGTTTTTAGGTCAAATGACAGACCTGATCTACGCAGAGAAAGACTTGGTACAGTCTTTAAAGGACTATATCCGAGCAGAAGAGAACAAGCTCTCTCAGATTAAAAGGTAGGGGATGAGGTTTGCACGATGATGGGTGACAAAACAGCTAATCTGTTGTGTTAAATTACATGACACCTTTCTGTCATCGCTCTTTGCTGTTAGATCTTTCCTCAGTAGATAACCACAGTGAGACTGGAGGTGATAACGTGACTGTAATTTATTCCCATAAACCTGCAGAGAGGGTGTCCTGCTTCAAGTATCACTTAGGCTTTGCTTGTTCAGAAACCGTTGTCTGCTGGGCACTTCCCACTTCTTTCCTTGCCCTTGAACCGTCACTGTGCTCCTGTGGAGAAGACACTAGTCATGTCACAGAGGGTCCTTGTCCGTGTGAGTTAAATACCTCTGGGTGCCAGTGCTCTCTGCTACCTGTTGTTTCACGGCACCAGCACTGCTTACAACAGCAAAGTGTGCCACTTGCATTGTGGAGTGGAGCACACACTGTATCCCCAGCTTCCTTGCCCTGTTGGCTTTGCTCTCAGGGACAGCTCTCCTGCCTCGTTTTTTTCGTACACTGACCTGGCTGCAGCACATCTCGGACATTATCTGGTTTGCTTAGATCACTTTGAAGGCTCTTGCTGACAAGTGGTGTTTTCTGCGTCCTTTAGGAAGGCTAAAAGTAATATCTGATAGGGCGTGACACTAGAATAGTCTAAATTAGGTCCAGGTTCAGAAGAGCTGAGTGCTTGTAAATGCACCCACGCTTTCCAAAGAATTTCTAAACTCCAGGCTGTATGTGTCAGTTCGGTCTCCCTTTGGGGGTGTAGGGTGGGGCTGGGGCTACGGAGTAAGTGAAATGATATGAATTCCTTGTCACTTGAGCACAAATGTTCAGTCCTGAAAAGCTGCCCTTTTGAGGAAGAGCAATCTCTTCAAGTATTCTTAAAGAGCATGTCAGTTCAATCTATGTATAAACTGGACTGTTTTAAAAAGAAGTCTTTTTCATGGACTGACATATGCAAGTGCTTTTTCTTAATGTGTTAAATTTTCAGTTGACTTGTATTTTGATGTATGTGTGAGCAAGAGTATTCTGCCACCGTGTCAGTATTTAAGCCCTTGCACCCTGCTCGTGTACAAGGCATGTGCTTTGTAACGGAGGTGCTAAATGTTACCACTTGAGTATAACCCTTTGCAGTATTTGTATATTGGTTCCAGAGAAATGTTTAGGATTCAGAAGAACTTTGTGATATGAACAAAGAGGCTAGAACTTGACAGTATTTTCTACTTTGCAAAGTAAATATTGGAAGTAGTGAAAGTCAAAATTGAAGAGAGTGCAGGTGAGATTGGTCTTAATATATGTCGTTAATCTGATAGCCCTGCAAAGGATCTCTGGAAAACACATCTTTTGTTCTGTTGCCACACCATAGTATGGAGAAGAAGCCAGGTAGTCTGACAGTATTTACCTGTGTTTATATAAAAATGATTGTAACCATAGTTTATTCGTGTCTTACTGAGTTTGGGATTACAAGTTTAAAGGGGATTGCTTATGTTCAGTTGTTAGCTTATCTCAGCAGAGTGTTTTCTTCCTGTTGAGTACTGAGGGGAACACCCAGCTGGGCCAGATGTTTGTGTTGAGGGATAATATGGAGGGCAACAGAAAAATTTCTCACTGGCATCAGCAGCGTAGTTGGCAGCTCAGATGTACTCTAACACAGAGGGTGAAGTTTCCCACTACTGCTTTGACACTGTCCAACAGTGCAACCTGGGTGACTGACAGAGCTGCCACTGTGCTGTCTGAGGGTTTTCAGTCTGAAAATCCAAGCTTATGATTTAGTTTCCATAAAGCTAAAAAGCTCTTGGAGTTGAATTTATGCTCGTATTTTTACTAAGATAGATAAATGACACTCGCAGTGAGTGTGTGCTAGTACTGTTATTTTCTGAAGTGCAGTACACTGAAAACTGATGGCTAAGATTCATGGCAAGTGGGATACCCACCCGCTGTAGCAAGGTTTAAAATAGTAAGCAGGGAAACAAACTCCTTTTAAAAAAGCTATTGTAATGAAAAAAATCAGTTGTACTTCACTTCTTGTGAATTGGAAGCTTGTTATGATGATGAAAGCAGCAATAAATTGATTCTAGCTGTGTAATTGGGATGGCTTAAGAAGGAAGACATGCGTTCATAAATTGTTCTCAGACTGAGATGTATGCTTCTTGTTCCAGCTGGGCTGAAAAAATGGATGCGCTGACGAGCAAATCGGCCTCTGATCCCGAAGGGTATCTGGCACATCCTGTAAACGCGTATAAGCTGGTGAAGCGTTTAAATACTGACTGGCTGGAATTGGAAAACCTCGTTCTTCAGGATACAACAAATGGTAAGGTGTGAAGGGGGAAGACATCGGGAGGTAGCCTTACACCACAGCTGCGTGTCCTCCTTGTATTCTGGGAAGCTGCAAACTCAGCTGTGGCTTAAATATTATTGCCAAGTTTGGTTGGAGCTTAAACTAATAACTGGCCTCTTGTTTCAGTGGCAAGTGCCACTCACTTGGGTAACCAGTAAACACATCTCAGTCAGGGCTCAACGAAACTGTTATTAGTCCTAGGCCTGTCACGTTTTGTTTGGCTTGTGCTGTTTGGGCAAAAGAAGAGAATAGGGTATACTAAAGTTGTCACCTGTGTTGGCAGCTATTGTTTTATGCCTAGACTTGAGCTTTCTGTTCCTTTATATAAAAACTTACTCATCTGCTTTCCCAGTCTGCTGCTTCTCTTGGCGATCGTTTGGTTTTTGACCGTGTTGACCAGTAGGTAAGATTTAAGAATCAAAATGAGACCCATACTGAATTGGTGAAGGATTCGTATAGGCTCCAACATTAACAGTTGGCTGATGTTGAGTCAGTCTGTTGATAACTGGGTAATACACAAGTGGTACCTGTAAAGCTGTCCTTCTAAATTAAGTGTTTCCAGTACTAATCTTTGCTTTTGCATCATTTTGTCAAAGTGTCTGCCTGAATTTGCTTCTGTAGCTTTTTTAATTTTTATTTTTACTGGACTCTTGAAAGCAAGGGAGATGAGACAATGTTTTTCAGGCAGAACGCTGCATGTTTTCCCTTTCTATTCTGCATGTGTTAAAAGTTTAGGTACTTGGAAGCTTTTTCCAGCCAAGATTTTTATTGCCTTTTGGAATAGTCATCCTAGATGGAAATAAAATACTCGATTCTATTGAGCACTTCTGTCATGAATTCTTTCTCTACAGGCTTCGTTTTCCAGTTCAGCTTGGTGCAGGTTGCTCCCGCTTCTGCCCAGGCAACCTGCAGTGTAACCTTGATGTGTTTAGGAAGCCCATTTGATTTTATTTCTAAATGTCACCTGGTTTTACTTGCCAGGTTTGCAAGCCTCTTACGGAGTAAGGTCCTACGCTCTACTTGGGGGATCCAGGGTCAGGGTCTCTGTCCCTCAGGCTGAGATTTGAAAAGCTCTTAGGGCTTTACAGGTTGGAGTAGAGTCTGAAGTCTTTGTCCAGTCCTATGATCTGTAGTTGTCTCTGTGGATATTGCAAGAGAACTGATGAAAGCTATTAAGTTTTCATGTGCTAGAAAGACATTGCAGGAAAATGAAGATTGTTAGATCCACGTGGTTCGTGTGGCACAAGAAAACGGAGGGTTTCAGTTATTTATCCTTTATCTTTTGCTTGTGAGCTGTATTTCTTAAAATGGGACAGAAGACAATGTTTTTATAACTTGAGAGCCTAATGGGCTTTAAATCTGGGTTATCTGAATCTCAATTCCCAAAACAAAGCAGATGTTTCCTCCTCTGTGATAATCTGGTACTGATATTTATTCAGACTCTGGAAGTAACATCTTTCCCTTTTACTGCAAAGGCTTTATTGCAAATCTTACAATTCAGCGTCAGTTTTTTCCAACTGAAGAAGATGAGACCGGGGCTGCCAAGGCTCTGATGCGCCTGCAGGACACGTACAAACTGGATCCTGAAACTCTCTCTCGAGGAAGCTTACCAGGTACATGCACAAAGGTGTCTTCTGCTTTGAAAGGAAGGAAGTAACATCCCCCAGCTCTTTCCAAAGGTCCTTTTTCAGTAGTGAGGAAGGACCGTGGTGCTGAGAGTCCATGCAGCTTAGATGCTTGAGGACGTATCTCCTTTGGCACTTTGAGAACAACCTCGAGGTTGTTCCCACCCAAGCCAAGGTGCTGTGGTCTGCAGTGACCAGCTCAAGTAGCACTTTTAAAATTAGTATTAATTTAAAAGAAAATGCTGATTTTTATAATCACTGTACCAAAACAAAGGACAACATACTTCCTTGTGCTCGTTACTGTGTTAGCAAGTACTGTGGGTACTTCCCCAGTAACTTAGGAACCAAAGGAAGGAGCTGCTCTGTAACTTACTGCTCTGATGGCTCTTGCAAAGCTTGTCGCTCTCGTTTGCTGTGGTCTTCCAGTGAGGCTTTGGTTGAATCACTTTGCCTCTGTTCTTTCTGTGAAATGGGGACTAACGTTTTTTGCCACAGAGACATGTTGTGGAAAATACATAGATATATCGGGATGCTTCAGTGTTTTGGCAGCTGAGTCCTGGTAAATGTTTGTTGTTGCTGCTGCTGAGAAGAGACTTCCTGAAACAGGTTATGGCTGCTAGCAACACACAATTTACGAACAGAAAAGACTTGATTGCAGTATGGATAGATGAGCTGACAAAAGAGTTTTAGTTCTTATAGGTAGGTTATTAACAATGAACTTAAAATTGAGTCTTACCTGTGCATCTGCTGAGCTGGAGCGACTGGAAGTCAGTGTGCAATTACAGTCAAATGGATACCCAGTTTGTGTGAGGAACCCTCAGCTGGCTTACGCACGCATCCCCAGTAAAGAGCAAACAAGCTAGCTCCGCATGCAGTCAGGTTTCTCTGATCATCTAACAGTGTTAATTTGTAGGCTCAGTAAATCTGTTAAGCCGTTAGTCTGCTCTGCCTTTGTCTACAACAGCAGACGCAATAGCTTAACACTGCAATTTTTATGTTAAACTTCTCTTGGTTTCCAAAGGAATTAGTGGCACAGAATTATGATTGAATGTAATCTTTAATTCTAAAGGTGCTCAATGAATTTGGTACAGAACCTAAAGTATTGTCAAAGCATTGTATTTTTAGAAGTCTTTTTGGATGATAAAAGTGTGTATTTACAAATATTCCTCTATGTGCCCCATGTATTTGAAAGGACAGATGCTTCTGTGTGGATTGCTTAAAGCTATCTCTTTGTTTTTAGGAACAAAATATAGATCTTCTTTGACAGTCAGTGACTGCTTTGGTATGGGGAAGACTGCTTACAATGATGGAGACTACTATCACACAGTACTCTGGATGGAACAAGCCTTAAAGCAACACAATGAGGGGGAGGATACAACAGTCAGCAAAGTGGAGATCCTAGATTATCTCAGCTATGCTGTTTTCCAGTTTGGGGATTTACACAGAGCCATGGAGCTTACCAGACGTCTGATATCCCTCGGTAAGAACAAAAACCCAGCTATTTAGTGCTGGGGAGTGTTGCCAGTTCCAGAGCCAAGAGCAGTCATGGCCCATACGTATGGGTGAGCTGACTGGAAGTATATCCTGCCAGACAAGTCCTGGAAAAAAAACCCAGTCTACTTATACATGAAGTATCTTTTAACAAGCTGTCTTACAGTCTATGCTTTTATTATCCAAAGACCAAATGCGTGTCTGACTGCAGTACCTGTGTGCTTTGCTTCAGCGTCCCGAGATGTTGTGTTTGATAACGATTAAAGCCTGGGTTGTCTCAAGTGGAGATCGAGGCTACCATGACTTAGGCAATGTGCTGTATCTTCAGTTAAATCTTGTTGACTTCACATATTCCTCTTCATTCCTCAGAGCAGGTACTCTATGATGCCAGAAGAATACTTTTGCCTGAGATGTTAAAGTATTTATTTCTGAATATTCAGAACAGATTGAGTTTTTTAAAACCTCCTTTTACCTCTGGTCTGTTTGTAGCTTTCTCTTGAGTAAGCAAATAAGCATTGCTTCCTATCCAGCTTCACCTGCTTCCTGCATTGGAAAGGTTTGTCCTCCCCAGTTAGAGTTAACATCCACTGTGTTATGTATTTGTGTTTTTTTTTTTTTTTAATCAGCTGTGGTTCTTAGTTTAGATGTTAGCTGCATCCTGAGTGGGGGTGAAGCCTTTCTATTTAAAAACATGTATCAGTCTAACATATCAGACATTGGAATTCATAGATTAAAACTTAAAAGAATATGAATATGTATTGACTCTAGCTCCCTCTGCGAGAGGGTTTAGCACTGATAGCAGAATGCAAACCCTTATCGGCACCAAACAGTGGAGCAGACGTCAGTCCCTCTGGGAGCAGCAGCTTCCTCTGCTCTGGGCTCAGCTTCCTTATCTGGCCACTGTTAGCTTGTGCTCTAACAGAGTGGTTACTTCAGTGGCCTTCTGGGTTGGTTAAACAGGAGAAACACAATAGGCTTGGGAGGGTCAGAAGGGAAAGAAACTGTTCTAGGTGCTAGTGTCCAAGAACACTGGTGAACAGGGAGTTGTTCCTTCTTGATTATGTGGGTAAAGATACATTGATGGTGTTTATTGATTCATGCCAACATAATCAATAAATCACTAGTGATAGGTGCAATGATGCTATTGATCCAGGATACCTTCCATATACATCCAGAGATGGGTGCTATAGGTGGGCTGTTAAGTGGTAATGCTTGCCTCTGAGTTTCCTGACTTTGGAGGAAGTCTTTGGGACTCCACTGCAGTCCTTGGTTAAAGCGTGCTTGTGCGGTGTGGATGAGAAGCATGGGGGAGAGGAGGGGTGCAACAAATAGATGAGCTTGATCTCTGTTCAGCACCTCTATGATCTGCTTATCTTGGGCAGAAAAGTTGAGAGAAAAGGAGAGATGACCAAAAATACTACTTTCTTTTTTGTTGGGGTACAAGTTTTAGGATAGGTCCTTTCGGAAAGGATTCTTTCACAGGCTCTGCCTACCTTCCTTCTGCAAAGACACAAACTTCCCAGCGCTGATTTTCAGTGCAGCCAAGGTATCTTGTTGCCTGATGATGCTTTAGGGAGGGGCCAATTATTGCTGTGTCTTGATACAACAACTTGTTTGCATTAACGGTTCCTGAGATTACATAAATCACTGGTTCTGTCTGTTTTTTTCCTGATGAAGACAGTACTCATGAGAGAGCAGGCAGTAATCTGCGGTACTTCGAGAAGTTGCTGGAGAAGGAGAGAGAGGAGGAGGAGGAGAAAGAGAAGTCAGTAAACAAGACCATGACAACCACAGAACCAGTGGTGCAAAGTGGTGCCTATGAGAGGCCTCTTGACTACTTGCCGGAGCGTGATATCTATGAGGCCCTTTGCAGAGGTGAAGGTGTAAAAATGGTAAGAGAAAGGCGAGACTTTCCCGACTCTGCTGTCTCTGCATAAGGGTAATTAAGCTTGCTGGGGTGTGTTAAGTTTTGCCTTCTGTGAAGCTGTTTTTTTGAGGAAAAAATTAAATGTGGTTCTGTCCAGGCTGAGATTTGTACCTTATGTCTTGGCTTTTCTATCTTTAGCTGTTAATCCTAGAGAGAAAACCAGCTCAACTATACCTCTGAAAGTTTGTTGGAAATTGGTTCTCCTCAGTCAGTCTGCTCAGCCATTTCAAATGCTGGTTGTACAGGTATACTGGGAGGTTCTTCCCACTGAGAGCTTTTTATGCTTTGCCACACTTACAGAATCACATTATTCTTCCCTTTTGCATCTTAGACATGTCCTTCTGGGGTGACTATTTTGACCAGCCGGTCTCTAGTACTTCTCAACAAATGTGGCTTTAATGCTCAGTGCAGGGAAAGGAATCCATTTATTCCATCTGCATAGTCTTAATTCTAAGAAGCAGACTTTTACAGCTGCCTGTTAATGTAGTTATTTGCTTAACCTGTAACCTGTTATGGTTTAACTCTCCTAAAGGTTAGCATTTCAGATATTGCTCAGTGGTATCTTGAGTGGCATATGTTGGGTTTTTTTTAATTTGCACTGAATTGCACACTCACTCATGCTTACCTCTTAAATTTACTACTCAGCTGATGGCTTTTCCAGTGTCTGTGGAATGAAGCCCACTTTGTTTTTTTTTCTCGCCTATTTTAAGTTCATGAAAAGTGGTTGAGCAAACAATGTTTTGTTTGGTGTTTTGTTTCAGACGCCTCGAAGACAGAAAAGGCTGTTTTGTAGGTACCATGATGGAAACAGAAACCCTCACCTGCTCATAGCTCCCTTTAAGGAAGAAGATGAATGGGATAGCCCGCATATTGTACGATACTATGATGTCATGTCTGATGAAGAAATTGAGAAAATTAAACAGCTAGCAAAGCCAAGGGTAAGTTTCCCCTCTTCCATCTTACTAATGACTGCTCATTCCGTGCTTTAATCTCTGTTAGCAAAGGCTAGGCAAAGGATTTGAAAGATCTGGTTTCATACTACAGATGATACACTGCAGCTGTGAGCCTAAGGGGAAAGATTTCGAAACTGCCTGGTGATGGTAGGACCGTAAAGCCCAGGCTCCTGAAGGTATTTATGCATTGTTGCACTTATTTACCGAGATCTTTGCATATTTGGCTTAGAAACCTTTTAGGAAACTAGGGACTAGACCTGAAAAGGTAGATGCATCCAGGCATGGAACTGTGGTGTTCTCCTGAAGCCACACACAGCTCATGGTGTTCAGTGTATTGCATTATTCCCAGAGTGGAGAAATCGCTTGTGCTGTTAAGTGATTCCCAGTCTGGGACTTGGGAAGGATGGGGAACTTGCAAGGATGAATGCACAATGCAGTCATTCTCCCAGAGCACTTTAGAGCTGACTTTTCCACCTAGGTAGCTGTCTGGGCAGCAGAGAAACAGATGGGACAGCTTTGGTATGCTGTGTCGATCCAAGTGAAAGGCAGCAGCTTTGAGTGGGATCCCTCGTTCTGATGCAGTACCTAGTGACTCTGCAAAGCTGGTAATGATCTCGCCTGATTTTTCTGGAGGTGGGATTTCCTCTCTGTTTCCTTTCTGGTAAAAAAAAAAGTATGGCAGGGTGAGGTCAGTAGTAGATGCCTCACCTTTTCTGTCAGGTCTGACAGGCATGTAAAACTAAACACTTGTGGTTTTATAGATGAATGGTTCATTTTAGCACTCTTCTATCTCCTGCTCTGAAATGTGGTACTAAAATTCCAGTCAAGAATTACCCTTCTGTATGTATTTCTAACTGTAAATGTAAACAGTTAAAAACAGATTGAAAAACTGGTGCTTTCTAAGAACATTAATAATTTGGGATATTTGTGAAGCTGGACTTCTATGCCTACCAGCCAGCTGCGGGAGTGTTGGCAGAACACTCCTGTCTCTGGGAGGACTCTGACCTCCATAAATGGAGACTTTTTCCCTATTACATCATACTATAAAACTTCAAGAGCTTCAGATAAAATGGAAATGTTCAAATAGAGCATATCACTTAATCTATTTTATCAAATTAAGCACACTGTAAATAAGGCAGCTATTAATTTTTGTTTGATTTTCACTTTTTGTTCAAACTTTTATGGTAAGTCTTAAGTCTTGCTTACTGAGTTTTGCTTGTTTTACTAATGTCAGAGGAATTCTTCATACAGTCTATGTAGTGGAGAACTGGGATCAGTCCTGATAAGCGTAGATAAATATTGTAGTCTTAAGATTCAGATGAAAATTTTCAATTAAAAAGTAAAAAGCAACCATTTTCTTATAGCTTGTTTTCTCTAAATCTGTCTGTAGCTCAGCTGCAGGAATAGGTTTAAATTCTGCAGTAGTACTGGAAGAATGGAAAATGCAAGTCCTATGATGAGATGGCCCTTAATAAATACAGCGGAATTTCGGCCAGGAAATTTTAGCTAGTAACCATGGAAGCTTTCAGACAGAACTCTGAAGTAGTATGTTAGTTTTGGGATCAAAGATGAGCACTTCCTTTGTTCTAAAGTGCATTTGCAAGAAATTTCTGCTTTTGGGTCCAAGCACTTTAAGATTATCTGCAGTTTACACTTGCCAATACTTTTTGTTTTGTAGAGAAACAACATCTGTGCGTGATTGGGAGTAGCTGTATTCAAGTTGGTTTTCATGCTTGTTTTGCAAAATGCAATCGTTTTTACTCCAATTCCAAAAGGCAGTTCCAGCTTCTCAGGCAATACATCAGAGCTGACTGGAAAGGGTCAAAGAAATAACTTTATTGGTGTGGGTAGCATTGGGACAGGTCTGCCACGAAAGCATGAGAACCTTCTTCCCCAAATCCCGTTTGTTACCTGCGATATGCACGTGCTGGAACAGGCAAAAATAGGGCATGGAGAGGGACACGTGAGTATCTTTGAACTCGGTGCTGTGGGATTTCAGCAATACAGAATTTCAAAAGGAAAAGCCAACAGAGTGCACGCTAAACTAAACACAGACTCTCGAGATGAAGACTGGATGAAGCTTCTGACCAGTCCAATGCGTTATAAATCTTCAAAGCCCAGCAAATGCCTACTATGAGGCTGCTTTCTCCACCCTGGGGGAGGAGGCCAAGCATTTATCAGTTGGATATACCAAGTGAGGTAAAGATTGTGTGTCTTAAATGAAGAAGCCTGCCTGTCAGAGGAGAGATGGAATAATGTGAACGTAGTCAGGCTTATTCCAGTTCTGCTTTATTTAGATCAAATGCTGGTTGCAGAAATCAAGCAAGCATATACAAGCTTGAAAATGGCAGCAGAACGAAAAGTTTGGGAAGCGAAATTATATCCCAAAAGCTATGCTTCGTTGTACAAGTGAGCAACAACATTCAGTCAGCCTGGTTCTTCTGTTATGATTTATGCAGGAGAAATCTGGAACAAAATAACAGTGAGTCAGAATTACAGCAGCAGCTGTGCCAAGAACCCTTGTATAGGGACGAGACAGCTGACATGGATTGCAAAGCTGGCTGGAGACTTATTTAAGGAAAAATGAGGGAAATAATTACTGCATGCTCTGAAGAAAATGCAAATAAAAAGGCTTTCTGTGACCTATAATTAAGTGGAAGGAAGGAGGCATGATTTAAAGTGCTTGTGGTTTGCAGGAGTTAAATTTAAATGTGGTCTGTGTTTACAGTCAAAGAAAGGAGTGTCCCAGTTTTTGTTCTCAGCTGCAAGTGTAAAACCCAAATGACCCGTTGCTTTACGTTGCTTTATGCTAGCGGTGGTCTATCGCTTTGACACCACAGCAGGCCTGGTTGGTTTTGCCCAGTTCCAAATTTTTCCTACAAACATGGTGACGTGGCCTAGCAGTGATGATGCATTACCTGGTATTTAAAATGTATATGTGGACTGTGCTTTTGCAGAGTTACCTTCACAATGTAATAACATCTCAAACTGTCTCTGTGAATTAGATGTTCCAGGCATCTTCCAACTGGAAAATGTGAGAGTGGTAATGTTGAGAGTTGCCCTCAGGAGTTTTCTACCACTGTAGATTTGTCTGCCTTGTAATTTGTAACTCATTCTGTAACAGTTTTCACTTGTTTTTCATCTGAGAAGGAGGTTGGGTTTCTCAGTCCACTTGAGGAGCAGGCTGATTAAATTTATGGAGTATCCAGTGATTTTTCTCTTCGCCAAGAACTTGGGCTTCATATGTTGCTCTGTTGTTCCTGCTTGCTAATACTGGCTCCAGCTGTTTTTAAAAAAAGTATCTTCCAAACCTGTTCAGTGAGCACTACTCATGGATTTAATGAATATCATGGCTTGTGCGGGCAGTCCAATTTTTTTTTCTGGGATCAAATGCAGGTGATGGATTACACTTGTGTTTCTGCATGTACTGTTCTAGTATGAGATCGGACCAAACTCTAGGTTGGAGCTGTAACTTCCATCCAGTGATATATTGAAGTTGGACAAATCAGATGTTGATTTGGGTTAAAAAGGGAATTTTCTTTCTAACCTGTAGTTGATGTGTTTCTTCCCCCTTGGGATTTTTTTGGCACAGCTGGCACGAGCCACAGTACGTGATCCCAAAACCGGTGTCCTTACAGTGGCTAGCTACAGGGTATCAAAAAGGTAAGCATAGAGAAGAGTTTAGCTTTAAGGGTTTTATGCTTAGCAGCTGTCGTCTGCTACCTATAGCTGAAAACTTGGATTTGCTTTGCATGTAGCAAACGCTTGCACAACAAATGCATGGTAAATGGCTCTTTTAGCCACCTGACTGAGGGCAGAATACTCCTGCCTCGGGAAATGGGTTGTTGCAGTTGGTATTCCAGAAATAACATGTTTCAATCCTTCTCTTATCCTAGCTCGTGGTTGGAAGAAGATGATGATCCTGTTGTAGCCAAGGTGAATCAGCGAATGCAGCAGATCACGGGGTTAACAGTAAAAACAGCTGAACTGCTGCAGGTTGGTACACTTGTCTTGTCAGATGTCACCCTGGGAAAACTTGGTGCTTATGCAGATCTAAGCGTAGGCTGGCTCTTACCCTGTCCCTCTTAGGGGTTCTGTGATCTGCTGACTATGCACACGGAGTAGGTAAGGTGTTTATGGAGCATGTGGGGGGTTCCCAGATGCTGCTGGATGAAGGACCTGGCAGGTAGATGTTTTCCTTCTGTGTGCCAGGTAGAGAAGGGTGGAGATGTCAAAGAAATGGAAGATAACTTTGTGCAGGAATCTGATTTATCAGTTAGTTTTGAGGGAAATGCCTGCCACTTATTTTCAAGTCTGCAAAAGTTGAACCTCCTTCCTAGTTTGAACCTTTCAAAGACCCAATATTTTTTGTAGTCCTGCTATATTCTCATAGGAATCCTGATCTTTGGCTGTCTGTTGGGAAGAGGAAGGAGAGTAGAAGTGGTACAGCACTGCCAGAATAGCTGTAACTTAGCCTGTTCACTGCTTCCCTTCCTCTGTGGTCCTTGAATTCTTGTTTTAGAGCCTGACTGAAGTACTGTTGATTGCTGGCTATCCACAGAAACAGGTAATTGTGTAGTGATCTGGGAGACATATTAAGTGCAGCCTCAGAGTAACTAAATCATATGTTATGTGATTGTCAGATAAAATAAGCAGTGCTTTTCAGCTGCTTTGAGCCTTCTGTGTTCCTGGATGGGCATGTGTATGTAACAGATCATACATCTGTGACACAACCTAATTCTGTCTCCTGGTTTGGACACACAGACTGGAGAACTACACACACTCAACTTCCTCCTCTTTGGAGTGGGGGGAGTAAGTGTGATAAAACTATTGCTGCTAATTCATGTTAAACAGGCTGTTGTAGTGATAAGTAGTGTGCTGCCACTGAGAAACATTTGGTACTGAGAAATATTCTCAGCGAAACCCTCAGTGCTCTTTCCTTTTCATGCTTTTTCTCATCTGTGTACCTCATTTCTGGTGATCTAAAGAGAAATTAAGTGTGCTGTAGATAACAATCTTGCCACACAGTGCTGTTTCTCAAAGCCTGGGTTGGGTTTCTGAGAGCAAATGCTGTCTTCTGCAGCAGTCACTTGCAGTTCAATGGATGCTTATGCTTCTTCCTTTCATGCTGTAGGTTGCCAACTATGGAATGGGAGGGCAGTATGAGCCACACTTCGATTTTTCTAGGGTAAGATCACACTTCCAGTTATTTCTTAGTGGGGTGGGGAGCGGGGAACAGTTTGTTTTGAGAGAGAACTGTTAAAACACTTATTGTATAGCCCTGTTGCATGGATGGATGATGGCTTTTGAAAAGCCTTTGCACTGCTTTCTCTGCTGGAAGTTCAGGAGAACAATGAACAAACCTGCCTGCTTATCTTTTGTTATCTTTGCACAGTGTAAAGACAATAAAAGATAGTCATGCAGCACTCGAATATGCTCTTCCATTACTTTAGTAGGGAACTGAGGTCTGCAAGCCCTGGGTTGTGAGTCTGCTTTGTTCCATTAGGCTTCTGAGTTCAGCGAGGTTGTCAGTGTCCTCCTTTGGTGGATATTTTAAAGCACTTTGCAGGAGCTGGCTGAGCAGAAGACATCCTTCCACCTCCTTCCAGAAATGTAGCCATTGTGGAAATCTTTGTGGGTGTCACAGCCCTTCGGACCCTATCGCTGCACCCACACTTGAAGAGGGTTTGTTGGGTCGGTGTTCAGGAGGACGGTGGTACAGTGAGCAGAACTTGCAGCTGGTGGGTGCTGGATCCACACTAGGCACTAGAGGGCTCTACCTGGCAGGTAACAGCTCTGGTGTGCTGCAAGTGGGGAGAAGAGAGTAAGAGATTCTTAATTGTTCCCCTAAACCTGTTTATAGACATGCTAATCATACTGAGGAGCTATGGGGACTCATTTCAAATGTAAAATCCATCTCATGCCTTGTTTTCCAGTAGCACCATGGCATTTCAATGGAATCTGGCTCGATTCAGGCTGTCCTAGTGGTTTTACCTGGTAGAAGGGACTGCTGCAGCTAGAGCACAACCCAACTTAGCAGTGTTTAAAAGTTAAAAATAAAAAAAATCCTGAACTTCAACACTGGAAGCTCGTATTTGTTAGCTTTGGCCTATTGAGAGAATTTTCCTGTTAACTTTAAGACTGCTTCGTTTCCTGAGTTGAGCAAATGCTCTTGAATTCTCGTCAAAGCCTTTGAACTCGAGGACCTCAGCCATCAAATTGGCCAGTGTGGACTTTACTCTTGGATTAGGCAGCTGGGGCAGAGCTCCATGTGGAACATAACCTTGGCTGCAGCCATCAGTTCAGGCAATCGCAGAATTTGCCATAGTTTAGGACTGGTCCTCCAGGCTCTCTGTGCATCACAGATTTTCAGTATTGCAACAGAGATGCTGCTGTGTCTCCCCATCTCCCGATCAGCCTTGCAGTTTTTTGTTCCCTTGCAGTTCTCAAACAGAGACCCTTTAATAGTCACATATTACAACTTTGAGATTTTATTGGTTACTCAAAAATCAGAGAAATCTTTTGCTATGGAAGTTCAGAAATGCATGGCTGGAGCTGAATTTGGCAGCAGTGGCAGAAACCAGGGGATCCCCTAGATTTCAGTGCTCTGTGTTCGCTCTTATGGGTTGAATTTGCATATGCAGATGCAAGAGGGTTTTTTTATGAAGCCATTTCAGGAAGGACCTTTTACTTCTTGAAATAGCCTTCAAGTAGATTGAACTGTAACATCTTAGAGATGGTGGCTGTGGCTGTTTGTCTTTTCTAATACTGGTTTCTTTTCTTTAAATGTTAGATTATTTGTTTTCTGTAGAAGAGTGTACCTTAATGTCACCTTGCTGAAATTGTCCTGACTATTAGCAATGTAAATAAACTTTTAATTGCTGCTTTTGAAGGGGAGACACACACATTGGTATTCTAGATGTTCCTTCTGTTTCTAAACTGGCACCAGTGTGATCTCGTACTTCAACAGACAAAACTCAATGTTTCCTACAGGGTAAAGACAGTTTGATCTTTTTGATGTGGTCCTTAGTCCTAGACAGGCAACCACCTGAACAAGTTCATCATTACAATTCTGCAGTTTTGTTTTCTGGCAAAAAATGCATTTTCTTCTCTTGTGACAGTACTACACGTACAAGAATGTAGTGTGTTATCTAAAGTCCACTGAAGATGATTTTTTCGTATCCACCTCAGCTGTTTATTTTGGATCAGCATCCAGTACAGGGGTGGCCTGTTAACTTGGATAACATCTGTGCTACAGGCCCCAAATTGCTTCTACTCTGCACTAAAAATTGCTTCAGTGCTGCTACTTAGAGCATCTGAGTGCGATGTGCATGCAGTTATGCACCCTGGCTGCAATTTGTAATGGCTTCAATGCTGCCCTGTATCAATTGTCCCCTTTCTATTCCAACTCTTGGAACTGGGCTTAAGGATCTCTCTGCAGAGCTACACATATGTAACTCTAGCGTGAGCCTGTTTGGAATTTGGGTTAAAGTTGTTGTCTGTTACAGCGACCCTTTGACAGCACACTCAAATCGGAAGGAAATAGGCTAGCGACGTTTCTTAACTATGTAAGTATCTCTGTTTGTCTGCTGTCTGTGAGCTTGAAGTTTGCAGTTATTCTCATTTAATTTTATAGAAAGATGAGCCAGATGCTTTCAAGCGGTTAGGGACTGGAAATCGTGTGGCCACTTTTTTAAACTATGTAAGTATGATGATCCTTTATGCATTGAGTGTAACTTTAGCAGCATCTTGTTTACAGCTTGTGCAGTTGGTTTTGTAGAGATTCCCTGGCATCTGGAAGTAGGGATTTCATTACTCTTGCAGCATCAGGTGCTGTCTCCCGCATTGGAGTTGGTAGAATCCTGGTGGTATTTAACTTCAGAGCAGAAAATTTGAATATAGGGCCCAGCTTCCCCTTTTGACCACTCTAGTGGGAAATCTTTGACTTCATTGGATTCCTGTTGGTGGGAGAGGAGAATTTGACTTATTTCTCAAAGGCGAGTGCTTGGGGTACTTGACTGTCAGCCACTTACTGGGAGACAGTCATCTTCATCTGCCACTGTTTGACAGCACTTGATGTTGGGGTCCGTCAGCCTCTGTTTTAACTGTTTGTCAAAGCTGGAGTTACTCTGGCAGAGCTGTCACTTCAGCAAACGAAGGCAACAGAGCTGATAAACTTGGTGCAACTGGGTTACAAATGCAGAATTGAAAAGATTCATTAGTTGCATGCGTTCTGCAGCCTGCAGACTATGTACACTGGAATCCTAAACGTAACTGCCACTGATGCTAGCGGCCTAATATTTTCACAGTAGTCTTCTGACAGTGTTCTATCGATCAGCTTATACTTACTACAGCAGTAATTAGGATCACTTAATCTTCTGCATCTAACTTTTGGGTGATACAACTTCAAATTTAAAATTCTGTGATGAAACATTTATGGCTGAGCTGGTATTTTGAGTGTGAAATGCAGCTCAAAAGAGAACGAGAAATACTTTTGACTTGATACAGCAGGGGGAGGGAATAATCTCCCAGACAAGAATCGGAACAAGATAGGTAGCTGTGAAATAGTCTGTTGCTAAGAGGCTTTAATTTCAAATTGTCTCAATCTATATTTTCTTTGCTTCTCAGACTTTTGGACAAGCCTTGATTTAGAGTGAATAGCATGCACCTTATTCTTTGCCAGTTGTACATGGTCAAAGGCAATTTACCCTTGTATGTCCTGTGTAGAGCACATCGTACATGTACCAACACCCTTACTAAAAAGTGGTTGTGTTGCTAAGATGTAGGTTATTAACTTGCAAAGTTGCATGCACACGCTTTCTAGTTGGAAGGAGCAAAAACCTGTGCACCTGTGGCATCTTATGCCCTTTTATTGTAGGTACCAAGCAGGAGGACACCAGAGTGGTAATAACATCCGCTTTAAACAGAAATCCAAGTTACAATAGAGAATGTGGGGACTTGGGGAGTGTATTAATAGCAGTTCTGCAGTTTAAATTTGGTGGGAGCTGGATCTGACTCATTTCTTTTAGTTAGAATCTGATCAAAAACTTACTGAAATCAGCAGAAAGACTTTCTATTTTAAATAGGAATGTTTCCATGAACTTCAGAGGGGTTTAGATCAAGCCTAGAATTTATAGTGGATCCATCATTGCTGATGAATTTAGGAGGGTTAAATTCATTCCAGTGTAGAAGGGCAAAACATAAAGATATATACTTTTCTTCAGAGTCACGTAGCTGTATATGCTCAAGTGCTTTATGTATCTCAAGCTCTAAGTGGCATAACATCACTGGTGAACAGCATAGAAACAGAGCAGAAAGTGAGGTTTGCTAATATTTTGTATAGTTTTTGAAGTGGTTGACCAAGATGCATAAACTAAATTATGTAAATCGGTTCCAAAGGCATGGTTTCAATTTATGAGGAAACATGTGGTTTAACAGACACTTACTTGTTTTCCTAATTGGATCATAAGCTGGAATGAAATTCTTGAAACTTTCTTGCTCTGAAGTCCTCTCCCTTGTTCTAGAGTACTAGCTATTAACGCTGCATGTACCCAACTTCTTATGGCTCGTTGGTTGTGCAACATTATATATATATTTAAAAAAAACCTAGAGGAAGAGCTGAACAAAAGCCTTCAGCTGAAATAAAAGCCTTCAATAGCAGGTACTGTGACTTTTGCAGTTCATGCTGGTTGAAGTGCGCCCTTTCCTCATCAGTGCCTCTTGTAGAGGTGCAAGTAGAAATCCCTGTTAGGGCGTGGGGCACTTTAGCTTGTGGGACTGTATGTGCAAAAAGCGTTGTCAACAGACAGTTTGTGGGCTTTGTTTTACCAGATGAGTGATGTAGAAGCTGGAGGAGCTACAGTTTTCCCAGATTTTGGGGCAGCAATATGGCCCAAGAAGGTAAAGTCTGTTGTTGTGTTTTGCTTGACTTCTCCTCTCTCCTGTTGCTGTCTCTTCAGTACAGACCTCCATCCATGTAAAGGTCAGCTGATGTGACAAAGTGCTGTTCATGGCAGCTCCATCGACTGGCTGCTCTGTACTGGGGCAGCTGAAGCTGATGTTGTAGAATGCGGGGCTGCTTCCTCTGTTTTATGTTGTATAGAGCTGTTATTAACAAAACCCCTTGTGTTTGGGTAGAAGTCCTCTCTACTCTGAACACGGCCGAATTAATAGAGTGGGACTAAAGGGTTTTTTCATGTGCTGTCGATGGTGGCCTGTGTTGAAGTGCTTCCTAAAAGCCTGCAGCTGAGGTCATAGGCATTCCCCCACCTTAGGGTACCTTGAGTAATCAAATTGACTAGGTCCTGACTAACCCAGATCTGATTTCACTTTGCAGGGAACAGCAGTATTTTGGTACAATCTTTTCAGAAGTGGCGAGGGTGATTATAGAACAAGGCATGCAGCTTGTCCGGTACTAGTAGGGTGTAAATGGGGTAAGTAATACTCTTTTAGGAACAAAACCTGAAGGAAGGCACTCATGTACGCGAAGGTGGTGTTATATTGAACCCTTGTAACAGCATTTAATAACCTGGGAGTTGCAGTTTTAACTACTGGAGTCATTTGGCTGTAATGACAACTCCCATCATCAATATGATGTAGTATTCAGCAGCTACAGTGTTCAGCTGTAGCTTTTCTAGTGAGTTTTGTGTCAATAACAGCATAAAGCATGTAAGAATGTCACTGGGTTTGTGTAGCATTACCAGCATCAGGATGACTTGAATTATCCCTTGACTAGGATCAGGTCTGTTCCTACAAAGGTCTGTGCGTAGATCTAACTGCAAAAGGAGGGCTCCTTGTAAGGTAAAGGTGAATGTCTGGATGTTGGGAATTCCTGCGAACTGCTGAAAGCTTCTCAAGCTCCTCATTTGTATACCCACCTCCCTCCAGCCTCCAAGGTATTCCCCTGGAGCGCCAGAGCATGCTGACCTGTAAGCGATACCAGGCCCAGAATACACTGCTCTGATACTGTTGGCCCCAGAATTGTGCAATTGGAAAGATCCTTTCTTCCCCAGCCCTTTGCATCTTCCTGTCTTTCCTATTGGATGGGTGAAGAAGTGTAAGCAGGGACCTTCAGACCGAGGGATGAGATTTTACTTGAAGTAACCATCTGGGTTGTGGTGACACACGCACTGGGTACGTGGTGGAAACTAATTTCACATCCTTGTTCCACAGTTTCAAACAAATGGTTTCATGAAAGAGGAAATGAATTCTTAAGACCTTGTGGGAGAACAGAGGTTGACTGAAACCCAACCTGCTGCAGGCCTGTGTTTCTGTCTCCTTTTCTACTGTTTGTTCCAGTTCATTTCTAAGAAATGATCCGTCTTTTTCTCCGAGAGTCCTGGCACTTTACCAAAAAAAGGACAACAAAATATGTAACACCTGTGAAAGAAAGTAAATGGCGTTGTACACACACTTATGTTTTTGTTGCTGTTATTTCCATGTTCCCGCCATCCTCCTTTGACCAGCCCTCTGCCCCCCCAACTTTCTCTGTACTAGTGGTGCAAACAGTGCTGTGGGTGATTCAGTGTGTTTGGGTGCCTGGTCTTGTGCCTTTTGTACCTCAGAAGATTTAGATGTTAAATATTTCTTTGAACCAAAGGGTGGGTTTTTTAAGTTTTGTGTACATGTTGATTTTATTGTATTTCTATGGATCGTAAGTTTTGAAACAAAAATAAATGTTCTTTCCATAACGTGATTCTCTGTTCTGTGTCCTTAATAGGTTTATCAGTGATGGATTTTAGGGAGCAGTGGGCCTTTGCTTTTTCCTTTTATTGAAGGAATCTTGCTGCTTTGCACTTTGTCCAAAATCGCCATGTATATTCTACAGAAAGTGTTTTATTTAAGGCTCCAGCACATGTCACAGAACTGTTGCACCTTCTACTGAAGCTGGAAAGGTTTAATGTGTGCATTGAAACTATAACGTATCCTGGGAGGAGGCAGGCTGCATATTTTGGGCCAATGGAAACTGATCTCAATATTACACTTATGAGAAGCCTTTCCCTGTGATGTTAACTTCTTTTGTGGAGTACTACCTATTTTTGATGCAAGCAGTTACAAAAATCTGCAAGCCTTTCAAGGCTTTGAACAGTCTTAACAATTCTTCATGCTCAAAGTAGGCATCTCTGCTGATGAAACACTGTGTTTTTTACCCCAGGAGCACCTGATCTGGCAGAGCTCAACTCCTCCTGAAGTCAGCAGGATGTCTTGCTGGCAAATAATAACCTGCATTTTGTAGACTGAGGCAAGGTTTGGTCTTGCCCTTCAGACAGGCTGGGAATAATCATGGCCTTTGAACACGAGGATTCAGATTCTCCTTTGCCTTTCTGCTTTGTTAGCATGTGTGATGGCCACAAGCCAACACAGAGGACAGTGCTGTCCACGACAGAAAGGAAATCCAATTTCTGATTTAGAATTCAGAAGAAATGAGAGTTAATTGCTAAAATAAATGAGCAGAGTTGTGGAGAAATAGGCAAACGTTTCAGAAATGTGGAAACTTGGTGTTAATGTCCATATGCCACTATGTGGGGTGGATTGACTTCAGGTTTCTCACTGGCCATTTCTGGCATGGGCATGATGTCATGGGAATATGGATGACTGCAGGTGGATGGAAAGCCAAACATGGTGATGGTTTTACAGCCATAAGTTACTGCTTAAAGACTAGCTTGGGCAATTGTTAATACACCAACATGTGAAACTGCCTTGAGAAAGTGAAAGAAACTTCAATTGCGCTGAAACATCTGATGATGTATGACAAACATTGGTTTCCTTTGTACTTCTCTGCTGCCTTATGTTGTGCAAAGACTGAGCAAGAATGAGGTGATGCTTCAAACAGCTGTCGGGCAGGGTTGGAAGCGCTGCACCTGCTGTCCTCCTGGGAGGGACTTGTGGAACGGAAGGGGTTTACATGTTGGGCATAACATGTCATCAGTGTATTGGTGGTAAAGCAATGTGACTTGGCAACGTAGATTCGTGTGCCCCTGAATTTTACGTGTGAAGGACTTGTGGGCTTTAATGGTTATTGCTTTTAGTCATTTAGATGCAGCATGTAACTACGTGTTTTCACTAAAGTTTTAATTCTTCTGTTCAATGCACGCAACTGGTTGAAGAGAGAGGTGTTGGATTGCCCAGGCAGAGACTTGTTGAGCTCCAGTGGTTAATGACACTGAAATGAGAGGAGCATATAGTCTTGTACATAAGCTTTGTGTGAACAGTTATAGCAGGTAGCTCTGGGAATTGCAGGATTTTTTCCTGAAAGCTTTAATGACCTAGCACAGCATGGCTTAATAGCTGCTCTCTGATCTCTCTGTGCTCCTTCACTTGCCATGAATGTTGTGGTTGTTGGCTGGCTGCTCAGAATATTTTGTTGTTGACCTCTAGTTTTCTTAGTAAAATCTCTCAGCGCAACATAAACTTAAGAAATAAGGAGTTTTGCTTTATAACAAAGCATTCAACATATGACAGCCTCCTGGACGTGAAGAAGAACTGATGATGAGCCAAACCCACAATCTCTGGTTGGAACACTATTTGGATTTCGGGGGGAGGAATCCACTTAGACTTTCTGTCAACGTGGTATGTTGACAGATAAAGTTCACATCAGGACTCTGGCCAAAAATCTGCATGTCCCACTTCTCAAATAGTGTAGTTGCCTGGGAAATACCATTGTTAACTGTTATGTCATACTGAACTTTTGAAGATAATTTTACCTGCTTGTTTTCTCTGGGAAAAACCCTATCCTGTTTTCTGAGTTGTCTTCCACCTTGTTCCAGTCTATCCCTAAAGTGAGTGTGGATACAGAACTGCTCGAATGCTGAGCTGCGTTGTGCTGTGTGCAGGATTTGCTAATCTGAGCTGAAGAAAAGTAGGTGCTTCACAGAGGAGAACGTGTGCGACTCATGGGCATGCAGTAACCTCCCAAGTTTGTGTAGCTTGGCAGGTTATAATCCCTATTCTGTCTCCTGTTGTTCTAGAAGATGAACAGAATATGGCAGTTGGCCTAAAATTAAGCCTATGGGGTAGTTTTTGGGTCTAAACCAGAGATGATTCATATGCTGGAACAGGTGAGCCTTCGTCTAGGCACAGGGAGCTTCTGCCAGTGTATCACTAAAATGGTAAGTACTTAAGTCTTGTGTAATCTGAAATGGCTTTTCTCCTGACATGCTGCTGACTCTTCTGTATTTCACAGGGCTTGAGTACTTAGTACAGATACTCATATGCACTACAAAGGTTTACTGCAGAGAAGTGGCTGCTGGACACTTGGAAGTGCTTTGGGACCTTTCAGAAAGGCCTGCGGGTCACATCTGTGAGTTAGCTTGCTGATGCAGCTTTTAAGGCGCTGCTGTGCGTAAGAGGTACTGGTGAAAGCGGGCACTACGTGAGCTCTCATGGAAAGATGGTCTCTTATCGTGGCTTATGTAGTCATAAGAAGAACAGCCACCCCCAGCCCATGCCAGTAATCCACAGCCAGTTTGAGCATGTGGTTTCTTAACCCCTGGCCTGAACGCTACCGGTTGGACTTGATGATCTGAAAGGTCTCTTCCTACCAAACAATTCTGTGATTTTGACATACACATCACTGAGCAATTACACAGCCCTCCAACTGGGTTAGGAAATCACCTAAAGCATTGATGTTCAGCTGCATAGACTCAACAAAGTACTTACCTTCTGGTCTGCATTAGAAGTTACTTCTCTTTCTTGTTACAGTGGAAAGATGTGAAAATCATCTATCTGATCACCTTGGAGGGGAAAACCGGCATCCAGCTTGAAGATGTGTAGTGTGAGCAAAGAAGGGGCTTGGCTGTGACGGACAAGGGAAGCCACACAAGCTGTGGCAGAGAGCAGTTGGGGTGTTCTGCTGGGAAGGCAACTCTATTACACAAGCAAGTTGTGTACCTCAGCTGAGCTATAAAATCCCTAATGTGGGAAGAGGGCGGGTGTTTTTTCAGTGGTGCCAAGTTTTCATTGAGGTGAGGATGGCATGTGTGTGTGTAAAAGGCAGCCTAGGATATAGCTGTCCCCCAAGCCTCTTCCTTCTGCTCTTCCTGTAACCAGGGATGGTGCTGGGGTATGGTTCAGCATAACAGGTGCTCCTTTGACCCAAATAAGAGGCATCCCTGCTGGGGACTCTGAAAAGGGCCAGAACTTGACACCTGCGTTGAGCTCTAGGTGATGGGAATTTGAAGAGAGCAGTTTCACATGTTTAGTCCTGAACCTGCAGGGAAAAGACTACCTAGACTGTGTGTGCTGAGGCTGTGTTTATTTAACCAGAGGTCAGCACTTGACCCCTGTAGTTATTCAGATGATCCCTTCCTAAATGCTGATGTCGTTACTGCCTCTGCCCTTTGGGGCTGGTTGTCTCCTGTCCCTCTGAGGTGGAGGTGAACCAGAAAAGGAGGATGGTTCCAGTTCAGTGCTTCCAGACCAGTGCAGTGCCAGGAGCCCTTATATTTGATCTGGTTCCAGCTTCCTCAACTCCTGTCTTGGCCTCCCTTCTCCTTCTTGTCTAGATCATCACCTTAACTCTGGAGAGGCCTCTGTGTGGCTCTGCCAGCCTTATACTGCCAGCAGCATGGGGTTGAAGGCAGATACCTCCTCTTCTGCATACTTTGCAGTGATACAGCAGTGCACAGGTCAGGATCTTTCAGGGGAATGTCAAGGGACACGCTGCCCAGAAAGGAAGGATGGTGTTCTGGTGCCTTTGGGCAACAGCATGAAGGTCACACAAGTTGTTAGTACTGCTCAGATAGGGTTAACCAACGTGTGTACCTTGCACCTCAGTGACAAATGCGGATAGCTGGCTGATGGCTCTTGCATCCCGTAACAGCAGGTTTTCAGTAACTGTAGGGTAAGCCCAGCTTTGCTGTGAGTTTGAATCATAACCGGGAAGTGTTTACCGGCTGTGTGAAGAGAGTGAGTGAAGCATGTTAAGGAAGCGTAAGGAAAGCAAGAATTTTCATTGCAAGTGCGGGAGAGATGCTGGGTATCTTGGACTACATGAAGACACAAGGCAAACTCCAGCACCTTGCCCATTGCTTGTGCAGGTGAGAGGAGAATCTGGGCAAAGCTCTGGGAGAAATGGCCTACCAGGTGTTCTCCAGCTTTCAGAGACTGCCTTTGGCTTAAGCATACACTCCAGCATGTTTCTCTTGAAATTCCTGGTGAGGCCTTGGAAGAAAGTCAAGGATAAAACCAAGCTGCTCACTTGATGTTAAGCATCAGCTGAGTCAAAACTCACTACACAGCTGAAGAATTCTTTTTCCTTGAAATCCAGTTTTCTCCCCCATTCCAAGGGCTCACAACTGCGTCAGCAACTTACCTGGGAAACCAGGGTCCTGGTGACCTGAGCTCTCCTTGCAGCGTGTTGCTGTGCATGGCCAGGTATAACCAGAGCATGAACCAGCCTCCAGCTCTTTGAAGGGAGGAAGGAGTGTGGTTGCAGTCTTAGTTCCCAGCTGCTGGGATGGAGGTGGTCAGCCCCATGGTCACAGCTCACGGCTCTGATTAAAATCTTGCCTGGGGGGTGCTCTGCTGTGAACTGTCATGCAGCCCAGATGCTGAAAACAAAGCCCCGTAGGGCTGTTTGCTGGCAAAGGAGAGCATGGGTGAAGCTGTTTTGCAACATGTTGTTTTGGGCTAGAAACTTACTTTGCCAGGTGTTTCAGATCAAGATGTGGGTCGGAAATGACAGACTTGAAAGTGCCCTTAGTGTCACCCTGGGTGTTTTGGACTCCCTTGTTTGTTCTGGGGCACCTCTGAGTAGTGTTTGTGAAATGATCCTGAGCACCTCCGCTTCCCTTGTGCTGTGGTAAGGGACGTGCTGCCTTGGCTGAGCTTGCTCTCCTGCTGCTTCCCAATGTTTCTGCGCCCAGGACGTAAAGGGGACCAGAAGAGTTTTGGTGCAGGGATGTTTTGGTGCACTTCTGTGGAAAAACAGGATAGCCAAGTCTGGGAGGGGTCAGCTCCTTGACCACAGACTCAGAGGAGGTTTTTTCTTCAACGCTTGCTGCATCAGGCCCCCACCTCCGAAACAGGGCCTAGGTTCAAAGATGCCCTTTTAGCCTCGTACTCTAGTGTGGAGGTGGGAGCCCTGCAACATCTCAGGCCTGCTGGTGATGTAAAATGATACAGGAGTGAGTAAACACCAGTGGCCCCTGATCTTTTAGGGCCTTGGGGCACTTAATAATTCCTTATATGTGCAGAGGATACTGATGTCAGTGACCGTAGGCTGTATCTGCAAAGGTGATGGAAGATTGGATGTGTCATGTTGGACATCCATACTACCAGAGAACAGACCTGACGGGACCTTGCTGAATCTTCTCTGCTGGGGTGGAGTGACTCACCCAGCCATGGTCTCCTGAGGTTCAGCAATCCTCTACCCTTTTGTAGTCCAGCAAGAGAGCCTCTATCTGACTCATCGCCTGGAAGAGGAGCTGGAGTAGTGGCTGATCCTGGCACTTACCTCATTTTCTGGAGATGAGTTGGAGCCCATGGGCCTCCTTGGTCCTTTGGCTGTGGAGCAGTTGTATGGGATTTTGTTTGAGGGTGGCAGCTGCACTTGGTGAGCACCCACCGTCTGCGGTCCCCGTGTGCGCCTGCCCACGCAGCACCCCGAGCCCTCCGCAGAGCCTGCAGCCACGGCTGCTGTGCCTCGGGCGCCCTGGCAGCGACACCTCTCCTGGATCCTACCTCAATAGAATGTTTTTGCTTGGTTCTGCAGTGATTTCCTCCACTTTAATCTTCTTGAATGAGGGCGAACAACTGAGATGGTTGTGACTCAGTCTGGTATATGGGTTTGTAAACCGTCATACCACACACAGCCTGAATCTGTCACTTCCAAACAAGTGTTAATTTATTCACGCTCTCTGGTCTCCCTTTACCTCCACACATACATTTTGATGGCAGAAATACTGCAAAATGTACAACACACCCCTGTCTGCGGATGTCCCCAGCCTCTGGCAGCTCTGCAGCCCCGTGCCTGTGGCATGTCACCCTGTCCATAAAGAGCCAAGTCTGACTCTTGTACGTGTCCTCCTTTACCGTGCAAAGATGTCATCTGCTTCCAGCCTGGCTTCCCCCAGTTCCTCCAGCAGCTGCGGACTTGTGCTGTTCCTCTGGATGAGCCGGTCGCAGTTGGATCCCACCTTGTCTACAGCTCAGCCTCTTGTGGGCTGCTCTGGACGAGGATGGAGGGAGCTGTTTCAAATTAGCAGACAAAGCAGTTGAGGTCACTGGGCTCTTATTCATGCAATTCTACCCCTGCCAAAATAAATTACAGAAACCTCTTACCAAGCCCATCGGCCCAGCCGAGGCTCTGCTGGCTCGCCAACCTCCCCCGTGAACTCTTGCTTGCAGAAATCTGCAACATCTCCTACATGGCTGGATCCTGCCAACGCCCCCGTGGTGGGGAGCACCCTGGTTTGTGCACGTGGAAGGTGGAGGTGGTGGATTCACCCTTCCCAAGGGTGAGGGATGCTGGGTCCTGGCATCCCTCTGGATGGGCAGGCTGCCCTGTGCCATGCGGCTTTCCCCCGCTGCCTCCCAAAGCCACCGAGGACACAGTTGAGCTGCCTCTGCGTGTTTTAAGCAAGCACCCCGAGGAGGAAGGCTGCTGGGGGCACTCCTGCGTGTAAGTGCGCTGTCAGAGTATTTTTGCCATCTGTTGGGGCTGTGAGCAGAGGAGGGCAGAAAGGGGGGGAGCTGTGAGGGGTGCTTTGCTGCAGGTGAGACCCTGTGAGATTGGCATCTTTTGCATCCAAACAGAATAGATGAAAATCTGTGTTTTGCTCTTATTTTGGGCAACGTTATGGACACCAAATAAGCAATAGAGCACGTGACTGGGGTGTAGGCACCTGTTGGGTTTATCTGAAAAGAAATGACTAAGAGCATCAATAACAATCACTCCTGTGGGTAAGGAGAGGCTGAGAAAGCATTGGCATAAACGCTTGTTTTATTTGACCAGATCTTTTAACAACGATGAGAAGGAGATTCTGTTTAACTGAGTCTGCTGACTTGTAATGAAATGTCTTTCTGTGGAATGCAATTTATACTTGAAAGGACGGATCTTGCTACCTACCTACTTAATATAGTTTTAGTGTAATTTGCATCCAGTAGAGTTACCTGCTGTAGGTGAACCTGCTTTAGCGGGGGCGTCGGACTAGACAATCTCCAGAGGTCCCTTCCAACCCCTGCCATTCTGTGAGTCTTACTTGCCATCCCTGGGGATTGGAAGGACATGGGGGAGCTCAGGGACACCATGTATGCAGAGAAGAGCCATCTGGATAGGGCAGCATGGTCTGATATGCTTTTGGGCACTGTCCTGGGGTGGAAGCGTCCTACTATGTCACGTTCGAGTGAGAAAGTGTTTGTACATCACATAGATCGTTAAAAAGAAACAATTTATGTATTGACATGTTGCACAAGAATTCAGATTGCTTGATGACCCAGAATTGTACCCGAGTAAGACTCGAGTGTCTGAATTGTGACATGCTCCCATCTTCGAATATTCCTTCCCAGAAGAGCTCCCTTGTGATCGCACTGCCCGTGACAGACAAACAGCCGGCCCCCCGGTGCTTTTAGTCAGAAGCTTTGCACAGGCCGTATCGCTGTGGTTTTTCATTTGTGTGCTTTGCTCTGAGTAAATGATAGTTTGGATTTTCTAGATAACGAGCATGGTTTTACTCACAGGAAAGAGGAAATGGCAAACTGTAGTTGGTTTTGAAGTGGTACACAAGCAACATTGGTACAACTTCAGGTGCATTTAAAGGTAGAGGACAGCAGCCGAACGCCGTAGGCTGCGCTCGCTCCTCGGCGAGCAGAGCCGAGCTGTGTCTCGTAGCTAATGGCAGTGTGTAATGCCTGGGTGGTCCCTGAGCTGCTGGGCACTGACTGGGCACCCCCCGGCCAGCGCTTCCCAGGGACGGAGCTGGTGCCAGTGGATGCTTTTAGATGATTTTGCAGTAATATTTCCATACTTAGGAGTTTTGGTTCGACCCTAATGGCCACAGGCAGCAGAACCAAAGGCTGGGCCAGTGTGCTGGTCCCCAGCTGTGTCAGACGGGGTGGTGGTCAGCAGCAGGAGCAGCACTGGGTGTGCACCAGTATGGTTAATGTATTACCTGTTGTGCCGCTGGTCGCTGGGAGACTTGAGGAAAGTGAGAGCAGCATTAGCTGACAACGCTGGGATGGTCTGGTTCTGCTTTGTGCCACTAGAACTTACTGTTAAATCTTTTTTTTAACAAGGGATTAAGGATGTTTGTAGCTGAAATAGCTGTTGTACCTTCCAAAAGCAAGCGAAAGCATTGGGGAGAATGACTGGTGTGAGTACCAGACCTTTGATTCTGTTAATTCAGTTAAGAGAATAACTTGGCACATCCTTGCCCAACTTTTCTTTCCCCGTTGCCTCTGCTGGCCTCGGCAGCTGCTGCCAGTGCCAGTCAGGCTTGTCTCCTCTTGGGCTCTGAGCAACTACGGCTGATTTTGTTTCTAGCAATTTGTGAGCCTCTTGCAAAAACAGGGGGAGAGAAAGCATTTAGATTACCACACTGCTTCTCCAAATAAACCCAAGAAATCCAGGGCCCAATAGCAGCATTTCCCTTCGGGGCTGGAAGGGGAGACCTGCAAGACACAGCCTTGGCAAACACAGGCAGTGTTTGGGGTATTTGCACCCCCAGATTACCCAAACTACACAGCCAGGCTGTTCAAGGATGCTGATCATTGGAGCGCACCAGCACCAGGAGTTAAACTCTACCTGGTTCTTACCAGATGCTCTCTGAAATACTGGGGCACAAGCCCACACCCCTGCCTTCAACAGTGGGATTTCTCTTGTTGGGAATCTCACGTCATTTTTGTCCTGTTTAGTCCTTACCCTGCAAACCCTTGTGAACCAGCCACACCGATGAGCAGACCCAGTGTTTGCACAAGTGTTTGGGTGAAGAAGTTTTGCCTTTGTTGGCTAATAAAAGAATTGGAGTGCGGTTAGGAGGAAATGATTTAATGATTAAAAGCCATTTTTAGCTCATACCTGGGAAACCACAGGCTCGAAGCTTCACACAGATCAGAAGCTGTTTGCTAACCATCTTGTAATCAGTGCCTGTTTTTTTTTTTTTTTACACTTGGCATTGAGCTCCCATCAAGGCACTGCTCTGTCTGTGGTTGCACTTTCATGTCTTTGAGAAATAGCAGCTCCAAGTTCAGCAAGTCAGAAGTGCGTCTTGTACCCAGCTGGGAGGTTGGATTTTCAAAAGCCAAGCCTATCAAACCCTGCTGCCTGGAGCGCTCCTCTCCCCCAGCTCTCCTGGTGATTTCAGGACAAGGCATGGCTTCTCTTCCCAGTGCTGCCCAGCTCCTGCCATGGTGGGATGCTGCCGGGCGGGGAATTCATCTTGCCTGGTGCCTCATTCCAGCCGGAGGAGGGAAGCGGGCACACTGCTGGGCATGGGGTGTGTGTGCGTCTTCCCATCGGAGGTGCCCACGTCCTGGCAATGTCTGCCCCTCTCTTGGCTACAGAGGGGGCTGAGCAACAAGTCCTGGAGCCAGCACGTTGGCTTCGGAGTCAAGGCACGGATTCAGGGCTGAGGTGGGGGCAGAGCTCCTGACCTGCATGGCAGGGCTCACTCCAGCTGTGTTTCGGGGAGCGGTGGGGCATCCCCATCACAGGAGAGGTCAGCTCTGCCATCGCTCGCTCCCTCGTCACAGGCTCGTGACCCAGCTACAGCAGCTGGTGTGTCCCAGAGGCCTCATGGCAGCTTCCAGCAGAGCAGGTAAGTCCCAGCTCTTGCTGGAGTCAGCACCACAGGATGGGCTAAATCCGACCCTTCCTTGCAACAGAGAAGGTGTAGGGAACAGCACATAACTTGTGAAATACCCTTCCCGCTGTTTAGATCAGAAACGACACCCTCAGGCTGGGATGCTCAAATACATCTTGTTACTGTAAATAAATAATTTCCTCCATTTCCATGGCTCTTCAGCAACAGCCATTTTTACTGAACTAGCACAAAAATTATTGCAAGAGATGAAAACAGATAAAACGGGTGAGAAAGCTTTTTGTCTCTAAGAAATATTGCCTCAAGGCAGCTCAACGTGAGATGAGGTTGTTCAAAGCACCCACCAATAGGCACTAAATGTTCTCTAAGAAACGCCCTGGCACGGCTCTCGGGCTTGATATACAGATACAGGCAACCACATCTTCCACCCATATCAGTTAAAGGTGGGAAAACTCAGTGCTTCTCGGTATCAGGATCCAGGTGTGTGGAGCTGAGTGTGCAAACAGAGAGATCCGGGGGTTCGATAACTCCTGTGACCCAGCCCCGAGGGGCTGAGCAGCTGCGCCGCACGGTTTGGAAGGAGTTGGAGGTTCGGTCCTGTGAACGCACCCACAGTTACCCCAGCAGTGCTCTGCTAATTCCACTTTCCTTCTAAATATTTGCCAGATCATGTCCCTCCTGTGTCTTAGACCATGGAGATGGCCAAGAAATCTCTTTGCTCAAAATAAGGAATTCCCCAACCATGCCAGTGTCATAGGAAGAACTTCCTGGGCTGTTAATGTGTAAGTAACATCCCCTGCTAGGTGGACGTTTGACCCATCTATTTTCTGTAGGTGAAGTCACAACAGGTTTGCAATTTGTGTTTAATCCTTTGGGAAATTTTGTTTTGGGAAATTCTTCAAAGCCAGCACGGTCAAACACTTGCCCTCGCCCAGGCTTGACCGCAGCTGGCTTTGAAACGACCCTCGCCTGTGGGATGTCCTCGGGGCCCTCTGTAAGCCCCAGTGCCACCGACCCGTGCCTGGGGTGCCACGTGAGCACAGGCGCTGCTCAAAAGCCTTGGGGGGAGTGGTGAGGCTGATCGCATCCAGCTGGGCGAGCTGTCGCCAGAGCATCAGCTGCAGATTGTGACTCTAATGGTGCGAGAACGAGCGTCCAGTGCTCGGGAGGGAGGAATTGATGGAACAGTTCAGTTGGAAGGGACCTGCAGCGATCATCTAGTCCAACTGCCTGACCACGTCAGGGCTGAACTGTTTCCTGGAAACCAGCTTGTCTTTATTTAAAGTACTTTTTTTTTTAAAAAAAAAAAAAAATAATCTTTAGAATACGCCAAGTGTTATTAAAAACAAATTCCTTGTTGATAAAACCCCAACTTCTTACCTGTCATGCTCATCCCTCACCTGCCTTTGAGGAGCTGGTGCGGCGCTCGGGAGCGGGAGCAGCTGGTCAATGTGCCATGGTGCCCCCCAGCCATGGCTTGGGGTGAAGGGACACAGTGTCACTTGTGACTTACACAGCAGAAAAAAATATTTTTCCATAGGACAAGCCAAAGCATCCAGTAATTGTGCTCTGTCTGCACAGTAAGTTGATGCAATATCCTTTTGGAGAGAGGGGGGAAAATGGACATGACCTTGTCTCCTTGGCACCTTACCTGTAGTAAATCCAGGACATTTTGACCACTTTTAGCAGCTTTTGTATCCTCACAGAAGGGTTGCCCTGAGCTGAAAGGGCTGCGGGGTACAAGCTGAGTCATCCTGTGGTGGAAGCACACCTGAAACCTGCGACATCAAAGCAAGGCAGAGCCGAGTTTGACTTTAACAACATTTCCTGCCTCCCCCCCCCCCGACCATCGCTCACCTTAAGCCCTGCCTTGTTCCAGGAATAGGAGGGTAATGAGGACCCTGCAGTTCCTTTAGCTCATTACCAACAAAACGTTGTTTCACTCTTCTGACAAAACTCAGTCGTTAAGAGGTGAGATGGCCCGGTGCAGGTGGGGCAAAGTGATGGTGGATGGGGCAGGAGCTTTCCATGGGGCCGGCTGAGGCTGTGGCAGGGGAAACTGCTCTTCTCCAAGGGCTTCGTCCTGTCCTTCCCCAGCAGCTGCTCTCTTGCAGTTTGCTGCAGGCCTGCAGCTGAGTTTCTAAGCCTGGCTGCTATTGATGTGCAGTAATTGGTACTAAAATTCCATTAAAACGGGATGGAAATCAAAATGGGATTTTACTGTCAAGAGCTGTTGTTTTGTTAGTATGAGAGGTCTGCGCCAGCCGCAAAAAAGTGCTTCTAGAAACTGCTTGGAGCCTGCTACAACGCTTGTTAAAACTGTGTCTTACAGGAGCAGTGTTCCATGGCAGAGCAGCCGTTGCTTCTGCAAGTGTCGGCCACGAGCGAAGCTTTTCACACAGTGCGTTGCTCGTGGACGTGGAACTACCTGGTACGCTGCGTTATTGAATCAATGGACTGTGCCTTAAACTGCCTTGGAAACAAATAGTAGTGGTGTGGTGCTAATAGTTAGTGCCTAGCATTGCGTTTTAGTGTGTTTTACCTCAAATAAAGAGATGCCACGGTAAGTGGAAAGCCGCAGGTGCAGAAGAGCTGCCGAGTAAGGATGTGTTCTGCAGAACCGAGAAGCTCAGTGAGTAACAACTGGATAAAGGATGTTTCTGATGATTAATTTGGATCCTGGCAAGATCACAGAACTAAAAGCTCACTTGAGCTTCTGGATGTCGCATGATACATTCTGCTGGATTGCCAGTCTGCAGAGCAGAGCTGGTACTACGGGACCGTCCCCTCCCCTGCGTTAGGATGAGGACCAGGCAGGCGCTGCAGCGAGACTCCGGTGGTGGCGTGGTTTGGGACCCATCGCTGGGACGCAGCATTCCTCATCCAGGGTTAGCCATCCTGAACCCTTCAGCAGTGCTGCGTTCATCTCAGACACTGAAGTAAGTTCATTTTTATGTCATTTCATGAGGCTTTTCCGGGAATGAAGGCTGGACGGCACAGGAAGCGGAGGCAGCAGTGACCACTGCCTGCGCTCTCAGCTCCGGCTGCTCTTCAACCACAGCCTTATCTCACACTTCTATCTGAGAGAGGTCTCTCGGTGTATCGCACCTCTTTCTTTTTCTTTTTTTTAATTTTCTAGCTAATAAGCCTTCCTTTATAACCTCTCAAAATACATTTTACACCTCTCTCATCACAGGCTGTGCTTTTCGGTTCATGATCACAAGTGACTCCGGTCTGTGCAGCGTCCTGCCGACAAAACCGAAGCAGAAAGGTAAGCTTGTTTCCATGGTATAACTGGGGATTGCTGGACATGTCCAGTAGCCTTCTGGTCACCGGGAAAACGATTTGCGCCCGTGGCTCTAGCTGTTGAATTTTTTCACAATTTATTTGAAATCAGCCATTTTTTGAAGGTAATATTTGAGCTGAGGAAGAACAAGCGTTATTTTGATATGTCTGAAGTTGCAAGCAGGTTCTGGGGGGGACTGTGGCTTTTCAAGGGTGGTGGGTCTGGATTTATGGGAAGTAGATGCAAGCTACTCGTGTCCAAAGGTGTGGGTCAGTGCTGACTTGGTGGCAGGTTCGTAGGATGGGCCTTGTGCTTCTCTGAGAGGGGGCTTGCTGCAGCCCAGGTCAGAGAGATAACACGGGTGGTGCTTTTCCAGATAGCAGAGGGGGAGGGAGGCAGGGACGGGACTTTCCCATTATTTCTATTCGCTTGCTCGTGGTAGGTGGTTAAACCAGCTCTAGCCAAGGAGGTGCCTGCTGAGTTCTGTCCTGCACTGAAAGATTAGACCCTGTCCTGAGGACAGAGCAGGAACATTTAACTACAAGTAATAAAGATTAAAAATCCTGGCATGTGAAGTGTATCACAGATAAAATGTGCTTCAAGACATGAGAGCCCAGTACTTATGAAAGTTGTTAGAATGAAGGTTGTGCTGCTGCTGAGAATATTGGATCCAGATTTTTATTTTTTTTCCCCATTGCCTTTGAGAACACTCAGAGCATTGTACTTTAAAAGCTTCAAAGTCTGGATGAAGGTTCAAATAACTTAGGAAATTGGATATAGAGAATTGGGGTTGTTTCAGGATTGTTTCTGACCGGGGTTTTTGTAGATCTCAAGTCTTTGGGAAATAAATTCTTTTATGCCTTTTCCGTAAGGTTACTGTCAATGGCAATCGTACTTCCAGTCTATGGATTGCTGATGGGCCTTAGCTCAAACGAATGGTTTAATTCTTGCCATTTCTTCCAATGACTTTTATTTTAACAGGGTATTTATAAATGATTTCTCCACTCTGTCCTGTAGTTAGCGCCATTGTTATTAGAGAAGGGTGTGGCTTTTTTTAATAAGAATATATTCTTTGCCCCTTTGCCCACTCATGGCATTTCTGACTCAAGGATGTGGCTAACTGCTCTGTGTATCTCTAAAAAAAAAAAAAAAGCTTAAAATATTTCAGCTACGACAAACAGGTGCTGTAACCTCAGCGCCTGTTGCATTTCCCCACTCTTTGATAAAGTCACAGGAATAAATAATTTACATGCTGCAGTCATCTGACTGTGTTTCCTTTGAGTCAAATCCTGTGGGCTACACTTGTGTGCGTCTTCTCCGTACCGTAACTGGGAGCAGGAGGGCTTCGACAAGCAGTTTCAGATTGCTGAATGGTGTCAGTTATCACCCTAAATGATACCTCTTCCTTTCTCCACAGAAGCGCTGACATTAAGTATGACCTGCGTCAGACTATTTTTGGAAACTTTGCCCAGCTCGGGTTGTTTATTATGATACATGCTCTGATCTCTTAAAAGACAGATTAATACTGGGGCAGTATTAATTTTTTGCTCATTTGCTAAGTTTTGCTTTGTTGTTTCAGCCTGTAGAAGTGTGAGGAATAGCCAAGTATGGCTTTGATCTCAAGGAGTTTGTGGGTGACTTGAGGCTTGTAGGGCACGGCCTTCCCAGCCCCACCATTGGGGGCATCGAACCTGCTGCAAATCTTTCTGCTACCTGACACGTGAGCTGCACAGTTTCACTGGAGCAAACTATGGGCAGGCTCAGTGAAAGTCTCACTTGGTCAGCATTTACCTGATTTTTAGAGGTAACGTGAGAAAGCTGCCAGTAACAGAAAGCCCAATTGTCCTGCTAATTGCCCTGCTTTGTGATGTCCATCCAGCAGGTGTTGGAAGTGCAGAAAGTGAAGACTGATTCATAACCTGCACCCAAATTCTGATTTAACTTTCACGGCAGAATCTTGCAGTGTGCTTGTTTCCAGTTAAAACCTCCTGTGATATTTTCCGAATATGAGGTCCTGCTCTTGTTTCAGCCGCTGTTGCTCAAGCTCGTAAGGGCTGGTAATGCAAGGCAGGAGCTGGCTGCATGTGGAGAGGGAGGGAACTGCTGGCTTTGACCAGCACGTTGGAGCAGATGGATGTGCGACGTCAGGTCCTGCTCCCCCAGGATCCCAAACCCGCGTGTCCACAGCATGTCAAACGGACGGTGATGGGGATATCAGCAGGGCTTCCACGTGAATATCAGAAACTTCTCGTGTGTGCTGTGGAAACCTCTGGAGAGAAGGCGGTGATGAAACAGAGTGTGAAACTGTTTGCAAGTCACTGGTGAGGTGACCTTACATGTGTCCTTTGCAATTCTGACAAGTGTCTTGTTAATTTGCAAGCCGAGGTTAAATCTTTGAGTGTTTTATCCAGAAGCCTTGTGTAATGAGCTGGGATGTCACCGTTTTCCCTGTCTAGAGCTGTGGAGCTCTTCTGTGCTTTGTAGCCATGGTGGTCTAAGAGCAAAACCAAGGTCTGGTTTTCAGGAAGAAATAGTATTTTTCATTACACAAATAATTTGAGATCGCGGGGGAAGAAGACTGCAATATTGATTATCACGATCTGATACTTAGGTCGTGTCAGCACTGGCAGAGGTGGCCTGGCCCTGCTTGGTGCTGTGGAAGGGCGATGTGTGTGTACAGGAAACACCCGTGGGAAACGCTGTAAATTCAAAATAAATGCGTTGGTGAGGAAAATGCCACTACCTACCAAGTTCGAGTGGTCAAGATTTAATTCTGAGTTGGTTGCCTTTGCTGCATTTGCTTGTTGCAAGGGCTGCAAGTAGATGTATTGAAAAGCAAACATCTATACAGGGGTAACAACCTAGAGTCAAGAGTGGGTATAGTAGGAGTGAGAGTAGGTGGTCGGTGGTTTTTTCCCCTCTTTATGAACTTAAAAAACCAAATATGAATCATGCTGGGAGTGCTATAGGACTTTCTGACCAAGTCAATAGGATACCACAGTTTCCAAGGTAAGCCCAAGTGTCAAGTTCATAATTTTAAAAGTTAAATTCAATTACATTAAAGTTACTACCTTGGAGGAGGTGCTCGTGCAGGCTGGGTGCTCAGCAGAAAACCCAAACGTCTCTCAGCACACCTGACCATAGGAGGTGATAAAAAGACGTTCTCCGCTAAGAACTCCTTAAAATTGTGGACTCTTGCAGAATAAATGTATTTCTGATGATAACACTACTCTTCTGTCAACCATCCCAGTTCATACACTGGCTGGCGTAGTTGTCTCTGGTTTTGTGAGATTCTGCAAATCCGGTCAGCTCTTAAGGTGTGTTTTTGAACAGGCCAGCTCCAGAATATTTTGTAGTTTGATCTGTTCTTTCTGACAGGGTTGGAGAGGAGCACTTTTGTTGATCTCGAGGGCTTGTGAAGCTAAACTAAGTGCTCCTGAATTGCTTTCTGTTTTTTAAACAGAATTGTTCTTTGAAATGGCTGAGCTGGGCGGCCGAGGGAACTGTGGCCCCTCAAGGAAAACCCTGGGACTAAGGCCAAGTCGCAGATAAGTAACATTAAACGGTGACTTCAAGAATGAAAAATATTGGAGGATATCCAGTTTAAAAGCGGTTTGTTTTAAGCCTGGTGCTTTTTCAAGTCTTCTGGATGATGAGTTGGAGCTGAATATACGAGCAAATTCAGGTATTACTCAGCAGTTGCTCTGAGTGGAAGGTTGGTAGTTGGTTGCATTTACTGTATGTGCTGTGAATAATTCCAGTACAGTAATTCAGCAGGTTTGTTCCATTGTGTGGGCCCCATCCTTTCCCGCACAACCACAGAAACTCATCCTTTTCCTGGCAGTTGGAATACTGCCCTTCAGTACCCTGCTGCCATTCAGACGTACTTCAAATGTTTTTTGTAGGCTTTGAGCTTTGTCAATTTATCATTTCATTTCAATTTTCAAAGATCACTGCCATGTGGGTGTTTCCAAAGCGCTCACCTTGCATGGGGCGCAGAGAGATGTGGGCAGCTCAACCGAGACCCCTACCACCCCATCCCCACCGCTGCTTCAACCTGGAGATGCCTGATGGTTCGGGGCCTTCTGAGCGTGCTGGAAAACTGCTTGTGTTTGGACTGAAGCATGAAAACAGGACAGGTTTTTTCTTCACGTGACTTGTAAATGCTCTCCCTCTTTCTCCCTCTTACCACCTTTTAGTCAGCTGCAAAAATCCATTCTGACATCCCGCTCTAGACTGGATATTGGTTAGTGATCAAAGCGTTACTGGAATTGGTGCAAACCTTCTGGTTTGTGTGTATATATGAATTAGGTCTGGTTTTACTTTTGTGATAAAGCCTACTTTCATGACAAGTCATTTCCATGATTGTTAGTGACTTCAACACATACAAATCCTTGTCCAGAACCCGTGGACGTTAGGTAGGCTGAGTACCAGAGTGGTGAAGCACGTTCAGCGGCAGCAAAGGCCTAAGCACCAAGATAAGATCCATCTCACAAACAGGTATCCGCTGTATTTCTCAGTTAGAAGACTATTTGATGACTCTGTCATGTTTTATCACAGTAATTTCAAATTCCTGTCTCAGCCTTTTGCTGGTCTTTGAAAAACTACAGATCTTTAACTGATACTAGCTAGATTCATTATGGTACATGTCAGTTGTCCTTGGCTCAATTTTATGGCAAACTGTATTTCTATCTATATTTAGAGAAGTCAGCAGTCTGGATTCCCCCATCTTCTCTGAGTTTTCAGGACAAACCTCTTGAAATCTGTGAATCCCAGTGCATCGCTGCTGCCTGTATGCGTGGGAACAGGCACCAGGCAAGCAACCCTTGGGAGGACCCCTCGTCCATGACCTTTATATCTGGTATCTCGGTGTTATTATTGCAGACTGGGAGTACTGGTATTGCTGTGACCAGAATTGCTTTTTACCACTAGTTTGTGATAGTCTGCATTTTTTAAAAACTTCTTCCCTTTTATGTCTCCGTGTAAGACTTGACTGTTTTGCAAAGGCACAAACATGTATCAGAAAACCAGCATCTGGCTCGTGGTCTGTACTGATTCGCGCAGAGCTGTGCGAGGTCTTGTGCAAGGACCGTTTGTACTCTGTGTCTTTTTTAAAGCACGGGATTCAGCACCAGTTTGGATCTAGTCATAAACCATATAAATGTTGTGTGCTGAAAAGATCTGAAATATTCAAAGCAAAAGCTATTCGGTGTGCTGGGAGAAGGTGCTGTGACCAAAGCGGCAGGCACATGAAACCTCAAGGTTTATTTGGTCAGGTTCATGTTAAAGCTCGTTGAAAACCAGCAGAAATCAAAAGCCAGGGTTTTATTGCTGGGGGGTGAAAGCAGACAGTCTGAACGGGGGGTGTCAGGTCTGTTCCTCCCCAGGGATTGCTCTGTGGGGTTGCATTGGGTCCCCTAAATCCCTGCTGAACATCCCACCCCTCGAGCCACCCGGCAGCACCCACCTGCGGGAGCCCTTTCCTGGCCCCAGTCCCCGAAGTGTTTGAATGTCCTCATGGTCTGTGGGTTGGGGTTGGGTTTTCTGTCCCTTCGTGCAAAAATTCCGCAAACTTCAAGCCTTACTACGTACCTCTGGTGACATAACGACCTTTCACATCTGATAACCACGCGTGATATAAATGATGATGCTTGGCCGTGCTGGTTATATGAATTTTTAATTGCTGTGTACGGTTTTATTTTGCCTGCTTGCATTAACACTTGGCAAAGACTCTGATTTGTAACAGCCATTTCTCCCCCCCTTCCCACCCACCCTCCTCGCTGCCCGGGCGGCTCTTCCCTAGATCAAGCCTTTGTGGTATTTCCATGGGTCAGGGCAGCTGCATTTGCCGTCCAGATAAAACTCTGACTCACTTCCCACAGTGTTGTTGCAGTACTGCTTCTCGTTGACCCATCTCAAGAATTCTTCCAGACTCTCTTTAAATTGAGAGAAATTTGTTTCTGCCATATCTAAGCATCTTTTCTCGTTGGATGAAGATTTCTAAGGGAAAAGAGTAGATACCGATGCACGAGTTACTGAGGAATTCCACCGAAATGCTGCACGTTCTCTGTGACTTCCTCAGCTCACTGGGATGGAGGATGAAGCCAGCTAGCTGCCCTTCACCGGCCCTGAAGCATTTCACACCATTCTTACAGATCATTAGTCAAACAAGACCTTGCTATTTGTCTTTGTCATGGTACTGCAGATTTTGCTGGGCTGGTTTTGGGGGCAGGGGAGTGACCTGCCAAACGGGAAGAAGGGGAATCAGACCAAAACATTTCTCTCAAAATATCCAAATTCTGGGGACAGAGAGGGAGCGCGGGATGCACGGCAGGATCCCAGCACCATCACACCACGCTCGTTCTTAGCGCTGAGCAGAAGAGGATCCAGCTGCAGCAGCGTGGAGCCCAGCATGCCTCTGGTTAGGTGATTGACTTAGACATGGTTCCTTCCACAGCCTGCAGCACTTAGCCAACTGTGCAAGGCTGGTTTTCTTCCTAAAGCCTGCTTCTCTCTGCTGGGAAGTGTCTAAGCAGTCATTGCCGCAAGCACAGCCACTGGCAGAGCACTTGCAAACCCCGTTTTCCATCACCTCATTTTCTCTGTCTTTCTCTCTTTTGTATTCAAACGGTGGATTCCTTTTGCTGCAGTATTCCTGGTCTGTATCTTTTCTGCTGTTAATTGCCCTGTTCTTCCTGAAGGACAAGCTGTACAGGTCATTCTTAATTGCACCTAATAAATAATCTCCATTACTGCAGGTCTAAATGAATGATATTAATACAGTCCATATAAGAATGAATTTCTGCAGGGTAAACAAACCTCGATATCCTTCCTTGAGGCTGCAGCTGGTCCAAAATGTAAAAGGAGGAACAATTTCCTTGCTAACGAATCTCACAACTTTGAGTTAGAATTCACCAAAAAGTGAGCAAGAAGTGAAGTGACAGGTGAGGTCTCACTGAGCAACATCCACTGATGTTTCTTTAATTATTACCTTTGGGGAAATTAACTTTCAGGGAAGCATGATGATTTCTTTTAATTCATAAGGACAGCTCGTGATGTTTTCTCAGCGTATCTATAGATTCATTTAGAGATTCGTGCCTTATCCTATGACCTATGCAAAAGTGAAGGTGAAGGCATTGGTGCAGGGCAGTACCTGCGGCAGCTTTGCCCAGACAGAGAATGGGCCATGGCTTTGCTCAGCATGTGTCTGAGGGAGCTACCAGGCATTTGAACAAAACAGTCCAGTGTAAAAAGCCTGGATCAATGGCTAACTACAAGAAAATATTTGAAACTCAAATCCAAGAAATCGTGAAAGCTTACCTGCAAAATGGCACATTTTTCTTCCAGCCTTTTCAAATCTTTTTCAACTCTCTTCATGCACTTATGTGGGGGCATCTTTTCTAGTTCATCAATGAATATTTTGATGTTATAATGGGCACAACTTTGCTTCTAGGAGGAGAAGGGAGAGTAAATCGTGTTCTAGTTTGCAAGCAGAAAGCTTTTCTTTCTTATAAGAACAGTTGGTAAATCGTAACGAATATGCCAAGTGCTATTTTTGTCTGAAAATCTTAACTTCTCTTATCTGATTCCCTTTTTAGACCTTCGTTTAAGAAGTCCTGTTATAAGGACAGTCATCATAACTAACTGGAAACTGCAATAAAAATGGTCTAGCTTCTGTCAGTGGTGAATGTGACAACATTGGGAATTTGATTCAATTCCATATAGACTGGAGAGTGATTTTTTTCTTTTTTTTAAATCTTTGCCTCAGAAGTAGGACACTTACAGAAAGCTGCTTTACCATTTTTCTTTATATTGCCAGTCAGTTGGAAACGAGGCTTTACAGTCACCGACAGAAATTTCTCCAGAAAAGCATTAAAAAGAATAGATAAAAATGGAGGAAGGGCACACTCTTTATCTTTGTTAGCAGTTAGAATGGGTTATTAGCCACATTCACAGAATCTTGTAAAAACCCGACATTGCATTGGTATTTGGGGACAGCAAGAGGAGCACAATTGCTTCTAGGGGGTCAGGAATGAGGTGGAGCCCTGGAGCTCCCCCCTGCCTGGCCGGGCTCCCCCGCTGGCAATCCCAGCTCAGCCAGTATTTTACCTCTTGCCTTTAGATGCCCTCAGACCTGCTGTTCCAGGGGTTACACTTTAAGTTCCCTTTGGAGACTCCGGCTGATAACAACAGAATAGGAAACAAGAGCTTCTTACCTTTATGTGAAGCGGTTTGCAGAACTGCTCCTGAAAACGATAGAAATCCATTAGTTACAAACTGGAAATTGTCCCAAAGGGCAAATCTGGGGTGGGAGAAGTGGAAAATTATTTACGTTCATGGGCTCTTTTTCAGCTTCAAGTAAGCAAAGCATTTCATCGATTAGTGCGTATTTAGTCTTGTTCTGTAGATGCGACATTTCCTTCGGAGGAAGAAAGTAACTGGACACGCCAGAGCTAAATAGTAACAGGAACAAGCGAAGGCACATTTTAAAGGGAGCTCGAACTTTTTTAGCTGAAATAGGCTTTGAATTCAAGCTCGTCTCTCTTGGCAGATACGAAGCTCGCTTATATAGAGAAGCTGAGTAAATACAGGATGTGATTGCAATCTTATCGCATTCATAAATCATTAAAATAGGAAAGAGACAACAGCTTGAGCAGCCAAATTAGCAGCATATCTGACCTGAGAAACATTTATGATTAATGTTCTGGTAAACTTCCTAAAGCCTCCACAGCAACACTTCAATACAAGCAAGAGCAATGTGCTAGGGCACTAACGATATATAAGAAACTCTGAAAGAAGAGCATAGTAATATCTGAGGAAATTGTCCTACTTGTAGTAACGCAGCCATGAAGCTGATTGTTTCCCTCACTTGGGACTACATCCTACATTGCTGTGAATTGTTGCAGTTTAAAGATTTCAGCACCTCTGGAGCTAATATCAGCCAAAGACGGAGCCTAGAGGGCCTCATCCATCGTCTGCATGTCTGTGGGGTGACTTGGGCAGGCGTGTGGGAGCAGAGGGGTGCACAGACCTGTACAGCAGCCTTGCAAAACTGACAGCTTTTCTATGGCCTTTGACCTGGAAAGAAAACAAAAGGTGGTTTGTTCATCGTAATTAGTAAGTGTGAGGGCTGGATTTTACCCTGATGTAATTAATTTTTGTGACAGTGCTGTGCAAATCTTCAATCTCAGCTGGCAACTGCAGCTCCTCGTTCTCGAGGGAAATGTTTGTTGCTTTGTTAACGATACTGGGGCCCTTATGTAGCGCTTCACAAAGGGAATTGGGTGCTTTGTGCTATACGCATGTGTGAGCGTAGGGGCGAAGGGCTGGAAGGACAGTGGAGTATTGTGCAGCAGCGCGGTCAGGGGGTGCTTTAGGGTGGGACCCTGGCGTGCCCGCAGGAGGGGAGCCAGGTTTTCCCCGGCTTCTGGAGGACTGCGGCTCTCCCCAGCGCAATCAGCTAAAAGCAGAGTAAACACACGAAGGCGTTCCCTTCTAGATAACGCTGTATTTGAAGAGCCAAATTGTCAGAGCGATTGCAGAGCCAGGGCTTAGATAACTTTAAGATAATGCACCTCTAAAGAAAAAAGGTCTAATTTGTTTCACGATAGGCACCAATTAACGTTGCAGTTAATAAAAGAAGTGTCATCGTGGGAGCTCTCAGTGAGGAATTATTTCTGGCCACCAAGAAAAGGGAAATCACTAATTGTCAGCATTGGTGCCAACTGCACCTGGCAGCATCGTGGGAGGTTTTGTAACCTGCCCCAGGAACGTCAGGGCTGCGTCACCTTGCCTTTTGCTGGGCAACAGCTCTGACGCCGGCAGAGCGCTGTAAGGAAGCCCTTTTATAGGGCCAGAAGGAAAACACTTGGCAAGTGCTATTTGGAAAGGGTTAGGGAAGAGCCAGGCTCTCAGCTGGAGCACATCAGCACAGAGCTTTGCAAATATCCCTGTCAACCTGTGCCAGATGAGGGTCTGGCCTAAATATTTCCCCTATGGTCCCATTTCTGTTCTAAATCTCTATTGGCTTTTTAGAGAAGGTATTTCATAGAAAATGTCTGACGAAGAGCAGAAATGGCAGATGGGTTTTACCAGAGTTGATTAGGGAAATCTTAGCTGTTGAGTCAGGGGTACGTTCCACTTTGGATAGTCTTCTAAATGTAATATGAGCATCTGAGATTGGATGATGCTTTAAGTTCTTTGTCTAGATCTGTTTTGGGATGTCCCTACTAGAAAATACAAGTCTGCATGTTAATCACGGCCATGTTATTTACTGTTTATTTAACTTCTCCGGTTTGCAGAGCGGGTATTTACCTTTTCCAGTGCTATGTGAAAGGTTCTTGTAGGAGCAACCACATGGGGAATGATTGCCACGGCTGCACTTTCCAGCCCTGCTTTGGTTCACTTCTCTGATGAGAGGCCTGGATCGTTCTCTCAAAGGGCAAAATTTTAGTATCAAACTGCTCTTGGTTCTCTGGTGTCCAGGCTCCCTCATTTCCCAACCAAGCTGTTAGGACACCAAGAAACATTTGGCATCTACAAGCTCTTTTCGACTGACAACCTGAGGTAGGGTTGGTAAATTAAAATGAGTCACTGAAGTGAATGTTTAAATGTGCCAAACTGGCACACTAAAAAATGTAGAAACCCAACAAAGCAATCTCTGTACTTTCTCCTGTGTAAACTTCAGTATCTCTTGGCGAGATGAGGGAGTCTCTTTTGCTCCTCACCTCTGGAAGTGGGAGAGTAGATGGTGGGACAGTCTGCCTCCTTTACCTTCTCCCACCTCTGTCTGGACCGTTTGCCCCCAGGGGAAGCTGCTGACAGTAGGTTCAACCACCATCTTATTCTGTGCAAGGATTCAATAACTAGATCCACCAGACGCAAACCGCTGTGTAGGCTACATGTTCATCTAAATCATTACGCGGATACTGACACCTACTAAATCCCTTTATTGAATGATTTTCACACCAGATACCATTTGGAACAACATTACTCCTTTTAATACTCCCCCACTTGGAAAACATACCCTGGCTGAATGTCAAATAAACTTTAAAACTGCTGGAGAGAAGTAGTGAGATGTTATCAAGACGCTGAAGCTTAAAGAAAGCAGCTCCCTGTGCCATGCACAGGATGCATCTTTCAGCGATGCTGCAGGGGCCGGATGTCAGTACCGAGCCCTCGGCCCGTGCTCTGACTCCTCCTGCTCACAGCCAGCGTCTTCTTGGGTGCTTTAGGCCTGACACAGTTGCAGCTGCGCTGGTTTGCTTCGAACAGGCGAGAATCTGCTGTACTTTATTAAACCCTTTTGACCTATCGACTTTTGGTAACAAAAAGGTGGTTTATAACAAAGATATAAATGGGACTGCTCACATTTGTAACCAGCTGAAGAGTTTCCAAGGGTGTTGGCAGAGGGGGTTTTGAGAAGCTGGGATAAGCAAGCAAGCGCACAAAATGCCCCAAAGCAGTGAAAAATAATGGGCATTAAAGACTGGGAGTCTGTACAAAGAGGGGATGGCTTTATCAGTTGGGCTAGCTGGCGCGCTGCAGGTGAACTTGAGGCACGCTAGCCCTTTTTCAGGTTTGTTCGGAAAAGAGCTAGTCTGAAATCTTCCTTCACCTTTCTGTGACACTTTTGAGCTCTTTGGAGTAATACTGAGAAAAGCTGATTAAAAGCCTGAGTGAGTTACAAACGGGTAGCCTTTCTTTTCCTCCTTTGGCTGGTGCCATCGGTCGGGCGGCGTTGGCGGGCCGTGCAGCAGGCAAGGGCTGCCACCTAGAGAACGGCCACCGCTAGTTGCAGACAGAGCTTGTATTTTCCCATTTTCGGAGAAGAAACCCTTGCCAAACCTCAGCACATCCTGAGTGCTGCAGTAACTGGAGCAAGGTGAGCTGCCCGCTCTGCGATTCACCCCAGCCCAAGAGCCTGGAGAGTGGCCTGGGTGAGATGACCCGATATATCGTGACAGCAATTTGATTGATATTTGCATTTTAACATGCGGTAAGGAAGGTGGTGCCTGGGGATACATGTACCTGCCGTTCCCCAAGCACCCAGCAGTGAGGATGGTGGGCTCAACCTGCTGTAAGGGAACCATTTTCCAACCTTCCTTCCCCACCATGAACGATGGTCCACTGCATTTCCCGGTGGCCCTGGCCCGCTGCTCTATCTCCCTCTCAGAAGGTTTGTGACAAACGTAAAACTCACTTTGGGACCAAACTGAGCCTTTTGCCGTGCTTGCTCCTCACATCCCACAGGGCCATGGTCCCTTCCCTCCTTGGAAGGTTGTGGCTGTTCCTCTCTTTTGCACTTATTTCTAAACAAGAGAGTGGCTTTCACTGCAGCGTGTTGGATTGCGATCCAGCTCTCTAAAGAGCTTTCAGACCTCGAGCTGGAGGTCAATAACTGCCCTTAAAGATGGGCTTTCCAGCAGGCTGTGTGCCAGTCTTGGGGAGATGGGGCTAGAACATCCCCCTGGGGCCTCCACGAGGCTGTCCTAACAGGCAACACGGTCGCCATCCCAAAGCACAGACATACCCGGTGTCCCCCTCCTCCTTCCCTCTCGCCCACTCACAGCTGAGCTGCTTCGACCTAGACCTGCTAAAAATGGTGAACCTCCTCTTCTAGGCACTCTGTATTTTTGTAGGTATTGGTTAATGCTTTATTCTTGACTGTTCTGGGGAGGCAGGGTGATGACGACTGAATTTACCGTTGTTTTGGTTTTCTTTTCCTCCCTCTTCATACGATGTCTACTGTGTCTGCCTTCCCCCACCCTCAAGAAACTCCTCTTCAGGTGTTATTAAAAACATAAGCTAATTCTTCAAACATGTTAGTTGTCTTAAGTAATCCCTGCAGATTCCAGTATGGATTCCCCTGCCTCTTCAACCTGCCCTTTCCTGCTGGCAGTGTGGTGTTTGGGGGATCCCAGAGGCACACCACGGCTTGCACAAGCACTGCTCTCTGCTAAATTCTTGATGAATCATGGTGTTTAGGGAAATTTTTTCCAGCTGCTCAGTGATTCCTGCAAAAGTAGATAAAGATGATAGGCTGGGCTAGGATTGCTTCCCGAAAGTGAAATTCCTGTGGGAGAATCCCCTTGGAGGAGAAGGTGCATGCCCAACAACCCTGATGGTCCATGGGGACACAGGCGCAGCTGTGGACTAGCCCTGCTCCCCTGTCCCAGCCCCAAACAGGGTTTTATAGCTGATGATTAAATGCCTGTGAATCTTCCTGAAATCAGAATATCCAACTGGGTGGGAAAAGGGAGATGTTGCAGTGAGATGTTCACCATGGAGTGCGAGCACAGAAGGAAACAAAATCTTGCCTCACTAAGTGCTGCTTTTACCCAGATTTAAAAACACAAGTGGCCTTAGGTGGTTCTGGAGCTCATGGTGATCCTCTACACAGAGGTATCAACCAGCCATAGAGCATATAATCAACTGATATATTTCTGACTAGAACACCCCCTGAAACTGTCAAAACCTCACTGGTAGAAGACCCTGATTCGATCAATTTGACTTTTTTTTTTAGGCAGAATATTCCTCAAATCACCATAAACCATCACCAAATTAAAAAACCACATTGTAATAGTTACATCTTTGTGCAAGAGATTTATTTTGCATAGATCTTGTTAGAGTTGTGTTACATTTCATAGAGTTCTGCATACAAGTTTCCCAAAGATTTCACTGTTAAATAAGTGTGTGCAATGTGTTGGCAGCACACAGCTGTGAGAAGAACAGTCATGTTTCCACAATTTGCACTTCATGTTTTTTACATTTTAAAATGATTGTCACTGCGTTCGTAGCATAGCAATGTTCTTCAGTTGATGTAAGTACTTAAGCACAATTTAAAGAGTAACAGTTGCATCCTCTCCTCTGAAAATGTCCCTGATGACCCTAAAGAGATGTGAAACTGCTCTGAAGGCATCTGGAAACTTCAGCTGTAGGAACAAAATGCTGAAATTGCCAGAGTGCGACAGCGTTAAAACGTGTTGTAGGAAGACTTCATTTGATTGAAAATAAAAGCAGTATGGTGGGTACCAGGCTCTTAGTCACCGGGTTTTGTTTAGGCAGTTTGTGCCTATGGGGCACTTGTGAGACTCAGTGAAAGTCATTTTTATGTTCACACGCCATAAGTGGGTGTGAGCTATGCCTTAAGTGTGCAAGCAGTCTTTTCAAGGGTTTGCTAAGGTCTGACGTCCTTGAGAGCCACCGTTGGCCGTGTTTGGTGGCGGCTCAGGGGAGCTGAGGCCAGCAGCCACCTGGCTGTGCTGCAGGCTGCACCCTTGCTCTGCTGCTGGTCCTGGGGGCTGAGGGGGAGGTGAAGGTGCTGGGCAGCATCTCCAGCCTGGCACTCCTGGTCCCTGTTCCCATCCCGCAGGGGTGCTTTGCCCCAGCTTTGAGAGCACTCGGGCGATGCAGAGCCGAGCCCTGGGGCTGTGGCTTGGTCTGGTGTGCTAAAGACAGAGTGTGGCAGCCAACCCCAGGCTGGATCCACAGAGCTCCTCTTCACACACCATTAAACAGCAGTTTCCTAAAGTAAATAATTATTGCATTTCTCCATTGTAAAAATAAATAACTTGACATTTCTATAAATAAATAGGATAAATAAATAAGAATAGATATATGAATAAATAATAGCTCCCAATAGCCTTGCTCGTTGGAGGAAGGATATGCAAACATGGATAGGTGAAGCTCAGGTCTCCCGGCAGGCTGGACCAGGCGTGCTTCAAACTTCTTTGGAGACTATGCTGTTTCACCCGGGAGGGCATAGTGATTCAGGAACCTTAATAAATATTCCAAACGATCGAAAAAATTCCCTTCCACTGCGTTAATGTCTTGTTCCTATTGGGGGCAGACAAAAAGGAGAAGAATTAAAAGAACAGAATCTGGACACACAAGTTACATTCTGTTCCCTGACTGTATTTTTTTTCTTAATAATTAATTTTAAGACCACGAAGGCTCTGAGGAAAATAATGGGGGGTAGGAAAGCACAAGGACCGTGTTACAAGTTGCATGTAGTGCAGCCACCCTGCAGCAAGAGCAGCCTCTGCCCCTGGGGCTGGGGCAGCAGTGGGGGCTCTGGTCCCCCTCTGCACCTGGGTACCTCCGCTAAATGATGGACTTTCTCTTAGCGAGGAGACATCAGAAAGAGCAGAGCAGAGCAGAGCAGAGGAGGATCCAGGACCATGGGCAAGTGACAGCTTCTGGCTGGGAACTGCTCCCATCAGCCACCCGACTGGGAGGCGGCTGCGTACTTTAGTCAGGCACTTATTCTTGGTGCAGTCGGGACAAACACCACAGCATCCTTTATGGTCACCTAAACAATATAAAATATCAAGAATAAAATCCAACTCAAACGTACCATCCAGCTGAGGCATGACTGGATTTTCTGCAGTTTCCTGGCTATTCGTCTCTCTTTCGACCTCTCTTCACTGCTTTTTAAGGTCTCGATAAATCCTTCCAGATGGGTGGTTACGTTCCCTCCTGCCTCCATTGTGTTGCTCTGGAATAACAAAGTTCAGTCATCTCTGTCTTTTCTGTACCGTGTTGCTGGCACAGATTCTACCAGATTAAGGCAATTAAAATGCCTACTACAAGAAATAACGTTGTGCGATAATTTGAGACCAACATTTCATAGTAACTTTGGACACCTTAGAGTGGGGAACCAACTCTCTGCAGCCCAGTGCTTGCCTCCTGCTGAAGGCTGACGTTACCTTCCAAAGCTGCAGAGCAAGACTGTGGAGGTGAAACCAGGCAGGATCAGGCACCCTTTGCTTTTTGATTGCACTCGAGCACAGGAAGGCAGCAATGCTGAGGAGCACGTCCAACGTCCAAACCTGCTACCTGCTCTTTGCTTCTCTCGAGCCTCCCCCGTGAAGCACCATGCCTATGCCATTGCTGGCATTGCTCTCTAACAATGCAGGTATTCCTTTCCAGAAAAGGCAGGGGTGACAGCCTGTCCTCCCGCTTTCCAATGGCAGGAAGGTGCCTGCCTCCACCTGACTTCAAAAGTTGGTCAGTTCTGACTATCTACCCTGAACAAAGAAGGATAACCATTGCTGGCTGGAACACGAGCCTTTATGCACCACTGTCCTGAAGGCAGTAGCCCTGAGTGCTGGTTTTTCAGGGAGATAACTTTGCATGGATAACTCTGCACTGAGGAGGATTCACCTCACTGCAGTTTTGGGGGAGCCGAGCTCTGCCCATCACCTCTCAGCATACCCATCCCATCACCTCTCAGCATACCCATCCCACCACCTCTCAGCATACCTGTTCCATCACCTGTCAGCACACCCATCCCATTACTCCCAGCATACCCATCCCATCACCTCTCAGCATGCCCATCCCATCACCTCTCAGCACACGCAGGCCCAGCTCCCTCCAGCACTGTGCTCCCTCAAAGCCCATGAATGACTCCGTTGCCATCTACGACCCATCTTAAGAGCATAGGAACTTGGAGACATCCTGAATGAGCTTTGTAATAGCTCCTTCCATCCCAAACAGCACACTAGCCACACCACAAGCACCCAACATTGCAATGTGAGCCAGAAAGTGATCTTACCAGACGCTTGATCTTGCTGCTGCCCTGAAAGAGATTGATAAAAATCATGTTAGCATGGTCTCCAGTGGTGCAAAAAGTCAGATGCTGGACACAAAGAAAATGGAACAACCTGAGCTTTTAGTGTCTGAACATCAGTGAGAGTTTCCTGGATGAGGGAGCTGACAAGGCAGCCGCTTGCCGTGGCGGGTGGCACAGGGGACATGAGGCACAGCGCTCCGCAGGACAACAAAACCCCGAGCAGGCACAGCATTGTGGTGAAGATGCTGCGCTCCCCTCCTTGAACTGGATACTGCTGGCTCCTGGCTTCCTTTTATATGTGCTCTGGTGCAAGGAAATGATTAATATCTCACCACAAATATGCCTAGACTGAAGGCGAGTAGTCACCTGTAGAATGGAAGCTGTTAGTTTCTTATCAGATCGAGGAAACTACATGCTTCTAAAATAAGGGTTCCCCAAAAGTTCGTAGGGGCTACGTAATTCAGATGTTTGAGTCCATTCTGATTTTAGATGCTGAAGCATTTTTATGAACTGATACTGTCTTAAGATTGGTGCAAGATAAACCAGGGCTACCTAAACGTCTCTCAGATCTTTACATTCATGTTTACCCTACTTAAAACACAATTACACTAAATAATACTGTTATCTTTACTAATTAATGCTCCTGCCTTGTTCTGTGTAGTTGTCATAAGGAACTCCACAAATAACTCGGTGCTACCATGCTCACATATAAATGACAAATTCGAGAGCCCTCCTGAGACCTTGCGGTGCCCGTGTGAGCCTGGCGGCATGCCGGGGAGAGCGACCAGTCAAGGGCTGCTGGGGCAGCTCAGCGTCTCAGCGGGGGCAGAAAAGCTGCTCCTTCACTCCTGTTTAAGGAGCATTTGCCCAGTTTTCATGCTCTTCTGAGCAGGTTGAAACCATTTGGCTGCTGTCTCCATATACTCCATCTGCAGGAAGTTTGGGTGATGGAGGTGCATCCCGTTGACGATGGGTCTGGCAGAATTGCTCCCTGAGCTCAGGGTGGGCTCTGTGTTGGCCATGGTAGGTCCTGGCTGCTCAGAGCCCTCTCCTGCCCCCCCCGGCCCCAGAGATCCTGCTGGGGAGATGAGCAGGGCTGCCCTTGGCCTCTAACCCTGCTGCACAGCTCCTCTGCGCTCGCACCAAGAGGAATGAAGACTGTGCCAGGATTGCGCCCGCGGGACATTGCTTCTTCACTCTCCAAAAATGCAGAATTTTTTTATTACGTGGTTTTGCTGTAATTTAATTTTTGCTATTTCAATACTGCAGGAGTTTTACTATCTAATTAACATTCTTTAATGTGCATTAGGTTTTCCTACCCTTAAAAAAAATCAAGTGGTACGTAGCTATAGCGGCTGTTTGGGTTGAGGTGCTCCTCGTCCCCTAAGGCGAAGGCAGGAGCCACGCACTCGTATGCCATCCAAGCTGATGAAAGCCCAGATGCTGCTTTTCCTACACTCATGTGGCCAGTTCCTACGGATCCCTGAGTTGATGTTTTGCAGAACACATGTTGTAACTCCAGCGGTTTCCCTGCGTGATATTAATTACATCAGAAGCCACTGTCGCGTTAGCTACAAACCAGGTCTTGGAGATGCTGCCGGGCACTTCACTCCCCTGAAGAGCTGTCTTGTTCTGTTCTTTGCTTTCAATCATTTCACTAATTGTTTGGTGAGTAAGGTGTCTTCCCTGCCCTTCCCCAGAGCTCAGCGTTTAGGAGCCTTTGCTGGATGAACCGCCCTGGAAGCAGAAGTGAGGTGCTGAGCAGACCCTGCTCCCTTGCTTCTGTGCCCCAACTCTGCTGGCGCAGGAACTGGGGTAGTTTTCCTGCCTTGCTGGTGTCACCCTGATATTCCCAATGTTTCCCTGTACTCAGCACATTGGTTTTACTCCGGAGTTGAGGTTAAACCACTGCCTGTTACCTTGGTGGGGCAGCCTCCATTGGAATACCACCTTCGCCCTGTGCCACCAAGGGGTTTGCATCAATCCAGCCAGATGGCAGGTGAGCGGTGGCAAGTACCAGCCACCACGGTGCCCAGCTGGTCTCTTTTAGGAAAACCACTGTTCTTCTGATTTTGAGGTGTTCAGGAACAGTGTGGACCCTTCCAGTGACACTGTGCATTGCACGCCCCAGGAAGCAGAATTGCACCTGAGGCTCAGATATTTGCCCCCATCTCTGCTGCTAAATGGTGAATGGGTGGTTCAGGACTTGGCATATCCCTGGCACTGCTGTAGCTGCTGGAGAGAAGCCAGAATATAGTATGGTTTGAAGGGAAGGAATGGATCACACGTATCGTGTGAATGAGCGCACCTTTTGATACCGTATATTGTAGCCAGGTTCGAGTCATGGGGAAGAATTTCCTCCCTTGGAAGAGGCAGTAGGAATTAGGGCAGCAGCTAAACTTATTGGTGAGCATCAGGGATTTTTTATCTCAAAACTGGCTGAAGAAATGAGAGTCCCTGCAGAGAGGGTGGAAGGGAAGGGTGTGGGCAGCACGGACTTTTACTGCTGGAAAAAACAGAACTGTGAAGTTGGGACTCTACCTTGTTCTTTTTATTCTTTTTATAGCTGCTAATGACATGCAAATACATTCTTAGATTGCAGCCAGAGTGGAAAAAAAGAGCTGATAAAATCAGAAAGGAAGATGGAACTTGCGGTATACTCGTGTACGTATGCTGATCAGTTGGTCTCTCACACACTGACTCATCTGTAAATATTCACTCAGAAATGAAACCGCTGTGACCACTCTGCTCCTCTCATGGTAGGATCAGCGATGACCTTTCTTTCCTATTCTGTACCTAGCGGACAGCTTCTGCGGGATGCTGAGATGGCAGAAGGGAGTTTCCAGCGAGGGCTCATGCAGCAGCACCTCCGTCCAACTCCACCTCCGCCAAAAAAATCCGTGGAGGATTTGCGCTAATGAGATGTAAATCGCTGATATGATTTCACTCCTAGGCAGAGCCATCTGAAATACCCATATCCTACTCAGACGCAGAATTAAATTAATGAGCGGAAAATGGCCTAGCCCATTAGGAATTAACTGAAAACTTAACAGAAAATTAGCTGAAAACTAACAGAAATGTTCACTTTTCTAAGCCTGAAGAGATGATGGGCTTCATTTTTATGAGCTGGATTTTGCATAACTAGAGTAAGAATCCTGGTGAGAAGTCTCAGGTCAGTGATGGTGCAGAGACTGTTCCTTCCGAGCAAAATTCACTCCCTGGGAAGGATTTGCTGGAGAACTTCTGGTTCATCACCACATATGTGATCATTACAGCGTGATCATTATATGATCATCACCACATATAAACCGCTGGAATAGAAGTTCAGCCAGCTGAAGGGTGACAGGAGCATCACTTGTGAGGCTTCCTGTCTTGTTAGGGGGAAAGCAGGCATTTTTTGATGTAGTTTTATTTATTTATGACACTCTGTCTTAAAGTTGTCTTCTTGCTCTTGCTCCTCTACAAAAAGATTGATCATTGCTTCCTTTCAGTCCTCTGAATATCCTCTTCACACCTGTGTCACGTTTGTATCTATGCGTTCTTGTGCAACCTTGAAATGTTTTTATTTCTCCCCAAATATTCGCCCCTGCCGCGTTCCCAGCTGGCAGTTGCACTCGTGTACCTCTGAGCAGGCCCAGCCACCAGGCTCCTTGGACACGATGGGGTCCCTCTTCCCCTCCTTGGCCCTTCTCTGCACCTCTTCCAGTTTGAATTCACCTCAAGCGTGGGAGGCCGAAATGCTTTACCGTGTTCTTTGCACAACAGCATCGATACTTTCTCGTCTCAGTACTGGAAGGAGTTAAGCAGGATTGTACCTCTGTGGTTTGCTTCTGCAGAAGGAAGGAAACCGGGCTTCTCTGCGCGCTGCAGGGTGATTTTGAATGCTCTTCAGAAGCAGCAGAAACTGAATCGTTGTCGCTGGTGACTGTGCTGGGTCGGGGCATCTGCAGCAGATGTCCAGCTCCGCTCCCCAGCCCAAGGACATTCCTTTTGCGTTTCGTGCTCTGGCTGTGGTCGCTGGTCCGTGGCCAGCCGTCTGGACAGTGGGCTGTCATCTTTGGAAAGTGGCCCTTGGAGCATGGGTCCAAGTCAGCCTAATTGAAGAGCAGAGGCTGTGCATTTTGAAATAGGCCCTGGGCACAGAAAGGCTTTTTTGTTGAATCAAAAGGTATTCCCCATGGTTTGTATGACTTCCACTGTAGCGACTCGAAAAAATCAGCCTGTGAATCACAGAGGCATGCCCTTCCCTTGCAGGACCAGGGGAGAATTGTACAGACTAATGAAATCAGAAATGAGTCCAAAGCCGACTCACTCTGCACAGCTCGACCTCCTGACCCCCTGCCCTCCAGTGCAATCCTTTTGTCTTTCAAGGCTCTGTCAGGGTCTCTGATGGGGGTTAGCAGGGTCTGCATGATTCAGAACTTACAGATTTTTTGTAAGTACTCAACTTGGGGAAAGCAAGGAAAATGTCTATGCTTGCTCAGAGAGATATCGTCCTGGAGATCCACGAGTTCCTTAACTTTCAGGCAAAATTAGAGATGTTCTGGATTTTGGTGTTAAATTCTAAGAAATGAGATGCTCGTTTTGTCAAAAGAGATTTCATAGGCAGCCCCTGCGACAGAGGTTGGTGCACAAGGGCCATCATACGTTGTCGCATGCACATATCCACCCCCCAGCCCTGACAGCAGAGAAAATAAGAGAGTCTTCCCTATTTTTTGAAATAAATTCTGTCTACAATTTCTTTTATCTTCCCATCCATGGAGGGTAATTGCAAGACATCTCTGGGCTTGAGTTTATGGTGTAAATCCCGTTCGAGCTCCCCAAGGACCCTGTGTGCTCCCTGGGAGCAGCCGTGGCCCCGCACCTCTCACATCTTTAAGCTGGCGCCTACCACACGCGTGCGGTGGCTCTGCCGGTTGTTGGTAAGCGTCCAGGGAAGGCTGGCAATATTTAACGGTGATTCATTGCCTTCTCAGTCACCCGTCTGAAACTGAGCGAGTCTGAGAGAAACACAGATAATCAATCCAAACAATCTGTGATGGGCGTTTTCAAGCCCCACCCACTGACCAGCTGAAATTTGTCTCCGGAGAGGGGGTGGCCAGAAAGGGACACGTAATTTTTCAGTTGAAAAGACAAGACACTCTGTGTGAATGAGAAAAAAAATTTAAAGTATCCAAACCCTGTAAAAGTGGGATCGTGTTCTGGAAGCAGTTTGTGAGTCCTGACAAGTGACTAATGAGAACTGAGGATGAAAAAGGAAGTAAAATAATAACAGAAAGTGAGTAATCAGATACTTCTAAAAAGAAAACAGGGGAATTACCCTTGCAGAGTATTAACCCAGATTTAGCTGCTGATTGCTACTTGATGGAGCTGAGGCTGCCTTCGTCTGGCCGTGATGACATCACCATCCCCTATACATGGCTGATCAAGAGAGTGATACCGTGGCTAACTTCCATCCCTCTCATCCTTAGGACGAAGAAACGATGGCAGATGAAGTGGTGCTCAAATAGGAGAGGAAGGATGGAGCACGGGAGCAGCGTTACTGTGTCCAAGATGCTTTCTGTCGGCTCTGCCCTGGCCCAAATGAGGGGGAACCTCTGGCAGGGAGCTCGCCTGCAGGCTGGGGCAGCCCTCCTCCAGGTGATACTGGCCAATCTGGCTTCCCCGTGGCTGCCCCACCACATGCTCCCGTGCAGGAGGAGCTCTTCCAGAGCCATCTGCAGCCTTTGGGAGAGGCACCCCTGGACCAAGCTGTAACATGTGTCCTCGAGGTCGTGGTGTCTGTGCCAGCGTGGCATGTTGTGTGTCCCACGTGTATCTCAGAGCTTGGCGCGTCTCGGCAAACCTTCTCCCAGCCCTGCTCGTGGTGGTGGCACAGAACAACTGCCACCATTAAGGATCTGGAGGGCAGCCAGTAGATCGTCACTGGTCCTACAGAGTATGGATGGGCTTGTCCCACCCTTGGAGGGCTCATCATGGAGCCCATGGGCGCAGGCAGGTCTAGCCATAGGTTTTGCACCACAAAGGGGTCAGGCAAGCTGAGAGGTCTGCTCTCCTGCCGCCACAGTGAGGAGATGGGTTTTACTGAAAATGAGTTCTGGCTTATCAAATGAGGTGTGATAAATATAACTCACACCTACAACTTCTAAAAGTAGAACATGTCTCAGTAAAACAAACCTTCCCCTGCTGTGTCACCGTCTCGCATGTCTCGTCCCCACCTGGGGTTCACGGAGCTGCGTGGGGGTCTTGTTTTTCCTCCCGGTGATGTAAGAAACACAACAATCAGTTTTCAATTAAAAAATCTACTTCCTATAATAGCAAGTCTCCAGCAGCCCTCGAAAGTCAAAGTCTTGGCTTAACTAAGATTTTAAGGCATGTGTGTCTTATTGTGTTGTGATGATGCAAGATTCTTGTCAGCGCTATTAAAGCCGTGATGAAGCAGTCGCAGTTATCATGTTCAGACAACCGTGCTCGGCACACCGGTGCAGTCACGCTGGTGACAAGGCTGCACCACCTGCTTGAAACTGGGCATTCCCTCCACTCCTGTTTGCACTGCAGTTTTCTGGTTGGCTTAATGGTATTCAAGTGATTTAGGAGCCCACGTGGGATCAGAGATGACCGTAGGGCTCTTGGAAAACCCAGCAAAATGAATTCTGCCCCTTGCTCGGGACGGCTGGCAAGGAGGAAGGGCTGTGCCGGGCCAGAGAGCATTGCGGGGTGCTGCCGGCACCAGGGCTGGGAGGCTCCATGAAGAGCTGGGACCCTGCTGCCCGCACCCCGCTGCCCGCACCCCTCTGCCTGCACCCCGCTGCCTGCACCCTGCAGGGCACCAGGGCTGCTAGCCCACCACTTTTTTGCTCCCCCCTGGCAGTCTGCTGCCCTGGGCAACAGCTCTGGCTGCATTTGCCAACAGCCAGCCCAGTGTTGACTCTGAGTTATTAACGCTTAGCTTTTCCCTCTTGTCTGTTTGTCAGAGTTTCCTGGACTGCTGTGCCAAGAATGCTGAGCCTGGTGAATGTTTTCTGCTTAAAACTCCGACGTTCTTCTCTTTTCCGTATACCTGCGACTCCGTGACTTCCCATTTATCAGAAAGGTGAATTTAAAATCTAATGTAAAACATATAAATATAATTTAAGGTAATGTATGTGAAAAATTAGACACCTCAGTGCTAATAAAAACTTTGAAATTCAATGGCAGTTAAGAGTCTCTTTGGGGTGGTTCTTATCATCACTTGAACTATCGCAGCACTGAGCGAGACTGTGCTCAGGATCAGAGATTTTCTTGGCTCTCTTTAACCTGAGGAACTCCATCTGGACACTCCCTCTCCATTTCTCTGATTTTAGTAAACAGATTCATGATTTGGTTTTATTTATGGGTTTCCTGATTCTTACAAGAATTCACTCTGACCCGACGCACTGACGACCTTGCCCGCAGAGCCTGGGCAGCTGGTGGTACCCAGGGGTCGTCGGGGCACTCATCCCTTCCAGGGCTGGCGGCTGCAGCCGCGCTGTGGAGGGTTTTGGGGATGCTCCTCCTGCAGCTGGGTTCATCCGTCTGTCCGACCTGGTTGGGCTCTGCCACGTGCACCGTTTGCTTGGGGGGAGATGCTGTTTGAACGCAAAGTGCGACCGCTTTCGGCTTGGCCATTGGCAGTGTGCGTCTCTGACAAGCAGGGTGTGCTCTGCGGCGTGGGAGGGGTGGGACATGTGTAGGAGCCACCACCCTGCCGCAGCAAGCCCAGGGGCCACCATGCTATCAGTGGTGGAAAAAAACACATTTTGGGGGCTTTCTGCAATGCATTCTGTGTTTTGCTCTGTCGGTGCTTGCTGCATGTCTCTGGCTCTTCAGGCTCCTACCCCAGCTGGGCTGTGCCCTCCATCCCCATCCTCTTGAAGAACATGGATGCTTCTCAAGTTTTCTGCACTGGGAGCTCCACGTGCTGGGGGAGGTGAGGGGACGCTTCTCGGCTGCAGCAAGTGAAAACTCTTCTGCTTCCACCACGCTGCGAATGTGGCAGAGACACGGTGCAGCCAGGAATGAGTCACTCCGGCAGGCGAAGGCAGCTCGTCTTGAGAGCTTAAGCACAAAGCTTAAGCTTGACTTAAGCTCAGTAAAGCTGAGCTCGAGGCCACACTGGAGTGCGAGGGCTCTGAGTCCTCAGGAAGGTGCCCGCACGGGTGAGGGCAGACGTAGGGTGCTCACCCTGAGCAGGGTGCATCTCTCCCATCCCTGGCAGCACCCGCGTGTCCGTCCCACTTGGAAATTGCACTCGGCTCCCCTGGACAGCTCTGAAGCCGCTCACCCTTCACAAATAAACGTCACTTAATTCTGGAAGAAAATGTGTTTATTTTTGTAAAGGTCCATTTGCGTTCGTGGAAGGACACAAACATTTAGTAACGGATACGTCAGTATAGGCGACACTCGGCATGTGTCCTTACAAACCAGCCCGAGCAGTAACATTTATCTTGAGTATTATTTTATTAAATATTAACTGATAGTTTTACTTGGGCATGCACTTTCCAAGTACCTCCCATAGCTACGTATACTTAAACAATTTGGAAAACAAGTATTGCCTGATTCAGCTTAGTAAAACACCTTACACGAGATGTGGGAAACACCTCATATCAGCTGGATGAGCTTTGAGGAAAAGCAAACCAGACCATCAGAGCCCTGTGTGCTTTTGTATTATCCAGAATTTTGCTCAATTTGGGTAACACGTCAACAATAGAACATGTAGTGATTGAAGTTACCCGCTGAATCCAGACACCCAGGGAACGAGCAGAGATGGGAGCTCACAACTGAAGTGAGTCTTCTCCAGCCCCAGGGCTGGTCCAGGAACCGAGAGGGAGGTGAAGGTGCTGGCTGACACTCCTGGTCCCTGTCCCCATCCCGCAGGGGGGCTTTGCCCCAGCTTTGAGAGCACTCGGGTGATGCAGAGCCGAGCCCTGGGGCTGTGGCTTGGTCTGGTGTGCTAGAGACAGAGTGTGGCAGCCAACCCCAGGCTGGATCCACAGAGCTCCTCTTCACACACCATTAAACAGCAGTTTCCTAAAGTACATACTTAAATACAGCATCATCACAATAAATATCTCAAAGTATCCATAAACAAATTAAATAAATAGAATACATAAATAAATTTAAAAAATAATTTAAGTAAATAAATTAATTAAATTATTCTCTGTTTATGAGTCAGTATGACATAAGTTAAAATATTAAGACTGTATAAAATATTTACATATTATTTTAAATACTTGTCTTTCAATAGAGCAACATGTTTCAACCTTTATAGAGAACATGGCTGCTGTCATAACATCACTTTTTACAATGTATATATATTTCTAAAAACATCTGTATATGCACACAACATATATCTCTCTATATAGACATTCTATGGCCATATTCCTGAGAATAAGTTAATAATTGAATCACATTTTGGTTGGAGTAGAGTTCAAGTTCTTCATTTCCTCTTGCATTTGATATAGTCGTTCTGTTTAGTCGTTTTGAACTTTCTCAGAGAGTAATCTCAAGAAGCTGTCCAATGTCTCCAGGAACACATCACTCGTTACTTGTACCGTCTTACAGTCCTTATCAAGATCCTTTAAACAAAAAGAACATAATTCAGCCATGTAACTTGAGTATCATATTGAAGCCTGTTAGTTGGTACATCCATTTTCTAAAGAATTCTGGTGTGTTTTGGAGAGCTGGTCTCTGGAAGCTCAGGGGCAGCGTGATGACGCGCAGATGATCAGCCCGGCGGCACGCAGAGGGTGTCCTGAGACCCATTGCTGCCACAGCTTCCACTCAGATCTGGTTGGTTTTTGCATTTTTATCTTTCCTGTGATTGAGATTACTGTGGGGGGAGGTGGCAGCACACAGCTCCTTAAGGGAGAGTGCTTCAAGGAAGAAAGCGGCCAGATCTACATCCTTCTTAACTGCATTCGTTCTCAGGAGAGATTTCCAGTGCCCGTTCCAGCCAAATCAGTGCCCATCCCAGCTGCCACGGCCCATTATTGAATAGCCTTTGCCGAATATCGTGCTATCGAACACCACAAAGTCGAACTTACTTTGGGGAGGATGTTTTTGTAATTCGTAACTCGGGTCAGCTTTCTGGCGATGAATTTGCTTGGCGAGTCGAGAGTGGCCAAGGTGGCAGCAAAGGTTTTCAGGTGGCTGTGCATGCATCTCTCCACCTGCACGGGCAGCAAATGATTGTTTCAACAGTTGTGTGGTATGTTGGTACCACATAAAGAACGCATCGTATCCCAGGAATTTAGATACCCATGAAAAATAATAACCTACAGGAATTAAGAGCTGCATTTTCAGACAGGACCCCTGATTTTCTATACAGCTGTTGACCAGACATTAAATAAATAGATAAAATCTATAATTTTGTCAGGGACAAAAAAAACCCTGAACTCCCACTGCCTTCAGTGGAAGTTGCAAGTGCCACTAGGAACTGGATATGTAAAATTAGAGGTGTCCAGCACCAGAGGTATTTATTCCTCGAGGGAAAGGAGGACCAATCCTGCATTAGGGTCTCACTTTTTGCTATCACGTCTCTGTTGAAACTGGATCAGAATGTCTCAATGCAATACAAGCCATCATTGCTGCTGGTGTGAATTTGTAACCTTTCTCCCTGACAGTGAGAGGGGCTGATGCCGCCTCCCGTTCACTTTGAGTAGGAGAAGGGCTGTGCCTGCTCACTTGTACTGCTCAGCTCCTCCATAAAAAGTCATTTTTTTCACCGGATTGCAGGAAAATACAGCTCGGTGAAATTAATGGCTCTGTATGGGATATAAACCAAATAGTAATTTTGGACTGTTCTAAAACTAAGGGTTCTGAGTGAATTTTGGAGGCTATCAAGAAGATGCCAGTGCCCATATAAGACCTGTACCTCCTGAGAGAGCCATTTGAGGGATATTAGCAGCTTTCTGTAGGTTCTTTCCATAACTTTGCATTTCCCCAGATTTCTAGAGCTGTGCTAGCACCGTCAAAGTTCTGAAGTGGAAAAGAAACCTGGGGATTTGAGACAATAATTTTAAATAGAAGAAAAGTATGCAGTTTCTTACCGTAGCGTTCACGGCTACGACGCTGGGAACCTGCTCAAGAGAAAATGAAGTTAGCAACCTCAAAATAAAACTTGGGACAGCAAGGCAGCCAGGTGAAAGTCATTCAAAATACAGGAACTTACTGCATTTAAATTTAGTTTCTGTATGTCTTGGAGAACTTCTCGAATGATCAATCCCACCAAAGCCCTGAAGCTCTCCTCTTGTGGCGAGTGTCTCCCGGCATCAGTGGGTCTGGTCGCCTGCAGCGGTGCCGAGCTCCAGAGCACCCCGAGGCTCAGGACAGCCACGACCTGGACCAGCATTGCGAAATCAGCTCTGTGCTTCAGCTGAGTGAACTGTGTGTGGCTCTGCCTTGGGTTCCTCTTATATACACAGGGCTGGAGGAAATGATTAATATCTCACCACAAACATGCTCTTGCTAAAGGGGAGGCGGGGAAGATTCTAAGATTTACCTGAAGAATGGAATCTGCTGGTTATTCAAATGAGCAAGAGTCTACGTCCTTTCTACATCAGGAGCAATTTTATAGACTCCATACCTGAACCCCTCCACAGTATGAACTTCCAAGAGGAGCTAAAGAACTCTTTAGTGTGGATAAAGTCTAGACAGATATCTGTATCCATGTCTGAAGACATTGGATTATGTATTCCTAGAGTATACATAGACATATATAGACAAATGTACCCAGAGATTTAGATGCTGGAGAACTAAGTCTGGGATTATATTAATTCTTCAGCACTTGTACAAATTTGGGGGTCATTTAAAGAAAATGTACAGACTCCCCCAGAAGACTAAGGTCATAGTGCTCAAGCCTGTAATGCTCACATCTTTTTGAGATTTACATTAAAACTGCCACAACTGTTCTGTAACATTTTCTACAGGGAATTCTGTGGTTAAATTCAGGAAATATATTGCAGCTTGACTCTGAGTCAGGCCAGGCATGACAAGGTGTTTGGGTTCTTAGGAACGGCACTGTAGCCTCAGGGTAGGTTTCCCGGCTGTCTGAGGAGAAAAACAAAACTTGAATAGCAACCGAGAAAGTTTGCAATCAAATTTCATTTGTTATGGGTAGAGCTGCCAACACACAGGACAAGGTAATTATGAATATCAAGTGGAGAAATTTGGTAAAGAATGATTCAGCAGCCTGCTGGCCTCCGAATATTAAAAAAAAGAAATCAGATTTTGTAAGAGCAGCTGTCCCCCAGGTTGGCATTAGAGGAAGATCAGCCGTGGATGCTGGAGTCCTGGCAAAGAGGTGTTAGATCAGCTTTACCCTGGACAGGACGGCTGTGGCGTCTCGCACTGATTTGGTCTTGGGCTACAAGTGAACCAAGCAGTAGTTTTCCATGTCTTATTGAAAGTCTGAAAATATAGTTTCCGTATCAGATGTTATCAGGGTATTTATTACCTCCTGGGCTGTTGGGAATGCACTCGTGGGTGCTGGAGGAGGTTATAGCCATCTCCTGGGAAGGCACAGGAATCCTCTACTCAGGATTTTCCCTGTGCCTCACCCACTTTCAGAGCAAGTTGTAGGAGTACACGCTCTGTCATCCAGAAATTTTATTAGAGTATACTTTGCTCTTTCATCCAATGTTGCTGATGAAAATCTTGGCTAACGCTAGACTCAGACCAGATCCTTACAGCCAGGGCTAGGTACAGCCTTGCAAGATGATGGTGGATTGTTGCTTACCTGCCCTTTTCAGCAGTGCTACACTTAATATAGTAATTTCAGTTATTTTCCCCTAGTTTGCTTATGAAAACATGCTGTAGTCTTGGTCAAAAATTTCAGTAAGTCTTTTTCCACTAACCAAAGTAGAAGTCTGAAAAGCAAACTATTTTTTCCAAACATTATGTTTGACATGATCTGCTTTGCTCTCTGTTTGTTTGTTATTGCCCTCTGGAAATTGAAAGAGGTTTTAAAATCAGTCGTCTCTTGAGCACCCTGTGGTGTCATCTGGGCTGAACCGTATTTCAGGGGATCTTCGGGGAGGACAACACTCCCTTAGCCTACGTACAGGTGCCTTATTAACCTACATGTCAGGGAACTGGGTGCTCCTTCTCGGTTTAGCTCCTCTGCTATCAGATATGTCCAAGTCACACATAGTTTTGCATTTTTCTGTCTCTAGGATGCATTTTGTTGAATTCACTGAATACATTTATGTCCTGAAATGTTGACCCAACTATAACAGTTTGCTTTTCTCCTGTTGTAATGATTGCACTGTGACAAGCCCTTTGTAGATGACTGGGAGTTTGCACAGTCTTTAAAAAATGTAAAATTAGAGGGCAAAGGAGAAAGCATATCTCCTAAGTTAATGTATTATCAAATCAAATCATCAGCAGGCTTTCCTCCAGCCACCTCAGCGTTCTCCCGTATCTATGTATCTCATCTAAGGGGTAGTTTCCAGCAATGAGCTATAGTTTCCTCATCATCTCACTGATATCGCAGCCATGCTTAACAATTTCTTCCACATTTCTGTGATAATCTATGACATTCCTCTGGTAATTCCCCAAATTTTTAGTGCAGCTGTCAGGGTCATGCCTATTTCAGGATGAATTTTTTAGCATTCTAGACGTAATTCCATGCCAAGGCAGAGGACCTGGTGTGTAGGCGAGGGCTGAAGACCAGCCGAAAGCTTCACCAGGAGGGAGTGTCTGTGCAGAGAGGGATGAGCAGTCCAGGAGGAAAACCAACAGGTGTAAAACGTATCAGTAAGAATACTTCAAACGCAGCAAGTGATTTACAACAGGCCAGCATAAAGCAGTTACTCACGCCTCCTGCAGCCGAGACGCTTGCCAGAGAAAATGTAAGCCAGTGATAAACTCTGGGATGATAATCTGAGATAAATGCCAGGACTATGACTTTCGTGATTACTTTATTGGATTCAGTCTGGATTGTTAGAGTGAGCAAACAGCTGCGCTGAGGAGGCTGTGGAATAACAGTGTTGCCGTCTGGTGTCAGCATCATCGCTCTGAGGAAGTGCTTCATCGGGGAAAGGCTTCTGCATTACAGGAGCGAGACGCCTACTTCTGTTTCCAGGGATGTGCAGGACAGACTAAGTATCTGGCATGTCTTACAGCTCTGGAGCCCGCTAGTATGTCCCAAAGGGAGTTTGCACATTTATAAAACGTAAAGCATGAAAAAAACAGAAAATAAAAAAAAAAAAAGGGAAAAACTCTGCACCGGGCAAACATAGCTGATGTTCGTGATCCTTCGGAGCTGCTTGGCCATTCCATGCTTGTGTGTTTTGGCCATTTGCCTCTGTGTCGCACTTTATGCCTCGTCTTCCCCAGAGCACACCACACTCAAATCTGAGAAGGATTGTCCCTGTTTTATGATTCAAATAGTTTGTGATTTATTTTTTATTACAGCCAGGGCCAGGAAACCTGCCTATGAAACCCGCAGTACATTCTCTCCGTTTGATGGAAACCATCCGCAATGACAGGGTGTTTCATCCCCTTGTGCAGGCAACAGCCATTGGCACCTGAAGAAAATGTCTTCAGACATCCCAACCTTTCCGTCTTCAGCCTGGCATGCCAGGCACCGCCGGGAGCCCAGCTACACCTTCCCCCTCGCCCACGAGGGCAGTCAGCCTGTCAAAGAACAGTTTAACTGTGAAGAACAGATTGTGTCACCCCCAATCCATACCAACTATTTTAAAATTCATTTAATCACCTTATTTTGTCATGGGAGAGACTGATAGAGGAGCAGTTCCCAGATCCTCCCGCAGCTCAAGCTGAGCTGGTTGCTCTGTAAGCTCCTCGGCTTTCTTCTTACCCCAGGCTGTGTTTACCTTTCCCCACGCCCAGAAATTCCTACAGTCCTCCAGGTTTTCCAGGATTGTTGGCAGTCATCCACAGCCACGCTGCAGAGAGCCTTAGGAGCTTGAAAATTAGTCACATCATGTCCTTCAGACTCAGCTATGGCTATCTTATTTAAATATTCTTTCAGGCTTTTTTTTTTTATGAAGACAACCTGTGTGTTTTGTTGGCCAGATCTCCTACATACATCCTGGCTTACAGAATCTTTGCTCCAAAATTCTGCAACAGATGAGTAATAACAGCTGTGTGTTGGTGGCAAAGGAAGAGCCTCAAAAAGATGACCCAGTTACAGAGCACTTAGGTTATGGTCAGCATATAGGTTATCCTCTACAAATATATCTCAGAGTTTGGCCCATTCAGTGTTTAATATCTGCAGATAAAGAAATTCTCCCCAAAGCCTTCAACTTCAAACTGCAATAGAGTTTTGCAAAACCATGAGCATCCAACCGCTGTGCCCACTTCTGCAATGTAGGAAACTATACAAAACACTGTACAGGTCTGTTCTAGGAAACCTGCAAGAGCCCCTTCTAGGAAGCAGCATACTAATATTGACCTATATTGGAAAGCAGTGTAGAGGAAGATTTATGCATAGTCATCGCTGGCAATTGCATCAGCCCATATGTTTTTTCTGTACACTCAGTGCCAAGTCAGGTTCTTTTGGTCCTGCAGAACAGTGCTGGAAGACATGGGCAAAGGAAGGATGCCCTCTATTCTGACTCCAAACAGAATCTCATGTTAATGAGATGAAATTAATTTCTCTGAATGTATTGTGCTAACCTTGGGCTGTTAGTGTAGTAAATACTGAAAAAATCCAGATGTTTCCGTACGTAACCCAGGTTGCAAGTGAGCCCACGTCCACAGCTGTTGGCTCTTTCATGACATGCAGTCCCGTAGGAAAGTGTTTGATTTCTTCTGCAGCGATGGGGTGACTGGAAACCAGATGGCAAAGCACAGGTGAATCCATGGTCTGCTGTTGCCCTGCAAGCCATCGACCTGCTCTCACACTCAGCTTCCCATTAAGCTGAGCTGACAACGTAATTGAGTTTTGGGATGCCCGCTCTCTGGTGTGAGCATCTGCAGAAGGGTGGATTCCCTCCATAGTCAGTAATCTTGATATATTTACTCTCTTCCAATGACTTATTTTGAAATGTGTATATGTTTACAAACATTTAATGTTTTCTCCTGGAATTATCAAGACTTACTATTGGGTGATCTTGATTAAATAATCCCGTTAATTATGTTTCATTAACCAAACTCCTGAGGGAATAAAAGAGTAACAGAAATACTCATGTCAGAAAGTTAATTTAACTGACACGGATTTTATTTCCAGTTTCCTACGGAAGCTTTACGGATGTTTTGTCACAAAAGCCGCAAGTACAGATAGCAACGGCTTTGCTGTAGGCTTAGCAAATCCGTTGCGAGGTCTAATCAAGACATCAAAATTGCAGTGGTTTGATGCGTGCTTTAACTGCTGACCCTGGTATGCATCCAAATTCCTGCCGCTGTGAAATGGAGAGCTGGAAACGTTGCTCTGAGTCTTGTGAAGGTTTCCAGATGTTAGCAAGTGTGATGTCACGGGCTTTGTCAGCCTGATATGAAAGTGCAAAGGTTGAGTCTTCTGCTGGGCTACAGCCTGGCTGCCTCACCTGTGTTTGGCATCTGATCATCAACTGCACTTAGGCAAGTTTAGGCAAGTTTATTCAGACAGTAAATTACAAGCCATAATGTCCCGTGTGTTGCATGGGTCAGTCTGGGTCTTCCCAACACCCAGCAGAGCCTGGGGTCAGTCCTCCCATGCATGTAACCTTGCATCCCGTTGGGATCTCATTGCTGCTGAGCCCAGTTCAGGGATGCTTCGTTCTGGTGCGATTTGCTCCCACGTGGCCGAGAAGCACCTCAAGGTATTTTGTGATAATCTGTGCAGTGACTAAAACTCATTTCTTATCTCTGCTTTTCTTGATTTTTTTTTCTTGCTTTCAAACTCACAATGAACGTGGTGCATTTGGGAGCAGCTGCAATCAGAAAGGGAAGTACTTATGTTTATAAATACGTTCATGATACGAGCTTGAGATGGCTGCATCAGCACTGCCTGAATGAGAGACATAATCAATAGCACTGGGGGTGGGGAAATAAGCCCATAATCGTGCTCAGTCCACAACACAAATCAGAGAAGGTCCATCAACTAGACCTGGCAGACAAGAATGATTTAAGCACGGCACGTAGTCTGGGATATTTTACATAATAGATGCAAAGCATAATTCAGACTATTGATGACGGTCTGATGATCATCAGACCACTGTCAACGACGAGCGTAGAAATCAGTCTTTTTTTCTTCCAAATTCATTGTGATTTGGAAGGCAGCGTTAGGCATGCTGGGACCCAGGCGGTGGCGGGAAAGGGCTGGAAACTCCTCATTCCCAGCGCTGGTGAGCTGACGATGCTGCGTAGATATCAAATGGTGATTTCCGTTTTGGAGGAAGGGTGCCGCCTATGCACAGTGACTGCAGAGAGAATGGAAATTTAGTTTTTGCAAGTACTTGTGAACTTATACATGAGTACGTTTCATGAAATGAACCTTCAAACACCAAGAAAGGAACTATCAGCATAAAGCCACAGGTGCTGGTGGGGTCCTTGTAGCCAAGGGTTTTACCTGGGCATTTTTTACAGGTTTGTAGTAGTCTGGGACTCAAGTGACCTGATAACAGATCTCACAAATCTGACCTCATCTTCTTCTGTTGTCTGTGTAATGAATCCTCTTTCCACTTTTTATACTTTATGACTAACAAGACCAAAGTTGAACACTCAGAAGCTTATCTTAAAGGTCTTTTCCAACCTAAATGAGTCCATGATTCTTGAGCAAGAAAATCCTAAAATGAAGTTTGCTTATGTGGCCATAAATTGGTCTCCTGACATTGAGCTTCCAAACTTTTCTTTAGTTGTATTTTGTATATTTCTTCCCATGAAAAATTTGTTCAGCCTCTACCTTGCTCAGGGTGGACCTTTCTTGGACTGCGGCAGTTGTTTTGTTGTAGCATTTTCTAACTTCTAAGTGATTGCTTTGCAACCTTAATAATCCTTTCAGGCAGTTTTTTTCCACCTAATTTAGAGAGTTTTTTATCAAGTAAAATGAAAACCAAAATCTCAAGCAAGGTACCTTGTGGACGCACAGTGACGTCAGCATGGTTAGAAACTCGGTGAACTGCACTATATAAGGCAGATTTCAAAGAAAAGGTAATTTTTATGTTCTCAGTCTTACTAAGGCAACCTTTTTCACTTAGTCCTATTTGTAGAAACTACTGAACTGACATCTTCAGGATGAGCTCCCAATCTGTGTGGAAAATTTTGACCTAGTGACAAAACCTTGACAAGTCTGTTGGCAAAAACAAACGACGGGCAGTGCGTGAGGCTCCCCGGCGAAAGGGAAAAGGTGCATCTTTTGAAAGTCTGTTATGAGAGAGCTTCACATCCCACTTGGTAAAACCAGTGAGATTCAGCACGATGGAACAAGAACCTGTGGCTGTGTGGGAGCTGGTGATGCAGCTCAGGACACCCAGCCCCTGATGAGCCCCGGCAGCACTGCCTTCATGCAGGCTCCCCATCCCTCCCTGCTTTTGGCCATTGTATCCCAAACTGTATTTACTCATTATCCATCTTTTTCCATGGAAATCCCTAGAAAAATCAAAATAACTCTCTTACAGGTGTCTTTTTGCTTATAGGCAGTCTTCAGAGAAGTATAAAGATCTTCCAACCTGTTCTTCCCTGGGTTTATTCAAGATATGGGCATTTAGCTATCAATTCCAGCTTTGTGCAGTGGTCAGTATACGATGAATGTCCCTTTTGCTTTAACACCTTCCTTTCCTTTTCCTCACTGCCATGAAAAAGAAATTAAATTTTTCTGTTTCAGGCGGCTAATTGAAAAGGAGCATGAGTAATACCGGAGAAATCACCACGGTTCCACTACTGTTTTGTTTCACAGTTGGCCAAAACCATGGGTGAAACTGAAAACAAGAGGTCCTGTGAGATGGCAAAACCTAACCTTACCCCTCGGAACATGTTTCATCTTCCCATCTGGAGCGAGGCGGTGACCGGCCGTGCTCCAGCTACTGCACGGCTGCAGACAGGACTTTCTCAGGCAGAAGGTTTTCCACAATCTGCAAAGTCTTAATGTCAAAGATGCCGAGAGCGAGAGGTTAAAGAGCCCTGGATGAAGTTTGTGGAGCAAGTGTCTCAAAGCACTCTGCGGTTCCCCAGCAGCTGCAAGAGACTCCGCCTGGAAGTTTAATCACATCCTTTGGAAGTTTCTGAGGTTTCCAAATCAGCTGAGAGGAACATCGCTGTTTAGAAATGCTATACTATTTTTAAACAACAACAACAACAAAAAGAAACCATTTACCTCCCACCCATTTCAAACAACCAGGAGAATTTTTTCTCTCTGCCTCCCAGATGGCTCTCCCCACAGAGCTATGGAGACGCTGGTAGGCAGCCCGTGTCCATCGGTGTGCCCCGAACAGGCCAGGGCGCGTGGCAGCACCCCCATGGCTGCAAGCAGCCTGCTGGCAGCAACGCATGGCCAAGAAATTAGGTACATATCAGAGCCAGATTATTCAGCAGAGGAAAAAAAAGAGGGCGATTTCAGATTGCTGTGAGGATTTCAGTCATTTTTCGACATCTGGGTACTGAGAAATAGGTTTCTAGATCTCATTTGATTGTCTAATAAACTGCTGCATTTCAGTACTTCTCGCCCTTGGGAAAAGAGAAGTAGGTTCTGGGAGTAAGCGTGTTGTTTTAAAGCAACCAGCAGACAGTGCCTTTGTCACCGTTAGCCAGAAGTGTCACAGGCAGCACGACGTCCTTTTTGCTTCGGTGCTGCTGCCTGGCAGCTCCAGCTGCTCCCGCTCTGCTCCTCTGTAAGGGAGAGGGAAGCATTGCTCTCCAGGGAACAGCTTGACCTGGCTTAGGAGAAGATCTTGAAGTCTCTTGTGTGCTTAAAGGCAGCTGCTTTAACATTTAGGAGGCGTTTTCAAAGTACTGATGTAAATGGAAAGTCAAAGCCTTCTATGGATTTCTTAGACCTTGTGATTTTTACACCCATGTCACGGTCTGCAACACTTCACTTGTGTTCAACCATCAAACCAGCTGCTCAGCTGAGGCATGTTTCTGCTGCTTGACTAAGGAAGTCTGAAAAACTTCTGAAAAAATAGCTCCATCACAACATTGACATGAAAACAGAAACACTGCCTGAAACTCTCAGCACCACAGCGGGGAAAGACCTAAAACCAGAATTTACCTCTTTGCTTTTCTGCTTTTCTTTCATAGAAAGCATACCAAAATAATTCATGGGTTTTCCTGCTAATTTTATCCATCTTTCATTTTGCTAACCAACTTCCTCCTTTTGGTCTCGCAGCCATTATCACAAACTCCGCTGAAGTCAGCCTGAAGCTATGTTGCTGATTCCTCTTTTAAGAAAATTGTCACAAAACCGTGTGTAAATAAGCACCATCCCCTGGAATAATTTAGGTGACTGATGAAGACCAACAGATAGGATGATATATGAGCATAATTTTGAGGTTTCTCACAACCCCATAGTCACTTCCAGCGTCTGCTTAGATCTCAAAGTCTGCTGATGTTTCAGCATGTTTGCAGAAACAATTGCCACCGCTTCTGTAGGAGTCTCCAGTTTGGGATATATAACCTGAGACAGTTTCTGAGAAACCACCCTTTGCACTAAAATGGACACAAGCAAAGCCTGAGTGCCACAACTTCACTGAGAAGATCACTAGATTTGCGATTACAGATTTGCAGGTGGAAAGACAGGTTTTGAAAACATGGGCATGGATTTTGGAGCCCTCCACAAAAGAGCCGCTTCATTTCTGAATTAGTTAATGGTGGTCTAGCGGCTCATGTCTTACTGGCTTCCAGCCCGGTGTGGTTTCCCAGCTGGTTGTAACCTCCCTGCTTGGCAGCACCATCCCTTGTTTCTGTTGCCAACACAGCAGTGACCCGAGCGGAGCTGGGTAGGAAAAGCCTAGCGCAACAGAAATATTCCTCATGTCATTAATGAGGTCGGTGCTTTTTCTGGTATGTACGGTGAAAGTGTCAGCTTCTTGCACACACTCCAATGTAAATGCCTACCTGTAATTAATGAGTAGGCGATGGCTCTCAGCTTTTTGCGCTTCTACACTAGAACATACCGATGTAATTGAAGAATGTAAGACTTGATGTGCTGGTCTGTCACTGCCCAGGGTCCTATGAGCAGCAAGTGGACATTTCAGGAAATGGTCTGAGACATAGACTGTACAGAAAGGTCTTTCCCTGCCGTGTCTTCCTGGCACCTGCCCCTTGGCAATGTAGGAAATCTCTGAGACAAATGTTACAGCCTCGTTGTTGAATTTAATGCTACAAACAGTGTCATGATCTGTGAATTTGTGTAACATTTTTTTGAACTTACATTTTCTTCCCATTATACTCCACAGCAATGAACCTTGTGTTTTAACTAAGCTTTAAGTAAGAATGTACTTTTTAAAAAACTTTTTTCTTTTTTTTTTTCCAAGCTGTTGCCTGACAATTTCATTGAATGCCTTTCCATTTTTTTCTATGTTGAGAAGTAATGCATTATCACTCGCAATTCACGTTCTTGCCTCTCCTGGTTGCAAAGCCCAGGGTCTCCCTTTGCCCCACTCCCCTTCCTAGTGTCTCCTGCCCAGAAAGCTTCTCTGTGCCCCCAGTCCCGCTGCACCCCCCTGTTCTATGGTGCCCTTTCAGAGGTGGAGTGGTCAGACCCATAAACAGCACTTATGATACAGCCATGACTCAACACCTTTTCTCCTTTTTATACCCCAATCACTTCCAAAGAATCCAGAATATTTAGAGTATTTTATTACCCTTTTTTACATCTGAGCTGATGCTGTTGAGGATGGTCCACAGTGACCCCGGGCTGGGTAAGCCCCATGCAGAGCCCTTGGCTGGTTTTAGGGATGCTGTGTTCCCCATGTGCATGTCTGTGCTCACCAACGCTGAAACTTCTGTGCCGACTTCTTGCTCAGTCACTCGACGTTGTGAGGTCCCACTAGGACACCTCATACTCGGCTTCAGAGAGTACCTGGCATCACCCCACGCTTCTCACATTACGTCTACCCCCTTTTCCAGAGGACATTAAGCAATGCAGGTCTTTTTTACTGTTAATTCTGGTTTGAAACCCTGATGATGACACATCCTCTTGTGAGTAATTCCTCTGAATTAGTTGTTTCATGCAATGACATTTTCCCTTTGACTGAAGTGATCCAAACCCCTTATCACTTTGATTTTATGTATGTCCCCTTTTTGCACATTGAGTTCTGCGTCCAGGCAGGATTCATTTGTATTACACCCATTTTATCAGACCATACGGTGCATTTTACTCCCTTGCGAGACGCATTCTTTGATTCAAAATATTAATGGAAGATTTACTATTTCACAGCCACTTTTGCTGTTACCTTGGTAAACAGTGATCTTTCCCTGTGGCACAAATGGGCTCCATGCCGATGCTCCCACAGTGCTTCTAAAGCGCCTGCCACTTTCAGGGTCAGCTCTGATATTCATACTTGTTTTGTCTTTCCTTTTGAATAGTTTTCTAAATTCTTAACCTTGTTATTATAAAAATCACACGATCTATCCATTCTAATTTTTAATTAAACCAACACAAATAGGCAGCTGGCAGTTGAGCATGGCATGAAGGCAAAGACACCAAGATCCCCGACAGACTGGCTTGGATAGCTTGTTGTCTGCAATGCAAATGCTTGTTTAAAAGAGGCTCCATTTCAGTATAAGCTAAGCATATAAAATCACGAATAAATGTGTGAGAGAGATAATAATCAGAAGGCATAAAAAAGGCATTTCAGCCTGCGCTCTCAAGGGGCTATTTCTGCAGCTCTTCGGCTTCTGTTGCTTCTAGTGGCGTTGGCCCCGTCCCCAGCGCCGAGCGTCTGTCTGTGTGAGCTTCTGACAGCAGATGGCACCTTCCTCAAAACCAGCGGGGCGAAAGGGATTGCTGGAGGAGAAACCAAAGCAGAAATCTCATGGCCCTGCTCTGCCACTCTGCTGCTGTTGATAAGGTCACACCGTTGATCAATGGTTAAAATTGGCCATGAAGCCATCTCTCTCCTCACCTCGGTTGGGGAAGCAGAGTGGTTTGTGTCTCTGTGCAGCATCTGCAGCTCCAAAGGAGCCTGGTTGCTTTTTCAATAACACGATCAACACTTCACTGAAGACCGAGGTGAACAGCCTGTTGCTTTACAGTCATCGCACAACCCCATTGCCTGCGTGGCGCTGCAATACTGCTGTCAACAGGTCTGCAGCAGCTTCTTCTGACATTCATCCCTGGGCTGGGGAAGAAGGGAAAGTGAAGCACAGGTAGTTTTACAGTTAGTATAAAACAATTACACTCTGCTGAAGCCTCCAACCAAAATCAGTGCCAAAATTACTTAATATATGTAAGCTATCCTTTAAAATGCCACTTGATGTTAAGGACTTCCCATCAAAAGACTGTGAGAAGATGGCGCTTTCATATGTGCTAAGGTACTAGCTTTGTCATTTATTCACTTCAGAGGTGCGGCTCATTAGCCATCAGCTCAATCACAGTATCTATATTTCACCGTTATCCAAATCCAAAGAGAAGAGCGTTTGTCTAATGAAAGCACAAAGATCGTGACAATGTACATTTGTATTTATATAAAGAGGTGGAGGTTTTGCTCCCAGTGTGATGGAGGTGTAATGTAATTTCCTTCCACAGAATTCATCCTTACTGATCACAGCGTAAACATGACCAGAGCTTGCTCCTGTTGGTTGACAGGGTCCTTTTGGATTCAAGTATATTTTCTAAGCCAGAAGAGGTTAAGCTGAACATCTTTTGTTTGCCTTATGCGATTTCAGCATAGCTGGCATGAAGGGTTATGAGATTAAACAGGTTCTTAATTTGTTCCATAACAACCATAATAGAATGACTTGTTTTCTCATTTCTCACTGAAACGCAGGAAGAGCAGGACTGGGATTTGTTTTTTCTCAAAAAACTCTTGTAAGTTTTTGCCTTTTTTTTTTTCTTTTTTTTTTTTTTTCAGCTGGAGCCTCTGACCAGGGCAGCAGCGGAGCAGCAGCAGGCCCCGTGCTTTCCTGGCGTAACCCGGCCAGAAGTGGTTCAGAGAGTTCATGAGGATGAATGGATGGCACCAGAAACCAAAATGCCATTTCTAATCCAATGCCTGCTGGTATTTTTGTATCCTCAAAATGAAATATTCTATTTTTCCTAGTTTGCATAGGCAATCGACTGATTTTTCCTGTGAGTAGTTAAGTAGAGGTGTGTCTCAGCCTTTTCCTTATAGCCAGGAAGATTTTTGGCACTGAGGTCATTCATCTCAGCTAATAGCCATGCACAGGTTAAATTTGATTAATTTAATGAGATATATTAAAAATTTCCACTTGGCAAATTGCTTCAGGGTCCAAGAACTATGATTTGTGTGTGTGTGTATATACATGCATTTACCAAATGAAATGTCTTTACTGTGACAGTTTAACAGATAAAAGACAGTTAATTAGTGCTATCACAGTGTCATGTGGGGCCTTTGTTATGCCAAGTACCTGGAGTCAAACGTTAAGAGATAGATCTCGCTGCAGAAAGTTTTTGACTGTCGAAGTCCTGAGGGCACTAACAGGCTGTGATGGCCCTGACCAGCCCCACCTGGGCTCCCACCCACACCCTTCCCAGGGGCCCAGGAGCCTATTTAAGCTCAGTCCCAGAAGCCTTTATTTCTTACCTGTGCTGCAGGAGTGCTGGTCTTCAGCTCAGTCACAGCCACCTGTGGGCCCTGTTGATTTGGACCCCAACCTGTGGCTTGGCTTCCTGACCTTGGACTTGCCTCACCACAACACACTTGCCTGGTGGTCTGGGCTCTTGGCTGACTCAGTGGCCCCTCCGAGGCCCCTTCTGCTTGCTGTGCTCGGACGTGGCAGGACTGCATCCTGGCTGCTGAGGTTGGGTGTTATGGGGCTTGGCTCCCTGTATCTTAGGAAGCAGTCGGCCATCGCTGTGCCCTGGCTGTAACTCTGTGCTTGTCGGTAAGGTAAGATACACACTGACAGAAACAGCTTAGATGAGAGCTGCTAGCAAATCACAATGCTCTGTAAGCTATTATGAATAATACAAAAGTCCAATAAACTTGAGGCACCTATGTGGTGGTCAGAGGAAGTAACTGTTTTTATTGACTTCAGGGGAGATTTACCTTAGCCTTTGAAGGGTTGACCTTGTCCCTTCCTTTAACCAAAATATCCTTCTCTAAATCTTCAAGGTCAGCCAGGGAGAGTTTTACATATATATACCACCTTTTTATAGCTTCTAGCACCATTTTTTACTGTTCTTGTGCTTATGAGATGCAAAATAGATTTCTTGTGATGTCAGTCTTGTCACTTCCTCATGACTTGGGCTGCCAAGTAGCACTGCTCCATGTGTCATCCCTCTGATAATGGTATCCTCTGCTTATCGTGTGCTGCCCTCCAGCCCATGGGGATTCATCAGTAGGAGATGACAGTTGGGCCGTACAGCCCGGACTCGGTGATCTCCTCTTCCACAGGTAGGGGAGAAAAATGAAAAAGGCTGAAGGGGCTGGTGCAGGAGATGGGGGAGGAACAAGCCCAACTCCTGGGGTGCCATGTTAACCGGTGTGGCTGTCTCCAGCCTTGCAAGGAACACGTAGGGAGCCCGTCACGAACCACGCCAGCGGTTTAACGGGGCGCAGACGGGCCCGCTAAGGCGGACGGGAGGGCGGGGCCGCCGCTGTCCGTGGTGCTGGAGGCGCCCGGTCGGGTCCCGGCCGCGGCCGCGATCGTCCCCTTGGTTCCTGCTCTGACCCGCCGAGAGAAGAGGCTGGGGCGGGGGCTTCGTGCCGGCCGTGGGACTGGGGGAGACAAAGGGGAGGCACCTGAGGAGCTTTGCGGGAAACGAAATGTTCTTCCTCACGTGTGATTTTGCGTTGCGGGTGTGAAAGTACCTTAACTTTCCTCGAGTGTGCTGGAAAAGTAGCTTAACCCTTTCCACAGATATTTGGCATATTTCTTGTAAGCCTGTCAGCTACAATTTTAGAAAGTGAAAGTTGAGAATGTTGAGAAAATTAAAGTGAAGTCCCCAGCCAATTTAGACTCAGCTGTATTATGACATGCCGGAAGAAGGTAAAACAAATACCTCAACTGCAGGAAAAGCCACGATGAGAGAGTTCACACCCGACCATGAACTGGAAAGCCACAGGCTTTGCATGTTTCACTGTTATCAAAATCAATTATTTCTAAACTGATGACTCACCAAAACATTCTCATGCTTTTAACCATCGCAGATTGGAAAGATGTAGTGAATTCCTGCTCTTCACAACTTGCTTGAAGGTACAGATAAAAAGGTGTCTGGCTTCTCTCTGCACCTGGACAGCAGTGCTGCCAGTAATAACGAGAACTAGTTGACCAGTTCACCTCTAAAGACCAAAGAAAGGATCAAGGAGAAAACTCAGGGTGTAAATATGACTTTCAAAGCAAGGTAAATCAAAAGGAAAAAAAGTAAAAAATAAAAGTTCCTGCACAAAAACAGAAAGCAAGGAGCTTTTCACAATAACAAAGGGAAAGAGGGGTGCTCACAATCGACTGGGCTGAGACACTTTGGAGCTGGGCATGTTGTGGTTTGATATTAGACTAGCTCACTTGGCGATGGGCAATACAAAGCTCCAAAGAGACACTGGAAACAGTTCAAACATCTTTCTGATCAACACAAAATAAAAGCTGAAACAGCATCCTGAGTAGGTATGATCTTTACTTAGCAGGTTCTTGCATTGATTCCCTCTAAGTGCTGAATCACACAGGGAAGAATGATCTTTTAAAAAATCATGATTCTACAATGAAATGATGATGAGAGGGCAAGGTTAGCATAGTAAGAAACCAGAAGGGTAGATGGAGCTGCTGCTGAAATGTGGGGGAGTGCTGAGTCACTCTGCATTAAGTGCTGCCATAGTAACTGTTTACCAGCTGGTTGAGGATGAGGAGAGACTGAAAAACCTGAAACAGAAGTCAGACAAGTTGCAACATTACCTATCTTTTAAAAAGATTTAACAGAATGGAACACTAAGGGTTTGTTTTTATTCATGATACTTGGGGCAAACAGGGTACATTGGACTATTGAGTAGACACGTAAAAGTATTCAAGCATGAAATAAGAAACTGGTATTTCTTCTCTGATAGACTAATGTTATTGCACGTGATCGTGAGAACATGTAGGAGCCACTTTGGATTTGTTTATTCACAGAGACATGGTATGGCTTGTACGCTGTGTAACCCAGCCTGGGCTGTGAAGGGACACAGAGCAGAGGGTTCTTCTGGCAGTAACAGGTTTTGAGGTGAACTGGAAAACAACATAGTTTAGAGAGGGGGTATAAGCTCAGGTTCCTTGGCCAATCCTTTCTGATGTTGTCCTCTTCTCTGGCTGTTAGGAAGATTATTGTTGGCCTGTGGTTGTGACTTAAAATTTCTTGATGGCTGAAGGCATGTTTTCTGCAGAAGAGACTGTTCTGTGGTGTAGTAGCAATTCAGGGCACTTCTGTGACTCAGACTCTGGCTGATTTCTTGCTGTGGAAAATTTCAGCATCATCATGATGGGTGTCTGTCACTGCGACACTTCTGAAGAAAAAAAAAATCTCCATTAGTGCCATCCCAGATGGTGGATATTAAGTGAGAGCTCTTAAAGTGGCTGCTGTTGGGGTGTGAGCAACTTCAGAAAATGGAGTACCTGGGCCTTTGGTAACCAGTTGGGCCAAGTTTGCTGTGGGCTGTAGAGTACAGAGGAGCAGAAAGCTATCAAGGGTTTTGAAGTCAAGAATTAGAAACAGGTTCATGAGATCTTCACAGAGAGGCAGGAAGCTTGTGGTGAAACACAGGAAGTCACTCGTCTTTTTTTTTTAACCTGCCCAGAGATTGGAGGAGCTGCCACAGCAGATGATGAGGTCAGGAAAGTTCTTTACAGAGCACAGGCAGACACCTTGTGGCTCCCCAAAGCAAGGGCATGGAGGTCCAGGTGGTATTTCAGTCAGTGATCTTTGCCCCTCCTGTGTTAGATGGAGGAAAGGTGTTTTCTGGACTCATTGTGCAATTGCATGTGCAGATCTCTTTGTTGTAAATCTGTTTAGTGGAGGTTTGGGAGCTGGTGCACTTCAACCAGTTTCTACTGGTCCCTCAGCTTCCCTAAGGAAGTACCATTTAAACAAGTCCATCTCCTGAAAGACCAAGAGATTCCCACATCACTAGGACAACTTGATTTGTCCTGTCAAGTTCACTATTGTAATTTCCAGCTAACAGATGTTCTTAGGAGCCAGAAGCAGGGCTCAGCAAGTGATACTGGTGGTTCAGGGAGAAGTCTGGGCTTGCTTAGACACCAGGGACTGCAGGATCTGGGTAGCCTGCAGAAGACGAGATGTGATAACAGCCTTCTAACACAGAATTTACTGCAGGGAGAAGGGTAGAAAGTGGGGTAGAAACTGTTCTTCTTTATCAAGAGAGAGAGCAGGTTGTAGGAACAGGCTAGACAAAAACTCTGAAGTAAAATGGATTGTGCAGTATTTAATCTATAATCTATTTTACTCTTAAAATACATTGCAGTAGATATGATTTTGCCAAGTCCTATTTTATAGCTGGTTTATTTGATTTTATGACACCAGGTGTAGCTGAAGTCACAATTGCTGTAGAGGCATTTACCATGAGAACTGTAGTCTGAAGAACCAGATACAGTTGTCTCCAGTTCCCAGCTGACTTGTTAGCATGCTTGCTGATGGTTTTCTGCTTTGAGACCATGAATCTTGGAAGCCAAATGGCCCTTGAGGAAAATGGATGTGGCAATTTTCTAACAGCTTTCAGGAGTGGGCAGTGGTAACACACAAGTCAGCTGCTGGTCTTCTGTATAAAGGAAATTTAAAGTCCTTTTTCATAGTGAATCAGAAGGAAACCACATTGTGAAAAATGATGTTTGCCATGAAATGGAAATTCTTCATTTACATCCACTTCAGTCTCACCATCAAGAAAATGAAACCCCTTTATCTCCGAAGGAAATGTGTGCCCTGGACAGTTGTAATTGTACCTGAACTGGTCCTAATTCCTGGTATAGACAGAAATTTCTTTGGTGTATCTTCATCCAAGCTCACGAAGAGTTAAACAGCTGCATATCACAGCTTGGAGCAAGCGGTTCTGCCTGCTTTGCAGATCTGCCATGTTAGTCACTCAAAGGGCTGCAAAAAAAAAAAAGACACTGTGTGTCTTCTAGTCTTGCTGCTCCTGTCCTGTTTACCCCACTGACGCCGTGATTGCTGAGGGATGCAAGATGTGAGCTCATCACGGGTGCAGCCCTTTTAAAGCTTTTGTTCTGCAAAGGCCTTCCTGTGCCATGGAGCTCAGAGATTAATTTTTCTACAATCAGCTTGTTCAGAGGAGGATGGAATTGCTAAGAACACAAATCTGCCATTCCCCCGTGTATTCAGTACCACACACACAGCTTCTCTCCTTTTTCAAAGTAGATGTTAGCTGTATTTTAAGATGTTAAACCATCCAGCAGCAGTGCCCATCTGCCTCGTGGGTTCTGCTGCTGAAGCTGTAGGTGTTTCAGCATCTCTGATGGTCAGCGGTTTTTAGGACCCCTCCTGTACAATTCCATCACCGACAGGCGCAAATAACAGCCATTACGGAGTAAAGTTTCTCCCCTTCCCTCCTTCTCCTCCCCCCGCTGCTGCTCTTGGCCGTTCCGAGGGGGCAGGGATGCTCCCTTCTGCCCATCACCCCTTTTAAGACGGAGCTGGAGGGCTCGGCAGGACGGGGAGAGGAGGAGGGTTGCTAAAAATACCGCCCTATGCCGGGGGAGCGTGCGGTGCGCGGCGGGCCGGTGCGCGCAGGGAGCGCGCAGGGAGCGCGCCGCAGTGCGCGGCCGCACGGAGCGGGCCGCGCCGCAGGGATGCTCGCCCCGCTCCTGGGCTCCGCGGGCTCCGGCTGGCTGCTGCTGGGTGAGTGCTCCCCCCCAAAACCTCCTCGGCCTTTGGGGTTTGCCCTCTCCTCACCCCCTCCCCGCTCCGCTGGGTCTTTCCCGGCTCTTTTTCTCCCCCCGCAGCGGGCGGGGGGGGGCACTCGCTCCCCGCCTCCCGCAGGGAGATGCCCGCAGAAGCGCTGCTCCCCGCTCCGGGCCCGCGATCCCGCTCTCCCCTCGCCTCCCCTCGCTCCGGAGTAATGGGTATTTCGAAGGTTTTGAAGGGAAAAAGCAGGCGGGAGCGCGCGGTTCACAGCCGGGATGGAAATGTGATGTTCTGCTGCCGGCGAGCGACCCGCCAGCCGGCTGCACAATGAGGTGCTGGTGCAGCCGGCTCGGCTGAAAATGCATTACATAATTGCGCTCAAATCATCCTGCCGGTTTATCCCGTTGGGCCGTCTTTGGGCAAATTTGTAAGGGTGCTTCGTTTGTAGTGGATATGGGAAATGGGGCAGCTTGGATGGGCGTGTGTGTGTGCACTTGGGCAGGGGGTGACGGTGAATCCCATTGTTTTGTGGGCAGGCAGTAAGGATTCCAGGTGTGTCTGGACTAGAAAATTATTGTGAGTCTGAAACAGGAGCTTCTCTTTCAGGTATGTAAAGGTGCGGCTTGAAATGATCCGCTGCACCGATTCAAAATCGAGCCCTTTGAATCTGTGTGAAGTGCCTTTCCTAAGGAAAGGAAAGGTAACATTCAATGTCTGTGCGATTTCCCCCTTTACCTATCCAACAGCTTTCCTCTAGGCAAGCAGGCTTCCAAGGGGAAGAAGTACAAAGGGGGAAATTATTCTGAAAGACAACATCTTTGCATCATTAAGTAAATATTCGGGGGGAGGGGGTGGGGAGCGCCCAAAATGGAAAACATATCATAATTATTTATGTTCATGTCTACTTGCTGGTTTTGATTATGAAAAGGGATGTTTCACACTGAAAAAAAAAAAAAAGGATCCTAATACAACTGGCCTGAATTTTGTCTCTGGAAACACCGTGGTGGCTCCCATTAAAGTCGGTGGGCTTACAGCGGCTTCTATCAGCCGCTTGAATTAGCTGCTTTTGAACTGTAGCAAAACTCATGTGGTGCAAATATGGCCCAGAGGGAATTGCATGGGTGAATCAGAGAGCAGGACTTGGCTCAGAGGCTGCAGGCAAGTGTTTGTTACAGCGTTTTGGGCCCTCGGCGCCCCGGGGACTGCTCTGAGCTACGTTACTAGATGTACCAGGCTTGTTTATGACAACGGGAGGAGAACTGGGCCTGCTGGGAACGGGTCTCCTGTGTGAGCTCCTGCTCTCAGGCCTCCACGTCCACCCTATGGTATTGATCCCTGCACTCCCCATCTCGGTGTTTGCTCTGCTGCGTCCAAAAGCAGGTCCCTTGCGTGCCCGGCTGTCCCAACGCGAGTGTCCGTTCAGGTGCGGCTCTGGCTCAAGGCCTCCCTTCGTGCTGTGCTTGTTTTATTTCGGCGTGGACGTGACTTTAGCCTAATGTTTTCATCTACAGATTAGGTGCCCTTGGAAGACAAATGTGCTGTTCTTGCCATTTGCAGTGGCACTGTCACCAGCAGCCAAGCTGTACGTCAACGCAGGTCATAGAATCATTTAGGTTGGAAAAGACCTTTAAGATCATCAAGTCCAGCCGTTAACCTCGCACTGCCAAGTGCCCCACTAAACCATGGAAGATGGATCCCACTGGAGAGGCAAGGGCCCTGCCTGACCTGGCAGCGTGATCCTTGCTCAGTTGTGTGCCTGCAGCTGCTGCTGTTCCGCACAGTCTCGGTTTTCTGGTGGCCCCATCCCACCAGGCGCCGTTCTGTGCTGCAAAGAAGTCCCAGCGGTGGTGCTGATTCACCGAACAAGGGGCTCCTTGGCCGTGACAGCCCAGCGCAGCATTCTCAGTCATTTTAAATGAATTTCTGGCATTGTTACAAGGGTTTTGGCTAGTTAGGAAAGGGTCTGCAATGCTCATCTCAATGAAATAATGGTAGAAGTCAGAGGAAGACAAAGCTAATCATTTCCTAATGTGCAGGCTTGGATGGTCTGATGGCTGCAGAGTGGTGTAGTAAAATAAAACAAACCAACCAAACAACACAGCCCCCTGGGGCTTCGCACATGGGGCTGGGCTGGTTGAAGCAGCACGAGGTTACAGTTTACCCCTTGCTCCTCTCCCCTTGAGTAAAAGTAGGAAATCCCAGAGACTCCCCTGCTCTTCTCTTCCCCCTCCATTTCATGCAGCTGCAACCCTGAGCCGCTCGCCTGCCCTGTCCATCCTGTCTCACAGCGAGGAAGAGGAGGGTTTGCTCTCCTGACTCCCAGCAGCTGCTGGAGGCCCTGATGGGGCCCCGTGCCCGTGTGCGGAAGCACGAGAAGGGAATTGCCATCGCGGTGTCCCTGCTCCCCGCCGGCACCAGGGCATCTCCAAAGTATTTCTCAGTGTGCGTTTGCAAAGGGAGCAGGAGGTTCATCTGGTGGTGTGATGTTCTAGAGTCCCACTTCTGAACTGTGCTGTGACACAGGCGTCCGTGCTGGTGCCCTGAAATTCAGGTCTCTGGAGAAGAAGTCTTTCCTGCTGTGCTTTGTGTATGAAACAGAGCAGATGCCCAAGGCTGCTCAGCCCAGCCCCATGGAGCGCTGGCTGCTGCACGAGAGGCAAAGCCTGTGCTATTTGAGGAGGTATGTTTAGTTGCACTTATTCTCCATCCCTCTCTTACTGCTCCATTTGAGTAGTTGCTAGATACCATCAAAAGGAAAGAGTAAATGTATTTGGATTTCCCTGCTTGCTTGCAAGGAAAGACAGCACAGAGCAATTTTTCTCTGCTGCTCTGGACTAATCTAGACATTCATTTGATTCTTGTCTCCACACCACTATGGGTATTACAAATATATTCAAGTAATGAAAAGAGGAGAAAAGCTTTGAAGACAGATGGTAAACTAAATTAACTGAATACCCAACAGAAACAGGAGAGCTGACTTGGGAGCAAGCCAGGAACAAAGAAACATAACATTACATCAGTAAGAGCATAATTGCCGTTGTTTTGACGTCACCAAACACGGCAGAGCACCGCAGGGTTTAAAACCTTTCCTCATTGCTACATTTCTGTGAGCTCTTTGAGAGAAATACCAGCTTCTTCCTTCTTCATTGCTGCAGAGTTGCAACGGGCACCCAAATAACTTGTAGCTACCTAGAGGCGAGTCTGGGCGAGACTGAAGAAGCGATGGTGGGTAACGTGACAGGCATTTACCTTTTGATAGATGCGCAGGCATCCAGGGCAGCTCTTTTCCCGTGGCTTTTTTCTTGGCTTTGCTAGATTATTTCTTCATACCGACCCAAACAAAACGATCGACTTAATCACCCTCTTTCTGATCAGAAATGAACAGGGAAGAAGAACATCTATTAATACAGTTTTTATTTTTAAGTGCTCTGCGTGTGTTCTTTGGTGGTGGATCAATGAAAGTAATGAGTTTCTTCCATCACTGCTATTTCTGTCTCCTGCACTACCGTGCAAAGCCAAAGCCCTGCAGGTCCTTGGCACTGGGGTCCCCATCTGTCCCTGCTGCCGTCCCTGCAGGGCTGCGGGTGCCAGGAGCACGGGCAGCTCTGAGCAGGGCCACCCACGGTTCTCCGTTCCTGCAGCTCTCCAGCCTTGTCCCCTCTGGAGAAGTTACCTGCGTCCAAACTGCTTCGGCCTCTCTCCTCCTCTCCCTCTGAACAAGGGGGCTTACAGCACCAGTGAACCCAGATACCCTCTTACCCTGGAAACCAGTCAAACACAGTAGAGTACGGTGTGCTGGAGAGCACGTGGCTTTAAAATATGGATAAATATGCATGAAATATATCTGTAAAATCCACGAAACCCCAGTGGGAGCCCTCATGCTCCTTCCTGCGCATGCCTGCAGTTTGCTGTGAGCCACACCTGGCTCTCCAGGGGCTTTTCTTCCCAGATGTGCTGATTCAGAGTCTTTGCAAATCCTTTTTCAGAGACTCCAAGTAACTTTGCGTTGATACCGTACAGCGTGATAGGGGGGAATGTTTTGCTGGGCTCCCATCGATCGCCATAGTGTGCTATCAGTGCTCGTTGATGACAAGTCATTTACTGTGTCAAACCCTCCTTGCGCCGTAAACATCGTCACGGAGCCTTCAAGGTGACAGGTGGCTGATGGGGAGGCAGGGGAGGCTGAGGGAGGCAGGGGAGGCTGAGGGAGGCAGGGAGACAGAGGCTTTGCCTGATTCTGCTGCTTCCTTATGCTCTGTATATAGATAAAATTATAAATATTTTACCATTCTACCGGAGAGTGCAGTATGGGAAACTTGGTGGCTGGTGCTGAGAAAGGGTAAGTCACTAAGGAGGGATTTTTAGTCAGGAAAGAGTTTCAAAGCTGCAGGGGTCGTTCAGCCCCTGGACTATCCCACAGGGATGTAGTGGCCGCACATCACCCACTCTTTACTCGCTGCTTGGGCTTTTACGAGCAATGATGTAGGTCAAACGTGTAGCAGGTGGAAAAGTATGGTGAAAAATGCAGCCCCTGCTCGGCGTGGGCTGAGTTCATGGCAGGACTTGGCAAGACCCTGCAGTGATTCTCCCACAAACCCTGACTATTGCATTTCCCGCCCCAAAAGCTCCCTGTTAGCCGCACAAGGTGCTTTTCTGTCTTCCGTGCTGTGTGGTATAGCGCTCAAAAATGTGGAAAGAAGATAAATCCAACTACCTTGTCCAAGTCATTTTCTTTTGTGTCATAGGAAGAAAGTGTCACTGGTCAAAAAAAAAAAAAAAAAAAAAGGTCTCATTCAGTGGAAATCACCATCTCATTAGGAAACCCCCAATTAAGGGAGGAAAAGTCTTTATATTTAGACCTGTGTGCTATGGTGTTGCAAGACTGCAGAGCTCACATTTCCATTTGCTCAACGATGTGCCTGCTGTGGTGTAGATACAATCTCAGTTTACCACATGTAAGCTACAGTGAAGAGTTTCCACTTCACTATTGCAAAATACTGCTGCAAAATCAGTGTCGGATGGGTCGGCCTTGGTGCTGCCAAGGGGCTCCAGAGATACCTGGGTTTCGTAACACAGCTTTGCTTGCTGGGGTCAGCCGTGTCACTTGGCCCAGGGAGCAGCAGTTCCTATCTGACGGGAATGGCCCACCAGCGGCCAGAGGCCGGGTGATTCAGAAAAATTACATCCCGAGAAAAGGGTTTTTTCTCTGCTGTTGCCTGTGGCAGAGGTGGTTACCGATATAAGCTCGTCTTCTAGCAGCTAAACTCCAAGCCAGCCATCGCCATTCTCGCTGCTGAGAGTTTTGGTGATGGTAGGAAGGAGGGGAGCACCAGTCCATCTGGGGTTGGACACCTGGATGCTCCATCTGGACACCTGGGGTTGTGTTTGACCGCAGAGGAAGGACGGCCACTGCAAGGCTGTGAGCCTGGTCCTGGTCATCACCCAGCCTTCATTTCTGAGTTGCAGCTTCGAATGCAGGCGTGTAAGCACCGGGGTGGCAGGGACCTGGTGTGGGGTGCCACCTCGCCTGGCCCTTCTGTGGAAGCACCACCCTCCCTGCCATGAACACACTCTTGTTTTGAAAAGTTGTTTTAGAAATTTTTCCGCTGAAATCTTCCAAGTTTCAGCCCAGATTTGCTTATGACTAATCTAGATCCTGCTTGTTTGGATGCCAGCGTGATGTCTTAGCCAAGCCATTTGTTTTCCTGTGGAGTTTCCTTCCCAACCCACAGCCCAGCCTCCTCTCCGAGACAGTTGCCCACACGGCAGTTCTCTGCCCCCATCCTGGGGGGTTGGGGACCCTTTTGCCTTTGGAAAGGGAAGGTTTCGCCTGCTGTGGAGAGCACAGGCAGTGCACAGCCGAGGGCAGAAGGGCACCATGGCTCTTTCGGGGCTGCTACTTGATCTGGCGTTGGACGGAAAGCTGTGCAGCCTTCCCTGCCTGGGCTAGTCAAGCCAAGCTCCTGCATTTGTTCATAGCCAAGAAGAAAAGGGGCTAAAATGACCTTTGCTTCTCCCAGCAGCCATTGAGAAATTGAGGCTGTGTTGCCTTTGTGCGCAAGCTAGAGCAGCCCTTGGGCTGTGCTGACCCTCGTGTGCTGGTGATGGTGCCTGGGGAGAGACGGAGGCTCAGGAACAGCCTCCTCACGGAAGGACGTGCAAGTGTCTCTGCACGGTGAGGGCCAGAGCCACATCCTCTCTGCCTCCAGAGCAACAAGCAGCTCCTTTCCCAGGGCTATCAAATCAGCTCAAACCTAAAAGCAACTCAGCCAGCATTACTGTGATGTTGCTGTGATCGCTGGGGTGTCCCAGTTGCTGCTAGATGGCACCAGCCGAGAGCTGCAGCCAAGGAAAGCACCAGACAAGTATGAGCTGGCCGGCACAGGAACCAGCACACTGGGATTGCTAAGCTGATTTAAGTTTTTCTTCCTTTGAAAAAATATCTAGAAAAAGAGTAAATAATTCTACTGTTGATTTAAATGAATTGCAAGTGATCAAAGACAAACTTGTACTGAAATTTCAAAATATGTGGATGATGCAGATTTAAACGTCCTTTCTGCAGAGAACAGTATTTAGGTATAAAAAGTGCCATGAACATTATTTAGAGCTCGTTTCAAGACTGTTTCAAATGGCGGAGAAAAAAAAGACAAATATATTAGACTCCCTTTTGAAATGTTACATCAATTTTACTTCGTATGCCCAACACAGTTGGGTTTTAGGTAGAACCCTGCTCCGTAACTCCAGATGACCTAATCCAGAATTATTTCTTTTCTTCCACAAAATGTCCCAATTGCTCCTGCTTGCAGTCCTGCTTGCCAAAGGCCACCCGAGCCGCACCAGTGCCCCGACGCTCCTCACACCTTCGAGAAGGGGCCGATTCCCCCAGCACCCCCCATGCGTGCTTCCGCGGGAAGCCCGATCCAGCCGGGGCTTTGGGGAGGCCAGGGGAGCAATCCCCAGCGACCTCCTCCCTCTGTCCCTGGGGAATGCCCGAGTCCTGGTTTTATTCTGCCTGAAAAGGGTTTGGGTTTTTGTTGGTTTTTTTTTTTTCCCCCTCTCCCCGGGCAGGCAAATCCCCGCAGCTGAGAGGCTGCCGATGGTGGTGTGATGCTCTGACCTGCCAACAACAATTCAGGGCTGTGTTTCCATTCGGAAAAGGCATTTGCATATCCTCTATTCACTTTATTTGGTTAAATACGTTTGAAAAGGCAAAAGCCCTGGGTCACTGAGACTGAAGAATGGGCTGTCTGAGGGCCTTCCCCCCACCTTAACTCTTTGAAACCTTGCTCCAGCGACTTTGAGAGACACGTCTGGAATCGGCCAGAAAGGGGGATTTAAAGGCTGGTTTTGCAGCAGGGAAGGGGAAGGGGGCTGGAGACGGGGAAGAGCCTGACAGTGAGGAGGCAGTGGAAAGGTGCCACATACCTCTGAACCGAAAATTCGCTGGTAGAATGGTCATAAGATCACAGAAAGGTTTGGGTTGGAAGGGACCTCAAAGATCACCTGGTTCCAACCCCCTGACATGGGAGCCTGAGACAGACTTGGGGAGGAAAAAATTTAGTACAGACAGAAGTGTCTTCGTGAGGACTTGAAAATATCTGTTAAAATAGGAGAGAGAAAGCAAGTTACAGCAGTGCCAGGCACAGAAACATACAGCAGGATGTGAAATCAGAAAGTGGGACTGACTAGAAACGAAGCACAGATCACCTAATCGCTGCTTTAGCTAGCAAAATAAATAAACCCTAAAACAACAGCAAAGATCTTGAAACATAAACCAAGGGTTTAAAAACATTCCAACAGTGCAGCCAGAAGAAAAGAAAGTTTCAGTGAAGTATTTAACTTCGACTATTTAAGGACATCTCAAATCACAGCCCAACCACAGCATTTGCAAAAATCTTCCGTGAGATGATGCCAATCCCCCTTTTCCCTCATTTTCCAGTGCAGACCCAGGCCCTTGCTGCTGGGGGTGCTGGGGCTGGGTGTGGGCTGTGGTTGGGGTCTGCGGCTGGTGGGTGGATGCGCCGGGATGCAGAAGGGAGCCCCTTGGACCAGGGCAGGATATGGCCCCCGCACCTCACTGCGTGCTGCACACACCGTGCTCAGCTGCAAAATGGAGACCGTGCTTCTGCAAACTGTGTGGAGGATGACAGCTGGGAAGAGAGGCATAAGCAACAAAATCATCATCGTGGGTTTATTTTTATTCCTTTGCCATCCATTGGCATCCCTGTGGCGTAAGGACATTGAGGGCTAGAGGGAAAGGAGGCAGAAACACCTGCCTGGCAGCCTCATATTAGTGTTCCTAATTGTTGAATTAATCCTCTCTTCATACAGCATGCTTTCATGCTGCTGCTGTTTTTAAGTGGTCAAAAATATATGCTGTATAATCAATACAAGCATAATATCTGACAAACAACACAGAGAAAAGGGACTGCTAAAGAGAAACACAAGGGAGTAAATTTCCCCCATCTTTTACATTACTTTCATTATTTTAATTAGTGGCTTTTTTTTTAATTCTTAGTCATGGCAGGATTTTCCATGAATGGGCCTTAAGGAATACAGAGGTACTCTTGGCAGATTCCTGTTCAGTAACTGAATCTATTGCCTTGGGTTATGGGAGCACCCTGAAAGATGAAGCAGCAGTTTTTATTGAGTTATCCTCAGAATTTTGAAGATCCCTGTGGGACTCTGGGCCGTGGAGCGATGAAAGCCCAGGAGCTCACGGGCCAGCTCTGAGCCCTGTGTGGTTTCCTGGTGGTACAGCCTGGGTTAGCTGCTCTGATGGCTCTGCATCCTCCTGGCTATAAGCAACACTGCTTAAAATTCAGCCTTAATCTGTGTTTCTCATTAAAAGCACAGAGAAATTCAATAGGTTACTCTCTCTTACGGTACTCGTTTCACATTGTGTTTGTGAGTGTTAAGAGCACTGTGACTTACTGATATAACTTTTTTTTTTTTTATCCTGGACAGGTGAGGTCATAGCCAAATCCCGTAAAAGTCCTTTGAAGTCTTTTCACTGATTTTGCTGGTAGTTGGAGCTCCCTGGGCTTTAGACTGAGCAGTAATCAGCACAAAAGCGGAAGCCTTATTTCCTTGCAGAGTATAAACATCCCTGCTACTGAACACACTAAGGTGAGGGGCAGTTTGGGGCAGTTTTCCACAGCAGCAGGACTTACCTGAGTCCTGGTTTGAAGCACCAAGGGCTTTGTGGCTCCTTTGTCCTGGTCCTGGGCTCTCAGCAACTCCAGGCTCAGCCCCGCCAGCCCCCAGGCTCACAGCCTGCAGAGCACAGCTCATACACCTGCAGGAGAAGCTCACACATACCTGAACTGTCTTCTGGGCCCTGGTGCCAAAGGCTCTCAGAGCAAAACCCTTTTTATGGGGAACTGCTCGCTTTCCCTCAGCTGTGTGTCCAAAATAGGGGGTTCTCTTCCCATAAAGCGCTCTCCCCATTACTCTGCTCTGCAAATCACCAGGCAGAAAATGCTGGTGCATTGGGGAAGATTTTATTCTGTGTATTACTTAAAGAGTGCTTACATCCAGCTTCCCTCGAAGTAGGAAGCCTAAATCCAGCTTCCTCCCTTTGTTCTCTCTCAGATTTCTCCTATGGTTGTTCCAGCAAGTGAGTCCTTATGCTGTATGTGTGTTCAATGAAAGCAAGATGAGAGAAAAGGAATAATTGCTCAGGGTATTCACCAAGGAGATGGAAGGGTCTGAAGCTGCCCTGAAACGCTTGTTTTACTGAAGCCCTCCACCTCTGCTGAGGGTGTATCCACACAGTCACCTCCACAGAGGTAGGCAAGGGCATCCCTTACCAGCAGCTACTTGAAAAAAGAGCTGTTATACACAAATGCAGTACAGTAGCGTGTTTTTAATCCAATATTTATTTAAAACCAGTCTTCCCACATCCCCCCTGGAGCACTCCATCACAAACACAACTGTGTTGTACCTGTGGGCTATGGGCACCCAAGCACCCAGCCAGCCCCTGGCTGTCCACATACATGAAATATTTCCCTGACTACAAAGTTTCTGTCAAGCTGTGGCTCATAAAGAACAAAGGGGTGAGAATCTGGGCTGGTGAATATCGTTGAGGTTCCATTAAGCCAGCACTGTGATGCTGATTTACACCTGCAGACCATTTAGGCCAGTACTCCCTGCCCTACCCCGGCAATTTTATGAATCAAGCCTGATTGCAGAATACGCACATCTGAGCCAAGTGAGTGATGTTTGACAAGCTTGCCTGAAATCTCGTTAAACATTCTCTTCATTCATGAGCGTTAAGAGTTCGTCGAGGATTTTCCATTATTCATTCCAAGTGTGCAATATTGCAAGCACAATTTAGGACGGGTCAGGCGGAAACTTTATTAACTATGATAAGAGTGAGAGAGTTTTCAGACAGCATCTCCCCCCTGCTCCCCTCTTCTCTGCCAAGTGATTGTGGAAATCCAGCCTACATACAGTTCCAGGAACAAAAGAAAGGGGTTGGGAAAACAGTAATTTCACTGTTAGCAAAGCCAGGTACCCATCCCTCAGAGGCTGGGCTCCTCAAGTGCCTTGCTGACTGCCCCCATTCTAAGAAGGAATCGAACAGTAAATAAGGTGGCAACACGCAGAGACTCTGGTGGGGCCCAGAGGAGTGGCCCGCCCAGGGTCATCTTTGCTCAGAAGTAGGGAGTTGGAAGCAATCGGGGGCGGTTAGCTTTCTGTTAGAAGGAATGTTCTTTTAGTTAGGAGAGACGTCACAGCCAGACCTCTCAAATCTTAAATAGAAATAATTTTGCCACCACAAACGAGCTGCAAAGCTTTTGATTTGTTATTGTCAGTGTAAATTAACAAAACCTGGGTTTGGCTCAAATGCCAGGTGTTTTTTCTTTGCTTTTAGTATATGTGGTAATGTAAGGATGATGTCAGCAATAGCCCTTCTGTCCCTATTTTATTGATTCAGGTGATTTATATTTACTCTACTCAAGCTATGAAGTTTCAACTTTAGCAGGCAAGGGCTGGCAATGCAGACTTTCTCAGTGTCAGAAATGTCATTTTATGATGACTTTTTCCAAAGGAAAAAACCCAAAATGTTGCTGTCTTTCATTTTAAACTCAGCATTTGCAGGAAGGCTTTGCAGTTTTGCATCCAAAAGCCTCGCCTCGAGTCTGGTAGGAGCTGTAAAGCTTCCAAGATGACAAACAGACGTGTCAAAATCATGCAATATTCAGGAGCAGAAGGGATGAGTTTTGCCCATCTGCGAGAAACTGGAATAAGGCTCCCACTGCCGGCAACTGGCGTCTCCAGTGCTTCAAGGGTTACACTGGGGCACTGCTGCTGCTGCGCTAATACAGCCTAAGCTGATATTAGCCAAGCTTAACTTCTTTCAGCAGTTTGCAGATGGGAAGGGGGTGGGACATCCCGGAGTCAGCAGTTCTTCAACAAGTCCCTGAACGCCAGCTCCGGCGGTGTGAGCTCCAGCCATGAGCTGACTGCCTGCACGGGGAGAGGAGGGAAACCGGCTTCCCCTGGACCTGGTAAGTCCGTGGCTATTTGTTTGGGCGGTTTTGGCTTTTTTTTTTTTTTTTTTTTTTTTTTTTTTTTATTCTTGAAATCTCGATGAGGAGCCGGGGTGGCTCCAGGCAGGACCCCGGTGAGCTTTGCTCAGCCCCAGGGTGACCGCAGGCTCTGCTGCAGCTGGGCTCCAGGATGCTGAGCAGAATACAACCCCCCAGAAAAATAACTTTTTTTAAAAAAAAAAGATGTGTGAGAGATCTCTCTGCAGAGAGGGACCCCACGGTGGCTGCTGCTGAGTTTCTCGGGGCTGCAGTGCGAGGAGAGTCCGCCAGCAGGGGGATGAAGCAGCAGCACCACCAGCAAGAGTTTGTGGCTTTTGCAGTTTCCTGTTGTTTCAGATGTTTCTAACAGTCTTAGACGGCGTGGGAGAAGCTCCAGCCCGGCTCTGGCTGGAGATCACAGCGCTGTGGGGCTCCAGGAACCCTTCGAGGCACCTCTGTGGGCTCAGTGGTGGCAGCAGCTCTGCCTGCACCTCCCGGCCGCGCACCGGGGACAAGGTCATTCGGATGTAGAGGTGCAGGCTGGTTTCTGCCCCAGGAGATATCTGCTGGTTTGGGGTTTGTTCTCCCAAACTCCTCACCCCACAGGTCGGGGCTTGTTTCTGAGAGCCGGAGCTCTGCAGAGACTGGCAAACTCGGGTATTTGTTGTTGACACCCAGGCAGTTTCTAAGCTTTTTCTCTATATCGAGAAAATTCAGCCCCCCTGACACCAAGGTAGGCTCTTTGTGATGGATGTCGCTGTTCTGTGGGATCTCCAAATGCTGGTGGCTGAGATGTGCCTTTGCCAAAGCTATGCAGAGGTGGTAGGTTCCAAGCCTTAAGTGTGCCATGTGATGCAGTTCCTCATCAAACACTATGGATTTAGGATGAGAGGAAATGTCCTCAGGTTGCGCCGGGGGAGGTTTAGTTTGGACATGAGGAAAAATTTCTTTACTGGGAGAGCGGTCAAACATTGGAACAGGCTGCCCAGGGAGGCGGTGGAGTCGCCGTCCCTGGAGGCGTTCAGAAAACGGATCGGTGTGGCACTTCAGGACACGGTTTGGTGGGCATGGTGGTGTTGGGTTGATAGTTGGACTTGATGATCTTAGAGGTCTTTTCCAACCTTATGACTCTCTGATTGGCATCTCCTTCAAGCACCTAACCACGTGTGCTCCATCCATGTGGGAAGGGCCTGAGGGTGCGTGGGGTGCAAACGCTCTTGGGGGTGCACCCTGGTGTCAGGCACAGAATGTGGAAACCTTCTCTGTGGGTGTGAAACACCAGCTCTGGACGTTGAGTGTGTTTTCTTGCTTGCTGTGTTGCATTAGCATGGTGCGCCCCATCTTTTGGGACGATGGGGACAGGTGAGGTTGGAAATGTGACAAGGATGCTTTCAGGGCTTTTGGGGAGGCTGCTGCGGAGGGTGGAGGGGCCCTGCTTGCTCCTGGAGGCGTAGAGCACGGCAGGTCAGGCACGGTCACCGGGTACAGCTGCCGAGGTGGCTGTGTGCAGCTGCAGGGCCTCCTTGGAGAATCTTCTGCACCACCAAATGTGTGGTTGGTTGCTGTTTACCAGCGCGGTGACAGCGGTCCCTAGTGCAGTGACCATTTCTGCCATGAGCAGCCTGTTTTTACTGGTTTCACCTGCAAGAGAGAAAAGTCGTGCTCCTTTAAAAGCACGGTGGTGCTCTCACACACAGAAAACACGCAGAGATTATTTTGAGAAGCTCTGGCTGTTCGTGGGCACTGTGGTTCGGTGATGGCCGTAGGCTGCTGGCGTGGGCCCCAGGCGGACGGCGGGCGCAGAGGGGGCTGTGCAGCGGGCCAGGCTGCCACACCACGCTTCTCCTGCAGTAAGAGGAGGGAGTTGCTTTCCTTCAGGTTTTTGGCACGTGACCTGCCTCTTTCTCAACCCTTATTTTCCTGCCCCTTCTTGCACTGCAAGGTTGCCAAATGAGCCTTGAGCAACTTTCAAAGCCGCCTTTGGCAGCTGGTTTGTTTTTGGGATAAAGCCTGGACCTGATACAGGCAGTCACGTTGTATGTGCCCAGGGTCTGGATAAAACCCTGCTCCCTCCAGGTTTACTTAAACCTTTGGGGTCCCCTCACTCCTTCTGGTCTGCATGCTTCAGAAAAGCACTACAACTTGCAAGGCACTTGATTGGTAATTAACCTGGTCTAATTATAGACAGCTTACTGTAAGTGAGGGATACAACCGTATTTATTATAGTTAGATCATGACATGACTGTTACTTTTTTTAAGCTCCCAATTTTTATGCCATTTTCTAGTTTCAGATTCCAGTGTGATGGTCAGAATGCCATCTTCACAGGCACATGTTTGACACGACTGGCAGAGGGCCTTTTGGTCGGCTCATTGCTCATATGGCTCTGCTTTTACTTGCTTTTATAGCAAGTTTTGGAGCTCTTCAAGCTGTAATATCAGCTTAAAGAGAATTGTTCCTTTTAATAAAGACAGCGCTTAGCTATTATACGGTACAGGCTAGCAGGTCTCAGCCTCAGTCTACGTCTTTCTGATGAAAGTCCGTGGTGTGATGCTGCATGGGCAGCATCCTGCAGGCAGCAACAGCCCAATTCCCAGGATCTTCATGGCTGGAGGCAGTGCCAGCTGCAGTTTGGCCTGCTTAGCTCTGCTGCAAACACTTTCTACATACCTTCTTCATATTACAGAAGGCAACACGAAATTGAAATTTGACCGAGTAAGAGTTTCAGTCCAGTCTGAACTGTCAGCGAAACAATGCGGGTTAATGCACGGCTGGGAAGTGGTGTACGAAATGCTCCTGTTCTTTCCTGTCCTCTGCAGGACTAGCTCAGAGCGTGCCATTGCGTCGTCTCTTAAGCATTATGGAAAGTATCCTGTTATAAGTTTGTTTTGCTCTGTGTCACTTTGGGGGAAGCATTCTCAGGGCTCCCATATTCGCTTGAATGTAAAGCAATGGAGGATGCTCAGGGTGTTCTTGAGAAACCACTTAATTCTGGTACTGCAGCCAAAAGGAATGGCTGCAAGAAACCCTAAAAGGTTTGCAGCCAGATCCGACCCCCTGTGTCATTCCCTGGGCCGCTGCACAAGTAGTTGTGCTGGGAAGGGCAGGGTGGGAGTGGGAACGACACTAGGGGCAGGAGGCAGGCAGGAGGGCTCCTTGCACTGGGAGGACTCGCTACGCCATCCAGCCACAGCCTGGGGTGTCGTGGCCATCACAGCCTGCAGTGGGTTGGGGAGCTGCCCTGCTCCCACCGGCCGGGGCCAGGCGAAGCGCAGGGTGGCCGCTGTGACCAGTCCCTGTGGCCACGTGCTGCAGTTCCAGCATTAAACGAAGCCACCCCGAGCCATGCTGCCACCATGGTCTGCAGCTGTCCTCCCCGCATGCACCCTGCTGGCTCCATCGTGGCACCAGTGCTGATGATGCCATATGATCACCCCAGGAGGGGGTTAGCTTGGAAAATAACATTTTTTTTTGGTTATTTTTGCAGGATAACTAGTTTTCTGCCAACTCAGTTGCCTGCTCTGACCAACAGCCATGTGCCCCAGGTGGGGCATAAGGCAGAGGGGAGCACCAGCCAGCAGTGGGGAGCCTCATGGCCCCGTCCAGCCATGGTGTGGGTTTGGGTCACCCCATCCCGCTGTACAAACAGCGAGCAGAAATCAAACCTGGTGCAGCATGTGCACGCAGTGGGAGAGCAGCCGAGGCCAGCTCCTGCCTTCTGGTGTCCTTTCAACCCTCCCCCTCAGTATGTGCGACTGGTCTCGCACATACTGACCACACAGACGCGGCCAAGGACAGGGTGTGAATGGTCATGGAGAGCCCAGCCGGGCTGGAAACTGGCAGTAGGGACTTGTGTGTGCTTGTCTTTGCCTGGCTGTGGGGACAGAGCGGAGCCAGTCCACAACAGCCAGGGCAATGCATGCTTGTGTACCTGCTTCTTCCCTGCCTGGGTATGCAAGAGTGGAAAATATCACCCCAAATCTCCTTTCTTCCACCCAGACCTGGGCTAGGGGCTTTGCAGACTGAGATGGCCACAGAGGGCCATCGGATGCAGACTGAGATGGCCACAGAGGGCCATCGGATGCAGACTGAGGTCGCCGCAGAGGTGGGGAGACTGAAAAAGAGCCTTGCAGTGAGCTGCTGAGGGTGTTACATCCCACCTGGGTGCGTTGAAGGGCAGCATGCAGTCTGCAGGGGTACAAAAAGGGATCCCCAAGGGCTCTGAGTAGCCTGTGGGTCAGGGCTGGGAGTCCAGCCTCTGCTGAGCAATGAAAGTTGTGCTTTTCATGGAGGAAAGAAAGGGGGGGGGGGGGGGAAAGAAACGAGAACAATGAAATGGGAACTAGCAAGGTCTGGAGCTAAACTTCCCCAGCCTGATGGGTGAGGTGGTTGGACCCTCTTTTCCTTCCCCTGCCACATCTGGCTGGTGGTCCCTGTGCTGCTGCATTGACCAGCACTGACACTGCTGCAAAAACTTCAGGTTACAGACGTTCTTAGCTGGACCATGGCCTCTACAGAGAGTACTAAGGTTTGTTTAAATCCAATCAGTTCTTGAAGGCAAACGTTAAAACTTTGCCTGGCAACAAGCCATCAAGCTCTTTGCAGAGCACCTTTGTCTTTCCGCTTTGCAAAATCGGCAGTCATGGGTGCAGCTGCCTTTTCCCTCTCCATTCACTGCTTCTCTTTGTACTCTGCCCCAGATAACTATTTTTATGCAATTATTTAGGTTGTTTGTTCACTGGCTGTCACGCAGCATTCAAGAGCCATATAGTATATGGGACGATCAACCATCAATGTCACTCAAAAATAACTACAACCACCAAAACCACCCCAACAAAATGCCTTCTTCAGAAGCAGTGAGATTTACAAATGTTCAGGGGTACCTCTGGGAAGGGGGGAGCTTTGCAGACGCTCTGCAAGCAGCTTCTGGAATTGAACCCCAGCCTCACCAGGAGCAGCACCGTGGTGCAACGCAGTGACAGGCAACGGCCCCACTTTAATAAAGGCGCTTAAACACGAGCCACAGCAAACATGCACAGGATTCACTGGCACCTGCAAACGTTGACATAAGGGGCAAATTCTCTCCTGCTTTAGTCACCCCTCTGGGTCGCTGACTGCGAGCCGAGGAAGCTGGCGGCTTGCAGGCAGGGAAGGATCAGGCTGTGGTTTCGCCAGATGAACCTCTGCTGCCCCTGAGCTGGACTTGGCACAGCTGTGTGAGCGGTCCCCATAGAGCTGCAGGGGAAAGACCAAAGAGCGAGAAGCCCACCCAGCTTTAGGGGTTTGCTTTTGCTTCTGGCTGGTTCTTCTAGCTCGGAGGAACTGCCTGAGCCTGCTCGGGGTGAGCACACAGAGCCACGCTGGCACAAGAGGGTTGAGACGAGAGCGATGAGGGGGACAGTGGCAAAAATATCCCAGATGGATTTTGCCATCTGCACTTCATTCTCTGCACCCACAGGCTGAGGTTTTTAGCCTGGTCAGTGAAATCTTGTGTTCATCACATGCTAGCACCGGGCAATGTTTTGAGGACATTTGAGCAGTTAGAGGAGCTTTTTTGCCACCATGCCTTAGGCAATCGATAGACTTCAGAGACAACGGAGCTCTGAGCTGTTGGGTTCTTCCCTTCTGGTAGGAAACTTAAAATACTTGCATGGGCTTCCTAATGCTTCGTTATCCAGACGAGTGGCAGATTTGGACCAGGATCCCAGTCTCAGCTTTCCTGTGTGCATGAGTCACAGCGGCTTCAGGGTGCTGCTGCACCGCTCTGCCCGGGCGTGCGAAAGGTATTTTTAGGTTAGTTCACATCTGTGAGCTGTGTCTGAGCATGGTGAGGGGGTGTGGGACTGGAGGATGAAGCATTCGGGGCGGGGTTGGCATCAGAGACTGGATAGGTGGACTTAATGCAGAGGGATGAGGATGAGCTGGCAGCGTGGTCCCTGCGTGGCTCCAAGCATGGGGCATTTCCAGCCAGCCGGGTGGTGGATTTTGCTCTCTGAAACATTACAAGCGTGTAAAGTAAAATCTCCACACAGCCACTGAATTATTTATTGCATAATTTCTCTTGGCAAGGGACTGGTATGCTGTAGATGTTTTAGATACTTTAAATACCTCTATTTATGTGCGATTACTGTGCTCTTTCTGTAAAATCGGACTTTCAGGACATTGAGCTCCTTGTTAGAATTTTTCCCTTTTTAGTGGATGCTTGCAAGGATCTGGTGTCTTGCAAATACACCTCCTTGCAAACTCATTTCTCAGCGGTGCTGGGAGCTGGAGGCCAGTGCGGCTCCTCCGGGTTGCTTGGAGCTTCCCACCCTTGGTCTGCACCCTGCCTTTGGCCTTTGGGTGGCGAGGAGGCTGGTGGAGATTGGTGGGTCAGCGGGGCCCCTGCGCCCAGCGCTGGGCTCTGCCACCAGCTTGGGTCCTGGGGAACCACAGTGGAGCTGTGCTGAGGAGGAGCCCGTGCTGTTCACGCACCAGATACTTGGCGAGAAAGAGTGTTTCAGGAGTGCGAGATGTCTCTGCAATAACGCTGGTGGCACAAGTGTTAACCATCAGTCATGCAGAGCAGGGGGAAATTTTATTCTTTTTATATATGCACAAGCATAGAGATCCACAAATGCAGATACATAATTGTATGTGTGTATATATGCGTATATAACGGTACCCAATCCTTATGTATATATAACGGTACCCAATCCTTTAGCAGCCTTTTCTCTGTGACAGTTTTTCTGCACCCGGGGTGAAACTGCCTGCCTCTCCTGAAAAAATCCAGCTTGTATCACTGGGCCAAGTCTATACCACAGCCCCAACAAACGATGTGCTGCACCGGCGCCTTCCGTTCATCCCTGTCCTATCCACGCAGGAACCAGAGGTCATGGCAAGCGTTGCCGGCTTCCTCGCCTGAATTTATTTGCCTTCTTCCTCTCCAGCAGATCAAAGCAGCTTGACCTGGCTGCAAAGCCTTTTTCCATGGCAGATAACTCTGCCTCGCTGAGCGGGGAGGGACAGCGCTGGCGGGGGGTGAGTGGGAAGGCAGTGGCACAGGGACAGTCCCCGACAGCCTCGCTGCAGCCCCATGTCTGCTTCGGGTGCCCCAGACAGCTCCCCAGCTCGGGGTGCACCCAGCCCCCAGACAGCTCCGCCAGCACGAAAGCAATTCGGGCTAAAGAGGCTTATGTACCATTGAAACCTCGTTCTTTAATAGTCTTGCTGGCAAACAGCCAGTTCAACAGATTGGATGGGGCTGATTCCCAAAGGAAAGGAAGAAGGATGTTTTTCATTAGTAAATTTTTATATTTCATTTTATAACCTGCTTTTATTACATTTTTCACTTGCTGGATGCTTCTCCAGCGTCCGCTCCCTGCAGAGATGCCACAGCCTCGCAGGCATCGTGTGCCTTTCCTCCCTAGTTCGCTATCCATGCGAATAGATGTCCCAGAGCAAATCCATGTTCTGCATCCATCGTCTCTCACACCTTCATACATTGTCTGAGTCCCAGCAATAATCCAAAAAAAGCAATTTTATCTCTAAACTGATTCCTTTTTCTTCCCTGGTTGTGACTCATTGAGTTATAGTGGAACTGTACTCAACGAGGACTAGTGCCTTCGCTTTAATTCTTAAACTAAATATACAATTATGAATTGACCCTGCAAAGAATTGTGTAGCTAAGTAAAACACAGTAATCGTGGTTCATATATTTTTGCACTTGGGAGTCAGTTTTTTCACTCACGGTGGGTAAAATTATGCATCTGTAAGAATTTGTTTTGTCTCATTTTGGTGGGTAGGGGTCATTTTTTTTTAATGGAAAACAGTTTTGATGAAAATATACTGTCCCAAAAACCAAGGCAGTGATACATGATGCAGAAGCTGTGGGAGTTCGCTTCAGTGTGATCTGACGGAAGGCGAGAGACGTGAAATAGGGAGAAGGGGTATAGTGCAATGTGCCACTTTATAGGAGCAAAAGCAGGTAAAGTTGAAGAAAGTTTTAAATAGCGTTAGCCTCGGCTTGGCGGATAATCCCAATAACTGCAGAATCCCAAGTAGTTACATCTGATTAATCCTTGCAGGGTACAGAGGGTCCCTGTGTACACATCTAAGTGTGAGAGAGGTCAGGGCTGCGGGGTTGCCGGTGCCCGAGCTGCTTGCGGAGGGATGCAGGCTGAGTAATGATGCGTTTCATCATCATGATGTGTTTCATCATCATGATGTATTCCGGGTCACTGTTGTGGTGATGTGTTTATACCACAATTACACGTGTAGGACAGAAGCGGTGAGGAGCTGTGCAAAAGTATGTGAGCCAAGTATCGCTTGTCCTGTGCTTCATTTTGGGGCTCTTTACTGGATTTCTGCACGTTGGTTCTTCCATACTTTCAGATACTTTTGGTGCCCATATGTTCCCTTTATATTTTTCATTCCCTTTAATCTTCCTCAAGGGGTTTGTAAGGCTCGCAGGTTGTCTGGTTTCCTCTCTCATGGCAGTGCAACTCTTTCGTAGGGTTTTCAGTCGCTATCTATAATGATCAATAAGTATACAACGGCATCTCCTCCCTGTGGTTAACACTGTTCAGCTGGCTTTGTGCCTGCTATAAAGTGTGGCATTACCATTTCCATAAACATCATAGTGTAAAACTATTAAAGAATAAAATTGACCTAATCTCTAACTAGCTGAAAACAGAAAGGTGGCCAAGTGCCTTGAGATTCCCACATTTTCTTCTCTTTCATTACAACAAATGAGGAAAAAATCTGCAGGTTCTGAGTAAACTGGATATCGCATTTGTGGCTGAAAGACAACAAAGGCTGGACTTCAGTTTTTGCTGTTGGAGATCTCATGAGGTCACTTATTCTCATAAAATCTCTCGCATCTCTGTCTATGCAAGTGTGAGACCAGTCTGCTGCAGAACGGCCAGGGTCCCCCCTCCTTGGCTGAGCCCCACCGTGACCCAGACAGGCCTTAGGCCGGGAACTGAGGGTTCATCCAACTCCTCATCTTCTGTGCCCATACAAGTAAAATTTGCGGAGGTGTATGGCAGAGGCTGGCTTGGCGTCGCCTCTGGTTTTAATTACAGCAGTGATTAGGAATTCATAGCCTGTGGTCTCCCAAGAGCTGCTGCCTTGGCCAAGTTAGAGACAGTCAGTGGTACCTGAGCCGCATTTAATGACAGCAGCACCTCCTGGGGTTGCTGTCCCACTGTGGGCTTGACTGAAGCTTGGGAAAATTAAAAAAAAACACCAAAAAAGAAGAAAAAAAAAAAAAGAAAAAAGAAAAAGGATTGTACTCTGCAAGCAGTACACAAAATCCTCAGATGCCCTCTGCCTGCACGGTTACAGCAGCTTCTGTGCACGTTTTCAGAAACACATTAATGGTTGCAGTAGCTCTGGTTTAAATGAGTAAACGGCTTCCAGTGGTGCACTCCGACTGACGCCTGCCAGTTTTACGTGCCCCTGTGAATTCTGATGCTCCTTTACCCTCTGTAAATGGAAACCCTCACGTAGTGACATAGTCACAACGTGATTTGGATCCTCATCTCAAAGTCACCCGAACCTTGTGTACAGAGTGCTGCGGGTGTGTTTTCCTTCTGCAGGGGAAGGTAAGGGGGAACGGTCCGAACTTTGCTGGGTGTCCCCTTGTGCAAATCTTGTGTCGCCGACCACGTTTCAGGAAAGCAACTACAAATCTCAGAGCCTGGGGTCTGCAGAGCTGAATGGGGAGAAAACACAGCTTTAGGAGTTCAAAGAGCTCATATTGTTTCACTGGAGTGAAATCCCTCTAAATCTGCCTCTCTGGATTGAGATGTTTTAGATCCTGTAAATTCTGTTTCCTCAGTGAAATGAATGAGCAGCCAGTGCCGTAGCCAAGGACACGGATCTGCAGCGACTGCCGGCTGACAGGGATATTCCTCTTGCTGCAGCTCACACGGAGAGAAGCTGTGGGGCTGCAGGCTCTGAGCCACTGGGTGTCCGCTGGCTGCGTTTGTAGTTCCCCACTGCAAACAGTTAATTCTCTCAGACATACTGAAAAGCTGCTTATTTGATTTTGCTTTAGTGCTATAAAGTTGAAATAATAGCCTTTTTTGTGTGTGCTTGGATATAGAGATAGTAATTAGACATTTCGCCCAGTTTCCAACATAAAATAAATCACCCGCCTCTTCTCTACCCCGCTGTGAATGTATGATGGGCAGGAAGATAAAGGCATCTCAAAAGGAGTTCTCCTTCCCAAGCAAGCACCCGGGCGCTGATGTAATGGTAGGAAGGATGTGATTGCCCGGCCGCACCAGACGGGTAAAATTCTAATGGTATTATGCATACACCAGTAGTCTGAGGCTGTTCCCACACTGGTTTATGTCCCTAAAACTCCATTGAGTGCACTGGAGTTACAGAATCACTTCCAGCAGGAAAAGATCAAAACCGAATTGCACAATAGTGCCATTTGTAACGAACAAAAAATAAATAACTAAGCATTGTCCCCGTGGTGATTGCCTCTTAACAAAGGCTGGCTGGTGACTCAAAGCCCAGTGTCGCTGCTAGCTAGCCGAAAACTGGCGGCAGAAGCCCTGTTCACCCCAAACCCTGGGCGTGGGAGGTTTCAGGGGTGCCAGCCAACTTGGGCAGCCCCAGGCTCTCTCGCATGGCTGTTCCCTCCGAGCGACTAACCAGCACTTCTTCCATTCTCAAAACCGCTTTCTCCTGTCCCCCTCCTTGCGTATTTGTTTCTCTTTGCTCTGCCGTGGGTGTACTCCAGAAACGCAGCGTTCATGGGAAGCGCTGTTTGGGATAAGTGGAAATGGGATCGCCACGTGCTCTGCTCGCTCACGGGGAACGCGCCCCGCAGCAGGGCGGGGGATTCACCGCAGGGCACGGCAACGGGGCAAAACTGCTGGAGAAGGGGTGCGGAGAGCATCCTGCCGCTGGTCCCGGGGCCGAGCTGGCGGCAGCGCCTGGTTGCGGCGCGCTCTGGGGCGTGATGCTGCTTGCTGACGGGAAGCCCAGCCCCAACTGTGCTGTTTTCATCACCATGATTATTATTCTTTATTTTCCTGATCACATGAGGAATGTGTTCACGGAGGCTGTGACCGGGAGGTGCTCGCCTGCTCGGCTCGGCTCGACTCGTTGGAGCAGGCTGCGCTCCAGGTAGCCCCAAGCCCTGCTTCTGCAGCTGGGGTAGGAGGGTGCCAGTGTGCTTCTCCCCTGTCCGGACCCCGCTGCTCCTCCCAAACACACCTGGGCCCCTTTCCTGGCCACCTTCCCAAGGTAGGTTTGCTGGCCCAAGCAGATCAAGTACGGGCTCATCCCGGATCGCTTTGGGACGCAAAAATCGAGATTAGCTGTTGCAAAAGGCGAGCTGGATGAGCTTTGTAGTGCAGAACTCAAACATGATTGGAAGTGTGGCGGTCAGTGGCTGAAGTTACAGGTCTCAGGTTGAATAAAAGGTGCTGGGAACTTCCCTTGACTGGGTAAGTTCACTCTTGAGAACAGGATGTTCTCAATGTGTATGTTTAATCTCCATTGAACTTAGGGTACCAAGTGAAAGCAGGAAAACGCAAGCAGATGAGTTTGTGAACCTTCTCCTTCCCACACTAGCACTTCTACTTAACTCTCCCAGGGATCCCAACACACTTGTTGCGTTTGGGCAGAAAACTAAGTATTTTCTGATATTATTTCCCCTTGTTGATGCCCAGCAGTGTGCTTAGAACGAGTCACTAACAAGAAGTACTTATGTTTGGTTTGTTTTATTTAATCATAAAGGATCTAAAAATCCTTGCAGAGTTTGTGGTTACGGGAATGTCCACCACGGAAATGTGCTGACCTCCCTGGGTCAGCAGCTTCCCTTGAGCAGGGAAAAGTGAACTTCTGTCCTCCAGTTGCATTTGTTTAATCCAGCTGATGTGGCTATGACTGAAGGATTTGGGCACCTGTTCCAGTGATAGGATCTGCTGCACGACAGCAGCTCCAGGTTGGTGGGGAATGATGGCCTAAGCAGGACTTCAGCAGAAAGCAACAAAATGTGGCACAAGCGGTCAGAAACAACGAATGTACCATGAGCATCTGATTGAGTTGAACGTTCTGATGTTTCCCCTGGGAGTGGACGGAACGAGTGCTGATTCAATAGTTTCCCTGTAGGTCTTGTGTAACTTTGGCTGCAGCATGTTTTACCTTGCTGCAGAGGCAGATGCTGCCAACAGCACCTTGCTCGTGGCATTCAATGGTCCACGGTATCCCTCCTGCCACCCCAATAAGGGGAACGCGTTCCATGCAAACCCATGGAGCACTGTGCCCATCGAGCCAAAAACCAGCCAGCAATTATAAGTGATTCTTAATCTTTTTGGCCAGTTCAAAGCCCGCTTGTGGTGTCTCTAGAGCAAATTTTTCATAATCCAGGTACTGACATGAATGTCACCTGACACGTCAGAGGGATGCAAAGTTGGTGAGGGTGTAATCACACTTACTTCATTATCTGTATTACAACAGAAATAGCTTTATTCCCATATTGTACAGGGCCTGGCTTCCCACACTTGTTCTTTTTATTGCAACCCCGACTCTCGCGATCCTTTTGATGATGCTGTGAACTCCAGATGTCCATGGATGCCCTGTACCCGGAGAGATGTACAGAAAAGCTTGTCCCTGGTGCTCCTCAGGCGATACCCGCAGCCAAACAGGGCAGAAGCACGTGGCTGCAGCCAAGCATACCCCCACGGCAGCGCTGCTGCTGCTGCTTCACTGCTCCCACGAGCCCCTCCCCAGCTTTCTGCTTCCAGCTTGGCTGCGCAGGTGGATACAGAACAGTCTGACGTCCAGGGAGTCATTCTCAAGGTTTCAGTGTGACCAGCGATCGTGGCAAATTGGGCAGCTACCTTTGGTGGGACGGGCTGTGTTTCTGGGAGCAGGCAGTTTGAAGTGGGACTGGCTGAAACGCTTTTGCACAAATAGCTAATTCATCAGTACATGAATAGCTCCCTCACTGAGCTCTCTCACTTTTTTTTTTGTAGTTTGCTAGTAAAAGTGTATTTGGCAAGCTGCTTTTCATAGCCTGATGTGGAGAAATATTGAGGGCAGAAATCAGCACTCCATCCCAGTTCATCTTGGCATCATTGCAGCTGCTATTTTATCAGATGTGGGGATTTATGGAAAGATGCTCAAAGCTCAGGAGGAAATTACTCCATGGGTGGGTGTTGCCCAGTAACATCACCTGGATGCTCTTTCATTTGCTGTGATCATAACCGCCATTCCTGGGGGGGGCTGGTTGTGGTCCCAGAGGGTTTGCACAGTTGGGAACTTTCGGGAGGGCAGAGGCGCCTGAAGGATGCTGGGCTGGCACCGGGGTGCAGCATCTGGCCCAAGGGATGACTGGGCCAGAGCCCACAGAAGGGATATGGCCCCAGACACGGGCTCTGTGTCACTGCCACCTCTCCCCGCTGCCCCCCGCTCCACATAGCCCTGCCAAGGTGAGGTTAATTGTCACCATGGTTTGTTTTTCTTCTTGCTCGTGCAAACTTAAAAACCTCCTCCAGAGCCTTGCTTGGAGGGTGCCCCCCTGTTCGCAGGCTGGCCTGTGCCGGCCTCCAGAGCTCGCTCGGCACAAATACGGGAAAAGGCTGTGAGAGGGTAGTCCTGACCTTCAGCATAACCCAGACGCTGTTCCCAGGAGGAAAAAAGCTGGTTTGTGTTCACGTCAGTGGTGCCATTGTGTAGGAAGCCCTGGCCCCCCCATGGCAGCAAGGCCCCCCATTAATCAGTCGGTAGCTCCGCAAGCTGGAGGGAGGCCAGCAGGCGAGAGGAAAGGGGCTGCCTGGGCTCCTGTGGCAGAAAAGCTTTTTTCTTTAAGATCTTGACTGCTGGTGAAGTCATAAATAGAGTTGTGGGGCTTCACAGGAAACCTTAACCATTTGGATTCCCTCCTCTGCATCATCTGCTCGTCTTGTCCCTTCCAGGGCTGGCCGTTACTGGAGACTCCCTGGTGGGGAGTTGATACCGGGTCGTTGCTGTAAATATGAGCTATTTAAAATGCTTCTTGTGTACTCACCACCCAAAGACAAGTCCCCTGAGGACAGCCTCACCTCGCACCCCAGGAGCAGTGAGCTGGATGCCCAGCTCCTCTGTCCGGTGGCTTTTTCGTCAAAAGAGAAGAGTAAGGCAACCTGGGGAGGCTGTGTTCGGAAAGGCCCCCACTCGGCTGCTTTCCCAGTGAGCAGCTCTCACACCATGAGTGCGGCACAAGGCAGAACGTACGGCAGAGAGCTGCCCTCCCTGTGCCCACAGCAAAGCCACGCTGGCAGTGTAAAGAGTTGGGGTGGCAGAGTGTTACTGTCCTGTGTCATAAAACCTGTCCCCTCGCCTGTATCCTCCGTGCACAGCCCTCTCCAGAGAAAAGGAGAAAAGTTTTCTCTTTGCTTTTAGTTTCAGCGCGGTCAGAGCAGTGCAGGGGTTGGCAGCTGGGGCTGGGGAGGGGGGTCCCCAGCAGCCCTGCTGTGCCCGAGGAGCTGAGGCTCCAGCCCTTCTCTTCTTGTGCCAGGGCTGCACCCTGCGGGAATGCCCACTGGGGAATGCCCTAGCACTTCTGCCTCCCGGGAGCCACCCACCTCCTCCGTGGAGCACCTGGAGGCGTTGGGCATCGCGGCCGGTGGGGCTGCAGGGTGGGGACACTGTGGTGGCGTGCTCTCAGCCTGATACCCCGGCACTCCCTTATCCCCACTCTGCAGTCCCTTGCTGTTTCTTCCAGGAAAAAATTAAGCGATGAAATGAAACTTTCCTTGGCTTGAACCACCTGTAGTTTACCCTGTTGTAAACTGTAAGGAACTTGAAGTTGAGAACGTGAAGCTGGCATAAAGGCAGAAGGTGGGGTTTCAGAGCGTGTCTGCACGGCGTTTCACATGCAGGGGCATGCTGCTTTGCCCCACTCCACATGAGCCGAGGGCTTGTGGCTGGAGCTGGTGCCGTGCTGCCTGACCTGGCCATTCTGCTCACCTCTGCCAGGGTCTGCAGCCACCACGCAGCCCCGGTCCTGCTCAGGGAAGGCAGAGCAAGCTCCTGGCAGCCCTGAGGGTAGGGTCGTAGCTGGATCCCAGAGCTTGTCTCCGCATCTGTCTGCTACAGATAACAGCAGTTCCGTCCCCTCATGTACAGTTGTACTCCATTGTCTTTTAGGAGTGAGCTGCCTGCTCCTGCTCACCCTTCTAGGGATGTTTTCTCCTTTCTCTTATCTCTTCCGTAGGTGCTGTTCACCTCACGTTAAGGTGGCCGGTGGTAGGCAGCCCCGTGGGTCAGCAGAGCGGTGTGTTTGCAATGGCTGACAAGGGAAAGCCTGTTCTCCCCTTCCCGGGCTACGCAGAGCCCCGTGCTGGCTGTGCCCATCCCGCAGCGTGACCTGACTGCATCCTTCTGGCTCTTGCAGAGTTTGCCGTTTCCCTCGCGGAGAAGATGCAGGCTCAGGAAATCCTGCGGAGCCTGCGGCTTCCCGAGTTCGATGACCTCAGCCAGTTTTTCCGCAACCTGCCGGCCACGGCGCTGGTGGGCATTGGTGCCTTTGCGGCCGTCGTCGCCTACTGGTTTGCCAGCCGGCCCCGGGCCGTGAAGCCGCCCTGCGACCTGCGGATGCAGTCGGAGGAAGTCGAGGTGAGACCGGGGGATGCCAGCGGGAAAGTCTGTGTTTCACCTGAGGGTTGCGTGCCTAGAAATGATGCCAGGCGGTGCTCTGGCTTGTTTTGAGGGCTCCCCAACCTCATCTTGAAATCAGTCATGTAGTGCGCTACACCAGGGATCACTTCACTCCTTAATTCACCTTTTTCTGCAAACTGGAAAACTAGAATACAGCCCATTAATTAATCTATTCTCTTAGATTTTCAGTAACATTTTGGTCTTAGCTTTGCTTAACTATCCATGACCAAAAATTACAGGAGCTGCCATTGCATAGGAGAAACCACTGAAAGGCAACAGCTGATAAGATCAAATCAGCTGGCGCTTCTTCTGTGTGCCCATTACTGAGTTGGCTGCTGCAAACTTTGTAATAAGAGGAAAAAGCAGACCCGAAGCCATGCTTCGAGGCTGAGGAGTTATTAATTTCCATGCTTGCGAAAGGTTTTAAAGTTTAATGAAGCTGCTCTGTTTTAAAGAGCAGAAATATTTCTGAAAATTGTTTCCACTTAATAACTGAAAGTGTGATGAGAATTTTTAAAGCCTTTTGCGATGTCCCTTTTAGAACGTCATTGTCTTTAATTCCAGCAACTTTTTAAAAGTGCAGGAGGAATTTACATTTTCCAAGACAGTTTTCCCCTGTGGTCAGGGCTTTGGTGAGACTTTCTTCTGGCTCACAGCACAGTCCCAGTTTGGTCACTCTCGCCCTGCCTGCCTTCCCTTGCCTGCTCCTAAAACACCCCTCTGAACCCACACATTGGGGTCTGCAGTCCGGCCTCTGCTTTAGTCTGTCCTTAGTGTTGGTCTAGATGTCCTCGAGAAGGTGCCCGTGGTGCCAGTCCTGGAGGCTTGTGGACCCCTGAGCAGTCGCTGCCCCCAGCACATCCGCACTCTCTTTCTTGCAGATTTGTAATTCTGCTTCAAGTCTCCTTGGGAAATAAATACCAACCATCTCCTGTGGCAACGAGCCGGGTCAAGGGCTCCTCTCTGGGCAGGTTGTTCTCCATGTCACTGGGGCACTGAGGTGGACATCCCACCTCTTCCATCCCTCTGGGTGTTGGGGCAGGAACACGGTGGTGGCTGCAGAGGTCTCTCCAGCATTTGGGAGCGTGCTGCTTTATGGTTCAGTGTTTCCTCATCTCCTGCCCATGGGGTGGTACTGATGGCTGTATCACATCGTGCCATGTTGTGTCACACCGTGTCACGTTGTGTCGCACAGGGCCTGGCCGGGGCGCGCCGGTCGGTGATCGGGGACAGCCCGCAGCTGCTGACGCACTACTATGATGACGCCAGGACCATGTACGAGGTCTTCAGGAGGGGGTTCAGCATCTCCGGTGAGAGCATGGTGACAAGGAGGCCTGGGAGCAGAGGTGGGGAGAGGTGGAGGACCAGACAAAGTATGGGAATCTTTCAAAGTGTGAAAGGTCAAATGAGTGTAGCGGCCCAAAGGGTGGGGGTGCTGAAAAGCTGTGGAACAGAGAAAGTGAATGGGAGACCCAACTGATGTGGGAGGCCCAGCAACTGGACATCTTGGAGAATGGGGGACCCAAAGAGTGGAGGTCAATAGGGTGGAAACAAAGTGAAGGGAGGCCCAGAGAGTGGGAGGCCTGAGGGACAGAGGCCAGGGAAGTGGGAGATCCAGAGAGTGGGAGGTCCAAGAAGTGGAGGCCAAGGAAGGAGGAGGCCCAGCGAGGGGCAGGGCGGGTGCCGTAGCTTGCGCTGCCCATGGTGGTGTGGTCACCGCTTTTGGAGCGTGGGGGTTATAATTAGGGTTATTATTTGCAACGTGCATTATTTCGCCCTTAATGCTGTTGAATTTGACTGTGCAGTCTCTTGGTACCACGAGATCTTTATGCCACCACTGGCAGACAGCTTCATGTCCTGAATTCTGCAGCATCAGCAAAGTTCATCGCACATTATTCATTTCCAGAACATTTATGAATACATTAAACGAGGCTGATCTGGGCATAGAACTGTGGAATCCAACAGAGCTCTTCCTCCACAGCAAACACTGCTACTTATTTCTGCTTTTTGCTGCTTTTTTATCAGTTAGTCACCCAGCTTACCTTTTATTCCACAACAGGGCAGGCTAAGGGACTCTGCCAAAAGCCCTTAGGAGAGCTGAGCGTGGTATATCAGTCCATCCCCCTCACCCCATGATCAATGGTACCATGAAAGAGCTTGCACACACTTGCGAGACATCATCTCCTGCTCCAAAAAGCCAGCATGACTCTTCCCTGCTCTATCATAACTATTTCTGTGCCTGCCGCTTACAACATCCCACCTCGTTGAACACAACAATTTCATTGCCAGATTATTATTTTCAGTATCTCCAAAAGCCTCAGTGGAATTGCAAATATTCCACCCTGCAGGACAGGGGTAAATAAATAACTCAGTAGGTGTATGGAGGGATGGATCTTGTGCAGGTAAGCACTGTTAGCAAATTAATTAAACTTCTCAAATATTGTGCTGCACATTGTTTTACCCTCCTCCAGAGTAGGTTGTGCTAAAAATAGCAGTTTTCACTTTGAAATGTTAAATCAAAAGGCAGCGAAAGCAGTGGGAGCTGGTGTTTGGGATGAAAGCCCTCGTCAGACACTAATGCTCACACTACCTTCGGAAAAATGTCTTTTAATGAGGCTGTTTGGGGGCAAACCGCTGCTGCCCCCTCTGCAGCTCAGGCAGGAGGACTGAAGCGACTGTTTTGGAGATCCCAGCAGCTGGTCTCCCGTTACCTGCACTCGTGTGTTTGATTTGATCGGGCTTGCCGTGAGCTCTGCCCCAGGAGCGAGAGCCAACCCTGATAGCAACTGATTTACTCTTGGAGGGTCCTCCTGCAACCCCGTGTCTTGGTACTGGGCAGAGCATTAACTCCTGGTGCTGCCCCCCCTGTAACTCCGTCCTCCCTGCTTGTGTTTTACAGAAAACGGCCCCTGCCTGGGGTTCAGGAAGCCCAAGCAGCCCTACCAGTGGCTGTCCTACAAGGAGGTGAGCTGGCAGTGACACCCCTGCAGAGTCCTCTCCCCCAGTGCTCTCACCCTACCTGGCAGAGGAGCGGGGTGTTGAAGCACCCATCAGTACCACGCACGTGCTAGACCGGGAGGATGCCGTGCGAGGGCTCTCGGTTCCCCAGTTGGGCACATCCCAGCGTTATATCCGTGTGTTGGCTTTTGGGGACTGGCTCAATGCCACGAGCCCACTCTTGACAGCGGCACTGACACACACCAAAGCCGTGAGGCCGTGCCAACCAGAGGTCAACTGTCAGTCAACTACGGGTGGCTCATGATAACATCAAAAATCGGGCTTTTGGATAGCAAAATCAATCATTTGAGAGCCTCCCTGTGTAAGGCTAAGTCTTTGCTTAGTTTGGTGTTGCTGATACTCCTCTTTTCTTATGTATTGTTTTTCTCTCCAAATTCCAGGTGGCTGAAAGAGCAGAAGCTCTGGGTTCAGGTCTTCTTCAGCAGGGCTGCAAGCCATCCACAAAGCAGTTCATTGGAGTCTTTGCTCAAAACCGTCCAGAGGTGAGATTTTAAGTTCAACTCGATGCTGTATTAATAATGGTCCTGACTTGTGAGCTTGCTTTATACCTGAAGCTTGTTCTCAAGTGTGTTCAATCTGCTCCCATGGCCCCCTTCTCACCTTCATGCTTCAATGTCCTCCTGCAGTGGATCATTTCCGAGCTGGCTTGTTACACCTACTCCATGGTGGTGGTTCCCCTCTATGACACCTTAGGTCCTGGAGCCATTCGTTACATCGTCAACACAGGTAAAACCGAAAATGATGTAATCTTCTCAGAAATCACCTTTGTTGCTCAGAACGGTTCATTTTCTTCTGCTTTCCGAAAGACGGGTGATTTTACTCATTGAGTGTCTTGAAGTCACTTAGAGAGGTTTCTGGGGAGCTGTGTCCCCCCTTGTTGGGTCAGGGCTGTCTCTGCTGCACTTCCCACGTGCCCGGTCGTGCACAGCCATGGATGGGGCTGCTCTGGCTGCAGGAATTACTCCATGGCCACCCACTCCTGTGGTGCTTCATGTTTTGCCTCCTAGGTTTTTCAGCCTACGTGGTGAGCAATTTTAGTATTTTGAACTGAATCCCAGAATAACTGTAGATATCAGCTACAACTTTGGCACTGATTTAGGTTAGCTAAAATTGCAGTAATTTTCTAAGAGAAATGTATGTTATATTCTAGGATTTCTGAGGTTAGCCTGAAGTGAGTATCAGAACCGACACAATGCTAGCAACGAGCCAGTAGCTAGTCTTGCATTAAAAAAGATGTACTGTCAACAAGTTGTTTGGTTGCTTTTCTTCCAGCTGACATTTCCACAGTCATCTGTGACAAACCCGAAAAAGCCAGAATACTCCTCGACCACGTGGAGAGGAGAGAAACGCCAGGTCTGAGCTCCATCATCCTGATGGACCCGTTCGAGAAGGAGCTGACGGAGAGGGGGAGGCGCTGCGGGGTTCGCATCCAGACCATGCAGGAGGTGGAGGTAAGTTTGCTCTTCCTCTCTTTTTACTGTATTTTGTAGTTTCTGTAAAAAAATCCAAACAACAAAACCAAAAAAACCAAAACAGTAAAATATACAGGGACTTGTGAACTGCGTGGTAGGTTCAGTGTCTGGAGAGCACAAAAGTGCAGCTTGTGGCTGATAATATTGACGCACGGCCCAGTGCAGTGGCCTTTTAGAGTTTTTCCTTGTCAATAGGAGAGCCAACATTTCAAACTTTCCTGCTTAAATAAGATACCAGCTGCTATTTAAGCCTGGGAAGGGGGGTTGCTATTCGAGACGCTGCCTTACACTTTGTGAGAGAGCCTGGATGCAGCTCAAGCGACCCAAGCGCTACTTGAGATCCAGGGATGGCATTGCGGGTAGTGCAAGAACCTTTGGATAGAAAAGATGACCTAAGTGTTAGCCACAAATTTTTCTGCTTTAGCTCACACTCTCCCTCAGTAGCTCGCAGATTACTAGCGAGTGGGTTAAACCACAGGAATTAAAGTGGAAATCATTTTTGTCACTTTAATCTCTTTCAGGACTGTGGCCGTGAGAGTCGGCATGTGCCTGTGGTGAGTGTTGGCATGATGCTTTTCCCACTTAAATCACAGCTGAGTGTGTTACCTTTTATTTCACTGACCAGAGAGGGAGAGGTTTGCTCTGGGCAGAGGTAAGCCTGCATGTCTTCAGTGCCCTGGGACCCTCTCCCTGTGGGTGGCAGTGGAGGAGCCCAGGGACTATCACTACCATCCACTGGAGATGTGCAGTATTTGCTTCATACCCTCCTCCTGAGACACTTAACCGAGAGAGTTCATCCTTGCTGAACATGTTAATGGGACAGTAATTAAATGCCATTGTTAAGCCACAGTAACTCCACTAAACCCAGGAGGCACCAGGGGAACGTGCTTGCACCCTTGGCTTTCCAGTGGGGTTTCTACATCTCAGAAACACTGCTTGGAAGTACTTCTCTGGGATATTTTTGGAAAATTGCATTGATGTTTTTCACTGCTTGCTCATACTCATGCAAAAGCAGCCTCTGATTTTCAGGCTGCTTATTTATTCATTTGTGACCCAAAATAGCACACACACACAGTGGTGCTGAGAATCCAAAGATACCACTGGAAATGGGAGCAATCAGCAACTTCGGGAAGTTGTCCCTTGGTGTGGATAACCACACGGTTCCAGAACTTATCTGGAAATCAGTAAATTGTTTAAGTTTTCCCACAGACCTACAGATATAGATGGTGCCTCTGAGAATCCTAATTGCAAGACAAATATTCCATCAAAGCCTTCTTATACTAAAGCATGCCCTTAGTGCAACTGGAGCAACACATAGGAGAGGAATAGAGTCTGCATCAACTGAAGAAACCTGATAAAAAGAGTTCTATGATGGTCTTTTATATTTGCCAAAGGGGATGAAAGCTTTTTATGGCAGATCTGAAATGTAATTGGTCTTATCTTTAAGTTTACACAATGACAAGTCTACCGTTGACCCTTCTGCATTTGATTGATGTGTTTTTCTTATTCTCCTTGTGTATTTCTAGCCTCCTCGACCAGAAGATCTATCAATCGTCTGTTTTACTAGTGGCACTACAGGTAAAAGAAGAGGCATTTTAATCTTGAAATGTGAGAATAGATTATCAAATTATTAATAACACCTCCATATGCGCAAATTTGCTGTTATACCGATATGGCAATGGTATTTCTATGCATTTTTAATATGTAAGAATATATATGTATATGCATTTCTGTAATAACGATATATTTATTTTTCACTTGAATTCCCTGACATACACTTTTGGCAGCACAATTTTCCAATGGTCTGGAAATCTGCTGACGTTTCTGCTTCCCATATTGCACTGTAGTTGTGAAGTCCTTGATTGATGGGTATTTACCTTCAGCAAATGTTTAGGGTTTTTTTTTAAAAAAAAAAAAAAAGAAAAAAAAAGAAATGCAGGTCCACAGCTGGGGCCCCACATGCTGGGGCGGGCTCGGGGACGAGCCTGGGCAGCCCACGCTGCCGGTACTCACACGCCGATGGCCCCTTTTTCTTGGAGAGGAGCAGCATCATGTTCCTGCCTGTTCTCAGCAGACACAGTGCTTTCTCCTCTCTCCAGACCCTCGTTTTCATACAACTTGCAGGAATTTCCTACCCTTGGTAACTCAACCTCCGTAACATCTACCAAAAAGCTGTACATGCAGGCAGCGCAGATGCACATGCTCGGGAAACTGCTTTTACACTTACCTGCAGGGAAGGACCATGCTCCAGGGAGCGCTGGAGCAGCTCTTCCAGGTTCACCTGTGCTCTCAGGATTGGTCCTACCCCAAAACATCCTCAATTTGGCCTCCGCTCGTCTAGGCAAGCAGAAGATGCCGCTTGACACCAAGCTGCCCTCCAAGAAGGGAGTCGCTTACGCTGCGAAGCCTGCAGAGTGCAAAGCCTGCAGGTTAGGCTGAGCAAGAGGAGGCATCTTCATCTTCCACCTCCTGGAGGAGACTTGTGCTGCAGATCAGGTAGGCAACTGCTGTATCAACTCCAAGTACAAACTCAAAATACATTAAAAGGTGTTGTTTTTTTCACCATCATGCCTTGCTCTTAGTTTCACTGTGTGAAAGGCTCTTTCTCAGCAGTGGGAATTCCTAAAAGGAAAAAATTGAAGCCGGTGCAGGGCAGGGACACCACGGCAATGCACGCTGCGAGCACCAGCTGCGCCAGTGCAAAGCAGCAGGGCACAATCGGGAATTGCGGGAAACCAAAGGAGCCGTGCTTGCCGATGCAGTGGGGCACAGTTTGCTCGCGTGCATGTTAAAGTGCAGAGCAATTCTTTTTTCAAGTCACTCTTTTGTTGACATTTGTATTGCTAAATAAGAAATTCTGAATAGAGAAGGGGGTTTATTTTATTTTATTTATTTTTTAATGCAAATGCAACCATGGGCTGGTTTTTTACTTTGTGCTTTCCTCAGGAACATGCCTGGAGTTACAGAAATAAGACAAGCAGGGAGTTCACTTGCTTTCTCCCACCCAAACCCAGAGATTTCAAATTCTACAAACCATCTGCAAACAAAACTCTCACGGAGCAATGCTTTGTGAACCACCAGCCCATCCTCTGCTGCTGGAGGACTTTGCACATAATTTTCTGGCTTCTCCAGGGTTTGCATCAACCTTCTGGTCTGTTTTCCATGTTGCATTTAGACATAAAAGGCTTGGCTTTTTTTATAGCCCACGTCAGGATATTTTTAATGCCCAGATTTAGAATTTTCTTCCAACGGATATGTTCTGAAGGGGTTTTTCAATTCTGAAGAGCTCTAAATATTTTTTGTGTGGTGTGAAACAAATCTTAGCTATAGACTTTGTAACCTGGGACTTGTAGAATTGGAAATAAGTTTAGCTGTTTATATAGAAAAAAAACAACCAGAAGCAGACTTTAACGTGGGCTTTTCTTTGATAGGATCAGATGTCCAAATGCCTCCGCAAGGAGAAGGGAGAGGCTGAGGTCGCTGAGCTCAGATGACAAGACCAGCTTCCATTGTTGCACCAAGACACGATCGGCGCTCAGAAATGGGCCAAAGGCACAGATGTCCCCAAATCATCAGGATACAATTTTTCATGCTGCCTACTCCAAAGAAGTAGTTGTTTGTTTCTTCAAGGATCCACCTGTAACTGATTGGATAAAAATTACTTCCCAGCAGTTTCTCGCAGCCGGCCAGTGCATATCCCCGACTGCCGAGGGTCCCGGGAGCAGGAAAGCCCTTAGGTCTGAAAGCGCTGATGGATCACACCACCGAGTTAGTGCTGGAGCTGCTACTTGAAAGACCCATTTAGCGACGAGGAAAAGGTTCTTCTGTTGCTTATGAGAACTGTCAAACCAGTCTGGCTTCAAGACAAGGAGAACCTGCCGTGCCCTGTCCACTGACCCGGATCGCGGTGCACCCACTTCCATAACAGGAGACTCCCAAGGTGTGTCTTCATGAGGAAATTCAAACTGGAGAGCAGTGTTACAGATCTAGCATTGATTTTTTATTTTTAGAATGAAAAGCAGTACCACTGCCAACCTTTTCCTCTCAAAGCGGTAACTCTGGGAAAGGGCTCACAGCAAGGGGCATCTGTTTTGCTGGGTTAACTCTTAAAACAGAAGAACTAAAAGAAGGTCAAAATTTACAGGAAAGCCCCAGCCCAAAAACCTGTAGCTCCCCCACGGCAGCACGGTTTGCTCTCCTGATGAAGGCTATCCTGGCTCTAACGCTGCTGCTCTGCTTTGGCGCCGTTAGCACTGCAGCCTGCCCGGGATGCTGAACCTGCTGCAGACAGGACGTGGAGGAAGGAGCCAGGATGTTCAAGCGGCTTCCAGGCATGTCATGGTGATTTGAGTAGAGCTACTGAATTTTCATTAAAGTCAGAGGTGAAGTAAATGAGTCTGAGGTCTTGAAGTATCTAAGAAATCTTCTCCAAAAGTCTGAAGAACTGTCTCAAGGTGCAGGAGGCAGATGCCGACGCGGAGAAACTTGTGCAGTGCTGCAGGAGTATGGCTGCTCATAGAATTGCAGAGGCTGAGCACGCATATTTGGCTAGACACGACTAAAATAACACGAGGAATTTCTGGGTCGTTGGCACATATTTACAACTGACATGGGTTCATGGAGTTTTCTGGAGGTCTGGATCCATGTGTGCACCCAGCTGTGAAAATAAGCGCCTCAAAACAAAACCTGCCTGGCTGAGCTGGTGCCTGCGAGCCCATCCGTACAACACGTTAGGACAGGAGCAGTTGTGGTTGGCAAAGATGTCAGCCCTAGGTTCATTTCTGAGCTGCCGATGGGACGAGTGTAAGGGAGCCCAAAATAGCCTCCTGTGCACGGTGCTCACCTGCATTCAGGACTGGATTGCTCAACGGTACTTGGGACAGCAAACGTGGATTTTCAGTAAAATACATTGTGTTCAAAATGTCCTGCTTTGGCGCAATAAATGCATGAGACAATTGACACTTTTGTTTGGGCCTTTATTTAAATTATTTGAGAGACTGGGTAGAAGTGATGTCAGGGAAGCTGGCAGGGCACGGGGCTCGGCACCGTGGCTCCTGGAGGGGGGCTGAGCCGGGCTGTGCCACGTGGGGGCTGCCAGTGACGCAGCCTGCAAACTGCTCTGAAACGGAGAGGATTAAGCACATTTTGCTGTGCTGAAACCGAATCACAAAACACTCTTTTCCCCTTCCTAATCTGAGGAAAGCCAGAATGAAGTTCTGGCCGCTTTCCAATTTTGCGAGGCTGTTGCATCCGTCGTTAACAGCATCACAAAGCTCCTGGGGGCATCCCTGCGCCCGCCGTGCCAGGGCCACGCAGGGTACCTGCAGGTAAAGCTCCTCTGATCTGCTTCCGCGCGGCGTAGCAGGAACTACGCTGCAGTGGTGTGATCGAATTAAAACAATCTGCTTAAAAACACGCTGGAGAGAGAGAGGCTGGCACCGTAATCTTTATTCGAGCTGAGCTACACCTTCTTTTCAGAAATAAACCCTTTGAGGCTGATGACAAGGGACAATGCTGTGACAGGAGGACATGCAAAGCCCAGCGTGCCTGTGCTGCAGGCAGGGCGTTTTGAGAGGGATCCTCTGCTCCAGTTGGTGCACTCGGAGGTTTCTACCTGCGCGTTTGCTGCGTAACCAAAACCTCATTTTGGCGTGCAAACGGATACGAAATCCAGAAATTGTACTACAGTGTGAAGGGGGATGCTCAGCTCGGAAAAGAGGGTGAAAAAGCCAATACCGGCAGCGTGGAGCTGCCAGGGCAGGCGGGCGGCATGCTGCAGGGGCAGGGCCGAGCACCGGGGTGACAGGTTGAGGCTTTGCCAGCTCCCTCCGCCTGTCTCTGGGACACCTCTGCTCTGCTGCTGACAATGTCGATGACTTCTCTTCATCGCAGTCTTGTAGGGTCTTCTTGTAGCCCGATTTTTACCATGGATTACCTGTTTTCTGCTTTATTTGGGTTACCCAGTGCACTGGCTAAGAGCTTAGCAGCCTTTTAAATGGAGCTCGTTGGTGTGCAAGACCATTCTTAGTCAAAATCTGTATGAAATAAATCCTACCTGGAGAGGCTGGGAACGGCCAGCCAGGTCTGATGGCCCCACTCACCAAGCGGCTCCCTCCGAGCGCTGTCATAAATTGCAGTTGGGCTATTTCTGGTGGAAACTGTTGTTCAGAGTCTCCAATAGAAATATTTGTGTTTACAGTATCATTATATTCGATTTTGAGTATTGCAGTAAAGGCTTTTGGTGCATGTTACTGCACAGAAATGACTGCGCAAACTACAAAAGTTTTAATAACTTAATTTTTTTAACCATTTCCTCTTTAGGTTTTTTTGTTAAGCTTTTGGAAATTACCTACCGGCTCATCTTTTAAAATCACTCTTTGTTTCCTTTCAGGAAACCCCAAAGGTGCTATGCTGACTCATGGGAACGTGGTCGCTGATTTTTCAGGCTTTTTGAAAGTGACGGAGGTGAATACCCTGATGTAGAAAACGTTGCCACGTGCAGAGTGTGTGGGTTAAGCTGTGCCCCTGCACGGGCTGGAAGGGTGCTCTTGTAGATAAGAGGTGAAATCGCTTTTACTCAGAAGGCCAAATCCATGGAAATTGGAGCAAGTCTGAGCTTGCAGCACTGGAGGGCATTAAATTCCCTTTCCAGCACTGGTTCCCTGGCTCTGTAGGGCGCAAAGTGCTTCTGAAGAGCAACGCTGGCTCCTGTAAATCAATTAATTAACTCCTTTTGAAGAATTAGGAGAGCAAACAAGCCCTGTACAGTTGCAACTGGTGCTTGAAAAAGACTGCAGGGTCCACTTGTGCTCTTTGTGTCCCATTGTGCCCATACAATGCCCCTATTTATGTGAAAGCTCTCTGCATATAAAGCGTATATCTATATAAGAACATAGAAGTTTTTGGCAAGAATGGTTAATTTCATTGATATTCAACTATATCTCAGTTTCTGTTACATGTATTTTAAAAAAAGCATAGCACTGGCCAAGTACCCATATAATATGTTTCATGCGACGTGTAAACTTGTATTTAGAAACGATATAGGAAGCAGAATTGCTTTAGCACAACATATTAAGGATTTTATACAGCTCGTACCTAACAAATACAAAGAATCTATTTTTTTGTAGCGAACAGGCAATTCCATAAAGTAGCGATGCGCACATGGGATGGACAGTCTGTTACCTTATGCCCTTTGCAGGTGCTGAAAACACCGCACTTTTATAATCTTAATCCTTAAACTGAGATTTCCAGACCACTATTGTAAAGAAACTTGGACACGTGATGCGAGAAATCCCACAGAACTCACGTGCTCAAGTATTTGCAGGGTTGTGACTCCTGAGATTTGCAATATGAAACGCCAACGTAGCAGCTTGCTGCCGCGAGCCCTTGGGCTTCGCAGCGCAGAGCTTTTGCTGGGGTCAGGGGCAGCACGAATGAGAGCTGATGCGTAGATAGGTCTTCAAAGAGCAGGAGTATTGTTTTTGAAAGAGAACTAATTTAGAGGGAGCTGAGGGAACTTGGCATTTGCCAGGACTGGCCCACAGAAATGGATTTAGTGTTCGCTGACAGCAATGGGACTCTTTGATTAAGCTCAAAGATATCAGGTTGAGACGCAAGTCTGGTGAAAGTGGTTGTAAATTCGATAGCTTCAGTCACCAGCGCATTGTTGGCGAGAGTGTAAATGCCCGTAGCTGGTCCAGACGATTAGGGCAATGTCTAACGACAGTAATGGAATTGAGCAAAGTGCAAAATACTTGCAAGTAGCATAAATTAATAAAATAAAACCCCCTAAAGCTGAGAAGTTCTGTGGATTTGACGTTTACGTGCTCTGGTGCCAGTTTTGCTTAGGTCAGTGACTTTTTTAAGTGAAATATTTTCTGAAGCGAACCTAGAGCTTTATTATAAGGTTCTTCTCAAACGCCAAGAAGCTGTTTTCATTTTTACATTTAACTGGCCAGCTGTGCCAACTGTGAAATACTATTCAATGGCATCATTTTGGTGCAATTTAAAACCAAATTAGTTCTTGTCTGAGCACTTAAAGCAGTGGGGATAAAACAAAAAAAAAACAAAGCAGCACAGCTAGTGACGCTAAAGGTTTTACATTACTGTGCCTGCAGAAAATGAGAAAATTTCTATTTGAAATAATGTATAAACAGATCTGCAGGCCCTGATGGCTTAATTCAGACTGACAGGTAAAATAATACGAAATGGGATGCTGAAAAAGGCCCACGTGGTCAATCATGTTTGACTTCACTAGGTAATGGTTGGGAGGGCACACCCAAATCTGACTTGCCCAGATTTAACTTCAATAAAATATTCCCCGAGGAAGAAACTCCTGTGCCTCCACCCACCGCTGTGTCCCAGGTCACGGGCTATCGATTCCATCACAGCAGTGGAGATGCAAAGTGGGTATAAACTGCTAATACTGTGAGCTAATAGATTTTATACCCATTTTCCACTAACCACTGGCTTTGGTGCAAGTTATTGGGTAATCGTGCTTTCAGTTTTTCTAATCCATAATACTATGGCAAGCCTTACCCTTGGAAATCCGGGTAGAAAGGCTACTTTTCTCTTGGGGCATGGATCAGGTAAGGCTCTCAGGGCCTTTGTTTATTCTAGCCTGCAAGACAGAATGAAAACCTTGGCAAACTGACGATTTGGGTCACTTGTATTTTTTGCATAATTTGTCCAGCCTTCTTTTTCTTCACTGCACCTGTCTGTGGGGCAGTGATAATGCCCTTAAAATCACATTTTAATCAGTTCAAATGATGAGAAACACTAACAGAAGTCATTAATTTCTGCAGCTGAAAAAAAAAATCATTTAATTCTCTGATTCAAATCAACGATTAACAAAAAGAAGAGAAAATCTACAGCTTTGATTCTAGTAACACTATGAATCCCTGATGGGCTCCGTGCAATGTGGGAAAATGACGTGCCTGTAGAGCCCCGCTGGTTGCCAGGAGGCTCCTGTGGCTCTGCACGCAGCTGAGAGTGCAAACTGTCGTCCCAGCACCTCATGGTAGAAAGCACAGAATAAAAAATTGGGTTCTCTGTCAGGGTGAGCCTCTGTGTGGATACGATGTGCCTCCTGCCGTGGAGAGACCTCTCCATTGCCCTCTGTGTACATCTCCGTGCTCTTTACTCCTTCTGCTAACTGAGCTTCATTGACGCTGTGGCTTAACGCTTCCCTTCGTACGCTGCTCCCTTCCTCTCTCGACAATCTTCACCCTTTTGCTCCTCTGGTGCCATTTTTCTTTTTATTGTTTTATGACTTTCTTGTTGTCTTCCTGTCAGTGTTTCTTTCCTTTCTGTCTCCCATGCCCTTCACCTGCAGAAAGTGATCTTTCCGAGACAGGACGATGTGCTCATCTCCTTCCTGCCTCTGGCTCACATGTTTGAAAGAGTTATACAGGTAAGAATCCTGCCTGAACTGACGAGGCCTCGTGGGGCTCCTTGTGTTTTCTTCCAGAGTCAGTGGTCTCCTACTTGTGAGGATGTACACATTTCCTATTTGCCTTTAGCACACATGTTTGAGAGAATGGTACAGGTAAGGTCCTAGTGTCAGTGGAAATCATCTTTTTCCACGCCAAAAAAAAAAAAAAAAAAAAAAAAAAAAGAAAGTGAATAAAATACTAAATAACCAGCAATATCTTGTAGCACTAAAAAAGCTTGTACTCCAGAAGTGCCACGTGCAGAACACCAGGGCCCGGCCTCTGGTCTTGGTGACACAGCCATGGGTCCAGAGCCATTACAGGAGAGTGTCCCAAGCTCTCCAGCTTACACCGGTGGCTCTGAGATTTGAAAACAGCCCTTTGACAACGAGCAGAGACTGCTACCTGCACAATTTTGGGGGCAGCTTTTCAGAGCACTCTAGGATGAGGTGTCACGGGAGTAAAAAATAATTTCGTGCCATTTTCTCCATCAGCTAAAATCCTTTTTTTGCATAAATAACCAGATCTGCAAAAAACTTGCAGACACTGAAAAAGAGGAAACTAAGATCATGGTGTGACACACGTGATCCTCCTGGCAGGGCAGCATACGGTGGGCATTAACTGGAAGCCAGCATTCCCTCAAAATAATGGCAAATAGAAGTGCTAACTCGTGCCAGCCCGCAGAACTGACTTTTCACATCTCTTTTGGAAAAGACAGGGGATAATTCGCTCTGCGATAGGTCTGTTAGGCAAGTCAGAGGAGACAATCACATCAGTTCTCCCGGCCTGAGAAGCTGCGAACTAAAAACCGGCCCCATGTGTGAAGATTGTATCTGGATTCAGTTGCAGCTCTGTACGTTCTCAGGGAGGACCATTTCAGGCTGAAAGAATACTTGTTGAGTCAGACAAGGCTCCGAACAGAAGCCTCTCACTTCTTAGTAACATCCGTGCCAGAAATAATACATTCCGCCCTGTTAAAAAACTTGCAAATTGGAAGTGAAAGTCCATGTAAGATTCGGAGAATTACAGCACAGCCTCTCTTCACTTGTACAGCAAGCTGGTCAGGATGCCACCACTATTCAGGCAAACTGCTTTGCCAGCAAACGAGAATATAATTAGTAAAAAGGCATCTGGTTGGGGGAAAAAAATTAGAAACGTTTAAAATAACCTCATTTCACAGGATGTTGCCATGTTGAAAGGGGCAGGCCTCCAAAGGACGTTCAGGTTTATCCTCTCTGCTGAAAAAGCTTATTAATATCAAGATTTTTTACTAAAAAGTCATTTTCAAAAGCAAGCTGAACAGCAAGCACTGTGTCAGCTTCCCTAGTTTTAGACAACATCATTAGTTCCTGGAACTTACCATTAAAATTGTACAGATAGGTTCTTTAAAGCTAAAAATTTCTAGTAGTTATAATTCCCAGTGTGCACGCTGATTATATTTTCCTTTTTTTCCTTTTTTTAATTCATGTGCATGTGCAGTGTAAAACACAGATTTGGCAGTATGATGTTCCTTAAACTCACATCACACGGGTAAAATTCCTGTGGTTTCAGTTCTTGGAGACAGTCTTGATAGAGCAGTGAGAGCATTCTGGTCAGTATCATAGATTTTTAGGAGTAGCACAAAGAGACTTGGGTGTCTCTTAAGGAATTTTAAACTGGTTTAGTTCTTTGGGGGAGACAAGTCCACCAAGGGGAGCTGATGTTCTCAACGTACCCCTCGCAGAGCTCAGAACAGTGGTCCGGGCTCAGCTCCTGGCATTGCGGGCGCTTTGCTGCGGATGCCTTCTGCTTGCACACCAGAAGCAGGGTTGTGATGCTGGTCTCCAAATGCTCTCCGGTGACAAAATGCCAGCTCTACCAAGTTAGTGACTAGTCCTCTGCGGGGTTACTGGCTACCGGAGCTGCTGCCTCAGCTGCCAGTTGGCTCATCGCAGGCAGCCTGCCCTGCCCCACCCCGCACATCCAGCTCTATTTCGATCCGATTAAAGCGGTCTGTTTTCTTTCCAAGTAAAAAACTTGTGGATCTGGAGTTTCTACACCAGTAAAGCACCTTTTACGGAGTGGGCTTCTATTTCTGGGATACAGGACCAGGCACTATATTGCTAACGTAGTCTATATTGTTGTATTTAAACAAAACTAAAGTATTAACATCTAAAAATCGGCTGCCGCTCAGTATGTTTTACAACGTTTCTTAATATGCATGCGTTTATTGACAATGGGTCCTCGTGCTGTGAGCTGCTATGGTAGGTCTGGGCTTCAGAGGAGAAGTTCAGATCCAGAATTTGACCATAACTCGGCCTTCTCCATCCCCATAAGCAGGGGATGAAGGGAAATCCCTTCTAAAACCTTTGGTTCCTTGTTCTTCCAAAAATGGTGGCAAATTTGATGGATGCTGAATTGCCCGTACTGAAACGTGCCCAGAACTATCCGTACATTTCTATTCAGTGCAAAATTTATGGTTACGTTTATATCTATTTCTAAAGCCCCATTTTTGTCTTGCTGAGAATAGAATTTCAGGAAAGGCACTTCTGCCCTTGGGAGGGATGCTCTGCTGTGGGAATTGAAAGCAAAGAGGTTACACGTGTTCTTTTTTCTTCCATCAGTCTGTAGTGTACTGCCACGGCGGGCGAATTGGGTTCTTTCAAGGAGATATTCGTCTCTTATCTGACGATATGAAAGCATTGCGTCCAACCATCTTCCCTGTCGTGCCGCGGCTGTTAAACCGAATGTATGATAAGGTGAGTTTAATTTTGCTCTTTTCATAATAATGAAGTTTATGTCCCTTTAGGACTGTGAAAGAATTCCCTTAGTCATGGAGATTTCCTGAGCAGATTGTGCTGTTTCTGCATTACTGCAAACACATTCGTACCCTGTGTAACTGATACAGCTGCTCCAATCTGTAAGTCTATATCGTGTTGCTTCACGCCGGCTGCAGACACGGCTGCTGCATGGTGATATGAAATCCCTCTGTATTAGCCTCTTACCCTGCTCTCACCGAGGTTACTAGTGACATTTCCAGAGACAAGGGGTTTTTTTCATCACAGAAACACCCATCAAACCTGGATGCACTAGGACTTTTTCTGTCCTTCAATCAGTTTTGGAACTTGGATCTCTCTTCCTGGTGGCAATGACGGCTGAAAATCAGGAACTGCAAAAAGAGTATGAGGATTTAGGCAGTGTAAATGTGAGGCTGGCTTTTGGATCTGGAAATTTTTAAAGTGAAGAGATGGTCTTGAAAGGTATTTAAAACAGGCATGTCTGGTCATCATGTTAAATCTGTTTGACCAGCTGGGAATATTTATTCCTCAGAAGACTTATCCTCTAAAGAAGAGCTTAAGCACAACCTACTGATTTAATTTTTCCCCAAGGTCAGGACTGTTGGTTCAGGGTTCTGGTGCCTCGTTAGAGGGGTGGGCCCTGGGGGTTTCTCGTTTGTGGAGATGTAGTTCATGCTGGTGCCTGATTAAGCTTGGGTGAACACAGCCCTCATCACCCATCACTGACACTTGCTCCGGTACTCAAGTTGCTCATTCCTAGTTGCTCAGATTACATGATTTCACTGAAATTATGGAAATCATTTAGAAATAGCAGTCAGGCAAACCTAGTCAAAGCCTACACTGTCCTCCTCTCTTTTTTTCCCCCCCAAAGGAAGAGCATGTACAATAAAAACGGAGCAAACCAAACCACTCTGTTTTTTCCCCGCTACCAAAGCCCCAGTGCAGGCTTATTGAACCGTCCTGTACCCTGCCTGGCACAGGCAGAGCTGCGTAGCTGGGCCGGTAAGAACAGCACTTGATGTTTTCTCTCTCTCGGGGGCCGTGCCCCGCGCTCCCGCAGATCTTCAGCCAGGCAGACACGTCCCTCAAGCGCTGGATTCTGGAATTTGCTGCAAAACGGAAAAAGGCTGAAGTTCGAAATGGGATCATTAGAAACGACAGTTTGTGGGACAAACTTTTCTTTAATAAAATACAGGTAAGTGATTTAAGAAGTGAGTCTAAAGTCAAAGAACTGTCATTTCTTTTCACAATGACTGGTTTTCCTTAAAGTCAGTGTGGCTGCTTGCCTGGTTTCGCAGGCAGAAATTGCTACCCGCTAGCAAATAGCAGACTGAAAAGTTGAATAGAAAAAGGAAACGGAGCACAGTTTGTTGTTCCACAAATTTTTGCGTTAACTTTTGCCACGTTGATTTTTATTTATGTATTTTAAATACCATGCACAAGATGCCAGAATTTCAGTTCTGTTAGGGATAGTTTTCCAGAGGGGAAGGGAGAAACACAAGGCAGACTATGACAGCTTTTCCCACATTCCTCCTTCAGCAGCACTGAGAAATCACCTATTTGCAGAATAACGCCTATTTTTTGGCAGCTCTCGGATACAAGCTGTGCCCCTGCACAGGCACCAAGGAGGCGAAGCTGCCCAGAAGCAGGATTGTAGCCTCTGACACCAGGGCTGCTGTCACCTCCTTCGTTATTTGGGTGCTCTGCCTTGTGGGGACTGGGCACCCGCTGCAGGCTCTGCCCATGCCCACGGGTGAACGGTTTCTCCCCAGCAACAGGTAGGGGAGAGGATTGCGTCAAACCTACCCCTGTCTCCTCCCAGTGGGGATGAAATTCTGGAAGGTGGTCAGGAAAAGAGGAGTAACTGATCAAAGAGGTGTTGCTCCAGAGCTTTTTGCAAATTCTCTACAGATACAATTTGACTTAGGGTTGAGTTTCTGTTGGGCATATTCAAAACTGCTTTTTTTCCTAGGAAAACGAGAATGAGGGTGTAGGGAAAACCACACCTGTAAATTACAGTTTAGCAAGAGGGGAAATAAATCAGAATGCCCTGCTGTGTGCCACACAACTCCTCAGTAAAAAAAAAGATTAAATTGGCTTTAAACCAGGTTTTTCAGGCTCTGTATTACTCCAGGATGCTCTGATTACTTCATTTTTTTAATTGGATAACTATCTGGAGACATGCCACTTTATTTATAACTAAAGAAACTGACTGTCCTTTTCATCTGCGGATTAGTTGTCCTCAGCGTGCAAAGACATCAGAGTTCACACGACGCTGACAGGGGCGCAGACATGAGGCAAGCCAGGCTGCATATTGATTCAGGATCTGGCGAGACGGGCAGCCTCAACTAGGAGTTGTTTCCTTTTGTGCTGGGTTTTCTTTTTACTTTTAGAATAAGAAGGAGGAAATGAAAGGGGGGAGAAAGAAGCAAAATGCAACACAAGAATTGGTGCAATACCCTCCAGAAATATTGGAAGGTCATTTGCCTTAGAAAAGGGACAGCATTCTTTGAGCTGGCTTGGGAGCCAATTCATTAACAACGACGAGGTGCAAATAAGCAAAGCAAAGCAAACTGGGGTGGGGGGGAAGAGTGTTTTTTACCCAACAGTTCCCCAGAGACAGATAATAAGCAAAGAAAACTGGGGTGGGGGGGGAAGAGTGGTTTTTACCCAACAGTTCCCCAGAGACAGATGTGCTTCCCGCAAGCCAGGGCTGCCTCCCTGCAGGTCTGCAGCCTGCCCGGGGAGCAGGCAGCCACAGGAGTCGAGGCCAAGCAGCTCATCCCCCTGACGTGGGACTCTCTTAAGACCCCGCTGGCTTTTTATCCCTAAGTTAAGATTCAGAGCTGCTTCACATTCCCATAGCACGGCTGCATCTGTTCTAGAGAGACCGTTTTGCGCAAGCTCCGCGTACGCAGTACCCGCGGACGCCGCCGGTTTTGCCATCTGCAGAGGCTGGTGATGCTTTCTTTCGTTTCCCCGCGCTCTCGAACAGGCCAGCCTCGGCGGGTGCGTTCGCATGATCGTCACGGGCGCTGCCCCTGCGTCTCCGACCGTCCTGGGCTTCCTCCGCGCGGCCCTCGGATGCCAGGTGGGCTCCCGCGGCCGTCCGGAGGTGTTCATTTACTGGGAGCTACGGAACGTGCTGCCTTTCAGAAAGGAGATGGGTCAGAGCCTCAGAAGGGCAGTCAGGACAGCTTCACCAGGACGGACCCACCAGCAGTCGCTGGGCTTGGGGCAGACACAGCGCCCGGGGGTCCCTGGAGCTCGTCTCCTGCAGGCGTGGGGCTGGAGGTGAAACGACCGGTGGCCCTGGGATGGCAGCAGCAGGCAAGAGCTGCTTTTGCTGTGGGCAGCTGCCAAAAAAAAAAGGCGTAGACTCACCCCACTCGCCTTTCAGCACTTAATCGAGTATGTGCAATTAAATATGCTCATGCCTGGGCTAGGAACTTTGTTACACGAGGTTTATTCTATATATAAATGGAGAAAGATGATCTTCAGATGGCAACTAAACCCACTTCAGACCTCCACTGTGTTATTTATCTTTGACTGGGAAGTCAAGAGCAACTAAAAAGCCTCATTCAAGAGGCTAAAATTAGGTGGAAAAAAAAAATTAAGGTTGTATTTTCAAAATATCCCACAAAAATACCTTTTTCCCCACTAATAAATTTCTCTCGTAGAGTAACATACTTCTTGACTCAAAAGCTAAGTGCCGAACTTGTCTTCTCACTATTTGCAGCTCTACAGAGCCGTGTTAATTCAGTCACGTAAACAAAACTTTGTGTACAGTGAGAGCCAGGGGAAGTGTCCCTGTGTTAAATGCGCGCCTGTGCACTGCAGCTGGCAGGATCAGCTCACCACACTGTGCAACGGAAGGCAATTCTGGGAATTTTATTCTGCAATAGTGAAATCATCTACGTTGTTTTAAAGATACCTGTTTCTTCGTCAGGTTTATGAAGGTTACGGCCAAACAGAATGCACAGCTGGCTGCACCTTTACGACCCCAGGTGACTGGACATCAGGTAACAGTTTGCTTCCAGAAAGAAAAGAAAAGAAAAGCACATTTCTTTAGAAAATTCTGGACTGTAACCTCACAGGGTGTTAAGCAATGTTCGCTACCATGCGAATAATCCTCAGCAACGGCGATGTTCTTGGAAGTATCAGTAGTCCAGAAGAAATATGCAGGGATCAGGTGTTGGGCACGTTTGCCTGGGGAGATTTGGAATTGTCCCTTGAGCTGTTATTAGCCACACTCTCATCTCTGCACTCCTGGCCCTGTGAGTCATCTCCAGAGCACTGGAGCTGAATTGAAAAGAATGTTTGTAATAATGAAATGCTGGAACAAAGAAAAGATTAATAAATTTGTGTAGTTAGTGAGCAAATCCAGGCTTCAAATACAGATCCACCACTATTCAATACGTTATATACTTCTGGCTTTCAAAACATTTGAATCTTGACAAAATCAGACAAAAATTATCACTAAGCAAGATTCAGCTAAGACACACAAGTACTGCAGCTTAACTTCTTCTTAATATATTTATATTTATGTTTTGAAATGGCTGTCATACTCATTCAGATGAATACTAGTAGGAAACCTGGACATCGGATATTAACGGGTGTGGCCAGTTAAACATTTCCTTCTTTCCAACCAAGATTTTCCACGGCTGGAGAAGAGCACACGCTTTCTTCTCCCAGCACAAGTGGCCATCTCTTTGGTTCTCTTCAAACCAAACCCAGCCCTTTGCAGATACTGGTCAGCACTGGGCGAAGCACGGCTCCCGTGCCAGTGCCCCATGCTCATCCTCGGTGCGCTTCGAGCCGGCTCCTTTGCAAAATGAGACCAGTCGGCGGGAGCTGCAGCGCACGAAGTGCTGTGACACAGAGCTGGGACTCCTCTCTTTCTAGTCCATCTTTCCTAGGGGCTGTTTCTGGGGGAAACAGGGCTGTTCCGCACACGGCGGCGCTCCAGCAGCGCTTGTTGGCTACAGCGGGTGACATCCTCTCTCCAGCTTTGGAGAAACTATAGGGGTGTGGGGGGGACGCGTTGAGCGTCACGCCACTGCGGTTGGTATTCCCAGGTGATTACAACAACAGGGGTCCAGAGCTTTGTGTGCTTTTACATTGAGTTAAGCTTAAAAAAGGGTTTAGTCCCTTACAGGGAAGGGAGACACGGTCTGTATTTCAACATGTTTGAAAATAGGGTTTATATGTGTCCAAATAGGAGGTTCGAGTATTTAGTCTTAATGGTGCAAAACCTTGAACAAGGAAGTTATTTCTGCACACAGACACAGCTCCTGCAAGAACGTCCAGTGTATCTACAACTATGCAAGCAACTACTAATCAAATGCTAATTATTGTTTATAGGAGAGATGACAAGTGACTCGATAACTTTGATTTCCAGGTCATGTAGGAGCCCCTTTGCCCTGTAACTTAATCAGATTGAAGGATGTGGAAGAGCTGAATTATTTTGCTTCCAAAGGCGAAGGAGAGGTAGCAAATCACATTTTTATATCAAATTCTCACTAGTTAACACTGTATGAAGTAGTTCTGTAGTTATAGAAACGTTTTACCTTTGTAAGGTGCATGGTTGCAGATGTGCTACATATCACAGTCAGGAAAGGAAAATGCCAATTCAGCAATAGAGCAGCAAAGCAGTAATTAAACAGGGGCTGTGGCAGTTCTTCCAGCCAATGCCATGCCTGATTATTTAACAGTTAAGGCTAAATTAATTAGTTCAGCTAAGGAGAGCTGAATTGCCGTGCTTTCTACATTGCTGTTATTTCTATATTGCACATAAATTTAGCTTACTGAAATAACTTTGGTTTTTTGGACTGCAGGCTGAATGCAAATCAGCTTCGAGCAAATCAGTTTTGAAATCGTATTTCCATTAGTGTGGAAAAAATCTGTAGGTAATTTTGTAACACGATGTATTTTAGTTCCGTGGAGCACAGTCAATAAGTCAACCTTTAAAATACTTCAATTTTAGCGAAATACTACTTAGCTTGTTAGTATTTACAGCAGAATAATAAAATAATTTATCAGCAACTCTGACTGTTTTGCAGATATGTGTGAAAGGACCAAATGTTTTCAAAGGTTATCTGAAAGATGAAGAGAAGACCACAGAAGCACTGGACCAGGAGGGCTGGCTCCACACTGGAGACATTGGGAAATGGTTACCTGTGAGTACTGACCAAATGCTCTATTCTTATGACAATTGTATTATTCCATGGAGACTTTCAAGCACTGAACTTAAATTTCCAGGCAGATACATCTTTACAAAGGGTTAAGTTTATGTTTTGCAGAATAAGGTCGATACGTCAGTAAAGCATTTTCTGGCAATTTAAAGAGCTCTGTTGAAAGCAAACCGCTCACTGAGTCTCTGTGGTTGAATCACTTCTCATTTCTTTCTCCTCACAGAATGGGACTCTTAAAATTATTGATCGGAAAAAGCACATATTTAAACTTGCTCAGGGAGAATATATTGCACCAGAGAAGATAGAGAATATCTATATCCGCAGTGACCCTGTTGCCCAGATCTATGTCCACGGAGACAGCTTGCAGGTAAAAACTAAGTTTTCAGAAAATCTTATTTTGTAAACAGAAGACAGGGAGCGGGGCCTGAAGGAGGGGAAAGTGTGAGCAGATCACATTACGTTTTGGCCCTGACGTCTCCCTCCTGCTCTGGAGCTGGCTGCCAGCCACGCAGGAGCTGAGCTGCTGGTGTGACCCTAAGCAGCTTGCAGGATGTTGTGGCCAAAGATCAAGCCTTTAAACTTGCTTCAGTGTCACCCTTGGGGTCTCTAACGCTTTCCTTTGCCACGTTGCCTGTGATAAGCCAGACGAAGGCAAAGCCACTGCTGCTCCACAACCACTGCCTGCCCGTTTGGACCAGTCTTGTCCCGTTTATTTGTGTATTTATACAAACACGTACAGCTTCTGAAACCACTGCAACTCATCCCTCTGCATCCACTGACCACAAACGTGAGGTTTCCCTGGGCATCGGAGTTTGCCCGAGACCCACAGGCCCGTGAACTGCATGTGTGCAAATGAGATGGGCTGTGTTCTGCTCTGTGAAAAAAGTAATTTATTTAATGTTCAAGCAGAACACAAACCCAACTGAAGATGTTAAAATTGTTGGCAAATACAAAAACCATTTTATGTGAGGAAAAGGCAGAGACACCAAAACATACCTCACTATGACACGTTAGCAAATTATTGACATAATTACACCAGAACTGATAAACACACAGCAAATTCAACCAGGTTATGTACTCAGTGTAAAGCCTGAAACGTTGTTCAGCCTTTGCCTGCAACTCTCCTTCTCCTTCACCTACAGGCCTTTCTGGTGGGGATTGTGGTGCCCGATTCCGAAGTTATGCCAGGCTGGGCAAAGAAAAGAGGGTTTGATGGAACATACGCAGAACTCTGTAAAAATAAGGTTTGTCTTTCTGTCTGCCACAAAGACGTTTTTTCACTGCAGTATAACCTAGTTGGGGTCCATGTCTACTATTAATGATCTCAGTGACAAGAATTATCAGCTATCGATAAGGCACTTGAACTTTACTCAGAAACGCGTTTTCTTGATGAACGATGACATAATTGCATCTAAGGTTGACTCAGACACTTCATGAGGAATTTATGTGTTTTAACCCAGGAACTGCAGCAAGCCATAATGGAAGACATGGTACGGTTAGGTAAGGAGAGTGGACTTCATTCCTTTGAGCAGGTAAAATGAAACAATTAATACATTATTCAGTGCGGTCAGACAGGCAATTTGTCCATTTGTGTTGAATGAGAATTTGTCAGCATTTTTTATGTTACTGCACTACAATCTTTTCGGAGAGAGAGCTTTATTGCTGGCAAGTTGTATTTGCTCCTTTGAAAAATATATATGCTGCGATTCTGCTTTCCATTCGTGCTTGAAATTTGAATTAAATTTAGTGAAAGTTTTGGGTGCTGAGGTAAAAATCTAATGCAGGGACATGCATAACCTCCAGTCTGACAACCAGAGGTCAAGATAAGGACCTAGAGAACTCTGGTTCTTCTGTCACTGAGAGCACTGCCAAGAAACTGGGTCACTAATTACCATTCTGATAACTGACCTAGGAAATGCTGCTGGTTTATTTCTTTTCAGCCTGTGCACTAATTCTTTTCTGGTGCTTCTGTAAATATTTCTGCAACAGAGCCACAAACACTTCAGAAGGACAGATCTGAAATCAACCGTGGATTATGTAGCATTAAAAACACGGTTAAAAAAAAAAAATCCACCACATTTTAAAATGTCAAATGCTTATTTCTGTTAAAATAATGAACAAATTAATCATCGCATATAATTAGCAAGTGCCTTTTTGCTTTTGTTTGGACCGTTTCTGGCTGGTAATTCTATCTGAGTGCAGCAGAAGCACTATTACACATAAACTTCTTATTCTTCATTTCTCAGTTACATATGCAAATGAAATGATAGTATAAACAACTGAATTTAAAAATGAAATTCAAGATAATACACAGTTTGTGATGTACTGTCTGTTGTAATAAGCCTGGTTTGCTCCTGCCATAGTCTTCACGGTACAAAAGATCCTCAGCTAATCTATTCTACCAGCAGTTTGCATTTAACAAAAGATAAAAGTATTGAGGGAAGCCTTGCCAGCTTTCTAAAAGTCAAGAAGAAACGTTCCACATTTCAAAACTAAAGGGCTTCAAAATTAGTATCTCTGTAATCTTAAAACTGAACTTTGAGCCAGATATTAGGGCTATTGTTCTTGTGGGATGGGATCTCCTGTATGTGGAAGAGCCGCTCTTCATCATCCCTGTCCTTGTCTGCAGTGCCAAGGGCCTGAGCTTGGACCTCTGGCTTGGAAATGGTGACTCTGGCCTCTATAACCAGTGTGCAGCTCCTGAAAGCCAGTGCAGCAAGCGGGGAAAGCATTAAAAGCACAAATGCTGATTTTGTAAAGGGCATCACTGGGGGAGGAACTGGGCCACAAGGCTTGCAGGGGAAAAACGAATCCCATGTCTAATGGGAATTTAAGAATTGATTCTCAGTCTATATCCCTGCAACCCCCAGTCTAACAAAATGCAAACCAGTCTGGTTTGGGGAATCAGGAAAGCAGCAGATGGCTGGGGAATTTTGTCTTACATCAGTGGACTGCGACCAGTCACGCAGCAGTTTTCTGCTTTCTCCCACACCAGCACTCCCATAAACACACTGGAAGGAAACGCTCGCTCCCATCTGCGCTGCCAGGCTCCCCGCTGTGCTCAGAGACACCGCCGCTAACAAGGGCAGCCTTGTATAATCCTGTTTGCCTAGGCTGAATGATTTTATATCATTTTAATTAGCTAGTAAAACGCCATCGATTCTTCTTTAGAGATGATCACCGCGTACGCCCTTTGTGCCTGCAAAGCTTCATGATTATTTTGCAAGACGGAGTCAGCGCTGCACGCTTTCTTTTGCAGTTCAGTTAGGACGATGCTCCCTAGCACGACGCCCTCCCTCCCTCCCTCCTCATCTCTTCCAAAGCCTTTCAGCCGTGTGAAACTGCAGTCACAATATCACATATGGTGACACTGTCCCTCGCGCTCTGTCTTGCTGCTTTTTGGCCTTGGTTTCATACGGAAAAGAGGTTTATGTGCTCGCTCTCTCAGAGATCTCCCTTCTGCGCTGGCTGGCTGTCGGGTCAGTGCAGACACAGGAGAACAGGCAGGAGAGCGGGGAGTGCTGAGAGGTGGTGGAGGGATTTAGTGTCACCTTGGAAAACCTGGGCAGGTGAGGAAAACCCTGGGGACCTGGTGGAAGGGTCCCCTGGGCTCCAGGCACAGCCAGAGGTAGCGGCAGCAAGGCTGGCAGAAGAAGTTAGGCTTATCGAGTGTGATGCCTGTAGTTTTTGCTATAAATATATCCCTCTCTTATTTTAGGTCAAAGCCATTTACATTCACTCTGATATGTTCTCGGTACAAAACGGTTTGTTGACACCCACGTTAAAGGCTAAGAGACCCGAACTAAGAGATTACTTCAAAAAACAAATAGAAGAGCTATATTCCAGCATCTCCATCTGAAACCACGGGAAGAATGTTCTGAATAATGGACTTCGTAGCAATATTAGAACAACACTCAAAAACACAGAGCCAGAATGACACAGCTGAAACGGATAAGCATCTGAAACTTACATTTGAGCCTTTCATCATCCTAGGATTTCACCACTAACCATAACTCTCCTTCTTTTTTCCATCAGGTGTGATACCACTCTTTTTTTACTCTATGTACACAGCAGGGTACTAATAAGAATTATGCTAAATTGCCACAAAATACACAGAAATGTCAATCTATGACCAAGTAAATTATGGAAACTTACCTTACTAATAAATACAAACATTTCTAATTAAAATAGGGAAAATTCCAGTTATGCCTGTTGATATTTGATTGTATATAACCTAATACATTAGAAACTAAAACTGTGGATAATTCAATAATGTGGTCTACCTCAAACAATCAGTGATTGATGGTGAAAGTCTATTTTCCCTGATCTGGAACTTCAAGCTGGATATTGGTTTATATATTAAGTGATAGTTTTTATATTTTCCAGGACATAAATTACATTGATTTCATCATTAATGACCTAACTAACAACCGGAATAGAAATAGGAATGAATCTCCCGCTATTTGTACTTAATAGACCTATTAGTATCTTGCACCTAACGGATTAATACTACCTTGAAATCACAAGAACAGGTTCGGAAGTGATAGGGTAGAATTCCCTCTATCTCCTTTTCTTCCAAACTCAATTTATACATGGCATGCTGGTTTTACATTAGGGTCTCCTTCAGCCCAGCACACTCATGGACATCTGAACTACTCCAACTGAGGAGGCTGCAAAAGCATCGCTGGCTCTGTGGCGGCTTTGTGAGGGAGTTCACGTTAACCCGTATGCTCCCGGTCCCTAATTTATTACTTTACCTGCTGCTAATACTGCGTAGTCCAGTTGGACTAACTCCCTTTCAGAAACAGTACTAAAGAAATGGAGCACAAGGTCTAAGCTGTAATTCTGAGTGGGGCTTAGCAGAACAAATGGGTTTGGGAGAAAGGCAAGCCCGAGACGGAGCAGTGGAGGGCATCCTTCGGCCGGCCGTGGAAGAGGCAGAAATATCACTCTAGAAGGCCCATAGGGATGGGCAAAAGGCTGTGGGGGCCAGTGCTGTTGTAAGGTGTCACGGTAAAACACAGGACGTGGCTGCAGAAAGGCCCATGAAGAAAACACCTCGACGTTTGGACGGCTGGAAGCCTCAGTTCCTGCTGTCATCGCTTCCAGTGGCCTCTCTGGAACGAACAGCAAGTTGGCTATGATGAAACCTTAGATTTCACAACCAGCTGCAGGCACTAGAAAGGAGATGAGTCCCATGTGGAACAGGAACAGACTCTAGAGCTCTCCTGATACAAAGCACGGTACAAGACAATGAGAAAACTGTAACGTCGAGTCGCTTGAATACTTGGACTGCTGGTGGCTTCCTTCTGCTAAACAGGGTCCTAACTATCTATGTGTATTTTAATAGCCGCTGTTCGTTGCACCAGTGCGTACTAGCATGGAGCTGTGCCTGCCAGATCTTCGCTAGGACAGTGAAAGCACACTTATTTTCTCTCTTAAACTGGAATCCACTGTAAACTCTTGAAGCTAAAATTTTGAATTTTTCATCTAAATGCGCTCTTATTTTCCCTCTGAAATTCCATTGCATGCTTCAAAATGAAATAAATTGAATTAATGAGTTAGTGTTACACGAAGACTGATTTATTGCAGTAATTTCAGAACAAAAAGATACAAAGGAAACCGTATCAGCTAACACAATCACTCATCTAAAGAACATCACGATTTGCTTTATCAAATATGCAAGTATTTGTCTCAATCCCTTTTTGTGCCTGATTCCTCATCTGATTCCAGTGCAATGACTCATACCAGTCCAAAGCCAGTAAGAAATACCGCTACTGTGATCTGATGGTATTGTACATTCATCCTTCACCAACGTACGCAGCAACAGCATCCCTGGGGAATTTGCGTCTGCCACGTCTACAGAGGACAGGAATTAACTGTATAAAATCTGGCTCTGTATGTCAAGTCACGAAGGATTTTCATCTCTGTGGAGTCTAGTTCATCTCCTTTTTGTATCAGCCAAAAGACAGTCATTACATACGTATGCTTCAAAGTTATGAAGAATCAGTACAATTTCCCATTTTAATGCGATATATTTTTAAAATAAAAAAACCTAGTCCTCTAAATAAGTACAGAAACGCTATTTTCCACTGACCTTTTCTGCCACATTAATTCAATTTGCTTTTCTCCTAACATGATTTCAGTTTACGAGACTTTTCTAGATAACGAAACTTTGTATAAGAATAGACGATCCCAGTGTAACTGTATTTATGGCTGAGATGGCTGTTATTTTTAAGTATATAATGCTGAATAATGTATTTGTATTCTTCTGTCGGTATTTGATGCAAATTGTCAGATGCACTAGAGCCAAAGACATGAACGCCAAATGAATAAGAAAGAAAAAATAAAGCCTTGGCCACACCAGGATGATGCAAAATTTGAGAAAAATTGTGTTGTCACACCGATACTTTCAGAACTTGTGAAAAGCTGCATAAATAAACTAAAAGCTCTCTTTAGTACTTTCTTGTGTAATCAGATTTTCCTCTGCAGGTCACTCTCTCTCTCGCCATAATCGTAACGCTGTCGTAAGAGATTAAAACTTGAAAAGAAGACACGCATAATGTGTGAGCGAGGCACAAACCCGCCTCTCTTCAAATCCCAGGAATATTTATTTTGCATTGAGCTTTCTTAAACTGAAATACTTCTTGTGACCACCAAGGAAAAATCCCCAGGGCTGTCCAATAACCAGCTGGGTTTTCCTTCCCTCAGGATAATAAATTACAAAACTAATTTCTAACGTTCGTCTCACTGAAAGAGTTGAGACCAAGCGCTGTTGCACAAACGGCAACGCAAGCTACCCTTCTCTGCAAAGAGCCCTCTTCTTGGTGGCTCCACGATGACGGGTTTTAACGAACCGCCATCAGCTGGGGGTTCGTTCCACAATCAGTTAATGAAACACTGCAGCAACCCCGCCGCAGGGAGCGCGGCTCCGGCCTGCTGTGGCAGGCAGGGCCGGGGCTGCTCAGAGTCGGCCCCCGGGACAGGGCTGTTACTTGGTGTCACACAAGCCCCGTCGCCTCGAGCAGGCAGGTGGGATGAAGCAGTTCTGCACCCTCTCCCTGAAGGCTCACGCTGCAGCCAGCAGCAACATTCTCCGACATTTTAGGCCTTCTCCGACATTTTAAATACGGGAGGTTCTTCCTGGGCCCGGTGCTGTGCCTGTCACCCCACTGGAAGTCTGTCTTCAGTGCTCATATAAGAAAACCAGAATAAATCTTTTCCAGGAAGAGAATATTGCTTAGTTATGTATTTCGTATGTTCTTTGCTCAATATATTGCACAGAGAAAACACCGTCACGCCACAGAAATGGTCCAAGTGTGAGCAGAAACTGTACCAGGCAGTCTTAACCCCACATTGGCAGGAAATACGCAGCATTATTCTGTCCTGAAAGGCACATTTGCAGGTTAAAACGCTTGATGCACATCAGGTGGGAGAGAGACGGTGAGTTGTTTACCGATAAAGTACTATTTTGCAATCTGCCCTCACTGTTAGTAAGTATAGCTTAGCATCAGTCAAGTCCACTGTCCTTTTTGCCATGACTATGAAATTCTTGCACATAATGGAAAATAACTCGACTTAATGTTCTGGAATGAAATTAATTAACTTAGATTATTATTTTTTTTAATTTTATTTTCCATGTGTTAAAAGCACAAACTGGTGATCTATATGTAAATAAACTGCTACAAGATGAATGTAAACGGGGAAAGAATATACTATTTTTGCATGGTAACAGAATACTTAAAGACCTCTCGATGCCTTACAGAACATTGGTAAAAACATTTTATTTGGCGGCAATTCTACCAGCGCACTCTTTGTATCTTTAGTGCACTTTAGTTTTGTCTGTGGGAAAAAAAAAAAAAAAAGATCAGAATTGGATCTTTTTTTCTTCTTGGAATTACCGTTCTTCAGTACTTTGCACATTCAGTGGTTTCTGCACCACCTTTACTCCCGTTAACTGGTGACGCTGAGGCTATGTTTTTCGGAGAAGAAACCTGGATGCTTGTAGTCTGGGAGGGAAGAACTTTTAGATCCCTGGAATTGTTCCACAATAAAATGTTTTCTGAGGCATCTAGAGCCCCTTTAAGCCCTTCACTTCATTTCAGCTTTTCGTTACGTATTTTAGCAAAGTACAAGCAGCGAGGAAATGAGGCATTTTCCTAAGTGTTGCCTATTCTGTTTTCGATGGGAAGTGGAGGAGTTATACATATAACATATACATTTGTGTAAAAAAAACCCAACTTAACTGTAATTAAAGGTTTTTCAGTTTTGGTATATTAGCATGTATATCAAAAAGTCATCTATGGAAACTTTTGTAAAGAATTAAATTGCCACATTTCTCCAAACTGCTCATAAGATTTTCTCGTGGACTGACATCCAATAAAAGCTCTTTTATAAAATCTGTTAAAACTCCAGCACTCTGTCCTCACAATGGGTATGAAGTTGTTCAGAACGCGTGCCTATACAAAATGTGTTGTAAAAAAAAAAAAAAAAAAAAAAAGTAAAATAAAATAATGACCAAAGGAATACTGGAACCTGAGATTGATTTTAGCAATCTTCTATGAAAAAATTGTTGCAAAGTTCTCTGAAGATGCAGCAGTCTTTCTGTAATGGTTTCATTTTTTATTTTAAATCAGTAATAATATAACCAAATGTATATGCTTGTTTAATATGAATTGACAATTGGGAATGCATAGTATTTTTTCAGACTATGTGTCTAAAACAATAAAGTATAAAAGCATTCAGTCTCTATTCCAGTTTCTGCGTGCACTTGCATCTCTCCCTTCACCTGGAAATCCAGTAATGCCAAAGAATTACCGCAAATTTTTCACATTAACGAAGCAACGAGATGCCTCTGCTCTATAAACTGAAGCTGAAACAGGGGGTCTGACCAGTAAAAGGACTATAACACACCACTTCAATGGCAAGATGCAATATTAGCAAACCCAATCTCCCGGTACATCTTCTTGCCAGAACCAGCGGCAGGGAGCAGCAGCACCAGGCCCGCCCCAGCAAAGGCCAGCAGCCGGGGAGCAGGAGCAGGACGGGTTATTCGTGGGCGATGCTACACTTTTAATTTTCCATCAGAAGCAGGTGGCTGCTCTCCGGTTCGAGGCAAACAGCCTTGCCCGAGGCCGCCCGCCATCACCTCCCAGGTGTCTTTGGCCTCAGTCCACCCGAGGGCCCCGGTGGCGGTGGCAGCCCGGGGGCCCGCTGCCCCCTCGCTCCGACCAGGTTCATAACCTCCGGCCAGGCTCGCAGCCGCCCTCAACATTCATTTACACTCGTTGAACACCAAACTCCTCAGGCCAGACGCCTCCTGAGAAGCAACTCCCCCCCTTCCTCCGCCTCCACGGCTGCCCTGCCTCCCCTCAGGGAGTCGCCCGCCGGCGGGCAGCCCCGCAGTGGGGTACGGGCTCCCCACTCTCCCGGCCCAGCAGCGGCCGCCAGCGGGGGGAACATCCCTCCCCTCAGCGGAGCGCCGGCGGGCCGAGCCGCGGGAGAACCGCGACCCCCCGCCCGCCTCAGCGCCGCCGCGCCCGTCCGGCACCGCGGGGCGGCAGCGCCGCCTGCAGCCCGCCCTGGGGGGCGCCGCTCCACGCCGCGCATGCGGGCTGGAGCAGGGGGAGGCTGTTGGCGTTGGCCAAGAGGGGCCGGGCGGCGCCTGAGGGGCCGGTGGGCGTGGCGGGGGGTCGGCGGGTGTCGCGTCCCGGGGGTCTGGGTCCCGCCGGTCTGTTCCCGCCTTTAGGGGGTCGCTGAGGGGACGCAGCGCCGAATGGAGCGGTCCCGCTGGCAGAGCGCTTACCGCGGCGGAAAGGCACCGCGGAAGAAACGCCGCTCGTCCCCGCTGCCCGGGGCGGTCGGCAGCCGGGCCGGTGTGTCCCAGCTGTGCCGGCGGCGCCTCTTCGGGAACGCGGGCCCCCGCGGGCCGCAGCCCGGCGGTAAGCGCTTTGCCTCCTCGCCGGGCCCCGTGGCGCTGGGGTGAAGCCGGGGGGGCCGGGAGGCCGAGTTGCACCGGCGGGCAGGTGGCTGGGGCAGGGCCGGGGGGGCGAGTGGCCGTGTGCGGTGGTGTGTGTGGTACTTGCGGTGTCCCGGCAATTTGAGGAGTGGGTAAGGGTGCTGGTTTCCTTTCAAAACTGATTTAGACTCAGACTACTGTGAACCGAGGTAAAGGTCACTTCCAAGGTAGTTTTTTGGTTGGTTTTTTTTTTTTTTTTTACTTTTTATCAACAGGTTTCTAAAACACCTGAAGTATTTCTTGAGGTCTGTTTTTTTTTTTTTTTTTTTTCTCCTGTTGATACACTGTTGAAAAAAAAACCAGAGTAAAAATAATAAAGCAAATTCAGACTTGACAGTGTGATAATAGGGTTAAAAATTGTTATGGGCATGGAAGAGGGAGAACAGCTAAAGATGCCCTATTAGAAATAAGCATCTAAATTCTAATATTAAAACTAAAATTGCTGAACTGAATGCTTAACTTTTCTCTAGGCCTGGAGAGAAAGTCCAATGTGAAAGCCCTACCAAAAATTAAAGAAAATCTTGAAGTCACCAAAGGGTGCAACCAAAGGTCTGTTAGAACCCATTCAAATACGCCATTAACACTGGTTAATTGTTGATACTGTTTTGCCTGCGATACACAATCTGAATTCTCAGTAAACTGATGTTGGTCAGTCTGTCTCTTGGTACCTTGTAAACATGTTTTGTAGTTTTTGCTGCCTTCCTCTAGAACAGTGTAGCTCTGTGAATTGTGCTTAGCTCTGTTCTTCAATTGCAGCAGTCAAGTGAATGTCAAAGAAACAACGGATTTGGAAAAAAAAGAAGAGAAAACAGAAGAAAACAGCGCAGTACTGAAGGTGAGAATGCTGTCTTGCTTGGGATCCACTAGCAATTTATGGAGAATAAGTCCAAGAAAGGTGACATTCTTTTTCTAATCAAGTAGAATTTCCTGTGAGTTGTGTGTGTGTGCACACCCACGTTATTCAGGCTGAACTTGGTCCTGTATTTTGGTGATGTTTTCCTGTGTCTTTGGCCAGAATAAAAGCTGTTGGAGCTATTGGTAGCATGAGAAGACATCAGTACTAATTATCCTTAACAAGGAAAGGCTGTAGCAAATGTATTGTGTGGAAGATAGCTCATTAGAGGGTGATTCCAGAGAACTGCTCACTTGTATTTCACACACATACCTTCGGCAAGTCACTGTTGCCCTCTTCCTCACGTTGGCAGAACATTTTGAGATGACTGAGCAGAAGTGTTACAGGACAGTTAATACCACAATGGCAAGGAAATTGTTCACCACGTGTGTTTGAACTTAAATCTGCTACAGCAAAGGGCTCAAGTGATATTGCTGTAGTAAAACTGCTTTTCTTTAAAATGTGAGCTCTTACTCGGGGTCCACCAGTGATTTACATTTCCTGCAAATGCTTAGTTTTGTAGAATTGCTACATGCACAACATGGTTATTTGTATTTATAGGAATGGTCTAGGATTCTAAAAGCGAGCAGCATGGACTGGGCCTCAACAAAAAAAAAAATAATCAGAAGGCAGGGGAATTCATGACTCCCCTGCTGTCTTATGCATGACTTCAGTTGCTGTCAGGATGCCCTCACTGGAAGTCTTATCCAGCAAAGATTGTAGGATCAAATGATGGGGTATTCATCATGGTTTTTAGGACTGTAAATCAGATCAGATTTGTTAATGATGCATGAAAAACCCTGGTACAAATTACACTGTGAATAGCAAGTGTGAGTGGTGAAGTACCGGACAGTAAGTTTCTGAGCATTTGCTAATGCATTTCTTTGTCTACATTTAGTTTTCTCAGGTTGTTTCTATTGGTCATTTAATTTTAGGAAACCCTGTTAAACAGCTCTGAAAATAATGAAAGTTTGGAAACTGCTGACATGACTTCAAGTGAGTATAATGTATAAAAATACATTATATTATTAATATGTATTTGTATCTGTATAAAAGTAAATGTAAAATTCATTATATAACTTCAGTTTCGTTTCTATGAAAGAACTGTTGGGCTGTTCTTGTTTTGATGTGTGCTGTTAGAAAGTAAAGGTTTTAAGGCCCCAGGCTGGACTTCAGCCTCTTGCCCCAGCACGTGGCTTGGTTCACGAGCGGACTGTACGCAGCACAGTCGGGATAGAAGACCTGCAAGACCCGAGACAGGCTTGAGCCCGCACGGTCTTGGTTTTATCATGGACAGAACTAGTTGTTGCTATGAGTGTTTCAGTCTATCACACCTGCGTTTTTAAAAGCTCGTGCCTAAATAGTTTGTCCTCCTGAAAACAAACCTGCCTAAGAATTAACCTTACCACAGTTAAATTCTTCAGGTGTTTGTAGCGAGCCTTGGGCAAGGAAGGTGTCTTCTGTTAGCTTATGGTCGTGTAAACTGGGATTTAGGATGTCCCTTGTTTATTTGTTTCTTTAGCTGTATTATGAATCGGTATAAGAAACTGTTGCGGCAATATTTAGCTCATCACAGGAATGAAACTTAGGTAAGGAAATCCTAATGGTTTGAACAAGATGATATGTTTTTTGGTAGCTGCCTTTTTGTCTCTTTTTCTAGGTGCAGGAATGACTCTTCCCACGGGTGTTTCAACCTTTCTCCTAGAGTGTTTAGATGAAGGTTCAACTGAGGATCACAACGCATGTGCTAGTGACAGCCTGAACAGTTTCCCATCCCCTGAAACATTCAGAGATGGCTCAGGTGAGATTGCTGGGTGGTTTTGAACTTTATTTGAAGTAGAAAATGTGGGGAAACTATCGACAACAGAAAGAGTAGTGGCCTCTGTTGGGGTGACTCGCTAGGTCAGATCTTTGCTATAAGCCAACTGGTGCTTAACATGGGATCTGTGTATCTGGTCCTCCGGTCCTGTGTGAATCAGGCCCTGGTGTAATTTGAATCATAGTGTGAATTTAAAGTAGTTTCTGTTGACACAAGCTGGGGGTGATCAACAAATCTGCTTCGATTCAATGTCCTCTCAAACTTTTCTGCGTCAGTTTGAGGCAAGACAATGCTTTGACTTTGCCTTAAAGTTCCTGTCTTGTAAACGTGGTTACTTCCAGTTTGGTCACAAATTTAATAACTCCATGAATTTTAGCCTAAGAAGCTTGCACTGGTATCTTTTATGTCCAGAAAGAAGTAATCTTCATGCTGAGGACTCTGGCAAGTACAAGAACTCTACTCTCCTGGACTCCAGCAAAGCAGTCGCCATAGATAAGATGCCACAGATCTCCAATCTTTCATCAATATTAGGTAATTCTTTTCCACAGCACTTCAGAATGCATACGTAAACACCTTCCACTCTAGCACAAGGAACCTGTATAAAACATGTAATGATCGTTTCATTTAAGGCCTGTCTGCATAACGGGGCACAGCTCCCTGTCAGTGGTCTGTGTTTGCTCCTACTGTCTTGCTGTATAATTTCATGTGCAGTAAAACACTGGTCTGCTTAGCTTTTCCTTTTAAAGTTTAGCTTTTCTGTTTTTTAGAGCCTGTACTGGAGGATTTTAAAGACGAATACACTAGAAGGTAATCTGCAAAGCAGACTTGGATGCACCTAAATGTTGAGGATTTTCTCTTTAGAATGGCATTTAAAAGACAGGCCGGTGTGTGAGTATGACTGAGTAGGAATGAGCCTCTGATCCTGCAAATGATTCTGAGTTTCAGCTACATGTGTCCTCACTAGCTTTGAAATCAGGGCATTAAGTCAGGTAAGAGTTTGTGGGTGATCTGCTGCGACCCTGTTGCCACCCTCCCATTCGGATGCCAGTTTTTCTGTTGACAAGTCCTCTGTGGTATGGTTTTATCGCCACGAAGGGTCTTTTACACTTGGCCTTGTCACAGTGCCGCCTCCAGGTCCTGACATTAAAATCTGAGTAACGTGAGTGTTTTCCTAGGAACAGTAGCACTTCTTTTAACCCACGTGCTGCTGTTTCCAGTCTTACAGGCAGACATTTCCATTCATAACTTGTTTATACCAGCCTTGCAGTGCTACAGAGCTCTACATAATTCAATCTGAGTTTTCTTGTGAACCTAATTTTCCCCTGCATCCTCCTTAAATACGTTCTGTCCTAGTATGTGTCAGTGCCGAGTACTTTAGTGAAGGTCTTCTGTGGGTCTTAAATTGTAAGTGTCTTCAGAATAAGCTGTGTGACTTGATGATAAACTATCAAATAACTGTAAAGTGTGATGAAGTAACTCGGTAACAATACTTTAAAAAATAAGCTGTATCCCTTTTCACTCGGTCTATATTTTCCTATGATTTCCTTACACACTGTTTTTTTGGAACATTAACATTCATTCAGGATAGTTGTTCATGACTTTTTTTTTTCCCTTCCTGTCCTAGAAAGAGACCATCAAGTTGCATTTCTTCAGCATTAAGTGTTTCAACTACCGTGGCAGGTAAAATAAGACCTGAAGCAGTTGTACAAGCTGTGAGACTACGGAATATTCTACCCAAACTTAAATGATGGTGGAATATCAGAAACCAGGCTTCCACTGGGTCATTTTTCCCCCTGGCATGGGCTAAGCTCAGTTGTGAAAGTCTGAATTGAAAATCTTCCCTGTAAATAAGACTTGGTTCTAAATAATGTGTTAGGAGAACAAAAAAAAACCCAGAAACCCAAAGCCTGCGTTATTCCATTTAATCGCCTGTGATGCTCTTACTTAACTTATCCACGAACAGAACTGTTTGTGTCATGCTCTGCACTTGGACTTATTTCGTAGCAGCCTCACAGATACTGTTAGGAGTCCCTCATGTAACTACAGTTCTGAACTGTGACTGATGCAATTCTGGCTGTGGCCCAGGTACCATGTCATTTTCCCCTGCTTAATTTGTGCTGTAATAGCAGCAGAAGTTGCCACTGGCAAAGACTGCTGTGATTATTCAGTTCCTCTGCTCCCGAGGAGACATCAGATTAATAAGCAACTGTGTTTCCTCAAGGAAAGGGGGAGGAATAAAGCAGCCCTGTTGGCAGGGAGAGGGAGATGAGGATTCTGTTGAGGGGAGGAAGTGTGTTTACATGGGTGGCTTTGGAATGATCCCTCTCTGAAAACCATCCTTTAAGGCATGGGTTGGAGAGTAGTTGTGGTCTTTGTCTCAAAGTTAATTAATTTGTTGGAAATTTATCACAGGAAAAAAAGTCTGTAAAATTACATCTGCAAGAGAGAACACTCCAGCCCTAAAAACTGGTATGCGCTGTTCTTCACCGTTAGGACCGGAAAGAAAGGTGAAAGATCCTTAATGAATCAGCCAGGTTGTAACACAGATGACATGCTCCTTCCTTGTGTAGGTGGAAGACTCCACCTAGAAGTGCAGCAGTTGCCTTGAAAGAGGGGCCTGCAGACAGTGGCAGAGATGAAGCTGTAGCTTGCCTCTACCTCTGGATAGCAGCAGTAGTCCTGGGTGCCCCCGAAACTCACTGTTTTTCAGGCTGACTATGTCAGTGATACTGAGGCAGTTGTGTAGAGCTCAAGTATGACAGTGGGACTCTTTGTTAGTGCTTACCAGACGACAGAGATTCACTTTATAACACAAAAATGTAATTATTTCACCCTTTAGCCTGACAATCAAAATGCTAAACCAAGGAGGCTGAAGGGTAAGAAAAAACAAAGAAATCCTGATACTGTAGAAGAAGGTGCGTCTTCGTTCCGTCAGGTTGGTGCCCCGGGAAACACTTCAGCCACATCGGTGGCGTGCCCAGCAGCGGTCCTACCACCCAAACAGACAGGTGCCGTGGTGGTGAGTATTCCCATTCTGCCCTGCTGATTAGCAAAGGCATAAAATTGAGAGTTTTGAATTGTGACAAAAGATAGAATTAAATATGAGAAGTGGTAGAAAGTGCTTTATCCCCTGGTTGCGAAGGGGACCTGAAATGTGTGTGTTCTGTGCTGCAGGAAACTGGTTCTTTGTCTTAATTTTGGAGAGCGTAAGGCCAAAAAAACCCTGAATGATGGGAATTAAGGGCTTAAGCCCGAAGAACTGTTAGTAGTTCTAAATGGAGTTGTTATAAATAGTATTGTGTGCTAGGGGAATACTGTAGGGCTAATAATAAAGAGCAAAGAATTTAAAACTGATACTGAATTCTTCTGGTTTTGTTTAGCAAATGAGTTCCAGCGTGCTGATCATGGAGGAATATAAAGCCTTACAACGTCTTGGTTATGCTCAGCCTGCAGAGCTGGATGTGAGTGTCTATCCTGGTGCTTTTTAATTATTAAAACCAAACAAATCATTCTTCCTGGCACAGTGCAATCCTGGCTGTACTTGCGCTACAGTACAAACTGCACAACAAAGTTCACGTTAAATCCTGTGAGCTGGACAGTTCAACTGCACAAAACCCCTGGAGGGATCTAGTTTGTGCTTTTACAACAGCTTCTAATGCAAACCCAACACCTTTTAGCCTTACTTGCATTACCCCTTTGATACAAACTTGATATTTAAATGCTGGTTTGATGCTTTCTCAGTGAAGGTAGGACCGTGCTACCACTTCCCTCTATGGAAATAGAAGTGACGCCTCTGTCGCTTTCCTGCCATTGCTCCCCACCGAATCAACAAACTAAAATTTTTTTGAAAAAGGGAAACTGTTACGCTAGAAAGACTGCTTAATTTTGCACCAGATTATTTGGCAGGAACACATCCTGGGCTTCCCTAGTGTTGTTGCAAGCATATGTGAGTTCATGGATACTAGATTAACCGATAGAGAACATCAGGGTCTTGTTGGAGGCTGAAGACAGGAATCACTGGAGTCCTGAATCATATTTTTGAAGCAATAGAACATCTTTTGCATGAGCCAAGAAGTTTTAGCCAATTAGTGTTGTTGTCTGTTATTTAATTGGGCAGTTATTGCTGTCTGTTTTGTATTTTGATGGAGCTGTAGCTTAGTTTGTCACCAGTGTGCAAAGCCTCACCTGCAGAAGACCTACTCCTGAATACCACACGTCCATATGTAAATTCAGAAGAAATTGTTCTGGCATCTCTGAGCTCAGAAAAAGAAATGATTCCTCAAAGTCCAGAAGAAAAGAATATTTTTAAGGTTCTAATGTTATTTCAGTCTTTAAATCCAGTTTTGGCATGCTAGTGTGTAGTGTGGGGTATATTTAAGCCTTACAGTATGACAAACAGGTGAAGAGAGCATTTAGGACTCGAAGCTTTGTTGCCCTTTCTGATGGCATACTAAGTGTACGCAGGTAGTCTTGAATGTTTTCTGATGACAGCCCTTGAAATCTGTACGTCATCTCTTAAGTTCCCTAGAAGAAAGCTAGAAGAATATTCCTGCAATGGAAATAGTTGTGTGAATGAGATGTCATTGATCTTTTCAGCCTCTCTGTGGCAAACAAGAAATCTGCTCCATTGTCAGGACTTCACCATGCCAGAATCCTGCCGGGCCGCGCCGAATTCCCGCTAACACGAAAGCGTTCTCCTTTCCTAAAGGAGTACCTGAAGGTAACAGACTGTAGAATTGGGTCCCTGTGTGGATGGTGACTGGCGATTTGAGTGTTTAAAGATTGGGTTTTGGGGTTTTTTAAGTCTGAATGTGTGGAAAAATCACAAGGCTAAAGAGTGAAAGATGCTGAAAACTTCAAATTTCTGACTTAACAGTGTTCTTGTGCAACAGAACTTCTCCCCTAACAAACTCCACTCATGTTTTCTCCTCCAAGGATCTCTGGCATAGGAGCTCCTACCATCTAGCCGCTTCATTGGCTAGATCGTTAGGGCCAGAAGGTGCGACTAGGTAACTCCAGGAATACCCACACTTCTTCCCGTTACTCCTAAACACAACTTTGAGCTTCACTGCTACCAGCTTGTTTAGTAAATTATTGTGTAATGAAATTAGGAGGAATATGTCTGACTTTAGCTTTCAGCGTTGGCGTGGTTTATATCTTGTGCAGCTAAACTGACGTCTTTAGCAGCCAATGTGTTGTTTTGTTGTCCCGTCCCCCCTGTCCGTCCCCGTCCCGTTCCCCCCCCCCCCCCCCCCAAAAGTAGTTCCAGTAATAGGGGATGTTTTTCTTAATCAGTTTCTCTCTAAAGGTTTCTGTTCTCTTTCTCCTGAGACGCTTAACATAGGGGAAGGTCCTTTCTTCACTTCCTAGATTTTTGTTAAACAAAATTGAGAACTGTGTACAAAACTATCTCATCGCTACCATAGAGGTAGAATCTCCTCCCTTTCCATCTCTTGAAGTTTCTCAGTGTGCCACTGGATGGCATATGTCTTCCGAAGTTTAAAGTAGTTCTTTACACGCAACTGCAAGTTGTATTTGTTGCTTAGGCTGTTTTCATGCAGAGATACTGTGTAAGCATAACAGCTTTCAAAAATACTGAATAGACACAAACTTTCAATGGAATTGCAGTCTCTTAGGTCCAAATACTCTGCTACTTTATTGCAGATTGAGTTACAGCATTTAGAATGCAGGGAAATGTTTTAAATGTGTGTGTGTATTAATTAATGACAATCATCTGATGCTTCTGTACAGATCAAAGAACAAGGACGTTAAGTCATGTGCCCAGGAGAACTGTGGTAATACAGACCATAGGTTGTACTTGGTAGGCAAGTGGATCTGGGAAATCAGCAAGCGGCGTGGTCAGAACAAAAGTTTGGGTTTGTCACTGCTTTTCTAGAGGAGCCTGGGAATCAAGAATTAAAACTGCCTAAAGGTGGTGGGGGTTTTTTTGTGCTGGATGTGTTTTAATTTCTGCTCAAGGAGTCTTTCAGATGATGCTCTTTTCCTTAGGAATGTACGTACACTCACAACTACTGTTCTCTTGTCTGGCAATTGACCTGCAAGATTCAGATTCCTCCAAACAAGCGATAGCATAGATACCTGTTGAACAGCCAAACAGCTTGTTAGATCAACAAGTTTGCTTTTACACTTCAGAGTGTGCCACTTTACTGATAGTATTTAACTTGCCACTTTTTTCCCCAGATACTATTACGAGTACCAAAAATTGGATCTACTGTAAACACAGATGAGATTTCTGGGTTTCTGCAGGAGTCAACAGAAGAAATAACTGTCTTGCTACTGTGGCAGGGAGGTGAAACAGAACTACTAACCAGTAAATAGTGGCCGTATTTTTTTTGGCATATACATTGTTTGGAATTTAGTATAATGTTTTGCAGAAAGGTTGTAAAGACTTTACTCAGGTACCTAATATTAAATTTTGTATGTGCACCTAGATCTTATTCTGGGCATTGTTCTGTGAGGATTCCATAAAGATGATTCTTTGGTTCATTTAGATTTTTTTAAAAAACCAGCAAATCTAATTGCTTTAATGGAATTATTTTTGGCTCTTGCTCTGTCGAGATTTCTAATTGCTCTAGTAGCAGTAGCATCCAAAGATGTGACCTCTGCTTGGGTTAACAAGTGTTAACACTGTTTGTGAAGGTAGCTGTGTCCTGGCAATGGGCATGTGAGGCACTCAGGTACCCAGCGACTGGGAAGTCGATAGCACGCCACCATCACATGCCCTGAATGCTGAGGTCTGCAGAACTCTGGAGGAGCAGGACTCTGTGTGTTTGGAGGTAAATTGATTTCTAAAGATGAGCATGGGCAGTCTTCCCCCTGCCCTCACTGCCAGCTTTTGATCATCAGCACTATCGCTGTTCTAGGCACAGCCCCTGCCCAGCATCTCAGTCCTTACCACTTCATCTCTGTCATTTTGTCATATCACCCATCTCTGCCATCGTTTCTTTAGTGGCTTCAGACTTCTGGGGAGGCAGTAGGTGCCTTACATGAACCCAGGGGTGGAAACACAGTTTAGAGCTGAACTGTCTCAAGAGCTGGATATTGGCACTTGGGATTTTCAGGTTACTGCTTGCACTACAGGGCACATAGGTTAGATTCCCAGTGCTCCAAGTTCAGCTTGTGGATTGTTGATCCATAAATGACGTTCTTCAGCAGCGTGCTGAATGCCTCAGGAAACCCTGATGAGAGCACAGTTTTTCTCCGCCTGAATTCACTGCAGAGTAAAGTGGTTTGGATCTCTTGCTACAACACCCCTTACTCAGACCCTTTTGTTGACACAAAGGAAGTTCTTCAGTGTCTGAAAATGATAGTATGGCTTTCCAAACCTCTCCAAGTCAGAGTTTGTTCCTCAGTATTATCACCCAGAATACTCATGCCCTGGAAAATAGTTGCTGTGTTTCCAACAAGAGCACATCAAGAAGACTTACAGAATCTACAACTTCCGTTGCAATTGAAAATACCCTGTAAAAGTTCCGACCCTGAGCCTTTTCCCATTGCTCTGGGGTAGAAGGAAGTGCAGATAAATGCTGCTAGATTAGTCCATGAACAAGGATTGTATAAACATACTATATGGCTCAAGGTGAAAAATGACGGCATTAAGGTTTTTTTTTTCCTTTAAGCCTTAATAGAATGAGCTCTGCCAGTAACTCCTTGGAGCCATCTCTGGTATGCTTCTAATTATCAATATCCTTGTTCTTGCAAACACTAAGCCACTGGTAATTATGCAAGAATCCAGAGCCCCTAGGAGACAGAGGCGAGCTCCTTGATGTAGCTTTAAGCAACACTGAAAGTTATGTAGTAAATTGTGATTATGATTGTTCAAGTTAAGGGTGGTCCAGAACAAGAGAGGTGTTTATCATAAGGGTATTCTAGGAGTCCTAGGGAAAAAAAAAGGCACTTATTTTGCCCCAAATCACTTTTTGGTTTCCACATAAGAAATGGACTGATACTGATGAAATAATTGGGGAGTAGAAGAGAAGAAAATACAGCACGTAACTGTGGAGTTGGCTGTAGCAGCCTGAATATTGCTGAGGTTTGCTTTCGTTTTTCTGAATGTGATCAGGCTATACAGGAGGACAGCAATATCATGAACCACAGCTTCTCTTGTCCTTCCCTTCGTTACGAAAGCGCTGCTTCTTAGTTCCATCTTTTGTCCGACTGCTAGAGAAAGTGTAATTAATTACCAGGCTAGCTCTCTGCCCCAGGGAAGGAAATTGTATTCATTTGGAGGCCGCAACAATATCTGCTCTTGTTCTGCTTTTCTTGAAGGGAAGGCATTTTCCCATGTTTTGGTTTTCAACTGAAGAATGACCATATAAAATTTCATTCAGAGTGGAAACTGGCTTTTCCATAGTGGTGGATGAGGGTTAGGGGTCACAGCCAGTTAAGGGCTGGTACAGAAGAGCTTTTTTTGTGCAGTGATTCGGGAGAGAAATCTGTTCAGTGTCACTCGGGCTGCTCTGTCACATCCCAGACATGATGAAGCCTTAATGGCTTGAATGGAATCGCTCGCAGGGAGTCAGTCCACGCGAGAATGGTTGATAATCCTGTGTCGCTGGGAACCGTGCACGGCAGGTGCGTGTTCGGTAAATGTATGGTACGTAAAGCTGTGAGAGGTTTTTCATTAACACTGTTCAGTTATTTTTGTTATCTGACGTGTGCATCTAGTGGACTTCGACTTAAAGTGCTCGGAGACGATGAAAGATATTTGTTTGCTTCTTGCCCCGGGGCGCTCTGGGGGCGCGTGTGAAGACCTTGCAGGCAAAGGGCTCTGCGGTGGCTCGTGATCTCTGAACACGGGAAGGAGAGGTTTGGGGGCCGAGGCAACGCGCACGGCATGGGCACGAGTTCGTGTTCTTCGTGTAGGTACAAAGACTTTCCTACAGGGAGGTTATTACAGGAAAATGGATGTTTAAACTGGTATTTCTCCCTTTTTCTCTTACTGACCATCTTCTACTCCCTTGATTAATGTGTGTCAGTCAAGCCTCCTGGAGTCACTGTCTATTAATTTAGGAGTTGGGAACAGGTTAATACTTTTGAAGGGACTCCATCAGCTTGAACTGTAATGTGCTTGAGACTAGTTACATCTTCATTGTGAAACTACTGAAAGCAGCGTTGTCTATCCTGGCCGAAATTCTATTATTTCATAGTGTTCCCTGAGGACTTCTTGCGTTTGAGACTGTATTTACGTGCCCATCTTGAAGACAGGAGGCTCTTGCACGGAGAGATGATGTGAAGATCGACCATCTGTACATCTGTGGCAGGCAGGTGTGCCTTCCATCCAGAACACGGGGAAAAAAGATGCCTATCTAAACATTAATTCCCCTTTTCTATTAGAATTATCTCTAACTCCTAGTAGATGAAAAACAAAGTTCCTACAGATGGCTGATTGTGAGGAATCATTATATAGGTATGTTACACACGCATTAAATTACGCCTTTTAAAAATAATCTGCTTAATTTAATCTTACATCATACGCTGTTTTATTTAATTCCATTTTCGAGGGAAAGCAGATGAGTCAGTTTTGTCAGTCCTTAATTAAACTTTCTAGTAGTGTTGTATCGGAACAGTGAGCCCTTGATGGAGGCTGTTATCTGTACCCCGTTTCCATTGCATTTAAACATTTACTAATAAAGTTTTGCAAAAATCCACAGATCCTCTGGATTTTATAAAAATTTCTTATATAGTTGCCAGCTGGGTATTACATCCGAAATACTATTTTGTAGAGGGATGTTTTGTTTGTGGTGGTGGCGGCTTCTGCATGTGACTACACATGGTCCACCTTCCGTCTATTTAATTTTATGTAATGCTTTGCAGTAAGGTTGTAAAGACTTTACTGAAGTACTTAATATTAAATTCTGTACATGCAACTCGAGCTTTCTGTTCCTGCTCTGGGAGAGTCACTCCAGGTACATGGGAGGAAGAAAGGGGGCAGGAACTGGATTTTCTATGTTTAGGGTAAGAGAAGTCACCTGTCCCTGCTGCACCCCTGCACGGAAAGTCCCTGAAGCGCTAGGTGCAGCACCGAGAAGGATTTGATGCCTGGATCTTGACCTTTTTTTTTTTTTTTTTTTTTTTTTTTTTTCTTTTCTGCTACCTTCCCCCTCCCTCCGAAGAGGGGAAAACAAACCAGCGCCGTGTTATCGCCGCCCCTCGCTGCCCAGCCCCCAGGGGAAACACCTCGGCCCTGCCCCTGCGCCCTCCCGGCTCCCTGTGGCGCTCCGGCCCCACCACGCCGCTGCCTGCGAGCGGGGCTGCCCCCCTCCAGCCTCCCGGCGTTCACCGCCGCCGCAGCAGCGGGGCCCGGTGTCCCCCGCCGAGGGGCCGCGGGGCTCCGGCCGCGGCTCCCCCCTCCCCGCCGCAGCCGCGCAGCGCCCCGGCCCGCCCCGCCCCGGCGGCGCTCCCCGCCCCTTCTGGCAGCGCCGAGTGACTAATGTCTGTCATATGACTGTGACACCGAATGGAGTCGGGCGGGCGGAACTAGCCGCGGCGGAGGGACGGCGCTGCGCGGAGCCCCAGCGCTTCGGCGGCGGGGAGGGGGGGGGGGGGGCGGTCAGCGGCGGCGCCCCAAGATGCCGCCTACCCTCTTCCAGAAGCTCTTCAACAAGAAGCACGGGCTGATCTCCCCGGCAAGGGACGCCCGGGACGACTGTGTCTTCAGGTAAGCGGGACGGGGCCGCCCTCTTTCCCTGACCCAAACTTCTCCGCCGAGTTCCTTGCCGTCCTCCGCCGCCTGCCCTGCCCCGGAGGAGGGCGGGCGGCAGCCCCCTTTCTTCCCCGTGCTGCAGCGGCGCCGTTTCGCGCGGCTCCCTCAGCCTCCCGCGTACCGCTGGCCCCGGGCTCCCTCCCCTGCCCCGCCGCGGGAACCCCGGGGCGGGGGGGGGGCGCTGAGGCGCCCCGGGCCGGGCCGCTCAAGCGGGCGTTGGGCGGGAGCCCCCCGGGGACGCCACGTCGGGGACGCCGCGCTGCCTCCTCCCGGCTGCCTCCCCTCACGGGGGCCGCCTCTCCTCAGGGCTGGGCCGTGCCTTCTGCCCCCACCCCATCCACCTCCCCGCCGTGGCTGCCTCCGTTCGGAGCGCGGCTCCCCCCTGGCCCCGGGCAGCTCCAGGTCGGCCCGTCGCCGCCTTCCTGGGGGTTTTGCCCGGTCGTGATCAGCGGCGGCCCCCCCGCCTTGCCCCGGGGCGGGTGTGGGGCCGCGGCTCCCTCCGGGGATGCTGCGGGCCGGGGAAGGGGGGGAAAGGCGCCATTCCGCTGGAGGCGGGCAGGCGGCTGGCGATCTCCACGGAGCAACCTCCGAAACGTGGAGGAAGGGGAGGCGGGGGGGGGGGGGGGGGAGAAAACGTGAAGTTTCGGAGGCTGCCAAGGGAGGTGTAGGGTTTCCCGTGAAATTTGTCGTGCTCTAACCGCAACAGGGCTGGATCCGCCGAGGGGTGCCAAGCACAACGCGGGGAGGCAGGAAAGGGAGCCCTTCTCCAGGAGACCCGTCTCTGTCTCCCGGGGTGGGGTGGGCCACCGGAGCTGGGTGGCCCCTGGGGTCACCGAGCCCCTCGGCGGGTTGGTGGTGGTGGCTGCGGTTTGCTGTCCTGTGTGGGGACTTGGTGCGGGGAGAGGCTTTGCTCTGCGGCGGGGCCTAGACGTTACCCAGGGCCTCCTCGGGGCTCAGATGGCTTGGAAACAGGTAGTTTTTTGTGGCTGTAAACGTGCTGTTCCACGAGCAGGTCGCGATGACGCCCGCCAGCGATGCGGGGCTGGTCGTGGCTGGTGTAGTGGACACGTAACCTGCAAAAATCATTTTGAAGTGCAGAGTTTGCGAGTCGGATGCGAATACAATATGCTTCATTAGTAAGAGTTACGCGCTTCTTGAAGCACTTCTAACAGTGTGGTAAAGCTCTCCTCCCACCCGCTGCCTTGAAATTTATTGCCTACAAATGATCAGCCCTTGGGTTGCTCTGTGGAGGGAGATGTCTGTCTGCTGGGCTTAATTTTATGTGGTGGGATATTCCCAGTGAAACAGTTTCGGTGGTTGATAGTCTATCTGCAGTAATCAAAGCATCACAGTTTTCACAGAATATTGGTGGGTCTTTTTGTGTCCTTATAGAGTCAGGACGTGCTCCTGGACGTTCCCGGGAATCCAGTGCTTTCTCTGCTAGCACACACCACCTAAAGCCACTGATCACAGCTGCTCACACACTTCTGTTGTTTACTGCGAAGGTGTTTCCTTTTTTTTTAATGATCCTTTTTGAAGCGACAAAATGTTTTAATGATGACTGTGTCATCTTATTTTCTAAATCAGCTTAATGCTGGGATCAGACCCCTCGGTGGGGAAGGGGCCCTAGGACTGCTCTGGGTAATTGCCTTGCCTTTTCCCCCATTAAGACGTTTGTCAGTGATGGATTTATACAGAGAGCGGTGGTGAATTCAACAGCTGCAGTGCAGACCCTGGGGCAGAAATGTGGGGATCATGTCTGTGTTGAAAGGAGCGAGAGCGAGTCCTCAGTGAGGTCTCTGCTTCCCTCTTCACCTGCATTGTTCTGTGCCAAACTGGACACGAAATTTAGGAAAGATCTGTCGCTCTGTCTGCTCTCACCCTCCGCCGTTTACGCCGTGCTGTTTCACTTTGGGATGTGAACTGTCAACTGGTGACTAGTGAATTTGCAGGGCGGTTTGTTGGTTTTTTTCAGACCCACAGGTACAAAATCCCAGGAGGAGCCTGAAGGCTCTTCTGACTGAGGCTCTGGGGGGGTGGGAGACCCAGCTTTTACTTAGGAGAGCCAAGTATTATTTTCTGAAGACTAACACAAATGCCCTCCAGGCACATTGCCTAGCAGCTTTCATTTTCCAAATGGAGATAAGTCTTTAGTTAATCCTTGGTATGTACGGTCTTATCAGTTATGGGTGAAACTTTGGGATAATACACAAAATAAAGACTGTTACAGCTGGGGCTTTAGAGCCTGGAAACAAGCACTGTGGATTTTTAGGCTGTTCTTGGTTCCAATAAACCTGAAGGCGTCAGCCTCATCGGTTTCATTGGGGCAATGAAATCTATGGATTGATACATTATCATCTGTTTGTATACTAAATAACAGAACATTTTCCAAATATTCCAAGTGCTGTTGTTTCCAACTGTCTTCACTTTGAAAGCTTTGTCGTCTTACTGAGGAGACTGTGTAGAACAACCATAAAAAAATACATAAATTCTCTTAATATATTATGTGAATAATTTGTATTTAGACAGCTACTCTGGCAGTGACATCAGTACAGCAGAACACTTAAGGATGATTTTGATGCTCATTCTTTTTTGGACTATGAATATATTTTACATTTCTGTCAGGCTTATTGTGAAAATTTACCAGGACATAAATTCTGCTTAATCTGAGCTTACACTGTTTCAAAAATAAAATAATACTTTTCAGAGGAAATGTATTTTGTTTGGCTGTTGGTCTGAGTTGTTTTTTTTTGTTATGTTTTGGGTTGGTTTTTTTTTCCTGCCCAGAATCTGTTTCTTTGCTGTGGGGGTGTGAAATTTTATGAGTCCGGGTCTAGCCAGACTGCAAAATCCTTCAGAACCAGGTGCTGGAGAGGTTCACAGTTCTGGTGATGGGACCTATAAGTTAGCAACTGTAGAGTCTTTGCTGATGTATCAGTTGGCCTTTTTTTTTTTTGGTGTATATATATATATATATATATATATAAAAGCAGTTTATTCTACAGAAGAAGCTTTAGGAGATGACAATAGATCCACCACATGTTGGTATTTTAGCTCTTCACTTTAATTGAGGGTGATTGGCAGGCTTGGCCCTTAGACTGAAACCTCTCGGTCCAGCTCAGCATTCTCATGGTGAGCGAGAATATTGAAAAATTTAGTGGCAAAATCTGTTTACAAGAAGCACAGAGACACCTGCAAGTATTCTACAGAAGAGACAAACCCTTAAGTTCCAGGGTGTAGAGTACCCACTGTCTACTGCAAATAATACTCACGTGAGTGGATTTTCCCTGAGGATAACTTTTACTATAAATAGGAGCTCTTGGCCATATTGTAGCATCTGGCACTGGTGGCTGCTGGTGACAGGAGAGCTCAGCCCAGGCTGTTACAGTTATTAGGAATATGAGATTTCAGGTATGTTGTTTTCTACAATTTTAGAATCAAACCATTCCTGCTGTAAAAATACATCAAGCTGTTCACATGAATTGTGTGCTGTATGTGTCTGAACACTTTAAAACAGGAGTTAAATGAACCTTGAATTTTCTAATGAGTTTCCCCAGTAAAGTGGAATCAATCTTACAAAAACTTCCTTCTACTCAGCAGCAGCAGCAGCCACACATTTCTGCTAAATATGTGGGCACACCAAGTGTTCCCCTGCACATACACATTGCTGACTGCCACCGGTACCGATTTCAAGCTGCTGTTTCTTTTCTGGCTTTCTAGGGGTCTGCTTCAGTGCTTTGGAGAAAAGGGAGCTGCTCAACCTCTGATCGCTGAACCAGCTGCTTGTTCTTCAAAACGGGCTCAGCAGAATGAGCCCAAAGCTCAGCACATTACCGAGCAGTCTCAGGCTCGCTATCTTGGTTGTTCAGACAGGCGGGCAGTGTTTCCAACAGTAAATACAGCTGTGAGGAGTGCGGCGGAGGTTTTGCAGGGGAGTGCGTCTGTTGAGATAGCAGTTGGGCTTGGAGCACTATTAACCTGTTGCAGAGGGAGAGGGATGGTCCTGTAAGACTGAGCGATGGCACTGGTGCGTTTTGGGGCTGTGTGGGAGGGAAACTCGGTGGTTTTTTTCCAACTTTATGCATAAGTTCAAATACTTGTTCCCTTGTATCTCTGACATCCATCCCACCTCACTGGGGGATAGAGGGGTTATTAATTAGGAGTTCTTACACTACAGCTCAGTAAAAGTTTCAGTATCTCTTTTTTTTTTTTTTTTTTTTCTTTTTCCAATCTAGGGAGCTCTAAAGAACTCTCTCACCCCAAGGGGCATTCCACCGATGTTTGCAAACTGTTTTGCTCTCGTTAAAGCACCTGCTGTAGAGGTACAGCTGTGGTAATTGTTCAAGCTTGAAAGAACCCCTTCCAGTTTCGAGTCTTACCAATAGTGTGGAGTGTCTTTGGGCACATTCTTCCTTTAGGGATTTGCTTTGGTTATTTGGGTATTTCTGCGGATGAGCACGGTTTTCCAAGTGGGAAGATACAGGAATAAATAACTTTAAACATTCTTTATTTACGGAGAAGGCTGTTTTCAGTCATCCTGCAAATGTGCTTTCTTGGGGTCTTTCTGTAATATGTGCTGCTCCTTTATTGAGAGGATAGTTTGCCAGGTTCCTGAGATATGAAAGGCCTAAGGCTGGCTGCAAAGTAGTAAGTATTTCCTGAAATCTGTCTAGGCAAGTATCCCCCATTAGCCCAGACTCCTTCTATTCTCTGTGGCAGTGACTTTAAGTGGTATCCTGAGATTTGTTTCCTTCCACATAATTTTTGGCAGCAGGATTCGTGAAGGGAATGGCAATAAACCTAGAGTTGGAAATGCATAGCATGATACAAAGATGCTTCACAAGCCAGTTCCTCTGCAGAGCTATTGTTCTTGCTCAGTAAAAATGCTGTATGCCTTCTTACAAAGGCATAATTGCTTCTTGAACCAGGAGCTAATGTCTTGAAGTAAACTGAGGAGAGACTTGGAGACATCTAGTGACATGTAGATGGGGACTTTCTAAAGTGGAGGCTGGAGTAAGGTGAAGGAGGAACATGAAAGTTGTCTTTAGATTCATTTCCCAGTCAAAGTTTTACCACAAAACTTGGTAAGTTTTCATATTGTTTCTGTAGGTGGGTAGCTCTGGTGATGTAAATTGTGTGCTATTGTGACAGGGGCTGTTTTGTGGTTGTTCTCCCTGGGCTCAGAGCAGGGGTAACCACCACAGATTGCGACGTTGCTTTCCGTTTTTGAGGTACGGCTTCCTGAGGTGCCGAAGGAGTTGAGAGCCAGTGGTGACACTGTAGTATCATCGAAGAATGGAACAGATAAAACCGCTGTCAAAATTCTTACTGAATTTACCTTCCACAGCAAACAAAGCATCCCAGTCCACCCAGTCAGAGGCTTTTCTATCGACAGCAGATAGCTTTGAAGCTGTTCTTCAGCAGCGCCGTCAGTGCGTCAAGCCAGTCTGACCAAAACCTGTTATTAATGAAATTGTGTGTTTTGATACTTGTTTGCTTCTGGCGTTCTGCAAGTCTTTCACCAATAGTTGTAAAACTTCTGGGATTTCATCACCTCAAAGCCTATCTTCAAAAAGAGCTTTAGCTGGACTTCATTTTGTAATAACTCCAGCTTTTCATCTTTTCCAGCTCTCTGATGAATTTAAAAAACTTTTGTCCCATAATTTTTTAAGTCTATTAAAATTCTTAAACGTCCATTTATTAAGCTCATTTCTGTGCTTTAATGTCCCTTAAGTTTTGGGGTTTTTTATAAAAAAATCCATCTCTCCTGTAATATCTCTGGAAGAGTTTTTTGGCTTTTTGGTTGCATTCATTAGCTTGAGTGTAGTGAGTTTTAATAAATATTTCGCTTTGATTTATGTGCAGTTTTCTCTATCGCTATGATGACTTTGGCCTGCATTTTGAAATGTATTGCTGTTTTCTGAAGTACTTCTTTTTGCCAAATTCTGTTTTGCATTTCCTGTCATCTGAGCTTTTATGTACCTTCCAGTGTTCTAAGTCGGCTTTCATCTTGGAAGCAGAGCCATACAAATTAATAGGTTCCAGTAAGCGTCTCTGGAGCGTGGAGAAAATTTTGACAATTTCTGCTGAAGGGGCCGCTCTCCAACCCTTCCTTGACACTGCTCTGTAGGTCTCCCAAGTGCTTCTCCAGGTAGGCATGTGCTGCTGCTGAAAGATCCAGCATGTCCTTGAAAATGATATGCTAGCTCTGAGTGAGGCAACTGTGCAGTGCCTGAAGGAGCTGCGAGTCAGCGGCTCGACGGTCCAGCTGGTGGTTGCTCTTCACTTGTGTTCAGATCCAAAGGAATTAACTGGGATCAGTATCGCCGTCGTGCTGGGTGCATATGAACACAGAGAATGACCAAATAATTTGAAAACTGTTGGGGTGCTTGTGCCTACCTGACTTTGTACTGTGGAAGATGTTCCTGTGCCCTGATGGGAACGCAGCCTGCCTAGCCCTCGCTTCGCTTCGGCTTCCTCCTGTCACCCACGGAGCAGGGAACGGGAACAGTGGGGTGAAAAGCCCTCTGCTCTTTTTTTCTCTACCTTTTTAGAAGGAGGTAAAGATACAAAACGAGCTAACGCACAGGTTAGGGGTCACCCTTGCTGCCTTTCATACTGGCGTGTCCCACGGTGGGATCTTGCGGTGATTGGAGGACTCGGCGTCACGAGGTCGTGCTGCCCTTAGTGGACATCACGAGGTCGGTGCCGTCGGCACGCGCTTGGCTTCCTCCCAGCCTGCAGCATCGCTTCCTCCCGCTGGGATGGCGTGGGTTGTCTGAGGATGGCCTGTGGTCTCTTGCGTCGCTGAGCTGCCCTTGGAACTGTCGCTTTCTTGGTTCCCCTTCCAGCTTTTCAACTCTTTCCTCTAAATGAGTGATCTTTTTGAGGAGAGCCTGTAGCGAGTGGACCACGTGGTGCCTTTTTGCCACTGGGATCTCTGCTGGTTAGGCCTTTGGGCCGTGGTACTAGTTTGGGTATTGCCAGCTGATCAGGTGAATCTTTGATTTTGCTTTTTTTTTCTTGGATTTCCAACAGTACATGCCAGACAAGCGAGCGTGGCAGTTTTCCTTGTGGAAGGCAGTGACGTCTGCTGTCCTCTTCCCCATGAGTTTGACCCAACAGGGCTGAGACAGACCCTGCTCCTGTGTTGCTTCTGTGGAGACAGGGTGAGCTGGCCCATCATCTCCACTGTGGGAGAAAGACTGTGTTGACTTCTTGCCATGGTTTCTCTGTGTCTGAAAATGTACGTGCAGGCATACGAGAGTGAAAATGCTTCTTGCACTTGGGTTACACTGGCAAGTGCTGTAAGAAGGTGTTTCTGCAAACTTAAGGGTACTGTTTTTTCCCCTCCTTCTCTAAGGAGGGTCACAGGGGTGTGAAGATGTGCCAAGAGCACAGGGTGTGTGTACCTGTTTGTCCACTGTGAGGTCTTCTCCTTTTCTGAAACAATTCCACCGTTTTTTTTCTGGTGACTGAAGGTGTTGTAAACCTTGCTCTCTTGGGGTGATCAGCTCCTCCAGTTGACTTATGGGTCAAAGTTTTCAACGGGCTTTATCCTCTACTGCTGTACACTTCTGAGTAGTGTGTGCTCATGGTGGCAGCTGGGATGAATTCAGGCTTCTGTTCTGGAATAAACTGGTCCAGTGTGACTTCGAGCCTGCAATGGTGTCGTAATTTTGGCTGAATGCTGGAGGTGTCCGCTTTAGAAGTGTATTTTACGAGTGGAAAGTAACGCACATGGTGGTTTCATGCTCAGAGCCTGTGTTCCCTCCTGTTGCTACATCTGGAGCAGAATGTCTGCAAGATCACATGCTCGTGAGTAACGTTAAGAAAAATGCAGAGCTCAGTTACACCAGCAAATCCACTGCGGGGTTGTGCTGGGCTTCCAGAACCGGCCAAGAGCAGAGTTTGTCTCCAAGGACTTGAAAAAATCTTGCGACTGTGTTGTAGATGGAGAACCTTAATCTGTAAAGTATCTGCTGGAGGAAAAAAAAAGTTATGCCCATTAAAAACAGGAAGTCACTTTATTCATCTGTAAATGACTTGCTAATGCACCAGCTGCTCCACCTTACACTGAGTAGTACCAGAATTCATATATGGGAAATACTCCTTTGAAAAAAGTCGTTTGCACAAAATACACCTGCGATTCTGCTGTACCGAAGGAACGTGACCATAACAGTTACGTTCAGAAGGGGCAGTCCTTGCTGCAGGATTAATCACTTATTTCTGAAAATACATACCCAAATGGGTTCTGCTCTGTGGAAGTGTGGACGGTTATTATGAAGTCTTTGTATCAAAGAGGATTTATTTATTTTTACAACAATGTTGCTGTTGCTTAGTGCTCAACTGAAGGTTTTAATTGAGGTAATTTCTGCACATTTGCGTAAGTACAACCTTTTTCTTTTCTGAAACTGATAGTTTCTTTAGATACTATTATTCAGAACACAGTACACTACAGAGAAACTTGTTCAAACGTGTGAATTGCAGCACAAAATACTGTACAAACTACACAGAATATATGAAGAGTGCGTGCATGTAACATGCATCCACGAGTACGATGTGTTGGTACAAAGATTTCTGCCTTTTCTGTAAAAGTAATTTCATAGCCCTTATCAAGTGATTAAACTTCTGCACTCAAGCAGTTTGACTGCATGTCAAAGCTCTTTATTTTAAACAGTCTTGCCCGATGCTGTCGGGGTGATAATCTGGGTATCATCCAGCTTTTATGTATTATCAGTCTTTGGAATTATGGCCTTGAAAGAACCCCCCATTTTGTACAGGTGAAGGACTCTTTGTGGTGATGCCAGTGTAGCTGAGTAACAGCAAGCTTGGCTGTAGACACCCCCAGTCCACTTCAGCCTGAACAAGTGAACAACCCAACTCCGTGATGGGTTGTAGCACGAGTGTGCACCTGGGAGGCAGCCTTGGCTGAAAGCAGTGAACTGGAAGTGTGGAAATGATCCATCACACACCACTGATCCTGCTCTGTTTCTCCAGATGTTTCCACGACATCGTCAGCAGTGATTTTGGCCTAAAACGAGTAAAACATGTCACAGAAACAATCATATTTCCTTCAATATGGGTACTGGTCATGCCTGCATGTTCATGGTATTTGATACTCCTCCAGATCTGCATGTGCCTCATTAGCAGTGTCTTCAAATGTCTTTCCCTTGCTCCAGCCAAAATGTCAACAAAACATAAAACTTCTAGTACCACAAACCCTTTACCCTTTCAGTTTGTGTGATATATAACTGGAAAGAAATAGGAGCCAAATTACACTTCTCTGCCGTCTGTTTTAGTTGATAAATGAAGAAACTTTGAGCTCAGTTCAGCCCTGGCTTTAGGTCCTGGCATTGTGCCTGTTTAAGCCACAGCAGTATCTTCACCCCAGTTCCTGTGTCATTTTCCACTTTAGGAGAGAGAAGGTGGATTGTTTGCTTGAGCATGGCCCACAGGAGCAGTCGCCTTGCCATACGCTTGCTTTGTTTTTTATTTCAGCCTCGGTACCTATGGAAATGGTGGCTCATGCGGAGCTGTGCTCGCTCTCGCGCCCCCTCTTAGTAATTTCTAAACCTTTTTGATCGACTTCAGTCATGTGTCGTGGTGAATGCGAGAACACAAATGCGAGTGAGCTGAGTTTCTGTAACTTTAGTGAAAATCCTGCACGTGCTGTTGGGTGCCTGCTGCCCGTTAGTACCTGGGAAGCTCTGAGTTGGCTCCACCTCATCGTGTTGCTCCTTCCCATGAGCATGTCAGAAGAGACGGGGGGACAGCCCGAATATGGGCAAATTGGAAGAAGACAGTAGACATGGAACTTCGTAGTTTGCCCAGGGAACAGCTGTAGTGTGACCACAAGAAAGGCCAGTCCTGGACTAATGTGTTTGCTGAATTATTCTGCTTTCCTGCTAGTAGTAAAACACATGCAGTCTGCCACATACCCGTGTTTTTCTTGCCTCGTGCATTCCTTGCACAGCTTTGTCCCAAGGAAAAAAAGGCCTCCAGAGACTGTGGGCTCATCGCTTGGCTTGCCATTAGTTGGGGTAATTATGAAAGAGGACGGTAAGTCAGAAGTCAGCGCGTGTGAGCAGTTGGCTGAGAAATGAACTATCAAACAGGAATGAGATTCTTGTTGGGCTCTTTTGCTCCCCGCCCCAAAGACCAACCTAGAAAATGTTTTGCTGTTTGGAGAGTTGGCTGAACGGTTTGTTTACTCCTTGTCATGAAAATTGGTAGAAAAATGATGTTAATTCCGGTGTTAATGAAACTGAGGTGCAGATGATAAGCCGTGTGGTTGTGTGCAGGGAGCAGAGGCTGCAGAATGTGGGGTGAGCACGCGCTTCTTCTCAGAAGCTTGTTCTAGTTGAATGACGTTATCTGAACATCTGAGAAGCTGTTAGGGAAGAAGTCTGCCAGAATTTTCTTGTTCCTACAGGAAAAATAACAGTATTACCCCCTAAGACAGAGTTAAAGAAATGCCTCAAATGTTAGGGCAGTGAATTGGCTTACAGTGCTGGGTTTCTATTTAAAGGCAGCCCAAATTCTGACATATAACTTAAATAGTCAGACAGAAAAAGGTGGTTGTTTTTTTTCAGTACTTAAACATATTTCAGCTGCTGTGAGTTACTGGAAATTGCACTACTTTCTTAGTAGAAAAGGAAATTGTACTGACAGCATGGAGGGTTAAGAAGCTGTGAAAATGAACATGTTGGTTTCTTAACTATGTCTATTTTCTAGTTGTACAAGAGATGCTAATCATGAACTCATGACCTCTTTTTTTTTTTTTCCAAAACAGACATAACTAAAAATTATAGAATAAAAAAAAAAAAACCCAACCAACAAAGCAACTTAAAATAAATTCTTATGAGACTGTAACAGAATTCTGTCTTTATATAAATGTTTATCAGACTTTCTTTTTCAGATAAGCAAAAATACGACTTTGGTATAAGACTGATTTAATTCACTTGCTTTAAATTTCAGGGTTTTTTTTGGTAGTATCTTGTGTGCAGCTCTCCTCAAATGAGTTATTTTGGTTAGTCTGAAAATGTATTTTAAAATGTCATCAGATTTTCTTTTTCAATTTAAGAATACTCGCAGAACTGCTAGATAGCTCGTATTTTTCTGTTGTGTAAGGCTTTTTTTCACATTGAGGTCAGAAGGTAAGATACCAGGTATTAAGTTTTTTGTTTGTTTGGGGTTTTGTTTTGGTTTGTTCCCACCTGGATTTGGTATATATTTACTTAAAGACTGATCTTTTCTATTAGTAGGTAGCAGGACAAATCAGCTAAATTACACCCAGGAGATTACATTAGTCCACACCCACACTGGAGAAAAAACTATGTGAGATAAAGTAAAACTCACTGATGGCAATTGTTCTCATCTGAATGGGTAGAGAAAACAGAGGAAAATAAAACGTACAGGGAACAGTGGGTTTGACCAGAGATTGTTTCCATATAAATCTTTTTTTAAAAAGGAGAAACTTAGAAATGAAGGCAAATACAAAATTGCCCCGTTCTATGAAGTCCTCAGCGTAACTCAGTGGGGTTTGAAGGCTTTTGGTGCCGCAGCCTTGAGCTTTGCTAAAGGATATTCATGCTGGAAGAGATCCTAAGAGCAAGACAGACCCTACTCTCAGGTCTCTGTCTCTTGTATATATATACACACATGCGTGTGTGCGTGTCTTTATACATATATATGTATATGTCAGAGTATACGCGGGTGCCTTCACCTGCTGTCATGGCTCTGAGCTTACGTGTGCCCGTATAAACTCACAGGAATCAGGAGACCACAAAGCAAAGCCTCCCTGCCTTGCTCAGCCGAGCGCCTGCCTCTCGTCTCCGTGGTGAGGGCTCTTGTGTTTCCCCTCGCAGTGAGGCAGAGACATCCCGTATACACGTGCCCTGTGTAGACAGGCCTAAATTGTCCCAATACAACGCTGGACAGACTTTGCTTCGTCAGTCAGAACCACAGTTCTCAGATTTTTGTGTTGGGGTTTGGTGGGGTCATAGGTGCTGTAAGCTGAAGGTATTGACAACAGAAGAGATGGAGACACTTGTGAAAACTGTAATCTTTATTGTCTTCCACTTTCCTTGTCTAGTGGACAAGAAAAAGATTGTTTCCTGCGTTCGTCGGTGCAGTGTGTGGAGCCCCAGAGCAGCTGGAGCCCGCGGCTCGTGGATCTGCTGGTGGAGAGAAGGGGCTGGGGCTGGGGGGTGATCTGCTCCACCTTCTGCAGAGCAGCAGTAAAGCGGAGGGGTGCAGTGGGCTTTTGTTTGGAAGGTTTAACTTGAATGATGAGAGCTGCTAAGTACAAAAAATAAATATCAGCCTGGAAATGTTGGGTGTGAAGTTAGTGTAATGCGTATAAAGCAGTCACGTCTTGGAGGTGCCCTGGATTCACAGATACAAACATACGTGTGCAAGTGTGGCTGGTGCTGCTGTGATTTAACACATATGTTCTTCCAGATTCCTTCTGCTGGGTATTCCCTGCTCCTCGTAATGATCTCCCTCATCATCACTGTCCCTGGTGTTTGGTGGTCTGCTTTGGAAGCTGATATTTACACACATGTGCACACACGCACAGAGGAAGAGAAGAGTTAAAGCCCAGCTCACTCTCGCTTCCATTTTTCTATTCTCTCAGTTTTGTCCTGTCTGAGCCCTGCAGTGCTGCCTCTTCTTTCCGAAGGTTTCCCCTGGTGCTGTACCATCCCCTCCTCCTCCTGCCCCAAGCAGAAGGGTGCATCCTGTTTGGGGTTACTGCTGTGTCACTCCAGATGACATGCGCTAGCATGAGAAGGGGAAAGGGAAACGAAGAGCCAAGTGAGCGATTACTTTGCCAACAGCTCCTTTACAAAAATAATGCAACAAAACAACCCAGGCTAAAGTGTCCTGGTGGCATTGACGGCTCTTGCTGTCCATCACGTGAGCCTTTCTTTCCTGTTGATGCAGCAGAATAAATAGCTTCATGTGGTGCTCTTACTGGTTCCCAGCAGGATACCTGCAGCGCTAGGCTGCTTCAAGTTCCCACATCTTACAGATGCTCATGTGGATGGACTGAATAGGGAGAAAAAAAGAGGAGGCAAGAAAATGCTTTTGAATGAGAAAGCAAAGCTGAGTCTGCCACTCCACAGGAATGAGAGGAAACAAGAAATGGTTTTTGTTCTTGTAAGACTGAGGTACCTGAACTACAGAAGGTGCAAGACCTGATGCTGAGCTGATCGGAGCTAGTCAGAAATGGCTTGTTCTGCTGCACCCCCAGGAGGGTCCCTCTAGGAGACAGTCAGGAGTTGCCCCAGCCACGTCTGGTGGCAGGCAGTGTTGGCTGGGAGTGTCTGGAACTCCATTCTCATCAGATAGATAACCACTGGCAAAAAGGGGTTTATTGAACATACACTATATATATATATATATATATATATAAAAATATATATCTTGATTACGTAGAGCCTCTCCCAGTGGAACAATGTAGGTTTTATCAAGTGTTCTGTTGATTCTGTGAGCTGTGAGGCAGAGCTGGTTTGGACTGCGTTTTCCAGCTCAATCCTGCGATAAGGAAGGTGTGTGTTCGGAGTGAGTTTCAGCGCTGATGCCCAGGGAGGGCACACTGAGCTGAACCTCAAAGTTTTTTATCACAGACCAAGATTTTAACAGTAGGAAAAGCTATGTGGACACACAGGAGCTGTTTTCAGCTGATGCTCAGAGCTTGCATATATCTGTCTTGTGAAGTTTTCGGTAAGACTTGACCAGTTCAGCTGTTCTGCAGTGGAAAATCCCTCTTGATGGATAGTTGTGTTGAAAAACTTACTTTGTTTAGTCATCACGGGGCAATGGCCAGTCCTACACCCTGTTTTCTGTTCTGACCATTCTTAGAAACCCAAGTGAGCATGTAGTGAGACTTACAAAACTGAAGGGGACAGCAGAAAATCTGAGAGTAGAGTTCGCTATGGCAGCGAGCAGAGCACTCTATTGCAAACCCAGTAGAGCACTTTAAGCTGGGTTTAAAGCTTGAGCAGCTAGTTTAAAATCAGAGGGACCACTAGCTGGCTGGCAGCTAAAAGCATGCTTAGGTGCTCCTCTGCTTTGGGGAACCAAAGTATTCGGGACCTCACGGTTTTAGTGCCTTTGTTCGTTAGGTGCTGAGCTGTTTCATTATTCTGTCAGTCTGTATTTTTTTGCAGATATTAAGTGAAGCCGTATGGCCGTGTGGCTTGTTCGAGCATCTGATTTTTATTTGTCCTCGTGTCCTTATGAGTTACATAAAAGCGAAGTCAAGCAATGTCTTTAGTGTCTGCTCTATATAGATCTACCTGAAATAGTTTCAGGTCACCTTTGCATGCTTAATTTGGAAAACAATTGAGCAGCATGACTCTTGCCGTGGAGAATTGAGCCAGTCTGGGCTCCTTGCGGTAGTCTTGGGGCTCTCGCAATGTCTGCGCAAATCAAGATCTCATCCCTTCTGCAAATTAAGTAGGGGCCCGTTCGACTTGTAGAGCCAGTAAGGGAGGGCTGTTCAGTCCACGGGTTGGAGCCGAGTTAGAAGACTTCCCTCTGGAACAGCAGTTGTAGGACAGCTCCAGTCCACCTAGTTACTCGTTCATATTACTCGGCAGATCTGTGAACGCTTGTTCCTCATTGTTTCTGGTTCAGAGCCTGGCAGTAGGCTTGAAATGCTGTGGATGTCCTGGTTAGTAGTTTTGAGGGTTGACTAAGGGGCCTGCTTAAAGGCTCCCAGGCGCAGAGCTGTTGTGGAAGCAAGTAAGTGCTCTGTGTGCAGAAAGGCTACAGAATTGGGCCAGGCATAGTCTGGAACTTCTGAAGGCGTTGGAGGATGCTTAAATCGCAAGTGACACGCATGGTGCTGTCACAGTGGTTGATTCATGGGGAGTATCTGTCATTAGCCCGCGTGGGATACCGGTATAAATGAGCATCACGTACGGATAGGCCAAGCTGGGACTTCATTCCATAGATGCTAATTTGTTATACTCGTTTATTCAATCATCCCCTGTCTTTAGTTTGCAGTTGTTCCTGTGTAACCGAGACGGGTTTTTGGTGAAAGCTGAGGGGGGAATAAGACTGAGTCAGCACTCTGCGTAAGCCATGTGCCTTACTTTAAGTATGTAAGTAGTTGCATTGCTCCTGATGAAACTGCTCATGTGCTTAGCATTAGGCATGTGTTTTAAGTAAGTTGCTGATCCAGAGTCTGATTTTTTTTTTGGAGTAAAATCTACACAAATGAGGAGGGTTAAGACTGCAAACACGCGATGTTTAAAATGCCGCAAATCAAAGGTTTGAGGTAGTACTCTTCACGAGGAAAGCTTTTGGCTTTTAATGTATTTTAGTGACACACTGAGCTTAAATGTCACCTTCGTTAGATAAATGATCATCATCTGTTAATTTTATGTGACTGTCTTGATAAATGACCTGGTAACAGCAAGTTAAAGTTAACTGTAGTCCTCTACAACACCAGGCTTTAGACTGAAAGCAGCATTTTGGGATTATCCCTACGTCAAACCACGGTTGAACTGAGTACATACAAATAATTGTCCACCAGCTTTTCCTGTTACAAATATACACAGTTTGGGAAATTGGTTTACCGTGTGCTGAAAATTTCTTTGATATTTTTAAAAGCCTGTTGCTACGGCAACCAGACCCCATAACAGAAAAGCTTTTTGTTAATAAGAAGGCTAAGAAATTCAGTTAACCACCAGGAATAAAGCCATAACAAAACAGCTTGTATTCTTTTTTTCACAAGCAAACAAACTGACCCCAGAGGAAAGCGTGGTGTCCCGAAGCAGCTTGGACCTGGCTTACCAGCTGGGAGGGCACACCCTGCTCGCAGGACTGCGGAGCTCGGCCGGGCAGCTCGCACCGCCAGTGCTCGAGCTGGTCTCGGCTCTTACGGTGGAGAATAATTGAGGCGTTCACAAGCATCTTGCTCTGAAATAATTCATATATCTTTTTGTTGTTGTTTTTTTTTTTCCCCTTCATATGGAAAGGTTGAAGTGATTTTGATGATTTGGCTTATGGGCAAGGAAACATGAGGTTTGTTTCTCAGAACTGGATGTCCCCTTTGTGCTTTGCTAATACAGAAACTGGCAGAACAGGCATTACTTTTCCTTTGACGTTAGGGCTCACAGCCCTGTTTCCTTGTGTCTCATGACTGAGTGAATCAACACCTAATTAAACAGTCACATGAGGGACAGAGTAAAATGCTGCTCAGGCACTGATCATTGTGAATCTTTGGAGAATAACTACTTACATCTGTCTTCCTCCTTCTCCAAGGAACCCTGAACAGCTGCAGTTTTGCCTTTTTTTTTTTTTTTTTCCTTTCCTTTTTCCAGGGGATAAAAGATCACATAAACCTCGGCTAAAGCACTGCTGTCTGTGCAGATAAATGAGACCTGGGGTAGGGGGAAGAGAAGATTTGGAAGTACTGGACAAAATCTTGAGAAATTGGAATGATTTGAGTTTGTGCTGGGGACAACTTAGCTGAAAGCTTGAAGCTGTAGTCCTTGTGCATTTGACGCTCCTGGTAATTTCGCTTGAAATGTTGAAAGTTGGGCAAGGAAGTTCTGAGTGGTCTGGGGGGGTTCTTGATATTTTTAACATTAGCTGTAATTCTTTTGCTGGCAGCACATTATGAAGGGTCCGTAACAATTGCTTTCCATCTCTGAGTGGCAAATACTTGTGTGGAGATTTATTGGGCTGTCAATTATCACCCAGGCACAAGTGCAGCCACCTTAATCAATTACACGGCCGTGGCCCACAGCCAAGGAATGCTCAAATCCCCATGCTGCCTGCTCGCGCTGTATGACTTTCACCACCAAGGCGATCTTTTTTCCCCTTATAAAACCATGAAACAAGTATTACAGGATGTTTTAATCAGCATAAGCAGATGGCTGCCTCTCCCTGACACGGCGGTGGGCTCCCAGGTAGCTGGTGGGATGATGCCCGGGTCTATAGCGGGCGGTTTTATTGCCATCGTGCCCTGGCACTGGAGGTGGCGGTGGTTTGGGTGCTCCATGGTGCAGTATTCCCAGGCTGAAGATATCCACCAGAGGTCATCCTGGCCTGCCTGCTGCCAGGCCCCGGGGGGTTTGGGGGCTGTGCTCAGCCCAGGAGAAAGCAGGGACCCCGCTGCCTCCTGGCACCCTGGGCACAGCATCACCCACCTCGGCGCAGCTGGACGGTTCATGGGGTAGAAAGCATGACATAAAAAAAATGCAGCTGTTTACATTCTAGTCTTTTAGGCTTTAAAAAGTTATTTATTTCTTGATATACCTATCTGATTAAAGCAAATTCTTGCTCAGAGGTGTTTCCTCAGTGTTGGTGCAGAATCACGTGGCATGTCAAGCGTAGCTAGAGTACACTAGCAGTTTGCCTATGCACCTTGCAGGGTTTTTTTTTTTTTGTATCTCCTGAAGTAATGTATTGAGAATCTCAGTTTTCACTTGTGTAAAAAGAAGAGATGCAAACTGCCATAGTCCTTACAGTTGCTGGGAAGGGCATGAAAAGAAAAGCCTTAAAGACTCTTTAAGCTGAAGGTAAATACAGAGAATTCAATGTTTTTCTATTAAAATCCATGAAAATGTTACGATTCCTTAATCAAAGTACTCTTGCTACATCAGGAGTCATTTGGGGGTTTATTACTATCGTTACTGTTAGAGTTGATAGCAATAGTGGAGCTACAGCAATCCCTCTAAGATGTCTTCATTTTCATGGTGACAGAGTTCTTGCAGTCAACCTTGACTCTAATATATCTTCTTTTCTCTTCATTGTATCATCTATGAATATCTGTGATCTCCAAAATAAAAAGCATTAATTCACCATTAAGTTACCGAAGAAAACATTGCAGTTGATAAATCTACACTTGTGAGCTTGTTTCTGTTCTGTCTAGCACTGTGAAACAGTCACTTTATTATCATATTAGTAATTCTCAGCTGTGCTAGCTCAGCTGTAATGTAGATGATGGTTTTCACAGGCAAAGTTTGCTCTGTGGTCTACTGGAAACTCTCATGTATCAGGCAAAGGTAGATGCTGCATGTCACTGAGTGTCATGTTGTCATATCACACTTTGAAGAAGAAATGGAAACCAGAAGTTAGTTTTATGTGTGGATTTAAGGATTCGAGAACCTATTTAGACATCTCCAGAATTACACAGCATAAAGGAGGCGGGGGGGAATTCTTGTGACAACCCTCCTCTGCTACACTAGATGATTCTGTGTGAATTTTAGAAAATTCTTTATTTCCAAGAACTATTTGTGTGTGTCAAAAGCGATTTGTATTGGAACTTTTTTCTCCCCGGCTTTTCATTAAATGCACGCAATACTGAACTATTTACACTCTATTTTTAATAGCTACAGCAGAAGATTATTCTGCTCTGTACACCCAAAAGTGCACAATAAAATAACTGTTTGGCAGGGGGAAAATGCCCTGTTGTCTTGCAGTACCAGTTGGTATTACGGAGGTTTGTTCGGTGTCTTATTTATAGTAGATTGTGATTGGAAATGTGATACAAAACAAACACCAATGTTCCAGTAGCTTAACCATGCATCAAATTTTTACTTTGATAGTTATTTTTATTTTAAGCACCTTTTATCATGTCTTGAGAAATTACAACAGTGAAGGGAGGTCAAGCTGCTGAGGTCTCAGCATCCATGTTCTTAAAAGAAGGATAATGTTCCGTGTCGTACCCTCCAGGTACTCTCCCAGGCAGATTCGTATTTATCCTGATGCTCCTTTGCACCACTGGTAGGGACAGTTTATTCCAGTCACGAGAACTCTTGCTGCTAGCAAGAATCCTGTGTGTGGAGAGTTTATAAACTTTGGTTCTCTGTTGATTATTTTTTGTGTGTGTTGCATGTCAAAAGCACTTTTCCCAGTATTTAAAAATCTCGTTTCCTTTAAAGAAGGTGGGGCCTGGGTTTGAAAAGCTTGCGGACTGCTGGCAGGGATCTTTCTCATCGTTTTGGCTCTTGCTGACCTTTGGCTGGGCATATGTTTGTGCGTGCAGATATGTGTGTGTGCTCCAGCTATATTATGGAGGGTTTATGCTTTAGTACTGTCCACTTTTCCTCTCCAGCAGTGAGGAATTCAGTGGAAATTTTTTTTTGCAGGGATGCAAAAATGTGCAGAAAGCACATTTCTTGGAAAAAGTCTAGCTCGGTGGTAATCCTACTAAGGCGGGTATTTTGTAGAGAAAAGGTATACAAGTATTTCTAGTCACCTTTCAAACCTAATTGGTTTTCTCTCTTGTTGTCTAGTGTGGCTTCCAGCTCCTACCTTCGTGCATTACTAAGCAATCAACATTTCTTGGCTGGCTTGCTGGCTCTTTGTGGTGTGTTTGTAGAACACGTGTGAGGGAAGCCTTCTTTCAGCAGAAAGACTGAAAACAACTCGTTAAGGCAGTGGAAACCAAAAATGAATAATTTCATTACTTTTTTAGCCCGTGTGTTGTCTGCCAGTTTAAAATCAGATGATTTATACCCAAAAGGTGCATGAGTGCCTTTGCAGTAGTGTTAAGTGTTTTCAGAAATGCCTTTGGATAAAATGAAGAAAGTAGCTTTTTTTTGATGCTGTTTCATTTTGAGGATTCTTTTTGGCTCCTGTATGTTTGAGAAGGGGCTGCAGCCCCAGTCTGGCATCGGGGTCTGCGCAGCATCCCTCGGGCTCTGCAGTGCTTCATCCTTGGGGCTGTTCGGTGCGGCTGGACACCACCACCCACATCTTCCCCGTCTGCAGTTGGGTGGATGTGCGTGGGTACTGAAGTGCCCTCCCAGGATCTCCCTAGGACGTGATGGGCTAAGGCAGGAGATTTTGATCACTTTATTTTTTGAACTTTTTTTCTGAAGCTAGATAGTATTATCCACTTTGTTTTCCAAGTCCAAATTTACACACGCACACACACACACACAAAAAAAAGCCTGCACCTTTTCAAAGAGGTGGAGAATACCATATTCCCTGCCAAAGCCAAATACTGCCTAGGTGGTAAATGAGGGACTTTTTTTGGAATTGGGGAAAAAAAAAAAAGCTGCCTGTTTGGAGGTGCCTTTCAAACAGTAAGTGCTGTAGGGCTGTTGCAAACCCCATAAAGCTTTCACAACTTGAAAACAAGTTACTGTATCTGGAATACAACCACTATTGTAATTATGGCTTTTTTACTCGCCAGTGGCCCATTTGGGGTTTTTTTTTTGTTTTTCCCCTGTAGAAGCAGTGCAGATGAGCAGCGAGGAGTGGCGGCTGAGGGACTGTGCTGTGCCCCTCTGCTGTCAGTCGAGCAGTGTGGGCTCAGGTTCCGCACACCCGCCTTGCGTTCCCCCATCCCTGCGTAGCCTGGACCTTCTCTGAGCACGGCTTTACGTTGGCAGGTGGCAGCTGGTAGGGTTGGATTGGAGTGCAGGCTTGGGCCCAGGGTTAAAATACCGTAGGTACATACTGGTCTGACCAGAACATCTCACTGGCCTCAGAAATTTAGGATCAGACATTGTTTTTGAAAGCTTACCTCCTCTGTTCCAGATCAGTAAATAGGATGTTCACTGTGCCTGGGTACACACCTAGAGAAGAGGATGGTGCACGTTTAATCTTAGAGGCCTGAGTGTTTTCTTGGATGTGGGAATCGTGACAGTGTGGTGAACCAACACTGAGTATCTGAAGTTCTTCCTCAAGCAACAAGTATTCACTGATCTGGCTAAAGCACTGTTTACTTTCGGTACACTTTGGGTCTGTCTGTATTTGAAGAGAAATTCCTTCCAATGATTTTCCTGGTCAGTTGTTGGATGGAGGCTGGGTCTGATTTTAAAGCACTTGTCTTTAATACGCATCAGGTTACCCTGAGGTAAAATGGAAACCTTAGATGTTACTCCTGTAAATAAATGTTTACATAATGCATTGCGCTGAACTTCTCACCATCGCATGTCTAAGAAAAAAGGTCACTTTTGACATCATTAACCTTTAGAGAGGGATGTGTTTGCCATACAGGTAAAGAAAGTTACTGTGCACAGCACATTCCTTTCACTGGATCAGGAAGGTAGGAGAGGTCAGATGTTGTGGCTTACAATTCCCAAGGCTTAGCATTTTAAGCTTTAAAGGCAAGATTTGGTTTTAAGGCATGGGTCTTGTAAACAGCACATGCCCAATTTTGCTCATATGAGTAATTCCATTGAACTCCCTGGCACTAGTCACATACGAAAAGCCAAGTCTGTAAATGTACGCCTGTGTGGGGTCAGGACCTCAACTCTTCATCTCCAAATGAGAAATTTCCTATAAAGCATTCATAGTCACAAAAGATAATGGTTTTGGATTTGGAACGAAGCGACTGTCTATCTCTTGGTTTTATTGCGTTTGTGTCAAAACACTTGCCTAGCACCAAACATAAAAATATTACCTTCCTGTAAGTCCACAGCACAACTGCTGTTGTGCCAATAGATTAAGGATTTCTCCCTGAGCTTGATCCAGGAGAGGTGTAGCAGAAGAGAGAGCTCAGTGTTCTCCCATGGAATCCATCCTGGAGGGCAAAACATCATCCAGGCTGTTGGGATTGTTGGGTCTTGGGGCTGGAGCCCATGAGTGCGTGCATCAGCTCACCCGCTCTGTGATACAGGGGAATCATCGATAGCCCCGAACTTTGTGTTGTGGGCTGCAGTGGAACAGGAGATCCTGATGATAAATGGATTTTTGCTGGCTTTGCATTGGAAATATTGGCAAACGTGGTAGGTTTTCAGACCCTGAAAAAAAAAAAAAACCAAACAAGAGCTACGATGCTCCAGTCTCCTGTCTTTATGTATTTCTTGAGTTTAGTCCAAAGATAATACAAAATTAATAGTATGAATGATTAGCCCCACGTATGCCTGTGACAGCTTTTAATGTGCATTGCATTTTTGGATGTCCCGCTCCTTCTTCACTTCCCTGTCCATTTATCTCGTTCCTCCCCCACATTTTAGAGAAAAAAAAAAAAAAAAGTTCTTTAAATAGCAAGCTCTTTGCTTTTGTGATGCACCAGGCAGCCTTCCTAGCATGGCCTGGGTTACCACAGGAGCAATCAGGAAACCTTGTTTACAGCTCTCAGGTTGGGCAGGATTTCTTTGTGGGCATTATTTCACATCATCTTTTTTTTTTTTTTCCTCTTTTTTCCCCCTCCCTAGAGACCCCTATACATTGCCATCCGATTGTCATGCCTGTTCCCAATGCTCCCCTCGTCATCCTAACGAGCCCTCCCAGGGCACACAGTGCTTTCTTTGTTCTTACAGGAGCCGATGGGGAGGGGGAGTGGGTGCTGCTGCGACAGCCGGCGCAGAGCTGGGTTCGCTCAGCCTCCCACCGAGCCCCGGCCATGGCCAGGCCAGCGGCCATCCCGGCGAGCCGTCGCCACCTCTTCCCCCTTCCCAGCGGGCATCCCAACGAGACCCCGCGCCGTTAAACACGGTCGAGGCCTTTATTTTCGTGGTGGAACCTTGCGCGGGGGGTCGGCGGCGGGGCCGGGCTTGGTGGCGGGGATGGCGGCTCCAGGTGGCAGGCGCTGACAGCTGGGTCACATGATGGCTGTCAGCGCTGGCTCTTCCACCCCTCTGCCTCTGCTCGCTCGCCCGGGCTCCGGCACAAGCATCCCGTCGCTTCCAGGAATGTAAAGGCAGCCTGGAAGGAGGCCGCCTTGCCTTGCCTCTCGTCCGAGCAGGCTGAATTCCCGACGGTCGTGGCTGGTGGAGGTGCAGGACGGCGGCCGCAGTTGCCGGGGGGACTTGGGTCATGAGGCTCAACTCCGATCGCGTTGGCTAGAGGAGGAGGGTGGATGGGACTGACATGAAGCTCCGGCGGCTGCCAAAGCAGCACTTAGCTCGCCGATGAATTAGATCGATCTGCTCTGCAGCAGGACGCTGGAAGAGACAAAGGAGCAGGGAAGACAGGCGATATTCGCTTGAGCAGAAATCCCGGGCTGTGCGGGAGAATGGAGGGGCAGGATTTGGGTTACGAAACTCCAGGGCAGTGCGAACACAGCCTGGTGCAAACGCCTCTCTTGCACTTCGGCGAACTGCTTGCTTTAAGGTGGTTTTTGTGATCCTGTTGCTAGGGTTAAGCCTTTTGCATTGCAGCATGGAGAGTCTTTTGTTTGAGTTAAATTCAGACCTCTTGATATGTCACCTGACAGTCTTGTGGTTTTGGATGAATATGGCTCATTGCTATTATTAACCTGAGTTGGCAGCTGGGCACAACAGGAGTTTATAGGGATTTTGAAAAGTGGAACTGCTCGGGGGACAAAGATGCTTCCCAGGTACGGTCGCTGCACAGTTCTTGAGATTATTTTATTATTTGAAAGCTTAATATTTTCGCTGTGATGAAAGGGTTTCTTTTCCAGAGATGTGAAGCTTTTAGAGATTTGGGTTTTTTTATGATTCTTCTTATAATTATGTGCTAAATGGCACATATGTAATTTTTTTTCCCCTGAATTCGTTCTATCTGTGGTAATTTTGCAAAGGGGAAATGCAGTCTGTTTGAATAACATAAAACATGGTGTTCAATGCTAGTGAATTTAACTGAAAGGAGCTGTGTCTTGTTTGTGTGTGGTTTTTTTAATTAAAACGGGTATTTCAAAAAAGCACGGAGCTTGTGTGTGAGTGCATGTGTGTGCATATGTTTGCATGCATATATGTGCTTAAATCAGCTAAAAGCTGCACAGGTACTTTTTGAAATGACGTACGTGAAGTAGTCCCCAAAATATTCTATGAAATTACTAATACTAATTGTAAATCCCCGAAGCTGTGTAAACTGCAAAGTTACTCAGTGTGCTCATGTCTTTAACAAAACCTTCCAACCTACTTATTTTCAATATCACACTCCAAATTGTGAGTAATGTGTTGACTAGACTGCACCTAACCTGTATATATTATGTCTTTTTGCTTGTGGAAAGGCATCTGGCTCACGTATTGGATTTTAGAGTATAAATTAGGTATCTTAATGGGAGCCAAGTCACTTGATAGAAAGGAGAAAAAAAGCTAAAACAAACTAAAGTCAACTTCATATACAGTTAAAGAATTAGACAGAGCCAAGGACCTTGGGAGCCAATTGAAGTTTAGGTCCAAGTTTATTATACCGAGTGTGAAATATCTGGCTGACTGACTATGTGCCTAGTGTACAAGATGTGCTTAGTATAAGCAGCAGAAGTTTCCTGGAGCTCAAGCAGTGCAGCTATTCAAGGTGAGGATTGCTAAGCTGGTAAATGAACGAGAGATTTACAGAAGTAGCATGGAGCTGACCTCTGCGGTGCTGCGGTGCCTGTGGACGTGCCACCCCCCTTCAAGAAGTGAAAAGGGGATGGCTTGGATATTTTTTTTTTTTTTAAAGAAACATTATTTCCTTGCGATGAACCTGAAAAACTGTAACCGTGGCAAGCAGTCACCCATCATGGCTGGTTGTCCCCAAGATGATCCACCAGCTCTCCGTTCTTCCAAGCTCCCCAGAGTACAGGTCCTTTGACTTCTGCAAAGCCCCAGCTGAGGTCAGAGTGACAGAGGGCGGCGTCGCCCAGAGCGCTGGGTAAACTCCTCCACCATCGATCGTCACGGGCTCCCTCCGTGGCCTTCGTCAAGTCCCAAACGCCAGTTTTCTCTGCAGAATCGGCAGGCGTTCGCCACAACAGTCACACGGTCCTGAAGTGACCTCGACTCTTTGTAAAGACCTTGTAAATTTTTTTCTAAGAATGGGCCTCGTGGTTTCTCTAGTTTTAGGGATCTTCCTCCTCCTCACGGCCTTATGGTCATATTATGTCACCAGCATTGAAATGGAATCTCTTGGTGAAAACGCCAACTTTGCAAATCAGCAATGCAGCCTGGATCACCCTTATCATGTGAATCCTGATAAAGTTCTTTTTGTGTTTCAGGTGTTATTATCTGAAAAAAAAAAAAAAAACCCACCCATTCCTCTTTAAAAAGCTAATGGATGGTATTCCAAAGCTGGAAGCATCGTTAACATGCCGTACATTGCTGTTTTCATTGCTTCCAAATTAGTTGTGCTCTTTCAGAAAGGTCTACCCAGCTGTCTTGGTACAATAATGGTCAAATAGTAAGTGAATTATTGCATTGCAGTAAGAAGGTATTAAAATATATACAGTACCCTCCCTGTGTGTCCTAGATACTCAACTGTTGTTGTATCTTCTCAAAGCCAAACCAATAACAGATAGTAGAAATGGGCAGAGGAATTTGGACAGGAGGAGGGAATCCCTTGTGGGAGAAGGCATCTCAGGAGTGAGAGGCGTACGATACGATGGTTGCACTGGGCAGGGACCATTTTCCCTCTGCTTCTGGTCACCTGTCCCTATAACAGAGCGGTCGCAGGATCCTGAATACTGCTAGGCTGTGTATGTACAGGTGAGCGTGCCTCGATGTGACTGTACATCTCCGTGGAACGTGGAGATCAATCTGCACCTGAAATATCCCAGCACACCCTGAGAACGGTCTCCTCTGTACAGCGTCAGCACCTCAAGGCAAGGACAGTCTCTGTCCGGCGCTTCTGTAGAAGTTGTCTGGGTCTAATGCTTGAAGAGTATCGTCTGCAGGAGGTGGAGAGAAGCCCTGGGGATCCTTGTGCCTCCGTTGTGATGCTCATCTGATGGGAGTCAAGGCAGATGGTTCCCTCTGCGCGGAGCCCGGCGAGGGGGGCATGGGGCAAGGTGGACCTGCCGGCTGCTCTCCCTGGCTGTTCTGTCAGCCTTTTAGAAAGGTGCCAACATGAAAACCACGCAGAACAGATAAGCTAGCATAAACTATAAATATCATTTGCGTAGATGCATTTAAAAATAGTTCGAAGTGATTCATCACCAGGCAGTTTTTATAACTATGGGTAACATGATGTAGGAAAACAATAGCTTGACTGATAGGTTCAACTTACTTTTTCAATGATTAGTCATATTTTGGTTTTGAGCAACTTTACTTTTTAGCAAACTCTTTTACAGTTCCTACCTGCTTAATATGTTGATCAGTTTGCTTCAATTGCTTTTCTTGAAGACTTCTAAAATATCTGTTAATAATTAAAAAGTAATCGGATACTATCTAAGCTGTGTTAATATGAAATAGTTTTAAAAGTAAAGTCTCAGGCAGGAGGAAAAATAGTATTAAGCTAAACCTTTAGTGAAGAGGTGCTGTTCATGTTGTAGTGGAAACGAAGGAATGTATGTGCTTTCAGTTACAGGGAGAAATTTTGTATTTTAGTTGGTGGAGTGGTAATGAAGGATTTCTGTGTCTGTTGTTTCATCTATTAGAACTTGCACAGAGTGTAATAGCAATTTAAAGCCATTCGGTTGCCTCTTGCTGAGAAATGTCTATGGCAGGAATAAACTCCAGGAATTAGATATGTGAGAAAAGTCGTCCTTGAAGAGCATTTGGAGTTCTGGATTGCCATGCAGCTTGCAGTACAGGTGCCAGGAAGCATGTAATGGATCTGTAAATGTAAAGGACAAATAATATTCCTAGTGGTTGAAGACAGGAAAACAAAATGAATGAAAGAGGAGAAGAGCTGAACAATAGGGCTGAAGTGCGACCATGCATTAAAATACCATTTTTCAGGCCTTGATTTCATTATTATTACTTTCTATTAATTTCATCGTTATTCATGTGAAGTTTGCCTTTCTGTCCCAAAGCATTCCTTTTGTGCTTTGTACTTGTCTCAGCCCCTGTGGAGGGGAGTTGGACTAGATGACCTCCCGCAGTCCCCGCCAGCCTCAAGCAGTTTGTGATTGTGTTTTTAAATGATTTGTTTCGGAAATATCCCACACAGCATTTGTACATCAATGATTTCTCCCCTGTTCTATTCATCTAGGTATTTCTGAACATCTCATTCTAGAAGAATCGCTATTTGTGTGGTGGAGATCTCCACAGGACTGGTGTCCAACCCAGAAATGATTTACCACCATTTTTACTCTTGGTTGATGCGTGAACTCACAGCACTAACCGTGTGTGTGGCAAAGTCACAAACGCTGCCACTGGTGAAAAGATTGTTGGGTTTTTCTTGGTGGTGTGTTTTAAGTTTTTTTGTTCTGGGTTTGGTTTTGTTTTGTTTGATCTTTTTGGTGGGGTTTTTTTTTTTTTTTCATTCTTTAAATATAATCAGTTTCAAGGCAAGATCAAAGAGTGGTGGATGGGTCATGCAGGAAAAAGTCCTCATTAAGAGAACTGTCATTTCCAGAAGAGCATGGGAGATGGAGACTCACCTTTCATTAACGTTGCTAGAACATTTGATTCTGTGTCTCCTTGTTTTCCTGTAAGAATCTCAAGAAAACATCAGTTAAATGTCAAAGTGAGTTTCCATTTATAAACAGAACCAATTATATTCAGAAGATCTAGGTCAGTTTTCATCCAGCTGAGGAGCAGCACTGGAGTATTGCCCTGTGACATTTGTTTTCAGAACGTGCCCTGCGTATTGCACGCAGGAATTGGTACGTTTCTGGGGGTAATCGATCCAGTTGTCACGCTTAACAGTGTTTTAAACCTGCTAACAGCAGCAGCAGCAAAGCTACGTGGTGTCCTGCTTCCTCCAGAAAGTGCGCCTCGCTGGGAGGTGGTGGGGGTGAGTCGGAGGTGCCAGTCTGCCTCTGTTTACTGTCTGTCGAGTGAACTTTCCCCCAGCTCTCTTAAAGTTTCTTCTGGTTTGGGAAGTGGCCCGCTAGTGCCAGGGAATGTTTTTGCAAGGCTGAAATATGCTTAAGGACTCTATTATGTAACCGATAACGCTTATTTGGAATTATCACAAATTATGGTGGATACTATCTACTGAATGCTTGTCTAGAGAAAGTTGAAATGTCATGTGAAGAAGCTGAGAAGTAAACAAGCTCTTGTTACCTTGATCAAATATGTTTCTGAGTACAGCAAGAGTTTTATATTTAGCTTTCTCTCCTCTTAGTGTGTAATCTGCTCTTGGAGCTTTTTATAAGTAGACTTTCCTAAGATCTGGAACAGCTACTGCCCTTCTTTGCCAGTAATTTCAAAGTCAAATATCAAAAGTACTAGGTAATGGAAGACATGCTTTTGTCTGAGTGTGAAGGAAATTTAAATGCGGTGCAAGGGTGGAGCAAGCGATAGCACCTTTTTGGCCAGCAGTTCGTTGTTACTGTCACATACTGTTTCTTTATAGGAACCATAGTGGCCTGTCTGGAAATGAAATGAGTTTTCAGACTTCCACTGATTTCGCTTGAATATACGGAGGTGGTTCCTCCAGGAAGCCAGTGTATCCAGGTCTCACTTGCCTCCTCACCTCTAGCCAAAGTCAGGGTCTTACAAGTAACGGTCCCCAGATCTCGTGCCTTTGAGCCTCTCAGTTGGTAACACTCCAAATATGCATCAAAACAATATGGATTTTGGTTTCTTGCGTCTTCTGAAATGCAAGATGGGGCTCCCGCTAAGCTCTGCTCCGAGTTTGTCACTGTGCTTGGGTTTTGGTACAGCATTTGCTCAGTTTGCAGTCTGCTCTTCGTGTGGGCATGTCCCTCTGGGGACGATGCTTGACTTTAGGTGTCCAGAGAGGGTGCGTGGCTCTTTGCCCCCAAATCTAGACAGCAAGTTATTTCAGTTTCAAGTTGCTCAAGCTTTTTTCTTGTAATAAGTTGCTTTTGACATTTGTTGCACACGATCTTCTCTGCAGCTTCTGTTTTTCTCTCGTGTTGCTAAATGGTGGGGCTGAGCAGATTAGGAAATGGATTTCCTCTCTCAAGAGGCCCCGTAACTGTATGTCTTGGTGCTTAGTTTCACCTCGCTGGGACTACACAAGTTGTAAAGCCTATGACTCTATGTTGGACAGTCTTAAAAACTTCTGATGGGCCACCATGGCTTTGGTGATCAAATTGATCCTTTGCTGTCTCCGATTACAGAAGTTGTTGGGTTACAAATCGTCATTAGCGTACTGATCGCAAAAAGCACGGGCGCAGAGAAGGAAACCTTTTGGTTGGTGAGTTAGAGGGACAGAGGAGAGGAAAATTTACCATAGTCTTGAGTCTAGCATGCCAGGTTTACTTTAATCCATGTTATCACTTATGGATGTCTTTTTGCTGAAGTAAACGTACAGCTCCTTCTTGTAAACTGGGAGCCTGTATCCTTCAGTAATGGCTGGAAAGTTCCAGGGCCTCGTTTCTCACTTCTTGGGGTTTCTTGCTAACGCTGCTTGCCTAAAAGCCAAGGATAAGGAAGATAGAATTTCACTTGATCTAGGAAATGGCTCGTAACTACCTGAAAGATGATTCCTGTTGGTTTCGTGGATAGAGCAGGTGTCTTGTTTCCTATCTTTCAAGAACGGAGAACGTATCAGTGAAAATGGATTCCCAGGCCCGTGGGCAACAATGCTTGCTGGGCTTCCAAGCGATGGCTGGCTTTTTAAAATGGAAAGTTAAGATGCCCTTAATACCAAGCACCCTTAAAGGCCAGATTATGCAATGGTATTCAAGCCTGAGCCCTGCAAATTCTCCCTTTGCAGAGCTTCTCTGAAGTCAGTGGCGCTAGGGAAGGCGGAGGCTCAGGAAAGCTCCTTTCCTCTTTACTGACTTCAAGACGAGTTTGGGAACAGGGGTGTTGGAAGAGGACTGCTGTGTCTGTTTTGCTGACCCTTGCATCAGCGTGGCCTTGAGTCACAGTGGCTTAAGTGAAGATTATTTCTGAGTCTGAATGTAACAAGGACCTGAGTATATAGTCAGGACCGAGCTGCGTGTGGCGCTCTGTTCTCCAGCATCAAAGCGTGTATGTTAGTATCAGTGTTGTCATTTCTAATACTGCAGTTGGTTCTGTACACGGGTGTTACCACGGTGTTTGTGAAGCCTGAAGGAGGGTAGGGAAGGTACTTTGCTTTTTTTTTTTCAGCTGTGGAGTTCAGCGCTTTGCCAGCCTGTGAGGCTGAAAACCCATGGCTACAAATGAAGAAATTTGTTACTTAAGGGAGAGGCCAGTGTGAATATATTTTTATTTTTTCCCTCTCATCAATGGTGAACACTTTCAAGCCAGTGCTTGCCATGATGAGGGACTCTCTTCTTTTTTTCTCTCGCGAAAGCTGAGTTCTGTGATTTTTGATTTCAAAAAGCTGGAACTTGAAGAAAACATTGAATATCACAAAACAGAGCACGAGAGCTAGTAATGCTGCGCACATCGCTGTGTATGGTTCTAGTAGATTGGTGCTGTTTATGACAGTGCAATCTAGCAAGTGTAGGGGAAAGAAAAAACCAAAAGGCATGGTTCTGGCTACGGGATCAAAGGGTTTGATGAAATGGCATTGCGTTTGCTCGGCTTTATGGTTTAATAAAGTTGTATATACAGATAATGTAGAAAGAACAGTGTAATAAAGAGTTGTGGCAATTGATCCTTCTCCTCTTTTATTTTTTAATTAAAGCTGGCCTTTGCCGGAGTTTGACCCAAGTCAGATCCGACTGATTGTGTATCAGGACTGCGAAAGAAGAGGACGGAATGTCTTATTTGACTCCAGTGCTAAAAGAAAAATAGAGGATGTTTCGGTGTCGGTGAGTATCTTACTATTTACATAGTCTGTATTTTTTAAAATGGCGAGATTGATAAATCACAAGTGTTCTGGTTTATTCACATTAACATTTAAACGTCAGTTATATACAAGGCTATATTTAAATGCCTGTTAAGTTGCAAATTATTCAGGCTTCAGTGATTTCACTCTTAACAGCTTTAAATACTGTAGTGATCTCTTTATTCCTGGGCTCCTCTAGTTGCCGCTCGTTCAGAGAGAGGGATTCCTTCCTGGGGCTGCAGCAGGCAATGGTGGGGGCTGAGGCAGGAGATAAATTGATGCTTACGGATGTGCTTTAATGCCATGGGGGGGGTCTGTGTTCTTAATCAGACGGTCTTCCCAGTCCTGTGTCCTCTTGTGTCCTGTTCGAGTAGCTTTTGCCAGTCATTTCTGTGCTTTGCTGAGAGTTTTTTCACACAACGTTACTTGAAAAGTTTTCCTCTGTTTTTCCTTTTGGCATGATCTGCATGGTCATCTATTAATTGAAACTGTACTGGATGCAGTCAGGTGAGGATACTTCTTCTAAGGGCAGATTAATTTCTGGCCACAGTGCTATTGTGAGTGGTTGCGTGAGGCTGGACAACTTATTTCGCTGCTTTGAACTTCCTTCTCACCATCTCTAAAAACATTTGCAAACCATTTTAAGCTCTGCAAGCGGAAGGCACCGTGTGAACTCAAATTTATGATCCCAGTTGCTTTTACCCGTAGGACCTACTAAGTTCTGTAAGCAAGAGTACACAAAGTAACATCCTACCCCCAAGCCCTGGTTTTCCTGTTGGGCCTTGAAGTACGGCCAGAAGGTTCTTCATCCATCCAGCTTTGTAAACTCTTCCGGCCTGTTGCTGGGTGCTGCCAGCCTGATGCTCCTCGTCCTGGTCCTGAGTGCTTCCTCTGTCCACATATCTGAACCTCAGGGAGTCAGTTTGTGCCTCCTCAGGCACTAACTTCCAGGCTTTCTCCAGTGCTTTTATAGCCGTGGATCAAGATCCCAATTTCCTAGGGTTTTTTGAGAATTTGTGAAGTAAAGCAAGTTTCACAAATGTGGAACAGACTGTGTCTTTCTTTTTAATTTCAACTTGTTAGAATGGCTTTATAATTTATAAGTTCCTGTTCTTTTAGGTGTTCTTGCCAGGAAAAGAGGTTTTTATAGGCAAGAGATCTTTAGAAGTGGTTTATTGGTGCGAATTGCTGGCTATGCTTATTACTATTACTTCATTAATTATAAAGTATTACTTCATTAATGAAAAAGACGTTGTACCGCATAAATCCTCTTGCCATATTTCAATCGATTTATTGAAAGCCTGAAACCTCTTTAAGATAGATCTGTACTTGCACAGTGCACTTGCAAAGTCCACTGTTTTGGTTTGTTTCAGAAAGGTCGTTGACTGTGACAGCTCCACAGCAATAGAATAAATGGCTGATAATGAAGCTCATACGAGTCCATATTAATCTCTCATTTATTTTTCTTTGCTAAGGGGGAGGGAAATAGCTGTATTCACCATCTCTGTGAGATGGTGTATGTGAGACTGGTGGAGGAAGACTGTTCCCAGTAGTCATTTCTAGTGACTTCATACATTTCTTCTTTTTTTGTGGTGTTATTTGAAAGAGAATATAAATTGAAACATTTGCTGGCCATGATACCTGCCTTCTACAACACTCAGATAACGTCATGTCAGGCAAAACTTTCCTCGTACAACAAAACTTTGCAATAGCAGAAACCTTGTGCAGGTAAAAACGTGCAGGCTAGTCCTCAGCTTGGCTTGCTGTGAGCTCAGTACAGGCTTGCACAGTTAGCAGTGCGTCCTGGCCATTTTCAAGGAATTGCCTTGTTTATTTTTCTTGCTCTTTATCATGATTTTCATTAACAAAGACACACCCGGCCTATACAAAGCCAGATCTTGGCTCTAAGCACATTCCAAGGCACTTTTGCCCTTTTGCAGCAAGACGTGTGTGGGCTGGGCGCTCTCCCTTCTGAAAGGGTATCTGTTCACCACCCCACGGAGGCCAACGCTTTCTGCAGCTCTTCTCCCCCCCCATTTCCTAACGTGACTTATACCTCTGGGTTTGCAAATAACGCTAGCGGGGAGGTTTGCAAGAGTGCCCGGCGGTGGCCGGGCTGTTCTGGTTGAAGTCTGATCAGTCTAATGGGGAGAACCAAGAGGGTTTCAGTTTGCTTTATGTTGCTGTGCTCTTCAGTTCCCGTTTTCTGTTGCTTACGGGATGTGAAAGCAATTAAAATTTAAGAGTAGTATGCCTGCAGCAAGGTGAGATACGCTTTGCTTTGCTTTATGTATCTAATCTCTACATATGTCAAGAGTTGTGTGTGGTGGACCAAGGTTGAATATGGCTCAGTCATTTGAACTCTATTAAAGAAAGCTATGGTTGTAACATTTAAGGAGCATCAGAGCAAACTTTTCCAGGCCCAGATGTTTCAAGAAGTAAAACAGTAGGCTCTGACTTTTTGATGAGTGAAAACTGCAGAGTTTGTGCTCACGCCAAGCTGGGCTCTAATTATTAAAGCATTGCTAGGTTCATATTATCCGTGAGGGAAATGTGACTATAACACAAATAAGGATTTTGTGTTTTCATTGGACATTAAATCAGCCTCTTCATGTCTTCAGTAAAGCCAAATGTTATGTAAACAAGAATTTTGGGAGAGTATTGCACACAGACAGACAGAAGGCAGCTGAAAGTTTGCAGTGTGGCCATTAAAATATTTTAATTGCGCAGGAGAAGTAATGTTTTCCCTGGGTCTTGCTAGAGTTAAACTTGGCCAGCAAAGCTGAGAAGCAGTCTGGTGACTCGGAGGGCTGGCGGCCACCGCACCGGGAATGTTGGCCAAAGGCTGTGCCAGGCGTTTCCACCAAGGCCAGGCAGAGAGATCCGCCTTAGGCAGCTGTGGGCGCTTGGCACGAGGCGGGGAGGCAGAGATCCCCTTTGTGAGTCCTATACCTTTTTTGGTGCTGAGCAGGAGAGGTTCTTCCCCGGTTTTCTAGGGGGCTATTGATCAACTGGGCTCTGTAAGCAGAGCCAAAAGGCTGCTGCCTCACCAGCACCAGAAAATTGGGTAACTCCCCTGCCTGAGTTCTGCCAGGGTATCCCAGAAGACAGTGGCTGCCCTTTCCAGCCCTGTGACGCTGGGCAAATGTATTGGGACAGGCATTTGAATATCGAGTAGACCAGGACGGCGGGTGGCGTGAGGAGTAGACGTTCCTGAGGCCTTTACTACAGCCTCAGTCCCCACCCAAACAGCCACATCCCTTGGATTTTTGGGTATCGAAGTGCTTCTGTGGGCAAGCTCGTGGGTTTGATCCACTGTCTCCTCTAGAGAGCTACTTCAGAGTTCGTTCCTCATGCTAATAAGCGTCTGGTTTCTAATGAGACTGTATGACTTGATTTGCAGGTGATAGCGTTAACGACCTATGACTGATTTCCACTAGTAGACTCATTTCTGTGCTTGTCTGCTCCTTTTCCTCGGGCACCTCCCCTCCGCTCGTGTGTACCACCAGCCCCGCTCACCTCTCTGCGAGGTCCCGCATGCATCCACCCTGTCGGGTTGTACTGCGTTTCCGAGCCAGGAGCCGTGTGTGAACGCAGGTACACTCCTCCAAGAGCTGTGATACGGGGCCCGGTTTGAATTTCAAACCAAGCGTGACAAGCAGCTCCTTTTCCTTTTTAAGGTGCAGAGGCCAGGTGGCCCGGCCAGTGCTGAGCTTTCAGCCTTGGCTCTGCCTTTCCTGACCCCTCTGCGCTTGGCTTCTCAACCTTGACGCCGCACTCGCGCTAAGCTTGCGCGAAGGCTCTGGTGTTTCACCGTGCCGCTGCCGCGCTGCGGCACAGGGGTTGTGTCGCCATAAACATCAGTGCGCAAAGGCCAGCTGGAGTGCGAGGAGTTTTCCTCAAGGGCCAGCCATCGGCTGGGATAAGGGTGCTGCAGAAATGGGGCCATGAGGAAGAAGTAGGGAGTAAACCAAAGAAGAAGCTGGGAAGGAGAACCTTGTGTCAGGGCTTTCCTTGGAGCAGGGACAGGGGTTAGCCCTCTTGTTTAACCACACATTTTCCCTTTTACGTTGTCCACCGGTGGCTTACGACAAGGCGGTGGTTACCATTCGGGGTTTGAGGGAAGAGAGGTGCTGATGGGCGTGGAAGAAGCAAAAAGATTTCCTAAGTCTAAAGATCAGCCTAGAGGAAGATGTGGAGTCCAGGGAGGAGAAGGGGTGTCACAGGGCCGTGAGGAAGAGGAGGGAGGAAAGAAAACAAGAGCCAAGCTGTGCACTGCACTGAGCAGGGATCTAGAGCTTGGGTGGTTTGGCTGGAAAGGGGGTAAGACAAAGAATCAGAAAGGGGCAGGGTTTGCAGGACCCAGAGGCAGAAAGAGGATATTCAGAAGCAGGGTTTGTTTTGGGTTTTTGAAGAAACGGAAGAGATAGAGTGGCCCGGGGCGCAGAATTTGAGATTTAGAGGTGCAACAGTGTACTTGGATTTAAGGAGCGAGAAGTTCCCTTTTGTCATGTAACCTAGTTGTCTTTATCTTTGGGATAATTTAGCTGAAAGGTCATATGATATTTGATCTCCTGCTGCGGCAATTTCTTTCACTCCAAATGTCATATTTATCCCAAAGTAGAAAAACGGCGTGCTGTTTTAAACAAGCCAGGATTAGCCACGTGTTCTATTATACTTCAGCGCTGGATAAATGTTGAACAGCAAATTGCTTTGAGGGATTAGTAATTGGATAGTGAGCCTTTTGCTTTTAGGTGAGTTGTGTGAAATGGAGACTCTCTGGTCTCCCTCTGGCTCTCGGTGGACAGGTTTCCAGTGAGCCAGGCTGAGCAGCCAGAAGAAGCTGCAAGCACAGGGACCCAGTCCTGCCTTCTTAGCTCTGCTTATTCTCTCTAAACAGAAATGGAAGAATACTAGTGGAGCGGGGGAGGCTAGGGTTGCCTTTACTTCTTTGACTGACCTCTAAGTAATAGAGGAACCGGTCAACTTGGGAAATGAAGGGAGAATGTAGCACTTGACAGCTGCATTTTAAGAAAGATACCTGAATTTTTACAGCAGCACTTGAAGGGAAGGAATGAATGCCTGTCAGGCTATTCTCATGTCCTAGGTGGATGCTTACATTTAATTACCCGTTCAGACCAATGCATATTAATAAAGCAAAAGAGTTAATTTATCTATTTTGGAATAATTTTTCAGCTTTGCTGAAAAACCTGTTCTAGAAATGAGGTACTCTTGAAGAGTGGCGACTTTGCTTGGAAATACAGATTTCTCTATCGCTACCATCACAGGGGTATTTCAGCACCTGCTGTTGCTGAGAGGTAGGAAAGAGTAAAGCATATGATGACGTTTCTCTTCCCTTCTGTCACTCACAGCCCTTACACACACACACAGAATCTGGATTTAGTTCAACACACCAGGCTCCTTTCAACTTTCTTAGTATCCCCAAACCAAAACTGGCCCAGCAGAAAGTCCTTTCCTGTGCACAGCACTGGGCATGTTCTTTTCACTTACTGAGGAATTTATAGACCTTGTGGCAAAGAGTTAAAGGTCTTTGCTGATAGAGGAGGAGAAAAGAGATTCCAGAAGCTGAACCGTAGAATAAAACTACTTTGTACCCTGTCGTACTGTAAAGACATTTTACTCTAAGTTATCTCCAGTACTACCCGATAGGTCTCCAAGACTTTCAGCAAATGATGACCTCGAATGTAAGAACTGTGACTGCCAGGAAGTCTTTGGAGCTGGGCGGTATCTGCAGCGAGCTGGCAGGGAAAGAACAAAGAGTGTGACCCCAGCGGGGAGAGCAGCGTGGCAGCCAGGAGCGGCAGCTGCCCACGGCATCCTTCCAGCAGAGGTTCTGCTCTCCAGCAAATGTGAGCGTTTCGGAGGGCTCCAGCAGCACTTTGCCCAGGGATCTGAGTTGCTGCGACTACATCTATTCAGAAAGAAAATCCACCGCTTTGAAACTTTTCCCCTGTGCAGTTTTAAAATAATTAGGTTACCTTTGAATAGTTGGAAACCTGACTTGAATATCTTTGGAATACTATATTGGAATGCAAGCAATCCCACTCCTTTGATGCATAGTATCTTGAGATTTGTGGCATCTAAAATATCATTGGTGTTTTGAGTCAGAAACTGCAGAGGAGAGGGGCATTGCAGGTACTTGATCTCGTTGTCCAACAGGTTCTTCTTGAGCACATCCTAAGTTTGTAAAAGAGCAAACACCAGAATTCATCAGTGCATTTTAGGAGGGATTCACAGGGTTCAGAAAAGTGGTGTCTGAAAGATCCTGACCTCCTTTACAGACTCCTTGCAGGAGTCTTGGTTCATTAAACTCCACTGCAAAGACCAAACGGCCATTTTCCTGCTTTGCTATTTAAATGAGGCAACTATTACTTCAAGATACCAGACTCCCCAGTGGATCCGGGGAAAGCTGCTGTGCAGAAAAATGCAGTGATCACAAGAAGAAATGATTTAAAAGTGAGTAATTTGCAAACTTAGCCTATTTTTTTAAATGCACAGAATTTTTTTTTCACCTGTAGAAACGCATTTACTGGCTTTACAGTCTCAAGGAAGCTTAGTTCTAATTGTAACTTTTTGAGAAGGAACTTTCAACATCTGATGGAAAAGGCAAGCTGAAATGTGGTTTGCCTGCAAAAGCTTCTGTAACCCTGTGGATTTTATGTGGTTTTATCACATGATGCTTGCCTAGCCTAGGACATTGTTGTTTGTGTCAGAGATAAAATGCAATTCTAGTTCACGAGTTCCTACTGAAGTCATATGATGATCATTCACATGTTCCAGCCATTGTGTACTGTGCTCAAGCCGCAGATACAAGCCATTAGCCAATCTACATATTGCATGAATTCAACGTACTCACCGCGGTGTCGTAATGAGAGGACACTACTATGGGAGGCTGTATGTGACAGAGAAGCACAGGACTCAGCGCTAGTGAACGCTTCCTTCCCCTCTGCCACAGAATTACTGATTTGTCTGCACATTTTTTCCTTAAGGCTTTCTGCAGCAGCAGCTCTCTAATGGGAGCAGCAGGGCAGGCTGCTGCTTGGAGCTCGATAATCCCTGACATTTTCTGCTGTTCTGCTAAATCTCACCCACAGTTAGGGCCAAATAAAAGTCACCTGTCCCTAACTGTGGGTGAGATTTAGCCAAAAAAAGAGTGACATGCACAGCCCTAGGACAGAGGCATGGGAGTCCCATGTTGTCCCTCATTAAAATCCCTCTACAGCAGTAAGAGCAGTCATCTTCTTGTACAGTTGGTGCTGATTATTGAGCAGAGTCATGAAGTTCCCACCCTGTGCCTTGGGTATTTCACACTTTTCTTTATGCCTTTTCCTTTGTTTCGTAGCTATTAAAGATTGAGACATAGTTAGGTTTTTGAATGAAGGGGGAGCTTGCGGTGTGGACTTGCGAGTCCAGAGGTGAAGCTGTGCCATGTAACAGCACTTCTGGATTTCTGTCTGTCTGCTGAAGCTTGCTTCCAGTAGGGTTTGCCAGCTTGCTCTTACTGGTTTGGTGACTGTGTAGGAAATGCTAATTAACAAAGTCTTCGGGCAGAGTTGATGTGTAATTTTGAGCAGCGTAGACTATTTGTGTCTCCTAGTGCTGCCCACTAGGAAATGTAAATAATGCCAACCTTACGTGGGTGTGTTGGAGTGGAATGAGTATGTGAAAAATATGTTGAGATCTTCAGGTGAAGAGGGTTGTCTCATGCTGGTGTAAATGGCATTAACTGACTCAGATGCTGATTCTGCTTGGAATGCTGAGGTTCACGGGGGAAATGGCAGATGTTTTTAAATGCTGAACGAAACAGTTGTGGAGTATGTCCCATGCCAGGGATAGATAACACCGCATGTGTAGAGCGGACACAGATCCTACCCATCCTGTACATCAGTTCCAGCTCCATCTGAGCCCTCCTGATTCCCTTTTTTGCTGTGCTTTTGGTCTGAATCGCTGTGAGAAATCGCTCCTTGGACCATTTCTGCATCGTTTTGTGAAACTTCTCTGGCTTCTCTGTAAGATTAACTGTGTTTTTCAGCTTTGTCCATTTTCAGCCTCGCAATTCCCTCGTGCTGAAAACGAGAGAAATGTCACCTCTGTGCCACTCTTTGAAAGACCAGGGGACTTAGACACAGCTAGGGAGAGATCTATAAAAATAGTATCTTTTCTCTCCACATATCCTTGTAACGTGAATCTCTCCTGAATTCTGTGTTGTTCTTGCTTGATTATTCCTATTCAGTGTGTTTTCGTGTACATCATGAGCTGCTCCTTGTCGTGATCTGCCTGGTATCATCGCTCAGGAGGGCTGTGCCTGTCGCACTGCTGGGTCACCTTTGCCTCAGTGGGCACAGGGGAGCAAGATGGGGACAGCTGGAGACTATTGTTGCCATCCTTCCTTTAAATGCTTTGGTACTCTCCTTTCTCCTAATCCTGGGTCTAAAAAAGTTACTTGTAAAGCTTCAGAGACGGATGGCTGCTTAGGAAAATGGAGTTGGAGTGACCTGTTAGCCCCTGGCTAAAGCTCAGCTTTCTTTCGCACAGCCAGGCTGCTAATAAATATTCTGTTAACTGTTTTCCTGGGGCATAAGTATTTCAGTTGTTAAATATCTTACCTAAACAGCTAAGTGCAATGATGCTAAACAGTGATTTCGGGTCGTGGGTCTTGGTGTGTCACATATGTTTGTCTGTCTTTCAGAAACTCTGCAGCGATGCTCAGGTGAGAGTTTTTGGGAAGTGTTGCCAACTGAAGCCCGGAGGAGACAGCTCCTCTTCCTTGGATAGTTCAATCAATTCATCCTCCTCGTTCTCGGATCCAAAAGAACAATGCCCAAAATACCAGGTGAGTCACTCTTCCTTTTATTTATTTATTTATTTAAATTTTTGCATAACCCGTGTCACATACCAATGGCAGGTGAAGTACTGAGTGTTTAAAAATGCTTGAAATTAGAGGATGGCGGTGGAGACCAGTTTTCAGTCAAAATCAAACTTTGGTTCTGAGTCAGTAATGTTTAATTCTGTAGCTTTGGGTTTGAACAAGTCTGAAACCAACCAGCTGGTTCTCTCGGGATGCGTCTTGAATGGCAGCAATTTCTCCGGGGCATTTGTTCTGTCTTATGACCCTGGTGATAACACTCATTCGGTACGATCAGACTTGGCACAATTATCTTATCTTGGTATAGATGAGGTGGTTTATTTTACTTTATTGCTAAATGCCAGGGGAATAACAGAGAAACATGCTGTCTACAGGGATAGTCTGCGTAAGGGCTTTATAACAAGGGATTCAGTGCACTTGAGTTACATTTTACATAAGAGATTTTGGCCATGAGAGTAGCTAGAGTCATCTGACACGGATATATTTCTGTCATCTCTCCTTCCATGGATCACAAGTGTTTTATATTAAGCCACCCTAAAATAGAACTAAGCCCTTCCACTCTTTGTAATGAAGTAATTGTGTGTTTGAGGGAAGCTGCTATCTCCACAGCCTGTTCTGAAGTACAGTACTACTGATGTCTTAATCTACCGTAGATATAAATGAAGAACCTTTCAGTGCTGACTTTCCCACTGGCACGTTAGCTCCTGCTATATTTGGCGAGCTGTGTATTCTTGTTTTCTCTTTCTCCTCACACTCTTTTCCACAGCTTTAGTAAGGTGGCTGAAGATCTGTTTTCCATTCCTCCCTTCCTGGAAGAGCGTTTAGCTGCGGTTATGAAAGGAGGAGATGTTTCTGTCAGCAGCTTCCTTCCAGCACAAAATAACCTCCTTCATGCATTGTGTGACCAAGAAAAATGATCCCCCCCCACTATCCAGAAATGCTCTCTCCTACTGGGCAGGCTCGGTGCAAACAATGGTCAACGTTATTAAAGGAAATTAATTTCAGTGGTTGGCCTGACAGTGTATTTTAAAGCTGTGGAAAGTTTTCCCTTTTAAGTCCCCATTTTCCTCACACATATCACTTGGGCAAAATCTGACTGACTTGGACTGAAATGATGTGTGGCTGTGTGACCAGCACAGAAGGTGGGCAAGAAACTTTGCCTTCAGTTGCTCTTCCACAGCATCTTCCTTGTAACCTGCCTGCTGTGTTCCCCGCGCTCCTTCCAGGCTTCTCCAGCAAGTGAGCAGGGAGCCATAAATACAAGAGTTCTTTACTGCACAATAAAACTTTGTGTTGTATATGCAGAAGGGCCGGAGTAAGTTTGCCCAGACGTCAGTCAGGCTGGCACTTCCGAACTTCTGACTGCTGTATCTGGTAACTTCAGAAGTTACTTAGTGTATTTGCAGGATTTATAAGCTCTTTCGTTTGGTTTTTTGAAGCTATGAAATGGAAGTCCAAATAATACAATGCTACAGGACTTCTAAAACAGTTCTTTATGTTTCATTGTTTAAATGCACGTTGACTATATTTGAGCAACTTCAATCACCAGGTGAAATACAGGGGTTTGTTCCCGGCTTTCATATTTTTAATTATGTCCTATCCAGATCCCTCACAAATGTGATTAGAATTCATTAAGATGAAGCTGAATATGGTTCTGAGCTTTCCCACAGTTATTTGCACATTATGACACCAGTGGTACCTCTGTGCCTGCTTGTCAGTGTAGTCAGGGTTGAAAAATCTCTCTGATTTGTTGATCACGACATTTGACGTTTATTTCTGCAACGCATTTTTAATTTACAGATGTATGTACTTATTGATAGGACAGTATGTACAGTGAGTGGAATATTAAATGCTGTGCATATATTCAGAAATGTAATTTCCAAATTATGCAGATTTTACTACCTCTAATATGCTAATGTGAAGTAACAAACACTTGTGGGTATTTTATGATCAGTTTTTATGTGAGCTTGTAAATACGACCTAGGGAGTTGGTTTGTGTCCAGGCTGTCGGTGCCGGAGGTGGTGCCCTTTTTGCCAGATGCTCCTTGGCTATTTTTTGTTTGAGTTTTTAATATTTAACCCCTTTCCTCAGTTGATTGCGCTCTACTTTGGTCTTGAGTGACTTTTATTTTGCAACATTAGAGGCCCAAAGAGTTGAACTGTGGCAGTGTTCCCATATTAAATACATTAAATATGTGCATCTTGTGTTATGCATGGTAAGATTATTGTTATTAAGCGTAGATGAAATGCCAGACTGAAACAGGCCATGGGTGCATCTTATCACGCTCTTTGCCTTCAGCATTGCTTGTCTCTGTCTTTCAGGGAAAAGGGAAACCCCTGTAATTAAATTTGAAAGCAGCTGATTGTCACTGGCTTTCTTTAATTTGCTTGCTTGACAAAGAAAAGCAATGCTTTATCTTAAAGGAGTTTTCCTCAGCTTTAGGATTAGGTTTTTCACAACTGCAGAAAGTTGAAACCCAAGCCAACCATCCAGGGCTTGACATTTGTTCAGAATGAGTCCTTCAACTGGAGATCTGCAATGGGGTTAAAAATAACAATCGTCACATTTGGCTGTAGTAATTTGCAGTGTTCTTACTTCAAGATTTCAGGATGCTGGCAGACCTATCATTTCCTAGAGCCATTAACTTCTATGCTTATATTTCCTTGGAGCTGCTGGGTCATACTGACTGATTTTCAAGTCTAGTTTTTCCAGTACTGCCTACAGTGCACCTAGGCAATGTGGTATCCTGGGAGGTGAAGGTGGAAATGGCTCTGAGACCCAGCTGATGGTCAGATTTTGCCCTGTCATGGGAACGCTAGCAAACCTTGCAGTTGTATCCTCATTTTTGTAACTGTGGTTGCTTCTTTTAGTCATCCCCTGTCTTTCTTGCGCTGATAGCAGATTTCCGAGGTTAATAGTATGCCTGTTAAAGTACCATCATCTTAATTGAGAGTGCTTGAGAAGAGCTAAAAATTGAAGAGTGTTACAAGTGTGTTGCCTTTTCGCTGATTAGCATTTCCTTGTTCCTGCCCTTGCTCTGCAGGCTAGCGTGAGCAGAACGTCGAGTGGTCATTTTCCTGTCACTCCTTACTGCTGTAAGGAGTCCGTGGTGTGGACACCCTGTCCTTGGTTGTGCTCTGAGCTCACTGGCTGATGGTGGGGAAAATATTTAGATATATTCCGAGCCTGGTGAGGATCCTGGTTGTTCAGAGCTTGGTTATGGAGATATACGGCATTTAGCATTTTCCAAACACAAGGTTATTTCTGTGACTGGTTTTAGGGACCTTTTGGAAGGATTGCTCTAAGGAAGTGTTATTGGTTATCATGCACCTCAAAGGGAATGTGTTGCTCTCTTGCACAGTACCCAAGTACCTCACCTGTGAACTGCCTGAGCCCTGTGAGCGAGTGATCACGATACTTTAACCTATTCAGGGCAAGGCACAAATGGAGAGCCAGCACTAATGCTCTGCCAGCCTGGAGGTGAAACAGCCCTGGGTAAAGGGACAGGAATCTCAGTCATTGAAAATATACAAATAAGGTGACTCTCAGCTGAGTAGTCATCTCCAGTTGGTTGCCTCGAGTAGCTTTTTAATTTTAGGTGTTTGTTTGCAGTATTTGAACTCGCCTGTGATGTGGCACGGCAACGTTCCTCCTTCGGGTTTAGCCAGTGTGCCTTACAGCGAGCTCTCACCAGCCAAGGAGCAGGGGTTGCACAGCTTAAGCCTGGCATCGTGATGCTCCAGCTCTTTGCTGGTACCGCCACAGGAGCACTGGGGAGAGGTGCATCAAGGATAAAACACCATCAACGGATCAGTTATGAATCGCTTTTTGTAAGAAAGCACTGGTCCAGCTTGGCTCCAGTGCCCAGTCTGCGCAAGATCTTCAGTGAACTTGTGATTCTCCTTGTCAGGCAGACACGAGGTGTCGGCTTAGTGGTTCTTACTCAGTGAAGTGTGTTATCACGCTCTTAAAACTTCTTAGTCCCCTGGCTCGGCGCAGTTTGAATCCGCTTCCTCTCACCCCCTGTCGATGGGTTCGGTTTGTTGGGTGATTTTAGTGGTTTAGCTCGCAGCCCATGTGAAGATCACTTTCTGTGCTAGCGTTATCTTCATTGAACTGTTCAACTCAGCACGTCCAACAGGGTTACAGCAAGATTTATTTTGCGTGTTTATCTTTTAAATAAAGAGCATTTTCCGTAAGCTGTTGTTGCCTTCATAGAAGTGTACGTCTAAAATGCTTAAAACCAAATGTGTTTGGTTTGGGTTTGGGTTTTTTTTGCAGGGTTCTCGGTGCTCCTCAGATGCTAACATGCTTGGAGAGATGATGTTTGGCTCTGTGGCCATGAGCTACAAGGGCTCCACGTTGAAAATTCACCAGATCCGGTAAGATTAATTTTTTTTGCTGCTGGTCTTTTCAGAGGACTTACTCCTTAGTCCTGATATGGAATGAACTGAAAGGCATGAGTGCGGAGTAAAAGGCATTTCTGGGTTTGCTTTAAGGTTATTCGGATGTCACCTTTGACACAAAAGGCTGTTATGTTGTGTTTGGGTCTATAAAATTGGAGGGTTGTGAAATGGAAAGCAAAGCCTGCCTTGGCACCGTGTTTCTGACTGACGTCTTCTGTTTTGTCCTCTAGCTCACCTCCTCAGCTCATGCTCAGCAAGGTCTTCACGGCTCGCACTGGAAGCAGCATCTACGGAAGCCTGAATACGTGAGTCCATTACAGATTTTATCTGTTGCCCATAAGCAGATGAATGTAAGAACACGGAAGGCTTTTTTTTTTTTTTTTTTGGATCCTCCGGGTTCTTTCTCTAGAAAAATAACGTCTTGTTCCCCAACCTGTTACATCCTGTCACTGGTGTCCTCACCTTTCCCTGGCGGTTGTCTTCACCTTAATTCACTTTAAGTGAATGAATGAACCCTTCCTTTAATGCTGGTGAGGTGAAGCTTGATACTGTAAGGTGCAAAAGTACCTGCAGCCACCAAAGGAGGATGAGGGCGGAACTCTGGGGCTGGGGAATTCAGTCCAAGATGAAGAAAAAGGTGTTACAAAACCATCTGGCTTCAGAGGGGTCAGTGTTTAGTTTTCTGTGTATGAATTGAGCCACCTGAGAATGTGGTTTAGGCTCTGAAGGCTTTTTGTGGTGGAAGCCTGCGTTCTTGTCTTGTCCGTTCCATTAGGGCTGTAGTGAAGTAACACTATATTCTACTGAAATGCAAATCACTGTTTTTATTGTATGTTTTGTGTTCTTTGTTGTAGGTTGCAGGACAGTCTTGAGTTCATTAATCAAGACAGCAATACGTTAAAGCCTGACCACAGTACAATTATGAATGGACTTCTTGGGAATATAGGTAATTACAAACAGATTTTATTTCCTGATGTCTTTGAATAAACATAGATTCTTGAATTATGAAAGTCTTCTGAAAAGAATCAAATTAAGGAAGAAAAAAAAAAAAGTTAAAGATGTAACAGTAAATTAATGTTGGTGAGGTTTGGCTTTTCCTGGGGACAGTAGGGCTTGGTAGTAAAAATACTGTACTTCAGTGCTTGGTTGTCCTTGGTTGCCTGATGAGCTCTTCAGCACGTCCTGCCTTTCCCTTGCTTTAGGTTGTTGACCTTCCAAGCAAATATCTGTTGTAGCAGGTGGAATAAGGGGCAGCTTTTTACGTTTGCTTTCCAGCACGTTGCTGTATGTCAAATACGCTTTTCTGGGGTCGGAAGCAAGAGGTGAATTGATGACTTTGTTACTCTAACTGGGTTTCTGGCTTTGACATGGTCCTAGTTCTTGTTGGGTCTGTTTACTTCTCCCCTTCACGCTGACTTTGATAAAACTACACCTAAGCATGGACTTAAATGCTTTTCAGGCTCAAAAGCTGTATACCTCATTAAAGTCATTCTCTATAGTCCATTTATCAGGGAAGCCAATTAAAACTGGAAGAACCTATTGTCTATTAAATGTTTCCTGAATTCACTAAGTCAGGAGAGTTAAAAAGATGCATTTTTCTTGATATTCAGCATTCCTTTCAGACTTCAGTTGCCATTTTTGACAGTGCACGAATGAATGAGGTGCTGGATCTAAGAGAGAGGAAGTCACTTCATCAGCTTTCAGGGTTTTGCTGTGCTTTGCGCTGGGCAAAAGTTGCCTGTATCACCGGTGTGATTTAAACTGCAAGTTCAAATCCAGATAATGCAGCTATTCGGTGCGGACTCAGGGTGATTGAGGCGTAGCCAGCGCCACGTGTTCATCTGGGTCCGGCTCTGTCGTGAGGGTGACTTCTCCCCAGCGGGCAGAAAAGGTGACAGCCCTGAGAGCTGGCGGGGAGGTGTCGGCACCTCGGCGCCAGGGCATGCGCCGGGAAGCACCGGGATTGCTGCTGGACGAGACGGCTGAAGCTTTTTTTTGCCGCTGAGCTGCGCGAGTTCTCGGCCGGTTCGGCCGTGTTGGGGTAGGGTTCCCCTCGCAGCGCGGGGGGAGCCGCGGGGAGGGGAGGCGGAGAAGTTAATCTGTAACTGCAGCGTTTCCAACAACTGCAACAGCAAAGGCTGCTCCTGACTCACTGGCTCTGTGGTAGGAGAAGGGTCTATGTGTTTTGGTTGGGAACTATTTACAAGCTGCTTTTTTTAGATACGCTGGTTTAAACAAAAATAAAAAGGCAGGACCAGTCATGGCCTGTCCTTTAGTGAGTGAAGACCGAAGAGAATAGAAGGGGGGCTTTGTGGAGGTGCAGCCCTCATGTTTTGTATAATCAGAAACCTTTGAGTGAGCAGTAGCTTCAAACTGAGGAGAGGGACTGGCAATTAACTCATTAAAAATACCCATGCGTTTTTCCTGGCTCCCTGTACAGTAAATATCCTCTTTTCCCTGGTATGTCTACAACCCAGTATTACTTTTTAAATGAACTGCTGAGACTGCTAACACTGACGTTCTATATGATTGTTTCACTAAACTGATGTGCTGACTGTTTAGCCTATAATTTCCTATTGGTTCTGCTAAGATGAATTTCTGCCTGCCTTCTCCCCCTTCCTCCCTGTCGTCTCCAGCAAACGGCGTTCCTCAGCCACCCCACCACTGCGGATGTTAAAACACACATTGTATTCCACCATGAATCTCCTGTTTGTGATTGAGTTAGGCTTTGAGCCTGCATAAATTAATCATTTTTCAGCTTGGGGGGAAAAAAAAAAAAAAAGCCCTTGGAGAGAAACCCCATCCTTGTATGGGAGACAGTGTAAAGCTGGGTCTATTATTTTAATTTTATAAATGCTATATAGTCTCACTGTAAGCCGTATCCTTGAATCAACGTTCTTGTTAAGCCTAAGAGCTGTTCTCCTGCATACGTTAAGTCTGCATTTATTTTGGCTTGTATCTTCTCCCTGCCCTGGCCCCCTCCCTGCAGACTGTTCTGCTTTACTAACCTCATTCTTTCATGTGTATTTTACGTTTTGCCATGTAGGTCTTTCACAGCTTTGCAGCCCTAGGCGGGCATTCTCAGAGCAAGGTCCGCTCCGCCTGATCCGGAGCGCCTCTTTCTTTGCAGGTTTGCAGTGTGCTGTGTGCTGTGCGGTGTGGCTAGTCTAGCTGTGTGACAAACCCGTGTGGATTTGTAGTTTAGCCCTGGAAATAAGATTTTTGTTGGTTTCAAATTCAAAACGGACAGTGGTCTCTGCTCCCTTGCCTTTTTGGATAGCTGCTTTAAATCCCCAGAGGACCGCAGGCATTTTAATAGTCCTCGTTGGGGTGGATTGGTTGTGTTGTTTTGGAAACAAATATATCTAATGGTGGATTTCGTATTTTTGGAAATAATATTTCACGTAGTGATCTGGACTTGTTTCAACCAAACTGTAAAAACGGAAGCCAACCTAGGTTCATTTAGAATGGACATTTCTTGCTTTTAGTGGCTGGGTCTTATTTCCATGGCTGAGTAGCTTTTATTTCACACACACACTTGTAAAATATATCACACCTAAAGACTATTGAGCCTGAGACACTTTTGATCTTGTGTATATGCAGACTGTGAATCTGGACAGCTTAGTTGAACAACCAATGTACTGCTCACAGTTTAAAAGTATTTATTGTCTTCAAGGCAGCATTGTAAAATCCTTTTGAAATAATATCTGTAATACCCAAGAAAGCTGGTGTATGAATGAAGGCGTGTTTGTATTGCTTTTTGGTGGGTTTTTTGTCTGTACACCGAGTACTAAGAATGTGACCAACATCCTTTCGGTACATTAAAATTTCACTGAAAAATATCTGCGTAAAGAAACAACGTGTACCAGCTTCAGTTCGTGCTCAAATAGGTGTATGGGCTGGAGAAAAATACATCCAGGCTTTTCAGAGGAGTGTTTTGGCTTGTTCAGCTAAGCAGCCTTTCTTGGTGATGGCCTTGTGCAGTGCTGTTGATCTGAATTAATGAGCATGTTTTTGTTTCATTAATTACATGGAGATCTGCAAACAAGAAAGGAACTGTATATTCCCCTGCTAATTGGTATTCCTTGTTTTACAGTTCACAGCAACCCTATGGATATGCCTGGGAGGGAGCAGAATGAGGACAGAGACAGCGGTATAGCAAGATCTGGTAATGGCAGTTCCACGTGTTAACCCTATCGACCCCCAAATTTCTCAGTGGTGTTTGTCAGTGAGATGTCTGGGCATCCTCAAATAGCTTTTTCTGCGCTGAAGTGCGATTGTTCTGGTTCATTGTATGTAAGCATTAATGCGTCCCTATGCATGTACGTGGGAGTGGGGTAGGCATCCAGGGGGCTGCGTGGGGAATCCCGCAGAGGGAGCCGGAACAGCAGTGCAGTTTCTCAAAGCGTGCTGCAGATGAGCAAGCCCAGTTAGATATCCGATTGAGTCGGCAGCGTTGCTGAACCATGCTCGTGGTCACCTCCTTTCCGAACTGAGGAGGACGGTAATGTTAAAACGTGGATTCACCTCCACAGCACCTCTCTCCTCCCCGCAAATTCAGGATATTGGGCACTTCAGGTTAGGACTGGAAAGGCTGTTGAAGGATGTGATTAGTGTAACCCCTTTCCACAAAGAATTTATTTCCCGATACTCAGGGCTGTCGAGCAAGGTGCAGCCTGTACGTTGCCTGTTATGTAAAGCTGCAGGACTGTCCCACCCTTGCAGTGCTTGTAGGTCTTGTTAATGTTGTTATAAACTTGTTATTTTTAGATAAGAAACACAGATAAGCAAAAGAGAAGGCACTCGAGAAGCAGCTCCAGTTTATGTTGAGGGGCTTCGTTTAGTTGCTGGTGTTACTTTCCCAATGCTCTTTTTTCTGAAGAGATTTTTATTTATTCCTCTTATTATTGCAGCATCTCTTAGCAGTCTGCTCATCACTCCGTTTCCATCTCCGGGCTCCTCGTTTAACAAAAGCTGTGCTAGCAGTTACCAGCGGCGTTGGCGTCGCAGTCAGACTACCAGCTTGGAGAACGGGGTCTTCCCTCGATGGTGAGCTGGGAGTGAAAACGCGGGTTGCTGCCCATAAATTTTCCACCGTTGTCAGCTTGATTCTGCTCTTGCATATGTACATCTGCTCTTGCTGTTGCTTTGGGTGGGGGTGTTCACAGAGGTGTAAGTCAGGCTGCACTTCCACGCCTGATCTTTTTTAGTATCTGTTTTCTTCATGGCATTCATTGTTTGGCACTAAGTAGAAAAGCCTTCAGCAAAATGTAAACCTGTAGGCTGTATTTTTGAGGGTAAGAAGCCCTAAAATCCTACTCAAAACACAGATTCTTGGCAGAGATGGGAGAGAACAAGAATACCGTATTCTGATCCCACAAACACTTTGAATCTGGTCCCAGCTTTTGTGATTGCGGGATCAATTAATGGTTGCTTGTAAAAACAATTGGGAAGTGGGTGTTATCAAAGGTGATGATTTGACTACACGTGCAAATGAAAGGTGTTTATTGAAGTTAAATGTTCAGGACTTGAATCACACAGGGAGACCAAGGTACGACTTTAAGCAGTGGATTACATTAACTTTCTATTTTTTTCACGCTTCAAGGTCCATGGATGAAAGCTTTAACTTGTCAGATGACAGCTCTGGTCCTAGCCCAGGAATTGTTAGGAAGAAAAAGATAGCAATTGGCGTTATTTTTTCACTCTCGAGAGATGAAGACGAAAACAACAAATTTAATGAGTTCTTCTTCTCGCACTTCCCTCTTTTCGAGAGTCACATGAACAAACTGAAGAGTGCCATCGAGCAGGTAAACACGGGCTCTTGATTCTTGCGCTTTTATCACTGTACGTTCCCCCGGCCCTGCCAGATTCTATTCCGAGCCCTGGTTACTCGTTTACAAAAGTGGGATCGACTGTTGGAATTGCACCAGGGAAGAGCTTTGCTCTGCAGCATCTTTGCTGATGTTTCTTACTGGTGGCGAAGGCACAACACAGGGTGAGGACAGAGCGCACTGCCTTACGCGGCGGGGGGGGGCTGGGAGAGCTGCCAGCAAGCCCTGGATCAGCCGAGGGGGAAAGGTGCTTTTAAGGTCTCCTCCACCTCCCCTCTTCAGCTGCGCCCGAGTCCACTGGATCGCAGGGTCAGAACCTATCTCTAGGCTGTTCCAGGCTGTAAATAAATATTGAGCTTTTTTCCTCTTTCTTTTTTTAACCCCCTGATTCTGATGTGTAGGAAATTTTCAAAGATCAAAGTTTCAAACATGTGGTTAGATTTGCTTCAGATCTTTTGCCTAGGAAATGCTTAGTGGTTACTCTGCTGCTGCAGTGAAAACTTCGACCCCTTTTATGCCTTGAATGGTGAAAAGCACAGAAGACGCAGAGGCTGCAAATGCGTGTGCCTCACCTGTCTCTCCTCAGACACGAAAGCTGGCACTTGTACCATCGTTTTATCACTTAAAAAAAAAAAATATTTGCATGACTGCTTGCATGAAAGATAAAGTCAAACACATGACTCTGTTTTCCATTTTCTGTGCTTCTGTAGCTATGTGTTACTTATCTGTTTAATGATTGTTTTCAAGGCTATGAAAATGAGTCGTAGATCAGCTGATGCCAGTCAGCGGAGTTTGGCATATAACAGAATTGTTGATGCTCTTAATGAATTCAGGTGAGCAGTTCATCTCCTATCTTTTGTGTCTGTTTCTTCAAAAGCACTCAAGTCTGTTTTAGAAGGATCTTGGTGCAGGATAAATAACTCACAATGTCCGAAGTCTTCTGCAAAAGCAGTTACCAAAAAGGTACTGGTGACAGCAAGCCATGACAATCCGTTTGTGTTTCTAGATTTTGCCAAGTGTGTGTATCTGTCAGGCCTGGATGTGAACAGGACGCAGGTGACCGAGGGTTTCTGTGCTTTAGGTGGTATTGAAGCCCCCAACAATCTCTTAAGCCATCTTTTACGACCCACTGAGAGAATTGCACAGCCACGTTAGGGAAATCCTCTGGTGTGTGTTTGCCTGATGTGTGAGCAGAGCAAGGCTTTCACTGTGCTCTGTATTCCGCTCTAAAGGCGTTTCAGGTAAGAGCTCCTAAGAAGAAGGACCGTCTTTTCCACACAGTAAAGTGCCATCCTGTCGTCTCTCGCTATCGGTACCTGCAGAGCATCTCTGCTCAGCAGTGAATACACAAAGTAACGCTGATAAGCATATCCCTGGCATTTCGCTGTATTTTCTTTCCGTAGTTTAAGTCATGGGGAGGGAATTAAGATGAAATCCATCTGTTTCAAGTGATTCATCTCCTCTCAGATGGGAGTGGCAGGGTGCTTCCTTTTACAACCAGCCTAGAGCTGCTTTTTAAAGACGTTCTAGAAGACAGTGCTCTGATGTTGTGAAAAGAAAACCCTGACATCAGGATGTGTTTTACTGAACAGTGAAGGATCCTGAGGGCTCACTCGTTTTTTTACAGCTCCACTTACCTGAATGCCATGGATTAGGTGGTGTTGCGGGATGAAGGCACAGTGTATTTTTAATTTATTTTTATTTTATTTTTCAGAACCTCACCTCTGGGCAGTTGTGAGGAAGGACAGAGGCTGTGTTCGGTAGGGACAGGAGGCAGGGAAGAGCGAGCACGTGGGCCTGCGGTGAGAGGTGGATGGGATGAGCAGTGCCAAGAGAAGGAGCAGAGGGAGCTCGTGACTGCTGGGAGCCGCCGATCCTGCCCAGGGGCCCGAGACGAGTTCGGCAACTCTGAGCAGCCGCGGTGGTTCCTCCGCTCCCCCCAGCTCTGCTCTGCCTCTCCTCCCCGCTCTCACCCAGAGCCATTTCTCTGCGTTGCCCCCCACCCACCCCACAACGCCACCTCCCCAGCCGTTTTCCCAAAACTTCCCCCAAAACGTTCCCCCCCAAAGCTTGGTTCAACGGACTTTGCCTGTTCTCCTTTGTCCTTCCAAGTTAAACAGTTCCAGAGCGGTGGGGAGGGGCGCGTATACCGAGTGAAACGCAGGAAAAATAACCCCAAGAACGCAGGCCGCGTCCCCCTTGCTGGCTTTTCCCTCCCGGGAGGGAAGCTCAGCGGTGCTGAGCTGGGATGGGACGAGGAAGGCTGCTCTTGTCAGGCTGAGGAGGGAAATAACGTCCCAGCGGACATCGGCGGGTTGTCACCCTCCCGCGCCGCCGCCGGACGCGGTCGTTCCCATGACATGGCCCTTGCGTAACCGACGCTGGAAGCATGTGTCCAACTACCAGTTTTATGCGGGGGTTTCCATGGCGATATAAATATTACTCTTTAATAGTGTGACGAGGTAAATTAAATCCAGTTTAATTTCCTATAAATCGCTTTCCTGAGGCAGCAGACTTTGGCAATTCTGGTTCTTTTTTTTTATTAAGCGAGAGCGCTCAGGGACGCGCCAGCCGGTGCCCCCAGCCCGGGCCGGTGCTGCACAAGGTCCTCGCAACTCCGTGGTGTCTTGGGGCAGCACCGGGTGCTGCCATCGAGCCAAGCATTCCTGTAACGTGCAAGAGCCGCTTGCTTTTCAAAGCAATGCAGAATGTGTCTGGTAAGAAAGAGGGGGGAAAAAAAAAGGGCGTATTTAAATACTGAAGGCTGGATGCAAAGATGCTTTGGCACAGGTTCAGCAAACCCATTTAGGCCACTATTATCTCTTTAGGCGTCTGCTTTCCCACTGAAGTCACGGGGAAGTCAGGAGCCCGAGTCCTTTGGTGAACCTGAGACTTGTGTTGATTCCTGCCCTCTTAGCAAATTCTGCTGGAGGGAAGAAGGGTGCTGACTTCAGTAGGTTGGTGTTTCTAAAACATAATCCTGCTCTGGTTTTTAACTCATTGCAGTCCTTTTTTTAAGGAGTTTTTTTTTAAATAACAAAAAAAAACAACACCAAAACAGAATTTCAAAGGTTTTCAAGTGTAGCTGGTAATGAGAATAACCTCAAATCACTGGGGCGTGGGGGACCAGCTACATGCTGCCATGCGGATTAGAGGAGGGAGTGTGCTGGTGGTCCCCATAGCCCCCCAAGGGTCCCCCTCTGCAGGGAAGGTGCCATGGCTGTAGGTAAGCCTGATCGCCTGCAGCAGGGTTATTGTAAGGGGCTGGCCGCAGGGTCAGCCAGGCATTTACCTGCCGGTCCTGGGGCTTGAGGGGGAGAAAAGGCGAGAGCGAAACAGCCCCTTTCCTGTGCTTCTGCCGCCTCATCCTGGGAATAACAAAGCTGCTTTCCCCGAAAGGCCCAGGCTGCTTCTGCAAATGGATGCTGTTAAGTTTGCCGTCCGTTGGGTGCCCAGCTCCAGGCCTACCCTTCCATCGTTATTCACTTTACAGCAATTTTTAATTTTCTAAAGCACTGATGGATTTAGCTATTAACACTTGACTTAGAGGCTTAAAACTCTCTTTGGATGTCAGCTGTGCAGGCACATGACTTGCGAAATAAGCTACTGCGCTTGCATAAACATTTCGACTCCCCCGGTCCCCGAGGCCAATGCAGCACATTGATAACACAGATTATGCGTCTGACTAATACCTGTGTGGCAAATACGCAGCCTGGCGAGGAACCACGGAGCGCCAGGCCCAAGGAAACACCTCTCTGCTTTCTGGCAGCCAGGTTTGATCTTATTTTATGGCAGTAATTTTTAAGCGGCTTAACGCTGCTGTGAACCGAGCGGTGCAGGTTGCTCCGCGGCGCGGGCTGGCCCCTGTGCCAGCACGGGCATCGCCCAGGCTCCCTGCGTGGGGGAAGCCCCGCTCCTGCACTCATGGCAGCACTTACTGCCTTCGTTTGGTTTTTCCTTTTTAAGGAAAAAATCATCTTTGGAAGGAAGGAACGAGGATAAGGGAGTGAACGCCAGTGAATTAAGTTTTATAAACCTTTTTTTTTTTCTTTTTTGAAACAATCCCTAAAGAGACGCGAAGCTCTGCCATTATATTGCAGCTCTTCATTAGCAGAGCGGCTCTCGCAGCGCCGTGCTGAGGGTCGGAGGCATTTCCCCTGGGGAGGAAGGGGGCTGCAGAGGGATGCTCTCACCCACCAGGAACCATCTGGCTCCTTTGGTGCGTACGGCACCGGGGAAAGATGTCTCGGACCGGCACTGACATCCGGGACAAAGGCCGGGAAGGTTTGGGGGGGGTGTTTGGGCGCAGGTGAAGCAGGAAGAAGGGAGCAGCCCAACGCCTGCCCTGCGGCCGTGCCGGCGGCCGGGCCGCTCGCCTCGGTGCCATCTGCGCCCGCAGCCCCCAGGGGGTTTGCAGGAAGGGGTTTCGCTCCTGTCTTCGTTTTCTTTTGGCTGGGCCGTGCTTTGTTTGGTTTCCAGCCGCCGGTAGATGCGAAGGCGTTTCCTGAGGAGCTCCCCCAGCCCCTCCACCTGCTGCACCCCTCGGTACCCGTAACCTCCAGGTTGGAGTTCAGCCTCCCAGCAGCATTTCCAAATAGAAACCATTTCAACTCTACTGGAACCCTCAAAAGAACGGCCTCTCGTTAACGAACTTTCCCTCGCTGTGCGATGCTGGGGCGGCTGGCGGAGGGGAGGGGGCCGCTTGCTGCAGGTGGCCCCCTTTGATTTTTGGTGGTTGTTATTGTTTAAATCCTGTGAACTTCCCTGGAGTGTTTTGGGTGTTTTATGTTTTGGGGGTTGTTTTTGTTTTGTTTTGTTTTTTATTTCTTTGGGTTTGTTCTTTACTAAGTGGAGGGGGAGCGTTTCCCCCCACGTTTGCAGAGCTGGGAAGCGGTGAATCCTTGCCCTTGGTTTCTGTGCCGTTGCTGCCTGCGCTGGCATGGAGGGTTCCCTGCGCCGCAGTCACATGCCTGCTGGCCACCGGCCAGGGCAATCTGATCTCTCTCTGAGGAAACACTATCAGTTGCAGATGCAGCCAGGGTTACCAGAATAGTAAATAACGAATCACAAGACTCGGTCTATCTTTTCAACGAAAACAAATATTTTAATATGTTGGTTTTAGTAGAGAAGCAGTTTCTTTTTTTCAAAACAGCCGAGCTGCGAGAGGCTTGGCTTGGGTTAGTTTGCATGTGAAGGAGAAAGAAGCTGTGTTTTACATTAAGTTGTGAAATTTATCTTCAGCTTCTAAGGTCAGCTGTGTCCGGGGGGGGCGGGGTGTCTGTAAGTTTCGATACTTCTTTTGAGCTTTGAAACTCCTTGAGCTTTGAAGTCCCTGGACTTGGGGTTTCTCCCTTTCTTCGGGCCTCTCTAACATCCACTCCCGTGACTGGGCTGTGAACAGAAAGCGAATTTCCCTTCATAACCCCACCTCTAGTCCCAACTGGCTGCTGCCAAGCCACGAAATCCCAGTGCCCTGGGAGTGCCGTGCTGCCGGAGACCCTCCGGTTCCCCCCGTGGCGTGGCAGTGCCGGCGTCCTCGAGGGGCTGCCCCAGCGCCTCTCGCCTGGCAGGACGGCAGTGCCTGCCGCCACCGGGCCGTGCTTTCCTCCCGAGAGAGGACCAGCGGCAGAGGGGAACTCAGAGCAGCCCCAAGGCTGCTCTACCCTGACCCAGCCAACAGCACCCCCGGGTGCCATGGGTCTGGGAGGCTCAGAGGTGACTTGACTTTCCCCCTCTCCAGCCCATTTGACTGTCTTTTGCCTTTCCCACCGTGCTTGTGGCAGCGGGGGGTCTGGAAATCAAACCTTTGAGGAAGACGGGGCTGATTTTGCCTCTTGGGAATGTAGAGGATGGATTTGGCATTTCATGAAAGCTACTAATAAAAAATAAGGCAGAAAATGCCCCCGCCCCCCCGCCCCCTTTCTTCTTGAGCGGTCCAGGTGACTTTGGTCACCTTTGCCACCCTTTGGGGAGCTGCTCTGGGGGTCTTGTCACGGCACAGCTGCTTTCTTCTCTGCCGAATAACCAGGGAATAACTCCTTCCTCCCCGAGAGCCCCTCGTCCCGGCGCCGTCGCATGCTGCTCTGCAGCTGACACGCCGGGCCCTCGCTTCCTAGGGAGTTTCACTTTAAACACTAAGCCACGGAAGATTTGGCAGCTGCTGCTCGAGTGTGTTTTGCCTGCCTGATGTGCACAGCCGTTGCTTTACTTCTGGAAGTGTCTATAAAGTTTTAGACCAATATATCCAGAGACGTTCTTTATAAATCAGGGGTGGTACGGAGGGGTAATGGGATAACGTAAATCTTTGTCTTGTAAAACAAAAATGTCTCTTCTAGAAAAAGTAGTGCATTAGGTGGGGAGAGACTTGAATTGATCAGTCATTTCCTTCGTTGTTTAGTGTTTTTTCAGGCTTATGTTTTGACTGTGATAAAAATACAGGTTCCCATAGTGTCATACCATAGGCATTGTACTTCAAGCTGTAATTTAGTTTAGATTTTAGAGGAGTTTAACAGTAATTTGAGGGGTTTTAATCTGGTGCTTTACTGCAGAACCGAAGTTTTACTCATACATTTACTGTCCTCTGCAGTCGAAAAGGATGTGGGTAGGTGCATAATCCTTGAAACCATGGGGTGTCTTTGACTCTTGCACGCTGTGTTTAAAGCTAAACAAGTAAGCTGGTCCTCTGCTCTACAAATCCACGCTTTGGTGGGTTTGGCCTGGAGACACATTAGTTTTTGTAAAGCAAGAAGGAAGTTAAGGTATTTTTGTCAGTCGGATACACCTGAACTTGCCCTAGTCATAAATCAAGCAGAACCGTGGAGGATTTACATGTTTTGAGTGAAACGGAGAGAAAGCAGGAGATAACAACGAAAAAATCCTTCATTTCTTCTCCATTCGGAACAGGGCAGCTCTTGCCTTCCGACAGCCGATGTTCCTGTGTTTGGGGTCGGTTCAGGTGGAGGAATAAAGAACGTGCGAGGCTCAGCTCTCCCGGGTGGAGGGGTGGATTCGTGCTGTTTAATGAACAACATGGTTGGGATAATGGTTGATGAGAGAAATTTGGTTTCTGATAGAAATGACAGCTGGAACTAAATGTTGCAGTAAATTCTTCAAGTGGGGATCTCTGGCTTTCGTTTTTTTGGTTTAGTCTTCTGGATTTTTTTGGTTTTGTTTTCTAGAACGACTATTTGCAATCTCTACACGATGCCACGGATTGGGGAGCCTGTCTGGCTTACTATGATGTCGGGGACGCCAGAAAAGAACCAGCTTTGCCATCGCTTCATGAAGGAATTCACTTTCTTGATGGAAAATGCTTCTAAAAACCAGTATGGTGGATTTTAGTTTTTTAAATTACGCATTTGTTTATGCCTTTGTATTTCAAACCTATTTTTGAACCAGTTATTTTAAAATCCTGGTAATCAAGGAGCCAAAAGGCCATCTGCGAATACCTTCTTTTTAAAGCAAAAAGGGCCCAAGGAAGTATCTCATTAAATGCCTCCTTCCCCACAGTCCTCTCAGTCTTGGTAGAGGCTAAACGTTTGAAACACGTCCATAGGAAGCGCGTGATGGGTGTGTATGTCTGGAAGGGGGTGAACATACCTTATGAAACGCATTAATCTACTTTTCAGAATCAGTTATCATATGATGGGCAAGGTTAGACATTCAGCAAGAGCCGTGTCTGTAATACTGTCTGACCGCAAATTGCTCTTAAACCTGACTTGTGTAAAATGCCACTACAGAACCATGCGTTTCATTAGTGCTCACCCTTCTGCCCTCGGGACAAAGCCGTGAGCGGTTGTTAAAAATTGAGAAAGAGAACGTTCTTGATAAACTCGGGAGGATCTGATAAATTTACTCTTTTGTCAACACTTCATCCTCTTTCCCCAGGGCACAAATAGGGGAAGTTTTTAAAGCGTTTGGCTCCGCTGAAGTCCTAAAACGAGCACAAACATGTGAGGCTCGAGTGGGAACGGCACTGAAAAACCAGCTGTTAGCTCCGGGGAAGCTGCTCTCCGCAGGGTGGGGAAGGGGCGGTCGCAGGGGAAGAGGCTGCTGCTCACCGTCTTCCACCTTTGCCACCAACTTGGTCATCTTTTCTCTCCCCCGGAGGGAAAGGTGACAGTGAGCAGGCGGCATGGGCCGCCTTCTGCCTCAGTGCAGTGGGAGAAGCTGCGGGGAGTTGTGAGGGGTTCAGGTGTATCTTCTTTGAAAAAAAATTTTTCTTTGATTCCAGCTGCTGTGGAAGCTTTTTCCTGGGATTATCCCCTGTGGTCCCTGCCATTCCGAGCCCTGTACACCTTGGTTCCATTTCAGTGGTCGTTGGTTTGGTTTGCTTGCTTTGTTCTAAATACAGTGAGATTGACACGGATGGAAGCAAGAGGAAAATCAAGCCCCATGTCCTTTTCAGCCCCGTTTTAGATCTGCTTGCCTCCTTTGGCTCTCTCCCGTGAGGAAATGGCTGCATTGAAGCTGTTGGGTTCCTGATGCTTGTGAACTCTTCCAACAGCAGTATTTCCAGGCTCGGTGGCGTTTCAGTATTTTCCTCCCCAGGCACCAAGGCTGCTGCGGCGGCCGCCAGCTCCATCTGTCGGCGTGCGGGCGGCTCTTGGGCTGCGCCGCTGCACCCTCCTCCTGCCAGGGAAGGGGGCTGGGAAGGAAAGTCCTCCCTCCGCCGAGCAGAAACCGTGCGCTATGGTTTCAAATCAATCACATAGTTAACGTTTTTCAGAAAGGTTTTTCACCTTACTTGCTTAGCTAGTGGAAAGTGTTTTGCCAGTGTAAGGACGCAGCCTTTCTGGGTGAGCTGCGGCACTTTGGGGGCTTTTATTGTTGAAAAGGAGCAGCCACATGTGCTGAAATTGTTAGATGAATGAACACAGCACATAGCTGTTGTACAGGTTTGGTAGCAATAGCCTTCCTTCTCACCAACAGTCACAGATCTTAAGGGTTTGGGCTCTCCCCCTTGGAGTACAGAGGCCATGCGGTGCCACCGTTCTCTTACAGTGAGGTGGTTTTGAGATGTTTTACAACGTAAAGCTTGCAAAATAGGAAGTCTCATAATTATTGCCAAACAGAGGAACGGAGATGCCCCAAGTTTAAAATATTTCATTTTGCTTTAAGTATATATTCTAAAAAAGAGCTTTGCAGGGGAGGGAGGGAGGGTACAGCCCTCCCCTCTCTCCCCGGGGAACCAAGACTGAAGGGATGAGCTCTGCCTACTTCGTTAGGTTGTGTCTGCAATCCTGGGTCCATATAGACTGTGGAACTGCTGCCAGTTTAACATCCTGAGTGCGTACCTGGAAAAAAACCTGATGTTGAACATTTTGCTTTCAGGTTTTTACCAGCTTTACTGACGGCAGTCCTGACTAACCACTTGGCCTGGGTCCCTACCGTCATGCCGAACGGGCAGCCGCCTATAAGGATCTTCCTGGAGAAGCATTCTTCCCAGAGTGTGGACATGCTGGCCAAAACTCATCCATACAACCCGCTGTGGGCACAGCTCGGTACGTGCAAACGTCTCTAAACCATCCAGCAGCTTTATAAAAGTGGGTATGCACGCGGTGGTTTTTGTGGATCCTTGCTACTTCCCCCCCGGCCCCAAGATAATTTTTTTTTTCTATTCAAAACGAGACAGAAGTGTGTGTGTCAAGCTTAGAGGTGGTCGCTGTGGCTTTTTTATATGTGCTCTAATTTCTTAAGGCATTCTCAATTATAAAATAGCAGCCAAAAAGTAAAGCCCTCTGTAGTCAGCTGTGGCAGGTCTCTGAAGGTCGCCTGCCCTGGTGATGATGGGGGATTCCAGTCCTCCTCTGGTCCTCCTGCTCTAAGGAGAATCACTTTTTGGTTTTGGAATGCTGCTGTCAGTAAGCCTGGTTTGGAAAGAGCAAATCAAGGAAACCCATCTTTTGATGAGAAACGAAGGTGCCCTCGATAAACAGGCAAAGGAACGACACAGTACGGGAGGTTGTGACACAGCAACCCCTGGGTAAGGTCTCCAAGCCTGGTCAATCAAGTAGCTAGTTGTGCTGTCTTCTGATTGCTGAGGAGAGGAGAGGAGCTTCCTACTCTCTGGTCAGATTGTCCTGCTTTGCACGCAAACCCTTGTGGGATTTGGTTAGGGGACAGAAGGTTCTGCAAGGTTGCCCTGTTCCGGTGTAGGCAGTTGGCAAGAAGAGTTGATTTCAGAGCTCATGGGACTCGAGGTTCTCCTGTGGTTAGGTTTGAGGCCTCTTGCATCCCTTGTCTCCCCATCCCTGCATTCCTGCAGTGCCCTGATGCCCCCCGAGCCACACATGCCCAGGCCTCTCCCCAGGGGAATCTGGAGTACAGTCGAAACAACCCATCCAACCCCCAGGAGAGCTCCAGGGGAGGGAGGAGAAGAAGATTGGCTTCAGCTGTGCACCCCCCGCTGTCACTTTTTGCCCTCGTTCTTGGCGTACGTTTGTTTCTCCTTGTAATTCGGAGCAGATGCCTCCTTCTGCCATGGCTATATAAGGAGCAGAGGAGACGAGCCTCCAGAGCTGGGCACTGAAGTGCGGTGGTGCAGATAGTCCCTAATGTGTGTGCGCAGATGTCGCCCTGACCAGCGTGTGACCTTACACACGATACCAAGAGCATCTCTGGGATTCTCTGTATTGAAAACGAAATACTAGCATAGCTGTCCTCACTCTTCTGCTTCGGTATTTTTCTGTTGTAGACCTGGCCTTCGAGAACCGGCCGCAACGGTTGGCTGTTAGAAGAATAATTTATTTTAAAGATGCAAAATAATTGTCTGGTTTATTTCCTGTTCTAGGTGACCTGTATGGGGCTATTGGATCACCCGTGAGATTAGCAAAAACAGTTGTGGTTGGCAAAAGGCATGACCTGGTACAGAGGTTGCTTTATTTCCTTACTTACTTCATCAGATGCTCTGAACTTCAAGAGACGCATCTTCTAGAGAATGGGGAAGATGAAGCCATTGTCATGCCTGGAACTGTTATAACCACCACGCTGGAGAAAGGAGAAGTAGAAGAATCCGAGTACGTGCTCGTCACCGTGCACAAGAACAGGGGCAACTTGCTACCGACGGAGTCTGAAGAAACAAGAACTCCGAACTGTAGCTGTAAATATTGCAAGTGTCCGATTTCCCTCGCGCAGAACATAGAAGGGGGTTCCCAGCAAGAGAGAGAAGACGCACAAAACACTCCCAAGGTAGAGCTGGAATCTTCCTCAGATGAGAACAGAACTATTGTTCCTGACGACTGCCAGGAAGATGCTGTCGATGTTAAGCAACCGCGACCCTGCCTGGACACAAAACTGGAGAGCGTGGTGTGCACGGGGTCCGCTTCCCCAGAGCAACGTGCGGTGATGGAATCTGGTTTGCAGCCCGCGGCAGACGCGTGGAGGAGTGAAGAGGCGCTGGAGTCGGGCGGACAGGTGGTCGGCGTAACGAGGTCCCCCGGTATCGCGGTGGAGAAGAAGCCGCCGGATAAGCTCTTCTGCGAGGCGTTCCCTTGCAGCGCTGCCGAAGCTCAGACGAAGGTGACTTTCCTCATCGGAGATTCCATGTCGCCCGATTCGGACATCGAACTCCGAAGTCAGGCGGTAGCGGAGCAAATGGCGAGGCACCACAGCCCGCCAGCCACGGAGGAAGGAGTGTCTGCTGCTCAGAACTGTGAAGCTAAACAAACTGTTGAGGACCAAAATAGAGACTGTGGGACAGCTGAACCCTTTCCTCAGGTTGCTGGTGAGCACCAGAGCTGGAATCCAACGACGTACAATGCTGAGAGCATGAGTCTGTTTGACGAGTATTTTACTGATGACAGTTCAGTTGAAACCCGGACTATTGATGATATTCCAGGGCAGGCAGCTACAGACCTTCTTGCTCACAACAGTAGTTTAGAGTTTTCTAAAAAGCTGTGTACAAAGACTAGCAAACCACCGAGCGAGTTTTGTAAATTCGTGGACTCTGTTCGACAAGAGATCTACAAAAACTGCTTTAATGAGCAGGACCAAAGAGAGAAAATCTCTATCCACGTCCCCCATGGGGACAGAGAAAACAGAGAGAAAAAAGTCGCCCCAGGAATCGATTGGGACATTCCAAGAAACGAGAGTTCAGATAGTGCCCTGGGTGACAGCGAAAGTGAGGATACAGGTCATGATCTAACTAGACCAAGCAGTAACTATTATGGAGGAGAGCAAGAAGACTGGGCAGAAGAATACGAGATTCCTTTTCCTGGGTAAGTGCTGTTCAGCAGTCTCTTCTCCTGTCACAAGTTTGGAGGAACGAAGCCTGACTTGGCATCAGGGGCTGGAAAAGTGTCTCTTGATCTTGCTGGTTGTGAAAGAATAGAGAGAGATCAGTGGTCTGGGAAAAAAATACTAATTGTGCATTGTGATCTTGGCTCGTTTCCTTTTCTTCCACAATGGACTGACTGCCAAAGCTGACTTTAAACTCTTTCTTTTTTAAAACGTGCTTGAATGGAAGTTAGAAGAGATGATAAATGTGAGAATTCACCCTCTCTGTAAGCTGAATGTGTTGTTTACTGTCGTACATCTCTTTGATATTCCTTTCTTGCAGGTCAAAACTAGTTGAAGTGAACTCTGTGCAGCCCAGTATTGCCAATTTCGGAAGATCCTTACTAGGTGGTTACTGTTCATCTTACGTCCCTGACTTTGTTCTGCAAGGAATAGGAAGCGATGAAAAGCTGAGGCACTGTTTGGTGTCAGATTTGTCTCATGCTGTGCAGGTAATTAAGCTATATTTGGTAAAGGTATTTGTCACAGTAGGGAAGGGCAAATGTTTTTGAATGTACAAACCTGCTGGAGGTGGAAATATTTACTGTCGCAGCTCTCTTCAGGTTTCTGCAGTCCCAGGTCACCAATTTTTTCCTCCTCTCTTAATTACCGTGTCTGAAAAATGTGGGTATTTCACTGCAGATCTGGAGCACGAGAGCTTAGGCTGAGCCAGCTGCGAGGCTCGTGCCCTTGCGAAGACGGATCTCTGCGCTGAGGCGCAGAGAAATTACCGTCTCCTGCAGCCGCGCTGATGGTCGCGTGCCCGCAGGGTGGGATGCTCTGGCTGCAGTGGTCGTGCCGAAGCTTCCCCTTTGCTCCCTCCCCTTGCTGCGCGCCTGACCGACGTGCCGCTGCATGCGGGGCAGAACGTGTTCCCTGCGGCGACGCCGGTGGGAATGCCCAGTATTTTCGGGGCAGCACTCCTGGTTTAGGGCGGTAGTCGAAGTGCCCGATAGTGCCGGCTTCATCGGAGGAGGAGAAGCTGATGGAAAGGTTCTTGTCCTGAGGGGGCTTGGACTTCTCACATGTGTTGGAAATCATCTCTCCTCCACAGCAGCTTTTCCCTAGATGAACTGGGGCGTGACTGGGAAGCCGTGGTGTTTCCTACCCCTTATGTAGCCACCAGGAGAGGAGGGGAGGGCAGGCTGTCGTGGCGGGGTGCGACTCTTCCCCCGAGGCATTGGGGAAAGATGCGCGCACGGACTGTGCGAGCAAGCCGAGCGCTCCCCTGGGAGCCTCCGAAACGTCCCCCGAGGTAACGGCGTGTGTCACACCTCGCGCAGACGGCACAGCCCCCCGTCCTGCGGCCGTTCCTCCGTTCCCATCCCCTTCCCTCGCGCCCAGCCCGGCTGCAGGGGTTCCCTCCCTGGCGCTCTCTCCAGCCCTTGTGGTTTAGGCCGAATGTTGAAGCCATTGGTGGAGCTGACAGCAGCGTGAGGTGGCTGCTGCTGCGGGACGCGTTTGGCTGAAATACAGCCCCAGAGCGGTGCCCGGCCAGCAGCAGGCTTGGACTTCGACTGCAACAGTCAAAGACTGAGAGGATACGCAAGGGCCAAGCAGGGTTTTGTAAGCTTATCCTCAAGTGAAGTAATGACTGCACCCTCTGCCCGTGGGACTCCTTGGAAGGAGGTGCTTCCTTACAGTCCAGCCCCGAAAATGTGTCGGGGAAGGCCAGCGGGGTTCCAGATTCTCCTTTTTTTAAAGCCTCCATGGCTTTAGAGAGGTGAAACGCTGCTTGGAAGGAATGGAGGAGCTGGGCGCAGGCTTGGTGCCTGACTCCCTCTGCTGGCTCTCCCATAGAGGGAAACCAGTGACAACTGGGAGTAAAACTGACCTGGTTAACGCAGCCATGCTGAACAGCAAGTTGGATACGTGGTACTTTCACTTTTAGGGGTTTAAAATACACTTTAGGTGTGTCAGAACTCTGTTGCATCACTTATCAAAAGATGTAATTGTCAGCCAGGGAAACGCTTTCAAGCCTCGAAGCAAATGTAAAATCGCGACTATCCTTCTAAGGCTGTGCCTTGCTTACAGTGCAGTTCTGGGTTTGATAGCTGGAACGTGATTCTCCGCGGATGTTACTGCGTTTTAGATGAGGGGGTGTCTAGGATGCCACCCCTGCCATCCAGGCTGGCGAGGTTTTGTGAAAGAACGTCTGTCACGGGTCATTCTCAGGGCTCTGCTCTTCACTTGTTGTTTCTAGCATCCTGTTCTGGATGAGCCGATCGCAGAAGCCGTCTGCATTATTGCAGACACAGACAAGTGGACGGTGCAAGTGGCCAGTAGCCAGAGACGGATGATTGATAATAAGCTGGGAAAAGAAGTGTTAGTCTCAAGTCTCATCTCCAACCTGCTTCATTCCACTCTTCAGCTTTACAAGCACCATTTATCTCCAAACTTTGTGAGTATGCGCGACAACTGAGAGAGCGGTGTGTCTTCAAACATCCTTTCAATGTGTAGGATAAGAGGGTGTAAGGTTCTGCCTGGTTTGTTTATCCATAGCCACAATTTCAGCCTGATGTGGCTGTTTGAGCTGTCCATTTAAATGCTGCTCTGTGATCGAGACAGCTGTCTCATTAATTCTGATTTAAGGTGCAAGCCAAGGCTCTTGCTCAAAAGTGAGAGCCTTGCCAGTGAATATCTTACTAATCCTTCCCGTAGACAGGGCCACGGAAAAGGCAGGAGACGTTTGGGATCCGGGCTGTTCCGCTCTGAGGCTGGGTGCGGTTTGGCTGCGGCGCGGTCTCCCTGACACGACTCCCTTTGCTTTCTAGTGTGTTATGCACCTGGAAGATCGGCTGCAGGAGCTCTATTTCAAAAGCAAGATGCTGTCCGAGTATCTCAAGGGCCAGATGAGAGTTCACGTCAAGGAGCTGGGCGTGGTGCTGGGGTACGATGACAAACTCCCTCCGAGCAGAGCTGCCCGGGCTTCCCTGGTGCCAAATCCTCCGCCTGGGCTTGTTCTGAGCGAAACGGATTCCTGCGTGGGACTGGGACCGTATTTGGCAGAAATCACCTGTGGCCACAGGCTTCTCCTTGGCCACTGCTCAATCCCAAGGATCCCCTCAGCCTTTCTCTCTTCCCTCTGGGCAGGAGGATGGGCTGAGCACTCCAGAGCTTGTCAGCCTCCTTCCTTAGTTGGTCAGTCATCGCTGAATGACGTGGGGCACCCGATTCCCCCAGGCTGGCTTGCCCTATGTGGCAGAAAACACCCTGTGAAGGCACATGAGACCTCTCTGTGGGTGTGGGGCAGAGGCAGAGAAGCTATTTCGGGGGTGTTTATAGGAAGGCTCTGAATATCTCGTGGTGTGGAGGAGCACCGGGTGAGCCCGCCGGCATACGGAGCGCGTGTGGAGCTGGGGAGCAGCTGCAGCCTTGGGGGCTGCAGCAGCAGTTTAGCCTCGTCCTCTGCTCCCGCGCTTTGTCTCCCAGTGATTGCTCCTTTTACTTGGGAGGGCAGGAAGGAATCTGCTGGTTTTCCTCCCTCCATCTGCTTTCTCACCAGTTTGTTGGCTCTTGGCGGGGCGGGGGGAACCCAAACCCAGACCCAGCGCAGGCAGGGAGGAGCGAAGGCAGCGTCAACGGCGCAGAGCTGTCGCCCATCGGCGCGGGCAGGCACGTCCCGGGGGGGGGGTTAGAGATAATCTGGGGGTTGGGGCGTGTGAGGAGAGGAGCACCAGGGGCTTTGGCCCTCCTTGGAGAGCGTCCTGCCGCTCGGAGCGGTGTTCGCCCGCGGCTTGGGCTCGAGCGGGCAGCGCGGTTCCTGCCGCTCGCGTGGGGCCCGGCTGCGTTGCGGGTTCGACTCAATGTGGCTCTTCTGCTTCCTTTTAGGATTGAATCCAGCGACCTCCCTTTGCTGGCAGCTGTAGCAAGCACTCATTCTCCCTACGTTGCCCAGATACTACTTTAAAATGTCAGAGGCCGTAGACGTGGACTTTTTTCCCCTCTCTGGAAACAAAAGTGGAAGACAACTTGTTCTGGCTCTTTTCTCCTGGAAGCAACAAACCGAACTGCTCGCTGAGCTGCAGCGCCTCCGTGTGCGCCGGCACAAACAGCTGGGAGCTTTTCCTCTCCCACGTGGTCCTTTATAAAAAAGGCTAAAGAAAGGAAAAAAGAGAAATCGGGTAAGCCTGCGATTTCAACCACGGAAAAGCAAAGATTTTAGCAAAAGCTGAAGACGGGCGTTTTTTTACCAGTTTCTGCCGCAGCGGCGAGCTGTAACTGGTCCTGGGGGAGGGGAGGAAGAACTGCTTCGAGCAGCGCGCGATGCTCTCGCCAGTTCCGAGCTTCACAAGAGGACGCAGCAGCTCGTCCAGGCTGGCTTCGACCGAGGAGGCTCTCGCCGAGATCTGCAGTTCTCGCGCTGCGAGGATTTGTAAACAACAACTTCTTCTTTTTCATGTCACAGTCGAACTCTGGATGCTGCCAGAGGAAGAACGGGGGTTGGTTTGTTTTGTAAAAAGCTTGTTAATGCCACTGGGCTCCAAAATTTATTTATGCTCTTTCTCCTGGGGAGAGGGAATCGCGGGGGGTGCAGGGGGGGGGACGGGGAAGAGGCCAACAGACAAACTAGCGACGGAGATTCTCTTTCTTGGCCGGATGTTGTAACCAGTATTAAATGTTTCTGATGTTTAAATGTTGCTTTATACAAAGCGATGCTTTTCTTCCACGAGATAATGTTTAAAAAAAAATAACCTAAGGAGAACTTTGGCTGAAATTTCCCCATGGGGTCCCCAGAATGACACGACTGTTACCTCTGACTTTTTTATGGTCTGCAACATCACGTTCTTTTTACAGCAGTCAGTCAGCTATTGGAATAACGAACTAGAAATAATTGTACCAAAGCATCGGGGGGAAAAAAAATGGATAGACTATTACCCTTAATTGCTCAGGTAACTAATTGATATATTTTTTAAAACCATTCTACAAAAAATGAACGTTGATTACGCCATAGTATAGTAATATCAGAATTATTTTTTGACAAATACACCCTTGATGCAGGTGACTGATCCCTTTTCTACTCACGTGTGTAATTACCAGCAGGAAATGTTGTTTGGTTTATTCTCAGCGTTTCTCCTTTACTCAGCCATCCCGGTTTTGTCCTTGTATATACAATAGTCGTAGGAGTAGCTGATGGACCCGGTCTGGTGTAAGTAATGTAAATATGCAGCGGGAGGTGGATTATGTTTTCAAAGGCTCTACTACCTCAGTTTAACTGGACACTTCACGATAGGCTTTCCTTTGCGTATTTGTCTTAGCAGCCAATTAACGTTGCTGATTTTTAGGTTCTGTTTTCATCGATTGCGTTCAGCATCCTGAAATCCCTGGATGATCCACAGAAGTAGGAGATACGTGTTCGCTTGGTCGCGAAACTCTGAGCAGTTCTAGAAGTCATTCTGTAACCATCTTCGCAATAGCGTCGCACGCCTGCTGTGGTTGTTTGCAGAGTTATTTTCAGTACAAATCTATTTTCGCCATTTGATAAACTCAAAAACAATAGGAGAGGTCCCTGCCCCACCGCTGTCAGCGACAGAAGTCTCCTCCCTCCCTTCGCTGGGGCCGGGATCTCGCCCAGAGCGCTTTTTCAGTGATACTTAAAATCTGTAACTTCAGGCTCTGTTCCAGGACGTGGCAAACCCACCCCCCGTGCCACGCAGGACGGAGTCGGCGTTAGTGAGTAAACCCCACGTTCACGTAGGCGGTGTCATTTGAAACTCTTTTGTATATAAAATGGAGCGCTGACTGCTGCAGGGAGGAAACTTGTGTTTAATTTGTGAGCTAAGGGTGTGTTTGTCCCCTGTTCTTCCAATGTCCTTTCCGCACCACACGACTCCGTCACACCTGGCTTTTGGGATGAGCGCAGGACACGGGCCCGGTGGTGTAAACATGGTGTAAACGCGGTTTTAGTGGAAAACAGGATGGAGCTCAGAATAGGGATTTTTAACTCTTTGCTGTTCCGGGAGCCAATGGTGACGATTCTGCACATCGTACGTAGGTTTGCAGGGCCTGGCCGGGGAGCCCCGGGGGTGCGCTCCTGCCCTCGCCTCCAGCAGGTTCCTCACGGGGCTCATCCCTAGCACGGGCCCAGGCAGCCGGGCTGTGATCCCAGCATCGCCCGGGACTCTGCTGATAACGCGTCCCTGCGGGAAGATCCTACGTTCTCCTCCATTTAACCATTATTAGGCAAATTGTGGGTGTTGCTTTGAAATGGATTTGACTCTCCAGAAAGGCCCTTGCACAGCTTGAAATTCGTATTAAGCTGAGAAGAAGGTGGCTGCTCGGTGGCAGCCTGCTCTGCCGTCTTCTGCCCCACCGACCCGGTAACGTCGTTGTAACGACGGGCTCAGTCGGTCCCGGGCGAAGCGGCCGCGGATGCGGCTTCCTCGTGACCCGCCCGGCGGTGCCAGTCCCCGCAGAGCGCCGGGGCCGAGCAGCGGCTCTCGGCGCGATGGCACCCTCTCGAGCAGCATTGGGGTCAGAACGCAACCCAAACCCTCGTGTGACGGGACGTTTTCCTGTAAGTTAACTTTTGGGGTACATGAACGACGTGGTACGTATGTCTGTTGGCTAAATAATACAAAAAGGGATCTTTTACAGGACTATAGCATTGAGTCCTAAAAAGTATCGCGATTGTTTTATGTGAATAGAAAACTAATGTTTGATTTCTCTTTTTCCACTCTTACCAATCTCCATTAACATGTCTTAATTTTCCGGCTGAAAACTAAGTGTACTAGGCACAAAAATTAGCAAATTTGGTTTTGTTGCAATTGGCAAACACTGGGCTGCTAAGAACAAAAAATATTTAAAAGAAAGGGTTTTACACCTTGCATACGTTTTCCCTGTTAGTTGTTATAGGTGTTTTATGACAATTTTTTGCTTTCTCTAAATTATTTAGATGGTGGTACTTGTAAAATGCTGGGTAAAATGTACATACTTGTTCTCTCTTCTGTTTTTGTATATATTTCCCAAGATGTTCACTTGTATTATAATAACCATTCCCAATTTTAGGGGAAATTTGTGCAATAAATACAGTACGTCAATTTACTTCTGGCACGGTTTTGTGTCCATTTTTTATACCTGTAGTACAAGAGCGTTGGTGAGTGTATAAACCCCGACCCTCTCAAGCCTGCCCTGTGTGCCCCCTATCCCACGTCCCTTTTGGGGCGTGCTGCCTTCTACCCAGGTATGCTGCGGCTGTTTCATTTGGGGTCTCTTAGGGAATCGGTCGTTTCAAATTGGAGTTTCTGTTCTCACTTGCTGTCCCGTCAGTTGTGAACGTCGTTGGCCCAAAAAGTGCTGGGAAAGCCAGGGAGCTGGTCCTGGCCCGCTGTGCTGATGCTTGGCTTTGCAGGGGGAGAACGAGCGTGTGCCTGAAGCCGTGGTCTTCGCGCTGGTCCATACGTCCATTCCCAGATTTACCTGCAAAGCAGTTTCTCAGGCTAGTCAGGTGTTTGTAACTCATCTCCTACAAGTTACCGTATTTGTGCCCGTCTGCCCAGTTCCGATTCCTTTTCCATCCCTCTGGGACACTGTGCGGGAATAAGGGTTATTGAAAAGTCTTCGGCAGGTTTTATTAGATAAAAGTTCAAATTACGATACGGTGCTGGCAAGAAAAGTGAAGTAATAACATGCAACAGGAAAAAAGAACTTGGGAAGACCTAGCAGAGCCTACATAGGATGGGTTTTAGAGCACTGGGGTTAACACAGGTCCTGCGTTCTTGAAGAGGGAATAAATAATCAGTGAACTTTGGAGACCTTTGCCCTAAGTAGCTGCATCCTCTGATTTTGGTGAACTTCCTCATGGTTTGCCCTCCCGGTACGCACCTTCCCCGGGTGCTCTCGCTACATGCGGGGTGCGGGATGAGGACAAGCTGGGGCACGAGCAGAGGTAAGTGGCCGCAGGCTCCGTCCTGCAGGAGCAGCTGCTGGGCAGGAGGCGGCGGCTCCGCTGGGCAGTGCAGCGGGACGGTGCAGCCTGAGCTTTCCAGGATTTCCACTGGCACTGGCCAAGTCCTGTCTCGTAAAAAGGTACCTGTTCCCCGGCTGTTCCTGTCACTAGGAGGAATGAACGCCGCAACAGCGGACTGGTGGGTGTTTAAACTGGCCCCACAACACCACCGGCAGCTTCCCCTACGAGCAGGGAACGGCCGGATGGCTCCGGGCCCGAGTAGCTCGACATCAAATGGCTTCATGCTCCGTGTGGGTGGGGTGATGTAAAAGCAATCGATAGAGAACCAGTCGCCTTTTGATGATGACGGTGTAGCGGTTTATTGCTTGGCCCGGTGTTTGGTGCTGTGAGGGAGTCGCAGGCAGAGCCCGCCGTCCCGCAGTGGCGCTGGAGGCGTGGGGCGGCAGCCGCGCGCCCGGGCTCCAGCAGAACCTGCCGCAGGAGATGCTCGGCCTTGGCGGGTGCTGCAGCCGAGGCAGCGAGACTGCGCGGTGGGATCCTGCGGGGACACGCTGGTGCCCCACTGCCGCGAAGGGACCGCAGTGGTTCTCGGGCTGGTGCTCAGCTCGGTCAGCACCTGCCAGGGGACGGAGGATTTTGTGTTATGGGAGTAGATGGTCATGAGGTGTCCTCCTGACGGGGATGTGCGAGGTGAGCTGGCGATCATGTGTCCGGGTGGGTGTTTGGCGAGCGATGATGTCAGCATTAAATTCAACAGTATAATCCCTGCTCCATCCAGAAAACCCTGATGTTAATGCCCAGAATCGATTTCCTTTCTAACTCTCCAGCCAGGCTGGCACACAGCACTTGCTGGCCAGTATTTTTAATGTATTTTTCCTCCTTTTCTGCAATTCCCTTAATTTTCCCGAAACAAAGAGGAAAGCTGATCCGCTTTTGCCTGGGCAAAGGCAGGGCAGCAAGCCACAGGCTCCCCAGTACCACAGCCTCTTTCATCCCTTCTGTGATCCCCAGGGGGGCTGTGGAAGAGGAGGTGATGATTTTCTCTGTGGGTTAGCGCAGAGTAACCCCAGGAGGATTCCTGGACCCGCGGGAAGCAGCTCACTGCGGCGCTGTTGGCTGCACAAAGGCACGGAGCTCCTGAGCAGCTCACTGCTGGGCCGCTGCTCCTCACTTCTCTCCCCGCAAATGCAACTCAAACATTTATCATTAAAATACCGTGGCCTTGTAGCTGGAGTTAATGAGCGTGCACCCTGGAGTCTTCCGTGTTTGTGCTGAAAGTAACGCCTCTGTTTATGTGCTGCAGCGTGCACATTCTGTTCCAGCCATCCCCTCGTTTTTTTCATGGGCTCCAGGAGCAGTTACAGGCTTCGCACGCCGACCGTGCGCCCTTCCTGCCTTGCCTCTGTACAGGGACGTCATCTTGGCTGTTCCTACTGGCAAAAGTAACCACCCCAGTGCTCGGGTTTTCGAGAAGCGGTGCCAGCGCTCGCTGGAGATGCTGCTTTACTGGCACCGGCTCTTCTCGGCTTTGACAGTCAGAGAACCACAAGTTCAAAGCCTGGTGGGATCTCTCCAGGCTTTCACGGCAGGACCCAGTTCCCCAGCACAGTGGGCTTTGCTGTGAGACCTCTCCTGGCAGAGGAGCTAGAAGGTAAATCAGGTGAGCCTGATGTGCCAGACGTGTCCCACAACGGGGTGGTTAATTCTCCTGCTCCCTGGGGGTCACCGTCCCCCATCCTGCCCCCCGCGCAGGGCAGCGAACTGCACAGCTGGTGCTGCGAGTCCTGCTGTGTCCTGGGGGGAAGCAGGAGGAACGCGGGCAGCGGTCGGGTGTGGTAACGCCAGAGGCACCGCACAGTTCCCAACCGGCAGAGCAGGGGTTAACTGCTAACCCAGAGCGTGCACTTACATTATTTTAATATATTTTTAATATACAAAAACATTATTTTAAATCTATTTCCTCCAGGTTTCAGCTGTGCTGCGACGGCTTTGTTGGCATCCTGGGAGGACCCGCAGCTCGCTTGGTGCCGAAGCGCAGCGCTGTGAGGTCCTGCCCCGACTGGTGCAGAAAGGGCCAACGTGGAGCTTCCCACGGAGCCACAGATCCCCAAGGGAATCGACTGAGGAGCCGGCACGAGGGGCTGGGAGTTGAGATGCTGGGGCTCTCGTCCCCCCCAAGGGTCCACTGCTGGGCAGCTTTTTCTGCTTCAGCCACGTCTGCTGTCCTGCAAGGCTGGGCACGCTGGGTGGCCTCTGGAAACGAGCAGCTTCATGTGAGCCGTCACCTCCCTGGTCCCCTGCACTCTTAGGGCCCGTCTCCTCCTGGGAAGCACAGTAGCAGGAGGGAGCAGGTTACTCCCATGTCTTTGTTTGTTTTCATGACCAAAAATATTTGTGCAGCAGCAGAATCTGGTTTCTAAGTCCCTGCCTGTTCCAGCTGTTGGTTCCCAGCTGGAGCTGAAGACATCTGCTCCGGGGAGCCTGAGCCCCTGCCTGAGCCCTTGCCTTCAGCTGAGCTCCGGAGAACCAGCTGTCACAGGGCACGGGGAGCTCTTGGTTACTGCACCGAAGGGCAAGGTGTCGAAGTCAGGCACGTGACAGTGAGTAGCTGGTCCTGCGGTTTGAGACGTCACCGCTGAAGGAGAGGCCACCCAAAGAACACCACAAGCATTTTGTGGTGAGGCACCCGGCAGCACCTCCTGCGCTGCCGGCGGCGGGGCCTGGGTGGCCACCTCTGCCCCAAGATCGTATCTCCAGAACGAGCTCAGAGGACAGCACGGTGACACGGGCTCCTTCCCCACGCCGTGACGTCCGTGCACGTCAGCGCCGTCGCTTCCTCTGCCTGCTACCTGTTGCTCAAAGCCCCTGCGGGTTTGAGCAATGCCCAGCGCGGTCGGTCTGTGCCCACAGACCGGCCCGTCAGCACCCCTGGGAGCCCCACGGGCCAGGCTGCGGCGGGTGCGGGGCTGAACAACCAGCCGTGGTGGTTTGCGGGGCGAGCCCGGCTGCTTCCCGCCGGGGCTGAGGCGCTCCGGTCCTGCTGCAGGCCCTCGCTGTTGTTTCAAGGCCAGATTTCCAGCAAAGCTCCGACCTGGAGCCTTGCCGGGGGATCTGGCCAGATGTTCAGGTGCTCAAACCCCTCCGAGGGCGAGGAGCCACGGCTCCCGGGCAGCGCCGGGAAGCACGGCGGAGCTCCGCTGCCCTTCGGCATCGACGAGGCATCCTGGGCCAGGCGGCAGGTCCTTACCGTGCCAGCCCGAAGGAACTATTCGGGCTGTAGGTTGGTCCCGGGTTTCAGGAGCAGCACAGGAGAGAAGCAGATGCCTGTTTCTTGTGACACAGCTGCTCTGCCTGGGCCCCATCTCTGGCCAGGCCCTGGGCAGGGAGAGGAGCCCCAGTCTGGGTGCTGGTGGGGGCCCTGGGGGGATCCACCCCTCGCTCCCCGAACTGGGCTTTCTGCTTGCTGTTGTTTTCCCTACGGACCTGCAAACCGGCTCCTCTGGTAACAGGTTTTCGGTAGATGTGTCTTCTCAGAGGTGAAGTTATAGACCAAGAAATGGCTCCAACTTTTTTGATCTCAGGGTGGAGGGGGCGGGAGGGAAATGGCCTGCCCTGGGTCATCTTTTTCCTGTTACAAAATCAGAACCTTGAGTGAACAAGAGGGAGCTGCTTCCTCCGGCACAGCTCACGTGCCCCGGGGAGCCCCCGTGCTGCCGCAGACGCTGGAGGTCGGGGCTGTCCCTGGACCCGCCGAGTTTTAGCCCATGAAGATATTGTTCAATACTGGAATTTTTTTGGTTCAAGATTTCACCTATCCTGCGCTTTCTAAACCGCTGAGAGAGAGGAACTTTCTCCAATGGCCGTGCCTTTGGCTGTTCCTGTTGTTCAGTTTCTAACCATCGTAACCAGAGCGTCTGTTTAAACTGGAACTTGCTTTTTCTTTTTCCCTAACTCCTCAGCAGGAATTTTGGTGCTGCTGGTGGGACAGACTCAGCTTTTTTCTTAAGGAAAACGACCGAGGAGGTGCGGGATGCTGCAGCGATGTCCCATCGTGGCTCTGCTGCGTTGGAGCCACCACGACAAGCAAGACACGGGGCCGCTCTCGCTGTTGTTTCCTTCTCGAGTAGGACGGGCGGAAGGCGCAGCTGTGGGACACCCGTATGTGTCGCTCACGGCATCGCTGGGGCCGGGTGGGAGAGCTGAAGGTGGAGTTTGTCCCAGCCTGTTAACAGAAAACAAATGTTTTCCACAAAAGCGGCGTTTCTCATGGAAGTGCGTGTAGCCGGGCTGAGAAAGATGGGCGAGAGCATTTCCCTGAGAAACAAGCATCTTGCTTCCTAAAGGCGAATTATTTCAGTTCTCTTGGCCAACCGAATGAATTTCTAGCACGTTTCCACTGATGTCACCAAAAGTGGTTTATAAACGGCCCCGGAGCCAGCAGAGCGCAGCGGTGAGAGCGCATGGAGGCAAAGCCCGAGTCTGTACTCGGGGGGGGAGCGCGGCGAGTCGCTTGGCTCCCGGCGCTAGTGTTGGACCACGGACGGGACCTCTCCTGAGCAAACGCCCTCGTTTTAAAGGCTCTGGCGTGGGGATTGCGAAAGGTCGTGACGCTACAAAGGCCTTTGTAGGCAGGGACTTTGGGGAAGAGGGTACAAACGGGTTTGTGCGCTTGGTTTTCCTGCCAGAGATGCTTTTCACTTTGGAGAACTTCGGTGCATTTGAAAAGCCGACATTCAGCAAATCTTCTATAATTACTTCAAAATTACAGCCACGAGCAATTATATTTTCAATAGCTTATTGAGTGCACTGAATCCGAAGAAATTAACGACCAAATTTTCAAGGAGTGGATTTATTAATAGCAGCTGTAACTGGAAATCTTGTCTAATTTTGATCACTACCGTGAGAGCAGAAAGAATAAGGGCTCTTGTTGCCGTGTATTAACAATATGACTGATAAAATTTGCAGGAGACATTCTTGGCGAACAAGATAATTACAGCTGTGCTGCTTGTGCCGCAATAATTAATGATCGGGCGCTTTCTTCTCCAGGCTTGTTTTTCTTGTGCAGCTCCAACAGTTTAAACGAAGGTCTCGATCTCTGTCATTTCACGTGACGTTGTTCTGGGGCTGGTGAGGCTGCAACAGCCATCAGCCCGGGGGCAAGTTTATTTTTCAAAATACAGCTTGAATCTGCGAACCATTTCTTAAATGATAGGTTGGTGAAAAGCAGGCCCCTCCCGTGGAAACAGATACAGCTTTTTAAGAACCGTCGGCTTGAAGTGGTTTAGTATGAAAACCCAGGGCCCTGCCCTGGGCTGGGGAGAAGCCCCGCTGCTCCGGGCCACTGCAGCTCTCCACAGCTCTGAGTTCAGACTCCTGTTTGTAGGGGGAAAATAATCCTGGACCTAAATACAACTTGCCAAGTCCCCGCGGCAGAGGCCACCCTTTGGTCTGCGAAGGAAGCACCGGCTCGGGCAGCGCTCGGCGGGAGCCCGCATGGGATTTGTCCATCCGTCTCAGAAATACGGGGTGAATTCCCTCTTTTTTAGATCACATACAACAGAGGCAGTTGTAGAGGAAATTTCTTCCATCAGCAGTGTCCATTCTCCACCTTTATCATCTACAGTCAAAGTATGAGGGCTCGTTAAGCGTTTCTAATTAATTAGTGAGGCGGCTATTTCCTGTTCGGGCTGTCAACTGAAGAGGCAGCTGAGCATCATCACCGGAGCATGTGGCGGTCTTGCTCTTTCAGCGAGGAAAACAGTTTTGCCAACAGAACTGTAACCCCCTCCTGGCCCGTGGTGTCACCGACGGTTCCGTCACTGGTGCAACAGTCACCGCACCCTCACGTTCGCGGTGTCTCTGGCCCCCGACGCTGCTCCCAATCAATCAGTGCCAGCCACTGGCCAGACCCCTGGAGCTTCTGGTGAGCCCCATCCTGGGCTTTTGCTGAGCTCTGCTCTTCTGGTTTCTCGCTGTAATCCCCTTACTGCCGTTTTCGGTCTCAGATTCTCTACCATTTGTGCGCGCATCCTCCTGGTAGACCACAACTGGAAAGAACTCTGGGGTGGTTCCTGCTACCTCAAGGTCTCCTTAACTGCGAGCCCACAAGATGTTCCTGTGTCTCTCAGTACCTTCTTTTAAAAGTGCAGCACATTTGTAACACCCTCCTGGAGACAGACCCAGTTAATAGTTCACAGAACAGCAACTCCTACAGCAATTGTTTATATAAAAGAAAACACTTCTACTGCAAAGGCAATTTTGCCTTGCATAAAGACAGCAGCGAAACCCAACTGTTCAAATGCAACGCAGACCTCTATGGAAAGAATCTGCCCATTAGCCAAAGCTCTGAGAAAAATACTAGTCACTAAAAGAGACTGAAAAATTCAGATGTTGAGATATCTGCTGGTACCATCCGTGGTTTTTAGCACCGAGAGTATTCCTAACGGCGGGGAGGCATGGCACTTGGAGCGCAGCTTATCTGCGATGTGTCGAAATACCGTGAGCCCCATCCAGCCTTCTGGAAAAGTCAAAGTTTGCTGGTTCAAGCTGTGCAGTCATTTCACACAGTTATTACAAATTATTTTTTCCTTGAGAAGGCGTCACGGTGTTTCTGGAGGGCAGCACACTTCCTACAGGCCAGGCAGGTCTCTGCACAAATTTCATTGTGTTCCCCTTTTTAATGGAAATTGCAAATACTTTTCCAGATGCAGCTCTGCTGATACCCCGACAGCAGCCTCCGTCGCCTCTTCAGTGATTTTGGCTGGGGAACGCTTACATCTCAGCTTTCACCTAGGTGGAATGAAAGGCCTGAAGATCTAAAGAAATTCCTTCTGCCTCAGCACCATCGCTGTTGTCCAGCCTGGTAGATCTTTTCCTGATTTTTAAATTCACAGCATCGTAGTAAGAAACTAAAAAAAAAAAAAAAGCAGCCCATTCTGCTCTGAGCAAGAGAAATTGCCTCCACGTGGGGTAAGGGATTGTAGGTAAGTGACTTTTGTGTGCTTAGGTTGCATCTGGGTTTATCGGGCGGCGCACTGAGCTGGGCAGCCGATGACTTACATCACCGTATGATTCATACGATCATCTGACCTTCATCTAGTTGCTGTTGTGCTTTTATTTCCTTTGCTCCCTACAAGTTACAGTAGAGGAAATTCTTCCTGTGTTTCATACACAATGCTTCCTTTCATTCCAGGAAGACTGCAAACGGTTGTGCTTTTAAAAACCCAACCAGTACCATCAACTACTTGAAAAGCAGAGGATGGAGCAACGCTTGCTTCTCCCCTCACGTCCACCCTACCACCACCACCCTACCCACCCCAGGTCTTGCCCTCTGTTAGTTACACCCTCCCCTCCTGGATGAAATCCCTCCTAGGAGACCCTGCAGACCCTTAGGGTGGGATGACCGGGTTTGCACGGAGAGTCCCTCCCCATTTTGTGTGCTGAAGGAAGCAAGCAGGTCTTCCAGGACTCATCCAGCACTGCATGCTGGTCTGCCTGGTGCTGGACCTTCAGCTCCTGCTCTGCGCCTAGCGAGGCTGTTCCTCCTGAGCCCACGCTCCCGTCCCTCCTCTGCAGCCGAGGAAGGACAGCCGGCGTTCCTGGTGTCTTGGCTTTTGGATGCATGAAGGGAAGACAGAGTCTGGGGGTCTCTCAGCGGGAGCATCTCGGCTGTCCACTGCAGGAGAGCTTCTGGGCTGTGGGAAGAGGCCACCATGGGCTCTGGGACGCCACTGTGGATCAACATCCCCTGCCATCACATCCACCGCGACGCAGAATTACCGTGTAACGTTACCAAGGCCGGGGCCTCTGGAAGGAGGGGAGGGAAGGGAGGAAAACCACACCAAGTGGAAGAAGAGTCATCTGCAGATCTTTTTAAAAATAGATTTTGTCTGCAGAAGACAGTTTGTTCTGTTATGCTGCTGGCATCATGTGAGTGTGCCGTACGCTTCCCCATTTGAAGGCTAAAACCAAGAGGCTGAAAACAGGAACTTTCTGAATAATCTGCGTGCCTGAGATTTAATGGTTTCAGCGAGCTGCCTGATACCATCTCATCCATATGGTTGTGCTTGGGTGGGGGAACCAAACGTCTCATTAGCTCTGCAGGGTCATTAAAAGCCGGCGAACAGATCATAAGGAATAATAAGGACGTATGTCATCGTGCAAAGACAGATGATAAAAGCAACCGTCTCCGACACCGAGTGCTTCAGTGCGAGGGGACCCAATTTAACAGCGTGGAGCTGAGCGCTTGCTGCCTCGCTAACGTCAGCGGGAGCTGTTTATAGTCTCTTCATCAGAAAAATGAGACCGACAGCATCGAAATGTGACTAAACCCAGAGGGTGACACAGGCAATTCTGGCCTGCATAACTCTGCAATGAGTTCACTGAGCATTCCTGGCTCCCAGGCCTGAACCGCATCTCCTAAGCTGTGCAATATTTCTTTATTATCAAATTATAGTTTATACACACACAGAGAAACACAAACACACAGACACGTCTCTTCCTACAAACGTACAAAATATAAGCATGCGGTGGGCAGCTGAGGTGACGCTGGCTGAATCGTTGTACTGGTCTCAGCAAAGTACCCTGACTCTGACAGCAGCAGCGAGAAAATGGGAAGAATTGCAAGTCTTCCCCAGCCTTGGTCTTGACTCCAACGCTGTAATGGTCCTCGTAGGATTTCACAAATAAGTAGCACGTATTGGATTGCATACAGCAGAGAAATAGCATGTCAGGTGTTTAGTCACAATTTCTTAATCCAGTTGATTGCCAGTTAAGAAAAAGTCTAGACTGTCGGCCTGTTATTTGGCAGCAGAGAGGTTGTTTATTATTTTTCCACATGCTTAGAGAATTACTCCATTTACTGAAAAAAGGGGGGAGGACTGAAATCCTATTTACTCTAATCTTCATCATATTTAAACTGGCTCCTCTCCGTAGGCATGCCCTGTTCTTTAACTAGCTCAGCGCCGTCAGCCAAAGTGTTGTCCGCTTACCGATGTCACAGACACACGGAACGGTAATAGTGAGTTATGCAAGCGTTTGGCTTTTTGCCTCTGAAAATAGCTGCTCAGTAGAAAAATACAAACACTGCTGCATGTTCTCTCTGGGGTAGAACAGGTCACAGTCACAAAATCCCCACTGTTCGTGAAATCGTCTTGAAACTTCCAGTTGTACAACTTTAAGCGGAGCCCAAAAATCAATGAAAGAGACAGTAAACATTTGGGATAAGATGTGTTGAATTGATTACTGACGCCAGGTGGGGAGTTTCCCATGGCAAGAGTTCTTTTCGGTTTGGTGTCCCCGTCCGTCGTCCCCCCCCCAAATCTTCACCTTTATCCATGCCCAGCCCATTCTTCTACCCACCCTCCCCTTTCTAACAGCTTTTTGGCACGAGGTTTCCTACGACAAATGAAGAAAATCTTTCAGTATAAAATTTCAACCTGATTTGAACAACAAAGAAAATGCAAATGGGGTAGTCACTAGACTCCAGATTGCCTCCTGTCAGGGCAGGTTTTCCCCTGCTGCCCCCATCTTCTAATTTTTTCAGGCTCGAGCTTGGACATCTGTACGCTGTTGCTGGGTACCTCCAATATCTAGACAGGTCCATATGCTCTTTTAGCTTTTGCCAACAAAGTGCTGGGGTTGGAATCAAATATCTGTAGGTTGTGCGTAGTGAAAATAAAGCGGCAGGAGACAAACCGTTTGATAAAAGAGCCTGTTTCAGACAGAGCTGTTCCGCTGCGGAGCGCTTGGAGCAAGAACTTCTTTGAGCAAAGCAGCTGTTTTTACTTTATGTGGTATTTTATACCGATTTGGAATGGTTTTGTTGGTTCTTACTCTGTTTTATCAGACACTTTTGAGAATGTTGTCCGCTGCACCACGCCTGGGGCAGGCTGGATGCTCCGGTGACTTGGTGGGAGTCCTTTCACTCCCGATCCCACCCCCTCACATTCGACAGAGCTCGGGAACTCTGCAGCGGGGCGGTGGCAGCCAGCCATGGCCGTTCCTCACTTCAGTGGCACCTTTCGAGTCACTCAGCAGCCAGCGAGGGAGAGGAATGTCCTTCTTGGTACGTGTCTTTTCATGTTCGGACATGGAAGGGAAATGTAAAAGGTGAGAACATACACCTAAGTGTCACGGGACAGCCGGTGCTGGGTCAATACAAACAGCTTTCACTGTCCTCACTGGCAACTTTCGGAGCGTCTGTCTCAATGCACATCTTTGGTTTTGTAGAAACCTTAGTAAATGAAGAGCAAATAACCTAATTCACTGTTTGCTTTAGCAAATTGCTCCTAACTCAGGAACCAGGACTCCAGAAGCGATCTGGTGCACGACTGGCCAGGAATTACCTGACACGATGGCCGGGGTGTGATGGTCCTAACCCTGCTCTGCATCCTCAAACCGTGAAATAGTTGTTATTTCAGAATTTCCACCTGTCCTCCACGAAGCCCTTCCTGTGAACGTCCCACAAAGTGCCCTCAGCTGAGAGATGTTCCCTTCAGCTGGGAGCTAAGGCGTAGGAAACCGTTAATCTCTCCAGCCGGAGCGATGGTTCAGGCCGCTTCGGGGAACAGCTGGGGCTTGTCATCCCCCTCTCTTGGTGTGCTAATAGAATCTTAAGACCTTTCAATCTTAAGGCTTGCTGCATTCACAGTGCTTTCACACCAGCACTCAGCACATTAGAGACTGTCAAAGATGTGTGACAGGGAACACGAAAAGCAAGGAAAATCGCCACTGAAGGCAAAGCCTAAGCAGAGAAAGCGTTGTATCCCCGCACTGAAAAGCTGTTAGGCTTCAGTCTTCTTGATTAAGGTTGAAAAAGAAGGGTTTGACCGTCACGATGACCTGCCTCTGTAATTGCTTACGCGTCTGTGGCTTTCAAGTTTCACCCATCGGGAAAAATCTGTCCATGGAAGGAAAGCCATGCTAGTCTGGGGTTAAAAAGAACAAAGTTGGGGTTTTCATTTGAAAAATTTTATGATGATACAGCAGAAGGACAAAGATCTCACAATTCTCACGCTTCATTTCTACATTTTACCGTCATCCTTTGCACTCTAGGATATGCACCGTGGGGGACTTTGCCTCAGAAGGAGCAAAACTAGCGGTACAATACAAAACGAGCACTTCATTCTCGCTTTTGGTTTTGCAAAAATAATTTGGTATTTCACATTTTCTGCAACATTATTTCAGAAATTGAAATTCTGGGCTGTTTCAGACAGGGGACCACTGCTCTCACCCGGGTACCTGATCGGTGTTGTGCCATCTGCGAAAACATAATGTACCTGCAAAAGGTGCACTCGCATAAAATCACTAATTACCCCTTTGCCTCCCCGATTTCACACACTTTTACTGAACCGTCACAAAGATGTTCATGAAGTTCATCATCAGAATGAGCATATACGGTAAAACAGATCTAATGGGGGGATCCCAGAACATTTTGTTTTCCTCCAGTCAGGCAGACAGTGCATTTGTATGTCTTCCTTGCAGTGTGCTAACCACACACTTAGCTAGTGGTCATTGCCAATGATGTGAATGAATCTCTGAAAGGGAACTTTTTTCCAAAGCTAAGAAATCACAAACAACAGCTGAGCAGCCGTAGTGGAGAACGAGAGGAAGGAAATTGCCAGGGTGTAATAAAACTCAGGGGAACAAGAAATATATAGAATACATAAAAATACAAGTGAAAAACATTCCAGTGTGTGATGATTGCTTATCATTCCCTCTGGGAGAGGTGAGGAAGTTGAGTTTACCCTGAAGAATCTGGGATGTGCGCACGGTGGTGAAAGGCGTGAGATTAAAAGACCTCTTTGGGAGTGTCGGTGAACCAGAACAATTGAGGGAACATACCAGGAGGAGGAGATGCACTTTGTAATTTAGCTTATCTTCTCAAATTCGCGGATGTTTGGAGCAGAAACATTTAATCTCCTGAGATGGCAACTCACCCGTATAAACAGCAAGACACCTTCAACTCGTAAGACGACAGATATTGTCATTTTTCAATGAATAAAAAACTAAGCAGTAAGTAATGATGCTTTATTAGGGCAGAGTGATACAATCCAGCCAAAAAGGGAAGCAAATTTTCCCCTCTGCACAGACAATAGGCATCCTGCTCAGCCACATCCTTTAATCCCAGCCCTGAAATTACTCACTTGTGAAAGCCTCTTAATTGTGTTTAACTACGCAGGCCTCACCGTGTGGAGACAAAGGTTGTAACGCCAGTGAGCAGTTCGGATCACGACACTTGTTTCCATTGTTCTCCAGATACTTGGGAAAATAAACCTGACAGCTAAAATAGCCCCTGCAATAATTGCAGCTATTACAGCCACTTACCTACCCAAATTCAGGTATTTTTGGAGTGAGGAAAGTCTCGTTTCACGAGTCAGTTGAGCCAAGCAATGAAATCGGAGAAGCAGCTTTGGTTCCTATCCAGTACCTCTGTCTGCCTTACTGCTTGGTGCGTGGCTGCGGGCCGAGGTACAATCAGCAAGATAATTTGTGTGCAAAAGAAAAAGGAATTCTTGGGCTACTCATCTTCTTCCCAAGTTGAGTGCCCGATTCTGCGCTATTCTGAGGGCAGGAATGCCCAACAGCTGGAGCAGGGGCCAGGATGGGCTACCTTCTAAAAACTGAGATTAGGATTGAAATGATTCCAGCTCCAGGAGAACTGTCATAGCACAGATTTCGGTTACGCTCCTTATTCTGGTCTTCCATCAAGTTTTGTTCCAGCCATCTGCACCTGGGGAGGATCGACTAATTGTTTATACGAGCTTTAACTACGAAGTGAGCTGACAAAGAAAAATGACTTGATTTGCTATTGCATCTCTGGTTTTAAAAAAAAAAAAAAAAAAGAAAACATGAAGGAAGAATTAAGAAGAAAAAAAATCCCTTAATAAAGAAGGATTCATGCTTCAGTTCTCTTCTACTTGCTTCTTCTCTGTTACTCAGGAGAACTTTTAATCTCCAGCTTTTCGATTTGGGTTCCGGGCAGGGAATCTCAGAAGATTCCCACATCACTGGAAATAATATTTTATGTCCTAAAGTTGAAAAAGGATAACACATTCTGCCAAGTAACTAGTACAAACTTCTGACCTTTGGAACAATAATAGCCACGATATTTGGAAATGTTAATTTTACCACGTCGTTTCAAAATGAAATAAAAAAATAATTAAAAAATTAGTCTTGATAGACTTTACAGGACTGAAACTGTCTCCTTACCCAATCATCATATTTGAGAGCACCTTACATTGTCTCGAGTGGTTGCAGTGTAATGGCTCTGTGATGTTAAGAATAGTTGCTTTTATGATCCGGGCTTTCCTTTCCCCTGCTGTTGTTCCTGCAATGATACCAGGCACAGCACCAAAAAAGCCTATAGTTGAGGAAATGTCAAATTTCCTCAGATTTTTCTTTGAAGGAAACACTAGAAATATTATAAACCAACTTGGAATGGCTGATGAAGTCCTTTAGTACAACAAAAATAATTGTGCCGTAAAGGGCAAGCGGTAAATAGAACAGGAAGGAATAGCTGGAGAAAGGGAAGAAACAAAAAACCTCTTGTTTATTAGGAAGGAAAGAGAAAAAAAAAAAAAAAAAGGCAAACACAAGTTGTGGGCCTGCATAGCTTTGATCTCATCAATCTACCGAACTGGGCTGGGCTGAGGAAGGAAGTCTCCCGAGGCACGTTGGATCCACGGCTGCTGGCTGGTGTCTCCGAGGGGCCGGCCCCATGGGCAAGCCAGGCCTTGGGAACTAGCCCAGCTCCACTTCGTAAAAACCCCACGAGACTTCTGAGCCACGCAGCTGCTTTTTATTTAAGGCTGAGATCCAAACGCAGCAGGTCGGGCTTTCCACCCTCGTGCCAGACGCCCGCACCGGCGAGGCCTCGGTGGGCAAATGGGGTCACACCTCTGGGGAACTGCAACCCCGCAGCTCCAGGGCCTGAAGCCAAAGGCTTTTAGAAGCTCAAGAATCAAGAGGGTAAATATTTCGTGAGAAAAAGGTGGGAACGCCCGTGAAATACAGGATTAACAGTGAGGAAATGTCTGCTGTCAAAGCCAAAGTATCCCTGCCTGTGGAAACCCCCATCGGAGAAGGGCGTCCCACCCCACGCCGAAAACTAATTAACGCAGAAAGTGAGTAATTCCGGGTGCAAAGGTGGCACAGAAGGTGTTTTTAGGAGAAACTCAGCGGGTGTCCTGGGGGCGGCAGCCTCTGAGGGGGAGGAGGCCGCGGTGACACCCGGCGCTGGCCGGGCCGCGCTCCAACGGCTACTGGCCGCCACTGACCGCCGGCCCGTGCTAACCGGCAGCCTACGCCCCGGCCCCCCGAGGGGGTGCGCTCCGCCCCGCGGGCACGGCCGCCAGTCCCCGCTGCCAGGACGTCCCGTCTCGTCCCGTCCCGACCCGACGCGCCCGGCCCCGGGGACCCCCCGCCCTGCGCCCGGCTCCCCCTCAGCGCCCCCAGCGCGCATGCGCCCAGCCCCTCCCAACCCTCGCGAGCCTTTCCTCCCCGCTGCTCTTTGACCCCGCCCTCTTCCCCACCCTACCGCAGGCGGGGGGGCGGTGCTCGTCCCAGCCCCGCCCTTCTCTCCGCCCCGCCCCTCGCCCTTCTTGCTGATTCTCTGGGTTCAAGAGCCCGCTCTCGCGCTTTTCTGTCTAGGGGGGATGCGCGGTGGGTGAAGGGGGCCGGCAGCCGGGACGGCGGTAGTAGTTGTTGGCGGCCTGAGAGGAGGAGCGGGCCGGGCTCCGAGCGCGGGGCGAGGCGAAGGATCCTCTGGTGCCGCGTCGCGAAACTCCTCACCCGCCCGCGTCGTTTTGTGCGGTGGCGGCGGGCGGAGCCGCTCGGCGTAGGGGCCGAGCGCGCGGGGAGCGGGCGGGCGCAGGGAGTCCCGCTCCGGCCGGTAACTTCCCGCAGCCCGCGCGGACTTCTCCTCACGGCGGGGCCGCGCCGCCGCCTGCGCCCGCGCGATGGGGAGCGGCGCCGGCCGCCGGGAGAAGGCGGCGGCGGGAGCCGGCACCACCTGCCCCGCACACCGCTGCTGAGCCGGCAGCCGGAGGCGCCCCGGAGGAGCCGCCCGCCTGGTGAGCAGCCAGCCCGGCACCGGGCACCGCGCCCGCCCCGCTCCCGGCCCGAGGCCTGGCCCTTCCCGCGGTCCCCGCTCCCTTCTCCCGCCTCGGCCTTTGCTTCTCCCCTCCCCGCCGGGGCCTGCGGCGGTGTGCGAGGCGGCGCGGCCTTCGCCCCCCACCCCCCCCTCGAGCTCCCGGTGCGGGGAAAGTTTCGGGGCGCGTCCCCGCCCCGCCACGGGGCAGCGGCGAGAGGGGCCGCCCGCGGCGGCGGGGCCAGGCCGGGCCGCGCTCCACGCAGGGGCCGCGCCGGCGCTACCGAGGGGGAGGGCGGCGGCGGAGCCCGGGCGGGAGCCTCGGCTGATCGCGCTGTGTTGTTGTGTTTCGTGTTCCCGGCCCGCCTGGAGGCATCGCCCCCCGCCAGCTGTTTCGGAGGAGTTACGGACCCGGAGGAGCAGGGCAGTAGAATGACCTCTCCTGTGGACCCCAAGATTAAACAGGCTTTGCGAAAGAAACCATCGGAAAGGACTCCGGAGGTAAGGGGGTTCTTTCCCGGCTGGGTCTTTATTTATTTTATTAGTTTTTCTTGGTGTAAATCTGTGTTCTGGTAGGCTTTCTGCTCGGTGCTGAGGTTTTGTGGCGTTTGGGTGCTGCACAGGACCAGGCTGGCGCTCACAAACTTCTTCTACGCAGAGTTCAGTTATTTATTTATTTCTCCTTTCCAAAGTTGGACCTCTCGAGACCAGCAGCGTTTTAAACATCTGGTAACACGCTGGGCACAGACCTGAGGCGCTTTATGAACGACTTTGGGCAAGCCGTAGGAAGAAGAAGAGGAGGTAGATCACTGAAAAGTAAAATGATGCATATTTCAGTGATGCAAAACTTCTGGGAAAAGTTAGCAAGCTGAAAGGCTTTGCTTACCTGTACAGTGATGCAGATTTAAACAAAACCAAACTCGTTATGCTTCGCAGACTTCATAAAGAGCTGTTTCCCCAGTGAGTGGGAGTGTAGAAATGTGTGAGGCTGGTGAGCTACAATAAAACGCATTTTCCAATTAACTACCTTCTCTGTCCCTTCCCCGCAAGCTAGTCTGTAATCAGCCATGTATTTTTGGGAATGGTAATGTCAGGGAGCATTAATTTAGTAATGAAACACATTTGATAGCATTTGCATTTCACTGAAAGGCTGATTGGAGTTTGTTTGCTTACTTACCCTAGCCTTTTTTTTAAAATTTGTTTCCCTTGCTGTGATTTTTTTTTTTTTTTTTTTAATGTGATGAAGAATTAGTGGTATGAAATGATAATGCTCTTGACTTTGTCCTTTTGAGACCGGAAAACATCTGTTCTCCCTTGACACTTCATAGAGAGCAGAATGTCCTGCCTGGTCTTCCTTATAAGTTAATTATGAAAAGGCTTCTCAGGGAGAACTGCTGCGGAGGCTGCTTCAGGGTACGTCCCAGCGGGACAGGGACCCCAGTTCCCCTTCGAGTCGGTCTTGTAAGTGGCTGAAATACACATGTTCAGTCCCAGTGTTTACTTGCCTTGGGATATGATACATTCCTCCTTGTGTTCTGCTCCCTAAATTAATGTTGAGGCAATCTCTCTGTTCTGTTTTCTTATTTTTATCCCTCCCCTCTTGCTTCAGACCTTTCTTTCGTTCCCTTCAGTCTTCAGTTAGCAAAATTCCTTTGCTTGTGTGGTTTGCAGCGTTGGGCAACCGGGTTCATGGCAGAAGTGTCACTCGTGAGCAGGCATACCGTGCTGGCTCGTCATGGCTTTGGCTTCGGGGAACAGGTAATCTGGCCTGGCCCGAAACGTCTGCCCGCTGCTGCTTCTTGCCATGCCCACAGCTCACAGCCGTGTCGGGCTTTTCTTTCTTTGTGGGTTTGGGTTTTTTTGGGCATCCCCAATTTCCCCCCCAGCAATTGTCATGGAATTCTTTAGAGTTGTTGCCTTATTTTGGCTAAAACTGCCTTAAAGTAAATATTTTGCTTAACCTTGTAACATGAAACTGTCAGATATCATTATGTCCAGCTGCATTTGTGGGTTCATGTAGATCTGTGCAGATTCCCGCTGAGACTGACATCAGGGTTGTGTGCAGGCTTGAATTTGCCAAGGTATCTCAATTGTGGGGAAAACAAAAAAATCTAATCTTTGCTAATCTAACTAATAGCACCTCTAAAATGATTTTTTTTTTTTAAAAAAAAAAATCTTAATTCCCTTGTTAAGCTGGTCCTTTTTTGGCAGGCATTTAGAGACACTGCACAGTGAGACTACTCGTGATTAAAGTCAAAGGTGTACTTAAAACTTGGCAGGTTTGGGGCCTCTGTTCTTGTTGCCTGTTGCTGGGTAGATAATTACAGCCAAATCGCTTTTGTTTTCTTGGGGTACTTTTGTTGAGGTACATTTAGAAATGAACCCGATGAGCAAAGCACTTCCACGTTTCCAGAGCAGGGTGTATCTAGGGGTGGTGCCCTCTCTGGGTCTATACAACCTCTTCACACACAAAGCAAAAAAAAAAAAGCCCCAAAATATCGAGCCTCCCCGCCACGGCTGCACACTGCCAGATTTCCCCAGCATATGCTGCGAGATGTGATGACAGATGGATGGAGGGTGATAAGGGAACTGGAGGAAACAATTGCAATGTCATTTTTTAAAAAAAAAAAAAAAAACGTGCCAGGCATCCTGACTTGTCAGCTTTCCTCTGTAAGACTTGGTCAGGGAAGTCACAACCTGCTCAGCGCAGCCATTAGGGTCAGAGCCCAGTTTGGGGTGTCCCCGTGCGGGATGTACAAGCTGGTGACTCCAGTCTGGAAGTATCCAGTTGTGCGTGGACAAAACCTGTGTCTTCATTTCTCCCCTCCTACTCTTATAGAAAGGTATCATCAGCTCCTCCCACGTGAAATCAGCTGCATGGGGCTGCTCCTGCACTTTGACTGCATTTTTATCCAGGAAAACCCCCGAAATTCCCCAAACTGTGATTGGTATTTTCTGATAAACCAAAGCTGCTTGACCCACAGAAGTTCCAATCGCTTCAGACCTTCCTGCTCCCCTCTCTATTTCTGATCCTGCAATTTACACGAGCAGTTTACGTGGGTATTACAAATTACAGGGTTGGGGCTGCGCTGATTAGTAGCGTGGTCTGGTGCTTCGTGACTGTCATCTGTACGGCAGTCTCTGGAAAAATACGGGTAAATAATCCACACGTCGCATTTTGCTTACGAGTGGTACGATTATCCATGTGATTTTGATCTTTAGGACTTTTTCTTGACAAAATGTTTTAATTTGTAAGACCTAAGGAGCTAAGCAGGGAGATCTTAAAATATTTTCATAATTTACTTATTTTGGGGAATTATCTAGCTGGCTTGCTCAAGTAAAAATTCTAATTCTCGATGCTACAAATATTTTTGTTTGGAAAAAATCTCTGTTAGGGCAAGTTTTCAGTGTTGTGGTAACATTCCAATGTTTGCTAATTGTTAAAGTGTATAAGTTATGCATATTAGACATGTACACACTTGATTATTTTTTTGGTTGTTGTTGCTCAGATACTCCATGTGTTATAATCTTTACTTTATTTGGCGGGAGGAATTATTGTGATGAACTCCTAGAGATTGTTGCTGACGTTTACCAATGTATACAGCTTTATGTAATTGCTGTTCTGTTACTCCATTTTTTTTTTTGGAGTAAGTTTTTTTGGTACTGTCCAAATCTGGGAAAACTTTTGCATTTTTTTTCTTTCATCTTCTTTCTTCCCTCTGCCCTGGTGCACCATAAAGTTGTACAGATACATCATGCAAGCTGGCCTGCCTTGTGGCACGTCTTTTACAGTGTTTGCTTGTGGGCTGATACCTGCGGCTGCGGCCGATTGCCAGTCGAGGATGCGTCCCCCTTCAGTGAAACTCGGGACTCGTTGGTTACATCGGTTGCTGGTGACCGTGTGCTGACGCTATAGAAATCTGTCTGTCGTGTCTGTCCCTCGGGTTCAGCCTGAGAGTGCAGAATTTGCGAGGGTTCTCTCAGGTGTTAGTTTCAATAACCGATGGTCCTGACAGATCTTTGTGCGCCCTGTCTTGGCAGGTAGAGGAAACCTTTGCAGTAATCAGACACTTAATCACTTTAAAAAAAAAAGAAAATCATACCAATATTTAAACTGTAGGATTTCATACACTTGTGTAATGTTTTAAAGTCTGCATGTGTCTTCCAGGGCTGTGCTGGTGTCTGCGTGGTGTTCACGTGCGAGTATTGACACACGCAGATCCTGCAGCTCTTGCAGGTTGGGGATGTGGGATGGACGTGCTCCCGTGCGACGCATTAGCGTTGCCTTGCACGTCATCCTGCCTGCTGCTTGTGTCACGGGTGGGGATATTGAATTAGCAATTTGGGAATATTTTAATAGAAGGAAATAGTTTGCTCAAAGAGTAGGAGGGAAGGGCAAATGTTTATGCCACCATGTATGCTCTCTAATTAAAGGTTTAGTTTTTTGAGGCCCAGAATTCCGTATCAGATCCACACAAAGGCTGTGATGTTAGTCTTTTGGGGAGTGGTTTAATGCCTACCCCAGATAAGGTCTTAGTGGTTGATAGGGCAAACCAGCAAGTGATTATGCTCCTTTTTCTTTCTCTTTCTCTTTCCTTTGGTTTCTTTTTTTTCCCCCCTCCTCCTCCTCCTGTGAGCATGTTCTTTTCCATTTTTAATGGATCTTTTTCCCAACATAGTCTCCTTTTAGTTCTTCATGACATTGTTCTAGACAGTATTTCCTTTCTGTTGTTCAGAAAGCTTTGCCTTTATTTGACTTCAAAGAGTTCGAGTTTATTTTTATACTCTTAAGCTCTTGTATTTTCCTAGCTTTGTCTCATTTCAGAAATTCTTGATTAATGTTAATTCAACTTTATTTGGCAATACTAGCTCCTCCTTCTCTTCCTGTTCCTTTTTTATTAATGCAGTGGAAAGGGAAAAACCTAATTTGCACAATTGTGTCATAACGGGGTCTGCTATTTGGAGTGTGTGTGTGATGCTTCTTGACTGCTTTTATATAGAGAAATTGATCTAAATCATGCACAAATAGTACATTGATGGGCATTATAAAATGGCTGTAATAAATAAAATAAATTATTGCTGACAGCATAACAAAGGCACTCTTGTACTGTAGCATAGCTGAGCCAAACAGAAGAGAACATCTGCTTCTTGTTTCCAGAAATAACTGGTATTTTGAAGAGGGTTTTTTCATCCCTTTTAATAATTTTCTGTTAACTCAGTAGGTGAAACAGGGGATTAGCCTGTGTTAAAATCCATTGTTTTTGTAGTTCACAGTGAGCTTGTAGCAGTGTTAGTGTAACAACGGTGTTGGGTTTTGGGAGGTTGTTTAACATAATGAGAACTGTGCAATTGCTTCAAAAATCTAGATCCTTGCAGTTATCTTAAAGGTGAAAAGAAACTTGAATTAAATGAAGTTGCAGATGCTGGTTTGTATTTAATAAAAATTCCTCACTGGTAGTATATGTGGGCCTCCAAAACAGGGAAAGGGGAGTGATGGAACCCTGACTTCTGCCATAATTTTCTATTGCCTGTCTTATATTTTCATTTCTATTCTTTTTGTTAGTGATATATTCTTTTATAGCTGATGCTTCATAATCCTTTGTCATGTGCCTAACAGTCCTGGAGCAAAAACTGAAGAGAGCTAGTAGTTCCCTGGTGTAAAATACTCAAGGTTGTTCTCCAGCTCTGTGCTGTGGTGCCCTTGCCAGAACCTCACCAGCCTGTCTGTCAAAGGTGAACTGGCCGGTGCTGGGGAGCTGTGTCCCTGACTCTGCAGGGACGAGGTTCGGTTTGTGCGTGGAGAGAGTTGGGCGAGACCTTTCCCGTCGATGCACTGGTTATCGCTGGGCGATAACCACAGGGACTGCCAACACGCACCGACGTGCCTGCAATTAACTGCTAATAAATTCCTGGCTGGGTCGTTGTGTATCTTAGGCAGGTTGCCTTTCTGTGCTCGTATGACAACAACCATTATTTACGGTTACAAAAACATAAACCCATGTAATATAATTACAAATACTTTATAAGCAGCCTTGTGAAGGTAGCAGGTACACATTTATTTTCATTCTGTATGACTGAACAATCAAATGCGGAAAAATCAGCAGTTTTATTAGCAAAAAAGTTGAGTAACTGCAGCTTTGGAGGGCGACTTGAGAGTGCCTGCACTCTCGTCCTGCGCGCTGCTTCGTTGGTACTGCATCCTGTTAGCGTCTTTCTAAGACTAGAAAAGACCTAGAGTTGTGAGGTTTTCTTAAATATTAGATTAGTCTCTTTAAATCAAATGTGTTGTAAAGCGCTTTTCTTTTTATAACTGCCTAATAAAATCAAAGTTCAGAGCAGTGGTACCTGAGGAGCGACATGTTGGATATCGTATTGGCAGTGGACAGCTCTTAAAATTAAGTTTTGTTCACCAGCAGAATATAGTTTCTTTGTAATGGAGCAGGTCCTGAAATTCTTTATTACTATGAAACAGTAATAAACCTTCTCCCTTCCTCCTGCACTTCCCTGCCACATAGCTTTCAGTTGAACGTAAAACAAAACACATTTTTTTCCAAGCTGCTCATTAAATGAATGTATTTAAGTTCCTGATAAATACAGTGTTGACAATCCTAGAGGATCGTCCGTCAAGCCTCAGAGCTTTGGGAGACCTGTGTCTCTTCAGCTGCCAGCTTGATGAGTTAGGAAGTTTTTGGTGCTTACATTTTCCTCTGTTTTGTCTTGTAAGAGTGCTTTGGGTGGGTAATTGTCTCTTATTGTTCTGTTTCTTAATACTGTGCAGTATCGTGAGTCTTCATCTCAATTAGACCTGTGGTTTTCCTGTAATAAAAACAGCCGAGCGTGTAAACTCTTGTACTAATTCACTAAAATGCTTTTTGATAATTCATTTTCATGAACTTTGTGCTTGCACCTTGTTTTCTGAGATGATCGAGAATGATGTTCTTCGATAGACATGCCTTAGTCTTTTATTCTAGAAATTCAAGTAAATACGAATTGGTGCATGTGTGCTGGTAGCCGGCCAGTCTTCCCAAACACCTCTGGGAAACCGGGGCAGGTAAAATGTGGTATCCCCCTCCCCAAGACTGGGCAGGGTCAAATCTCTCTTCTGGCTAATTAAAATTAACCTCCTTTTGCGTTATTGTTCTGTGGCCAGTCGTTGGACTGACTTTGAATTCACAAAATCGGTGGAGTTTGGGTATTTTACTGCAGTTGTGCTCACTGCTGTGTGGACACGGCTCCGCACTCATGACGTACCGTGGATTTGCCTGCCTCCTGGCCAGAAGTACTCAACAACTTGGCATATGTTTCAGTACCCAAATAATTGAGATTATCACTAGTTGAAGCCTTAAGTACAACACACTTTCTGAAGCTGAAATCAGCCCTAAATTAGTTGCACTTAAAAAATAAAGTCCATCTGTTGTTTCAGATGAACCAAAATACAATATTGGAGCGTTTTACCAGTTTTTTAACCAAATGTTAATATATGTAAATATTCAACTATCAGACCTTTGCTGTCTGTCTTAGGAGGGTTTTGTGTTTGTTTTTTGACCAGTTTTTTGAGCTTGTTTTTGTTGTGCTTTCAGCAGCAAGACTGAAAGTGTTGCTCGTCTTAGTCTTTTGATTATTTATGTCTCAGACACAAATAATGTTATGTTGAGCCTTGGACAAGGTGCTGCGTTCACAGAGGAGGGCTTCTGGTTCGGCTGTTCTGCAGCTGTTGTCTGTCTTGAATACCTGCAAGGAAACTTTGCTAGTGGTTCTCAGGAATAAATATTTTTTTCCAGCTTTCTTAACAGTTAAGGCCTGTTGACTTCTGTCAAATATAGATTCATGGTTCCAACCAAATAAATCAGGTTTCAGGGCACTGTTTCAGCTTCAAGTACATATACTGGCTTTACTGAAGTGTCATTGACAAATAGATTTTTATTAAATTTAGAGTCTGTATAACAAAGTTTCCTTGTTCAAAAAATTTAATATTAAACAAGTAGGGAAAATAGCATGAATGTTGCTGGGCAGGTGGTTTTTTTGCTTTTAGAATCTCTGTCTGTATTAACTGGTATTGTGGGTAAGGATGTTGAAGACTTTCCTGGACAGGAAAATTCGAGCAGGACTGAAAGGAGTAAAAGAACAAAGATGGAAACAGGGAAACATTGCGACGCTTAAGGTGCTGTGAAGTAGGTGTATGAATTCTCCTGATTAATTATTTTTGCAAGAGCATTATGAACCAAAGCTGGGGGTGGGTAAGTCAAAACCAAACCCACAAAACCCCTCCCCAATCCATTTGCTTTTTTGCCTTTCAGGTGAGGTGAAATGCCAAAGAAAGTAAACTTGTAATAAAAACCTCAGAAAAGTAGATTATACTGAACATTTGTTGTTCATCACCTAACGTAGTGCTGATAACCTGGGCACACGCTTACAGTTCTTCCATCTAATAGCTGTGACTTTATGGTTTCTGATCTCCCTGGCAGCTGAGGGCCAATCAAGGCTTTTTCATGGGTTAAATATATAAGTATCTGGTGCTTGTATCATTATGGTGTAAAGCAACTGGCGGTAACTCCCGGGAGTGTCCCAGCGATTGGCTTTGTGCGATGTGCGAGAAGTGATCACGGTCACCTGGTTTCCAAAGCATCCCTTTCAGACAGGGGGCTGTGAAGCGTCCTGGGGACTGCGTTGCTGCTGCTTTCCCCGCCGTGGACAGGGCCTGGGATTTTTCTTTGCAGTGGCCACTCAGACCTGCTTCGCTAAACCAACGGGCTCGCTCCCCGCTGGTGTGGGGCTCGCTCCCCGCTGGTGTGGGGCTCGCTCCCCGCTGGTGTGGGGCTCGCTCCCCGCTGGTGTGGGGCTCGCTCCCCGCTGGTGTGGGGCTCGCTCCCCGCTGGTGTGGGGCTCGCTCCCCGCTGGTGTGGGGCTCGCCTGACATTAACCTCTACCTGTGCTGTGGAGTATCTTTACCTCTTTGGCCTTGTAAGACAGAAGTGTGCAGGTGTGGCCTCTGGCAAGTGATGCTTTTTGGGGTTTGTGTGCAGAATTGGAAGGGTTATTGTAATGTAGCTGCTCTGGGCCTTTCCTCCTGCCTGTTTTGCTCTGCTTTGTAGCCAGCCAGGACCAGCTGGGTTTGATGCTTCGTTTTTGGTTCCCAACTGCTGCTCTTGGGTCATGACTAATGTGGATTCCTTCATGTGTGAAGTCTGCTCTGCAGAACATGGATGTGTTAGAGAGAAGATCAAGTCACAGTGTGCTGGTAACTGTGGACAGTGGTTCACGTGTATCGGCATTGTGTGCAGCAAGTTCAGGGGTTATGCTTTGTGAGTCACTGAGTTACACATGGCAAGGTGAAAAGCCATTCCACTGTCCTTGTTTGGCTGCTGGATGTCATTTCCAATTCTGACGCATTAAAATGAAGCGGTGAGTAGGAATGTGGTTCTGTTACGGGATAAGAGTGAATGGGTTTCTTCAAGCATTGTCTTGGCCTCTTGAAACATGTAGCGCTGCTGTCTGAAAGTGCTAGTCTAGCTGGCTGGAGAAAAGGGTGTGCAGTTAGGTCTAGCTGAGACAGAGTTGCAAGTCTGAGCCTCTGGGAGCTTGAGGAATGATGTTAATGAAGCTGATGAGCCCAGCTGCATGCTGCCTGGTCTTGTGGCTTCGAGCCCTTCTTGTGTCTAAAACGTGGTGGAATTGTTGAATCTGAACATCCTAATCAAGTGGAGTGGACATACGGTGTTTCTCTTATGTGTAGTTATGTCAAAAAGTCAGAGGCTGTTGCCTAATCTTACTTGCTCCTGCTTGTTGGGATTCATTTGAAGGAAGTAGGGCCACAACAAAAGAGGTAACCAAACATTTTGGCTTTGTAATTTGTGTGTCAGTGTCACTTACTTTCTATGACTGTTCTGTGTCTGTGTGTGCATATGTATGGGTGTCTACTGCACACCTTATGGATATGGTTTTTAGGTATCTTTTCTGAAAGATGTATATAAAATAAGGATTTTAAAGGAAACTATATTCTAGGGCACTCCTATGCATATACATCTTGTATGGGAGGAAAGAAGACGATTGTGGTCTGCGTGTGTTGTTAGTTCTGCTGCGGAGCTCGCTGGATTAGAAGGTGCTGGTGGGACCTCTGTTCCTGGATCTGGGGGAGGTCTTCTAAGTAACTTCTGCTGGTTAGTGGTGGCAATGTCTTCACTCACCTCTCCTCTGGAAGAGCTGTCCTTAGCCTAAAGAAATGCTGTTGAGTAACATCTCCAGAATACATCCAGTTCCTAGTCGTCCTGTGAAATTCTTCTTGGAGCACAAAATCTTCTCCAAATCTCTCGCCCTTCGCTCCTCTTTCCCTCGCCTCAGTTCAGAAAGTGCAGCCCGATCTCTGACATGGGCTGGTTGTCTGTGGAGAAGAATTTCGTTGCCGGTGCTGCTGCCCATGAGGCATGGCGTGCAAAAGGCTCTCAACGCCTCATGCTTTCGGCCTTTCTCAACAGCAGCCCCTGGGAAGAGCCATGGCTCACCTTGGCAGGGGGTTCTGGTGGTTGGTGGGGGACTTGTTCTCTTGGACTGGTCTTTCTGGTGGTCTCTGCTTTGACTTGAGCTGTATCAACACGGCTGTGTATCTGCCTTCAGATGTCTCTGTGTGCAGCCCCTTCCTCCCTGGCAGCAAGCTTTCAGGGGACTGTCAAGGTGTCCTGAAAGGGATGCGCATCCTTCTTGTTCTTTTTATTTAACTTTTGTTCCAAGAAGCTGGCTTTACAAGATGCATTCAGCGGTTCTAGGGTTTTCTGGACTGACGATGCAGTTGTCAACAAGGCTTTTGTATCTGGGAGTTTATTGTAAAACAGAAACTCACTGTTTTCACGGTGTGGTTGTCAGAGCATGCTAGAAGCATACACAGATAGTATTTATAGATCTTTTTCAAGCTGTTGGCCAAAGTAGCTGTAACTAAAGAACAGAGATCTCGGCAGCTTGCTTCGTGATAATCTTCACAGTAAATGTGGAATTTAGGATGTGATATTTGCAGACTAGGTAATGCGTTGTTATTGATGAAATATTTCGAGGCCTGGTTCTCTAAACTATGATGATAGGGTGGTGGTAAGTTTAGCTTGTAGGAGGTTGAAAAATGATTCCCAGCTGTCATGGAAGTCTCCTAATGCTGCAGAACAGCTGTGGGGATCTTGCACACCGGCAAGCATGCCGCGGTAGCTGTCAGCAAGCAGGTGGTGGCTGCAGTGTCTCCTGGTTTGTGTTCCAGTCTACTAAGGTCAAGCTGGTGACCAGGTAATCTAGTACCTGTAACTTTTTCCAGCATCAAGCTCGGTTTGGTTCTTTTCAGAAGGTGATAAGACTTCTGCTTCATATGAACCTTAAACATGCTCCTTGTTAAAGGAGCAAACGAAGTTCGAGGCAGCCAGGGTGGCTGTTTCCCACTGATCTTCCAGGGAGCGTGTGAAGTGTTGTAGCTCTAAGATTACTTTTCCTATCCTTGCTTCCAATTACTGTTCCTGAAAAACTGGTTTTTTATTTTAATGGCAGCTGTGACAGCTCTGAGAGTGAAACCAGAAATTATGATGGAGTCCTGGAATTCTTTATTGCAACTTATTTCCTTTAGTGTATACCTTTCCCCACTCCATGGGGTCATGCACTTAGTTTCATCTGCAGAGTGATAATTTAATTAAAAGTTTTCACTGATGAATTAAAATTTAAGTATGTAATGTAACATTGCTCTAAAAACCTATTTTCTATTCTAGTATCTCAATGTAAACAGTGAATTTCAGGGACTTTTTAGCTAGTGAGTATGTGGTTTACAAAACTGTTAATCCAAGTTAAAAGGCAAGCCCAGTGCCTTGTTACTGACCTTGCAGTACAAACTCCTTGGAGATGCTGGAATAGTGAAGAAGGGCGAGAAGAGGGTGTGGAAGGAGGTGGGAGAGAACTGCAAGTACACTTGGCATTCAGAAGAGTTGCCAAATAGAAGAAAAATACATTTCTCTTCTGCTTTTGTTCTCCAAAACTGCAAAGGGTGGAGGGCAAGCAGTCAAGACGTGTAGGTGTGAAATTCCTCATAGAAACAATATTAAAGCCCCAAAATACCGTACTGCATAAAAAAGTCATAATAAAAAATAAGAATTTTTTTTAAAAGAAAATCTCTTCAGCTAGTATACCAAAACTTATTTGTATAGGCTTTGCAGAGGAGTTTTCCTGTAATGTTTATTTTGACAAAGCAGATTCTTGTGTCAATTCATGGGAGGTGAACTGAGTATCTGTTTATAGCACAAATAAATAGTAAGAAAATAATACTCAAGTCTTAACGAAGTTGCACGTATGTACGCTGTGGGAGGAAACTGGGGTGAGAGTGCCAGGTTGATGACTTGCTGCTGGTGTTTGCCCAGTGACACGGCACAGTCTAATAAAACTGTGCTTGTATCCCCATCGCAAGGGTGTACGGAGCTGGCATCTTCAGGTGGAGATGAGTCTGTTGACATTAAAAGGGAGCTTGTCAATGACCAAGGAGCTAGACGCTTCTGAGGACCATGCAATTGGCATACACTTCCAGTTTGTGCGTTTTCTCCCCATTCCCCCAAGCATGTGCAAAAATTAGTTTTCATTGAGAAGTATGTTGGAGAACAGATCTATGAAGGATGTCCGGAGCTCTGATGTCCTTTCTTGTAAGAGGCTTGCCGTTGCCATAAAATAGCTTTGCTCAAGCTAGTGTTGCCAGACAAGCTGTTTCGAGAACTAGGAGGTCTTCTTGTTCCAGTGACCTCAGACCTAAAATATAGAGGCTTTTCCTTTGTTGGATGAAACTGTGATACATCCTTCTTCCTCTTTTGATGATTTCAATACAGTATTTTGGAAATACCCTTGGTTCAGGGAAGCACAAATTATTTAGCATTCTGCATCTGGTTTCTCTAGGTTCCTTAGCTCTGCTAATTATTGGTTATCTTTTAGCGTGTTAAGAGAGTCTAGCAATTTTTTGCCGAATACAACAAAAATAACTGCCTCAAGGAATTCTCTTTGTAATCTTTTTGTGCCCGATTAAAGCATTGACATTTAAGCAGTCTGTCCCCCAAAGACTGATTAATAATGAGCCTCAAATGTTGGCCCTTCTGGTCTGGAGGGAAAGAATTCTTGTGGTGTTGTGTTGCGTTGCAGGCACATGCAGTTTGGCCTTTTGGCCAACTATGATTTCCAACAAGGAGATAGTTCTGGAGCTGTTGTAATGTTTTTCACCCTGACAATTTGTGTTTGAAAGAGCTGGAGAGTTAGGTCTGCCTTTGTAAACTGTGTTGTGTGTTTTGTGTTAGAAGGTGATGGGATCAGTTCTGCTGTTGCAGGTTGATTCCAGGAGGGTTTTTATGCTCTTGTCACAAAGGCTTGTGCTTGCCAGTGCCCACTAGATATTGTGGGTTACCTAGGGAGGATATTGTACTTAAATCTGATTTACTTTACTCTACATTCTCAGGATTCGGCATGACAATGTCCAGCCTACGGTAGACTGTGTTGGTTTGGCTAAGTAGAAGTGGTCTTTCCAGCTGTTGCAGGAGTTTCTGTTCCTGTTTCCCACTTGAAGTGGGAAGGAAACTGTTAGTCCTATGTTAGACTGCTGATGTCCTGTCAGATACGTTTGTTGCTTCCATTTGTGTTGGACGGTAAGGCTTCCTTCAGCAAGCTCTTCCATAGCTGCCATTATGTGTGACTTAGGAGATGCTTGGTGGAGTCTTCAAAATGTGTTGATTCCTCCTAACTGATGGGCAGTCTTAGCACAGAAATTAAGGGACATAATCCAGCTGGTGTGATCGTTAGGAAAGATCTGGCTTGTGTGTCTGTGCTAGCTTACCATGTCAGCCTGACTCCTGTGCCATGGGGTTATACTTTTGGGTGGAGTTCGCAGCTCAAGAGAGGGTTTTTGTTTTGTTTTGTTTTCCCCCTATGAGCTAGGAGAAGAAGATTATGGAGTATAGCAGACCTGTAGGTAACAGATGCTGCGTAACCAGTCAGAGTTCATCACAACCATATTTTTAAGAAAAGCTGAGAATTTCCCTTGCACTTAGTTTAGCTCTCTCAAAGCCAGCAAATCTCATTATGTAGAAGCCTGAGGTTGTGGAGGTCAGTGTTTGGTATCACGAACAGTAATGTTGCTTTGATATTTTTTCTTTTTTTTCCAAGCTCCAGAAACTTTTTTTACTGTATTTTTATCTGAAATAATACAGCTCTTGCAGTTATGAAAGCTTATGTAATAAAGTGAGCAGCTTTCCGTAACAGGTCTTCTGTTCCTCCTGACACTTGTACAGGGTGCACCTAGCGAGTACTGCAGTGGACTTGCTGCTTGAATGACAGGCTGATAACGCTCTAAACGCGCTGCTTTTCAAGAAAACACACAGCAGAGATGTCTTAATTTTCAGCGTTATTGTGTAAAATGTCTGAACTGCAATAGCGGACTCTTCCGTTGCTCCTCAGGGGGTGGGCTGGGATCTAGACCGTACGTTCTCGGTGTCTGTAGTCACTAGCGTGGCTGTCCAGAGATCGGGGTGTTGTAATCTGTTATTGCAGCATTCTGCTGCTGGGTCCAGACTTTGCCTTTCATCACCCTGTACGGATCTTCTCCTTTAATGTGAGCTGATGAGTCAAAAGTCTGAGTCTTAAATTAATGCATTGCATTGCTGGTTATAAACCTGACTTTGATACTCAGATTAAATTTAGCATTAGGGTTTGTTTTTTCGTCTTCAGTAATTAATGGTAGTGTTGCTCTCTGAAAGCAGAGGTCTTTTGAGATGAAACACCGATTTGTTTAAAAGCAGGTTTGTTACACCTCCATAGAGTCTGTGGTTGAATAACACTGAAAGAGTGAGGTGTTGGAAGACTCTCTGGCGTGTTGCAGTACAAATTAGTGTTGATCATGGTTTCATAGGAATGAGAAAGTTGAGACTGAATACAAACCCCAAACAAGCCAAAGGTAACTATAGCCTGTGAAGTTTTTGGTCTCTAAGGATGGAACGGTTGGTTGGAGTAGAAGAGGTTGCCATATCATCTCATACACTGCAACCCAGCCGAAGTAGCCCACGTCTCACGTGTAATCAATTAGTACCTGTTTGATTCGGCATCTTGGCTGTGATTGTGTGGATGTTAGTCATGAAGTTTATTGCATTTGGGAAGCTGGGTGCCTGCTGGGTAGGCTGCAGGAGTTGGAGCTAGAAATTGCTGAGTAGCAATATTATCTCGTGGTTGATTCAGTCTCTGACAGTACACTCATCTGTTGTTTCTCCTAATGTTGAAGGGTTTAATTTTCTTAATTAGTATTGTTCCCTTTGTAACATTATGTGCCAATGATCAATTGTAATTACTAGGGAAGTGCACAGGTATCTGTACCTCCGATATTTATGTGGATTTGATTTTGAACTTGAAACCTGTTAACTTGGATATATTCTGTGCCTACATAGAACTCCTCGGTTTGGAGCTCTGAACTTCTTTGTGGTTTATGGCACAGGTATTGTTGAGAAACACTAAAGTAGATCATAAAGCAGTGGCAGAGTGTCAGTTTTCAGAGGCGTTGCTGGGGGTGGTTTGCAGTCAAATATAGCACTGTGTAAACCTGGCTGGTCTTTTTTTCTGCAAGCAAAGATGCTGAGAGCTACCGATGACTCTTCTGTTTGGTGAGGGGTCTATGTATGTTTGCCAGTATGTGGATACACATGTACACAGGCATGTTAGCATTTCTCTGCACGTGAGAGAATATTGTAGTAGTTGTGGCAGTAGTACAACTGAATTGTGGGCATCTGTATTGGGATAACTTACAATGTCTCTAAGGGATAGAGCCTACTGCATATTGCAGTAACTTTCCTGGATTGCTCTGTCTGGTAGTGCTTGGGTACCCTACTATCAGGATGCAGGAGTTACTGGTGAACATATTACTGTTGTTCTCTAGAGAAATTCCTTCGTAGTTTGTAATGGCACTATTACAGGAATACAAAGAGCTGGAGCTTGATTTTTTTCTTTTTTCCTCTTGTGGCTTTATTGGGAAAGGTTGTGTGAGAGCTTTACTTCTGTGTGATACTTTATTCTGCATTTATCATCTTCTCATTCTCACTGTTTTTTTTTCTAATGTGCTGGTGCATTGTTGTCAGTGTTGAATGAAAATGCAGAATATTTTAGTTGGAAGCGGTGTGGTGACGGTAATATTTTATTGATGCACCAAAACATTTTGAGACAGTTTGTAGAGCTTTATTCCTCTGTATTTACCTAGATACTGAGTGGGTAACTGAAGTTACAATATTGATAAGAGATTTCATTTTGTCTTAACTGTTACTTTCTAAGCAGGACTTAATTTCCTGACAGACATGATCTTTGTTTCCTTGAATTCACAAAGAAGTATGAAATTATATACTGCAAAATCATAAATGTGCCATTATAAAAATAACAGTATCTTATCCATTTGTATAAAAGTCTGACAATTGATATGATGAAAATGCACTGCAGTAAAATGTTATTAGTCTGTCTGTTAGTCTTTCTGTGCTTGAGGTACCTATTGAACAGGAGCTGTAGTTACAGGACCTTGATGGTAACTTTTGCTTGCTGCAAAGGTACGTTGGGCAAAGCATGCTGACAGTGAGTGAGGAAATGCTTACAATGGAGTGTGTTTGGCTGTTAAACGTGACACAACAGTTGCTTAGTGCTTTATTTGGAGGGCGGAGAAGCAGCAGGAATGGCTTTCAGAGTAGTGCATCTTCCTGCCTTTGTACGTACGTGTTGTTATTAGCTGTCTGTCTGTCCGCCTGTTTACCCACCTACCGATCTCACCGTTGGATGTAGCTCTCGCTCATCCTTCCTCGCCGTGTCTGTGGGACCAGTTTGTGTAGGGTAGTCAGTCAGCATCACCTCTGCCTCTGTGCCTTCCTGCAGCACCTATGCTGGAGCTAATCTTTGAAAGGAGGAGCTCATTTAGAGTTAACAGGGTTATGTTTCAGTAAAAAAGGGACTTTGAATCTCCATTAGTAGCTGGTGGAGCTGTAGACCAGGAGGGAGGAAGGAGAACAAAACCGACAAAAACAGGAGGAGCAACGTCACATACGGGTAATAAACTTGGATGATTGACACGGCCAAGTTGCATACAGATGTACTCCCCACTTGTCATTGCTGATAAGTGTAGAATTGCCTTTGTCATCCTCCACCTCCTCTATCCTCATCCTCTGATTTCTGTACCAAATTTCTTACCTAATAAGAATCTACATTTTTTCTTAGGGTTTCAGTGTTCTGACCTTTCCTACTGCAATTCCTTTTTTTTTTTTTTTTTTCCTCTCAGATTTCAGATGTTAGTACTTTCTTGCCTGCTTCTTTTAAAAGAGCGGGGAGTTTCTTTGTGAGTTGGGCAAGCTGATGGTTTCTGGAGTTACGACAAGAAAGGCTTAACTGAAATACTGCTATTTGGTGGATGTTTGTCCTCCGAAAGGGAGATTGTTAATTTTGACAAGCAGTCAGCTGCTTGACTGGCAAAGTGTTGGTTGAATTGGAACCCTGAAATTGCCCATTTTGCTTGTTGGTTTTTGGACAGGTTTTCAAGAGTCTGGGTAAGGAGGCTGGTTTTCATGGTCTTTGAGCTCTTACTGAAAAACGTTTGGTGTAAAATCCTCCTCTTTGATAGAGGTAAGCATTGAGATTAATTTTGAGCATTGTACGCTTCCCATCCTGTTGACTCTAGGAGCTCAGTGTTTTCAAGGCAGCTTGGTTTTGGATTTCTATTATGAGTGCATAAATCTGAAAGATGTTTTAAAATTAAGTAATGAGTGTCTGGGAACTTTATGGTAGTGTTTTACTTGAAGGTACTTTCTTATAGCTGTACTTTTGTTCTGAACTGTGATAAGGGCTGAACTGTGCTTCAGATATATAAAACTCTGTAAGGTGCTTGCTTTGAAGCAGTGACATTTGATGTTCCCGTCTCTCCAATTCAGGGCCCTTGGTATTTCACTCTGCAAAATCAGCTTTTCCAAAGGAAGTTTTTTCTCTGGTGAAGTCAGGGTTCCAGAAATGCTGACTCAGTGTGATGAAACAGCAGTAAAAATAATAACAAATTTCCCCCCTCATTCCTATAAATGTTTTTATTTCTAGTAAAATCTTGTATCAACATAGTCCAGGGTTTTTAGGTGGAAGGTGTTTATCTGTGTTGGGTGTGGGGAGCTATTGGTGAGTAGAGAAACTTTTTGTTTTATTTTCATGTAGAAATACTTTCATAAGTTTTCTGCTGACTGGAGGTACTTTTAGTCTATAAGTAAACTGTAGTAGTGGTTCTAAGGCCTCTGTTCTTAAACAAGGTCTGGCTTTTTCAGGTTTTACTGAGGATACCTCTGTTCCTAGCAGTGGAATGTAATTCTGAAGCCTGTGCCTGTAGCCCTGTGTGCATGTTATAAGGAAATACAATGAAATAATATATATTGGCCCCATTGAGAGTTTTGCCACTTTTGTGGGGGGGGGAGGTGGATGGGTGGGGAAATCCAAGTGTGCAAATGCTTCTTCTGACAGCCTGCAAAAACAGAAAGCCAGATTTTGGTTTCCTCTTTGTGTCTATACTGTTACTAACTGATCCTGTCAGTTGCAATTGCTTCCTGGATTTACCGATCTCTTTTCTGCTGTATAAAAACTAGACTGACACTTCCTCATTTGGAAAAAACAGTATGTCATCTATGTGGGTAAATGTAAAGTTGAGAGTTTAGGCAGGAGTCCTGTCTCTGATGGACACATGCACCAGGATGTTTTGGACATATGAAAGACTATAAATCTAAGAAATCAAGTTCTTGGTCTTCTGAAGCTGTTCGACAGATCAGGTGTAGTGATCCTCTGTTACAAAATTATAATAGAGGAATTACAAATTTTAGTAAGGTCCTAGGAGAGCTCAGCATTGCTCAAAATGCCTGTAGTGAGCAGACTGGCAGTTGAGGTGAGAAAACCATCACCTGTTACTGTAGATGGAAAACTTCTTTATGGAATATATGCTATTTTTTCTGTATAATAGAGTATGGCTCTGAAGTAGCTGAACCAGTTTATTTTATACAAATGTTGATGGGTGCAGTCTCAGGCAGTGATTTAAGGTCATGCAGGAGTTTGCCGCTAGTGCGTTCCGTGAGAGGTACTTTAATCAGGCTTTTTGAATTGGTGATATTTCTTATGTGGCATGATGATGCTTCATGCCTTGTGAGGGCTCCTTAACTATGTCATTCTCTTTGTCAGTGTCTTCTGAGAACGTTTTCATTCATCCAACTGATCCATCCTTTCTCCTCCCTAATAGTGCCTCAATGCTTACATTTAAATATTTTTTCCTGCCTTTTTTTTTTTAAATGGCATCCAGCTAAATAGGAGGATACTTCAAAGGGAATTGTTACTGTAAGTGAAGAGTCCTGAGCTGGTGTTCTCTTGCACCACTTGCCCTGTTGTTGAAGTCAAATGCCACTGAACAGGGAGGGCAAATATTTAAGATGGAGGAGTTGCTTTCTCATTCATCTCATCATCTTCCTCTTAGTGAAGGGACCGTAGCTCTGCTGCCCGTGTTTAAATGTAGTCGATGGCTCCTCCTGCGAGTTTCAGGGGTAGCTGACAGTGTGTATTGTCCAGCTTCGGGTGTGGAGCTTGGGCTCCTTGAGTCAGCATCGCTAAGGTTGGTGACTCTGCTGCATAGATATGTGAGTATGTGAAACGTGGATCAGAGAACTTGAGCATGTTTCTGTATTTTTATTTCTGGTATTACATTATCAGGAAAGAATTTGGGAGTACTATTTTTACAATTGGCCTTAAACAGAGAGTAAAGGAAACAGCACGGATTCCAGCCTTCGATGAAGCAACAGGAAGGGAAGCAATGAAAACCATAAACCGTGCTGAGTAACATTTCCTCTCTTCTGCTACGCCCCCCTAAGGGTGACAAAGTCTTTATTGAGCCTGACGGGATTCCTAATAAAAGATGCATTCAATCTGTATAAGAAGCCTGCTGAATCACTGTGAAGCAAGTAATGGCAGCAGGCTGGAGGAAAGCCGCCTAGTTACAGCTTACTCAACCTGCTCTCCGTGCTCCAACAATTACTTCTGTTTGCTTTACCGAAATCCAGGCACTTCAAATAAGAAGTCTAATACAGAGAAATTCAGCCACTCTCCAAGAGTGTGTTAAAATCCTTGTCCTGATACCAAGCGAGTGCTTGATTCTGCTGAAATTTGTTTCCAGCCTTGTTTCCCACTTGCCACTTTCTGGTCAGAGCACTGAAGAGAAAGAATCAGCTCTCTGCAGCAAACAAATAGGGAGGTTGTGGCAGCTTTCAACCATGCGGCTTCCCTCCCTGGAAGATTTTGTATCTGATGGTCTTTCTGAATGTTAGTGGAATTTGGGAAGCTGTTACCATATGGTTTAACTGTTGTTTCAAAGGCAGAAATGTGTGTCTGTTTCCTTTAAAATGTATTATCTGTAGTACAGCTGAATCTGTAACAGCTCTTTAGAAGATATTAACATTTTTGTTTGCTCTGAAGCATATAAAATATACATCCTGGCAACTGTCTTGTCTTACCGTGGAAAAAGCATGGATGCAAAATCCCATCAGCCATCCTTTGCGCTTCTGTGAGGAGCAGATTCCTGTATGTGAACCAGGGAATCCTGGGTGGCTTGGCAGCCTGTGTGGGTTGGGTGTGGGGAGCCTCGAGTGAGCCAAGCATATGTTCTTGCAACAGGAATTAAATGTGTTTGGGGTGGAATTGAGAGACAGGTTTTGCGCAGCTCTTTGGGACAGGTTTGCATGTGAGAGCAATCTGTCTGGAACTTGCTGACCCAGCTGTTTCTTCCATGCAGCTTTGAAGTGCTGGTGCTGCTGTGCAAGATTCTGCTCTTCGCTCATTCCCTGGGCAAAACTCTGGACTGACTGACTGGTACCTGCTGGTCTGCATTCTTGGAGACCCCCTCATTTGAGGTTCAGTGTGGAACTAGGGCATCTATGAAGTCCAAGCTCATTGGGATTTGGGAGCTGGGAGGTATCTACTGGATCTCCCGGTCCTGCTGCAGCGAGAGGCTGTCCCATGGTCAGTGCAGGTGGCTGTGGCTGGAGGCAGCTGTTTGGGGACTGTGCTGCCTCTCCCCTTTCCTGTGACACAAAGCACACAACATGCTGGGCAGCACTATAAAGGGAGTCTGCAGGGATTTATGGTTTCCTCAGCTTCCCTGATACCTCACTTGCTGAGGATGGCTCTTTGTGAGATTGAGCAGAATTTGCAACTATGAGGTCATTTCAGAAAAATTTATTTTCTGTCAAAATAGAACAGATTTCCTGCTTAGTGGTTTAAATAATTGTGTGTTACTGGAACACCTGGCTGAGGTCACATCAAGCAAAGCATCAGGTTTTCATTTTATGTTTGTCAAGAGCAAAGTTGCTCTTGATGCAATCTTTTCATCTGCATTCCGGAGCATCACACTGCTTTTGCCCACTTTTAACGCTGCAGGGGAATTTGTCTTGCACCTTATTGCAGACTTTCAGCATATGAGAGCAGTTCACGTGAATTACAGTTGTACTGGCTGGATTTTTTGTGGTTGGTTGGTTGGAAAACTTTGTGTTCAGAGCTCCGTACTCGAGACCACCATCATTCCATCAGATTCTTTCCAAGCTTCGTAAAGTTGCTCCTTGGATTAAAGGCAAAATATGGGGAGAGAAAAGGGTGAAGCAGAAGGAAACAACACAAACACAAATTTTGCTCATCAGCTCAGGTAACAGAGGCAGGGATCAACTCCTTATTGAAGGTGGACATTAAATTGTTCAAAGGTAACTCGAACAAGCTTGAAGGCGGCTGTGTAAATCACTTTAGCCTTAGTACACTAAGTAAATCTTTGCTTCAACAGGTTTCCTGGATTAATAAAAGACTGTTGTATTGCTTGGCGTGCTGCTGAAATAGAGGTGACCGTAGGGGGAGAGGATTGCTTCCAGCAGTCTTGGTGCTTCTGTGCTATGGTATTTGCTTGGAAGCATCCAGGTCTTGGTCATGTTTTTAAAAAGATGCTGATAACAAAACTAAGGATGATCACCTCTTCCCCAGTAATTTTGAGGTTTGATTATATTCTCATGATGTTTTTTTTTTTTTTTTGACTCATTTTATTTCTTTATTTTTGAAAGTTACATATTGGCAACTAAAAAACGAATATTTCGCCATCCTGGTTAAAAAAAAGTAGCAAATTACTTTCAAATAAAAGTGTTTTGGGGTAAATGGGTGATGGTGGTAGTTATTTGGTTTGCTTTCATGTGATGAGTTTTCAGTTGACGTGACTGGCACTTTTATTTTGCCTTGTTCTACAGTTGTGGCATCTTGTGGTGATTGTGTGAGTTGGCATCTTGCAGGGAAAATGAGAAGTGGTCTGGTTGTTCACGTGGCTCACTTAGTACGTTGGGATGAGGATGTTACCATGAAAGAAAGCTGATTAATGTAACATTATGTTGTTGCTAAAATCTCCCTGTTTTTACACTGCCTTTGGTTTAGTAGCTGGTTGAAGCTTTTTGTCAGTAGGATAGGTGTGTCGGGGATGATAAAAGCTGCCGCTGAATGGAGCGGCGGGCTGCCGACGTGTCGGCGCTGGGCCACACGTTCCTTGGGGCCGGGTCTGGCGGTAGCAGTGCCGTCCGCAGAGCGGTCGCTTGATTTCTGCACTTCTGCTTCAACACACGCTGTTCTATACAGTGTATTCCTTCACGTGAAGAACACAAAGAAACAGCTGTCCTCTGCTTTTTAAACATAGCAGTTGAGGACACCTCTGCTCGTGAGCTCGGGGCTGGGAGAACTGGAGGCACAGAAAATGAGCCATCCCGGGCAGCTTTGGGCGGGATCGCTGTGGTCGCGTTTCGTGTCTCTGTAGCCTAGAAAATCGCCTTCCTAGCAAGATGAACGACTCCCGCCTGCTTTCCTCCGCTCTTTGCCCAGTTCCCCTCCTTCCCTTGGCTCACTGGAGCTGCATTTTTAGTTGGTTGGATAGAAAATGTGAGTTAATTTCTCCTTAAATAACCCAGGCAAGGTAGTTTTCTGTGGAAGATTGGAGAATGTGTGGGCATGCTGTTTGAAGGTAGATACTGTGCTTCAATTTCAGCTATTATTTCAGCTGCTGAAAAGCTCCAGAAATAAAGATTACGAAATAAAATAATGTTGACCTTGGTCCCTGGTTTAGAGTATCAGGAGAAATTGTTTTTTATCAATAATCCTATTTTGCTTGGGTTTTGGCAGAAAGAAGTATGTAAAGAGATTATGGTGAAGAGTATGGAAAGAGTCTGTAACTTTCCAGCAAAGACATTGCCTTTTGCTGTTGTGAGGCTGGTGGTTGCCCTTTGGCATCGTCCTTTTATAGCCCTTTCTTTTCATCGTGGCTGTCTGTAAAAGTTACCTCTACCCTTTGAACTGTGGTTATGTTTGTCTGCTGTTTATAACTGGTGTGGCAACATACATCTGTTTTTAAAAATAACAGCTTCCAATCCTGTTTTCAGTTTTATAAACCTTGAATTAGAGAAATGAATGCTTCATCTCTGCTGGAGGATTTTTTTTCAGGCTGGCAGTGTCTATCCCCAAGGTAACTGCAGCACCTGCCTGGCATCGGCTGCTCGCTGTCTCCGGCTGTGGTGGGATTGAAATTATATTCCTCGCTTGCAAAAATGTAAAATGAGCCTCTAAATGTAGTCTCACAAACATAATTTCAGTGCTATTACAAGCACTTAATCTTAAGTGAGATGGGAATAATGGAGAAAGCTTTGCAAAGTACGACTGGTAGGAAATCTGTTATCAGGAGAAACTGGGCTAGGTTAGCTGCGCGTAGCCGCCCTGGTTAGACTTTGAAGAGGCATGTGAGGGAGGGGAGGAATTTCAGCTGGCTGGCTGTAACGAATCTATTTAAACTAATAAAAAAAACATTAGTTCAACAGGACATGTAAACCACCTTGGACCGGTACGTTCAGTGCACCGGAGGATAGAGGCAGCCCGCGGGCCCTCCCGGGAGACGTCGCTGAGTTAGCTCTTGTGCTCAGTGGCACTCGACAAAAGCACCTTCTCTGCTTAATTAGGAGAGGTGATTGCTGTACAAGTCAGTTATTTTGGGGGAGATTGTTACAGATCTGGATTTAAAAATGCCTGTCGAAACTGATGTGTGGGAAGCTAATGTGTTCAGGTTGTTGAAATGTCACCTGGTTGGATGTTTGTCGTTTATTGACATTAACGCAGTAATTCTGGCCAGCCTAAATTAAATGCTTTCTGCTGCGATGAGGGAATGGGAAGCTTTGCCTTCCCTTTGCTGTCCTGTGCTCTGGCTCAGCTGTTGTCTCTGCTGCTGCACATCTGAACAGCCCAAGTCTGAGCTGAGGAATGCTTTCCAGGCGTGAATCCCCTTTGAGCAAATGTTTATCTCTCTAATTTACCGACTGTTTATTCATCAAGCTCCTAAATAAGCGTAGTTGGTCTGTACAGTAGTCCTGTTCGGTCAACCTGGGTGCAGCTGGAGTGCAGGAGACAGCCTGTGCTGAATTAACCTGCTGTGCTTTGCGGAGTTGCAGAGAAGAATTCTGAAGTAGGGATGTGGTCATTTGTCATAATCACAAAGTTTTTAAGTTATACTTAAACATGAACATAAGCTTTTGTTCTGCTTACAACTTTCTGTGACTCATTACAATGGGATTGCTGAAGACATTCTGTTACATCTTAGTCTCAGTTGTGTAGAAAAACATTGGAAAATGTAAGAAAGTGTGTATAGATGCAATGATGACTGAAAAATGTAGCTTTAATTGTAGCACCAAATACTAACTCCTGCCTGATAGCCCAGCTCCCGCAGGAGCTGAGAGCATCTGCTCCTCGTCCTTCCTTTACCTGCCCGTCTGAGTGCTCTTCTGGCCTGGGACAGGCGGACCTCCAGGCAGAGTAGGAAGAATGTGGAACACAGGGGTTGTATTTCAGTTGTTCCATAAATTGTTTAACCACTAAGACTCTGTATGGTCAGAGGATACTGCTGCCACATTCCCCTACCTGATGTTTCCTGGTGGGGGGGTTGAAGCAGGTCCCTGCTCAGGCAGGGGGAGAGCTCAGTAACTGAGCTGGTCTGGTACCTCAAGTGACCCTTTGGCTGCCAGAGCTGTCTCTTGCAGGCTTTGGGGTTCAAGGTTGGTCACCACAAGTGAGTGGTGTGTTTGGAGCCTGACCCATAGCTGGGGCTCGTGGGTGTTTCTCTAAGAAAATCAAGTCTGGGGCAGCTCACAGTCGGAGGATTAAAAAGGGGTTGGAGTATGTGAAACGGGTGCTTTTTAAATATGTGTGTTGGGCATTCAGGCCTTCTGTTTAATTTTCATGGGTTTTGGTAATGACATTTAAAAAAAAAAATCAGAGTTTTATTGGTTTTACGTGGCCCGCAATTACGTATGACCTTTCATTTGCTGTAACAGTCTATATCCGTTATATTTCTAAACATTGACTATTAAGCCAAAGAACTTTTCTAAAGTAAATCCATTGTAAATTTTGAGGCTAGCATTTATAGTGATTTATCTTTTGTAAACACTGTATAAATGCAGCACTTGAAAATTCAGAACATATTTTCCAGGGCCAAGCTGGAGAGACTGCTATGTGGTGTATAATGACTTTGTTGTGCCTGTATTCAGTGCTCACAGCCCACCTGTTCAGGATAGTAAATTAAATGATGAATAGCCCTAGTGAGCTATTCCCTAGCATGTGGTCTGTGCCATCAGCACAGATATTTTTGTGACTGAAGAGGATTCTGTGTAGTGAGAAGTTTAAACAGCTGCACCTCCAAATTACAGCTTCTATGTAAAGTCCACATTTTAAAGTGAAATCATCTTCATGTTTTAATAATGTTGCTTCAAAAAAGTCGTTTGCTTTCTGTGTTGCTAATGGATGGCACTGATGTCACGCTGCACCTTGGTAGCAGGAGGTGGGAGACATCTAAAACTTCGTTGTCTTCATTGCCAAAGAATATTTTGGAGTAACTTCTAATGTCACCCTCCAGTCAAGGACTGGACTGAGCCAGAGAGGCAGTAGGGTGGAGCAGAGTTTGTAGTGGGGCTGCTAGCTAGATCTGAGGTGCACATGAAATAGCTTTTTCCTTCTAGACATAACACTTTTACCATGAAAAGGTGCCGTGGTTCTCTGCACTGTATGTAGTGGCTAGACTACATGGTTTAGGTTTTTGCTAGCGTTCTTTGCTATTAGCAAACTGATTTTGCAAAATTCCCTCTTTAAAGAGGTGTTAGAAGGTTTCAACAGCTTCTGACTTTGGATGAATAGGACGGTCATGTTTGGCTTATTCCACATGTTCCTTGCTGCTGTATCCATTCATGTAAATAATATTTTCAGAGATATTTTTAATAAATCTTTTTCAGATAAGTGGGGACAGAGTTCAAGTCTGCAGGTGTCCTGACCTATCTACTAATTTGTGCTTTGTCTCTAGAATTGTCTCCTAGGTCTGTGTAACTTACTGCAGAAACTGAGGAGGTAATGCTGAGGTTATTAATGCTGTGAATGAAGTTGCTCATGTCTTTTTTTTTTTTTTTGTCTTCCTTTTTAGGACTTAAATACTATCTATTCTTTCCTTCATGGACTGGACATACTCTCACATTTCAGGGAACATCAGCTAAGGTAAAGTACTATGGAGCTAGCTAGTGTTGTGTGGCACAGCTGGTATCTATGTCTGTGTTTTTGTGCAGATGAGCAAAGCCTTTGTCTGCGCACCCTTGGAGGTGGCAGAGCGTGGGCCAAGTCCATTGCTGAGTTAAGTCATTGCAATAATGTGGCATGGAATCTAAACTAATTAGCTTTGCTAAGAAGCAAGGCAGAGCTTACTCCCATTTGTCTACAAAGGACTGTGTAGACAGTGCCCTATGTTAACTCTAGATTACAAAAGCTTTTTAATGCTTCAGACATTGGGATGATCTCAGAATACATAAAGTGGAAGACCAACAAAGCACAAAAAGTGCGTTGGAAGTGTTTTAGTTCCTTCAGTTCTGTTGCTATGGGTAATTCCAATGTGTGGGAGTGATTTAAACACTTAGAGAACACGCTGTATGTTATCTCTCTGGATAATGAAGAACACCGTAATAATCTGAATTTTATGGTTAAGCACATCCTTTGTTTAGAACAAAAAAAATAGTTGAATTTGAGGTCTTAAAGCCTTAAAGCAATTCTACTGAAATGTGGTGATTAATGGATATCATCTTTGGGGATTAAAATTGAAATTAAACTTCTCTTTCTCCTTCAGAATAATGTCATCAAGTGCCCGCTATGAGAGGTACAAGGGCAACCAAGTTCTGTTTTGGTAAGTACATATCGCTGGTTGGAGTTCTTCACTGGAAGTGTAAACAAAACCAGTGTTTTGCATGTTGTAATATTTCGCTTGCTTTTTCAGTCATTGTAAACAGAAAGCTTTACGATGGCTTGGCTTGGCCAGGCTGTTGAGAGCTTTGACAGGAGAAGTTGTACCAGTAGTACGGTGCTGACATTTGAGAGATGCCCGTGAATTGTCAGCACGGCTCCCACAGACGGCAGAGGTGTGTGCGCCTGTGCACACGCAAGATCAGTTCAAAAGCACGTTGTGTCCCCTCGGCGGCTGGTGGGAGCGGTGGTGACAACTCAGTAGGTGGCACTCTTCCCCTGGCGCTGGCACGGACTGCACTGACAGCAACCCAGTTGCTTTGTAGGAGTATCGTGTATCAGAGGAGTGATGGAGCTCGAACACCACCTCCTCTTATAAATTGCTAGAGTTAGTGTTTTAGCTTCGGGTTCTCTTTGGGTTCCTGCTGGGAGGCAAATATACTTTTTTTTTCCCCACTTATTTTGGCGTTGCTTAGGGTGTATTTATCCTCTCACAGCTATCCTAGCTTTCTGTCTAAGGCACATCCTCCAGTACACCCCAATCTAAACGAGATGCCACCTACTAGGTTGTGTGATGGGTGTGTGTGACACAAACCTGCTCCGGTACCGGGTCTGTGCGTGTGGGGGGTTGCGTGCTGAGAGAGGAGGGGCATGTTCGGCTGTAGCCGGGAAGTGTCAGTGCAACAGCACTCCAGGAAGAGGCTGTGCAGACCTCCGGCTGTGGGCTGAAATGTTGGCCCATCCCCTGTCCCTCCGTCTGGGGTTGGACGGCGCCATGGGGGACAGGACTGCGTGTGCACGCGATGCCAGTGCAGAGGTGGAGGAGTGCGGAGCAGGAGTCAGCTGTAGGGTCTGGTGTTTCAGCCGTAACACTTGACAGGTCCATGTAGTATTGCTGTCCGTGTTGAATTGTTAATCAACATTTAGCACAGCATAAAAATTTTCCTGTATTTTTAGCTTCTTCACTGTAATGAATGGTTTTTACTGAAAATTAATAATTTTGTTTTAATGAAATTTTTAGGTTGACTTAAATGTCAAATTGTAAGTTATAAGAAACATTCTGTATGTAGACGTTTTAAAAAAAGTTAGTTCTTGGTGGCATTCAACAAAAGTTCTTAGGTTTCCAGTCCACATATCAAGTTGGTAGAGTGATAGACCATTATTTTACTGCAATAACATTTTGGATAATATATTTCGAAGTTGCTGCAAGAAGGTATCAATGATTTATTGTCTTACAGCTCAGAAACTATTGCGAGATGCTGGTATATACTGCTTTCTGGGTCTGTGCTCATGAAGGATTCCATGTTTTTACCACCTTGCAGGTATGTAAAGTTGTTGTTGTTGTTATTTAAGGTAAGGCAAGATCTCTTTTTTAATAAATGCTTTTTTGTATGTTGCTGTTGCTGTAAATTTTTCACAGTTTTAAAATAACTTTCATGTTACTTTGTTTTTCTGAAGTTTGATAGTGGAAGGAGTGTTCTGCTAATTTGATCTAAATTCCCTTTTGCTTTTTCTGCACGTTGAAATTTCTGTGTGAAATAATGCACTTCATGGTTTTTAAATCTCATTTGGCTTTTTAACAGAATTCGTAGTTGACTTGTTAACTTGGGGCCCTCTGAATAATTCCTGATGTGCAACTGTTTTTGCATAGAGTTCCCTGTCTCAAAAAATAGGCCTGTAGAATCCCATAGCTTCTGTCATTTGGTTGGAGGCTGTATTTAATGGCATATATGGCTTCTATGTGAAGCAAGAAAATAGAGGCCAGCAGCATCGGTTACAGAGAGCATATGACAGGAGTCTGACCGCATCAGTGAATGTTGTGACATGCTTTCACTGAAGCATGCTGCTTGACTTGAGCTGGACCTTGCTTCAGTAATGCTCTGAGTAATTCTCTGCTTGACCTTGTACATCACTCGGAAATTTTACCTCCCCATATTTTGAAGCTGCACGTTGCTTATTTGTGTTTGAGCTGCCCTTCTAGGCTAGGCAGGAGTGCTTTTAAAAAACCAAAAAAACTTAGACTTGCCTTGGTACCCCGTTTGGATAGTTTTTGATGGGGTTATCGAAAGTGCTGCTGCCTCGTATCAAGTGAAATACAGGCTTTCCCCTGCGTGGTGGTTCTGTGATGGGCTCCATCTCCCCTGGGCGGCAGGGCACGGGCTCCCTCCTGCAGCGACTGCTGCCCGTGCGCTCGCAGCGTGGGCTCCTCTCCTGCTGCCGTGGGGTTGCCTCCCTTCTAGCCATGACAGCGCGATGAGAGGAGGGGACACCAGCTTAGTGTCTTCCCTTTCTTCACAAATGCACCTGGACTGAGGTGATTATGAAATTGGAGCAGACTTAAAATTGTCAACTCCAGCTCAAATATGCTTCCATATACTTGTATTTCATGGTAAGTACTAGTGAGAACATGTAGGGCTTGATTTTTCGACTCAGTTCTGGTTAACTACAGGCTGGATGTTAAACTCTTAATGCTTCTTGGGTGGCTGAAGTTCAACAGTGCCAGAAGTGAGGACGTGGCAAGCTGGTATTTGTGTGAAAGCTGGCTAAAATCATTGTTTTGCGAGACTTGAGTCACTCCAAGAGCATAATGAATGTGTTTTGTGCTTTTTTTTTTCTTAAAATAAAAGGGGGCAAAATAGGTCTGTTACTGCTAGTTCACAAGATTACAGCTAATAGTTTTATTATGGATAATGAGTAAAAAACTACAGTATACAGGCGTGGTTCCTGGGGTGTCTTGTCTCCTTATGGAGTGAGATCACATGAAGAGGAAGAGAAGGCACCCCACCTCTGGAGAGCAAGGTTTGTCCCTGCCTTCACTGTACTGCGGGGGAGAAAATGAGAAACTCAAATGTCAGAGGAGCTTTGATGTGCTAAAGATTTGAAGGAGGAGTGCACAAACGTGCAAATAGATAAACTAAAATTACTGTTAGGTAGGACTTAAGGAGTGCAAAAGGATGCTGAAACTCTTCGAACCTTTTTGTTTCCCTCAATGCTTCTGACTCTGGGTTCACCTGTAAACTCCTTCTCCCCTTTGCTCCCTCCCTGGGACTCTGGGGCCACACACACGGGTGGGGAAGAAGTGTTGCTTGGACACGAGGACAGGAGGAGGAAGAGCACAGCTCACTCTCCATTTTGTTTGAATTACGTTCGTGTGTTGCCCAACCTCAATTTAGAATTAAAATATAATGCTTTTTTGCCCCTTTTTTTAAGTGCAGTGGGATAAACTTAAGTTACTTTCCCTGGTCTGAATACCTCGTACAACCCATCTTTAGTTGAGGGAGCTGTAGTCACCAGTCACAGGCTATTTTCATCGGAAACAGTGCCTTGGATAATTTAGTAGTATTCTTTCATAATTATAATTGGCACCACTTTAATTACATTTACTTAACGTTATGCATTATTCCTTGTCCCCAACCAGGTTCCTGGTTATGTGAGTCATTCTGAAAGAAGACTTAAATACACATCTGTAAGGAAACTCAATATTGCCTTCATTATCATTGCCTCAGTTGTTAGAGTTATTGTTTTTGGTGGGAAACAAAAATAAATTGTTTGTTTTCTGTCTTTTTACTTTTGCTTAAGTTGTAACAGTGGAAGTGACCCCCAGTATACCATTAGGTGTAAATCATCCTTGAAGTACAGTTTATTTTTGAAAACTTTCTGTTTAATGTTGGTAACACAGTGAAGATAAATTGACCTAAATTGATTGATGGTTGCTTTTTTGTTGTTTGTTGGTTGGTTAGTTAGTTGGTTTTTGGGTTTGTGTTTTGGTTTTTTTAAAAATGTTTTGTGGTGTTGTGTAGTTTTGTGGTGGGGTTTTTTTTTTTGTTAGCAAAACCTTTTGCTGCAGTTTGGTGTTGCTCAGTGCTTTGATTTTTAGAAAATAATGCCTGATCACCTTTGGTAATATTACTTACTGTAATAGGGGAAAAAAAAAAGGTATGAGTTTAAAAGAGGATATGAAGGACATTTTTCCGTTCAAATTATTCTTCTTTGTCTGATAGAGAACTTGATGCTATGCTCTCTACGCCTAATGAGCATATGATCCTATACCTATATGATATTAGTGAAATAACCTCTATGGAAGAGTATGTTGTTTGGGGTGGTGATTTATCTGTGCTTTTTTTTATTTCCACAGCAGGAAAGTGGTGGGCAAGTGTAGGGAATGCAAAGAAAACTGCGCTTGAAGTGTTGTGAGATTGCTGAAGGGATTGGAGACGTCCTTCCAGCCAGTTGGGTGGTTGGTAGGCATGCTGCTGCTCAGACATTGGCATCAGATAAAGCTTGTCTGTTTGATTTGTGGAATATGGGATAAATGTGTCAACACAGGAGCAGAGGTGAGCGAGGTTAGAGACGGGTGTCATCGGCACAAAAGCAGCGCACTAGACTGGTGATGGCTTTGAGACGTCTGGGGGGAAAATGAATGAGGACCAAAACAGAACCCTTACTGTAAGGAAGGTGATAACTCCCAAGGATGAGAATTTAGGCTTTAATCTGCAGACCTCCTAGTGCTCCGAAAAGGTCAAGAGCCAGGTTTGAATAATTGTCATTCTGGAAGAATTCAGGCATTTTGTAAAACCAGTAATAGCTGGCAAATAGATTCTCGTTTGAAACTCAGTCCTTGTGTATGCTTCATAACACCCTCCACTCCTCAGTTATCTCTTTGTAATGTTGACTTGGTAATTTCAATTTTATATTTGTCCTCTGGAGCATTTGACAAGCATTTCATGTTTAAAGAACTTCTGTACATTTTAGAGTTCTTTTGCTGGGAACACTGGAACACATATTTTGTAAAATGTGGGAAGCAGGATATTGGTGTTTGAGTTAGAGGAAGCTGGTTTCCTGAGCAATAGAGGGTTTTAAGGCCCCCTTTTCTTGTAAAGTTGTTGTATTTAATCTGTTTTATTTGGCAGTCATTCTTCAAAATTCAGGATTGTGTTATAAACTAACTGGCAACTTTTGTTTAATAACTATATGAGAAATTTCTGTTACGATGATTGTTAGTGAGAAACTTTCAGTCTCCACAAACAAGACTGGAAGGTGATGATGATTTAATGACTGTTTCCTGCTACCCCCTCACAATACTTGTCTCTTTTCTGTCATCTGCCCCAGGATTACCTTGACAGATATGAGGACACTTTAGTAGACATCTATAAACTTAACCTCATTAAGAAGTTGGTTAAGCTGTCCTTTTGCATCCCTCGTTTCATCCACTATCTACCATTCTGTAGTTTGAGTCAACAGAGCTTCAGGGAAACCTTGATTTTCTTCTGCAGATCTTTTTGAAATAAAATGCTCCATAGATTCAAACCTGAAAGGCGTAGCTCCACAGAAGCATAAGAAGGTGGGCAGTCACTGCTTTATTAACTTCCTAGAAGTATTTGAATGAGTAAGGGTGTATGCTGTGGCTCACTGTGCTTGAGAAGAGCTTTTTGTTCAACTTGGATGAATTTGTATGCAAGCTGTAATTCAGAAATTGGCTTAAAAATTGGAGGAGTAAAACTTGTATCCAGGTACGATAAATCTAGTCAATATTCTGACACTGATGGTCAAGATGAGAAAAGCCCTGTAGGATTTTTGAGGTAAGGAGCGGATTAGTTGGTAATATCAGGTACAAAGATGGCCTAACCTTGATTTACCCTATTCCCTGGAGAATGGATTTGTCAATAGATTTGGCATAGTAGGAGAAAAATTTGCTTCTAACATGAAAGCGATGGCTGGAACAAAAGAACAGGATTGATGAATTTTGTGGAAGGAAAATCATGTCAGCGAGTTAAAGAGTTTTTGTGTTAACCTTGCTTGTTAATCAAGGTAATTCAATTGAACAGGATATTTGAAGGAGATTACTCACAGCAAGATTAGCCATAGGAAATATATCAAGGGCCTGGAGGAACTTTTGAAGCCAATTATGTGGATGACAGCTTCCTACAGCTGTGGGAATTGAACCTCGAAGGGAAAAATACCAAGTCTTGAAACATTCAAGATGTAGTCTTTTTAAAAACAAACACTTCACTTTTCCGAGCTCTTCCAAGAAATTCATGAACAGCCCTTCCAAAAATCTCACAAGTGGAGAAAATTGGAATCATTGTCCTATTCAGGTAGTGCAGTTCTTGGCTAAGAACACTTACTTTATTCAAAACGGACTCAAGGTTGTTTTGTGGTGTCTTTTCAGTAGAGTTGTAGACGTGTTAATGACTCAACAAGCCATTTCTCATTCTTTTCTTGGGTAAAAGGAGAGGGCAGAAATGCTTGGATCGAGGAAAATTGCCATAATGAAAGAACTACTCCAGTTTTGCATTGTGAACAGCGTCTTGGGTTGAAATTATTCTCCCCTTTTTTTCTATTAGGTTAATGTTTGTGAATAGCATCATTTTAATATCTTTTGAGACTGACTGTGGCTGTTAATAGTGTTTCAGTCTATTCTATGTGAAGTCCCAAAGGCACATAAAATACTGTGCTTTTACAGGACTGTCAATGTTGGTAAATATGAATGCAGGATTAACAAATTGCAATTTGCAGAACTTTAATTTCTTGTATTTTAGAAATCTTTAAATTTTGATGTATGTAACTTTGCTTTGAAATATATTTAGACCTCAAATGTATCACCTAAAGCCAGATCAGGTTTACTTCTAAAACCTGTACTGCCGTTTTCTGCAAACTGTGGTGAATTTGTACCATTCAGTAAATGAGTGGCTCTGAGCTCCGGCGTTCCCAGCTTCTGCCAGTGAAAGGCGTACTGGCATTTTTCTCCTAGTGACCTTCCTTGACAGATTTAACTTTCTTAAATACTCCTTTCTGCTTAGACTGTACCTGCTGTACCCGAGCTCTGTCCCAGTGTTCCTTAGGGCTCTTCCTCTTCTTTCTCGTCTCTGTCCCAGTCTCTGCCATTCGAGTTCTGATGGCTGTAGTGTGGAATATTGCTTTTCCTCCGGCAGCTACCAAGGTCTAGGTACATATGTGTGCCAGACCACTGCTGGCATACAGTAAACACAATTTTTGACAACCTTGCAGTTGCCAATAAGGTTCTGAATTGTGATGCTGGTTGAAACACTTGTGATTTAAATTTTTTTGTGCAACTGTAAAAATTGCAAAGGTCTTGGGACAATTCTCTGTGAATGTAGTTTGCTTCACACTTGAAAGCTCTTTGTAACTAAGTGTTGTAGATTATATTTCTGCTTTCAAAAAGACAGCTCGAGGCTTACATCCCTGAGCTTATTGAGGCTAGATAGACTTTTATATTCACTGCTGGGTACGGAGCAGTGGTTGTTCGGTGCATTTGTGGCTCTAGATGAGGTGCTGTTTTCCCTGGGTGTTTCTGTAAGTGGTGGCTGTAACTCGTGCCATTGCCTGACAGCCAGTAAGTAAACGAACACCTTGGGAATGCTACTGGTAAATGTATTTTGTAAAACTACTTAATTCAGATACGATTGTTCCTGTTTAACTTCTTCTGGCAGTGCTAGTGCTGGGATGAAAATACTCTGAGGAAAAAGGGAACGGGCATGAGAAGAGGCACTGCACCGGTGAGGGGCTGTGTGTCCTGCTCTCCTGAAGAGCAGCTCCTTGTGCTAGAGGTGCTGCTGTTGAGTGAGGGCTGGGAAGGTGTTGCAAACTGAGACCACTTGGTGTGTCCATTTTGGCATGAAACAATCTTATAAGAAAGCCGAAAGAACAAAGAATGACTGTGTTCAGACCTGTCACAACTAAATGACCAAATAATCTTGTCCCCCATTCCCCTCCCAGTAATTTCCTTTTGTTCTCTTCATAGTTTCTTACAACAGTTCCCCTATAGAGGTTATAGAGACTGCAAGGGATGCTGATTGCACCATAGAAATATGCTTTTTTTTAATTGGCAAAGCTAAAAATAGCCAAGAGATGTGAAATTGGAAGCAGAGGGTAATGTGCAGTTTGTTTCCATCTAAAATATAATTTTACCATTTTTCTCAAATCACATGGCCTGGAATAGCTGCAAGGCTTCACAGAAAGTGGTGGGTAAGATACAGGGTTCCTTAAAGCATTGTCCTGTTCAGAGTCTAAAGTAACGAGCACAGACATCTTCAGCTCGCAGCCCGCAAACTGAGTAGCATGTTCTGTGGCCTCCAAAACCGTTCCCAATTAAACCTTTCAGCAAGCTTAAGAGATAAACCTGCTGAATGTTGTTGTTGAGAGGTAATGCAAACATGGTTTTTGATGACTGAGCATTAATTGAAATCGGTATTTTGCATTCAGCCCTGTATCTTGTGGCTTCAGATTTCCTTTAAACCATTTTCTGACGGAGTTAAGTGTTCTTGTATTTTGATAATTAAGTTACTGTGAAATGCTCAGGACTTGCACAGCATACGGTATGATGAACACCCTGCCACCTGCCTTTGCTGAAACTTCCGATCTGTGCTCACGTAACTTTTTTCCCCGTCTCCTCACTCTGAGTGCGTTTGAGGCTGCTGGGCAGTTGGCAGGCGGCTGCAAGGGCTCCTGCTGGGACCGCACTGACTGTCACTGGGTGCTCCAGAAAGGCAGCCGGGAGACTCCCCAGCAGCTCAGTTTTTCAGGTGATGGTTGACCTGAGAGAAGTCTAGAGAAATTCAGACCTCCGTGCAGGTGCCCAGAAAAACAAGTTATTCCTGTGAGGATTTCGGTGTCGATTACACTCGTCCCCCACGACTGCAGGGCAAGGAGGGCAGGTTCTGCCTTCTCTATCCATGCCCAGCGCCGCTGCGTTATGCCGATCCACGTGGCTGTGCAGGTGTTCCCCTCTTTGTCACTTCCCAGCCAATGACCACGAATTTAAGTGTAAAATTACATTTTTAGAATATTTAGATTGGTGTTTAATAATACTGATGGCTATTCCAAACCATTCATAATATGCTTGTGTAGTATGTTCGGTGGTAACTGGATGTATTTTACCTCTGATCTGAACAGCAGCCGCAGTGGGTGGCACAGGTGTTTGCTGGAACAGCTGCCTTGGGCAAGAGGCACTTTGTGAGGAGAGGAAAAATGAAATGCTTTTCAAATGAAGGGTGAGCCCTGAGTTGTGGAAAAAAAAAAAACAAACCCAACAAAAAAACCCAACCCATTTTCATTTAAACACAAACAAACAAGCAACGTGTCCCTTTCTTAGGCAACTTGTCTCTTCCAGGCCAGGTTGAGCACTTGCATGCAAAATGTCTTTGTATTGGAGAAATCCAGCCAGGGTACCGGGTGTGTGAGGTCACGGGGCTCTCTTTGCAGTGGCAGAAAGTACAACTTGTCTCCATCTTTATGTTCCTAAAAGCAGCCTGACGGGCAGTTTGAGAGACAGTTATATTCATAAGAACAAAATATCTGCAAAAATTGCAAACCCTTTGTTTGTTATGCCGATGTCCTGGTGTATCAGTGCGCTAGCCCAGTCCTGCATGTAATTCAGTACCGAGTATCACTGCAGACAGCTTTATCACCAATCACAGATAACTACGTGTGTTATTGATACCAACTTCTACAGCCAGGATAACTTTATGATTTGGTAGTCCCTGGAAAATACAGAACAAATCTTGAAGTGCCTGACCTCTCGTCACTGAAGGGTTTGATGTGCGAAACATCTGAAAATATTGTTTCAGGATGTAGTAGAGTGTTGTAAATTTGAAGATCCCTGCTAATTAGCGTTCAAACAAATAACAAGGCATTCAGTCTCCATCTGTTTGTAGGCTGAAAGCTCTTCAGGACAGGCTGTGTTTTTACCTGTAAAGTACGTAGTGTATTTAGAGTACTGCATAATGAGAAACCATCAGTGATGAATAACTTCAGCATGTTGATATCAAGAAATTCTCAAGTTCAATGTGACTGTTGTTCCTTAAATTTGTCAGTCTTGAAATTCCAGGTGTATTTCAGCACCAAATACTCAGGTTGCTTAACAGCTGGAGATGAAGCATTGTTAAACATGAGTGTTCAGAAAGCTGTAAGTTTGTGACCAGCCTGTTTAAAGAACTGCTTTATTATGTTCAAAATACGTTATGTTGGAGGCTTTTCTAAGTGTTGGCTCAGAACAAGCCTTACTTTTACAAACAGCTCCAGTGCCTTAAAGAGATGTTGACGCCTCCCAGTATTTTGGGGAGTGGGTGTGAGTTTAAAAACCGGCATATTCTCCGATACGAGATCTCTCTGCAGTGAGCAGTTCTGATCCAGCCCGTGTCAGAGGAGTCAGGCGTCCCCTCAGGTGCTTGCACATTTGAGGTTTTGGTGCTGCAGTCGCAGAGGGTTTCCTCTGTGTTCGGAAATCCCGCAGCGGGAAAGGGGCAGATGAGCCGAGAGAAATGGCTGATGCCGAGAGCTGTGTTATTTGCCGTTCTGGGCTTTTACATCTGCTTAGCTCTAGTCTGATCCCGTGGCCTGAACGCCCATTAGTGGTTGGTGCATGATATCATGTTTAACTGACATTCCTTTCTCACATGATGCAATTGCTTAAGCATTTTTAATTACGACTAGCAATGAATCAGGAGGAAAACAAGGTTTCTTGCAAATGAGGCATCCGTATATCAAGGATAAACAAAGGTGCCTTTGGTATGTGGAAGATGGTTTTTTTTTCCCGTGACAGTGTTGCAAGCCAGTGAGTGAGTGTCTGAAAATTAATGATGCAGATGTAATAGATGGATATTAAGTGACAGGAGCATACAATAAAACTGTAAATAAAAAAAGCAAAATGCAGTTTATTGTACTGACTTTTCTGGACTTCTGAGAGCGGGGAGCTATAGAATAGCTGTTAAAATATGTGTGAGTAAGTGTACAGATTGAGCAAAACCTTAATTGTTGGATCATTTAAAACTTTAATGTTTATGTCTTTGGTAGGATGTCCTTTGACATAGATTTTACTGTATTGTAAGTAGAGCTTAATTTACATTAGTTTCATGTTTTATCACACTTTCAGTGTTTGTATTAGTTTAAATTCTTAATTGTATTATTTTTCCCACCCTGCTTGAAAGCACTAAAGCGCCTGTAACGTTCTGTACCCTAATGAGGTATTCCTGCTTCTGTATCTTCCTCCTCCCTGTGCCTCCTCTCTCTCTCCCACTCAGATGTGCACACACGCTGGTTCTGGCTATTAAATTTTTCCTAATGTATCCACCTGAACTAGTTAAGACTCTAATTCTGTGACAATAAACCAATAAAGCGAATAGTTGAACTTTTAATGTTGATTAATGGTCTTCAGATTAAAAAAAAAAAAGTGACAACTGTTGTACATTACCACTTTCTACGCGTGCGTCTCTGCTTACGTAGTTGTTAATGAGATTTTCTTGTTGCCTGTTATTAGTGGTACTACTGAAGGAAGTCTTCTCTGGTCAGTGGTTTCAGGGCTGAGTTTCTGTTTATTCTAAACATTTCATTGTGTAATTTTACAAGACAATTAGGAATGACCATCGTTCTGAAGCCTTGATTAAAATTGGCAGGTTAGTGAAATATTCTGATGTCGGCAAACCTCTTAACTGGTAGAGAAGCTCTGCATTTGTGTGTTCTGGGTAAAAATATGGAGGAAGTCATTAAGAAAACTAAAATCCATGTTTCTAAAACACATTGGGTGTGTTTAATTAAGAAGAATGTTAAAAATTGGTATTTTTAAAACATGATGGTGGTTGTGGCTAGGGAAAAACTGTAAGACACGTCCTCTTTTTGAAGGAGCTCTGTTGTGGTATAATCAATAAAACATCCCATGATGCGCACCAGGAAAAAATTAAACTTGACCTATTGACTTGTAAATATGAGTAGTTTAGGATTAGAAGGGTGGGTTTTGGAACCTAATCCTTTTCTGAGTGTTGGGTTGTGTGAGGTGCTTGATGGACCAGAAATGATAGTGCCAAGAGCCTGACCTTTGTTACAAGCGGTTTTCTCTTCCTGGCATGACTGGTTACTGCCATTACTTAATTAGCAAATGTTGCAACATAAGCAGAGGGGAGCTTGATAGTAGCTGAATTTCATGAATGTGTTTATGTAAAATGAAACAAAAAGAAAACAACCCTCCCTTAACCTCCAGTAGTTTGATAAATTGTTGTTACACAGTAAAAATGCTGTGCTTGAACAACCTTCAGTAGAAATTTGTGGCTTTTTCCTGACTACTGGGGATATAGCAACAGTAGCAAATCTATTTTGTGATAAAACTGATAATGATTATTTCAGTTTTAACAAGCTGCAAAACCTGAAAGGTCCGGTTGCACATAATTCCTTTAGATTTTTTTTTTCCCCCTAACAAAATTCTATTTGATTTCCTATTGTATGGAACAGAAATAAACTGTTTAACTTTTGTTTTGTTTTGCCAACTGTGAATGATACCTTAGCAGAATTGGTTTCACTTTGGTTTTCAGTTTGTGGAGAAATCATAATGTGGAATTTCAGTCTGCCCAGAAGCTGGAACTTACATTGAGCTTCCATGAAAGATGAAATTTCCGTATTTTCTGAACTAAACTAACTTTGCTGTAATAGTGGGAGTAGTTTGGCTATTCTTTTTGATGTGTTGCAAATACATGAGGCTGTCATGCCTAAATCATATGGTGTGTGGAAAAAACATGAAAGAAGGCATGAAAATTTTAGCTATGAATTGCTTACTAAAGATGTCTGAAAATGCCGGTTTTCCGTGTGAAAGTTGTGCTTCTCTGGCCTGCTAGAGCATCTAGGGATGAGAAAATTTCAATTGTTTATGACTCCATGGCAATCATATAATTTAAAGATTAGCTTTTTTTTTTTTTCAGTAGACCATTAGCAAAATCAAAACTTGGCAGTTTAAACTGCTGAGCCTCTGTTGATTGTGATACTTTATCCTAACTGGGTTACACTGATAATTTCTTTCTTGAAATAATCTGAAGCTTCACTTGAATAGCTTCACAGTTTAGTTGCTTAAGTTCTGAAAATGCACATATCCTGCAAAAGGTTTTGTGTGCTGCCCTACCACGTAGTTTATAAGCATGAGTCTTTTAAAAGTTTTCTACAAAGTGGTCGTGTTTCAGTGGATATTTGCTGTTGAAATGACAGTCGATATATGTAACTCAGATGTTCTTATGGCTGAAGTTTCAGCTGTAACTTCCAAATGTAGCCTTAGTGAAAGCAGGTGGAGCTGACCTGCTTTTTAGGATTTATCTCCACACTTGTTTTAACCTCCTTCTAGTTCACATGTTAATCTCAGCTTTGGGTTAACTGATTTTTTCAGTTATTTCACCTGCTGATACATGTTCAGATGTGATTGCTGTTGCCAGTCTGAGTTTGTAACACAGCAGCTAAAGCTACTGAACTGCTAATCCAGCCACGATGCTGTTCATCAAGCAGGGTTTATTTATTTGGTGTCTGTATGGGATCACTTTCACTTGAGCTCAATTGAGTGGGGTAGGTCGAGCATACCTAACTCCAGCTACCAGGTCTGTAGTGAAGACAAGCTTAATGTGTGAAGCCAGGTATTTTCAATTCCAGGTGCTACTATAGTCACCAGTTAAACGTTTTAAGAGGTTATTGGTCTGTAACACACCCCCCAGCAGTATCTAGCTCAGCTCTTTTTTGCTGGTGTCTCCAGCACCCTCGGATCTGCTCGCGTGCTACCTTCTCCAGAGCCGATTCCTTTAGTCACCTCTGTTCTTAGGTGTCCTGAAGGTCTCTGCCTTGTAGAGTCGATCAGCTGAAGCATATCAGATTGCTTTTAGCCTCTTCCCTTAGTTGCTGTGTTACACTGCCCATCCCATTTTGTTGCACTTGTGTGGTTTTGTATTGCTTAAGCAGACCCCCTTGCGATGACAGGCTCCTTGGGATGGTACAAGGAGCAGCCTAAAGACAGGGGTCACAAGTTAAGGCTCAGTTTTTTAGGGAAGAGGTTCTCTGTCCTCCTGTCTGGTGTGAGGATGAAGGGGCAACGTGGAGTTGTGTGAACTCTTATTAATGCCACATGCAAAGTAGTACTTCGGAGTTTCTGGAATTTATGTATATTTGTTTTTACAAAGCCTATTTAGTGCTTAATTAAAATTTACTAATGTTTTCTTGTCAACACTGAAATGCGTTGTGAGCAACTTTGAGTATCTGCAAGTAATAATGATTTAACAGAAGAACATTCTTTATATTCAGGCTTTACATAGCAGGCTATGATGAGAAGTGCTGAGTAAATTAAAAAACTTATAATGGTACTGTCTGGCTAGAATGTTTCACACAATAGTTTTCATCAATTTTTTTGTCCTTTTTTTGTTTTTAAGGGTATTGTAATATGCACCATTACCAATTATTTTTATTACAGAAAAGGTAAAATAGGCTGTTCATCTCATTCTTTTCATTTGCCTTTTTCCATCCCACTCTAGTTTTGGCAAGCAGTCTGGAGGAAAACGAGGATGCGAATGTATCATATTGGAGCCTTCCGAAATGATTGTGGTAAGACAGATTTTTTCAAATGTATTTAAATCTATTGCTGGTTTCAGCAAATTCTTTCTGTTTTATAGCAGAAAGCTTATTGTAAAGTATTCTATAAAATTGCAGCAAAATTGCCTTGATTTCAATTATACCTATGGCTGCTTTCGTAACAGCAATAGCTATGTAAATTTAATCTGGATGGGTAAATGATGATGATGATTAGGTCATTCTTTCTAAAATTATGCTTACTTGAGTTTCAAAAGCCTACTAGTTATGGCTGAGTTGAGCGTTCCTGAGTCAGGCAACGATAGACTGCGATCTTGAATATTTTATTTACACCCCATCCCCTGTTTCATTGCTTTTTCCCAGCCATGCTGGGGCTGGTGGGGAAGGCCCTGTTACTCCCAGCCGTTGCAATTCCACATAGTGTGAAGGCTTTTGGGTAAGAGGAGAAGCAGCATTAAGAGTGCTTGGTGATAAGGCTTTCAGCTTAGTTGTCATCAACCTTTTCCACGTCCAGGTTTCCTTCTGCTTCTTCAGAACCCTTCCTAAGGCTGCCAAGCTCCTGTGTGCTTATAGATGGTACCTTGGTCCTTCCCAGGCTGATGTATGCAGACTGTGAGCAGCTGGAATATTAGGATTGCTTTTCCATGGTGTAGACTGATGTTGTACCCTAGTAGTGGGGCTGGGGACACAGGAAGATCTCTTTCAACTTTGATCTTATGAGATGTTGCTAATGGAGCTGGAACAAAAATGTTTGTAGTTCTGAGAAGCCACATTAAGCAGGCTTAGATCTCCAAACTGCTGTTGATTTAGCTTCCTTGTGTCTAGATTTGGTAACGTTAAAACTAATATTTGATGATGTCTCTTGCTCATTGAGTATGTGAATATTCAGCTTCTATGAGAAATGTTTCTCACACTACACTAACAGCCGTGGGTGTCTGATGTCCTGTACCGAGTCCTTTGTGCCGTTCTTTCTGTGCTGTGTCAGTGTGATTCTGCTCATGAGCTTTGATAGCATCAGTAATACACTCTTTGCTGCAGCAGATGTTCTAAGCTACAGTCTGCCATGCCATGAAGTAAGGGCAGGTAAGAGTGCGAGAAGCCTGTCTGGGTCCTCTGGAGTGAAGTAGTTCGTTTGTGTATTCCCAATTATCTCGTCTCTTCTCAAAAGTGGAGTTTTAGAGGGGGAGATTTTTGCCTTGAGGGATGCCACAGGACTTGTTTGCGTGATGATATGTGCAGCCATGTCCCGTGAATGCCTCTGTTTTGCCACTGCTGCTTCGCATTTTTCCCTGTTAACTGCTGCTGCCGCAGATTTGGCCTGCTGAGTATGTCTGCGTCCACTGCCCGGGCTGAGCTGAGCTTTGCACCTCGGCGCTCCTGCTGCCTTATACCACAAGATGACAGACACTCACCCGATCACGTATAGACCTTTTGGAGCTCTGTAATCCTTCGAGTAGTTTAATAGAGAGGAGAACTTGGTCTCTTTGGACCAATTTCACTTGCAAACCGGTTACACCACTCAGCTTCTATAAGCGGTGCTGCAGACGTTCCCAGAGGAGTGCTGCTTCCTACAAAAGCCTCACAGACGGTGATGCAGCCACCGTTTGCAGCAGGAGCAGTTTGGAGCATGCACGGGAAGTGTCCTGCTTTCCTTACGGGGCTGGCTGGTGACTGACTCGCTGCAAGTGCATTTGCAAGTTTATATGAAATATATTCTGTGGGCAAAGCATGCGGTGATAGGAAATTCTTAGGAAATGCTTGCCTCCTTCTTTGGTCTTATCACTGCGGCTGTAAAAAGAAAAACACAGAGAGATGCAAATAAGAGAGTAGCTTCTGTGCAGTGTGTGCTACCAGAGACAAACTGACCTTATTGAAATATTTTTATGAAGAAACTAGAGCATTTCGTGTGTGTGTAACTCAAGTAGCTAAAGCTGATGGGCTTTTTTGGAGGAACAGGCCACCACAGCATGTGGAGAAGCCAGCGTTGGCCAAGTCAGCAATGTCAAACGCTGCTGGGTGTTCCTGGAGACAAATGCAGAGCTTGTATAACTGTCCTCTGTGTCTTAAATATCTTGAATCTTCTGTAATTGTAGTTAAATACCGATGAGAGTATGGAGACACTTAGCAGTATCTTAAATCCTTTTCTGGAATTTCAGGATATTTTTCTGTAGGAAATTCAGAGACTTAAAAGTGCAGAGTTGTTTGTTCATTATTTTTATGTTCATGCTTTATAGTAAATGTCGCTAAAGGTGCTATTAACTGTCAGTTTTCTAGGTAGGACTTCAAATGGGGTTAGAAAAAAGCATCAGTGTGGTGGCATGCACCTTACTAGTGATCTGCTCTGACACAAGGTGTACTTGAGTTTAATTTCCCTGATTAATTCTCATTAATTTATCTTAACTATTTTATTTTCTATTTTTTAATTTGCAACATACTAATGAGGTTTAATACATAATGAGTATTTATCTTCAAGCAAAAGAATTAGCCACTTTAATGTAGTTAAAGAACACCAGCGTGCTCTGCTGCTGACTGACTCCTGCCCTCCCCCTTTCTTTTTAGAATGTAAATCAGTTTTGTAGAGGGAATCCACTGGGAACTGACCCATTTTAAAGGCCATAAAATGTGGTCAACTTAAGTTAATGAGGATAACAGATAGTGTGTGAATGGGCATTGTAGCTCACATTTTTGGAGGCTGAGCAATCTATTGAATTAATAATAGGTCCATTTATCACTTAAGAAAATGGCCCAGAATTGCAACATACCTCAGCGTACTGAAGTGTCCTTTCTGTTGTTCCTTGGTCCTTTCATTTTCTTTGGATCTTGAGTGAAGAGCAGCATGATATTTGGAGGTGGAAAATATTTCACTGCTGGCATGAACTGCAGAGTACAATTGAGGACAGTCCTACAATCCTCCTCGATTTTTACGTGGCAGCAAGTGCTGTGGGTGAAGCTGGCTGTGTGGAAGCACCCTGCTGCTGCCAGTATTCAAGGCTGGTAAAACAACACCCTTGCTCAGAAACTAGTCAGTTAATACGCTCTTCTGGACTTCTGGTTATGTATTGAAACTGAAATAGTATGAAGAAGACTATGGGGCAGCAGTTTCCATCTGACCTGGTAGCCTGGTGGTGGGTTGATCAGCCTGGTGCTCCCCGCTGCTGCCGTGGCACAGGGAATCACAGAAACAGAGAATGGTTTGGGTTGGAAGGGACCTTAAAGATCCTCTAGTTCCCACCCCCTGCCATGGGCAGGGACACCTTCCACTAAACCAGGTTGCTTGAGCACTGCTCCCTTCTGGAGATGCTCAGTTCCTCTGTAGGAGTGTCCATCCCGCTTGGGGGGGGGATGTGAGGAGGGTGAATATGCTCTCTGCCAACAGAAATGTTTTGTTTTAACCAGGTGCACACACAGGTAAGTGCTGAGCAGTGCAAGGGAGCCCCGGCATGCCTGTCCTGCTGGTGTGCGGCATATCAAAACTGATTTGGATACCTTACTCTAGATCATAAGTATAAACAATCTGATGTTGAGCTGGATTCAAAATGCTGATGGTGCTGGTGGTACTACACTGGAAGCGATGTGGTGTGGACGCCTTTCCTCATTTTCTGATTTTTGTTTTGGTTTTGTCAGCAGTGGCATTAACCGAAGGAAGCAGGTGGTCTCCGTTTCTGCGCTTCCACTAGCAGTTGGTTGTTCTGCCTTTGTGCTAATACTGTGCAAAATAATACGTTTATGCTCACTTCTTAGTTTTCAGTTCGAAATGTGGAAGAAAAATAACTTCATCGTTCACTGAGTGTTTGTTTTACTTTAGTCTTAAAAGTACCTGTTCAGTTTGGGACTTCTTAATAATAAGGGTCCTCAGTATTGGAAGAGTCATGGTCTGGTCACTTCAGCGAGCCCTCGCTGTCCAGTTCGGTCTGTTAGATCGGAGAAGCTCAGCGCTCGGTTTAGTTTCTGTGATCCTGTAAGATTGAACATAGAGAAAAAAGAAAACAATGCGTTTGTTGAAGGAGCTGATGTACTGTGGCACACGTTTAAAGTGAAAAATGAAATCCACGTGATTTTGGTTACTTAATTGAGTAACCATACAAAACCCAGGCTTTCTTACTTCTGGAAGCCTTCTGTATAATTTGAGAGCAACATTACTGATGACTAGAAATCCCTATTTTATGCTAGGTGAAGAAGGGCTTCTATATCCAGTCTGTTAACTGCCTTTCTGATTATACTCTAAACGGTCTGTTTGAAGAGGTGGGGTTTTTTGTTTTACTACTTTGCCTGCCAACATGCCTTGTATTTTCGTTTTGCATCCTTATATCATCGTGCTTACAGCAACGCTGCTGCTAGGTATCTTTGCTCGTTGTCCCGTGCCTTTGCAAACAGGTAGTAAAATTCTAGTGAAAAGTGGTTCTCCCTTGCTAGGGGAACTCTGCTTCTCTGCTCTCATGTCTGACGGCACTGTGGTGTGAGGTTCACTCTGCTGTTTTAACTGTTGTATCTTTTAATCTGTGTTGTCAATGTCTGTTTTTCTCTATGGAATTAAAAATAACCCCCAGCTGCTCCTCTGACCTCAGACAGACTTAGCTGTTCAGAAGAAGCAATGTGGAAAGTAGATGTGATCTTGCTTTTGTGATGGTTTAGATATTTTGGCTACTTTCTTGTCCTGTCTGTTAAATCTTCTGGTTTTCATTCCTTTTATACCTTTCAAATTTTAATTTTGAGATAATTCACCCAAGTATGTGAAGTGAGGGCTGCATAAGACCACACAGAAGGTGGTTCTCCTGCTCCAGTACCAGTCTTATGTTTAGGATTTTCAAGTGAAATTTGGATCTGGGGGCAAAATCACTGAGGACAGTAGTAGCTTCTGTACAGTAAATGTGCTGTAGAGGAGCTTCTTGTCCGGCTGCAGCCTATTTGCATGTGTGTCTGTTCTGCTTCCTGCTAGGAGATATTTTTCCAAAACATCAGAAGGAAATGGGAAAGGATGAGACTGCTTTTTATAGAAAAAAGGAATTGTAACTAGTGAGATAAAAGGTTTCATGTTGGCTTTTATTCACAAGATAAATTTACTGAATTTTTAATGTTTAGTCACAAATAACATTTAACATCAAGATTTAAATAAAGTTCTGGTAATTTCTTCATAATTTGCTGGAAGCGATTAGAAGTCAGTATGACATAGGTGAAGTAGCTATTTATAAAGAGCTGGAATAATTAAAGTTGTTTAGCTGTGACTGGTACTAGAACCAAGCTACGCTTTTAAAAATGACACCAGCAAGTACACCAGGATGTAGTTCAGTGCCTTTACCAGATTGTAAATACTCAAAGAAACGGTAACGTCTGTGTTGAAGATACACTTGAAACCACCAGTGTCTGTAACTTGTGTTGTATGGTATGTGTGGGTGCAAAAGGGTTTCTGCTGGGGCGTGACATTGTTTAGAGGATACGTGTGCCTCTTGGACTTTTTTTTTTTTAAAAAAAAAACCAACCCTGTTTCCTGGAAGGAAACTGTGGCCTCCGGCTCATTGTAATAACGTAGTTCTGAGACATGCAGCAGCGGTTCTCTGAAACGTCTGCAGTCGTTTTCTCGAGAAAAGTTTAACTGCTCTGAACTTATGTTTGTTCCTTCCTCATGAGCTTCATACGGCTCCATCGGCTTTCGGTGATATGGAAGAACTGGATGTTTAACCAGGAGCCTGAACGTGTGTTTCAGGTGGAGAACTCCAAAGACAATGAGGAAAACATCTTGCAAAGAGAAGTCCCGCTCAGGCAGTCCCGTCGGAGGTTTAGGAAGATCAACCAGAGGGGCGAGCGTCAGACCATCACTGACAACGTGGATTCCAGCAGTTACCTGTCGGTGAGTCTGCTCTCCCTTGGCCCATCTCCTTGTCACTGCGCCGTCTGGCTGGCTGGCATTTTGTTTTATTGAGAAAAGCTGGTGAAATGAAATAGTCCGTGTTTTGTCAGTTTTGAGGACACTTCTTTCTTGTTGGGGAGCAGTAGAGGGCTTCGGATTTGAACACCGTAGGTGGAACTGAAGATGCAGGCACTAGTTAGAAAAGAGGTTTTTTTGATTTAGGCGTTTTCAGTTGAGCACTATGAATAAATCTCACCGTGTTGGCTGGACAGAGAAATGGTCATGCTTGGGTTTTGTTTGGTTTTGTTGGTTTTACCTGGAGCTCTTTTGGTAAGGTGTAGGAATTGGTGGGTTTCTTTTTTTCCTTAATAAATCTGAACTATGGTTTGGAATAGTCAGTCATGAATGCCGTTCAATACAGTATTAACGTTGTTGTACTTGGTCGTGTTTGCTTGCTTAGAAATTAGAAGTATAGTAGTAATTCAAGCATCGGAAAGAGTAACGGCAACTCATTTGCTAGTCTTCAGTTGCATCATAGACTGGATAATTTGTGCTACATATACAGGCACATACAGCTGTGGTTTCAAGACCGCAAGCTTTTATAAAGGTTTCTCTTTACCATTATTTTTCACATACAAACTTCCTGCTTGGTAGCAGGATATACATGTGATCTAGACAAATTATTTAATTGAAAATAATTGTTCTGGATACTTTGATTTATCTTAAAAAAATCAAAGGCTAAAAGCCAGTACTAACGTTGAAGTACACAAACCTTGAGTAGTCTTCATGCACAGAAAAGAAAAAAAACAAATTCAGTTTCTCCCCTTTTTTTACCCATCTTCCTTTTCATCTCCCCAAAAGGTACAAAGCCTCTCTTAGTTGATACACTTCAAAATATCTGATACATTTCAAGATATCTGATGCGTGTGGCTAGCTATAGACTTAAAAGATTTCCTCTATTTCAGAATAAACTCTGCTGTTTTTTTGCATGTTGGTAGCTGTTGGATCGCAGGTGGTGATTTTAGACTCTCCACAGCATTAGCATGTCTGTGAGGAGAGGTTACTTTGGCATTTCTCTTGTAAGCAGGAGAGCTCTGGTTGCTGTGACAGGAAGAGAATATGCTGCTTGAAGTTTAACGTCCTCTGCCTTCTCATTTCAAGAAGTGTCACGTGTGTTGGATTTTACCGTTAGTAAGTCACTGGATTAGTTATTGATGAAATGAGACGGGGGATCCTCGTGCTCTGGGCAGTCGTGCATAAGGCTTTATTAGGACTTAAATTCCAATCTGTGCATGACAAAATCTATCTCTTCGGTGTTTGTGACAATGAATAAGCACACAAAAAATAATTCCCAGACTTCAGTGCGAAGAGGAAGAGAATCACAGGCACAGCCGACGCTGATGCTACCTGTGCAGCTTGCCTGGAGGGGTGCCGGGGAAGGACTCAGCAGTCTGACAGGCAGTTATACAGCTGCTTGAACGATTGTAGAGGTTGTCAGTTACTGATGCAAGGAGTCGGTGTGGTACACTCGAAGGATTGTGATCAGTCAGCAGATGATGTTCTCATTAAGGTTTTTCTTCACGCTGATGCATTTCTTTGTTACCGACGCAGAGCGCATGCGTGTCACTGCACGTATAGCTTCTTGGTGCAAACCTGGTGGCTTCCTCAGATTTCTGAATATGTGGGGGTTTTTTTGATCAGCATTTGATGGGAAATGGTATAAACTTCATAAATCAACAGCACATTCCTAAATCTGCTTTTATATCAGTTAATTAGGAATATATACAGAGAGTCCTGTTAACACTGCTAGGTGTTTTCCCGGATGAGCGAGTGCTAAGTGGTTAGGAGTAAACAACCACCTCTCTGATAGAAAATCTGCAAGCTGTTGGGTTTTCAGCAGTCTGAATTAAAATACCAATCCTTGCTTTGTAGACTGTAAGCTCCTAATTGGAAAGTGTCACACTCGCCGTACTTACTGTAGCGAAAAGTAATTTGTAACTCAACAGATGACTAAGAAATCAAAACACGATAACCAGCTGCCTCTTTGACAAGTAAATAAAAATGGGGTGCCTATATATTTTTCCATTTTCTGCTCTAATTGGATAAAATAATGAATTTTTGAGGTGTGTTTTGCTCTGTGCCTAGGTTTAACTCTTAACTGTATGAGTCTGCTCATACATGGCTGTTGGTTCCCAATGGTCTTGAAATACTGGCTTTATACCGTAACCCTTCACATCAGCCTGTGTGAGAGCGGGCAGGAGAAGGAGGAGGGTTTTGAATAAAACTTTTATTTGACAAGAACTTGCAATAACCTTTCTGCCAGAGTGGGAAAGCTGTTTACAAACTCACTGGCAGATTTCCTCGCTGGCATCAGGCTAATGAGTAAACGCAGGGGTGTATTTCACTCTCCAGCCTGTTGCTAAATGCTCTTTGACAGATGCTGAATGTGGCCTGATGGACCTTTTGTGAGCTGGGCTTGCGCAGGGAGGGCTCTGCGCTCCCCAGCCGCTCTGCAAGAGCTTCAGTCGGGCTCCAGTGGCACAATGCTGGAGTTTAAGTTTGTTTTTAAACGCTTGATCGCTCAGACACAGGTTGTTTTCTGCTTTCCAAAGAAAACTCAGATCCTATAGGTATTGAAATTTGGGGTTGCTTTATCCCAGCTCAGATTTTTTCCTTTCACGATTAAATAGAAGATTTCTTGTGTTTGCATTTAAGGGGAATTATCTATGCAATCTCCATTAACTCCTTAAAAATAGAAATCTCTGCAATAAATATACTATGATTAGTATTTATGATCAAGGTTAATCTTTGTTTTTATAAAACATTACCCTTTGGGTTGTGATATGAGCTTGTGTCTACTTCTCACATGGAGCTCCCTGCTTGTTACTGCTAGAACTCATTCTGTAGAATCCCTGTGATTTGGCCATGAAATAGATTAAAGTATCTGCATACAAATATTTTAAATGATTGTTACGATCTTTGAAACTCATCCTTTCTATGTAAAAAGCCCCAGTACTTAATTTAACTGTTTATCGTCAGGATAGTTGACATTCAAATTGTTGTGGATATCTTAAATTTTATTTTTTCTTTTTTTTTCCCCACTTGAATGAACTAATGCTAAAAATGGATCCTCTGGTTGGTTTCTTTGGTAAGGAGTTACCATTTAGACTCTTTTACTATGTCTTTGTGGTTCATAGAGCAATGTTGTTTCACAAGAGCACTGGTCTCCTGCAGAATTATTTAAAGTTAGGAGGTTTTTTTCTTTCAATCAAATACAGTGAACATATGCTGATGGTGTTTGTTCTCACTGAAAGGGAACAGGTTTATGTTTCTGTTTATATCTTCAAAGTGCATAGTGATGTGACTTTGTTCTTGCAATCTGCATGCAAGAAAGTCCGTTAGACTTGCTCTCGTTAGGCAGGTGAGCAGCCTGAGGTCTGGCTTCCACTTGGAGGGGTGCCCAGCACCCGTGTCAGGGTTCTGCTGGCTCTGGATTTTTCCCTTCTATGGACTAGCTAGCCACCAAGATTCTGAGGATACGTGCTTAGTTGGCGAAACGCTTCTCAAGTGTGTTTCTCAAGACCCAGAATAGCAGTGCTGCCCACGCAGAGATGAGGAGGTGGCGCTCTGACGGTGGCAGTCCAAGCACATGTGACCAGCTCTGCCTGGGGCAGGCCTGAGCATCCCCGTTGTTACAGGGGAGCGCTCCGTCCCTGGGCATTTCTGGCCTCTGGTGCTTTTTTCATTTTTGTCACTTCACACTCTGCATCTCACATGTCACCCCTGACTGCAGGGTGGGGGAAGGTGAGGCTGGAGTCATTTGGAGAAAGCTCCTGCTCAGACTTAATGGCTTAGAAAGAAATGTGCCACTGGTGTTAATTATGCCCGCTCTTGCTTCAGGTATTATTTGTTAGCGTGATGGCGTATCGCTTTGGAGATGCGCGTTCTGTGCGTGGCACTGTCTGTGGGGTAGATAAGAATCCAGACAGGAGCGAGGGTTGTACAGCCAGGTATTGTCACAAGGCAGATAAATACTTGGTCATTTCCAGTCCTAGTTCGCAACCCAATAAATAATACAACTGTATGTCATAATTACGTGAGAAAAAATTGTGATCGTCTTTGTTCTACAATGTCCCAAACTTTGGTGACCGTACCGCAGGTGCTCACAAACCAACAGATTTTACCTCCTTTAGGAAAAAATGTTTAACGGTAGTTCTGGTGCTTCATAAAAGTTAAATTGCTGTTTTGATCTTAGATCAAGTAATTGGAAAGTAAATGGTTCAAGTATTTGTCTTCGCAATTAAAAAATAAAACTGGAGGTAATAAGTTTTGCACTTAAGTTTCTTTCAGTGGTCAATACCAAATGGGGTTTAACAATTTGATACAAATGTCTATGTGACCCTCAAACCTGTAAACTAAAATATTTTTTTCGTTTTTCTGATTTTATTATCTACCTACATTTTTGACAGTTCTCACTATGACTTTTTTAAAATGAAGAATATTTGCATTTCTAACAATCATACATGCATGATGTAATGTGCATTTCTGTGGAGTTGTGGCAACATTTTGAATTTTTTCAATTGTTAGTTCAGCATAGAACAGAATAAAGACTCTGTACCAAACTTTTAGTAGTAATCTCCTTTCTCAGAGATGCAAATTTTTTTTTTTAAACCTTGGTAAGAGGATGATGAGGTTTAAAAGATTTATTATAATATTAAGTTTTATGTATAGTATCTTAATACTTGCATCATGTAAAAATTTTTCCTGGAGCCTTGTAGAAGCATTTATCTTCAGAGAAGTCTGTCACTGAAGACTGCTTGAGTGGCAAGTTTCTTGTTCTTTGATCATTACTTAATGTAATCCTGTCAGAGGCTGGAGTCAGCGTAGGGTGTCTCACAATTGTAGGAAGTTAAGTCACATTTCAATATATTGGATCAAACCCATTAGGTTCTTTACCGTCACTAATCCTTTCCCTTTTAAATGCTATAAAACACTATGGGTCTTTTATAATCTATTTTTAACTACCAGGTAAATTTGCTGAAATAGTACCTTGTATTGATCTGAAAGAACTAAGACCGACTTACGGCATGCCTTCGTCTGCCTTTTGTTAAACTTGGATGCAGCATCGGCTGACATCTCTTTATTTTGAATATTGGTTAATTTTAATGAGGCTGTGGGTAAAACCACTTGTTCTTGAGCTGGAGGATGATTCTCTTTGCAGCTCATTCCTTTTTAATGTGTTTATGTCCGTGCTTCCTCTTTTTGAACATTTTTAAAAAAATACTTGACAGAATTTTAGCTTTAGTAACTAACAAATCTGAAGAAAATTTGGGTCTTGCTGAAATCCATGAGTCTTGCTGTGCGCTTAGTGGGTACAGAAACTCGCGTTGTTGGTACCTTCTGGAGGTGTCGTGCGATGCAAAGTGATAACGCGAGTTCCTTCTTCCTGACGCCGTTCTTGCAACACGAGGATCTTCTCTGTTCCAGTCTCCATCTTAAATTTTGCGTGGCCTGGGTCGGATCCCAGCTCATAGGCGGGCCGTGCTCGAGAGCAGCAGCGAGTGCAGGAACCTCCAGGCTGCCTGGGCACCTCTGTAAAAGCCCCCGTGCGCAGGCGCTCGTTTGCTGCCCTGTTGCGCTCCTGCCATTTTCAATGTTTATCTTGCCCCTGTGATCAGAAGGGAGCTGTGTCTGCAGCACCTTGGCTTCCTGAGCAGGCCACTTCGGGTTTGTGGTGGCCGTGGTGCGCCGGCGCGGCTGCAGCACCCAGCACCGACAGCTGGAGGAGAGGGGGAGAGCACATGGCTGGAGCCCCCGGCTTTCTGGAAACGAAAATTGCCGTCAGGCTGGTCTTTGGGGGTGGGGGAGGCGGCTGTGCATGACACGGCCGTTACCAGGTGATGGCAGAGGTCTCTGCTTCACCAGCGGAGCTGGGAACGACCTCCAGCAGGGTCCTGGCATCTCGAGCTCGCCCTGGTCTGCCGAGACAGCTGCCCTTGGATGCTTCTCTTGGCTTCTGTGAGCAAGGGGGAAATGGCCAAATGCCCATTCGCTCCTCTTTGATTTCATGTATTGATTTTGTCTGCTCGGTTTTTCAGCAGCATTACTGTCAAGGGCTCCTTGAAAGTCTGTCGCTGGTTATGGTGGTCGTTAACAAAACACCAATCCGCCGCGTGTGCTGTGCGTTAAAAATCTTCCTGGGAATTTCCACAGACCACTGGCACTTCCCAAACCAGTTGCTGAGCATCTGCAGTTTCCAAAGAACGATGACTTGAATAGGCTGCACACAAAATAAGGAAATACTGAAAATAACTGCGCTTTGGTTAAAATCTATGTTTTTCAGATTAAAATTTTATTTTTTAAAAATAACAACATATGCAACGTGTAAACCCCAATTTATCCATAATGAAAGTGGCTGTAGTTATTCAAAGCTTGTATTCAGGAGTTTCCCCTGAAGATTTTACAGACTTGACAAGCAGGTTGTATATAAACTGTGAATTGCAGAAATCACCTTGGTTTGGAGGGGACATGTGCAGCTGTTTAACAGCGTTTAAGAGCAATGCACAAATGAAACTACATCGAACTGAAACTAGGGAGGATTTATTTTAAGCAAGCACGTGTATTTACTCAAATCTGGCTGCTGGCAGTAGCGTACAGCCCTTCTCGTGGCCCGTGGGAGAGCCCATGGTGGTGGGCAATGCAGCATTGGGATGCAGCATCGTTCTCCTGCAGGACGGACGGACGTCTTCCTCCTCTGCCAGGCTGCTGGTGTCGGTTGTGGGACAAGATACCGAGCTGCTGTTAGGGAGAGCTGCACCGTGAGGTTTCTGATAGGGCTGACTTACCCATCTTTCACTTTTTCTACACCTGAAGCAGCAGCTAATTTTTGCTGCATGGACACATACATGTTCTACCAACTGCTTTAAAGACATTTTCTCTCCATTTTTTTTTTCTCCTACCAGTTCTTACCCCATAATTTTCTGCTCTTCTGTTCTTCTCTTGCCTCAAAGACTTTTTTTTAAACCTTTCTTGTCTCGAGTAAGATGAGCACTTCAGTGTAGAGCTGCTCCCTCCCCAGGTGTTGGTGAGAGCTGGGGTAAGGATCGGCCCCATGACCCCAATATCGTCCCTGCAGCAGGTTTGTGTGTCACCCCCCCCCTTTGCTCAGCAGAGCAGCAGAACTGCGCTTATCTGTGAGACAACTCAAGAAAAACTTGTGGATCTTCTTGCTCTTATTTCCCACCTGCAGTCCCAACAGATACATGTTTTTACAACTGAGCACTTCCACTAGGAAGCCTAGAACCCTTTGGAAATGGATCCTGAGCACAGTCTGTCCTTTGCAGGGAAACCTCGCCACTCCGTTAACTGGGACTGAACCAGAGAGTTGCTCAGCCCTTGACCTAAGCTGGTGCTGGCAGTGCTGTGGGATGGATGTACTGTTGTGCCTGTTGTTGCTCCATGGCAGCTTGTGGCAGAAGAATCTTCCAGAATTTCAGATATTTTACAAATTAACGTGCATAACAAGTAAAAATTTGGGTCATTATTAATGTGCTCTCCACACAATGATCAGTTATCGGTTTCTTCCTCCTCCTTTCACCGCGTAGACAAATTTACACCATGGTAGAAATTAACTTGGTTCCTTGGAAAATGCTTGAGAAAATATTTTATGTAGCACGTTCAGAGAGTTAACCTCTGTTTTGATGGATCCTAAGGGGTTGGGTGGCAGTTCCAAAGTCATTAATTCTTTATAAGCAGCCTCTTAGGCAGCGTAGATTGAGAACGATGTGTAAGGGTTGTCCCCACTGCTCATAATTGTATCCTGTCACTCAGGTGGTTAAAGGTAAAAAGCAGTGCTCTGTCCCTGCGAAAGGCATTTCAGTCTTTCTGGGCACATAACCTTTTGCAGAAAGAGTTGCAGTTCTTTGTCAGATCCTTCTTTTTAACATTGTTGTTTCAGTCTTTCAAAACGACATATTGAGTGGCTTCTTGTAGAAAACCGACAGGGTAGTAGCCAGCAAGCTGGCTGCCTGCGTGCAGGGAGAGGGTAGCGTGCGTGGATCTGTTTTTTATTTCCTGGCTTCCATCTGGGCTCTTTCTGTTCAATATGCTGTACTGAAGTGTGGCAGCCTGGTTGCATTCTCATTTGTAGCCAACCCAACCTTTCACTTAAGCGTGATAAACCCAAACCTTAGACGGAAGTAGTCATGTGAAGGATCATTTTGTATTTTAGCCTGAAGAGTTGTAAGTTTGAGTCGTTGGGTTGAATGTCATCTAACACTGAAGGACTTCTTTAAAGGACTGTCATCTTCAACTCTGTGTTCAAGTTAAAATGGTTTTCTAATTTAGAATATGGAAATCTGCATCAACTTGGTCATGAGTCTAGGGTCTAGAGCACGAGTCTCATGAGGAGCGGCTGAGGGAACTGGGGCTGTTGACCCTGGAGAAGAGGAGGCTGAGGGGAGGCACTTAATTGCTGTTTACAACTACCTGAGAGGAGGTTGTAGTGAGGTGGGTGTGGAAGCGGTGGAGTCACCATCCCTGGAGGTATTTGAAAGATGTGTAGATGTGGTGCTGAGGGACTTGGGTTGGTGAGGGACTTGGTTTGGGTTGGTGAGGGACTTGGTTTGGGTTGGTGAGGGACTTGGTTTGGGTTGGTGAGGGACTTGGTTTGGGTTGGTGAGGGACTTGGTTTGGGTTGGTGAGGGACTTGGTTTGGGTTGGTGAGGGACTTGGTTTGGGTTGGTGAGGGACTTGGTTTGGGTTGGTGAGGGACTTGGTTTGGGTTGGTGAGGGACTTGGTTTGGGTTGGTGAGGGACTTGGTTTGGGTTGGTGAGGGACTTGGTTTGGGTTGGTGAGGGACTTGGTTTGGGTTGGTGAGGGACTTGGTTTGGGTTGGTGAGGGACTTGGTTTGGGTTGGTGAGGGACTTGGTTTGGGTTGGTGAGGGACTTGGTTTGGGTTGGTGAGGGACTTGGTTTGGGTTGGGTCAATGGTTGGACTCTCTGATCTTAAAGGTCTTTTCCAACCTAAACAATTCTATGATCCTACGTTCTTCAGAAGCCTTCTGGACCAAGTTAGGGACTGAGAATATTCTGAGCAATTTTCAGTTGAAATCGCCATCAGAAAATGTCAGTGCATAATGCAAGCATTTGGATGCTCTGTTTTCCTTGAAAAACTTGGCATGAAAACGACTGTCTGTACGAGAGAATAGCTAGAAGAATATCTTTGGTTTTGGCATAGAACTGATTGCTATCTAATGACATTTAACAGCGTTTGTAATTTTACATTTGATATGTGGAAACTTTCTTAATGGGGATATATTTGACAGATGAAATACTTGAAATAGTTGATTAAATGAAGTCTCTGGCTAAATGGGACCATCATTGCAGCTTAATTTTTTGTTGATACTTACTTTGTACTTGCAAGTCAGGGTTGCTTTCTGTCACTGAGTATTAAAAGTTTTTTGTTGTTATAGGATTACGTTTTTTAGTGTGAGGTAATGCAGCCACAATGCTTGTATTATCTTTATGATTTTGATTTTTGTTTCCTTTAAAGTTCGGTTAACAGTTGTGGTTGTCAGCTTGGAGTGTAGGTATGGCGTCTGGCCCACCCGTTGCTTTATCTGTTAAGATCAGTTTCTCAGATCGGGTGAGAATAACTGGGCTTTTGCTGCTGTTTTGCTCTCAGTGGAGGAAGGGACCCCAAATGATGCTGGGGAAAGATTTCCAAGAGCGTACTCAGCTTTCTGTTTTTAAAGGCAGTAAGGGCTGGATTGTACCAGAAAATGAGAAAGTTTGGAAATAGCTATGCTCCAGTGCTTCAGCTGATGAGCTGCTCTAGGGTCCGTGCTGCGCTTCCCCAACACAGGAGATCTGATCTGTGCATTGTGCTCTGGTCACCCTGCTAGTAAATCCCTCAGGAGCACTTTTGCCAGTGCCTTACCCACCCCTTCCTGCCCTGTTCATGCTGTTCCTGAGCTCAGGCTGTGCTAAGCCTGGCTGGTCCCAGCCTGGAGCCTGCCTGGTCCCAGCCTGGGTCCAGGGACAGCTGAGATTCCTGCTCGTGGAGTGATGCCTGAGCCCAGGCAAGTCTGTTGGTGTAGACCCTGCACATAGAAAAGCAGTGTGGTGCCTCCAGACACCGGTCTGTTCTGGGAAAACAATGTTTGTGAGATGTTACGCCTGAGATGATGATGCTCGTGTCACAGTCTTCAAGCTGGATGCCCTGACTGCTAAGAAATGAGAGTTGGCTGTTCAAAATCGCCCTTGCTTAGAAATTTTGAAATTTGGTAGGAGTCATCAGGTCCCTCCCCACTTCCTGCTTTCAGGCTTGCAGTTTGGGGTTAATTGTCAAGAAAAATGACAGAAGAACTATTGGAAGTGGCACTTTAATGATTTTTTTTTTTTAACCTCATCTGGGGAAGTAATGTGTTATTCTCAAGGTCATTTAATCAGAGGCCTTTTTCTTGTGAGAGGTGTGCTGGTACCTTACGTTGCAAATAGTCTTAATCTGCTCATCTTAACCTGAGATACGGTTTTTATAAAAGAGAGAAGAAAAAACAGTGTTTTGTGTTGGCTTTTGTATCAATCTTTGGGGGATGAAAATGAATGTATGTGTTGGTGGGCTTTGCAATTTCAAAGGTGAAACTCCGACTGGCTTCCCAGGTAGGTGGCAGCTGGGGAAATTAGGGCCAGGTCTGTGCTAGGTTTCGGCTGTGGTTTCAGTTTTGAGACTAGATCAAGGTGACATTTTAGTGAGCAAAATTCTAAATATGTTTGGGAAATTTTACTGTGGGATGTTAGAGAGTTCGTTCTTTCAGTATCTCTGTGTGGATTCAGTCCCACAAACTGATCCTTCTGGGGTTGGTATCCACTTCTCATCACCAGGGATTTTTGGGCTGTGTACCTTCCCAAACTTCCCCACCCCTTGCTGAAATGAGAGGTCAGGAAGGGAGGGAGGAGCGTGATATGAATCATTGTGCTTCAAACAGTAGAAATGAACTTTTTGTTTGAGTCCGTAGCAGAGGGGGCTTCCCCCTTCCCCCCGCCGTGCTGGCGTTGTCCCTGTTTGCGATGCTGATCATGCTGCCGCCCGACTCTGTTGGTGTACGCGCTCTCTGCAGAGATCTGCAGGAGAGCACTGTAATTTATACACATATTTAAGAAAGTATTATAAACCATATCCATCTGAATCGCTGCAAACAGGAGATGACCTTTTCGTGCTTAACGCAACGGCTGAAAAAAGATGGTTGGGGTAGTGCGAAAGCAATGGAGAAATTTAATCCGTGGTGCCTTTTTATTGTTCCTTCTGTATTGCTGGTGCTATATTTAGAAGCTTACATCACTTCAGGGATGATGACAGTCTCTGCCCTCCCTCTCCCGCTCCCTCCCGCTCTCCCTCGCTCCTTCCCTTAGGATGGATCGTGTTTTCATACTACTTATGAGTCCTACAGATCTTTCCGTAGGATTTTTCTCCAGCCTGTTAGTAAGTGCTGCCGTGGAAAGTGATGTACGTAAGGATGCGATTGCACCTTGTAATGTCACCCTGAAGGGGAGCGGGAGCTCGTGGTGCTGCTTTCCCTGCCTCCACTTCCTAAAAGGCTCAGGAACAGGGTGGAGAGTTGTATTTTTTCCTTTTTTTTTTTTTTTTCCTTTAAACAGGGATTTCTGAGCAGCCCTAATGAGGGGCTAACCTTGCCATGAAAGTAAAATGATTCATTTCTGCTGCTTGAGTTAAATGGCGGAGAGGAATCGGAGCAGCGTGCCAGTGCCACTGAGTCGAGCAAGCGGTGCCAGCGTAGCAGGGGCTGCATCCAGCTTGTGCTGCAGCTGGCTCTGCCTTCTGCACCCCACGCTCCCCATCGCCTGCCTTTCCCAAAAGATTTCAAGTACTCAAGTATGTTGAAATAACCTCTTGGTGCGGGTGCCCTTAATACTAAAATATTTCGGCATTACACTGCTGTGTGTGGCAATTCCCACTTGCAAAACTGTATTAAAATGAATTATTTTAGCCTGAACCATCTTTGCCCGAGCGTGTGCAGTGACAGATTGCTTCCCAAGCAGCTGCTCCTTCCCCAGCCCCCACCGTGGGCTTGGAGTCAGGATGCTACCTTAGCTGCTGTACTCAAAATGGGGGGAGCAAATGAAGGTACCCGCTCATAGCTGGGCGCTGCTGCGGGGGGACGTGGCAGGGGAGAGCGTGCTGGCAGTCGCCTGGGTCTGAGGACAAAAGGACAGATGTCCCCAAGCCCAGCCTTCAGACCCAGGCCCCTTGGCTTGCTGGCACGCTCGTGGCTTCTGCCTTTTCAGCCAGTGCCATGATGGCTTCGAGACCAGCGCTCGTCCTCCCCGCCGGCTCTGCACAATGGGCTTTTCTTTCTCTGATTGATCAGGAAAAAGTAGTGCTGCTTGACGGGTACCTTCTGCTGCCAGGGCTTTTGCAGAACTTCAATTTGGGGTGTCCTTAAATAAGAGAAAACTAATCCTGCTTTAACTGACCGTGTGTTTAAATTATGCAAGGCCTTGCTGTCCTTTTAAAAACATCCCATTTTTCAGTGACTTGCTCTTGTTAGGCAATTAGAACATGCAGATTTATTTAACAGTCGGGAGGATTCAGATAGCACTATGGGAGGGTAAAGGGAATGATGCTTAGAAATGTATGGAGTGATATTTCAAGCATGGAAAGAAATTAGTGTTAAACAACAAAGACCACCTTTAATTCAGAGATTGTCAATCGAAGGGTTTTTCCCTTAAGATTCTCTGAAAACTTGAAGTCTGGCTTAATAAGAGACTGGCAATTTACTGTTTGTGATTCACCCGATGCTGCAGTTCTTCACAAGTATTTTTATCACTGTGGAGCAGCCTTTGTATTGGGTTTTTTTTTTTCCATCTCTGAGTTGCTCTAGTTTTGAGATTTGTCTAAACAGATGATTTATAAAAACTTACAGCCTTGTGCTGCAGGAAGCTGGTGCTGCAGAAATGCATGCGTTTTAAAAAAAAAAAAAAAAAAAAAAGAAAAACCCAAACAGAAACGAGGGGGGGGGGATGCCCCAAAAGCTGGGCTGTGGAACTAGGTCAGGTTTTCCCCTCGCTCGGGGCTGGGTGGGCAGGGCTGCGCAGAGCTGGCTGCAGCCCCCTGGGACCCCCGCCGCCGCTGCCGCGCTCATTGGCGGGCCGGGCAGAGGGATGATGTCATCTTCACTTAAAGGCAAAACTAGAAGGAAATAGAATTTTGTTCCCATTATTGAGCCCGTGTTTACAGTAGTTGTAAAAGATGGCATCCACGCCAAAATGTTTAGTGGCTTGGATTTCGTGCACAATGCAGCGGGTGGAAAAGGCGGCTGGGAGATGGCGATCTGCCCGGTCAGCCGGGGGCTGGAGTTTGTGCGCTATCGGTGGGCGTGCAGGCGGGGAGAGGTTTCCTTTAGCTGGGTGGGTTTTCTTTTTCTCCTTGATGTCGATTGTGGTGGTGATAACTCTAATCCAGGTAACGCTGCGCAGAAGTATTTGGATGTTCATTGCTGCTGAAGGTTTATCAGCGTGGTGTTGGATTTGATGTTTAAGACGCTTCTGACTGCAATTTGGTGAATTCTTAGCAAAGATGCAGTACAGTTGTATGTAAGGTGAAGCTGACATATTGAGCCTATTGTTCCGTATTAGAGGAACAGTAAAAGAAACAGCTATTTATATAGCTGGTGTGGTGCATTTTAAAAATCTATTTATCTAAAATCCTTTCAGATTTTAAAAATCAAATAGACTGTGTTTGGAATTTTTGCAAGCGCAGGAATGAAGTTCAGATTTTCCTTTGTTTAATACAAATTAAACCCAGTAATACTTACGGAGCCTCGTTGCTTCTATTATTATTATTTTTGTTGTATGATAGAGGTTAAGTAAATTCAGCCATCAATACTGTGGTTTTTTCTCTTTTAAGACAGTTTTGGAAGGTGCTAGGGGAAGGTTTTCTTCTCAGTTAAGGCACAACTCTTGTCATAATTTGGGTTATATGCTGGGAAGAAGTCAGCTTCTAGATGACTGCTGGAAGGAGCCCGTGGTTTGAGGTGAGGTGGGGTGTCCTGTTGGTGCAACTTGGCTTCCAAAATATGAGAATCTTCTTCCCTGTGCCCCTTGGCACAGTTAGATGAAAAAGAGCTTTCTGTGGATTGCCTTAAACTGCCCAATTCGGTATTCAAGAACAAACATAAAAAGGTATTTTTGGCCCTCCCTGCCACCAGGCTGCTCTTGGAGGCTCCTCTGGTACGGGAGGTGTGGCCGTCAAGGGCTGGTTTGGTTTTGGAGAATTACCCTTGAGCCTGATGCACCCTGGGAATCAGGAGAGAGATGGCGATGAAAATTCTTTCCGAAAGAGGAAAACGGAAACAGTGAGTGCCCCTTCTTAGAGATGAAGTAAATGGTCCAGAGTATTAAATAATGGCTTTAACAGAGCCAGCACCCTCTGTCCCCCTCCCCTTCTCTGCTGTGCTTCCCTCCCCTCTCGCACGGTAGCAGAAGTCATTTGCCTTCTAGGAATTGAAAGCGTCGTGGCAGTCCCAGCTCAAAGGTGTGGGATCTCGTAGGTGCTTCCTCAGAGCAGCTCTCGGGCAGGCTGGGCTGCCATCCAAGATACAAATCTGCTAGCATATATTTCAGTTTTTAGTTGCAAAAAGAAATTAGAAAACTAAATTGACTACTGCAGAATCATTAAGGCAATTTTGGTTATAAACAGAGTCAGTCTTGATTGGAGAGGGAACCCCACCCACCAAAACTTTTAACGTGGTTTCAAAACCATTAAAAGATGAGAATTACAAACATCACCTTTCAATAAGAAATTTACTTCACATTCTAGACAGAAATCTCCTAATGAGTGTACCGAATGAGATAAAAATGTTGAGGCTCTTGTGACTTACATACTTAACAGCAGAAATTATTTTACTGTGAGCTGATTATGGATGTATCTGTGTGCGTGTGAATGTCTGCAGATACTTATTTCTGAATTCGGATGCAAAGGTGAGAAATAATCCAGCTAAATGCTGTTGGAAGTGTTAATAGATACATGAGATTAATTAAAAAAAAATTTAGAAAAAGAAAAATATTCAATTACAGTATTTGCATTAATAGATCATAAAATGCTCTAAAATGCAATGTGGAGCAGGGGTGTTTTGCTGAGCAGTTGTTGTACCGATATGTGTGTTTATATTAGGTCAATAAAGATGCTCTGTTGGCTGCATCTGCAGATACAGTAGCCAATTGATCTAATGCAGTTTCTAAAGGCTTTCTATACAGGTGATGTCATCCTTTTAGCTCTGTTCCCCTCCCACTCTCTTTCCTCCTTATTAGATATTTCATCTTGCTGCGGAGCATCCAATCGATGGGAGCTTCTCCTGAGGGAGCTGCTGAGAAGCAAGCAAAGATAGTAGGAATTAGGACTCCAGCAGTCGGGCTTGCTGTAGCCATGGACGGACTGTTTTGTTGTGCATTACAGAAATGTTTTAATTGGAAAAGCTAGGCGTGGATTAACCGTGGTATCTGACTGATGCATTAGAATACTAAGCAACGCTGCAGAGTTGTAAACTGCATTAAAAGAAGAAGGAGGGGAGGGGGGCAAAAGAGAAAAGGGTTTGTATTGCAGAGGCTTTTAATACATTCCACGGTGCAAACCTGTTAGAGCATATATCCTGGAGCTACAGTCTGGACACTAATTTAATTTTTGCAGTTATGATGGACAAGACTATAAAGAAGAAACTTTAATATCCAGGGTGTGGGATTCCTGAATCGCTTAAGATGCTGAAGAAGCTTTGCAAAATTTCATCTACAGTATGAATGTGAAGTTTCCGAAAAGTGGACCCGAAGATAAGCCACTCCCAAAAGCATTTTAGTGAAGAGAAAGAAAGGAATTTGAAGAATTCATGTCTCACCTTTTATGTATTGTGGCTTTAACCTGCAGTTCTAATCAATTTCAGAACTAATTCGGTTTTAGCAGACTTTTTGGGTACATGCCTCTTGCCTGGGGGAATGTATGGATATTTGTATTGGAAAAGCTAGGAAACCTTTTGATTTGAATTTATGTGCTTGTTAAAACTGGAACATTTTTATAGGAATTGCTGCTGCTGCTGCTGCTAACTCACTGCAATACTGAAAACTACTCAGAGTGGAAGCTTTAATCAAATTCAGTGTGAAATTCAAGCCTGAAAAGTTGCATACATGTACATTCGCTGCTTTGGTTTATGATTTTTAAAGAGAATCCAGAAGGGATTTCGCTCAATATTTTTCTTTTGGCTTTTATTTGAGAAAGGAAACTTTCCCCCCCGCCCCAGCCTAAGAAATGGCTTTTCTCGTTCGATGTTATGCCAACTGCCTGCAACCGTGGGCCTCCAAAGTAAGTAAGATTTTGTCTGTACTGCATTTCTCTGACATGTATTGACAACCGTGGTGCTGTTTGAGTGTTCACTTCTCAAACCCTGAGTGCTGCTCGGATGAGATGCTGGACTCCTGGCTGTGCATGGACTGTTCTTGTTGGAATCATTTCTAAATGGGAAGGGGGGACCTTGAAATCTTGGGATTTGTTTTATATACGAATAGCTTATAAATCAATAGGAAGCTTAAAAAAATGCCATTTGCTTATTCATTGCGTAAAGCTTGCTTTTTGGCTTATTAATACATGAAGCAAGAATTACTGAAGTGTGACATTTTTATGACTGCTTGCATATACTGCTAACTTGAAAATGCAGCTATACAAACCCACTGATGTCGTAATTTTCAAGCCATGTGAGGCTGTACTGCTTGTTTCCTTTATGCAGCATTGTGGAATTGGTGAATTATTTAGCTGAAGTATGTAATTACAATTACCTTTAAAGGACATAAATTATTTTGTGTGTCTGAAGAAGCAGCATTTTTGTGAAACTGGGGAGGGAAGGGTGTTTTTTTCAAATGCGGTAATGAAATCTGGAACATTTGAGCAAACCCATTTATTGAGATAAAAGTATTTAAAGGAATAAAGAAAATATGCTGTTTGTGAGACTCTTTACAGTTTGGTATGATTGATCAGAAAATTAGCCAAGTTGCTGGTATTTTATTAACGTTACTGCCAAGAAGTAGTCACCCAAGACACGGGAATTGCCTTATAAACCTGAGGCCAGGCATGTATTAATTATTTATTCCAATTTTATATTTATATTGCAGCTCATACATGCTAGAATAAAGATTGTGCAACTTTCTTGCATGTGAAAGCTGGAAGGGTTTGAAGGCAGTGGGCAAAACCCTTGTGCTCTTGACATCATGAGACAGAGCATTGACTTCAGAGTGAGGAATTTGCTCTTGACTTCGGTCCCAAAAAGTTTAGAGTCTAAGTGAGATGACGGCGTGGAGAGGCACAAGGGAGAAGCGCAGCTGGGTGCGCGGGGTCCCTGTGCAGGATGGTTTTCCCTGGTTGGTTTTTATGTCTGAACACGTACGTGGAAGCTCACAGCATAAATGGGGCGAAAGCGCTGGGCTTCAGGGTGTCCGTATGCAGTTGCCAAAATCAACGCGGGCGTCCGTGTGGCTGAACTTTGGCCGTTTCACGTGGGCTGAGTCCCCCCCATTGTCGGGTGAAGCGGAGCTGCAGGTTCTCGTGGCCGTGAAGGGCGATGGGCTCCGTGTGCTCAGCCAGGTAATTGCAGCTCCTCGCCTTAGCGTTCCTGCTGGGAAGTGTTGGCCTGTTGGCATCATCATCCGTGTCCCGAGTATACGTGTCAGCTCTGTGCTTTCTTCCCTTCCTGCTCTGTAGACGTTAAATACGAAAGGATGAGTTTCCTTCAGCTCCGCTTGCCTGCGCCACCCTTATTAAGGAGGGCTGAATGTGTAATATTGGTTAAAAAACGGGAATGCTTAGTCACGTTGGTGCTTCAGCTGAGACTGCTCTTTCAGTAGAGTTGGGGCTGAAGTGAGAAACCACAAAAAAGAAACTCTGTGCTCCAATAAGGGTTTGGCAAGGGTAAAATAATATAAAAAAACTGTAAACGTTTTTGGCCCCCTGTGTCAGCTCTGTGGATGATACCCAGCGGGTTGCTGCCATACCAGTCAAGCCATTTATTCACTCATTTACTGTTCGGAAATGAAATGGTATAAGATGCTGGGGAGAGGGAGGTTTGGTTTTTCTTCCCTTTTTTTTTTTTTAATGGCTGATGAAAACCGATGCAGAACTGGTTTTACATTCCAATCCATAGCTAAAAGTTCTTTAACTTTAAAACCACAAAAGAAAAAGCACTTGCAGTCACCTTCTGCAAAACTCCACACAGCCCCCCAAAACTCCTGCAAAGCCCCACAAACTTGTAAACTGATCTGTTCATGGTGTTCTGCAATGCTGAAGAGAAGTGTGCAGAGGGTTAAACACACTGATGAGCTGAATTATATCCGAGTTTGATCCATTTTGTTTTTGTCTGAGCTGTGTACAACAGATCTGTTTGACAGGTGTTTTATAATAATACATATTCTAGCAAAATAACTGATGTCAGAATTTTAAATATGCAAGTTGGTAACTTTTAACTTGCAAATGTCAAGTATTTTATGGTACTATTTTGAAACTAGAACCATTTCTTGCCATAGAACAGTGAACATCGGGTTTTTCATTTGGTTTCTCAATGATTAAATTAAAAAAATCTTACTTATGTAGAGATCTGTCCCAGATTTTTTTAATTAGTTGATTTTAAACTGGTATAGGACAATAGTCTGAAAATGGGCTGTTGACTCAGTTGTAATTATAGCTGTTCTGAATGTGACAGTGTAATGATACATCTACTTAATCAGAGCAAAATGAAGTCATATTTCATATGACTAATCAGAAAGGTAAGCTTTGGTGAAGGTATGTGAAGGAGAACGCTTCTGAAGGTTGACCTTTAGCTGAAGGAGGTTAATTTGCGTGGCTGTGGAGTGACCTGCAGGAGAAACCAGCTTGAGGAGCTCTGTCGCCTCCTGGACGATATTCTCCGAGTATAAGGGCTGTCGGCCCCGGTCTGCATTGCACCCCATATCTCTCAGACTCTTGATTTCATCTTCCAAAAGTAAAAGGGATGGAGTAGACTTCTAAAAGTAATCAATGCCACCTATTTTCCTGCATGAAGAGCTGCTAAAAGGAGGATAAACTGTGAGAGAGAACAATGAATTTCTGCAGTGCACCTGAAGATGAGCTGGATGAGCCTTTTGGCCAGTCCGTGCAGGCTCTTGTAGAGGGCAACAGTATTTCTCAAGACTCTGGTACTTGGAATCGTGACCTCTCTTAATTCTCTTGACCGCCATCTCCTTTGCAGGAAGATAATGGCTGTTCCTCTGTCAGTTGTGTTTGGAGGTACCAGTACAAGGGCGGAATCCTGTGTTGGAAGCCCATCATAACAAATGGTCTCCACCCTGGGGACTGTACGCTTTCTGGAATGATAGACTGTAGAAGATGAGATAAATAGATCCTCAAGCAACATGGTGAATATGATAAGCAGCCAGGAGCGTGGTGAACAGTGATCAAAGCTGTCTTAGCTGTCAGGCCACTGTGACTCTGGAGGAAGATGAAGGAAGGTGGAGGACTTTGTGTGGGTCTTGTGGAGATCTGCGTGCACAGGCTGGTTGTATTTGCGAGGATGAGAGGCATTCAGCTTCTGTTAAACTAAATTCTGCTGATGCCAATGCAATATTTTAAAGCAAAAAAAAAAAAAATTCAAATGTGTCTCAGCAAGATTCTTATCATTTTTGTAATTCTGGTCATAACTTTCTCAGCATCTGTTAAATTGTCTGTAATGCACTTTGTGGTGTTAGACTCTTAAACATAGATGCATTATGAAGTCACTAAACTTAATGATGTAGATGTATACGGTTTTCCTGTAATAGGTATTTTATGCACATCCTAACCATTTTCCAAGCCTAGAACGCATAGAGTTACCCTATTTGTGTAGCAGGAGAGTCTGATGGGGAAAATATGGAGTGATTGGGTAATGTATCTATAGAGGATATTTAAGGAGGGATGCTTTTTGAGATAATGTGCTTTTTATAGAAAATAAGGGGGGTTGAATTAACATCTAAGCTTCTAAAATGCTTTTTTCCTGAAGGAAAACAGTTTCATTTAAGATCCCAGGTGCACGTTAAACTTGTCTTACAACAGTAGGCAATAATTTATTTTATCTAGGCTTCCGTGTTCTTCTTATCTTTCTGCTGCTAAGATAAAATCTAATAATGCTAAGCGTTATAACAAGATAGATTTGCTCTGCAAAAGTTTGTGTTTGGGTTAGAGCAGAAGACTTGGAGTAATTTTTCAGTCCCATTCCTATTTTGGCTGTGGTCTCAGAGGGATGTGATGCAAGTTTTAGTTATCCGTAACTAAAATCAGTGTAACATCCTCTTCTGATTCCAAAGGGCATCCATTTGATCTCCAAGATCTTGAGTTGAAACCTTCATGTGATTAAAGATTATTTTCAGCTCCTTGGAAGAAAAACAAAGGTTGTATAGTGTGTCCTTGATTTGAGTTGATGTCATCCCTGTCTATGCTAATGCATGTCTGTGGAAAGTGGCCCTGGTAGTATGAATCTTAAATGTTTTCAGTGCAAATAGATTAACCGATTCTTCCCTTTTTCTTTTTTTCAGTCAATTTTGACAGCCTTTCTCTTCTTCTTGGCCTTGCCTCTCCCTCCAACCTTTCTCTGTCCATGCCTGTAGCCGCCAGCACAGCTTCCAGTCGCTCAGAGCAGGACCAGCGGGTGCTCGTCACCCGAGTGTGCGAGTTTGGGCAGAAGCAGCGGGTGATTGCCCCGCAAGCGCCTCTCTTCTGCTTCCCAATGGTTCTTTGCCCTCCTACGGACTCCAGTTTGCATGGTTTAGCCCTCTTTTTTTTTTTTTTTTTGAGTTTTTGAATTTTCAGCCAGCTGCTTGGAGTATTTATGGTCTCCCCTATTCCATGTTTTCTGATCTTATTCCCCTCCATCCCCTGCACAGTAGGGTTGCCTGTTTCTCCATCTTAATTGATTTGTAGGAGCACCACCTCTTGGTTACTCAGTGCTCCGATCCCTGAGCACTTGGAGGGTGCGTGCTTGGACTGGCGAATGATGATTTTCCTTACACTGAGTTCCAAGTTTTCTGTAACAACTTGCAGGATACTTTCTGTAAAACTTTTTAAATGTGCTTTTTGCTTGATAGTTTTATTAGATAAAAATGGTTTAATGTGAGCTGTGTGACCATTTACTGTAGAAAGCTTGGGTTTCCTTCATACTCCAGTATATAGTATGTTGAGGTTAAACGCAGGTACACATTGTATTACTTTTCGAGAGAAAAGCCTTTTCCTGAAGTGTTGTTTTTAAGGGAAATTGGCTCGTAATGTGCAAATAAACACCTATCTGTTGATTTATTTCCTCCTAGGCTTTGTTTGTTTTAAACCTCCTTTGTTACAGTTCCGCTTACAGCTACAGCCTAGTTCGGGACCACCCTGTTTTGCTCCTCTCACTTCCACCAATGCATTTCTTTACGATACAGAAAGAAAACGTAGATGGAAGATTGCTGCTTCTTTTGGTTTGGTGGTTTTTTTTTTTTTTTGCATGTAGAGGCTCCGAGGGCCTCATTACGCAGCTCTTAGCTGAGAAGTAATGCGTGGCCGAGCGTTCCTTGCGGCACCGGCGTGCTCGCGCTGTGCACCCTGCATCCTCGTGGCCCTGCGAGGTGCTTCCCCGGAGCTGATTGTCACCTGCGTGTCATTACAGCGAAGTGAGGTTGTAGCAGCCTGAGGATGTGTGAAGAGGGACCGTCACCACCACGGTATTTTAGCAATCAGTGTATATAAGAGTTTATAAATTATTCAGCTGAGATGAAACTCGTAGATTTGGAATTCCGTGTGCCCTGCAGTCCTGTCTCAGGATGAGAGCTCCCCAAACGTTGGGCTACTGTCACCTGCGTGGCTGCTGGAGTTTTAATGACTTGTGGAACTTCAGCTCCTTACAGAACTCGTACCATTGCTGGCTGCTGTCACAGTTTGTTTTCTGTTGTAGTTATTTAGACAAGGCTCTTGTAATATATTAGTTTTCAGTGGCAAGAACAAACAGTCAAATTTGAACTCTGGCACTGAAAATAAGTATTTTTAAACATTCCTGTTGTATTTTCATAATCACAAACAACAATTCTTGACATGTTAGCAATGTCGTGCTGTGAATAGACCAGAGAAGAGTTGATCTATTTTAATTAGCAGTTTTAAAAATTCAGCTTATGTTTACATGTTGGGTATTCCTAATATTATGGAGCTCTCCTCAATATCAATACATTTTTTCACAGGTGAATTTTCACAGCTGAAGTCCCCACTTCTTCTCTAAAGCTGAGATATTTGCGTGTCAGATGCTTAGCATTATCATGAGTTAAGGCATAGCGGTAATCTATAATTTAGACATATGAAAACCAAATTAAAATTGCATTACATGTGTGGTTTAAGGCAATACCAGAATTTAGTTTGAAATTCTGTCCTCATGTCACCTTATTGTAACTAAGGAAACGTAATTCTTCAGAGGATTTTATTTTCTACACGCTGTAGGAGCCATGAAGACCAAGAAGCTCTTGGCTGCCAGAGGCGTAGAACAGCCTCTAGGGATTTTTAATTCTTCTAGATGTTTTTTTTGTTGCGGGGTTTTTTGTTTGGTTTATTTTTTTTTTTGTAAGCCTGGGGTTATTCTAGGAAGGCTACAAGGATAGTTTTCAGGGCACTGCAGGGCTGTCATGAATGGTATCAACTTGGTCCTTATTTCTTTGATATTCATGTCTGTCGTACTAATAACTGGAGTAAGTATATAACTGCAGGTAATGAATTGAAACAGGTTTTGAACTGAATATTGTCAGCAAGCCCATCTTTTGTATGTTTGAAAAAGGAAAATGATCTGAGGTTTGTATAGTTGGAATAGGCACCGTTTTTCTTTGCATTGTGTTATTGAAGGATACAGGATTTTAACTGAACCTCTTGGGAAAATATTTGATCCATCAGTTGGCTTTAAAAACAACAACAAAAAAAATTACATCATTGCTGCTCTTTGAAAATCTGAAGAAATGTTCTTTTCTTGTGCCACTGGTGGAACATCTGTGGTCCTTGAGGAGGAGATGATTTTGTTTGCATTAAGTTAGTTGAGAACTGATGTCAGCATAGGTAATTTGGCCAGGCTCGTCTTACCCTCTCGGTGGATACCTAAGTGGCCTCTTTCTCTATCTCAGAGGAGCAACTTTCTCCTCTCCCATTAGGACAGCTCTGAGTGTATTTTAAACTAGAGCAGAATTATAGCTTGTATGTAAAAGGTGAACATAAATCAGAGTTAATTTATATAAATCCTGGGGAAAAGGGCTAATGAAAATTCTGAAAAATAACTTCAGAGAACTCCACTTGGTTTTGGTGGTTTCTCATTATTTCACTGGCAGGATATAGGAGATGATTAAATAATTTACTTAGTGATGCCAAGAAAAAAACACCTGAGGGTGGGGTTTTTGTTTGGATGGGTTGGGTTTTTTCAGATGGAATGAATGGGGTGGATGAGAGCAAAAAGTGGGACAGAGAAAGGTTTGCTTGGTGAGAGACTGCCTGCATGTCGGTGGGAGTAAGCATTGCTGCTCTTGTTTCAGTAGGTTGTAGAAAGACAAAATAGAACTAATTAAAGAAATCCGTTATCTTGTGAAAATGAACAAACCGTTGATGGAATTGCAGGCACTCGGTGAGACCACCCAAACAACTGGTAAGGAAGGTGTTAGAAGGCAGCGTTTGCTCAAGTTGGAGGCAAAGTGAAACAGCTCTGACTGCAAAGCCAGCAAGGGGTCTGGCAGAGAAACTGCTGAAGTGCCGGTGCAAAGCAGAAACCCCAAACAGTGCTGTTGAGCTGAGAGGAGTTTGTCAGCTGCTGCTTGGCAGTTGATACAGATCACAGAAACGCCAGGTTTGGGGAATTTTTTTCTGCGTAGAGCCTTGTTAACATGGTAGAATCTTCGACCATGCTGCATTTAAAACAATCAGCTAGGCGTTATGACAAGTGCAATGGCAGAGCAAGGAAGGGTGCCTGGAAGCAGAGCCAGCGCTGTCCTGGGCAGGTTGGCCGCGCTGCCTGGGATGTGCTCCAGAAGGGCAGGACAGCTCATGGTCCCGTGCACTGGAGCGCTTGCTGGCGTCTGGGGTTAAGGTGTTCTTGAAGGAGCCGTTGTAGGAAACCCATCCCACCCTCTGGCTCCTCAGACAAAGCTTTCCTCTGCTGTGGTAGGAGTTTGGTTTCTGGGAAATCACGAAGGCACTGGAGGTGTAGGTGGGATTGCAAAGTAAAAAGGAAATCTCCCAGCAGGGCTGCCAGAAAACAGGGGGGATCTGAAGACTGGAAGTGCAGGTGGGAAATAAAAGGAGGAAATTTGGGCAGAACTAATTCAGTCTAATGTTAACTGTACAAAAGGTGTTGAATCAAGGGCATCAAAGAGAAAATGGTTTGTGCAGGGAATGGAAGGCTGTAGTGACTGAAAAGGAGAGAGGTGAGAGCTGGCAGAGGGTTCAGAGGACTGCGGTTCTGTTCAGCTCTTTGATCAAGTGGTCTCTCTAGTTTGGCTATTTTGTTTAATTTAGTTTTTAAAACTGAAGGCAGACATGCTTTTTTTAACTGGCTGTTTTTAGCAGTGTAGACTTTCTGTATCATCTGAGAAAGGCAAATTGCGACCCTTAAACCACTTGGGTGTGATGGAGGCTGAGCGGGAGCATTTCCTAAAGCTCAGAGGTTACCAAGTGTGATCACAGTTAATGCTCCAGGAGTGTCTTAATGGGTTCCAGTTAAAACAGTGAAAACCTCCTAATGGAAAGCATTGAGCATTAAACAAAATAATGAATATATGTGCCTTAAAATTGGGATTGTTAGGCCTGGAGTTTGAGAGCTGGTTGTAGTGGTGAGGTGGGTGGGTGAGTGTACCAGTGTGCGGTGGGTTTTACGGTGACGCAGCAGATGTACGTGTGCTCCGACACTGCAGGGCTGCGCCGTGCTTGTCCTTGGACGTTTCATGGAAATAAACCCCGTGTTGTTTCTGAATATTACTCTTGCTGGCAACATTTCAGGGAACTTCAGAAAAGCAAATAAGGTATAAGGTTACTGACAATCTGTAAAACCAAGGGCAGAAAATTTGCTTACACAGCCTATGAAAGGACAGACTGTTCCCTCGGAGGCTGTCACTTCTACTGTGTCCAGACCAGATCGATCGGTTGTAAACATCCGTACAGGGACCTAGGAAAAGTGATGAAAAACTTTGCTATCAAGGAGTATCAAATAATAAGCTGAAGCTTTTGCTTCCTTATTGCGCATTTTCCTTCCATCAGTTTGAATTTGTAATGGACACTATACACCGGGAGAATTATGACGACTGTGCTTCCTTTGGCAATTTGGTTTCTGATGATGAGTCCTTTGGCCACTGCCCTCATTGCAGGATGTTTCTGAATATGTTTAATAATTGTGCCATTTGCTGCAGGTTGAAAGACGATGGTGAAGCTTCTTTTACACATAGAAAAAGATAATTCATAACTCTTGTGTCCATCTGTCAAGACTGTTTTGCAAACTCGTGCTGTCTGTACCTTTCAGCCTGTGTTTTTTCAGATATCCAAACTGTACCAGGAGACACTGATACTTATTTTCAGAACTTGGGGCACAAAGGCATAGATATGGCTTTTGCACAGGGGGAAGATACCAGCAAATTGAAAAGTAAGTCACACATGAAATGGAGCCTGAAGAGCATGGTCCCTGGGCTGAAGAGGTTCTTCCGATTCCTTTTTCTGGGAAGACTGGGGAATAGAAAGACAAAAGTCTCAGTTTAGCCCTTCTAGGACATCATTTCACTTATGACTTCTGCAGTTGCCTTTCTCTCTATATAAGCTCTGCAATGACTTTTCTATAGCCTTAATTTTTAGCAAAACCTTCCTGAGGAGCACGTAAAGAAAAGTCCTCAGGCAAACAATCATTTTTAGTGTGCTTCTCAAAAGAGTTGTTTGGTGGTCATCTCAGCAAACATCATGTAATGTGCTCTGTTGTACAGGGCATGTGCAATCTCAAAAATCTGTTATACCAAAATTAGCTTTTAATTTAATTCCCAAGTATTCTGTGTGACTTCACTGCTGAGAGTAAATGATGTTTATGGAGGAGGAAAATGTCACTGCAGACGCACTCTACTTGGGCCTGTAGGAGTGGTCTGTTAGCTTGTGAGCTATACCACGTATCGGACTCTATACCCCAGTTAACTTCAAAATTACAGACAGGAGACTTGGAGAAAGTCGACACTTCTTGTAAATCCTGTGTTGCCATAGGTATAGATAGAAATACTACTGCAAAGCTAAATTAAATATTAATTTAGAAAATTAGTGTTAGTTGGGAAATCTGTTCAGACACAAGTCCCAGTAGCATGGCAATTTGTTTTCTTGCCGGCATCTTTGGTTATCAGAGACCTCAAACTGAATGTCTTGAAAGTTCGATACTTTCAGATGAGATCAAGTGAGGTGCAGTTCAGTCTATTCAGTAGTTTGTTGCACAGTGTTTTGTGGCTATGGATGAAAAGTACTGCCCCAGAGTAAATTTGGGGTGGTGTTCGTGATGAAATTGTAGTGAAATAATAAAACTGAAGAATGTTACCTTCTTGTTATCCAAGAGGAAGCGAGCTGGACGTTGGCTGGTTGATTCAGTTCCAGTATTACTCAGATGCAGAAAAAGCCAAATAATCCATGAGGTTTTGGTAATTGTGCAGTGGAGTCAGTTGTCAGTGTTGGTACCAATGTGGCCTTTTTTGGAAAGGGAGCCTAGATGAGATGATCTAGCACCCTGTCCAGTCACAGCTTGAAAACTTCCAGTGATGGGGACTTTACTGCATCCCTGGTGAGGTTGTTCCAGTGATTGATTGTTCTCACAGTGTTTACAAAAAAATAATCAAGGTGGAACCTCTCCTAGTGAAACTTGCACCTGATGCCCCTTGTCTTCTTCATGTGGCTTCTTGTGAAGCGAGAGCCTCTATCTTCTTTGTAGCTGCGCTTTAAGTATTGGAATGCTGTGATGAGGGCCCCCTGAGCCTTCTTGAAGCAGAAGAAACCCAAGTCCTTCAGTCTTTCCTCATGGGGCAGGTTCTCAGCACTTTGATCATCTTTGTGGCCCTCCATTTGACCCTCTTCAGTCTGTCCACCTCTGTTTTGCTTTGTAAGGACCAGAACTGGACCCAGTGCTCCAGGTGTGGCCTGACAAGCTCTGAGTGGGATGATCACGGCTCTATCTCTGCTAGTAAAGCCCTTGCAGATGCAGTCCAAGACCTGATCTGCCTTCATTTCTGCAGCATTTCTGACTCATAACTGGCTTATTGTCCACCAGGACCCCCAGGTCCCTTTCAGCAAGGCTGCTCCCCAGTCATGCAGATCCCAGCCTATACTGGGCTCTTTGGTTATTCCTTCCCAGGTACAGAACCTTGCACTTGTCTTTGTTTAAACCTCAACAGTCTCTGGGAGAAATCATGTCGTTGCTCTGCCCTTCTTACCAAACTAGTTTGGGAAGGTTGGTAATGCTATATTAAACCAAGATGTCCTGATTGCCTATTTAAAAAGAATAATCAAATCAAATTCTCTTTTCAAATATACCTTGTTGAAAAGGGGAAAGATGGAGCTGGGCTCTGGGGAGCGGTTCTGCCCACCAAACCTGCTGCTTTCGGGTATAATCCTGAGTTACTGCTGCCAGCTGACTGCCTGCTGTTCCTTAATTCTTTTCTCATTCAGACTGTTTACAATAAATAAAATAACTTACTGAAATGCATTGCATGTTTTGCATGGTTAATTATAAGTAAGTCAATTATTTTGGAATACTGTGTGTATAGTTTTTCTTTATTTGACAAATTCACTGGGTGTTAGGGTCTAAATTGTTCATGACTGACATTTATAGCTTTTTTGTTTCTCACTCATTCTTTGATTCTTCTTTCCCCTTTAGTCATTTTTATCTGATAATTTTAGCTAACCAGAGAAGGTCTATACTGGTGCAGGGTCTGCATGGCCCCATACATCTCCCCTGGTGTCATGCAGAGCACCATTGAGCAGTTTCCCCCAGGGTGCCTTTGGGCAGTGGTGAATGCTGTGGGGTCTGTGTCCTCTTCTGGTTCCTCCTTCCTCCTTTTGATTCTTTGTCTCCCCCACACACCCTCCCTGGTTTTCATCCATTACCCCTGACATCCACTGGTTTCTCCACACCCTTCCCAAGGACCATCCTTTTTTCCAAGGATGCCCAAGGACAAATACAAGCAGAGATTCTTCTCTTCCACGCTTCGTTGCTTTTGCAGTGTCCCATTGCTGCATATTTATGTTCTTCTGCTTCTTTGAACCATTCGGAGTAGAGTGCTGCTCCCAGCTCTGCTGCTCTGGCTCTGCCTCTACATTCAAACCTATAAATCAGTCTCTCGATGCAATTTGTCTTCTGCAAAATGTGCAAGACTTGAGTGTTCTTTCTGTCCAGATAGAACAAAAAGCACTTATGTACTGCTCTTCGTCGTTGGGGGTTTTGTTTGGGTTGGTTTGTTTGTTTGTTTGTGGGTTTTTTTTTGTTTGTTTGGTTTTTGGTTTTTTTTTTGTGTGTGGATTTTTTTAAAATTTTTTTTTAAAAATGGGAGTGTTTCTGCATTGTATTGTGCAGTAGGAGAAATTACAGGTTTGGGGCTTGTAGAGGTCTTTGGGCTTTCTCTGGTTTAGATGTACTTCTTGGGCTTTTGGGGTTTCTCTGGTTTAGCAGCAGCAGTGCTGCTGCACCCCTTGCTTCAGCGCTGGGTGGCTGCACCCATGAAATTGATGGCGAAAGCCAGGCTCCTCATGGACCTTGTGGAGTCTTTCAGGGTGGTTGTAGGTGGAGTTTAGTATTTCGTACATGTCGCTTCTATTAACTGTTACTCAGAACTGGCTTTTGCACTTTTGTGTCCTCTGCCCTCACCTCCCCTCTCCCCAGTGTTGCCGCTTTGTGAACCGGTCCCGGTGAGCGGGGTGGGCTGGACCCTGTGTGCCACCTTCAGAAATCTCACCTACTTTGAACAAAAAGCAGCCCAGGCTGCCGTCGCTTCTGGGTTTCTGTGGCAAGGCAGACTGGCACTACCATTAGGACAAGTTTCCAAAGGATGTAGCGATTTTTCTTTCCTTTTTTCCTACTGCAGCTTGCAATATCCCTTGAACAATTCCATTGTTGATTCAGGGGTTTTTGGTGTATTCGCCAGCTGTATTTTCCTGACTCAGTAGGAGGGCAGAGCTGTAGGTGGCTGAGCTGACCATGGCTTCTATTTTCTTAACTTCCTTTCACGTACAGCTCTGAGCTGCAGTATGGCATTTCAGCGGGGGGTTTGGTGCTAAATATCGCTTTGTTGGGAAAGGTCAGTCACAAGGATGTGCTGGCACCGATGTAGGGACTGGCTGTGCCAGCTTGTCGGACGCACTCGTATTTGAATTCCAGATTATCCCTTCTTGTGAAAAAATGTCAGTTTTATGGCTTAGAGTGTCAAGTCAGGAGGCTATTTCTGTATTGAGTGCTTATCAGAATTTCACGGACGTTCGGGGTTTTCCTGTCTGTGGCTGCTGGGGCATACAACTATAGCCAGAAGATAGTGCAGGTATATACACCTGCATCCAAAAGCCTCCAGCATGGACATAGGTGAATGTTGCTATTTTGAACTTCCTTCTCTAACTCATTATTTTTCAAGATATTGATGTGACTGTAACAACAGTTTCTCCCACCAAAAAATTATAGTCAAATTGTAAGTGAACGTTATTCACCGATGGTTAAGACAATGTTATAGCACTTGCAGCAAGTCCTTCCCCTGTCCGCTGTCATGTTGTTACAGATCATCCTATCCATGTATTGCTGCTTAGTGAGCTCTGAAAGAAAGAACAATCAGTTTGGGTAATAAAAACGACATACAAAAGACAGAAGCTGTGATTTATTTTGGGAGATGGAGTAGAGTGGCAAGCAGCACTTTAAAGGTCACTTGTCTCAAATAAACCTTATCTCTGTCTCAAATTTAAAGAGATATTGCAGTGTTTCCTTGCATCTAACTTGCATTAACTGTCTTTTACAAGAACATGTTGCAGAGTCCAGGAGGAGATCGTACATGCCCATGTGCTTTATGGGTGATGGAAATGAATGGGCACGCTGGCAGGGGGAATGAAGTTCGGTTGTAAGTGATTGAGTTGATAAGAAATACTCCTTTGGGAAGGTTGATGGTGTTCTGAGTTGGTCTTCAATGTGTGTTTGTGAAAATGCCATACCAAGTACATACAGAGCTTTATTTTTTTTTTAAGAGCCATGACTTTTTCTGGGAGTACTTCTCCACCTAGGTGTGTAGAACTACCTTCACCACAAGAATCTCAAGATTTAAACTAAATTAGGGAAGAAAAACTGTATGTGGCAGCCTGTATCTGTGTGTGTGTGTCACTGTCTTTGAGCCAGAAGGGGCTTCAGTAGCACCAGTTTTTGGTAGAGAGCAGGTATCTGCCCTTGTTCTCCTGGGAGACACCGCAGAATCGGTTCTGGTCGTGGGTCTAGTCATTCTTTTCCTGGAGCCGTTTTGAAAGATGGAAAATCATTATGAATCTGGATAGCAGGGAGCTTAAATTAGATTTCCTTGTGTCTGCATTATCACAGTCAGCGTGGGACTTGCTCATGGATGGAAGGAAATCTGATGGACGCTGAACTCTGAGCTGGGTGTTGGAATTGGGAGGTTATGAACGTGGGGACAGGCTGAGTTTGCAGCAAAACTGTGGCCTTGTTAAGCTAGGGGTAACGAATCTATATGGGTTGATTTGTTTCCTAATTTCCTAAAACTCCTGGGTTTTTCAGTTGCACTGACCTCCAGTATGTCAGTGACTGGCAGCAGCCCTGCCTACTAATTTGCTAGCGAATACTGGATATCGTCCCCCTAGCAAATGATGCACTGTCCTTGCTCGTACGCGCCCCTCTGTCTTTCCGCGTGGACGACAGCGTTGCGGTGGGTTTGCAGAGGAGCCGGCTGACGTGTGGAACCCCAGGGAGCAGAGGAGCAGCGTCACCCTGCGGCACAGCCTGCTTCGGCAACCTCCGTCAGCCCTGCGGTCGGCATCGCTGGGATATCAGTGGCTTAACTAGTGTCCAAATCTCCGCAGGCTTTAGGGAAGATAATGTTGAACACTTTCTGCCTCGTGCCCGTTGGTAGGTGGGTGGTGCTGTGCTGTGCACGGCACAGAAACGTGTGCTGTGCAAGTATTCATTTGGATTGAAAAGGCACCCAGCTAGTGCTCCAGCCCGGAGTGAAATCTCGACCTTCCTACTTTTATACATTTTGTCGTTGAAGAGGTCACGTCTGGGTGTACGCCAGCTCTTACCGCGTGCGCTGACAGGCAGCGAGTGTGCCTTTGGCCGCTGGATTGAACTGCGTCAGCTGAGTGGTTTGACCTTTTTGCTGTTCTCAAATCCTGAAAATAGATATTTTTTTTTTCAGCCTGTAAAACTTTTTTTTTTTAGTGGCTAAACATAGGTTTCAAAGTGTTGTGTTTCCTTTGTATTGGGATCAAGTTCACTATTTTATACCAACTGCTTGGAAGTCTTTTTTTTTTTATGGGAGTTTGAGAGTTTAGCAATTTTTTTCTGTCCTCCTTTTCCAAATACCTGTGAACATAGATACTAATTTTCAGGTTGGATATTTTAGGCTTTCTTTTTGTAGAACAATGAACTAGAATAAATGTAAATATTAGGATAGTGAAAAATAGTTTTCTAGTCTTTTGTTTCCCAGAGTTATTTTGCAAGTAAGGATCTGTGCTGGTTTTTGGAGCCCTTAGGATGGTGGGGTTTGAGTAGTGATTGGCAACGAGAATGTCATTGGGAATTACAGGTGACACAACATCCCCCGTGTTCTGCATAACAATTTTGATAATTAGAATTGTTATGTGTGTCAGAGGTGTTCGCGATTTTCTTTTTTTCTGAGGGTGAGGAAGGTTTGGAGAGACCTGCAGTGCTGCTTATGGTTTCAGAAAACACGTGAACAAGTATTTGGTAAAGCGCTTCTCCGGTGTGCTTTTCAGAAAATGGACATAAAAACACGATTCCAAGTGGAGACCTGGCTTCTATTTTTTATAAGTTTAGCTAGTGTTTATAAAGTTGATAGTGGATCAGCAGCATTTGTACGATATTCTCTTTTAATTCACCTACTGAATATCTAGTGGGTGACATTACTGTGTGGAATTCTGTTTGCTTTACAGAAGAAATATATTCATCTCGATTGTGATACTTGATGCTGTCAGAGTACTTTTGGACTTTTTTTTTCTGCATCAGAACTTTTTTTTTAAAAGGAATAGTATGTAAATGTTATCATTTATAAATGGAAAAAATTAGACATTTTATCATTCTATTACAGAATCTGCAATTCTCTGATACCAGAAATATATGTGGCAGAAAAGAAATGAGCAGCTGAATGAAGGGACTGGTTATTTTGTTGTATTCCATGTGGCTCTGATTCTTCAGAAGTGTTCTACTGACTTTTACTTTTTTTGGTAGAAAGAACGTGTTTGTGGGCTTCAATCATGCACTAAAACTTACATATGTGTATATGTAGGTTCATTTACAGATAGATTTAAAAACCAGAAGTGCTGTTGTACAAACATGTACCGGAAGTGCATGCTGTTCTTTCTAGGCACTCATTTTCTTAAGGAAAACTCCAAGCATTTTACTGACCAAAACTTTTGTTTAGATTGCAAAACAAAGGGCTGTGGGCTCTTTGGCTGGCATCATCTGTTTGTCATCTTACGCGCTTTTAGGCCTGTTGGTGCGTATCTGTTAGCTGGAAAGAGGCTGGACCTTTGTTTTATGGAAAGGAGCATCGTTTTCGTACCAGTCGTATAAAATTTGCATGTGGTTGGGCAAGCTTAGTCTAAATTCGCTTTCTCTCAAAATGTATGTCAAGTCACAGATGGCTGTTCAAATGTTTAACAAAAGTTTTATGAAGAACTTTGTCTTCAAATCAGACTCTCAAATCTCCTTTTCCTGCCTTTCCCCAAACCCATTTTCTTTCCAGCTTCCAGCTGATCTCACCAAGATGCATCTTACCGACAATCCTCATCCCCAGGTGACTCACGTCCCCTCAAGCCAGTCGGGATGTAGCATTGCCAGTGATTCGGGGAGCAGCAGCCTATCTGATATTTATCAGGTAAAATTGCATTTGTTTCTTATTTTTTTTTCCTTCCTTGATGTTAAACGTTGCACAAACAGGAGCGGTGGCCCTTCATCCAGGACTTGCCCTTTTAATGCTTCTGCGTATCCCTGTGTTGCTCGTGTGACTTGCCACCTTCACTGCCCCGCAGAAGTGACACAACCTGCTTGTAAAGCTCTGTTGCTCTTCACATCTTTATATAGCAACTAGTGTGCTGTTGCTTTTAAAAGTCAGATTTGATGATTTATGGGATCACTTTCCTTCTTTCTGAAATGGAACAAATTTAATGAAATCATTCCTGTGTTTCAAATACCTTCCTTGATTATTTGTATTTATTGTTAATAACAGATGTTCTGTTCTGCAAACAAAAGTGTGGTAATAAACTCACTCTCTGCACTAATTGCCTGTGGAAATGAATTCTAGTGTTGCTTGCTGAGAACACAAGTTGTCTGAAATGCAGAGATGGCTTTCATTTGTTTACGGATAATATACCGAATAAGTTACCTGTCTCGTGTCAAACTGCAGAGCTCTTTTCATGGGGGGTTTCTGCTCTGGCTGATGAGGGTGCTCCTCTTGGGTTTGGCTTGATGGGTGATTTCCCAGCTTTTCCACTTTCAAGTTGAAACCTGACTATAACACTGAATAGCAACTGCTGAGCACGGTGTAGTGTAACTTGATTTTAGACACCTCTTCCCTTGCCTTGGATACCGTCTGGGTACTATTTCTGCACTGGAAAGAGATCAGTGATATATCTATTTACAGCAAAGTCTTGTAGGTAACTTTAAAAGTAAGACACTAAAAGCAAAAATCCTTTTAGAACATTGTCTCTATGCCTTGTTGTTGTCCTATTTAATCTGTTATCTTGCCACTTCTTTCGATTTGCTTGCTGCCAGCTAGGTCAGGGGTAGCTTGCGTCCCTGAGAGAATCTTTTCAAAATGCTCTGTGAATTCTCTTGATTTCTGAGAGGCAGTGCTGGAAGATGTTGTTCTGCATCTTTTTTTTTTTTTTTTTAATTAATTTTCTGAGTCAACAGAGTTGGTTTAATTAGTTAGGGTCACCAGAACTAGTCTGTGTATTGTGCCTTACCATCTCATACGTTTGGATGCTGATGGACAGGTTTCCTGACCGTCGTCTGCCTGCCTACCTGGGTTTGGAAAGATTGCTCTAAGTGAAAAGCACTTAAAATATATTATTGATCATGAAAATGTCTTTCTAGTAATGAGTGAATACACTGTCATATGTGGTTGATTGCATTTGAAATACCTTGTGACTACTCTTCAGAAAATGCTGAAATTGCTGAACAAATAAGAACTGTATAGATAAAAGACATAATGCAGTAGCATACTTATATGCACTGGAGCAAATAGACAGTGGTGAAGTGTTATTTGACACACAATAAACCTACGTTTTGAGTATAATGTATTGGCTCAGTAGCTGGAAGCATTTTTGGTATGTTAAAATACAGCTTTTCCTAAAGTATTTGGAAAACAATGCTTTTCTTTTGCTTTTGCAGTCAGCTTCATATCTGTTACATACCAAACTCTCTGGAAGTATCAGTAATGTCAGCAGAGGAGAGCATTTTTGAGTAATTTTGATTAATGTAGCCTTGAAATGACCTTTTGAATTAATGGTATCTTAACATTAATTTTTACGGTAAGCAGTGCAAACATGATGCCCGAATAGGAAGATATGATCAGAATGGTAGAACCAAAGAATGAAACAGATTTTATTAAGATTTGGAAAGGGTTTCTGTTCATGTGTGTACCCTGTATTCATCGATAGTGTTGAAATGAGGTTTTGCTTGTTCCTGCTGCTTCTCAGTCCAGGATGTCAGACAGGAAATGATGAACGTGAAGCTTAAGGTGAGATCAGCAGAAAAGAAGTCCTGCCTGTAAGCACTGCCATGAGCACGTTGTGTTAAACCCTCAGTTAATTGCAGAAACTTATGAAAATAAATGTACGAAGACTTTTTTTTCCCTCCCTTCTCCTGTACCGTTACTGCTCCCTGTTGGAGCTTTCGGTCTTTATGTGGTAAAATGTCCAAATGTGTGTATTGCAAAGTCCAGCTTGCTCAGGATACTGCAGAGCAGTTGTTTTTCTTTTGGACTGTAGACTGTTTTTTTTTTTTAATATAGAAAAAAAATAAAAGGCATTCCCTACAGTTTTTAAAACAGCTTCTGTAATTTGCTTGAAATGGATTTTTTAAACACTTTTATTCACCCCATTTCTGATAGTGTGCTTGGTTTCAGGACTATGATGTTTAGATAGAAGTAGGGGAAGCTGTGTGGGTGTGCACACAGAAGCTGAAATGAGGGATTGTACAGCTGCTTTGACCTGTAATAAGTATCCTCAGGTAAAATAATTCAACAGGTATTACAGAGTGAAATCATCTTTCTTTGCCCTGTCACAGGACAGCCTTTAAGGTGGCCAGCCGGGGTAACGTAGCTAATCCAGATCTTATCTCTAGGTGCAGGTGGGTAGGGTCTGATTCTGCTGGGATGAATCAGTTGGCTGTATCAGCAGCTTGCAATGCTGTTCTCTTCATGACCAACCAATTTGCATGTATTTCTTCTGTCTGTTTAGTTCTGTCAGTGGTATGCTTAGTTTCCCTCTATCTTTCTCCTTTTTTTTTAAATCTTTCATTTATCACTTTGGCAGTATATACTATTTGTGGGCAGCAAGATCATTGCCCAGCAATAATTCCAATTGTGGTTAAGGTTTTGATATTAAAGTGGATTATCCATAAAATATGCATGAAGGAATGGGCCTTACCGAGGGGTTTTCTGTCAGTTCTGAAGAAAGGTTTGGATGTTTTTCCTTGACAGAAGTGACATGAGGGAAGGAGAAAAAAACCCACCTTGCTCTTAATAGCAGATTGCATCAGGAGCCACAAGCACTACAATACATTATCACATAGAGTTGTTATGGCACAGGAAATCTTTTACGTGAGGCATATCTAATACTCTTCTTTCTGTCATTGAAGTAGAATACATACAGTTACCACCACAACTTTGCAAGGGCCAGTCCTTACGTCTTTGGCTTCCAAAGCATAGGCCAGTGTGCAGAGCATACCTGTGATCAACGTTTGGCAAACATGGCTGAAACATGTTAATTGGCAAAATTTGCAGTGCTCTATAGGAAGTAACAATAGTATGATTTTGAAAGCGCAGACAAATGTTTTGACAGTACTCTGGTGTTAACTTCCCGGATGATCTGCGTGACACACACCATTTGAGTCTGTTCCTGCTGCCTTCTCAATAGCTCTTCTTGCCCCATAGACCCAATCCTGAAAATCCGCATTTGTGTAAGATTTGAGGATTGCAGCTTCTGGTTTCATTTTGTAAGCCAGTAGCTCATAAACGTTTCTGTTAAGAACAATTTTGATATTTGATAATGGAAACAGCTGGGGCGTCATGCTTGGGAAGAGCAGCTACTTCTGCAGACAGCTTCGTGAGCAAAACCCTTCCTGTTCCTTCCAGCACTGCCTGACCTGCCAACGCTTTGTCAACCATCTGCACGTAATCTGTGAAACACAGTTTGGGAACAATCTCTTATTTCATAGCTTGACTGAATCATAACTAATTTATCAAGAAAAGAGAAGATTTGTTTATTGTCTTATATAGGATATACAATGAAAATTTTAAAGAATCACTTTTGTGTAGAACCTATAACCTCAGTTATGTTATCTTAGCTTGAGGTTATCAAAGTGGGCATTAGTACTGTAGTCTGTCTTACTCTGCCTAGAAAAGTTGATATGAATTGTGGCGATTTAGATGAAGAAATGCTAGAAAAGTCCTTGAATAAAATGCTGTACTGATCATGTGCCGCTGAGACTCTCCAAGCACAATTTGCACTTGGGCTTAATTCCAAAACTGTTAATGTGAGCTACATAAGCCAGTAAAGTGATGTAATATAAAACAGATTTAACCCTGTATGTATTGTTATCCTACTCTGAAAGAAATACTTACGTTAAATCATTTAAGCCTGATTTATTAGGTTTGCTGGCTAATTATTAAAATGAGGACAAGCTCAAGGGTCCAAGGTTATATCTAAAACCCGGTCTTTTCTGTCTAGTGAAAGAAGGAGATGCCGCTCAGCTGTCAAAGTGCTGGGGCTCGTGTTAGCCGATCAACATGGAGCGTGTAGGAAGATGGAGGCAGTGCAGTCTGTGATTAAATCACTTAAAATGGGTGGTGTTTTTTATGAGAAAAGGAAGGCAGGAGACCAACGTGGCTGAGTAGGGACCTCCTGGTCAAACAAAGGCTTAAGAAGGACATGCATACAGTGGAACCAGGAACATGTCCTGGGAGGAATGTAGGGATAGTGCCTGGACGGGTAGGGGCAGGATCAGGAAACGTGTGGCACAGTTGGAGCTGGATTTGGCAAGGGATGTGAAGAATAGCAAGAAGGGCTTCTACAGGTACATTAGTCAGAAAAAGAAGGTTAAAGGAAATGTATTCCCCTCCCTCCAAATAAGAGGAGAACTAGTGACATGCAGAAGGCTGAGGCACTCAACCATTTTTTTCTTTTTTGCCTCAGCTTTCTCTGGTAGTCACTCCTCCCACATCTCTTGAGTCTCTGAACCTCAAGAAGGGGACTGGGCGAACAAAGTCCTTCCCATGGTAAGAGGTCAGGTTTGAGACCATCTGAGGAACCTGAACATAGACGAGTCCGTGGGACCCAACAAGATGCGTCCCGGGGTGCTTAGGGAGCTGGCTGATGTAGGTGCTCAGGAGCTCTTCATCTTACTTGAAAAGCCAAGGCCATAGGGTGAAGTCCCCAGTGACTGGAGAAAAGGGACGAAGGCTCCTGGGAGAAGTTACTGCAACTTTTCAGTACTTAAAGGGGGCTTATAAGAACGTCTTTTTACCGGGGCCCATAGTGACAGGACAAGGGGCAATGGTTTTAAACTGGAAAAGGGTAGATTTAGCTCGGATAGAAGGCAGAAATTTTTTACAATGAGAGTGCTGAGATGCTGGAGCAGGTTGCCCAGAGAAGCTGTGGCTGCCCTGTCACTGGAAGTGTTCAGAGTCAGGTTGGCCAGGACCCCATCCTTTGTTTTGGAGGTTTTTGTGGACATACAGAGTATTTGATGCTTTAGTTTGTTGCATGTTTTTGTTAAATGTCAAGGATTTCTTTTAAAGTGAAAGTGAGTACTGTAAATGTGTTCATTTTATATTAAAAAAAAAATCCATTTTCTGCAAGTCCCTGCATAATTGCCTTGTATTTCTCAGTGACACTTCTTGTTCAAATTTTTGAATTTGAACAGGAAAATGATTTGCATGCTGACTTAAACAAAAAAAAAAAAAGAAAGTGATTGAGCAACTACTCTGTGGAAATTGAAAATTTGAAACTACTTTTTTTTTTGCCTTCCATCTGTTTGTAAAGTTATTTTCTTGCAATTACATCACTTAAACTTTACATAAGGAATTAGTGCAAATGATTTCTATGTGATTCTGCTTTTTGTTGCCAGTATTGCATTCTCTTTTGCCGTTGCTTCATGTGTCTGCTCAGTGTGATGTCTATATTGCCATCTATTGATGACAGCAGAAATGTGTCTACAGGCATTGGGTCACCAATGGTGTTACTGAATTATATTGTTACTTCATTAATAATACAGATTCTCAAATTGTGAAAAAGCATCTTGTTTATGTGAGTTCACAAGAAGGAGTAAAAGCTATAAAGTGAGAATCAGCTGATAGAGGAAAGAATAGTCATCCTTACCTCCCCCTGCTCCCAGTTGTATACTCCAACTAACATACTTGCTCTATGCCAGGGTTAAAATCCATGTTGTAACACCAAAATTAAAAATCAGATCAAATCCTTTTCACTTCAGCCACTCGGTCTGCTTTGGTTTTTCCTGTATTACACCCTTAACACCGGTGGGTTTATATTGCCTGCAGTTTATTGAGGGTGGGAAGGGATGTGAGTAAAGACAGAGAACAAATGTTCCCAGTATGTTAATTTTCTTTTTAGAGCTGGTGATCATAATTCCTGTAGCATGGTGTTGCTTTGTGCCAATAGTATGGATTTGTACCATTCTGTAACTGTAGATTTCGGTGTAATGTGTCTTTTTTCAGTGTTCAGAAAGGGAGCTATCACAATTTCTGGTTTGAATTGTTGGTCCCAAAATTTCTTTTGTATGAGCTCTCTGAGATAAAGCCATAGATCATTAAACTGAAGACATTGAACTCTTTGAATGTTTTCTTTGTAGGCTACAGAAAGTGAGATGGGAGACGTTGATTTAACAGGTCTTCCAGAAGCACCTGTAGATTCTGAAGATGAAGAAGAGGAGGAGGATGAAGACATTGACAGAACTTCAGATCCGCTTCTAGGGCGAGATGTTGTACGAGAGTGCCTTGAGAAAGAGCCTGCAGATAAAACCGATGATGATATTGGTGAGGAGAAATAAAAAAAAAAGCTCTTTATTTAAAACTATATCATGTAACATCTGTAAGAGAAGCATATCTGAAAACTGTTGAATGAGTTAATGTTAAATGTATATCCTCATAATTATGAATGATGCCTTCCAGAGATCACTTTGCTGTAGTGATAGTGTTAATTGGATGATTTCTCCTCTTACTAACTGAGAGAGTATTTGTTCTGTGAAACTAAGCGTTTAAAAAACAGTCTTTGAGATGCTTAAGGTGTTAAGTATTGCGGTCATTTGATAAAAGGGAGGGATAGGTAGCAAGGTAATTTGACCACCTGAAACTGTTGAATTAGTTATTAAATATCAAAGAGAACATGCCGTTACTGCGGCATAGATATACTTAATTGTAAACTGCCAAACGTTTAAGATAAAAATAATTTACTGCAGTGTTTAACTAGAAATTTGCATTAGTTTTAATAGTAAAATTTGTGCTCTGCTATACTTCACATTGCTTCTCTAAACACTGGAAAATCGTTTCATGCTCCTGTCAAGCTTATAATTACTGTACCATAAGGGTGTTTTTAAATTTTTCTCAATGTTTGAAGCTGAAGTGCTTTTACACTCCAGCTGGACTGCTCCCGTAGGAGTCAATCAGAACTTGGTCAAGACTGTAGAGCCGCATTCTGGTGGTTGATGACAGAACGCACACTGGGCTCATTTAGCCCCAGGCACTAATGGGGATTGTGACACCACCGAGCAATTTTTCCATGAATTTAACTGAGGTTTAATGTACCTGCGGAGGGTAAGGTATCTGAGGAGCATCTGGGCCTTGCAGTCTTCATACCGGTGTTTCCTTTGTCTAACAGAGCAATTACTGGAATTTATGCATCAACTCCCGGCCTTTGCAAACATGACTATGTCTGTGAGAAGAGAACTTTGCTCAGTGATGATATTTGAAGTAGTAGAGCAAGCAGGAGCCATCATACTTGAAGACGGCCAAGAAGTAAGTTACTGCTTACAACCTAACTTGAGTGCTAAAGGCGGTAGGTCAGCAAGGGCAGCTGGGGGTGAAGGGCTGGAAAATCACTTTCCCATTTCTGCACCTCTTCCGCACCTGAAAGTTACAGAATTTTTCTCTCACCATGACCCATATCCAAAATTTCCAAACCTTAGCCCATCCCTTTGGGAACTTCTGCCTGTATGTTGCTCTCTTGTTTGCTCAGACGAGTATAGCCGTAAAACAGCATTCAATGTGTCGTTACCAGGTAAGTGCTAACATCTCCAGGGGTTTATTTCAAAGATTGTTTGTGGCACAGAAGAATGCATCATTTCCAGTGGTAAAATAACTCTCTTGTAATGAAATCTCTCGCTGTCCTTGGATCAAGCACCTGGAATGGCCATAGCAGGTCATCCCTCCAAGTGGCCTCAGGTAGTGACCAAATGGGTACCCAGGGGAAGAGTGTTCATTCTCACTAAGTGGTATAAATATATTGTAGCAATTAGCCCACTGATTAAAAAAGCAATCTATTCATCAGCCTTCCTCCCTACGGAATTAGTTCTGAAATGAATGAAGAATGATGAAAAGGATTCCTGTTTCAGTCATCTTTATTGCTTGCCTTACAGTGCACATTTTAGTGAATTGAATGTGGCAAAATTGTGGTGACAACAGACTGCATGAATAAGCCTTTCTACGACAGGAGCGCTGGAACAGCTTATAGAAGTTGTTGAATTAGCTTCACTTTTTAAATTTGTTTTTTACTTCCTCTAGCTCGATTCTTGGTATGTTATTTTAAATGGCACAGTGGAAATCAGCTATCCTGATGGGAAGAGTGAGAGCCTCTGTATGGGAAATAGTTTTGGGATTACTCCCTCTCTGGACAAACAGTACATGAATGGAGTGGTCAGAACCAAAGTAGATGATTGCCAGGTAAGATTACAGTTCTATACAACTACCTTGTATTTTTAAGTATCTAATAAAAGAAAACAGACTACTTTCGTCTTTATTCCAGGAGCAGAAAAAAGGAGGTTGGTATTTTGTGGGTCAAGGGCTCTGCTGATGTTGGGTTGGTTGTACACTCTTTAGTAGCTGAGAATTATTTCACACTGCTTTGTGTGAGAAACAAGAGCTTCTGCTTTGTGCTGAATGTCAGCTTAGTCCACCCCAGTCGTGCTGTGTATGTGATTGATACGCAGTAAAACCAGATAAATAGAAAATACCCATTTCCACTTCTTAAAGGCTTTGTCCTCTGTATGTTTAGCCCACTCAAACAACCTTTTGGAGATGTAGGAAGGTGATCAGTTCTGTTTGTCTTCTGACTTTCTCCTGTAGTTAGGCAGAGTGGAGTGGGGTTAGTATCAAATGCTATGCTATCATGATTGTGTCAGAGCAGCCCAGAGATGGGGATACCTTCATGTTTTGGATCTTTATTAACAATCCTGTGGTGTTTGGGGACAGTTTGTCTGTATAGCCCAGCAAGACTACTGGAGGATTCTGAACCACGTGGAAAAAAACACTCATAAGGTGGAGGAAGAAGGAGAAATTGTTATGGTAAAGGAGCACAGAGAGCTGGATCGCAGTGGAACCAGAAAAGGACACATAGTTATCAAGGTGAGTTTCTTTGTGCTTTCCATGAATCTATTAAACCTTATTTATTAGTAAATAAATACAATTTTGGTTTGAAGCTAGAGCATGTACTCAGTTTTGTCTGTCTCAGCTCAAAAAAAAATTCAAAGGCATTTACAAAATTTACTTCCATCTCCCTTTTAATACAGTTAGACCTCTTCAGCACATACATTGAGTTTTGTGTTGGGAGCAGCCTTTGGGCACCTTTGTGTATTGATCTGGGTTTTTGTAATCTGGAAGAGAAACTTAAGCTGTAGCTGTTTCTTAAAAATAAAACTAAGGGACGTTACTAATTGTTTTAGCCAGCTATTACCTATGCAAAACGTTTGGGCTGAGAAGCATAAAGATTTGATTTAAGCACTTTAGTGTGTTTTCTTCAGAGTTTGCATTCACTGAAATTTGAAAAGGGAGTATACTGTTCACACGGTGTTATGTTAAGATACTGATATGTTGAGAGAGGTAGTGACAAGAGATATCAGTTGGGTTGTTGTTATTTGTTTAATTTTTAAGGCAACACCCGAGCGACTCATCATGCACTTAATAGAAGAACATTCTATTGTGGATCCAACCTACATCGAAGATTTCCTTTTAACATACAGAACATTTCTCACAAGCCCTCTGGAAGTTGGAAATAAACTCTTGGAATGGTTCACAGTGGACAGCCTCAGGGACAAGGTTGGTTTGAGTCTAAGAGATTAGTATTTCTGGTGACAATGTCTCCCAAATTGATTCCTTTGTGTAAAGCTGATAAACGAGGATTATTCTCCAGCTATTCTGTATGAATTATTTTAAAGCGAAGTATTTTTCTGTATGAACTATTTTAAAGCGAAGTATTTTTCACTGGTATCGAGAGAGGATTCTTCAGGGTGTCGTATGCGTATAGTGTCCTATCCTAAATCGGGTATGACGCTGCTTCTCTTCTGCAGAATGATAAATACCATTTTCTATTCAATTTAAAGATGTAAATGCCAGGCTTTGAAATCCTTTTTCACCAGAAATGCAGGGAAATTATGTTCATGATCTGCTGGACATACAGTCTGTCTTTTCACAACAGCGTTGTGCTTGTCTTCCATAATTTTCTGCTGTACAGCTCTTCAGTGTATTGTGCACATTTTATTGGAGCAGCTTATTGCAAAGTCTGTACTTAAAATAAACTCTGCTCAAGACAGGTGCAGTTGATAAAAGCACTTCCATAAATAGAACGAGGTTCAACTCTGTAACTGTATGCATGTACACATGAGAAATGTTCATAGGCTGGAACTTGTATCCATGTCCAATTTGTTGAAAATTATGGCAATAAAATTCTTAGCCAGCAGTTTTATGTGCTTGAGCTTTGGGCTGAAGGAAACCCAACAGACTATCAAAACGCTGTGATTTTTTTGTGTAGGAAATTGTCTGGAGTCTTTTGCTGTGTTTACTCCTTCTCTTCTTACCTCTTTTGGTGCTGTTCATTTTGGCAACTACTGTTTTTTAAGAAAAGGAAAATAAAAAAAAATAAAAAAGCAAATAGAGGAAAGTATTTTTAGAAGAGAAATTGCTATAGATGAACCTTTTTATATAACACAAAGACTGACTTCATCATAAATGATAGAAACTGTAGCACGTAAAAAAGCAAACCTGCAGATTTAACTAAAAGTTCTTAAAAGAAAGGTTTTTTTTATTGTCACAACGTACTTCCAAGAACTTTCATTAAGGAGATCATTAGGGTGCTTTAAAAAGGTCAGTTTTTTGAACAGCATAAAGGAAGAGTTAACTGAAGATGGATCTGTGCACCAGTGGGTACTGTGTGATGTAGCCAATTAAGTACAAAACTGTCAGGTTTTTTTATTTTTCATTTGTTTCCACAAATAAAGGAAAAGATGATTTCAGGTGTAAACGTCTTCTGCTTCTGTTTGTTACAGATGCAATAATCTGTTGTGCGTTATTCTGCCATGTCCTTGTATTCCTCTTTGCTTATGGATTAAAGCTTATAGGGGAAGACTCATCGGTACCTTCATTTGTACATAATCGATTTGTTGTCATTTTTTACAGGTTACCAGAGTGGTCTTACTGTGGGTGAACAATCATTTTAATGACTTTGAGGGGGATCCTGCTATGACTCGATTTCTGGAAGAATTTGAAAAGAACTTGGAAGATACGGTAAGAGCAAAAAAGAATGACTGTCCTACTTCCTAGTATTACCCATTTTCATTTTCCAGTGTGTCACCAGTGGCTAACACCTTGTACTCTATAATTGTAACAATTAATAGATGGCTTTTAACATGGACATATTTGTTCTTAAATATATGTTTAGATACCAATATCCATATAAAATAGTGTGTACGGCATTCATTTATGTAGCTTTGCATTACTACAAAAGAGGACAAGGTTTATTTAGTAAAATTCAGATACATGGCATCAAAGGTCCTTTTGCTGGCACTTGGGGTTTTTTTTCACAACTGTTGTTCCATTTCTGGTAAAAGAAACGTTGCACTCCATTTTGTGTTTTCTGCGTTACAGAAAATGAAAGGACATCTCAGATTGCTGAATATTGCCTGTGCTGCCAAAGCAAAATGGAGACAAATCACCCTGCAAAAACCTTCTAGAGATTCGCCACTCTTTTTCAGCCTCCTTGGAGGAAGCGACAAGGGTTTTGGTATTTTTGTAGAGACTGTGGAAATAGGCAGTAAAGCAGCAGAAGCTGGACTGAAGCGTGGTGATCAGGTAAAAAGAATAAAATTCACTTAAAATATTCTGGTTCAAACAACTGTAGTGTTGCCCACAGAAGGATTATGCTGTTGACTAGAAACAAACAACTGGCTTGTAGTCTGTTGTGAATGCCACCGTTCAGCTTCAGCTTACGTGTGTTAAATGGAGTTTCTAGTAAACAGTGTTCGAAATACTTAAAATATTTCAAAAACAGAATGGGAGAAGAAACCAAGTTGTGGTTATTTTTTTAAACTTTCTGATCGGAGATACAGTTCAGTTGAAGCCATCAGATTGGTTTGTTGGATTGATTCCCTCCTCACGTGGATCATCCCAGTTTGCTGAGGCTGGTGGAGCAATGACGGTTCCCACCGGGTGAAGATCTGGCCTTTGGTGTGATACCAGTTCTGTGATTCATCATCCACCATTTTTGATTTGGGTGCAGTTCCTCATGGCAAGAATGTCCTGTTGTCACAGAAAATAAATTTGTTTAAAGTGTTTGTGAGGTAGAAATAGAGGTCCTGGCTTGTTTACAGGATATAAGTTCACTGACATGATGAAAATAGTTCTTCTACAAAGAATGTTTTCATTCTACAACAGCTGTGATGATGACATAGTAAGTTCTGGAAAGTTCTTACTGTGCCTGTGTTGTCACCTTTGTATGTGTAAGTCTGTCAAACAGTTGTTCTCCTAATAGCCCAATTTTTTTTTCTTCCTGAAGATAATGGAAGTAAATGGACAGAATTTTGAGAACATTACCTTTGTAAAAGCTCTGGAAATCTTAAGGAACAACACTCATCTCTCCATTACTGTAAAAACAAACATTTTTGGTGAGTAGACTCTGTCTGATGTATTTTTGTGTATGTGAAGAAAAACTCCAGTCTTCCTGACTTTAGAAGTGCAATAAGATTCCCACCTTTTTTTTTCTTCCAACTTGCTCTAGGAGTGAAAAGTTGTGCAGAAGTCCCCTCGTTGTGCCTCTGTTTGCTCAGATAAATTCTTGTGTGCCAAGGGCTGCACGTTGGGTGGCACAAAGCCAGCACAGCCAGCTCTTTACTCCCTGAGAAATCCTCAAATGGCTGGTTAAGCGGCTTTAGTGTCCCTTCATGCGATAGGGCTGAAACAGAGCCAAGGGGTCTGCGCCAAAATACTTTTGCCAAGAAACAGCAAAAATACAAACCCGGGCTTTTGTAAAACTTTTTATAATGGCTGTAGAATGATGGGATAAATTGCCTTTATATCTAAAATTGAAAAAAGTAGTATCGCATATAAACGTTGACTTTTAATTGTCAATGTGAATATAAACACATAAATACCTCTTTAAAATCTCAGTCAAATCATCTGTTCTTTTTCCATAATCCTATTCAGACAACAGAATAACCGTAGCTACAAAAAGGATGAGGCTGCACATGAGAGAGTTCTTTCCTCTGGAGCTGTATCGGAGACCTTCTGATGGTTTCCTTTCTGATTTTCTTCCTCCAGTTACCTGTCCTTGTTCACTGTTGGTTTCCTTTTCGATTATTGTTTTCTGTTTACCACTCTGCAGGCAGAAAGTTTCAGAAGCCTGGCAGTTGCTTATTAGCGTAATTCCAAAAAAGTATAAAACCACCGTGGTAACCGGTGGTCCAGACTGTGGAATGGCATAAAATAAACCATAGCTGGAACTGAGACAGTGATAGAGTGTTCATTTGTATTATAAATGTAAGCAACCCACCTTTACGAGTGGATTCTAATCTCTTTCTGCTAGCTGGTAACTTCAAGGTGATTTCTCTGATAAATTTTAATGAATACATGTCTTGAAGCTTTTTCCACCACTGATACTCATTATCCTGTCGTTGTAATTGAGTGCTAAGTGCCTGGTGCTGACAATGAGCAATTCCTGTTCCTATATTTGAATCTATACCGTGAAGGCTTGTAGGCTTCAATTCCATTACATGATAGAAATATGCAATTTGACTGGGTTGCCTTGCTTATAGGACAATCTGAGTAATTTGCTTTGTACAGTTCTGTGTTCTCCCAGTATTTCCACGTTTTCGACAGAAAATACTGCATTTCTGACTTGAGTGACTTAAAAAGTTTTTTAAAAGATCTTTAAAAAATATAATTTATATTGATAAACCGATTTGAACAATTGGTTTTCACCTTTTATATGTGGGCAGGAACACAAAGAACATAAACCCTGTCTTTTCTGTGGAATCATATCTTCAGGAATGTCAGCATTGGTAATAGGCTGACTTAGTTTGATAAATGAAATAAGAAACCTGATGCAGCTTCTGTTCAGCAGTATTGCTAAAAGCAAACAAAGGCAGTTTTGGAAAGTGTCAGTCATGTCTTGCAGTTATTCTTGAGGAAGCATCTGTACTCCATTACCTAAAGGCTGCAGACAAAAAAGTCAATAAATACATTGAGCTGATTGCTGTGAATGCAAATGTTTCCTTGTCATCTGTCTGCTAAGGGTAGACTGGCTCTATTAAATTTGCTGTGATACATGCTAATTTCAAAAGTGGTTAGGAGAACAGTGCTGTGTGGCATGTTTGGTGGTTTTTATTGAACGTTTAGGGGTTACTCGTTCTGCCAAGGTAATCAAAAGCAAAACTTAGATGGAAAAGACTCACAGGCTTAGCATCAACATTAAAACACAATATATTGCCTGGTTTGTAACTCCTTGATTCACTTTTTCTGCAGGGATGTGGGAAGCAAAGGGTTTGAGGGGAAAGAAGAATTGACTGTGAAGTTTTAAGTATGGGAAGGTAAATCACAACGATTGTATCTTCTCTTACAGTGTTTAAGGAGCTGCTCTGCAGGATAGGACAAGAGAAGAATGGAATTCCACATATTCCAAAAATTGCAGAAAAGAAAAACAACCGTTATTCCATCCCAGATATGCCTGGGGATGTGGAACAGATGTTTCCCCGTGAAAAAGGAAACAAGAAAATGAAAGCAAACACTGTATCTGGTGGGAGAAACAGAATCAGGAAGATTTTAGACAAGACCCGATTCAGCATCTTGCCTCCAAAACTGTTCAGGTTTGTCAGACTCTGCTGGTCAAAAAGTAGTTGTTCCTTATGAAGTTGTGATATTTTAGTTGCTTGGGATCTTCAGTCTTTATGTCCATGTTGCTTGTATTTAAAAAAAAAAAAAATGCAGTAAATCTGACCCGTAAGTGCAAAACCACACCAAAATGTCTTTTCTCTCCCAGTGAACGCTTTCAAATATATTTTTCCTTGGTCCTTGCTTTGGGAGCCGGTGTACAACATGTAATTCAAACACCCGAGTGCTGTTAATTCTTTTCCTTGTTTTATTTATCCCGAGATGAATGCGAGGAGCTTAATGCCCCTAACGGGAACACCCTTGTTTTGCAGCGATGGCAGTGTGAGCCAGTCGCAGGACGACAGCATAGTCGGGACTCGGCAGTGCAGACACAGCCTGGCCATCATGCCCATTCCGGGAACACTCTCCTCCAGCAGCCCAGACCTGTTGCAGCCAACAACAAGCATTCTGGATTTCTCTAATCCTTCAGGTAAAACAGCAGCAGCAGCTTGATTTACAGGATGGTGACAAGGCAGCAAGAACTCCGCCTTGCCGGCCTCAAACGTGCCGAGTGTGGTTACCTGTTTATCTTGTGGCTCTAACAGGTCTAAACTGGAGATTTGCTGAAAATCCAAGCTGCCTAAAGCTCTCTTGCCTGCTTTTTTTGTCATGTGGCACTTGGCTTGTTTTTACAAAGAAATTGTAAATTGTAGTTTGCCACCTCTGAGAATCTTTGATTTTTTTCTGGAGTTTACCAGAGCTCTGGTGGAAGCAGGTTGTCCTTGTCTGCACCTTTCCTCTTTTGCCATCTCTTCCCAACACCACTGCTCCTGGTGATCTGACCTGTCCACCCACCATCTTTGAACCTATATTTCAAGCAGAACTGTGGCTAGACTACGACTGCCATGGTACCAACATAGTGATATTAATGTTTAATGTTTTACAAACGTTCCCTGTATTCAACTGTGTGTGTGGAAAAACTGAAAAATGTTTTGAGATGTGCAGTCTGTGCTTTCATACCCTAGGAATACAGGTTTTGGTGTGGCTGCAGGAGGCATTTGTTGGTTATATTGTTATATGCAGCTGTCTGTAAACAAGTCAGAATCTTGTTTCCCTATTTCAGGTGTAAGTTCTGTGCATAATTACGTATTCTGTAAAGTGCCTTGAGGCAATCACTTTTGTTTGTGTAAACTTGCAGATTTCCCCTTCAAAAAGGATGTACACAGATATATCCTAGCAAGTGCGTAAATATCCGTAGCCAGGAAGTTCCCTTTTTGCTGCAGATCCAGGTTCTCGCTCTCTGTGTGAGGGGTACACACATTTGCTAAAATCTTCATTGTTTTTTAGCACTCTACAAGTTACTGCATAATGGGAAGTGTTGGTAACTTCTTACCTTTAAGTTTACTGTAACTAACATGCTGTCATTTTTGAATGGCAGAGAAAACCAAAATATTTCTGACAGTGCACTACGTACACTTGATAAATTTTGTAAACTTCTAAATCTTGATTTGGCGTTGACACAGGTTTTTTTTCTTTTTTTCCTGCCTGCAGCTGTTGGGTTTTACTGTAAGTATCTTGATGTACAGCATCCTGTAGACTTTAATATTGCATGGCTTGCCTGTTAAACTTAACACTCTCATACGTTGCATTGACATAGTTACTGCTGTTAGGGCGTTAGATAGTGCTGGGCCCTGTAATCTTCCCGTAAATAAAACAAATCTGTGGGTTCTCTTTACGGGCACAGTGCTGTGTTCAGGCCCAGACCTGCATTTGTTCCCGTTTCTGCTACCGACACGCTGAATGACCTTTGGCAGGTTACTTTGCTTCTCTGTGACCTTGCTTTAAAGGCATGAAGCTGCTTATATCCCTTCTATAGAAACTGGAGTTTTAGATGGTAACGTAGTTTGAGATTTAGTTTGTCCTTCCATTGTACGCTGTAACTAAAATTACGTGCATGCCAACTTGAAACCTGGTTTGTCTTGTCAACACAAGATAAAAACGCAGAAGGAAAAGAATTTTATTAATGTTTACCTGCTTCAACGCAAAGACCATGAAGACAGACGTGTGCTTGTGATAAGTTTCCCTCACCTGTCACAAGTGACACTAAATTTTGGTTGCATGATGATTCTTCCCCCCCATTACTTTTCAGTTTTTGGTTTTATTTTAGTGTGCTCTGATTTTTAAGTATGTTGATACCAAGGTACAGATGCTTGCTGCTTCTGTTGATTTGTTGTGATTTTTATGAGTGCAGGCATTTCCCAAATTATTCAATGTGTCATTTTCACCACTATCACTCTGAAATAAGCACATAAGATTTATCTTTCACTTTTTATAGCCCCCATTCATGTGTGTGTGGAGTTCTCAAATTCCACTCATCCCCAACTATTAGTGAGACTGTCTCAATGTGATAGTCGTAATAATGAAACTGTTAGTAGTTAGAATTAGTTTTCAATCAGATGGGCTTTTTTTAACACCTGATTTCCTCCTATCTTCCAGTTTATTTACAGCTGATGTTGAGGCTTTCTTTTTTTTCCAATGGGTGGACACTTTTGATGCTGGGTTCTAAATTACTTTTTGCTCTGAAATTCCTGCTACTTGCCCCCATAATACCATTGAGTCCTCATGCAAGAAAAAGTAAGCCCAAGGTCACTGCCCCCCCTAAAAGAGATCTTCATTTCTTCCTTAAGCAGTGGATTTTGACAGAAAAAAAAAGAATGTATAGGCGATGGGGTAAGCAGCATATAAAACTGCTGGCAGGAGCTCGGTGCAGAGCCCAGCAGGATGGTTCCCCTGGCAGAAGTCCCCGTTCCCCTCAGGCAGAGGGATGCCTGGTCATTCCCTGCCCGCTCTGCCCGGCAATTCGGGGGCTCCCCTTGGGTGGCAGGTCCCGTACCTCTGTGCCCAGGTTGGGCACTTACTGCTGAGGTTATTAGAGCCTGGTCAGGTAACAGCGAGAGAAGCGAAGGGCTGTTTCGGAGGCTGTTGCTGGGATAACAGCCCTTCGCTTCTCTCACCGGGCCCCTCTGATGCGGGAGTTCGTGGACTATCTGCCTCCGAGGTGGTGTTGGAGTAGCTGCAGGCTCTGAAGACGTGGCTGAGCGCTCAGAGCCTCGCACCTCGTCAGGTCTGCAGAAAACTTGTGACGTTTTAGTCTTCAGAGTTTGGGGAGGGGGGAAAAACTGTGCTTCCTTCAGCCTTAAATTAGTGTGCGCTCTTCCTCTTGATGGTTTTTTCCCCAGTCCGTTTTATTTTGAAAAAGAAGCCTTCTGTAATAATTAACGGAGCGAATTACTTCCAGTCATCAAGCTGTAGATTAAACGTGTTTTTTCAGCTACTTATTTCCTGCTGTAGGCTGCCTCAGATAAAGCCGTTCTCCAATGCATTTATAGTGCATAAAATGTGCTATAAATAAGTACGCTAGCCAAAGAATTAACTGCTGGCAGCAGCTTAGCTCCTTCAGGGTGAGAGAGGGAATGTAAAAGTTTGCAGCTAGCTATGGGAGCAACCAAATCTCCTTCCTTCTCCTGCCTGCAGCCCATCCACACATGCTCAATGGCTTTCCCTGCCCGGGAAGGGTGCCCTGGCACACGTGTCGATTCTGGCTCTTGCAACGACACCAGAGCCAAAGAAGGAAGGATGCTGCCAAAGATTTCAGACATGCTGAGAAGCGCAGTGTACAGCTTGGTGACATCTCGAAATGTCTTGTACTTGGATTTGCGGTCGTGGGATGATAAAGTAATTGAGTTGGGGAAACACAGAGAGGAGAGTCCTCTTTTTTATCCTCCCAAAGTTGAAGGAAACAAGTGAATATTTAAATGAATATTTATCAAGTCCAGCATGGCTTTTTTTTCCTTGCGAGATGTTTTTTTGTTGTTGTTTTCTGGCTGTCAAATGAGACAGTAACTGACCTCATGTCTTTTCAAGGGAAAAGTGACTTTGTACATTAAAGGTGTTACTCTGTTATTTTAGATATTCCAGATCAAGTCATAAGAGTTTTCAAAGCAGATCAGCAGAGCTGTTACATTATCATCAGCAAAGACACTACGGCAAAAGAGGTCGTGAGCCACGCCGTCCACGAGTTCAACCTGACAGGAGCCCCGGAGACCTACTCCCTCTGCGAGGTGTCCGTCAGCCCCGAGGGAGTCATCAAGCAGCGGAGGCTCCCAGATCAGTTCTCCAAACTGGCCGACAGGATTCAACTCAACGGCCGGTAAACGTGCCCTTGTTGTGATTTGGGTTTGGATTTATTTGTCTTTTAGGATTGAAACATCGGGGAGGGATGTTTTAATTAAAATAGGTGTCTATTAGAAGAACAAGCAAGAACATGGCAATAACTTACACTTCACTCTCTTCTTCCTTGTTTCACCTTCCTCTTGTGCCCCCTCCTCAAAACTACGGCTGGCTTGCTGGATGACAGCTGAATTTAGCAGATCAGGAGACAGCTGAATTTAGCAGATCAGGATAACTTACATAGCTGCTTACACTTCTAAAGAAAAAAACTGTATTTTTTCTGACACTTTCCGTGTGTACTTGAGGATTAAACCGTACAATTAATTACTTTCTCAATGATGTCATGTTGCAGTGAACTGATACTAACCTTTCGTTTTCGTGTAAACTGTTATGAATGTTTCTGAAATGTCAAGTGCTTCAGTTTTATCTGCTGACCTGATCCGTACCAGAAGAAAGTTTATTAAGTAGAAAATTCTTCAGTTGTCTTTGCTAGGCAACAGAGGGAATTTATGAGGAATAAACTTTTGTGTATTGGAAAGTGATCTTCTTGGGACCGTGGAAATGAATTTTCCAGATACATTTTCATTTCCTGAGTACTGTGTGCTTCATGTAAATATTAATATGCCACACTAAATTTATGTAAGAAACCACATTAAATTGGTGTAAGAAAAGGAGAAATACATTAAGAAGAGATTTCTCAGGACTAATGTGCATTTGAAATGTTATTTCACTGCTGAATTTACAAATGGAAAAGGAACTTTTTCTGCAGATGAAAGCTACAGCATATTATGGACTATTGTATTGAAAATATCAGCAAAGAGGTAGATTAATACAGTTTTTGAAATGTTTTTTTCTTTCAGTAATGATGGTGTTTTGTACTAGCTAAAGTACAAGGTCGAGCTTTCCTTTCCTGCCTCTGCCTTTGCCTCTCCCTCTGGGTTGTCAACAGTAACGTGGAAATAGTCCCACGTAAACACTGCTGTGGTGTCAGTGATGTCCACAGATTGGTCTAGTTCAGTGTCTTTGTGTTCCCAAACCCTTTGAGGAGCATCTCTAATGTTTTATTGTAACTCAATTCTTCTCTAGGTATTATCTAAAAAACAATATGGAGACAGAGACCTTATGCTCAGATGAGGATGCTCAAGAGCTACTGAGAGAGAGCCAGATTTCTCTCCTGCAGCTGAGCACCATTGAGGTCGCCACTCAGCTTTCCATGAGAGACTTTGAATTATTTCGCAATATCGAGCCTACAGAATACATCGACGACCTTTATAAGCTGGACTCCAAAACAGGAAATGCTCACTTGAAACAGTTTGAGGACGTCATAAATCAAGAGACGTTCTGGGTTGCCATGGAAATTTTAGCAGAGCCCAACCAACTCAAAAGAATGAAGATTATTAAGCATTTCATTAAAATTGCTCTCCACTGTCGAGAATGCAAGAACTTCAATTCCATGTTCGCTGTTATAAGGTAAAATCCTTCCGATTTGTCAGGTCTGATTTGTGCTGTCAAAGGCAAGTCAGTTAATCTAAACGGAAAGAAAAGAAATCGGTATATCCTGAACAGATTACCGATGGTGCCGGGTGGTTTTAAGGGAATTACCAGGCTTTTCAAAAGCCAGACTGTGCAGAGTTGTATTATTGCTGCAGTCTTTGTCTTCCTCAGCCTCAGAAGCTCAGTCTTACTGCGGTGGTTGATGTGACTGTCTCTCTTTAACCATTACCTAGCGGGGAAAGAGAAGACTTTGACCAAAGCAGTGTTTGACTGATGAACTTCAGAAGTTGCCTGGACGTTGCTGTCATTTTCCATGATTCTGGCACCCAATTTCCCCTCTTCTTTTCAGTCATCGTCATTTTTCAGTGTGCACTGAGTCATATCTGCAATGATAAGATTGCTTATTTCTTCCTTTCATTGTAAGGACTTCCTCAAATCAGTCTTGTTCAATTTTCCTTTTCATTCTTTGCTGTCGCTTGCTTCTCTGTCTGCGCCGCCCCCCCCCTCCCCTGTTTGCACATTCAGACTTTCTCTTCTGATTTATACTAGATGCTGCTACTTTAACAGCATGAGTTCAGCATTTTCTTTATTTGCAATTATCTTATACTCAGGTTTTACTTTAAAAAAAAAAAAAAAAAGCACTGTAATTCATCAGGCAAAAATCTGGATTCACGCTGTTAATCCCAGCACTATCTTTGAAAATACCATTTCAAAATATTTTCTTCCATGTCTAGCCAGATTATCAAATGGTATTGACTTCTGTTTAATCATATATCCAAGAATTCATGAATTTCCTTAAAGGGTACTGGGCAGCCATCGGGGCTGTGGCTACTCATTACATGGTGAATACACATGTGGATACTGAACCTAATTTCTATGTTCCGCTCCCTAATTTCTCGTGGTTTATTGTAGGTGGAGAAATGACTCTTCCTGCTTCACGGTTAAGTCTAACCAGGCCATGACTGAAGCAGTCTTTGGTCAAAAAAAAAAAAAGGCAAATAAATTAGCTTTTGTTTTACTCTTATTTCCAGAGGAATATGCCACAGGGGTTCTCGTTCCTGCCTTGCCTTGCATATCAATACGATGCCATATGTTTCATGGAATAGGAAGATAACCATCCTAATGTGACACGTAAAAGGAGAGCTGTGTGGTGTGGCATATGTTTGATTTTTCATGTGAGAGGAGGCTTTGTTTGTGATTTGACAATAGCATGGAGAGAAATCTGTATTAAAAAAACCCAAACAAATACAAAATAATTTTTTTAAGCTTTCAAAATGAGAAAAAATCCTCTTAGAATAGCAAATTCAGGAATTGTGTGATTTTGGATTTACTAAAGAATGCTGGAGAATATCAGTTCCCAGTTTTGCAGCTACAAGGACTTGAGCAAAGTTGGTGACAAATTAGGATAGGGAAGATGAATAGGTTTCCTTTATTTTAGGTTTTTTTTTTTTTCATTGTATCCAACTAATTCTGGATATATCTTTACTTCATGGGAATGAGGGCACCATATCAAGCTTTAGCATATCTGCTGCTTCTGATTCTCAAGTCTGGTGCTCATTTACAGATGCTCCCAACATACTCCTCTGTAGTTTCGCCACTTTTGCTTGGGATAAGCTGGGCGCTGTTCTCGCTCGCTGCTGAGCCGTGTATTCACCCTGTTAATTTTTCACCCTTTTTGTCCTCATTGTGGTATCCATTTTTACAGGAGAGGAGTGATTCTTAAACAGAGAGATTGTTTTGGCAGGCTAACTTGAAATTTGCACCTTGTGAGTAGGAAGCAGTCATGGTTTTTACAGTTCTCTTTTTCACTTGCACGCAAGAGTGAGCAGCAGAGGTTTCTTGTGATGAACTTGCAGCCTGGCATTCACCCAGCTTTACAGTTAACCTTGTGAAAGCTATTTTTAATCCTTAAAACCAAAAACCAACCCTTTACTTCCTTGTGAAAGATAATGATTCCGCTAACAGCTAACAATGAAATGTATCTGCCTTACAGTGGGTTAAATCTCGCACCAGTAGCACGGCTCCGGGGCACTTGGGAAAAGTTACCGAGCAAGTATGAAAAGCACCTCAGAGACCTTCAAGATCTTTTTGATCCATCTCGAAACATGGCAAAATACCGCAACATCCTTAGCAGCCAGAGCATGCAGCCTCCAATTATCCCGCTTTTTCCCGTGGTCAAGAAGGATATCACGTTTCTGCACGAAGGTAATGTGAAACACAGAGAAATAATACATTAAGCATGGAATATGCTTTAGCCCTTTCTTCAGTGCTCCGTGATTCAATAAATGCCTAAAAGAAACTGCCACGAGCAGGATGCTTGTGGTGCGTCCTTTGTAGGAGTAAACTAAACGCAGCTCTGGATGAGTAATGGAAGAGACGATCCTGGGCAAAAATTAAAAATGTGTATTTTTAATACTTTAAAAGCAATTCTGAATCTTAATCAGCTGACCTAAGGTTTAGGGCAGAAGAGTAGGTGAGTGCACTAACTGGTAGTTATACTACCAGTTAGTGCACTCTTAGAAGTTAGTGCACTCTTAGAAGAACTTGCTGCTGCGATGTTTCCTGGTTTTCATTCCGTGTTGTGGCTTTCAGACAGCTACGCTGATACAACACCTCCTACTCTTGCTTTCAGCGTTTTCAAGGGGTTTTGTTTAAACATTTCCATTTTATTCCTTTTACACAGAGTTCTGTTCATCAGTGGTTAAGCATTTCCAAATAAGCCCAATTCTTGGTCGTGATGTTCCAGAACTATTTGAACTGATGTCAGAATGAGAACGCTGCTCATGTCAGTTCTGAATTTATAGTGTTTTAACATCTATGCCAATGAATTTGAGCGTAGTTCACTTACTCCTTTTTCCTTCTACTAATCCTTCTTATTTTAAAAATAGATTAACAAGAGCAATGCTAGGTAGTCTGAGTGGGCCTGATGGTCATTTCTGTTTTGCCAGAGTTTCCTGTTTTCTTGCTATTTTGATTAAAGTGGTTTTGTGGATGGAGGGGCAGGGACAGAGGAGGGGTAATTTAGGAGGCTTGGAAACACATTGCCCATTCAAAAAGTATTTCTTACTCTCTTTTTTTCGTGTGTGTATGTGTTTCAATTGTGCAGGAAATGATTCAAAAGTGGACGGCCTGGTAAATTTTGAGAAACTCCGAATGATTGCCAAAGAAATTCGCCAAGTTGTCAGAATGACCTCAGCGAACATGGACCCGGCTGTCATGTTCAGACAAAGGTGTGCAATTTAGAAAGTCAGTAGGATTGAAGGTGGCTCGGTGTGGGTAGGGATCTGGGTCTGTGTGTGCATCAGTACGTTAACATTTCACTGTGTGACTTACCATTGCCATTCACCATCCGAACCGCAACCTCCGTCAAATTACAGGGAAACAATTGATGCTTCCAAGATCTGCTCTTAATGACTACTAAATCAATTTGTTGTCTTTAAAAGCAGAGAAGAGTAATTGTAATTTTTGCTAAGTAAAAGGTTAGTGTCAGTAGAGTTTTGGGAGAGGTATACTACCATCTGTAGATGAGAGGGAGATACAAAAAGCACCTAAATCACCCTTGTAGGAATCTGAAATGTTGCTTCAAAACGAAACCCCACTGATAACATATTAAAAACCAAACAAAATAATTTTTATTTGTTCTAAGCACAGCTTGCTCCACCTGTATAATGTTTGATATGTTCAGGCTGTAAGCAGGTGGAGGGTGTTTGCTTGTTTTATTTTTTCTTTGGGTTTGTTTTTTTTCTGATGCATGATATCATCAGGCTCTGTGCTAACAAACGGCAGAATAAAAGCCCCACGACTTCTAATCTGGTGCTGATTAGCTCCAGATTACATTTAGTGGAACTAAATATTTTCCTGCATCTGTTTGCTTCCCACTGGCTGAACCGAAAGCATCATCGACTCCATCGTGTCCCTGCGGGGGCCCTGATGCCAGTACGTCCCTGTTGTCCTCTCCTCGCACTCTTAGTTTGCCTCTCGAGCTAACGGGCCAGACAAAAACCCTTCAGGGTGCAGTTTGGGTGGGGAGCTGGTGACAAGGTGACACCCTGTGCTGAATCACTACACGGTTTCTACTTCAAAAAAAGGACGGAATAATCTTCCGAGTCGTGTGCCGGGTGTGTCTTCCCGGCACAGGGGAAGCCGAAGGGACAGTTGCTCTGGTGAAGTGGGCTTTGTGCAAGCCCTGACTGAATTCCAGGGAATAGCTCACCTCTGCAGCTGGAATTGGCTTTGAGTTATGGATTCAGTTACTTCTGTGCAGCGGAAGGCAGTAGCGCCTGCAAGGGTATTAACTGTGTATAAGAGCAGAGAGATTTGGTGCCCCCTGGTCTTCCCGTGGTCAGGATTCACAGACGACTGTGAATCCTGCCTGGCTTTGGTTTTCAGGGCTGACTGTTGGGAAACATAAGTATTTTGTTTAAAATCGGTCCACTCAAGGTTTGAGACAAAAATAACAGACTCCTTGTTAGTGTTGTTTAAAGGCGGATGTGTTTCGAAGTGGAGGTTCACCTTCCTACTGCTGGATTTGAATCCGCAACGTTTCCTTTCTAACATAAAGTTATAAAGCTGCTTACTGAGAAGTTACGATTGCTTTTCAGAAACTTTGGCTTTCACAGATAAAATCTGTCTATAAATAAATTTCCTTGATGCCCCATGTGCTTTCTTAAGACCTTATGAAGTCTAATCATTAAATGAATTTTAACAGTAAATAGTTACCTTTAGTGTGCTTTTCAGAATTAGCGAACACATTTTAATGACCATCATTTAAATTATGCACACTGACATAAAATGCTTAGGCATCTAATATTAGAGATAGTGCCAAAGATTAAAAGAAAATAATTCCATGTTTTCATGTCATTTATATTCATTTTCATTGCCTCTGGTGTTTGATCTATCAGTTTGTGTTATGAAGCAGCCATAAATGTTTTTGAAGATTAAAAATGAACAAGAAAAGATGTTTGTTAGCGGTAACATGAGATTTGCTAGCAAGTTCATTACCGATTAATATAGAGCATCTAATTTTTTAGTGTGTATTCGGCAACTAGCTTGTTTTCCAGCAAGCAATCAAGAGAAAACAACATCATAAACTTGAATACTGATGATGATTTCTCATACGCTTACTGCAGTCCTAATGCAAAGAATAAATTAATTTAATCACACCTTCTGCAATATGAATAAGTGGAACAGTTTTCGCTCCCTCCATCAAAATTGAATTTGACTTATGGGAAATACTTCACAAGACAATTTAATGCAAGTTTCATTTTAAATTTGTAGGCTAAACTTAAAACTAAACAAAAAACTGATAGATGTTCTTCCATGTTGAAGTATTTGAGCAAGTCCTGCCCTTGCATTCCATTAAAACATTGTGTTATTGTTTGAGACGAATTTTGCTGTATAGAAATTTTTTCTTTTCTGTTCTTTCCTGTCTACATCTTTCTTCCTGACTCTCAACTGTTTTATTTTTTTCCTGTGCTTTTCTGTTCAAATACATGCTTCAATGTATATGGCTCTTGCTTACAGGAAGAAGAGGTGGAGAAGTTTGGGGTAAGTGTAGAGATGAATGCGACTAAGATAAATAAAGATTATGCAACTCTTAACATACTGCATCCTCCTCGTTAGTGCATGCATCTGAAATACAGCATGCATTTTATTAACCCTGCAATACATATTTTTTGGAAAACAGGAATAAGGGGTTACAGTCAACTGCAGCTATAAGAATTCTGAGTTGCTTTTGTGTACTGTACTAGATAAGTTGTTTGAGTTTTGGCTTTATGCATAAAAAACCCCTGCTGTGCAGTTGTATTGGAAGGCAAACTATTTTGGGAAATTCATAACTTGCTTTTTAACACGTAACAGAAAAGTTTAAGCCATTCTGCATTTTAAACTATAAGGAGACTTTGAATTGTGATAATTATGTAGTAATTTCCTCCCTGAAGTTTGAGTTCAAGCTTCAAAAAAATTTATATTCCGTATATATTTAAAATGTATCTCACATTTCATACACCAAAATCCTCATGGATTTCACTGGGAGTCTTGGTGGTGCAAGGACTGAATAATGAAGTGACTACAAGTGGGCGTGCTAAGATTGGCTGGTGAAATTCCCGACTGACACATGGCAGCAATTTTAAGATGACGTTGTAGCCGTATTTTATGTGTTCTTAGGTGTATTTTTGCCCATAAATCTGTGTACCTGAGCCAATGTGCCTTTGCACTTTGAAACTGCTTTCCATGCCATGAGGTCTGGGTCAAAGCCAGCTCTCCGTTAGCAGCCGGCACTTTGCCCCCAGACGTGCTCTGCCCTCCCTGCCCTCCTCGCAGAGGACGCCCGGTGCGGCCACGCGACTTGTCAGCAAAAAGAATACAGACGTTCCTGTGCAGGGGACGGATTTAACCCACCAATAGGGGTGGGAACGGTGCCAGGACTTGGGCAAGACAAAGAGCAGGTTTGGATGCTGGTCCCTGGTGCGGGAGAGCAGGACTGGCAGCGTTGGGTGGTCATGACCAGCCGCTCACGGGGAGCAATAACTAGGAGCCAGCTGGAGCCACCGTCACTTCTAACCCTGGTCTTACTGTGAGCACAGGGGAATGAGGAAAAATCACTTTGTAAAGGAATTGAATTAAATTGCCTTAAAAAGTCCAGACTTAAAACAAAAACAGGCTGTACATAAGCAATAAAATATTTATATGATTGAAAGTAAACATTGTATAGTTCCCTGTTTCATTGTAGAATAGATACTAGCTTTGTTCCTGTCTGCAGGAGATAGGAGTACCCCCTTGGTTTGAATAGTTGTGGACAGTCTGTCCTGCCTTTTGCTGCTCTTTGTCTATAATAACGTTACTTTTTTATTTAATTAGGCTGTAAATTTCTGCCAGTTTTTAAGCTTATATTTTTCTCTTGGATCGATTCATTTAACATCTTTGAAAATACTGCGGTCAGCTCTTTCCCACCATTTCTTGTTTTTTAAGCTCAACGTGCCCAATTCCTTAGACTTCCCCAAACAATGTTTCGTTCTGACTCATTTAGCTGTTACGGCCGCTCTGCGCCGGAGATGGTTTGTTCTGCCACTTGTGATTCTGTAAACGCACCGAAGATCTTGATGAACATCTCTACAAATAATTTTGCCTTTTAAAAGAAAGTTATACTTCTGAATGTTTAAAAAACACCACAAATAAGAAACCTTAAACAACTTTACGGACACTTTCCATTAGGATTTATGTGTAACGTATGCTGTGATCTCCGTTTGTAGTAAACACGTTGGGGCTGGTGCGGTCCCAGGGCTTTTGGCATCGAAACAGAGGTGATGTGTGTATTTGAACTGCACCAAGATCAGCTCTTTGGTCAGTGATTCAGCGTGAACAGGAGTGACTTGTCAGGGAGAGCAACTGCTGTAACAATCTGGGGATTGTTTGGTTTTGCTTCCGTTGCTGATAGAATTGGCAGCTCAAATCGCGGAGCTCTGAGGAGCGTCGTCTTTCAGACGTGCAAGTCGGGACGTGTGTGTGTGTGTTATCGCTGCCTTCCTGACCTCTGCTGGGATACTTTTTTTCTTTAACGAGCTACTCTTCTGTAAATGTTTTTATTTAATTGGAGAAAAAAGTGCATAATACAATGTACTTTGCATATTTACCGTGATTTTTCTCCTTATGCAAGCACTGTCAGAAGCTCAGTTTTCTGAGCGGTTTACACTGGTCGGTCACTTCTGTGCTCAGCTGAGTTGCAAGAAGTTTCTGCTGTCAGCCTGATGCAAACAGTGGGTACCAAATGCCTTGAAGGACAAAGTTTGTCCGCTCTTGCAGTCGCAGTAGTGTGAGGTTTTGCAGAGCAAGACCGCAATTCGTTAGCAGAGCCGAGGGAGTCCTTTACGCAGCATTGCGCCTCATTCTTGCTAGTTCCACCCTTTCATATGCAATCCTTCTCTAGACTCAAATTGCTGCTATCAGTTTACCAGAATATTTTCAGACAAGTGTTGTTTTTAATGCTGTTCATCTTTTTAACTCATTTGCATCAGCATGCAGTAGCCCTAACTGAAGATTATTGGTATTAATCTGCTTTATTATTGGTATTAATCTACTGTAGCTCCTCATTGCTGTTGAGAACTAAAAATTTACTGCTTTGCTCTTTTCTTTTATAGATCTCTGAGCCAGGGCAGCACAAACTCGAACATGCTGGATGTACAGGGAGGTGCTCACAAAAAACGTGCCCGACGCAGCTCACTTCTGAATGCCAAGAAGCTCTACGAGGATGCCCAGATGGCGAGGAAGGTGAAGCAGTACTTGTCCAACCTGAACGTAGAGACAGACGAAGAAAAGATCCAAATATTGTCACTTCAGTGTGAGCCTGCATATAGCACTCGTAAGTACAGTGATCTAGAATGGTGGCACGGTCTATGAAATCTATAAAAATCTTGTTATTTCCCTAGAAATAATCATTTAAGATCTTTCTCTTCTCCCTTCAACAAAAAATACTGTGCTAAGTGCTTGTTTGTCAGTTCATGTGCTAATGGTTTCACCCAGCCAGCATGTATCTTCAGATCTTGGTTGAGCTCAGAAAACTTCACTGATGTTCTCTGTTTTGACCTTTAGTTCTTAAACTGTGTGTCTTTTCATCAGTCTGGAAGGAAATCCAATAGTACATTAGCTCTGTTCTTGCCCTGCTGTCCTTGTACAGAATTAGGAAGGATAAAAGTAACATTTACTGTATGAACGGCAGGAAAATGAAAACAGACAAAATCAATATAGAAACTGCGATGGATTACAGCTTAGAATAAATGCAGATTGTTGAGAAGTTAGGTCAATATTGACTGATGGGATTGACATGGCTTGACAGTCAACAGCTGAGGGGTGCAGCAGGACAGTCTCCATAATCTGAACTCCTGTGCAACTGTCTTAACAGTTACCTGACCTGCTGTCTTAGGCAGTTCAGTAAATTCTTATTTAGAAAGGAGAAATGGTAATTGCATTTTATTTTGATCCTTGTAAATTTTCACTTGCTTGAAAGGTGGGTTTGCTTCAGAATAGAAGAGTAGCTACCTTGCTAATCACAGTAATGTTTTGTGCTTATCTGTTGTCCAGATGCATCATTTTAAGACCTTTTTTTTTGTCCTCAAGTACAGCTTTGTCTCTGAGGAGGTAAATTAAGAGCATGACTAGGAGGTGGCATCATTTTTTCTTGAAGATAAAATTTTAAGTCCTTTGCATTACTCAGTATTAAGAATGCAAATCCTTGTTGTTTCCCAAGGTCCCTTCCTCTGCGGGTTTTTTTAACATTTCCTTTTGAGCAGCACTGAGGTAGGAATCCTGGAAATGGCCATACTTGATTCCCTTTTTAAAAGTGTTAAGTTCTGTGTATTCACACTGGCCTTGCACCTGCAGCTGTCAGAAATCACAGGTAGCTCTGAACAGCAAGGAGACTGCACGGTGCGCTGTGAGCGGAGGTGTTCTGCTCGCGCGGTGTTCGGGGACGTCAGGGCACAGGGAGCTTCTGCTTCGAGGGGACACCGTTGTGCGCTTTGTGCTCTACGCCCCGCTGAAACAGCAAGTTAAAGCGTGTCAGGATGCACTCTCAATAGACTATCTACTGCAAATGTAACGTGTGGTCATACTGTGCCCAGGAGAAAAACGTGAAATGAGGTTGGGTTTCGGTTGTTTTAAAGAAATAATTTCATATCTTGTTTGTACAGGGCTAGCCATAGACATTTGGCAGCAAAAATAGGGAATATATACTGACTGGTTTACTATGTATAGTTAAGCAAATCAAGTCCTTTTTTTCTTAGACTTCAAGAAGGGAAAATGAAGGTTAAGCAGCTATACAAATATATGTACAGTAGAGTGGCATATTATTGAAGTACCTATTTTTAAAAACTGGGGGAAAAAACCCAAAACCAAAAACCCCAGGCAATTGGTCTGGTTGAGATGATGCTCATACTTTGCAGCAAGGCTGGGGGGAGCAGGGGACCAGCCAGCCCCCTCGTGGTTTTTTGTCCTGGTGGAGCAGGAGCAGTGCCCCGCTGCCGGGGGGGGGGGGGGGGGGTTTCTCCACACTTGCCGCATTAAGCCACATTTAAATTTGGACCAAGTAGCTTTGAATCGAGGAGCCTGGTCCGTGGTTTTGCAGATTGTTTTCGTGCAGATAGAGGGGTGTTTTGCACATCCTCAGAAGAGTAGGAGGCACAGCCTCCAGGTCTCTTACCTCAGTAGTAAGGTTCTCCTGGCCTTGCTTGCAGAAGGCAGGAGCAGCAGTAATGCTGCAGTCCAGACTTTTCCAAGGGAATTTAAGGAGAAGTCAGGTGGCCTTAACTTCAGAGTTTATTGATTGCTGTGTGACTAAAGTAGAAATGGAATCCGTGCCCCATCTTGTAAATCAGTTGTGCCACCTAGTGAAAGGTTTGGTGCCAACTGCAAAACAGCTTCGGTGGCATTAGGGGATTTTGAAGGAGATGCCGTTCTGCTTTTGCACCTTGGGTACAAACATCTAAAATACGGACCTTAATTGTGGTAGAAACAAATCACATTTTTTGTCTTTCAGCGAAGTACCTCTATGACACTTTAAGGAGTTTATTTCTTTTTAACACCATTTCAGGTAACAGCCTCCTCAGTGTAACGAGATAGGTGTGTTTGGAATGGAAATGCTTTCAAATACATTTTACCTGCTTCATGCTGTGGTTCCTTTTCTGGATGGTTGTACCCAGAATGACTGCAATAATCCTTCAATTCAAAGTGCAAGATAGTTATATGTGATTTTTTTCCCCTAACAGTGACAAAGAATTTAAGTGAGAGAAGAGGAGGGAAATCCTCAGAAATGTCCCCAGTACCCATGAGATCAATTGGCCAAACTGCTAAAGCCCATCAGCATCAACAAAACAGGATGAGTCAAGTTCTTCAGGTTCCAACTGTGAATTTATACCCCAGTAGGAAAAAGGGACTGACAAAGGAGCACGTCACATTCAGTGAGTATCTTCAGTTCCCCTGACTGGAGGGTTTTAGAAATGCTGTTTGTAGCTGGGTGGATTATTTGAGGTGCTGGTACGCTTCATTTACTTCATTCACTTGGAAATATCTGAAGTGTGTTTTAAGAGGGCGTGCCATTTACTTAGTCATTTGCACAATTTTTAATAACTCTTCTTAAAACAGCTAATCATAAGGTGCTGGGGCCAGACATGCTCTTGCTTTAGTTTCCTTCCTTGTAAGTGAGCACTTTCTGTGACAGTATTTATGTTCTGTGTACCCAAACAGCATACAGACATCTCTTTCTTTTTTTTTTCTTGAACTAAAGAATGCCTTCTAACTAAAGTGATCCTCAGATCTCTCTTGAACAGGTCAGATGTACAGTGTTATGTCTTTTGCTGTGTATCTCTGCATTCTAAAGGGATCTTGCACAAATGGAGTAAAACAACTTTGCTTGTTTCTTTTCATGATAAAACAAAATGTAATAGGTTTAGGTGAAACCCTTGAAACAAGTCACAGATGTTTAACCTATTAACCTCTGGAACACTATTGTAACAACATTATCGTCAAATGGAGCAACGTGATATTAGTTGCTCCTAGTGAGCATCAGTTCTTTTCTGCCTCTAAATTTGCTAGTTGCAAAGCAGTATTATGTATTAAAATGCTTTTGACCTATTTGCATAACTGTTGTATCATTTGAAAGCTGCAGTTGTGGGTTATTAAATAAAGTTAGTTGCAGTCAGTAAATAATAGGAAATGATTCCATGATACATCAATCATCAATATCCATTAAAATAGCTTCAGAAAACAGTATATTGCAGCATATAAAATAATGTTTCCAGTTATTCTTCGTTTCAAGTCTCCTATTAAAAGCCAGTGCAACTTGACATGTTCCAGAAGCTTTGCTGAGAGGTGTTTCTTCATTCCCATGGGCTGAGTGTTCAGCTGACTGTTGTTTTAACGAGCCGTTGAGAACTTTATTAACTCCTCAGCACTGTGTCCTCTGCAAGTTGGTCTCATAGTGAACAAGAAATACCAAATACCCAGTTTGCAAAGAACGGTGGTGCACTAGTTTTGCTAAACTTGCGAGGTTGTGTCTAGTGCCCGTGAGTGCAGATTTGAGAACTCCTGTGGTTGTGAAGATCTTGAACGGACTCGTTGGCTGTGACGCAAATTGTTTTTAACGCTGTCCCAACAGTGTCGTGGGCAAGGGTTTCCTCCGAGCTTTATACATTACACAGTTTTTAGTCCTTTGCCAAAAACACGACTTAGTGTATCTGTTCCGGCAGTTCGGTTGTGACCTGAGTGTTTCAACACACTTGGGCTGAGCAGCCAGCAGGAGCCGTGGCCACAGCTGATCTGGTCTAAATTTGAAATGGAGGCTGCCTCCACACGAGAATTCATCTGAGCATCCACTCTGCTCTTTGCCGAATACTCCAAGGGTCGTTCCACATGGTGCTTATTTGTGGTTTAAGCAGCTATCACTAACTTGAAAGGAGAAGATGCAGTAAATGATTCCGTTGTTTTTCTAGGTACAGGCTCCCCGCAGAAGTCGCTAAGCTTGTCTGAGGACGTAAGTAGTAAGAAACAAACAGATGACACGATGTCCATGGCATCTTCTTTGCACTCCAGCCCCCCTGCTTCTCCTCAGGGCTCTCCACGCAAAGGTACGTGCGCTGCGTGAGCGTTCACAGCGCGTGTTGGCGTCCCTCACGGGAACTCGCGCCTGTGTTGCACTAAGGCCAGGGCGGGCAGCAGCAGGAGTATTTGTTGTTAGAGACGTGTAAGAGAAATAGTAGTTTAGAATAGTCATGTCAAGAACAGAATCGTATCTTTCTGTGAACAGACATAGTTTTTCAATGTCTGTATATGCTTTGGCTTAAAAGTCACCTACAGTTTAAAAAGGGGAACAGTTGTTCTCTTAAAAACTGCTGACGTGCTTCTGACAGAATTCCCAGTAGATGTTAAGTGCTGGCGCCTGCCACTGTGTCGGTTCAGATTGAGGTGGCTGGTTATAGGAATGAGATTCGCAAACCTGGGGGTTTCTCGAAGACCACGGTGTCGCACAGAAACAGCGGCATCTGTTGAGACATCTGATGGTTTCGCCTAAGGTAGCTGGAATATCAGGTGATTAGAGGGAGCTGGAGATAAAATGGTGTCATAGTACTCCAGGTGGTTTGGATAGCTGCAGAAGTAGTGTGTCCATCTAAATCCTTGAGTTGCTGTTCATACTTTTTGTTCTTGTGCACAGGGCTTTGTATACATCCCTGTCTCTCATGATGCCCTGAGAATCCCTTTATTTTTGATGTCTTCGTCTTAAAAGACCTGCATCACTTCATCATTAGCCAACCTTGGATGGGAATTCATTTGAAATCTCTTTAACACCACTTTGTAGTGAGCCAGTGTGGTCAGTGTTGGACGGTGTAAGGCATTTCTCCCTCCCTTCTGTGCTGCTTTTGCCTCACTGACAGCCCAAAGCCACTGGATTAGCATGGCACGGCATGGTGACTTACTGCATCTTCTCACCCGTTTCAGTGGGAGATCATGCTGGTCTGTCCACTTCTGCCTTCACAAGATGCTGTTTCCTTTAGGAGAATGCCACTTACTTTACTTAAACACAGCCTATGTATAAGAAGCTCAATTGCTCGGGTTGCCAAACCCAGCTCCACTGAGGTTTTTTTGAGCATCGCTTACAAACATGTTGTTTTTGTTAACTTTCATCTGGTTCTTTGCAAAGAATATTTTGTTTCTTTGGGTTTATTTCTTTAATTCAACTCGCTTTCAGCATATTTTTAGCACTGATCTAATTTGATTGAGGTGATCCGTACCCTGTTGTGTGTGTAGTGCTAAGAGCTCATTGAACTAAAATTAGGTGCTTCACAGACAGCAGAAAGACATAATTTTAGGCATGAACACATTCCACTTAATCTTAGATGTCATTTTCTTTTGAGGTATACCCAAGTGATATGCAAATAGGGTTGAAGAAAAAATGTTTCAAACTTGGGATGTTATTTTTGCTGTTATTTATCTCATCACTTATCAAGATCTGCCTGTGTGTTCTTTGTTGTAGTCGGTAGCATCCAGAGGTCGGATAACTGCAGTCAAATGAATCTCTCTGGCTCTTCCTCATCGCTCGCCAGTGAAACCAGCAACAAAAACAGTGGACAGCGCAGCTACGGAATAGGTGGGGCTTACTTACAAAAGAGAATTCAGATGATTATCAAAGCAAGAGACAGTTCTGACACACATGGGAAGGGAGAAAGAGAGGATGAGAGTGAAAAGGCAGAAGCTGAGCATGAGCACAGGCAAACGAAGGGACCCCGGTTTAAAAGACTTAGGGAAAGAAGCTTCTCCAGGGAAAGGACAGCTTTTGCTGCAAAAAGGAAAGCAGAGCACGTTGAAGCCTCAGAAGGGAGCGAGAACCAAAAGGAGTCAGACAGTGATGCTCTGAGTACAGCAAGTATCTATAGCAACAGCAATCTGTGGACATCTTACTGCCTATGCATGAAGCCTCGAAGGAGAAGAAAAACTCTATGATGTATTTTTTGGAGAAAGACTACGATGTCCACTTTGTTTCAGATGTGCTGATTTTATCGAAGTTATTCTAGTGTTATTCATTTACATGTTTAAGCTGTTTAATGTGCTTCCCTTCCAGATATTTGTGTCAGTTATTTATAGCTAATCACCCTTACAGTGCAGTGAAGACAATAATGTGAAGTTTAGAAAATCAAGGAACAGGTACAGTGACAGTTCTGTTATTTAGTGTTTCGCAAATGCCAATGAAACAGTAAGTTCTGCAAGACTCTCTTAATTAGCCTCTAGATAGTCCCTCACATGATGCAAAATGAACGTTCACTTCAGCACTGGTGTGTGTTTGTGTCGGTCACATCTTCTGCTGACCTTTTCAGCCCAGCAAAGTCTTGAAATTAGTTTGTTTATATGTGTCCCCTGTTATTTCGTGACTTGGCTTTCAGGTAGTGTTAATCTCCTTGACGAAGGGGAGTCCTTTTGTTCACCAGATCTTTGAGGTTCTTGAAGTGTCTTAAAATTAAGATGCACTGTGAGAACGTTGGTTACTGTGGTACAATTGTGTTAATTTTAAGGAGTTCATTAGACAAAGTAAAGAATATGAGGCATTAATTATTGTCAAAGGAAGGAAAACTGAAATTTAATCTTAAAAATGCTGGTCTTATGTTTTTTTGCTCATAAGGTTCAGGTTTTTTAGTTTGATAATATTGATATTTTATATGCATATTTGGCCTTAAAATCTTACAGCAATAATCCATCTTAAGATGTGAAATATCTCAAATTGTGAGCTGTAGCCTCAGTGGCATGTATACCAGTGGCTCCAGCTGCCATATTATACGACCTCTGTGTTTTTTATGGACTTAAAGACATCAGTCTTCTGTATTAAGCTGTGTGTATCACTGGCACGGCTTTCACACTGCCTGATCATTTCACATTTTCACCCAGTTGATGTAAATATATGGCAGTCCAGCTCAAAGGCTCTTAGGTAGAAATGAAGTGAGAAATCAAGTGATTGGCAGGAATTTGGAAAAAAAAAAAGCTTTTCTGAGGACTGTGTTAACAGTGTGTTAATATGGTCTCCTGTAAAGAAAGACCATGCTTTGACTAATTTACAGATACTTGTTTACCTATACACGAAGCAGTTGATCCAGTATTTTCAAATAAAAGTTCTGATTTTGTAATTTTATGCATGTAGTGTAAGGCATATCACGGACTGTTTCCTCCTACTGAAGGCAGGGATGTATTTCCTGACGGGCAGTGGACTTGCTATAGAGAAACCCACTGGGAACTTAAAGGAAAAAATATTTAAATTTAACCCCCCCCCCAAAAAAACCAAACAAAAAACCCCAAAACACTACCATGGTCATTAATCTTTTGCCCTCAGTTAAAGGGGAACAAACCGCAACTTTGGGCCAGAGAGCTATTTTTAGTTTTTAAAAAAAACCCCAACAACTTAACAGACACTTCCTGATTTTTGTTGCCTGACAGCACAAGAGAATGAGGTTTGGTCTGCCCATAAGATGGTGCACGGACTTATCTAAAGAGATGGATACTCCAGGGGGCTTGAAATCTGAATATCCTGAATTTGCTGCTGCAGTGGAAGGCACATAAATCTATGGGGCCTGCTGGGGTTCGTCCCAGGGTACTGAAAGGAGTCAGCGATGTTATTGCTAGACCTCTCTGTTGTTTATCAATGATCTTGGGACTCTGGAGAAGGTATCAGACAACTGGAAGCTAGCAAATGTTACTCCAGTTTTCAAGGAAGGCAGGAAAGACAACCCTGGTAATTACAAGCGTGTCAGTCTCTCTTCAGTGACAGGTAAAATGATGAAGATGATTACTCTGGGAGTTACTGAAAAATGCTTGAAAGACAGTGTGGTCACAAGTCAAAGCCAACATGGGTTCATGAAGGGAAGGTCATGCCGTACTAACTTAATATCCTTTTAAGACAAGATTGCCCACCTTGAAAGCGAAGGGAAGGCAGCAGATGTGGGTACCAGAGGTTTTAGCAGAACTTTTTGATACCGTTTCTCACAGTATCCTTCTGGACAAAATGTCCTGCACATACACAGTACTATGGGTGAACAGTTGGCTTGAAGGGACAGCCCCATGGAGCTGTAGTAAATGGGGTTCCATCTTGCTGACAACCAGTCACTAGTGGTGCTCCGCGGGACTCAGTTTTAGGTCCAGTGCTCTTCAATGTTTTTATGGATGGCCTGGACGCAGGGAGTTGAGTGCACACAAGTAAGCTTGCCAACAATGCAATGGAAGAGCCATTGATTACTTCCAGGCCTGTAATGCTGCACACGTAGTGAACCGGGCGAAAGAAGAGATTGTCCCGCTGTATTCAGCCCCTCTGCGGCCCCACCTTGGGTGCTGTGTACAGTTTGGGGTTTCACAATAGAAGGAGGATATAAAAATATTGGAATAATGGAGGGAGACCAGGCACTAAACCTGAAGGATGTCAGAGTGTGGCTTCCCTCAAACCAGCCCAGATGCACTTGCCCAAGTTCAGTTCATTTCAGTTCTTTCCCTGATTCTCTAAGGTCATTAAAATAAATTGTCTAGGCAATTGTCCATACGGAGGGCTTTTTCTGATGCGGTCTGGGGACAGGTGTCCCATCTGTAATCACTTCAGCTGTACCAGCAGAGGTGTCTACAAGATATATGTAGCCAGAGCCCATGGAAGTCTCCAGGGTAGTAGTCTCTTTTATGTTCACTCCAGGTACTAGGAAGAGGAGGTGTTGGATATATGGGGCTGTATACATTATTGGTGTTTGAAAGAAGTTATTTGAGGGTAAGGGTAAGAAAAGCAGAAAAAATGGATTATATATTTTGCTCTGAAACTGGTGAGGTCTTCAGCGAGACAAGTTCTGGTGTCTGGTCCAGCCCCTGCCAAAGTTGCATTTCCCGCTTTTGCTTCCTTCTCTATTAATTTTGGAACAGAAAATAAAATGTGAAATGGACCATATGGCTAATCCCCTAGTGCTAATAGCTGGCTTTTACCTTAGTCAGCGTCTCCTCATCCGTTGCCAAAATCTTTTTTTGAGTCTCACACGACAGTAGGGCAGAGGGATAGTGGGAAATTCACGGGGTTTGTACTGGAGACCTCAGCGCTTGCAAAATTGAAGAGATCTGATCTGTACACCCACTATTCGTGCTGCAGCTGTTGATCCTGTTTATGTAGGTTTAACCTTCTGGTCTGGAGAGTAGTGGAGTTGCAGGTGAGTTATTGGTGTCACCAGACTTGCATTAATAAATGACATCGCTAGATGCTGAGAGATGCTAAAAGCTTTAGTACCCTAAAAACTTCAATGGACTGATTGTATGCAAACAGGGTTTGATTGTTCTTTCTTTTAAATATCCTTACTGAAATCTGAGTGTCAATACTTTGTTGTTGTACCTAGTAAACTCAAATTGCTCTTTGACCAAATGTTCTTTTCTCCTCTTCTTTAGGCTACGCCCTCATACCTTCCGCTAAATCTGATAACTTCTCGGACTCCAGCCACAGTGAGATTTCATCCCGGTCCAGCATTGTGAGCAACTGCTCAGTGGACTCGATGTCGGCAGCGCTGCAGGACGAGAGGAGTTTGTCCCAGTCTCTCATTGTGGTGGATTCGGGAGGGGCAGAGAGAAAAGAGCATCCTCAGCCGCTGGCTGATTACGGCCAGCCATGCCCAGGGTAAGACGCAACTGGCTTGGGTTGGGCTTGGTGGCCTGGTGTCAGAAAGGGGAACAAAGCTTTGGGCAGGGCACAGGTATGCACTCACTGTGGTTGTTAAGCTGGGGCTAGAAGCTGGAGCACTGGCTGCTCTGTATAGGACCACCTTGTTTTCCCAAGGAGCTTACAGTATTACTTGGGTATGCAACAGTTTGTTCCTATCGGTGGGGTTCAGATGGATGTCTCTTGCAGGAGACTGCAAATGTGTGAAAAGCCAGGATAATACTTAAATCAGTGCAGTGGTGAGAGACAGCAGCGCAGGAACAGGGTATCACCAATTCTTGAGTCAGCAGTGCCAGTCACTTAACGTGCTCTGATGTGGTTTTTAAGGATTTTCATTGTTATCGTTTGTTGCTTAGGCAGACTGGAAGCTTTCCACCACTGTCTTCCTTCGTTTCCGCACACAAGGTCTTGTTACTTTAGTGCAATGAGAACTTGCCACTTCAAATTGGACATTTTTGGTTTTGTCTTCCTAGATGTTAAGCCTTGATCCGTAGGATTTAAGGATTTCTTGGGATAGCATGTTCTATTCTCAGATCTTGAGGATTCAAGTCAATAGAGTTGCTCCTTACTAATTTTTGTAGCTTATATCTAAAGCAAGGAAACGCTTTTATGATTGAACTCTATGAAGAGCTGTGTGTTGTTTCTGTATAATTGATTATAACACACCAGTAGTCTGTGGTCTTCTCTCCCCTGTAAAAAAGCTCGTTAGCGTGTGCTTTGCTGAAGTGAGGCAGCTCTGAAGAAATGACTGATTTGGTTTATTTCATTGGACTAAAATGGGAATTTAAAGACGGGCTTCCTAAACAAAAATAATTCCCTTCTCTAAAAGGCGTGACACGTGCTGAGAGTTTGGTCAGGGCAGGAGCACTGTACTGAGGAAATGCCCTTCCGTGCTGGCTGGGAAAAGCCACCTTCAGTGGAGGCTGAAGTAGAGTGATCGGCACTGAGGACACTGCTGCTCTCTAAACTTGCTCTTCTCTTTGCAAATTAAAAGCAGACTGTTCATGTTCTGTGGTTGTTCCTTTATGCCTTAGTTTCAGAGAGTTTTGGAGGGAAGAAAGCAGGTTTTATGCTAGAACTTATAAAATAGAAAAAGCAAGGAAAAAAAAAGTTGTTTGCACATATCTAAGAAATGTTCCTCAGTTTCACAACGTGTCAGTAAACTGCTGAGGGGTAGTGTTGAATTTTAATGTGCTGCCCATGCATTCGTTAGCGTAACCAGAAATAGGTAAAGAGACGTGAATAATGTCTAGCAATCGTCACTTCGTGTATGCTAAATTCATGGAAACCCGGCTTCATTTTTTTCCCCCTTAATTATGCATTGACAGAGATTAGAGATTTAGCAGCCGTTCCTTTAGACAATAAATTCTGTACTTGGGTTTTCAGAATCTGTCACTCCAGATCGTTTCCACAAATGTTACTTATGCTCGGTATTTCCAAATGTTCTTGAAATACAACTACCTCCACTCTGTCTAAACAACTTTATGTTGCTGCCAGTGAAGGGGTTGGTTTTTATTCTAAATATTCGTTGTGGTTTTAGTTTATAAATGCAAAGAAAAATGTGGTAGGAGCCTGAAACTAAGAGGCAATTACTCCTCTGCTTTCTGTCAGGCACTGCCTTGCTGTAGTTGATAGAGGAAAGCTCTTGTGGACCAGATTTTAATGGATCTGGGGTCAAGCTTGTAAATGCCTGTGGCAGACTTGTTATTCCCTTGGGAATAACGTCCCTGCTGCCTGTGCAGTAATGAGTCGGGAATAACGGTGTCTCTTGTCAGTGCTCCTGTGTGACTTGACCTTGCTGCCTACCTGTTTTAAAACAGAGTTTCGTTGTCTTTAAGACCAGATAATTGTCTCTGAGTGTGTCACTCTTATTTTAAAAGCTTATGAGGGTTTTTTTTTTCCTGATTTCTGTTGTTTTCGAATGTAGCTGGTCAATCACTAGGCCTGCTCTCATCAGAGGGATGGCTTTCACGTCCTCCATGAGCAGCGAGGAGATCTCCCATGAACATATCACGGTAGAGGCAGCAGATAGCGGCCGGGGAAGCTGGACTTCATGCTCAAGTAGTTCTCATGACAACTTCCAGAACATCCCAAACCAGAAGAGCTGGGATCTCCTCAATTCTTACCGTCACACCCAGCTGGACGGACCTATAGCTGAAGTTGATCCCACAAACTGTTACTCTGAGGAGGCTTATTTGTATTCTGAAGCGTTTTCCAAAACCAACAGGCAGTCGAAAGCCAGCGTGGAGCTCGATCAGTCTCGGCAGAGCTGGGCCTCCTCCAGCTCGCTGTCAGACACCTATGAAACAAACTATGGGACAATTAAGCGGAGGGGGCTGGAGAACTCTACAGCAGAGCAGACGGAGGTTTTGGACTCTAAACCGGGCGCTGATACAACGTACAAAACTGTTACTTCGAGTACAGAAAAAGGCCTGATAGGTAAGCCAAGCCAACAGCTTATGGAAGCTTCTACATCTGGTTTTCATTTTGATATTAAGTTGTTAAAAGAAGTGACACCGGTGGGTCTGGGGCTGGATGGCATGTTAAATTCAGCTTTACGTGTGGTTTTGATCAGAACACTGCGCAGACAGCGTGTTTTCAAGCCGCCGCCTTTTGCATTAGGAAAATTGAACTAATAAACCAGCCCACTTCCCCATCACTTCATGGGTCTGCAGGAGAGCTGTCTTCATGAAAATGGCAGGCAGTTCCTTGCTGTATGGCCTTTTATTTTTTTTTGGATGATTTTGGAAACACTCCTCACTGTAGACATTAGTCTGGCAAGGAGCAACGAGCGCGGCTTCTTCAGGTCCCTATAATACAGGCTTCCCATCAACCCGAGAGGGAAGAGCATGACTGCTGAGTGGTACAGAGCAATCCCACCTCTCTGGGGCTGAGGCACCTTTCATCCACAGGGCTTTGGTCTCTGGAAGCTCAAGGGCAAAGCAGATTCCCTTCCTATCTTTGTTCTGTTGAACTGCCATTTATTTGGTTATACAGCTGCAGTTTGGCTGCATATGAAAGGAGAAAAACCTATAAAAAGTCTTTGCAAAGATGCGTAGTTCTACCAAGTGAGATGTTCTTTCCCTGTCCTGGTGAGCTCAGCAGCCAAAACTAAAGGGTTAGGAGCAAGATAAAACACGGAGCGCAAAGCTTTCTAGACTGTGAGTCAAAGGTGCAGCTGAAATGCAATTTAATTAGTGACTAGATTGCTGGAGGGGTTTATGTTATCAAAGGTAATTGCCTGAATAAACATTGCACGTAGGGTAGAGGTCTTGGATTGTGTTCCTCCTCCCTGGCTTTGCAGAAGAAAGGCAGCGTGGTGGAGCCTTGCAGAAAACTTGCTCGCAGCTCGCTCCTGTGCACGTGCTCTGCCCTTGCAGCCTCTCCAAGCTGCTCAGGAGCCTCTGAGCTGTTGTAGTCGAGGTGGCCTGTCAGCTCTTCAGTACATGCTGTCTTTGCTCACAGCTCTGCCTGTTCTTAGTTCAGTTTACAGACTGCACCATGTACCTTCCCTCCTTTGTGCAGTCGTGGCTTAATGGTAAGAAATCCTCAGCAACGTGCTTCAGTGGGGCACGTGCACGTCTGCTTAAGCAAAGATCCGATATCCCTGGATGCAGCTTCTGGTTTGCAAATGCGAATCTGTTAGCTGTTCACCATCATACAATGTGCCGAAGATATTTTCACTTTCTTTCACCGTTTGCTTATTCTCTACAAACAGCTTGCTGCCAGAGTCTGTAATGACTTCATGAGTTCAGAATTTTGTAAACAAAACATGAATCTTTGGTTTGATTGCTTAATGAGTGCTGAATAGTCACCCAAAAGAACTGGCACAAGCTTTCTTGCCTGAAACCTTTAAAACGGAGCTGGAAAGGCACTGCCCACGTACTCATGGCAGAATGTGGTCTTGGCAGAATCAGTAAATGCGATGACTTCGTAACTTCACAGGCATTTCTGCCCTCTGCAGCATCAAATGATTCTTGCTGCAACTTTTGCTTGACCAGCGGAGGAGGTGTGGAATGGTGATGTGCCATTGCTGTACGTCCAAGGGGAAAAGCTTTTCCACTGCTTTTACCTATAGTGGGCATCAAAATTTATATTGCTGCCTTTTAGTTACTCTTAACCAAGTTACTCTTTAGTTTGCTCTTAACCACTGTGTGCAATTTCCCTCGTTTTCTTTACGAAGCAAATATTTGAGTAATCCGCTGCTTGGGAAGGGAGGATTACTTGTGAAAGGGTTTTGTAACCTCCTGAGACTGTGAGTGGGTGACAGAAATTAATGCCACTCAAAATGAATGTCCACTTAATGCCCTGGACGTTAAATGCTCTTAGAATTTTTACATGGATAGAATAGGTAAAATATTGTGAATTGGAACTTTACACGTTGTTCCTACTTTTCTTACTACAGTAGGCTAGATAGCGGCTCTCGGGAGCCTGAGGCGCTCTCCTTTAAAGTAGAATATACCCACCCACTCCTGCAGAACCAACAAAGACCGAAGGTGAGGGGTTTGCTCGGAGGACCCAGCCCTTCCCCAGCTCCTTAGGGAGAAGAAAACCTCCTTTGCTTTCCCTGCTTTCTCATGGGGGCCCAGTTAATTGTTAGTTGAGAGGAAGTGATTCCTATATGTCAGCATTATAAATCTCTGCCTGTACCCCTGTGTATCTGCTAAAATGTGAATTCGGTTTTCTTTATTTTCTGAAAAAAACAAGCAGGAACCAAGGCCATCAGGTGTGAAACAGCTCTCATTCCTGATAGCAGCACCTGGAATCTCCCAAGTCCAAAGAAATACTCCTTTATTTTCCCCCTTTCATGTTCTTGTAAGATAAGAAAATTCTGCAGCTGCTGAAATAAATGAAACTGTAACGAACATGCGCTGTTTAAAATGTATCCACAAGAAGAATGCAAATTCCCTCAAATAGATTTCAAAAATTACCCTGGCTTTGAAACTGTCCTGTTGCAACATGTACATGGTAAAAGCCCGATTTAACATGCTCATGAGCCCCAGACGTGGGGGTGGGTGGGAGGGGAGGGAATTTAAAACCAGTTAAGCTTTGGTTTGAGAGCCTGCGTGACCCGAACTGCCCGTGAGCGGGGAAGGGACATAAGCTGTTGTTTGCTATTAGAAAATGCAGAATAACAAGTGCAGGCTCTGTATAGAGTTTGCCTCATAGGAGCAGTTACATGTGGTATTGAGGTTTTTTTCTTCCTGTAGCATAGCTCGTTGGATGGTTTAATGTCTGATACAGTGATGTTTTATTAGAATGAATTTCTGTGAAGCCACTGATGGGTCATGAAGTAGGTGGTGTTGAGGGCAACCAACAGTTCTTGCTCTCGGTCCCTAGCACGCTGCGCAAAGTGACTTTGGGCTAGTTGCCTTCATTTCTTTTGTCCCAGTTTCCCAGCCCATAGCAGCCAGTGGGAGCAGACTGGGCCGGCAGCATTGCCGTGCTGGCTCTCCGGCCGTAGCGAGGAGCTCCTCCTCAGCATCCCCCGGTGCCGCAGGACTGGGGAGTGTGACAGGTGCTGCAGTTGCAGGCTGAATGTAGAGACGGTTATAGTCCCGTTTCTGCTCAACTGGCATCTTGCCTAACGAGTTCACGAGTTCTGTTGCTACTCTGACTTCTTAAAATCAGTAGAAAACATAAATGAAAGCGTAAATATCTGCTGCTGTCGTTATAACCAGTGTTTCTGCATTTGTATTTTGTTATCAGTTTCTGTTTTGCCATTGTAACATTTCATGATTTTTTAACGTTTTGTTTCCTTTGTTTTCTTCTTTAACATTTCCATTGCTTATTTCTTGTGCCAGTGTACTGTGTCACCTCACCTAAGAAGGACGATAGGTATAGGGAGCCACCGCCCACCCCTCCGGGATATATGGGGATTTCTTTAGCGGACATAAAGGAAGGATCGCCCCACCACCCACACCTAAAACCTCCAGACTATAGTGTGGCAGTGCAGAGGTCAAAGATGCTGCACAGTGACCTCTCTAGACTTTCATCAGCTCCTCTCGGTAGTGAACCAGTGGCCTGTATTTCATCGAAGATGCCTCAGTGGCATAGTCGGCAGCCGTCCAGCCCCAAACTAGCAGATATGACTGACGCAGATAGTGAAGAGGATGGTATGTGCAACACCTGACTTGGTAGATGTTAAGTGAACTGCTGTGTGAATCTGGTCTGTGCAGTGTTTACTTCCTAATGATGTTCTGGGCTTTCTCTTGGTCATTCTTGGAGATTAAAACTTGATTAATCTCTACATATACAAAGACGTTTGTATGGCTGTATGCACATGCATATGTGTATGCATGTATATACACGTTTAAAAAACAAACAAGAATGCCTTCCCTTCAGAAAAAGCATGTCGACACCAAACAGACTCTAAATTCTATATAAATAAATGTTTACATTAAAAAATATACATATGAGATCTCCAAAGCACAACTGAGACACTTAAGAGCATGTAGATACTTTTTTTTGTCTTTAAAATCTGTCCCCTCTCAGTGCTGGTGATGACTTTAGGGGACACTGTCAGGCTATAAATTCCATATGGAAAAACTCCAGCCTCTCTGGTTGATTGACTGCTGTCCTGCGGGTTCAGGATGGCATCAGGATGGTGACCAAAAGTGGATTTGGCGGGGTCTTGTACAACTCTTAACTCGTTCCACGTTTGTGTTCTCCTGAGCTGGCATTAAGCTGCCTTATTCCTCCATGGAGATTTCTGGGGATTGAGTTTAAAAATGTTGAACAAAAAACCAGCAAATTTCTGTTCTTCAGAAAAATGTGTTTGATAAACCCTGACTTCTCAGCCCAGCTTGGCCTGACAGCGTTTCTCCCAGTTAAGTCTTTCATGATCTTGTTTGAAGCAACAGCCAGTGCTGCTGAGCACGGCGTGTACTGGGTGACCAAAATGCAAGAGATTTTTTCTGAAAGAGACTGCTTTTGTATTGTGTCAAAACTGACTTCAAGTGGGGGGAATTTTTACTTAATTGTTCCTCTGCTGATTTGCTTTCAATACCTGTGCACCAATGTGATCTCTCTGTACCCTTTCCCAGTGAACTCCTTTTTTTATTAGAATATCGTTGTTTCCTTCAATTTCAGTCTGGCTTAAAATGGGCGTGGATTTAGATTAAAACGATTTCTGATGCAAAATGATCCTATCTTGGCCCTTTAAAATATGTAAACAGTATTTAACACCTATATTAGTACTGCGATTCGAGTTTACGGCAAGACGTAAAGTTGCCCAGCATTAATTCAGTTGGGATATTAAACGTTTTTGATGTAAAAGTAAGGAAGTAATTGCTTCAAACATTTTAATCCCAGTTTTTCTAAACTGAATTGAACCATGTACTTTTAGATACCCCTCTTTCACTGTTTTTAAAGTGCTTGGTTGATTTTATTTGGGATACAACATGCACTGCATGATGGGAAGTAATCTACTGGCTTTTCTCCCGAATCCGTAGCTTTTGGCATATTGAGAGCTGCATGCGAAGGGTTTTGGGAGGATCTGGGATTTTCTGTTTTGCACTACATCTTTATTGTATGACTCGAATACCTCAGACCACTTGAGGGGTTGATAAATGGCGATGCTGAATATGTTGTGGTCAATGATTGAGACAGTGAAAACGTCACGATGAAGTAGTGAAGTCTTCACAGAACCTGTAATCACTGGGCGCTGTTCTAAGGCAGGGACTGATGGAATAATTTCTTTTTTTTTTTTTTCTTTTCCCTCCTTGTTTTGCAGAAGATGAACAGGTATCAGCAGTCTAACCGTTGGGCTGTTGATGGAAACCACAACACAGGGGGTGTGGGGAGAAGGACCCCAGGATTCTGTTAGCGAACGCTGACAACTTGCTGCTACTGACCTCGGGCGTCGCGTTCGCCTCTCACGGCCGAGGGGGGCCGGGCTGGGTCACCCCTCTCGACCTTCCTTCACTCTGCCACCGCCTGGGAGAGCTCCTTCTGCCTGGGAAACAGAAACCCGTTCTCAAGGAGCGGACCTGGATACCTGCGGTGGTGTCTGGCGATGGACCAGGCTTCCTGCGTTTGGGAGGACCAGTTGTCACCACCACTTGAAACTGGGGAGCATTCTTCTGTATGATACCCTATAATCCTTTGGTAGTTTTCCATCGTCGTTATTTTCTACATGACCATAATAAGTCTAAGAGTGTTATTTTATGAACTTTAAAAAAAAAAGAATATATCAAAGTGTCAGCAAAAGCGAAGGACATTGCTGAAGTATCTGAAAATAATTTATTAATTTAATTCTTTTTTTTTTTTGATGGGAATTTCCTTTGTGTTGGGAGTGCTCTGGTTGGCTAATATAAATGTTTAGTTAGTGTGATACTAAATCAACTGCGCATAAACTCTCATGCTCTGAAAATAAGCGTAAAAAACTAGAGATGGGACATTATCAGGTGCAGAAATACGTGGATTTTGGAGGGGGTTTAGGTGAAATACAAACAAAGCCCTGCAGAGCAGCGCGCCGGGCACGCAGCCTCGCCGTCTGCCGCTCCCCTCCAACACGGACACGGCAAAACCCCTCCGCCCTTGAGGTGTTTTTTGGAAGTTTTGTAGCTGCCCGCCAGCTGAGGCCCTAGCTTGCAGGGAGCTGTTGGGGGAGGTCGAAGCTTTCCCAAAAAGCTTTCACCAGGTTTTGCCCTGCAGAGTTCAGCATGCAAAGCGAGCTGCTAGAAACCAAAACTAAACCATGTGTTGTGGGTTTTAAGATCATCCCACACATTCTGGCCTTTTACCAGAGTTGCACAGGATTTAGGTGCAAAGGTTATCTTTAAAAAAAGGAAAAAAAAAAAAAAAAGTAAGTAAATTGTAAATCACCTTCATTTCACAGTAAAATCTGTGAAACCAAATATTGAATGACCTAATGCTTCTGTAAGAGCATAACGCATTTTGTGATGGGTTAAAAACCCCTGTTGTGTTCATCTGGAAAATACAGATGATCTCAAAACGTTTGATTTTTAAATCCTCGGTAAAAACCCTGGTGGCGTTGATGTCAACGGCAGGTTTGACTTACAGCCAGCCGGCGTTAACACATGATCCTCTAGTTTGACTGTGGTCAAATAAATTGCTTGTTTGATTTTGCTTAGCCAGCCAGAGCGCAGAGGGGTAAAACTGGAAATACCTGCCATTCCTTTCTTTCTCCTAGCCCATGATGCCCCATTCTAGTGTTAAAATTGGACATGAATGTGTGAATATGTATTTAAACATTTAATTGTAAATCCTTGTTGTGATGTTTACAGCCTAAGCTAGAAAGATGATGTTTGTCATTTTTACAGTGCCTCAGAACTGATTTCTATATCCATAGTTGTGAAGAGCTTTAAGTTGTTTTGGTTTTTTTCCTGTACGTGCGCAGGGGGTGCGAGGTGACTGCTGTGTCTTCTGGACATGACACGAGTACCAAAACCATCCCAAAGCCTTTGATGTGCTTCCCCCACGGCAGCTCGGGACTGAGGCAGCTGGCTGAAGGGGTACGGCCCAGCCTGTGTCGGCGCCCATGGCCGTGCTGGGTTTGGTGTGGAGCTGGGGGGGGGGGGTGTGAACGCACAGCGATGCTGAGGGAGCGATGCCTGCTTCATAACTGATCGGTTGGCTGCCTGAATTGTTTGGCACAAGTATCTAAGGAGCAAATGGTTGAAAAAAAAAATATTAAAAGTCAGTTGAGGTGTATCATAATAAATACATTTTGCTTTTTCGAGGCCTTAATGGATATAATGAACCTGCACAGGCCTTAACGAGTAAAGATTGATGTCGGTGTCAGAGCAATGCAGGGCAGAGCGATTATTTTTGGCACATGTAACGATGGTAACATAACTGTTAAACTGGTATTTTTGTGGGATATCAATCCAAGTCCTAGCAATCCCACCGCCAACTGTAGTTGCTTGCTGACTTCCCTGCGGAGCATGCAACAGGCTTTGTTTCGTCAGAAAACCATCGGTCTTGTGCCAGGTAGATTAAATTGTACGGTTCCCATGACCTTGGGGGTTGAGCTGTAGTTTATTTCAGCCCGTTGAACAAAAGTATGAGAGTTTGTTACTAAAGTGACTTCCCTTTTCCCCAAAAACCCGGTAGTGCTGGTGGTGAGGGTACGGTAAGGCTCCCCCGGGGAGTGGGGCTGGGGTCTCCTCCCGCAGCCGTACGAGCAGTTGAATAAATCCCCTGCTGGAGCGTGGTGTTTGCACATCCATGTCTGCTCTGCAGGGCTTTGCAGGGCACTGGGAGTTTCTTCAGGGGAGGGAAAGTCTTGCCAATTCCATTTTCCTGGTAGCCAATAAAGCTGGTGTAAATAAATCGTGCATAAACTACGGACAGATGAGATACTACTTCTGCTTCCCCTGCCTCGCACAGTGTGGTTTGCCTCTGCTGGCCCTTGCCGGGGTTTTTGTTTGTTTGTTTTTAAATCAACCGATCACATTGATCGGGGCCGATAGCCAAATGTAGTGTGTTGGTATGGGTTTGAAGAGACATTATCCCTTTTTTCGGTGATTCAAACGGAGGTGAGGTGGGGGTTAGTCCCTGTCGTACACTGCTTTATTGACGTGATGTCTTCTGGATCACGGCTTCCTGACCTGGTACCTCCACCGGGTTCCTCCGACTTGGGCTCTGGTTTCGATGAACAGTCAAATTGCCTCGTGTCACGTTCTTCCACTGCCGCCCCTGGGTTCGCTCGCTTTCTGCTGTTTGCTCTTGACTTGCAGGTGAAAGATGCATTTCAGCTCTCTGTGGTTTAACCGTACGGTATTTCATTGTGCTTCATGAATCATAAACCTCCACTCGTTCCCGAAAAAGCGCGGTTTTGTAAACTTTACTTGGCCTCTCCAGTTGCAGAAAGGGGAAAATTAAACCCCTGAGCCTCTGAGTACGGGTTTCATCTCCCAAACATACCAAAAAATGGAAAAGCAACATCCAGAGGTACCTGCAGCACGTGTTGCTGCGATGTGCGGGAGTGGGTGGGGGGTTGCTAACGACGGGAAACCTGCTGCTCCCCCGGCACAGGCATTCTGCCTGAACCCAAGGAGATTCACAGAGGTGAGTGATGCTTCACTGGGGGATGGTTGGAGCCCATTGCTCGAGGTGCACAGTGTGCTGGGGGCTGCCTGCGCCCTGCCTGCGCCCGCCGGAGGTGCTGGGTGTCCCCGTTCCCCACGTGGCATCAGTGGTGGTGCAAAAAGCTCTTGTTCCTCATCTCCCAAGTCATTTCATCGCAGGCAACAGCGGAAATACGAACCTGTCACTTAAGTTTTTATAAAACATTAGAGTTAGAATTTTTTTGAAGGGTCCACTTACCACTGCCTTCACAAAAACAGAAGAAAAAAGGGATACTCTCTCTTTAGAAAAGCTTTACACATTATATTTTAGAACGCTTGTATAGGGGTTAATCTACCTTGAATTCCCAACCCAGCTTTTGCTTCTGTTGTGCTTTTTATTGTTTTATCTTTATTTTTTATATACCTGGAATGCAGTTTAGCTTGGTATTAATGAAATTCTAAATATGTGAGCATATTGGCAAAACTGCACAGATGTAATGATATTCCAATAGCAATTGTACTGCACAAGTCAGTGATTGTAAAGTATTCTGTAACAAGCAATGTTTGTCTCCTATTTTTTGATACCTCTTACACTTATGTCTTTTAGAAAGACAGTGCCTCTGTATGCTTTTTGTATTTTTACTGAGTGATTGTAAATATTTGTTATATTTTTGGTTAAGAGAATGTTTAAAAGTACTGTTTATTATCCAATCTATTAATATGTTGGAATCAATAAACAATCTACATATATTAATTGTTTTAAGCAGATCATTTCTGGCAGCCAGCAGAGGAGGGGACCCGAGGTGGCACGGAGCTGGGGACAGCCTGGCCAGAGCGGTGCTCGCCCTGGGCTTGGCGAGGAGCGGCCACAGAGTGATTTTTTTTTTTTTTTTTTTTTTTTTTTTTGTCCACCCAGTGAGCGATGGCCCCTCAAGTTTTAGCTTTGTCCCCACCGTCTCAGCTCGCCCCGCGGGGGGAGCAGCTGTAAGAGCATCTCTTGCCTGCGCAGGGGTGTGTGTCACCCCCGGTGGTGTCGGGGACCCAGGCCGTGCGGGGAGGAGGTGGTGGGCACCGAGGCTGCTACGTGCTCATGGCTCCCTGGCCAAAACTGGCGGTGGGGTAGGTGCTGCCTGGGGTTCCAGTTGTTTGGTGTCTGTCACCTTTGCTGTGCAGCAGCTGGGGACACGGGGACAGCCAGCCTGCTGGTGACAGCACCTCCCGAGGGCAGGGAAATGGCCCCTGGGCACCCGGAGCCTGTGCCCTACCACTCTCCCAGGCAGCACCCGTTGCTTCATATCCCTCCTCTGTGGTCCTTCATCATCCTCCCTGCCTGTCCCACACCCCCAGAGCAGTTTGTCCGTCTTCCTCCTATAGCCTCTATGCGCTCTGCGGGCAGCCCCGTGCCCTCATAGAACGGTTTGGGTCAGAAGGGACCTTTAGGGGTCACCTAGCCCAGCCCCCTGCCGGGAGCAGGGACATCTTCAGCTGCATCAGGTTGCTCAGAGCTCCATCCAACCCGACCTCGAATGTTCCCAGGGATGGGGTTTCTACCACCTCTCTGGTCAGCCTGTGCCACTGTTTCACCACTTCCCTCCCACCCCAAGGCCCCTGTTCCCGGCTGCCATCCCTTCCAGCCTGTCCGGCCATCCTTCCCAGCATGGTGCTGGAGCCCTCACTGGGAGGTGACACAGGGAGTCCTCTTGGGGACATCAAGGGCCGCATGGACCTCCAGGGAGGCTCTGCTCAGAGGGACAGCGACTCCCATCATTCCTTCCTTTCCCCCTGGTCCTGTGGCCTTGCCCCAGCGCCTGCCCCCATCGAACCCAGAAAAAACAGAGTGAGGCAAAGCCCAATGCAGAAATGCCACCAGGCTGCAAATACAAAGATGTGTGCCAGGAGTGAGGGTGGAACCACAGAGCTGAAAATACCCTTTTTTTTCCCCCTCATTTTTACAGTGGCCCATGGCCCCTGGCGTGGTGCTGCAGGTGGGACGGGCGAGGGGAGCAGGAGCTGTGCCAGGACCCCCCTCGTTTGCACAAGCTACAAATGATGCTTGTAACTTCATTTTCCCTCTCTTTATCTGCTGCTCGTCCAAAAGGTAATCTGCGTGGGACCCTTATGGATTAAAACCACTTATTTCTTTTTAGGGACCGTGGCGCTTCTGTGAGGTGCACACGCTGGCAAGCAAAGCCTGCAGCTTCGTGTTTGCTTGCCTGGTGCAAATGGCATTTTCTTCTCTGCCCCCACAGCTCCTTTCCCTGCCGTGTGTGTGGGGATGCGGCTGCCCTGCCAGATCAGGCGATAATTGAGCTGCACCTCGTTCGCCATTGTATCTCCCACGTTGGGCCTCTTCGGTTTTCTTCTCGGGGATCTCTGACTTCAGGCAGTTTCTGGGAGGTGGCTGTGTGTTGTGGTTTTTTTTTGTTTTTTTTTTTTTTTTTTAAATCGTTTTGAAAAATTACTCTTCTGCTTGAAAAAGAAGAAAAAAAAGAGCCTGCCACAAGAGGACAGCATTGCCTGTGCTTTTATCAGTGCCTTTGCGAAATCCATGCTGCGGAGCCCGAGCTGGTGCAGGTTGGTCCCTTGGCATTTAGGACTCCTTGGTGGGTTCTCAGCAGGTCCCTTGGCATCTAGGACTTTCCAAGGCTGTCTTGTCAAGCTCCTCCTCCCTTGGCTGGGCAATTTTCATCCACACTATTTATCCCCTGCCCTTTTCTCCACTCGTCTCCATCCGTCTCCGGACCCTCAGTGTGCCGGGCACGGTGGGGGGCTGTGTGGCAGGAGCAGCAGCAAACTGGGGGGCACATCTGCGAAGGCAGCAAGTAGCGCTCAGGTTTTATTGGAAAGCGTAGAGTTGTTATGGCCATGCTGCAGCGAGCAATTTCGTGTGTAAAATCAAATTAAGAAGCAGCAGTTTCATTAGTGAGCATTCCTGCTTAATGAGGTATTTTGATTTGGGGCTTTTTTTTCTCCACTTTTTTCTTTTTTTTTTTTTTTCCCCACCTTCCTTTTAGTGGCTTTAAAAGCTATTTAACACAGCTCAATTTGTTGCTATTTATCTAAAATGACTTTAAACAGGTGGAAGCAGGCACCCTCGCCACTGACGCAGTTTCAGCCTTGCTGGGGTCCGACACTGTCCTGCTTTCACCCCTGCACCCCAGGAGGGAGGATTTATAAAACCTGGGCTGTGGGCAGAGCTTGGCGAAGCCCCTGTTGCCACAGGCTTCAGTCCAAAAGTCACCATAGTATGTGCTGGGCTCAGCACAAGGGACGCCTGGACCCGGCCGTGGAGGTGGCTGCGAGGTCCGAAATGGGCATCGGACCCCAAGCGCCTCACGGAACCCACAGCCCGGGGTCTTCAGCCCCGACCTGCACTCCGAGCCACTGGGGAGGTCTCCTGCCCCTGCCGTGGGGCGGGAACCCCACGCACAACGTACTGCATCTCTCCCCATCCCCACCTTTCTGTTTCCAAGCCCTTGGATGGGATCCGCGGCTGTCAGAGCTGTGGGTGGCTGTCTGCGCCAACGGAGCTCCGCGTTTCCTGCGCTCCAGGTCACCTGAAGCAGCAGTCAGTGCATCGTAGCTGCTCACCTAAACCCCAGTTTCATTCTCCAAGGGCACTGAACCAATGTATTTCCTAATTTTCTGCTGGAAAGCAAGTATCAATCAGATTTTATTGGGAAGAATTAGCGACTGCTCGCTAGACTGCGGTAATGCCGTGTGTTACGTGCTCAAGGTAAAGTTGAGAATTGTCCCTCCAAAGTAAATATGAAAAGAGAAACTAATCCTCTCTTGTAGCACAGAAGATGCTCGTTGAGCAGATGTTGCCTTCTAGAAAAGTGCTTTCTGTTTGCTTAGAGAGACCCGCTGGCAGTGATGGGGGCGGCAGCCCGAGCTGTCCCCACCGCCCGGGGGGGTCATGGCACACCAGCGGGGCTCTGCAGGGAGGTCAGTTGGATGTTTTCAGCTATTTGGCATTTATTAAGAGGGTAAAAGGTGCTGGAGAGACCATGTTTGAGCACCAGGAGTGCTGAAAGCTGTCTCTGCCCTGCTCCGTCCTCTGTGTCGAATTGCTGCACTTTTGGGGCCGGAGAAAAAGCGTTTCTCTTCATTCAACCTCAGTTCAGAAGGAGTGCTGAGAGCCTGTGATGTTTTCACCTTGTGCTTTATGTCTGTGGCACCAGCTCTTGTGGTTTGCCCCAGAATTTGCAGTATTTTTAGCTTTCCTGAAGATCCTGGAGGCACCTGATGACATGAACTGATGACATATTTTGGGGGGTGTGTAAAACAGCTCTTGTTGCTACGAAGAAACCCTTGAACCTTCAAACTATAAAAAGTATTCTTTGAAAAAAAAGGATTAGAAATGGGAAGGAAATGAAGACCCATATTTATTTAACCTCCCCTCAGCTCTCATCCTTGCTGGGCTGCTGGCTCCTTGTGCGGGCTTCCCTCAGCCCCGTCGACCTAAAAGCACAATGTTTTCCCCCCAGGGTATTGCCCCGAAGGCTTTTATTTTTCTGGGTGAGCTGACACTCCTGGAAACCCAGGAAGAACCAAGTTGTACAAGACGAACGATAAATGGGCTCCACAAACATTTCTGTTCATTCACCAGAGGAGGAGAGTAATTACCAGTGCGACAATGCTGCGAGTCAATCTGGGCTTGGGAGAGATGAAGAAAAATGGTAATAACTGAATTTCAAATGTAGATGTAGTTGCATTTAACACTTATGAGCAGCAATAAAGATGAAGGTTGTAATTGTATCTGCAATTTCAAACTTCACAACATAATTTTATATACTCAAACATCTGTTTTAGGATCATAGCTGAGAGTGTCAGATAATTGGCTTTTTTTTTTTTTAGACCTATCAGTTAGGCACCATCAAGTTTATTATAAATTCATACTCATTTATTAGTAAACACGACTTGTATTGAACAACACCACAGCGCAGTAGTCCTGGGGATGGTAAGTGGGTTTGGAGCAGCAGAATTCCTCCTTGCCGACCAGCAGGATGCTGATCCATGGCAGAACTCACGGCTCCCTGAGGGGGCAGGGGGCAGGCGGCAGCGCTGACCTCCCCAGGAAGGTGCCGGTGTTTTACCCGTCCTCTGGGAATTATGGCTAATGAGGTGGGGGAAGCTGATGCAAACCTGGGAAAAACTCTTCTAGAATATCAGAGGTTGGTGGAGACCTTCATGATCTGCTTGCCCAGGATGAGGAGCACACCTTGTCTCCCCCTCGGCATGTTTGGGAACACGCAGCGCTAACGCAGGGCTGCAGCGCGATGCCTCCTTTGCTCGCTCCCCTTTTCTTTTCTGGATTAGTAGTAAAGTAAAGGGAGAAGAAGGTCTTGTGCTGGGCTCCTGCTTGGAGGCCCGGAGGGGCGGCACAGGGAGGTGTCGGCAGGACCCGCTGCCTGCTGGTGCCTTCACCCCGAGCCAAGCTTGCCAGGTGCCCACCCCAGTGCCAGCTCTCTGGGCTGCTCCTGCAAGCGACAGAGGTTCTGGGGAGCAGCAGCACCCCGTGATGAGATGCCCCTGGCACCCCGGGGGTGCTGTGCAGGTTGTTCTGTCTGTGCTATTTCCCAGCTGTTGCGTGGTGGGACGCTGAAAGTTTCTCCCTCCTTCAGCGTCCTGCTGGGCAGCAGCACCCGGGTGGGCTTCTGTGCTCTCTGCAAGGGCTTTTGGTGGCAGCATCGTCCTCTCCCTCGCCCCGGGGGCTGCGGCATCGCACCTCTGAGCTCGGCTTGACGAGAGGCACCGCGGCAGTGCCGTGACTCGGGGTCTCTCACTGAGCAGCCGCTGTGCCTGGGAGACACCTCCCAGCCACGCGCCTTTGCCAGCTGCTGAGGGAAGTAATAAAACTTATTAGAAGTCACCTCGATCTTACAGCAGTAGTAATTAAGTGTAATTGGAGATGTGACTTCCAAACAAAGCCGTATGTTTGGTTTTTTTTCCCAAGAGTACGTTGGACATCAGGAAGAACAAACAAACACCCAAGGGGGTGCAGGAGCAGTGTGTGGAGTGAAGCTTGTTTTACCCCGTCTCCGTTGGTGGTGTCCATCGCAGGGGAAGCATGCGTCTGCCCCAGCTTAATTAAATGATGGTACCGGCCCGTAATGGGGGGGCAATGTGGTGTTAGATACCTTGTGTGTCATTAGCCAAGCAAGGTTTTTAAAAACAGCAGCAGTAGCATCTAAGAAATTTCTCGGATGTGTGGCTCCCTTGCTCTGGGAGGGACCAAGGGGGAGGTGCTCCATCGACTGACTTTGCTGAAAAACCTTTGCTACTTTGAAGAGCCCTTAGTGGCTGAAGCACATATTAAAAATAACATAATTGTCATCCAATTATACAGTTTAAAACTAAAAATTTGGCCTTTGGTGGCGGTGTGGTTTTCAGAAGTGCAGAAACCTGGTCAATTAGAAATTAGCCAATTAAAAAGACTAAATAGAGCATAAATAACGCTCTCCTCCGCAAGCCTAGGGAAAACAAACACCAAAAAAATCAGTAACCGCTGCTCCCATTACCCGTGCCCTTTCCTGCCATGGGGAAGTGTCACCTGTGGCCAGAGGGAGCCCAGGGACAGCAGCGCTGGCGCTCCCTGTCAAGTGCCTTCGGCTGCTTGAACTCGTGAATGCCACCTGCAAGGTGTGAGCTGGACCCTGGCGGGGAATTAAACACATAGCCTAGCCCCGGCCTTCACAACTGGGAGCCGGGGGGTGTATTTTATTTGCCATATTTATTATTGCACGGGAATAAAGGAGCCCAACCTGCGGTGTGACACCGCGCAGAGCCGCGATGGCCAGCGGTGCTGGCGCAGAAGGTTCGCTGCCAACCAGCTGCAGCAAAGGGCTAAGAAACGCTCTGGTTTAGTTCTTTAATCTGAATTATTTTTCCACGGGTGGCTGCGCTGGCAGCTCCAGAAGTTCAGTGCTGTGGCTGGTGCTTGATGCAGGTATTCACACGGGGTGCGTGTGGGCGAGTAACGCAGAAGCGAACGACTTGTGGGCGTTGTTAAATGTTTTGTCTAGTCTTGTCCAGCAAGAAAAGTGACCGCGGGAGGATGACCCCTGGTGCATGTTAACCCAGGTCTACCTGTGGTGCTGCCTTTGGTTCCAGGTTGACTCTGCTTTGTACGGCAGGCAGGTACCGAGCAGGGCCACTCGCTCCGTCACCGCTGACACCCCCGGCAGCCAGGACCTCCCTCGGGGATCATCAACAGCGTGCCACGTCTTTTCAGTGAGCAAATGATGTGTGGCCAGCTTGAATTCTTCAGATCAATAATCCCGTGACAGGCAGCTCGGGTGCTTGGAAATGGTATTAAGCCCGACATAGTTGTTCTGCTTATTGCAAAGGATCGAAGAAACACCGGGGCCTGAATTGCTGAGCTCTGTCACCGTCAGTACTGTAAGTGTGAATATTAAGTGCTGTGGGAGAACAAGACCACATGTGTGTGGGGCCTCTTCGATAAGCAAAGAGACATGCCAAAAACTCTTGGACTTGCCAACGGCTGGGGAACAGACACGGGAGCTGGGACCGTTTTCCACCGTAGTGCCAGACCCGGTCACTGTGCCCACCCACAGTCCTTCCTCGAACAGCAGGAGGAAGGAGGCAAAGCCATTTACAACCAAGTTAGGGGGATTCTGATCTTCATCTTTTTTTTTTTTTTTTTTTTTTTTGGCATAAAAATGCATCTTCTTGAAGAAAAGCAGCCTCTCCTGGATGCTTTGTGGGTAGCTTTGCTCCAGATACATTTCAGGTTAAGCAGCAGCGAGTGAGGTGCAAATACGTCAAGGTTTTCCTGATTTAGCTCCGCTTTGGAAGGGGCAGGGGGGCATAGCTGAATCGCACCCGTTTCTGGCAAGACCATACTGTACTTACCTAAGTTGTCAAGGAGAATTAGCGCAGTTTGACGTCCTTAAATTCTGTTTCTGCTTCTCATAAAAATCAAGCGTTTCAATGACTAAAATCTGTTTTGACACACTTCAGGGTTTTGGGTCATACCCCCTCATTTGATTGTGTTGTTTCAATTTCAGGCATTAGCCAGGGAGGGTGATAAGGCAACAAATGGCACAGCAAAATGAGAAAACCTTTCCCGTTGCTATCTTTTGATGGAAATTTTGAAATTGGGTGTAATAATACTAAACTGACATTGCTTTGGCGTCAAACTTGGCCAGCCTGGTGGGAAGCACAAGGCTGGCCATTAAGGCTTGGGTGTCAGAGGAATTTCCCAGGGCAACAGGTAACTTTGGTTCCTCCACGGTGTTTGAGTCAGTGCAGGCTCCCAAAGGCCACAGAGTCAAATTGAGGTAAACGCCTGCTGGGTCTTTTGGGCCACCCAGTGGATGTCCAAAATCTGCTTGGACCTGGCAGCTGCCTGTGTTAGATCTCAGTGGGAGGATGGTGGTTTCCGCATCCCTGTCGTTGTTTATCTGCACCCTCAGGCACTTCAGCACTTCTGGTCCGAAACACTAAGCCACATCTGAGGATGGGAATTGAGGTTCCTAAAGCCGCTTAGACTTGTTACCCTATTCTGGAAATTCCGATTTGTAAGCAGGACTTTTTTAAAAGACAACCAGAGCATAACACCAGAGCTCGGTTGCTGCGACAGCTCAGCGATGAGGTTTGTGCGCAGCATCATCTGCTTCCTGAACCGGAGAGGCAGAGAGCTCCAACGAACGGGTGCGGGGCTAAAATGACATTCCTGTTCATTCCCTGCTGCGAGTCGTCAGTGGTCACACGGGTGAGAGCTGTAAATGTGAGACTTGAAAGTGGTGGAAGACCTCAGCAGCTATTAAGAGTTTCTCTTCTATTTCTAGAGAAATAAGCCCTGGATAGAGAATGCAATCCTTTTACATTGCAATATCTTCTGTGAGCTGCAGGGAATTTGCTTGCCTTGTGGACAGGATCCGCAGTAAGCTCCTTTTCCACTTAGGCTGATGATATTTGCCATACATCAGGACAATATTTGATCTGTATCTGGGGTTTTTTTTCATCCCCCAGAGGACACACCTCTTACGTTCACGTTCATGAAATTCAAATGCGCACTCAGTCGAGCAAAAAGATCCCGTGTCGTTTGTGTAGAGCTTACAGAGGAGGAGTTTATGATTTTATTCCAGATCATGCATTTAATCCAGTGTAGCTGGTTTTTAAATGCTGCCTCATCTAAAAGGTATTTTTAAAAAATAATTTTGGACATGTTCTAGCCAAAGAACAAATAAACAATGCAATAGATTAAATGATTGAATCATTGATGCAGCTTGGGTTTCCTCTCTTGCCTCTTGCATTTCAGTTTTTCTGATTTCTGTTCTTTCAAAAGCTACCAGCAGTTTTGAAGCTTTGAATTGTTGTCTCTGGGAAGCAAATGCCTAGGGAGAAACCTTAATATTGCTTTTTCTAATTGAAGGTTAAGCAAGATAATCAGGCGTTGGGTAGAGCTGGCAGATGACAGTCATTGCAGATCTAAAAGTCTGATGTCAGTTGTGATACGGTTTAGCGTTTTAGCAGTAGTAAAACCGGCACAATGTCATTAGAGTCTTTATAGGACAAACATTTCAGAAGCCGGCTCTATATCCCAGTGATGTCTGTGCAAACACTCCTGCTCTCTTTTAAAGCTTGAATAAAATCCGAGATGATTGCTAAGCTAGCCATAATGTCTCCAAGGTCAGAGGAAACTCCCTGTTGTCTGTGTAAAAGGGAGAAGAAAACACTTCACCAAAAAGCCAAACTAACCCTGATGCCTGAAGAAACACCGCAATAAAAGCCTGCAGAAAAAGGGAAGGTTTGTATAGCTAAAGTGTGAAGGAACATGTGTTTTTTTCCCATGGAATATGAACATCTCTACCAAGCTCAGCAGTTGAAACGTCTCTGTTAAATGCATGTTGACTTTTGTCCTTCAATTGTTATGTCTTTAAGCTGTATCTGTACGTGTATCTGTATAATTCAATACATATTTATTCGTTTGGGTTCTTGCGGCCTTTTAGTAGATGTCATCTGCCTTTGAACGGTGATTTTCCTTGGTGTTGACTCTCCATCACTGCTGTTAGCAGCCTCTGCTGACTAATCAAGATGTACCTTTGTCCCCTTCTTGTAGCTGGAGGGTATTTTTGCAGCTCCGTAGAATTTCGTCATTCGTTTGGATGCTTTGCCGGGGTGTTGTGTGCCCGTACAATGTCAAATCCGTATTGCCCACGGCAGCATTTAAGAGACCTCCTGATGTCAGTGTGAAGTCAATAACTCAGAATCTTAATTGCAGGACATGGCTGGATGCTGGCTCCCCTAAGATTTTTTTCTGTGTCAAATATCTCCTGATCTTTGGAACATAACTAGAATATTGTTTTCTCTATGACCCTAGGACACAAAAATAACGTTGTGGAGTGCAGTGCTGTAGCGTTCACTGGTCCGGAGAAAGCTCTCCAAGGTGTGTCCTTTTCTTGGTATGATAAACACTTACCAAATTGTTCCAATAAGTCAGTTTTCTAGAATAAAAAGGAAAGTATTTGAAGATTCTCATTTGTGGGACCAGAAAGGAAAAGGTGATATATAGGCAAAAATAGTGATTAAATGCTACACTTATCCTTTTGAGATGAATGCAAATATCTCTGTCTCGTATGTTGCACTTCGGGAGTGTAACCTTTTGATGTAGCTGATTATTGAGCGACTACTACCCTTAATCAGTCAGCAATTGAATGCGGAGCTGAGGCTCAAATTCTCTCCTCTGATTTTCAGAGCCCTGCACTGGAATTAATCCTGGCAATTTGTCAAACTGGGCCTGAAAATCAGCAGGTTTAAAAATCCCCTGATGCCGGTTTCTTGGTGTGGAGGGAGTGAGGGGTGGGAGCAGCTCTGCAGGGACCAACTCGGGGGGCTGAGCAACCAAATGCCCTTCTGCTGGCTCCATGCTTGGTTGCCGCTGTTGTCAAAAAGATGACAGAGCACCTGGCTGGATTAGAGGAGATATGTATGACAGAGAGATGGAGGGGGAGGAAAAAAACTTTGGACTTTATTTAATAGAAGTGGGTTTTGCTGAAAATGCTTGTGGAACAGCCCTTAGCCTTTCCATGCTGCCCAGGTACTGACGGTGTTTGCCCTCGTGGATTACAGCTGGAACCTCAGTTAGGGGAGATCCCAGGGAGAAGGATGGATATCCTGTTCTTGCAGCTTTTCAAGCACAGGAATAAGCACAGGTATAAGGTGTAAGTATGGATGCAGCTGGGCATGGCAGGGAGAACGAAGAGCAGAGCCCCGACCTCCAGGATAAATGTTCTTTCCTTTGCATATGCACTGAATCCAGACGTTATAGTGGTTTTAGGAAAAATAAGACCACCTGAGACAGCAATAGGCAGACCTAAATCCAGCTGTTGAGGTGGCAAGCGATTTTGGGCATCTCCCGCTAGCCCAAAAGGTGGCACTGTTTTTCTATTTCACTGTAAAACAAATTCTCTCTCCAAACCAGATTCATTCACTATTGAGCCTCTCTCAAAACCATTATTTTTCCAAGGCTTTACATACAGTAAAGTCCATTATTGTGAAGGCCAAATTGCTGCCAAAAAAGCCTTCAGCTAAAAAATATATATCTATAAACTAATAACACATCATTTTGATGAAAAATAACATGCAGGGAAGGAGTTTTTCTCAATTATTAATGGCCGATGTTTGTTATATTGTTGTGTTTAGTCCAAGAAGCCTTGATGGAGAGAGGCAGCTTTTCAACATGAATGGCACGTCAACTGGTATTTTATAAATTTTACAAAGAAAAACTCTGGAATATTTAAAACCCCTGCTAATACTAAAGAAGAGAAGCTGCACACTATGAGAGCGGGGTCAGACGTTGAGTGCTGCCATCCCTGGGGACAGGAGGGCAAAGCTCAGGGTGTATTTGGGGGACTCCCTGGGTGGGATCAGCGTAGCCCTCTGAGCTCTTAACACGAGGAAATTCAGATATTAGCTAGGATAGACATTAGGTCATGCTGGAGGGAGAAGGCTCCTCAGCCTCTGGCCACTGTAGAAGATTTCTTCCTTTCTGCAAAGGGCAAATGTCTTCCCTGGAGCTGGGCTCCGGCCCCGCGGCACCGCACCTCTGGTTATCCAGCTCTGCGCCTGGTGAACTGTTCAGGATCAGAATATGATTTAAGCACCTGATCACGGCAGGTTACAGTTGTCTTTGGTGCTACACTTTGGTTCCTCTCTGCCTTCCCATGGAAAAAGTCAAGACGTGGTGACTGTCCGGAGCAGGGTCCCCCTTGAGCATCTGTGTGGGGAGAATCCCCAGAAAGAAGATTCCTTTTGAAGGGCATTTGAAAAACAAGATGTAAAATACTTCTTCTTTTTTTTTTTTTTTTTTTTCCTTTTTTAATCCCCTAGACTGCCATTGACTGGAAGGTGGCATTTTCTGACTTCATGTTCCCAGCTCTGACCCTGCCCAGAAGCCCTCTCCTGCTGCTGGAGGGGTCAGCAGTCACCCTGTCTGGTGGCTGGGGACCTTTGGAGACCAGCGATGGTTTTCTAAAGGCTTTGCATTTCCCCGTCGCTGTGCACCCCACCTTGCTGCTCCTGCGTGGCTTAATATCTCAGACCAAGATCAGCGCCGCCCATCAAAAACTCGGCAGCTTTAGGTAATTGTTTATTGGTGGAAGACTGGGATAGTCTGGTGGTGTTGGTTTTCTTGGAGAAGAAGCTGCGGAATACCGTGGGTTTCCCCCAGACTAGCTGGGCTGGCCTTGCAGGGCTGAGAAATCCCCCCTGCCCCAGCAGCTGGCTGGGATAACCAATGGCAATATTTCTGTCCAGTATGAAGTCCCTATGCTGCCTGTGGCAGCCCAAGAAATGAAAATTTAAAGCTGAAGGGAGCAGAGACACCAGGTTGAGTGACACTCCTATTCCCTGCTGAGTTCACTTAGCCCGATTGCTTAATTGGAGGTGATAATGCAGCAGTTTTTTGATCTGGCAAAATCTGTATTGCAGCTTCTGACATGGGCTGAAGAGCTCAAGAATAGCTGAACAGCAGATGAAAGACCCCAGTGACAACAGGATGAGAACGAGATTTATTTCATTAAGAAAATGCAAGAATAAAGGAATAGAGCTTTTCAGACCAGCCTCGTTAGAAACCTAGGCAAATTAGTGACATCATGGTTATTAAATATCATTATGCCAAGGACAAAACCCCTTCCTGCAGAATGCTTACAATAATGGCAAAAAACAAATGCTAAGACAAACTGTTTTCTCACTTCAGTGCTGCCCTTTAATGCAACTCTGAGATCTTTCAGTTTTAGCTTTTGAAAATCAGGCCATTTATTTAAATGTAAATCTGGAATTGAACTGTCTGTGTTTAGCACCCGAATTCGAACATTTCGGCCAAGGATCTTGGGTGGTCTAATATTTTCAGAGAAACACAACCAGTTAAAATACTTTCCAAGAGTCCATTTGTGGGGAAGAGACTCACACGCAGACTTGACTTTTCTTTTCTTTTCTCTTTTCTTTTCTTTTCTTTTCTCTTTTCTTTTCTTTTCTTTTCTTTTCTTTTCTTTTCTTTTCTTTTCTTTTCTTTTCTTTTCTTTTCTTTTCTTTTCTTTTCTTTTCTTTTCTTTTCTTTTCTTTTCTTTTCTTTTCTTTTCTTTTCTTTTCTTTTCTTTTCTTTTCTTTTCTTTTCTTTTCTTTTCTTTTCTTTTCTTTTCTTTTCTTTTCTTTTCTTTTCTTTTCTTTTCTTTTCTTTTCTTTTCTTTTCCTTTCCTTTCCTTTCCTTTCCTTTCCTTTCCTTTCCTTTCCTTTCCTTTCCTTTCCTTTCCTTTCCTTTCCTTTCCTTTCCTTTCCTTTCCTTTCCTTTCCTTTCCTTTCCTTTCCTTTCCTTTCCTTTCCTTTTCTTTTCTTTTCTTTTCTTTTCTTTTCTTTTCTTTTCTTTTCTTTTCTTTTCTTTTCTTTTCTTTTCTTTTCTTTTCTTTTCTTTTCTTTTCTTTTCTTTTCTTTTCTTTTCTTTTCTTTTCTTTTCTTTTCTTTTCTTTTCTTTTCTTTTCTTTTCTTTTCTTTTTCTTTTTCTTTTTCTTTTCTTTTCTTTAAAAAAAGCTCATTTGCAGTGGTACATGTGCAAGTGCATACATAGTGATTTTTATTAATGAAAATTAAGCATGTACAAATTTGCCTCGGTGGAGACCGCAGAGTAGGGAAAGGGAAGGTTAATCACACTTTGCTTTTCTAGTTTTCGTGTTCAAGATTCTCCGCACATAGCCGCTGCGTGCCAGACCCCTGATTGGGATGCAGGGCTCCTCGCTGCCCGTCTTCTGTCTCTAGACTGTGGCACACATTGCAAGGAAGATAAAACAGAAATAAAGATCTCCCAGCCAGCTGATTGCAATGCAAACTCGGAGCCATTTGGCACAGGCCCTGGATTTAGGCGCAGACCTTTTGTCAACAATTAGAAAAGGGAAGAAGGATTTTGGGCTATGGATGCGGGCGTTTCCTAAGAGCAAAGCAGGTATCGCAAGGCTGGTCTTGGGCACGGAGAGCAGGGAGCAAACCTGGTGTGAAATAAATGAGCTGCTGCTTCCTCTGTTCTCAGTGTCTGGGCTGAGCAGAAAGCGAAGTGGCATCCTCAAACACAAAACCTAAATTAGATTCGAAGCGGGGAAAAAGGGCACTTTTCTTAGGGCAAGTCTGCACTGCACCCTGAGTGCACAGTGGGTGCCCCAGACTAACGGGGAGCGTGCCCCACCGGCTGGGGTAGCACAGACCGACCAGTGCCCCTGTGCTGTCCCTGACCCATGGTTTTGTTGCACAACCTCACCTTTCCCTGAGCTGAATTCAAATTCCTGATGCCAGTGAGGCATTTTTTTATTCCAGGCTGATTTTGACTGACAATGCCCCACTGATGTGCTGGAGCTGAAAGGCAGCGGAGGGCTTACGGCTTGTTGCTGCTCAGACCCAACCCAAGCCAGTAACAGGACCACGAGGCAGCAGTGAGTGTTGTTACCACACAAGTACAACGTTCCTGCCAAAGACTCGGAGAGAATTTCCTCAGAGTTGGCTCACATGAAGCTGAAGTGGGATTTTCAAGCCTGGTGCTCCGCTAGAGTCACCTTCTGTATCTAACCGGTGCATGAGGAGGAGCTTGTGCTGGGCAGTGGCCGGCTGGCAGGAGTGCTTCGAAGGCAGGGTGAGATGGCAGGTCAAGGATGATGGACAGGAAAGCCAGCGTCCTGGTCCATCTTGGCTTGTTAAAAGCTATCTGCATGGCTGTGAAACGAGTCCCAGGCTTTGGGCAAGAGATGAACATGCCGTCAGCACCCATTAATGAAGTACCCACTGAAGGCCATGACCCATGTATGCAGTGACGTCTTCAAGGGTTTCCATTTTGCCATGGTAGTGGCCTCTCAGGGCATCTATAGCGATGAAAAAGCTCGAGGACTCTACTGGGTATGTGCTATGCTCATGTTTTTCCATTTTGTCCCCAAACCACGTAGCTGAAGGACCAGCTCTAATGCACGGATGGTGCTGAACACACAGGGAAGCAGCCACGGGTGGGTGTTGGACTATCTGTGCTGGAACATGATGGAGATGTTGGTTGTGCTGCTGGCTGTTGCAAAGCCCAAATGAATTCTTACAAAGGCTGACAAAAATAGCCTAGTTCCCATTAATTTCAAATCCCATGAGGCGTCTATCTTCATTTTTAGGCACCTAAATACTTCTGCAAATCTCCCTCTTAGTTCTTTGTGAGCTGGGGACTGATCTGGTACATCAAACTTCAGATAAAAGAGACGTTTCTAGATCTGAGCGGTTTCTAAAATGAGAACCAGAACTCAGACCTATGATGAGGTCAGAATTGCTCATGCTAGTGAGAAAGTAATTTCTGGAAATTTGCAGATTTTTTTTTTTTTTTTAAATGTATTTTGAAGGGCTTTTGTTGTAGTTGTTTTTTCATTTATGCTAAAGTGAGAGGCAGGAGAGATTTCTATCAGCACATAAAGCATATTGGGAATTGTTTGGGTCAAATAATTTTGCCCTTTTTGTGAAACGATGCTTTAGGAATATTATCACATACATTGGTTATATTAGCAATTGGTTTATCCAGGTAACTGGAGGCAAATATAGCCTACCAGTCTCTCAGGAAGACAAAGACAGAGTGGAGAGTGTTTATACGATCCTGCATATAAATGACTTATTTATTTTGATAAGTTTTTACTGAAATCCAAAAGAGATATTGGACATACAGCTGTAAAATACTTTTCAGCATGGAATAATGCCCACTTTCTGTGCCTGCATGGTTGGTAACACCTACCTAGATGTGTGGCTTTGGTAGATTTGTCAAAAGAAAAGGGTTAACAGTCACAAACCTTCCAGGTTTGGAAACAAGGTGGGCTTGTGTAGTTGAGGAATGGAGGAGGAATGGGGGTGTCAGACCTTGGGGGCACCAAACTGATCGCAAAGACAATAGGAGTATGGAGATAAGAGGATGTTAAATGTCTGGTTTCATATGTAAAGTTAGGGGTCTCCTCATTTACTTTACTGCAGTTTTGTATATAAACCCAGGCTTATTTCCTGAAAGGAGTGCTGGCTTTGTGGAGTTACCAACCGCCCCCTTTGCTGCACTGGACTGGAATGAAACAAGTATCTCGACTCTGTGTGCTTTTTTACACACCAGGTAAAAGAACCCCGAATTTTGGGGCAACAGCTAGATAACCTCTATCAGTGGCACTCTGGCCAAACTCTGATACCCCTCAACTCTGAGTCTGGGGTACGAGGATGCTCGGGGGAAGGTGGGTTCTTGGGTGCTAGAGCCTTGGCCCAGCATCATCAGGAACAGTAACTTGTGAATCAATTTTCACCAGCACTGGAGAGAGGTGGGGTGCTTCTGCTCCACACCCTCCAGTTTTTTGGGGCTCTACTACATGGCAGTCAGCAAAAGCAGAGCAGGCAGGCGCTCATCCCATGCCTTTCTGCAAGAGGCGGTTTGGAGAGATGTGATGACGAGCATGTTGGCGTGCAGAAGGGGAGAAAAACTGTCAGGAGAGAGGGCTGCAGAGACATGTACAGGGACGGACACACCTCCAAGATGTGTCAGGGAGGGGCTGAAGGCCCCATGCTCAGCTGAGAGACCTCCCCTGGGCTATTGGCAGGAAACGGAGCAGGTCTCAGGAGAAGCTGGTCCAGCCACTAAGGCCTATTTGCACCCCAAGGAGCCTCGCAGGAATAGACCTGCAATTGTCACAGGCTGCCCTTCCAGCCGCTTCGTTCAGGAGCACCTCAACCCCTTCTGGTAGTGCAAGGATGGAAAGAAATATCATCAGAAATTTCCTCAGCACAAATGGCCAGTAACAGGAGGGTGTAGGAAGAAAATTAATGAGAAAGGCAGTAAAGACAGGAGAGAGCAGAGAAGGAAGAGAAGTGAATAGGTGTGATCTGTTATGCCAAAGAGAATAGAAGAGAAGAGGATCGAAGTGAAGAGAAGAGGAGAAGTGAATAGGTAAGTTCGGGGAGAAGAGAGGAGAGGAGAGGAGGGGAGGGGAGAGGAGGGGAGAGGAGAGGGAGAGGGAGAGGAGAGGGAGAGGAGAGGGAGAGGAGAGGGAGAGGAGAGGGAGAGGAGAGGAACTCCACCCCACCCCAGCAGGCTCTTGGGGCAGCGCTGCCCCTTGCAGGCCGGCAGCTGGTGTAAGGGCAGCCTTATTGTGCCTGGCCACCTCCTTACTTCTGTTTGTTTTTTTAATTTTTATTTTATTTTTTTCTTGTCTTGGTCAGCACTGCAGTTGCTTTGCCCTTGAGATGGGCTCTGAGCTCGGTGCAGTCTGCTGGATCGCAGGGCTGGTCGTTGTTCATCCCAGTTTCTCCTGCCTAGGCATCTCTGCTTTGGTGACTGCCACAGTGATGCTGGGAGAGCTCTTCCCTTTAATTGTTGCTATTTTGGATGTTGCTAGAAGCAATGCATAATGGGTTATTAGGTTTATCTTCCTTAAAAAAAAAAAAAAGAAAAAAAAAGAAAGAAAAATAATAATCTCCCTGAGAATGAAAAATTGCTTAGAATATGCTGTCAAAACAGCAATGCTACCATGCCACTTCTGCAATTACAGGGATTGTGCATGCACGAGTGATGAGACTTTTACATACATGAGAAATGAGAAAAAGGTCTTTTAAAATACACTTTAGTTTTACTTCATAATTATGTGGATCCAGGATGATGCATCATAGAGATACCACTATGCTGAAGCATGAAATTGTTTGAACATTTATTTTTATCCAGAAGCGGTGCCATGAGCCATACTTCAGAATATTCTGAATTGACTAGAATTATATTAGTCATATCTTTATTATAAAGACAGTAATTTATTCAGTAGATTTGGAGGGTTTTGATTTTCATCTCTGAAGAGCTGAAGGGTCAAAACATAAATTAGAGTAGCACATGGCAGTGCTGAAAATCCAGGCTATGTAAGTACTAATAGTGCTAATATGTTTTAGTAAACTGTTAAAATGTATTGTATGGAAAGGAGAATTTGTACACCTGGAAAGAGTGATCATGAAGTAAGTGACAGTACGGAGGAATTAAGTAATAAAACGATAGTGGTAAGTGAAGGACATGCATTATTTTAAAGTTGTCCTGAGAGCCACGATTTGGCATTGCAAGTTCTCGTCACAGCAGAGACCCCATCACTTTTGGCAGCCTTGACCTAAGAAGCTGGACACAGCTTTTGCCTCGCTTATCTGTGAAGGGAAGGGGAAGTGTCCCACAGGAGGGATTCTGAAGAGTTACTGTTTGGGAAGAACTTCACATTCTCCCAGCGAAAGGTACTGAGTAGCGTAAAGAGCACCATTATTGTGCATACCACTGCGTAAAAGCTGCAAATTGCCTTTTGTCTGGAGTGTGACAGGCTCTGCTTCCCCTTCCCACCCGCTGACCGCTGAGACTGAACCTGAAGATCACTGTCCATAATAAACAGAATTAATCCCAGAGAAGAGGTGTTCCAGGTAAGCCTGAATTTCTTGTGTTGTGTGCAATGACATAAAGACTTGATAACATTTAACTTTGTTTTTCTGTTGTTACTCCAAGGAGCAGGCTTGAAAATCTCCCATGTTTGACACTGAATATTTGGGCTCTTCAATGCAGGCAACATGGTTGGTCCTGGGCTGCCTGATCGGGCACCACGTGCAGACCAGCAACGCCACACATGTGATACAGCTGGTTTTCTCTTTGGGTACCAGGTTTTGGTGGCTCGGTGTGTTTGGGGTAAGCACAGCACATTCAGACTCTCACTGAAAGGTATGTTTTTATTTTTACCTCATGCAAGTACTATAAAATGTTACGACAAAAAATTTCAGACTAAGGAGAGATAGGTATGCAGAGGAGAATCACAGCACTGCTTTTTCAGTTATTAACTGGGAATCTGGTATTTTGAGAAGTAAGTATGGGGGCTGGAAGTTTTCATGGTTCTTTTGGAAAATTTGGCTGTGGCTCATGCTGAAGGATGCAAAGCATCTCAGTCTCCAGACTACAGCCTCTTCCCACTCTTGTCCTCCTTGTCCCTTCTCAGCCTCTTCCCACTCTCCTCCTCCTTGTCCCTTCTGGATACGCTCTCTTGCAGATGCCAATTTTAGACCTACTTCTCAAGATTATGGTCTTTTCTACCCTCTTGCCTACCAACTGTTTAGCTCTTGTCCACAGACTTTGCTTGTCCGACCACACCAGGTGCAAGTTTGGGGCTGGAGCACAACCCACCACCTCCTGGCCAGCCGCACGGGATGGTGGTCCCTCTACCTCTTCCCTGGCCCCAGCAACACCCAGCAGAGCAGAGCTGGGCAGCCCCATCCTTCACCCCAACCCTCCTGCCCCTGTTTTCTCCACCAGCACCTATGCCAAAACCTGCAGGCATTGACGCAAATCCTCCTGCTAGCTGCCTCCCCGAATCCTGAGCGTGGTGCAGTGGGTGTTCGTACTGGCTGTCCTCTTCGGGGCTCCGCTGACACAAACGTGTGGAGACAAGGGCATCTCAAAAGCACAAATTGCTTACTGACAGTATTGGATTGCCTGGTAACTATTTGCTTAGGGCAATTACCACTAATTATTTAACAGAATTGGAAAAGCAGAAAAATAATCTATAAAGGGTACAAGGGACGTATTACTGTGTGATAATTGGATTTTACAAGATAGACAAAAAATACCCAGCTCTAAATATGTCTGTGTAGATGTTCAAATAGAAATACGCTTCTTTGCTGCTTGTGATATTTCATGAGAAATACCTAAATACTAAACTGCATCATATAGAGCATAAGCCTAGAGTTTGGCTGATATTTATTTGTGGAGTAAGCTCTTGATAATTTAGAAAGTACATAAAGTGCATCTAATTTTATTCCCCCAGCTACATACATGAGGTTCTGCCTAAGCTAAAATTAGCTGTATTTTTTTGTCTAGACCATCTGTAGATGTAATTTTATCTTGCAGAGTACATGCACACCCAATCATAGCGTGTAATGACTTGAGTCTCTCATCCCCTCCAAGGGGGCAGGAAGGAGAAATGCTCCTGCCTCGGAGCTGTGGCTTGGATCTTTCCCTCCATCTTGGTCAGGGTTTCTTCTTTCTACCCCAGCTACCTTCCTGCCAAAGGACCGAAGCCAAAGTCAGGCTTAGAGGGGATGGTGACTTTATTTTATCTCCCCTGCACTTTTCATCTGTAAAAAGAGGGTGATTAAACCCATTTAAATCACATGGCTGCTGTGAGGATTATTAAATTAAAAGTGGTTTTGGACTGTCAGTTGAAAGAAAGTCCAAGTATTGACGAGTATTAGTTCTGGGCTGTGCTCAATTTCTCTAATTAATTAAGATGGCAACTTTATTTGGGACAGCGTTTGATCATATGAAGCTGCAAGAACAGGAACGGGCTAGCTGGCCAGAACACAAGTACTGCAGATTGTCCCCCGAGAGCCACACGCCAGCAGCTGCAGGGGGGGTGAGAGGTGCTTCCCACCCGCTGGGCAGAGCCCCTTCGAGGCCCTGCTTGGGTTTTGGCCAAGAGGGTCTCCTGGGGGTTGTTGGAGCTGTAGGGTCGCTGCTGGGCTGTGCTGTTCTCTTTGCTGTTAGCACCAAACCAGTATTTATGCATTCGAAAAAACAAACAATTGCTTGGATTTGATTTAGACTCGATTAATTCCTACGTCTTCTTTCATGTTTTCTTCATTTTCTTTAGTTGCTGGTATTAAAATAGCAATCCCTGGGCTGTAATGTGGCCTTGGAAGTGCTGGGTGAGTTTACTAAGACTGCTAGATATTTGTACGTGGGACAGGATCCAGAGAAGAAGGAGGGTCTAGAAAGGATCATATTTAATAACAACAACAACAATGATAACAACAACAACAACAACAATAATAATAAAATAAATGTAATGTTTTCTGCTGAAAGGTAGTCTAATTACTTCCACAAGTTTGTTAACAAGCATTAATTACAGATTTTTTTTTTTGTTTGCTACAATTAGAATTCTCATTCCAACAATTCACATTTGTTGGAGTCCATTAGGAGAACAAGAAAAATCTCCTGGTTGATAGTGAACAGAACGAAGCCAGTAGACTGTAATGGGCAACGGGAACTGATCTTTCAGGGGCTGTTTGGCTTTTGCCAAGGTGGATGAGGTGTCTGTGGGCATCGTTCCCATTCGCAGCAGTCATTTTGTGTGATGCTGGCCGAGCTTTGTTTACTGAACACTGCCTTTAATGCAGTTATAGATCATGACTACTGTGCCATCAGTGCTGGAAAAAGCCCTCTCTGATAACGATGGTAATCTTACCTTTACTTACCTACAAGTTTTCCATTCAAATGGATCCCCATGGCATTGATTCAACATCTCAATTATCTGCTGTTTACTCTAAGGAACTGCGCACAGGTAACAACATCTTGAGTTGCATTTAAGTCATAATATTGCCCTGCTGATCGTCTTTGTGCCTTGTGCTTTGGCTGGCAGGATGGCCTGTGCCCCCGGTGCCAGAGCACAGCTGAAGTGACAGGGCAGAGCCGGTGGAGACGCGTGGCTTGGGTAGAGCAGGATGGTGGCGCTGCTCCTGCAGGCTGCAGCCACCTGACGTGGAGACCAAAGGACAAAGGAGCCATGTGATGGGTTGGCCTGAACAAGTGGTACCTCCTCTGTGACTAGTAGCTAAGTGGGATTGCTGGTTTGATTGGGAAGGCCTTGATAGAGGGATTTAACGATGTAGATCTGATTTCTTTGTTTAAAAATCCCGCAATTAAGAGATTTAATTCAATCAGTTGATGGTATCAGATGTTTCCTAGGTAGCACTGTCAGAGTCTATTGCTAGTCAGCATATTGTCAGAATGCTGCTACTTGCTTCAGAAAGCTATGCAAATGTTACCAAAAATAAGAAAACTGAGAAGTTAAAAAACTGGGATTGGACTCAGCTCCCTGAGAATGAGACTCTGAAATGCTTTTTATAACCTCCTGCTTCACCATCTTCATACTGACTCACATCATTATGCAAATGCCATAAATTGCAATAAAATCAATTAAAGTGCTATCAAGTCTCATAAAAATATGTACCCATTAGTTTGCTGCTGCGACAGTATTTCTGCTCTGCTTGCTTACGGCCAGGGCAGAGGAGGGGTGCGAGCAGCACGGCGGCTGCTCACCCCCGGGAGCAGCGGGGTGCAGCCTCCTCATAGCTCCCGAGCTCGGGTGGCCAACGTCCTGCTTGCACCCCTCGAGCTGGGTATCCATCAGCTGGGGTGGGGGTTTGGGCATGGTGCCTGGAAGCCCAAGGACAGGAGGGCAGCCGTGATTTTTACTCCAAAACCCAACCATGCGATCTAACCTCTTCCAACCCCGACACTGCGCCCTGAGGAATGGATCCAAAACACCCGTTACCAGCCATAACGGGATAGAACACGTAGGCGGAGAAGTAAGTCTTTAATATTAGTGTTTCCTGGAGAATTGTAGCCTGACTCTGCTTCAGGATTTGGTCTGATCCCTTTTCTGTAGTGCCTTTGTCGTAGAGAGCTTTGATTAATTAGCTAGGCTGTTAGGTTTCGTTTTTTTCCGCCAGCCTGGCTAAAGCAAACTCTAACCACAAAGAAAAGAGGGCTGTGCAGGGTGCTGAGCAGTGTCTGGGCCCTGCGTCAGTTAGAGGAGATCTCCTCTAGCCAAAAAAAAAATATTCATTGCCAGCCTGGGAAGGCTAACACCTTTTCCTGCAAACTGCAAGGTCTACATCGCAACAGCCTAAAAATGATGCAGCAAATCACTGCAGCGCTCTGCAGTGCAGAACTGGTGCCATTTTTCTGGGCAAAGCAGATTTTCATGGACCGAGCTGGTACCTGAGCTCAAAGAGATCTCTTGGCTGAGTCTTATATCCAGTATTGTTGGGGGAAAAAAGGGAGTCTGGTTTTGTTGTTAACGTTTTGAAAAGACAGAGATAATGGTACATTAGGACATCCCACCCAAAAAAGGGGAAAAAATTAGATGAAGAGGGGTTTATGTAAAATCTGTGTCTGTCCCTAAGCTGAAAACTGAGTGACGCCATTCTCAGAGTGCTACTTTGAAGGAATTTACCTGAACACAATTTAATGTAAAACTGGGGTATCTGCATTGTTGGATACAGCCTTGGCTTCTTTGGATTTAACAAGACCTTAATGTGAATGTCCGAGGCCTGACCTGTCTGAAGGGTAGTTTAGGAGAAAGTGCAATTGCACTATAAATAATTCACTTTGGTGCCTTGGCTACCATTCACTGTAGCCCTTTTAATACCCCATAAACTCAAATGTACCATGCTATTTCTCTCCGTTTCAAACTGCTCTCCCAGGGACAGCAAATGGAATAGCACCATCAGACCATATGCTGTGGAGACCAGAGAGCGGATGAAATTGCAGCGCTACCGACATGTGCTTGATTTTTCTGGTTGTAAAGTTCACGTGATGAAATACAGCTCGTTCCTTTGTTGCTGTGTAATATGCACTGAGAAAGTTTTAATGCCACAACTCCTACGTGGGGTGCAATGTCATCTGGACTGAGCAAGGAGAGCTTTCCCTGGGTGTTTTGGTGAGCAAAGGGCATGTTGGTGCTTGCTCTTCCTCAGCAGCTGCTGAAACAGGGAGAACAGGAGCCAGTCCCGCATGATGGGCAGCTGTCCTTGGCTGAATAACTTAGGCATGATTATTTCTGAAGTGCTGGTCAACCAGATCTGGCAGAAGTTTGTGGGAATAGTGAGTTCTGAGTGATTCAGACAAAAGATGCAGCCCTGGTTAACCTACTGCTGTGTCCTCACCCATCCCAAATGGTCCTGCTGGGTGACAAAATTCTGGGGCTGTTAGTTCAACCCAGCTCAGCAAGGGTGATGGTAAGAGAAGGGGGAGCTCAGGCTCTGAGCTGGTGTTTGCATAAGCATCCTTTGCCCATCGACATTTAGATTTGATTAAAAAACATAGTGGGGTTCACCACAGCCCCTCTCTGCTGACCCCCAAGGTTCTCACTGTGACCTGGTTTCTCCTCACTGCTCCTTTCCCTCCCTTCACTCCACATGGGTTGGTGAATGTGTTTCAGGCTTATGCCGGTGTGAGAGGACGATCTGGCTCGTGGGCACTTTGAATTGGCTGATAAGGAATCTCAGATTAGTTTTTCCCAAGTTATGAAATGCACGGTACCTCTGACGCTTTTGTCCCAACTGGCAGGAGATGTGGAATCCCCATGCCGCCTTGTACAAGCCTCCATTAAACAGTGCAAAATTGGTCCATTTATAATTCATTTTAGGATCTAAATCTCAGGATGATGTTGAAATGACTAGAGCTTCCTGGAAGGCAGCCAGGATTTGTCCTGCCCTTTTCTTGTTCCTCTGGAAGAAATGTATTTTCAGCACAAAAACTCAATCAGGACAGCAAAGGCGAGCTAGAGCCAGGGGGAAGGAATGCTGTGCCTGGGCCACGACCTCTTTTTGAGTGCTTTGCAGGCAACAGGCTGGGCTTGGGGTCTGGTGTAGAGGGGATGAATTGAAGGTTGAATTTGTTACCAAGTTCCAACTCCTTTCTAATCTGGCCTGGCATTCCTATGCCAGTTGTACCACAGCCTCCCTTCTTTTAATATTTAATTAGTTCTTCTTTTCCTCATTTTGCAAGTTATTAATTATTGCTAAAATGAGGTGTGAGAGCATGGCTCCACACATATTGTCTGATTGCAAGTTCCAGGTTAAGCTGAAGAGCAATTTCTCATCTCAAGGAATTTCCAAATGCACTGGTGACTCAGTTTCTTGATTTTAGAATAATTTCAGTTTAAATTTTGCCACTCCAGACTATCTTCCTCAGCTGATTTTCCAAGCAGCCTGCAGGCTCTGCCCCCCCAAACCCTGAAAATCGCATATTACACCCCCGAGTCCCCTCCTCTTTCCATTGCAGCACTTGCATTTAGTGCAATTCTCTCTGGAGTTGTTCATTTGCCTTGGTTATTACTGAATAAAACCCTCTTCTCTTCGCCACCAACTCCTTCTGCTTCATTCTGCCAAGACTGGCAAGCCAATGTTTGTAATGTAATTGCGACTTCAGCGACCTGTGATGTGAAAAGGCGAAGTGGCGGCACTATCGAGTGAAACTAAAAGGATGAACTGGGCACTTAGAAGGGAAAATGCATCTGTTTACAGAGCGCCAGGTAATCATAAAGGATGGTAATGAAAAAGTTGGGATTTTAATAGTCTCGCAACGGGGGGAGTGTGGAAACGTAAGTCCCTGTGCTCCAGCCCGGGGCTGTGCTGCAGGTTGAGGCTCAGTTCCACTGCTGAGCTGGTCCCTGACAGCTGTCTGGCCTGTGGCGTGTCCAAGGCCGCTGCGGACATGACTGTCACCTCCGAGTGGTTGACTCCATGGCTGCCTGCACCAGATTAGTTAGCTAATCTTTGGCGACTGGTGCTTTTTAAAAGAACGCAAATCCTGGGATGGCTGGCATCCCTGTAAGGGACATAGGAATTTTGCAAAACACCCATTCCTGCTTCTGACAACAGTATCACTTTTAATCACTTTGCTTGCTTTACTGTAGCTTTCCTTTAAGTTTTGGGGTCAAAGAGGCCACAAATGTCCCTTGGCCCAGTGTGCTTTCCTCTACCTCTGTGTCAGAAGCTGTGAATGTCGTATCCTTCTGTTGCAAAGTGATAAATCACCTCTGCCTTCTGACCGTGGGGCTGGTGGAAGGCACGATTAATATCCTGCCATTTCTGGCTGGCAGCAGGTTTTTGGCATGTTGAAGGAAGTGAGCTTTGTAATGGCTTCATGCCCCCTTGCTCATAAGCTTAACATTAACCACATGCTTAATAAATTTGTTTTCTCGAAGGGGGGCCTGGAGAGAGTGACTGAGAGCTGGACTTTTCTAGGCTTTGTGCCTTCACTGACTCATTCTGTAGTGCTGTGGAAAGTCATTTAACTGTCTCCAGTATGTAAGTTTACCCAACTGTAAAATTTGGTATAATAAGGCTTGCTTACTTTACAGCTAAGGTTTAATTCAGTAATGTTTGTTGTGCGGTGTCAGACCTCGTCTAGCAGGTATAATAGGAAAGGTGTTATAAATGGGCAGCAGGGAGGACTGTCCATTAGCAAAACCATTGTTATAAGAAAAATCTCGCTGGAATGGAATACAGAAATCAAATAGCAGCTGACAGAACCAGATAATTATCTTTCCTGTAAAACATAACCTTCCAGGTAATGAGATGAAGGTGTTAGGAAGGGAGTCAGTGTAACAGAAGGACAAGTGTCACAAACTGCCTGGAATAAGCTTTGCAGAGCCTACTCGGGTGGCGAGCCCTGCATGCCAAGTACAACAGCCCCGTCCCACCGCCCCTCGCTGTGTGTGGAGCACCTGCCCGGCCATTTGCTCTCTGCATTTATTCCGGCCAACGTGGCAGAAACCGAGCTGTGGGTTGGGGAACCCTGCTGCTGCGCACTCATCTAGGCCACAAAAAGTGCCAATAAGAGCAATACACTTATTTTAGCTTAGTTGCCCTCAGGCAGCTTTGTTATGCTGAACAGCCCTGTTGAGCAGAGCATGTATTTTGTTTTAAGTGCAGACATTTATCACCTTCATGGCTGATTTATAATACGAGGCACATTCAAAGAATGTGGGACATGGTTTGTCCTACCATAAAGATTTTTTTGGTGTTTCTTTTTTAACTGCTTGTATGTATGAGGTGCGAGTCACTGGGGTATATGTGGGCAGTGATGTTTCACTGAAGGTTGTTGATTTTTAATAAATACCACTGTATTATGTCAAAGGTTGGAGGGCGGCCAAGCTGGGCCCCATCTTGGTTGGCACGTGGAAAAAGTCATTGCCTCAAGATGCCTAGAGAGCCCAAAAAGTGGCAGCAATGGGGTGATGAGGGATACACTGCTCTGGATGTAGGTGAGAACAGAGAAACACCAGGTGTGGGTGGTGTGCACTGGGTGAAATTTGGCTATGTCATCCCCAAACAGAATAACCTTTAATAACCTTTGTTGCTGGTGTCCAGCATGGACAAGCAAATGCATTTGGAGTGATTGGGGTAACCAGTGACCAGCCATCCTTGTTCTTCTGCATCTCTAAGGTGGAATCATTAATCTAACTAATGAGGAAGCTGATATGAAAACCCCATTTAATTGCACCTGGGATGGCGTGGAGCGAACTCTGTGCAAGCCACCATGTCCCTGTGTGGCTGCTGCCTGCAGGAGAAACAGCTTTCTCAAAGTGTTTTAACCAGAGATGTCCCATCTCTAATTTGACCAACAATTGCTTTGCGACGTGGAAACCCTGAGACCAGGTAGGTCTTTCTTATCCCCCAACACTTCTGTGGCTTTCCTGCCCTAAGCATTCTAATTGTTTCCCAAACAAAGATGCCTTAGTCCAGCCGAATATTTTGTATTTGTTTGTGAACTGTGGTGTTTTAATCACTTGGTGTGAGTCATAGTAATGTCCAGAAATGGTAGCTGTTTAAATCACAAGTGTCAGATCAGTCAGGTGGTCTGGAGGAGGTGCTCCCAGAAGAAACCATCCTTCTGGCTCTGTGTTTCCAAGGAATTCAGTGGCTGCTTGCACTTACTGTATATCATAGTCCTTTCTTTGAGTGTTAAATTTCGTGCTTCCACTACACAGCTCTTGTTTTCAGCGTTAGGAAAGTGTGGCCCACTTCTCAAGAATGAAGGGCTTCCAAGGGTTTCAATTAAATCCAACTTTTTAAAGAGTCTTCTCTGCTAAGGGTCACATCCTCCGCTTTGCTGCCTCAGCCTTCATTGGTGAGAGTTTTGCTGGGAAAGAACTGCACTGCCGACTGTGATAGCTCTTATTTTGCCCTTAAAAACCTCTCCTCCATATATTAATCTTCCTGTAGCTTGTTGATATAAGCCAATGACTGACAGCCTGGGGTAGAGGGGGAAGTCCTGCCAGTGCTTGGTTTTGTGCAGTGCTGTGATGGGGACGGTGCAGAGTCTCCTGAAAGCTGCTGGCAGGGGACATACTGCGGGGCTGGGTTTGGATGAGCTCAACAGCTCCTGTGTAAATGACCTTCAGCCAAACCTCCCTCTCACGCACACGGCCGGGTAGGAAAAAAGATGGTAGATGGATAAGAAAATGACAGACTAAATAAGCAGACCGAAATAACAAGTTTAAATTCAGTCAGGGCTCAGATTTCTATCTGTGAGCACAATGCATTTCATTGAATAAAGGGCAAGGGAAAGAACGTCTCTTCTTTTTGCAAGTGTAGCACGCTGGGCATGGGAATTAGTCAGCAGCTCCTCGTAGCATGAGACCAGGGCGAGCGGAGATGCTCCCTTTGGTCAAAGAGCAAGACCTCTTAGCTGGACCACGGCTACAGGGACCAGCTCCGGGCACTCATGAAGCCCCCTGTACACTGATGCTGCTAAAGGTGCAGCGAACGAGGAGCTCCAGCCGTGCCCGCAGGCAGGGAGCGAGCTGGATGCCCAGCCGTGCCAGCAGCATGGTGCCCGGCCAGTGCAATTCCCAAGAGATGGCTTCAAATCAAAGATAATTCAAAGGTTATGGACCTTGGGAATGGGCTGCATAATATTACTGCCAGAGGGAGCAGCCATGGAGCTCTGAGTAATGCTCCCTTACGTGGTTTCTCCCAAGACATTACTTCTACCATGGCAATGTCTTTAAAGGCGCTGCTGCTTCCCTTGGTTTCTCCCTCCTTATTCATTTTGAACGTTGCTTAATGGTTCTCTTACTGTCCTGCTGGCCTTCCACTTTTGCTCTTCCTCCTAGTACAGTCTCTGAATTCTGTTTGTCCTTCACGAGTGGTGTTCAAAAGCCCCTGCACGCGTTCCGGTCTGCTTGTCCCATTCCCCAGGAGCGCTGCGGAGCCTTCAGCCGGACTCACCACCGCTCTGCCAGCTCGGCTGTTTCCTCCTCCCAGCCCAGTGGGGACCAGCAATGCCCGTGAACAGGTTGTCAGAGGTGAAACCCAAACTTTTATGCTCTCTCTGTAAGTGTTAATGAACCTTGTAAAGCAAATGCTCACCGAAGTATATCGAGTCCCAGCTGCTCTCCCTGGGGAAGACAACCTGGCAGAAATTGCATTTTATTTGCTGAAAGGGTCTTTAGTTCCTGGAGCTGCTGTAGATATACAGGAGGTGGTTGCAAAGTGATTGCTACCCCTGGAGAACTGGGGTCCTTCCAGCATGGTGATGTTTCCTTTTAGAAATGGTTGTTGTTTTTTTTTTTTTCCTTCCTTTTTTCTTTTAAACCACCATGCCTAGCCGCCACCCTTAATCCCCCTGTAATATTATTTTTGATTTTAAGAAGGGGAACACGCTTTTATCCAAAGCACCCACCAGAGATGTGTGCTCCCTGTAGTCAGATTCATGAATTGGTTTTGTGAGTCTTTTACTGGGGAAGAATCAGGTAATTCCAGTAGTCAATCTCAGGTACACTGCTGGAGAAATCCAGAATTTCTTTCTCTCCCTTGATTTACCAGTGCTGACATAAACACCATAGCTGACATTTTTGAAGTGATCACAGAGAGCACTCGGAGCTGAGCTGAAGGGCAAGGATAACTCCTGTGGCAGCAGAAGATGCATCCACCAGCTACCAGGTGCAGTTGGCAAGTCCTGGGACAAAGGCAAAACCAAATGTAGGGCAATGGGACGAAACTAAAAGGAAAAAAAACCCCTCCCTCTTTTGAAGTTGATCGCTGAAATGCTAAGGGTAACCAACTTCTCTGAGTTGGTTGTTAATAATCTACAAATGACATTAAATACACACTGCCAGCCTGACTGCTTGCAGCCATCCTGGTGAGTATCTGTTGGGTAAGTTAAGACGGACGACTTTATTTGGGATTGTGCTATAGGAAAGAGGTAGGTGCTCTTACAAGCCACCCATTAGTTTCACCCTTCAAACAAGTAATGTTCATGATTGACTGGAATACTTAAGCCAACAGGAAGCACTTTAGTTCTCAGAGGAAAAAATGTTACTGCTTTACATAACAATTTTTTGGCATTACAAAAGATCCACTATCATCCATTACTTATTCATAGTTATGAATCGCTGCTGTTGTCATTTTTACATTGGATATTGCTATAAAAAGAGAAGATACGACATTTCTTTTTGGTTTTGTTTTGTTTTAGTAAATTGCAAGTTGTGATTTAAGTTTCAGCGTTCGGGTTTATTTCTGTCTCCCAGTGGAATAATATAATCAACAATACCTACTATTGCTTTCATTTTTGAGAAAGGATGGATGAACCAACCCTCCTGTATGTCCTGTATGAAGTTAAATTAAATACATATTTCGATTGTTCTTTTTTTCTTTAGTAGCAAATGGATATTATTTCATACCAGAATCAAAGATGAGAAATCCCAAAGGTGAGTGAGTTACTGTTCAAATTCCCAGACAATAAATTCACGAATACCCTTTAAATGAGGCGAATTCTAATCTTGCTGCTGCGGATGAAGCACCCCTGGACCAGTTGTGAGACTGAAAAGGGCACCTAGCTCCTTCGCCTGATGAAATCTTATGTAATAACTGACTGGGGATCACTGAATGGGCTTTAACACATCTTGAATGCGTTTGATAGCCCATATGTTTAAAATTTGCTCATGTAGCCATATGTTGAAATCTTCCCCAAATGCTACTTTTTCTTATTTTGGGGCTGTTTTGAAGTTCTAAGAAAATGACAGTCTAATGGTGTGACCCCAGCTACTCCAGACTGTGCGAAACATATTGTAGCCAGTTACTCCGTGGTGACCCTAAACACATGGAAAGCGTAGGAGGGAGCGTTAATGGCAGAGAGAAGCTTGGCAAGCGACTGCAGGGAGGAAAATGAAGAAAAGCGTTAGGGAGATGTTGTGACTATTATCTTTTAAGTGAACCAAGGCTTCCTGCTCCTTTACCTGTCATTATCACTGCTTCCTTGCATTGTCCTTGCCACTCCCTTGGCTGGGTGTTCAGAGGGGCTGAGCTTCGCCTCATGGGTCTGGTTTTGCCTGACTATAGGTGAGTGGAGACACAGAGGTTCTTGAGTGAGGGATTCACACAGGCCATTTACTGAACATGGAGGCTGGCAGAAACGATTGCTTTATGGGGCTAGTGCCGGCCTGAATGGCTACCTGCCTTAGTCATCTTGCCCTTCAGTTTGCTCATATATTTGGTTGTATCAATGGCGTTGCAAGAAAGCAGAGATACTGAGGTGTGAGAATAGCTTGCAAACATCGCCGTGTTTTCTTTCCGCTATTCCAAGGATGTGAGGGGTGGTAGTAGCGCAATTTGGTATGAAACAGTGAGCCCATGAAAGGGTTTTTTGGTCCTTTTTCAGTAACAGCACCCTATCAAACCTTATGTAAAAACGCCTTACGTAGCTGATAAAGAAGCTGATGCAGCGCAGCTCCATCTCCCCGTACTGTCAGCTCCTGGCAATGGGAAGTGCTTAATGTCTTAAAAGAGTTGCTTGGGCAGTCCCTGTCATGTCCAAAGCTGTTTTCACCTCAAGGTCTTCTTGCTTGCATGTTGGCTTATCTGCTGCCCACCCGTGTGGTTTATCAGTGGAGAGATGCATTGCTGTTTCTGCAGGCAGCTGACTTCTCATCAATCACTGCTCAGCACCAGAAGAAATAGAGTGGAGCAGAGGACTCTTGAGACTCTTGACTTCCCTTTGGTTTCTGGGTTAGTGGGATAGAGGCTGTGGTCGCAGAGCACTAGCAGAACTGTGTGTCAGCTGTATGGCTTCAGATTAATTTGGTCCGTTCTATTTTTCCACACTTTTATTTTTTTATAGTGGCTTTTAACAAATCTCCATTCGAATTTGCTCTCAACTCAAAAAGCAGAAAGGTTTTGGGGTTTTTTGCAGTGTGTAGTAACTTTTCTCCAGCGAAATCAGGGCCCTGTTACTTTAAAATCATACATTTTGAGGAGTTTAATGATTAAACGAAGGAAAATGAAAAGTTGTGTCTAGATTTGAGTCCCTAAAGCATGCACATATTTTGTATTAGCCTGTTCTGAAGTTAGAATGGCCCCTTGTAGAAGGATTCATAGTTTTCATTTTCGTATTACCAAACCACTCATCCCCTCTCAAAGCAGGCTGGGGCCTTGCTCTGCACCACCAGGAGCCTCCTTAGAGCAGACCTGGGACCAACTCTGTGGTTTTTTACTTTCCCACAGAGAAGTTAGCGCACATATTTTTCATTCCCTACCGCTAACATGCCTGGAACAACCTGAAAACTTCACATGCTGAGTTCACTTCCCTCAAGCATTGGAAAGGTGCCCTTCCCCGTCCCTTTGAACAAGTGAAACCAAGATGTCTTTCCTCTTATCACTAGTTTTTCTTTTTTTTTTTTTTTTTCCCCCGTCCAAATTGCCTCATGCTATCAGAGAAATGCGTTTGTGCTATCAGCATAACACTGTGCTGGGTGTTAGACTGTTTGCAAATGTCCTGAAAAGGCTTTTTACCCCAAATAAAATGATTTAAGTGAAAACTGAGACAGGTTGTAATGCAGGACTGTAGCCCATTTGACCAAAGAGGTTCCTTTCTCATTTCTTGGTGATAATTGTGCAAGAATTTATTCAGGAGAAAAAAAAATCCTGCCAGAAGGATATTATAATTGGTAACTGAACTGTAACCTCTCTGTATGAAATGTTGCAGATCGTCAGCACACAACCCTGTTCATATGCACATCACTATAATTTTATATTTTAGTCTTTAGGGCTTGCTCATGCCCTTGCATGTATTAAGTCTCCTTCTGTAGAAATTATTAGATTATGGGCCTCTTTTAAGGTTATCACCTTCCTTTGGAACAAGGGATATTTGATGTGAAACTCATGAATCACCAATGGTCACTTCCAAAGTGGCATTTGCTGACAGGCCATGCTGGACCAACCATAAGACAATTAGGTAAATAAGCAGTAGAGCTCTCTCCCACACCTGTGTGTGTTCACAGTGGGTATCAAGAGTGATAGTAAAAGCTGAATGAATAGTGTGAAATGGAAAGCATGTGTTTTATCCTCTATTTTCTGCTCAAGAGCCCGTTGTAGGCTCGCATCGGCTGCAAATGTCATTTTCCTGGTCTCTTTGTGCAAGTACTAAGCAACTTTCACTGAAACAGAAAGACAGCAATCCAAAAGCGCACAAAAATGAAATCATTTTCTGACCTCAAATATATTAGAATAGGGAACACAGCAATATAAAATGCCTAATCCCCCTATCAGCGCTAGGTCCTTAGTCTAAATGCTAAGTGGGAATGCCATGGTGTATCATTTAGATGGAGAACTTGAACCTGATAGAGGGATTAGCCATCTGATATGACAAAGAGGCATAACCAGTGTTCTTAGAATTAACAGTAACAAAAACTTTCTGGAGGGAGATCAAAAACTTCTGCTTCTGAATTTTAAGCAGCTTTTCCCCAGGTCCAAGGCAAGCAAATCCTTGTCCCTGCAGGGCCGCCCTTGCCAGCTGCCGTAGCGGGATGTGCTGCTGCCCCGGGGATCGCTGCGGGGGGATGAGCTGCGTTCGGGCTGCGATGCATGGAAGGAGCTGTGGGAAGTGGTATTGAACCAGTATCTTGTTGCTGGAGACTGGAGGAGACTCTTCTAGGAGCAGAGTATCCCACTTTTACCTTTTTTATACCTTGCTCTGAAGCACAGGACAGTGGCTGCTCTAGATACTGGTTTTTCTGATAAACGGCTGGCCTGTTTTGGTGGTGTTTGGTTTTCCCAGCTCTGCTGGTGATAGCCCGAATCCAAAGCCCACGGCAATGACATCTCCTGCCATCTCACTTCCAGTCCTTCCCACAGCCTCGCGGGTCAGGCTGGCACGTGGTGGCTGGACCCTGCTTGCCTTCCCTTCACCGGCTGCCTGAAACACCCAGCGTGGGGTGCGATGCTGCGAGGCGGTGGGGCAGCTCGGGTGGCTTTTCCCGGTGGGAAAGGAGGGACTGGGGACTGCCTGATGCTGGCTGTGAATTCCAGAGGTGTTTCCATCGCTGCAGGTTTAATACAGCGATCAGGGAGCGGTTGAGTGCTCTGTGTGCCCTCGGCACCAGCGAGCAGAGCCTCTGTTTGGTTTTGCATCCGTCTGAGAAAGGCAGTCTGAAGGTATGTTTTCAGAAGTGATTTAGAGGTACCACAGCGCAGTTAGCATACTGACTTGACACGTCAAGGCCTCCAATGTGTTAAATGTTTTGTGTTTTTTTTTTTTTTCTGCCAGAAATAAAATTAATGTCAAAATACATTTTTTGATGCTCAGGCACGTTCCAAGCACTCACCAGCAGCTGACTGATCCATCTGAACAAACAGAGAAGATTCATTTATAGAGCCGTTAGCAGAAATGGTTGGAAACCATGTTTTATCTGCTATTTCCTATAGCAGAGAGAAGATCTGCACACTCTCTGCCGCACTGCTCCGTCCTGGCCACCCCCCACAGCACCCCGGGGCTGGCTGCCCAGGGCCTGACTGCCCAATTCTGACAAAACTGAAAAGAAATCTACTTTGAAATTTGAATCATTATTTGTAATACTGTTCAGCAATCCTAGGAAGCTCTGGGGGATGTTCTGGGGTTGGAGACTTCAAAAAGCCCAGAATCGAATTATCTTCCATTTAACTCCAGTAACATTATTCAAACCAGGTGAAGGACAGGTTTTATTGTCAGTTTAGATTTTTGTGCTGTAAAGACACCATTCAGAGGTCTCTAGCAAAGAAAAAAACGTTTCAGCCCCTGCTGCAGGTGGATGTCTGTCATTTGAAGGTTCATCCCCTGCTGAAGCTCTGCCCAGAGCTGGAGCAGGTCCCACTTGCTGAACCCAAGGGTCACTGCTAAACACGTCCCACAGCCTAAAAATCCTGCACCTAAAAATCAGTGCTGTTCACCTTCCTGAGAGCTGGCGATAGGTTTGCGTGTGCCCTTGGAAATCAGGGCCCTGACCATAAGGAAAGACCCAAAGCAAGAGGAACTTGGATGGGCTGAGAGCTGGAGGTGAGGCAGGAAACCTCCTTTTTTCTTGCTCTTGCGGTGGATGAGCAGCTACAGGGTGGATCAGCTCGATGCACACCGGGACTTGTTTTAAGTGAGCTCTGCTGACCTGAAGGCAATTTTTTTTCTCGGTCTCAGATCTGAGGGAAACCCCTGTCCCCTGATGGGAGAGGTTGTGCTGAGCATTGTATAATGGAATAAATATATATATTGTTGTGCAGCTCCTGAGCAACACTTGGCCACACACAGAGTCTGAGTTGAGAACATCCCCCCCAGACGGTAGCTTTGAGTTTACACCTTGGAGAGGCACCACAGCGCAGCAGGAGCTCAGCTGGACCCAGATAATATTTTGCAGCATCTGCCCACTGTGGGGGGACCTTGCGTAGGGGAGGGCTGTGTAGGTACCCCCCACTCGTGTGCCGTGAGGGTCATTTGGGGCTCTGGAGCCTCCCCCATTGTGCACTTCTCTGTTTCATCCCTGGAAAGGCTGGAGGGAAGTCCTTTAATGTCTTGGGCTCAGTTCACTCAGCCACAGGATATATCTAGTACCACTTTGAGGAGGTTAACGCGCAACATCAGGAGTAACTTCTGCACCACTCTGTGATGAGAGGTGCCATGCAAGTGCCAAGTGTTTTTATTATAAAGCACTTAATAATAAAGTGTGCCTCTCAGAGGGGAAAATCCACGAATAACTCTTTGCGGTGGAGAGGGCACTTGGTTTTGTATTGCAATCATTGCTCAGTGAATACCCCAGAGAAATGTTTGAAATGACTGTGATATCTTCCAGGGAGATCAGTGTTCTTCCGGAGGGATTTTGCTCAGAAACCTATGAAGCTTCTGTTCATAGCTTTTGATGGCTTATAGCCTTCTCTATTTCTGTCATAATCCTTCATTAGGTTTTGTCAAACTGTTCCAATTGCTATAGCAACTCTAATGAAATCTTGTTCCCTAAATAGCCACGCCAATTTTATCGGGTCAAAATCTGCCCTTTACAGCTAATTCTCTACCTTTTGACTGTACTTTTTTTTTCCCTCTGAGTAGAGATTTTGCTGTGAGAAGGAGCCCAAAATTATTAACCCACATATTTCTCTCTCCCTTTTCAGCTTAAAGCAAAGGGTTTCTTTTAAAATCACGTGGGTCTTCAGCTAATGTGCACAGGAAAGACAAACCCTCTGGAGATGCAAGCTGAAGCCTGCCCCTTGTTCCCCGGATGCTCTTGCCGGCTGACCTGCATATTTAGAGCAAGGTAATGAAAGTTCATCATTGTTACGAAACAGCAGGAGTCAGATTTCTTTCAAATGCCCAACAACACCGGGGAGAGGGTGCGGTGCGTATTTTATGGTAAAATTTCTGCTATTTCATCGCAGCGAGATCTTATCTGGATGGAATGCCAGCCCCGACAAGGCAGCCTGTGTTATATTTGCAGTACCCCGAAGCACTCAATCGCCCCTTTTACACGGAAATCCAAGACTGCATTTTACAGCACCTTTGTTGGCACACAAGCAGGTCTGTGAGTGAATAGTAAATGTCTCTTTTGCCACTTCCCTTCTGGAATAATCTCTCCTGTGCAAGCAGGAAATTTTCTTCCAGCTGCTGCCAGTGAATGAGCTCTTTAGGCTGGTTATTTTAAAATCATTTCTTCAACTTTCTGAGTTGGGAGGAATAAGATGAAAATAAAAGATGGGTGGCACGCTCTGCCCTGAGTTTCAGCTGTGGCCAAACAGCACCATTAGATATTCCCCAGCTGGACAGAGATGAAATTATTCTCTTTGGCTGGACAAAGGTTTTTTTGCCAAATGAATGACTCAAGTCAAATCTATAAACGACAGTGCTCCAATCATAAAACCACCATATTTCACAAGTTTCAAACAGAATGTAGGGAAATGTAGAATGAATTCAGCAGCTGAAATAGTCTGCCTCATGTGTATTAAGGCACTTTGAAAGGGTATTGTGAAACTTCCATTATGTCTTCCTACATTTTACATGAACTGAGGCCTTCCTCTTGCCTAGCTTGTACATATTTCTCCACAAAAGGAAATGAAAAAACCTTTCTCCTAGCTATTGGAGAAAAATGGTTAAATCCCCCCCGAGGTAGCGCATACATCCCTAAATCAGAGAATTGCCTAATAAGCACAATGTTAGGGAGTCTGGGCTTAATTAATATTTTCCTCTCACTTGCAGACCCTCATCAATCCCAGCACCTGATGAATTTCATCAAGGATGGGATTTTTAAAGATATTTGAGGAGTGGAAAGAGGTAGATTCCCAAATTTTGCTAATACTTAGTGCAAGTTTCATGCTTAACGATCTTTGTTGGTTCCTTTGGTGCTACGTTGTGTTGATCGTGTGTGTGAGCTGACTCTCAGCAGGATGGTTTGGAGAGTCTTGGTAATGACAGACCTTGCAAATAGGATCCAAGTTTCTTGGGACCATGCTGTGTGAGTTAACTGCTAAAAAGGGAGCACAGCTCTTGCAACCCTCAGTTTGCACCATCGTTTACAGTAACCTTGGTTTCTTCACCTCCGCAAAACACATAACTCAAAAGTTACTGCCATCCTCCGTAGAGTCTCACCCTGTGTTTCCAAATGGCCATGAGGAGTTTGGGAGGCAGGAGCAGCACATGCATTGTGATTGTAAAGCACGAGCAGAAAGCAGCAGGGATGTTCCTGCGCTGGACTCGGTAACAGAAGTACCATTGGGTTTGAGGAGTGATGGGGTGTCGGTAACCCGATGGAAAGGGGGAGTCTCTTGCCCGACAGCAAGAACCCCCCCCCCCCCAAATTGATAACTTTGATAAAGCTGCTCTTGGCAGAGCTCTCGCTCTCCTGCAGCTGTTTCCAGTTTCTTCAGTGTCTGATGGGATTTACATCACCTGCCCACATATCCCGTGGCTAAAGGCCATGCTGGAACCGCGCTTTCTGGAGATCAAGATTTGCATCTCTTTGGGGACAAACCATGTAAATACTACACAAACAAAGTCTAACTTCACTAGAAATGGTGCATTTGCAGGAAGATGATGTAGGTAAGCTGTACGGGTTTTGTAGAAATCAACAGTCTAAGAGTATTTGAAAATATTATTACTTTGCATTGCAGGCTGGTAGAAACTGCATCAAATGAAACGGGAAGGCTGGAGGCAGGCGTGCTGAGATCTCTTTGAGAGACAGTGGCGGCAGAGAGAAAGGTCTGCAAGGCAAAGTCAGGAGGATAGTGTCTGAAATCAGAGCAGGGTCTCATTAAAGTGGGAATATTATGATGCTGGGGGAATTTAAGCATAGTAGATGACATAAAGCCAAAAAAGATCTCCAGAGGCAATGGACAGATTCAGATGGTGATGCTTTAGTGGCTGGGAAAAACGGTCTCGATGAAAGAAGAGAGGCTGATTCCTACCTCAGCAGCATTGCAGTGCAAATAATTATTGGCTTGGTTAAGCCAAACTTTGAAATTCTTCTCAGAAAAACACACTGTCTTAAATTCTTTTTCCTGTACTCAAGTGTTCAATTAAATGTCTGTTCACTAAATACTTATAACAATCCCATGTCGCCTCAGCATCTTACAGGAATATGCTGGTTCTTAGGAACTTTTCTTCCCTGTGTTACAGAATTTTGATTCCTTTTATAAGTTGCCTGAGCTCATTATACATTTAATAAGCCACTGCAGCCAGCCACATCGTCTTAATTCTCTGCAGTTAGCAAATGCTGCTTTGCTTTAGCTTCTGCTAATCATGACAACCAACCTACTCACATTACTTAAATCGCTAATCCCATGAAATAAGTTAGTGTCACTCTCTAGAGCAGATAAAAAGCAAAATACAACTCTCATCCGAAAGGTAATGTCAATCACACAGAACAGTTACACACTATACACTAAATGTTAGCTACAGGGAAAGAAAAAGCCAAAATCTCTCAAAAATCATAAAAATCTCTTTAGTTGTGAGTTTTCACAAAATGCTGTCTAATTCAATTCGCTAAGCTAAATTACTGTTTACCTGTAACTCTTCTCTTACCCACAGTAATTAAAGCTTCCTCGTCCCAAGTCCACCTGAATTGGAAAGAGGGAGGTAGCATTTCTTGACCTGTGAGCCAGAAAACAATAACTTCTTCCTCCCAGTACCTTTTCTGACAAAGGTGCTATGCAGAAATTGAGACATCTCCAGTATTGAAGAATACTTGAATTAAACGTTTTGCTAGCTGAAAGAATTCCCTTGATATTTTCCCTTTGCCAAGTCCCATTTGCATTTCTAGGCCTATTTACCTAGAATTTTTCCTACATCTGTTCTGGGAAATCAGGGGTTCACATTCTGGAAACTGTGTTTCTGGAAATAACTTCAGAAACTAGGAACATCTCACCAGGCAAGAGGGTTCTCCGCTGTTCATCCTTTCTGTCTCTGGGACTCCTTTGGGATGTAAAAGCTGTCTGGGGGCAAGTTTCTCACTGGCAGCTTTTCCAGGAATTTGTGTTTAGCTTCTTTTTTCTTCTTAAGTAGCAGCCGCTGAGCACAGATGTCTGGATTGGCAACAATTATGAACCCAATTAACCCAGTTAATGGCACCGCAGCCCTTTGTGAAGTGACAGATTATTGCAAGCAGACACGGTACAGCCACTCACCCCTGTCGCATGCCCTTGTGCCACTGAGAAAATGGGTGGAGGTAGGAACCACCAAGTGATTAGCCGTTATAATGCTGTTAATTAAGTATTGGTAGGAAGTTTGCTATAAAAATAGAACTAAAACCTTCTTCATCTATTTTGTCTATCCAATGTTTGGCACTGTGTTATTAGTTCACACAAAATAATCTTAGCCCAGCATCTGGGTGGCAACTTTAGAAGAAGATGTGAACATGAAGCAAAGCGAGAGATTCAGGAGGTGTCGCCCTGCCACGAGGTATTCATTGAAGTGAATAAGTGAAGCAAATTCAGATCAAGCAACTCCTGAATTTCACTTGGGTCACCCATTCCTGCACCCCTGTGACAGCAGGCCATGTGCATCTTTGACCAGGATGGCAAGCTGGAGCAGCCAGGAGCTGTAACGTGCCCCGACTCCACAACCTGAAGTATGCCGGTTTGCAAGATTACAAACACAACCTGTTACTGCAAACCGGTGGATGGTTTCTCAGCTTCACAAAGACTGCACAAAGTAGGTGAATGCAAATTGCTGATTTTTTTAGGTAGATCTTCCTGCAATCCCTTCTGCCTCTTCTGGTCTGGTTAACAACAACAGCAGCTCACGCTTGTTGCTGGTGGATCCCACGCCATTTTACACAAGTAATTCATATAATTTTCCCCAAATTAACCAGCTCAGGACTCTTGCCACCCTATTCACTAGTTCAGTTACTCCCTTGAATTAAACTCTTTTTTTCTGTGCTGTGTCACAAGGCCCATTTTGCAGAGGGCTAAACAGAACAGCAGAGTGCCGTGGGAGACGGTGCAGCCAGGGAGCAAAGCTACTGTGGCACGCAGAAATGCTAAAACCGTGTTTCAGAGGAGATTTTAAGAAAACTACAGATAATATCTTGTACTGTGTTATCCATTCAGATTAAATTGAGTGTAATCCCTACCCCTATCGCTGCACCACTAAATGCATTTAAAAGAAGAGATTTATTCCCCTCCTGTTATCCTTCCTTTCTCCTTTCCTCTTGCACTCCATGCTACTTCAGAAATAAACAGTTCAGCATGAAACTTCTGCACTCTCCATCGTCTCTGGGAAATGTCTGGACTAATGTTCATTTATTTCAAGGCTCTCTTCCTCCCCTCTGCTATTATGATTCAGGACTTCAGGGATCCATTTCGTAGGCTGGCTTTAAAGGTTACTCCCTTTAGTACCTTAATACCTCTTACGCTAAGGTTATTCTGCCATTTTCCCCCTTAGAAGTCTTCAATTTTTGTTTTAAATGACAAACATCTCTTCCAACCCTTTTGAAGAGAGCTCCCCATTTTTGCACTGCTTTTCCAGCTCTTTGTCTTAGCACATCCTGGTTTTGATTGCAAATAACTGCAGCAATTCTCAGAATTCTTTGGGTGCTCTGGTCATTTACAGCCAGCGATGAAGTAGACTTTTAGGTCTTTCTGCATGGTCATCTGCATTCAAGAGCGAGTCTAGGCTTGGCCCCTGTTCTTGGTATTTTTAATTAATTTTTGGGAATAACTGGGAAATTGAGCCTTGCCAGGACAATAATGCTCACTATGTAAATTCTAATCCAGAATAGGCAGCATCATTTGGCTTTTGAGTTGACATGTTTCTCTGATTCTCCACCTTCACAACAGCACGACCCACCTCCTGCTGAGCTGAGATCTCTGTATCACTTATCGCCGTGAAAAGGGCAGAATGTAATAAATTTAATATTTAAATTCGTGATTTGTTGCTTAGTTACGTAAGTCACGACGGAAAAGCAATAATACTACATGATTTATGTAAGTAAATGACAGTCCAAATTTTAAGGCTTAATCATTGAATATTCATACTATGTTTATGCAAGCTATTGTCTACAGGGGAGGAATGTCAAGAACAAATTCAACGTCTTCTCTTGAACATTTTTAAGACAAATAAATGAAACCTGACAAATAAATTATTGGTTAGTCTGAACACTTGGCTGAGTTTTACAATTACATCTGTAAGTACGGTTGCGCACAGGGCAGCTCTTCTTTTTGCATGAAATTTTATCACCACGATGATGGACAGATTCTGCTCCCTAAATTCTGCTGTAATGCACTGTGTATTCGAGTGAGGGTCTGTACAGGCGCAGGGTGTGCTTCAGGAAGGGAAGGAATTAACTATTGAAGCATAATGTCTTCAGTTCCTCAGGGAACAATGAAAATGCATTTCCCCTTGTCTGCACCCTGTACAAAATATCCCTGGGACAATAGGAGAGCCTTTTTTTCCAGAAGAGCGTATACTTGGGAACCTGAAAAAGAAATGCCTTTGCCGTGACAGATGTACAGCAGCATTTAAAAAGTACTGTCTACTGAAATAAGGAGATTTGCAGAGTAAAGAACGAATACATTTCCTCATTACTTCAGTTGAAGAGGTATGAAGATTTTCGTTTTCAATTGAATGTGATAAATTCCTTTTTTTAAGAAATAATCTATAAATTCAAAAGATTTATAAATTCCTCTAAAATGCATACTTTCCCATAATATGCCAGGCTCTCTGAGTGGCAATCAGAGATAGAAGATGAGCTTCTTTTTGTGCACATATGCTTGGAGTGGTCCAGGAGTATGATTCAGCATTTAATGAAGTTAATAGGCACAGTCCAATAGAGTCTGTATCCGGCCTTTAAACACTAAATATCTTCTATATAACTTTGGGCAATCTCTCATTTCTTTTTATTAATTTAGAGCTTGTTCTCTCCTGCATGTTAGGAAGGGATTTATGTTAATCTGACAAGTACTGAATGGTCTAGTTTAAATTGCTGGCTACTGCTGCAATGTCTGGAAGGAAGACAAACCATGTCAGCTTTGTTATGTGATGGAATTAGAAGTCTGGAATTTAAGCAAAGTCCCAACATTTTTTTATGATTCTTTTAAGTTTACAAAGAAAACTACCCTATTGTCTGTCTGCTTACGTACATGGAAATGGTGCCAAAGCCTTCCTTGCTCAGCTCTGCCTCCCTGAGCCGTGTCGTTGAAGAGAATTACTTTCTTTGGGTTGTTGCAGGATTCTGCCTTGAGTAGTTTTGCGCATGAGCTGGATAATGCTTTTTCAACCAAATTTCATTTGAACTAAAAGTCCTGCAACAAAACCCAGAACAGGGGTGGATAAAGCAATGGTATTTAGGAAATCATACGTGGCCTTGAACAGGCACAGCCTGCAAGCCCCGTGGGAGCAGCTCTATTCATTCATCTACTGTTCACAAGGAGGAATGAAGTCAAGTAGCATCAGGGTTGTTCAGAGATCAATGGCTAACTTGCCTGAAGAGTTAAGAGTCATTTGACCGTAATAATTGGACCTTATATTGACTTTGTGATGAACAAGACTCTGTCATGAGAATGTAAACAATCTGGGAGCTGATTTGAACAGGTGGGCTCCACCGTGGTTTGGCAACAAGAAAATACACTTCACCTGTCAAAACATACCTTTGCACAATTTATGAGCTGAGAACGTTCAGTATGATGGAAGATAAACTTGTTACAGGAGAAATGATCTGCCCTCTAAGAGCCAAAGGAACTGGGGCTGGTCTGCACTGCTCAGTCAGGTGGACCTCGAGCATGATCCCTACCTGGGTTGGAAGGGCACTGGGGAGAGGAGAGGGGCTGCCTCAACTATCCTTGAGGGGCAGGGAGGGAAGGAAAGGAGGGGTTGTCCTTCAACAGGAGGAGGTAGGGAAGACAAACACCCTTTGGGCACTATAACCCGTGGTGGAGAGATACGTTTGGCAAAGAGAGTCTGTCCCAAAAGACCTGTTCACTCCCTGCCCATCGGATGTCACTTACAGCTTTGAATCAGTGGAACGTCTTGTGAGGTTTCATTACATGCAACAGATTTCAGCTAGTCAGCCTCGAGTGGAGACATGAAGAAAGGGTAAGTTTACCCAAAATTTCCTAACCCTAACTAGCTGAAGTGACTCTTACGCAGAAGAATGTTCTGGGCACTGTAATTCAAATTTATTTAGCCTTTCCAGAGCACTCTTCTCTGTCCTCTCCCGACATAATTTCTTGTAACATGGAAAATACTAATTAATTCTTCCTGTTGTGTAGCTGTCTCTGTACTCTGGACACAACGGGCTGCTTGGTGCCACTGTGCTGGTAGGAGAAGGGTGTCACCGTCTTTAGGGAACACTTAAGGTCATCACGCATCCTGCTGAAGTGACAGACCAGGCTGCCTTGGCTATAGTTTTATAAGATGCCTTTTCCTGTTTGTTACCAGAAAGTTCACTATCAGTCATGGGAGCTGGAAACTGGCCTTTCTCTGTGAGGCATTCGTTAGGTACCTCAGTAAGTGTTTTAATCGTGTGAAGGCAAAAGCTGAGGCCCAGCTCCACAAAGAGAGCTTGCCATCAGAAGGGGCCAAGAATGCTCCTTTACCTCCTGTGCTGGAGGTCATGTTTCTCTCTATCTTCTCATTGTTCGATTCCATCTACCCAGAGCTACCTCAGGGTCACTGTAAACTCATGGGAAAGTAATCATGCATCTGCCTGTAGAAATGATGTAACCTGAATCTCAAGAAACTTGTGCTAAATCAATGTGTTAATTGAAGCACTTTCTTGTTGAGACGAGAAATCCCTTTAAAGGCAGAATTTTTGGAGCAGAAGCAATGTAGAAATTCTTCAGGAAGGAAAATCTGAGAAAAGGGCCTTTGTTTCACCACTGTCGTGCCATACTAAAGGTACACCTTAGGAAGAACTGATATTTAAAGCACAAATAAAGACTTTCCACCTAGGGAAGAAGTCTAACCATCTGCCTCCCCAGTATACAAGAAAGCAGAATACAAAGCATTTTAGTTATAAGTTCTGGAAGACAGATTGTCAATAGCCACTGATGCCTCCAAAATGAGAGGTTCAAATGGAAACTATTAATGCATTCAGTATGTACTCAAGTGTTTCTTCTGTGACCCGTTGTTGTTCCAGGAAAGAACTGTTCATTTTTCACGTTAGATGGCAAAAATGCCTCTTGCTCCACTCTTCCATTAACCATAAACATATCCAACATAACAAACTTCATTAGACTTTTCTCAATAGTATCTCACCCATCACAGGTAGTTAAATGTCTCAATTCAGACCACTAATCTCAAGTTCTTTTAAGGTGACCTGGATTCTTTACAATGAGTGTCTTCAAAAAGTAACCCCTATTCTATTCTTTTTATTGTGGCCATTTTTTTTTTTTTTTTAATGCTGTCAGTAATTATTTTTTCCATTTTTCCCCAGAATGAAGATGTCTGAAAGAAGGATCATACTCATCATACATTTTCATTAAAGATGATGATACAGGTATTATGTGGTGCAGCACAGTTTGAAGTATAATGTCTTGATCCCACCTGTTTTTAGTTGGGAATACTGTGAGCAGGTCCTCTGAAGAGTATTGCATTAGTCCTTGCAGGTCTTCTGTCAAAGCCTTTCTGTAATTGAAAGGTGCAAGGCAAGATTAAAGTAACCAAATTAGTGTCTCCATCGCTGGCAGGGTTTACTGAAAAGCAGAACATTTTTATGCACTCAGTATTTTCTTGCTCAAGGCAAGTTGGATATTTTCTAACAGATTATCAGCAGGCGGTAATATTTTGATGCTCTAATGCTACCAAAATAAAGACATCACAAAAAGCACACTGTATGATTTTTATCTCGAGGAAATCTAATGCAATATGCCACTTCAAATATTAGTTATGTGTCCTTACACCATAAAAAACAGTAGGTATTTTGACTGCATAGCAGAAAATCTAGGTACAACCTTTCCCAGCTGCATGATGTTTCACTTTTACCTTTTTTAATACAGCATTATAAGGCAAATATTAGTAATGCAAAGAGCTTTCAAATCACACTACTTGAAAGTTTAGACTCTTGAGGAATACAGCAGTCCCTAAAGACACCGAGCACCACCAGGATAAGCAGAATAGACCTTCCCTGCCATGTCAACAAGTATTTTAAATCCTCCTTGAAAAAGCTCCACAATTACATTATGAGCGAAAGTATCTGAGCAAGTAAATACTCCCTGATTTCCCCTGATACAAGGGCATGCTGTCTGCCAGTCGCTGAGACTTTTCAAGATCACTTTGCAGTTCAGGCAGGAGCTGATGAACAGCTCATGATAGGTAACGAGGAAAAAACTTCACCAACTAGGGAGCTGGGAAACCCTCCAACAGGAGAAGGGAGTTTTCCTGTTTATCCCACAAACGATCCCTTGCAATGAGAGGGTTAAGGAAGATGGACAGAGACACAAGAGCTGCCCATAGCAGTGCCCTTCTGTTGCTGACAGATTATCTCTGTAAAATGCCAAATATTAAAGTAACTGTCCCCTAGGCTCTAGAGGGGAAGACTTCATCTCAGTTTGCTTGGAAAGAGAACTCTTCCCTTATTTCCTAGCGAGTGGTCGGAGACACACAAGTGAGAAGGAGAGCAGATCTGCTGGGGTAGGGGAGATCTCACAAACGAGGAGGGGAGAAGAGAGAGGAGCGCAGTGTTCATGGGGTGAATCCATGTCTTAGCACCAAGGAGTTTTTCCAGCCGGGTATTTTGTCACAGACCTTCCTGTCAACTCGTAACGAGGGGGAATATAGTGGGCGTTCGCCAGTTAACGCTGCTGGGGCAGTGAGACAGTTACAGGAGTAAAATCTGGTCCATCAAAAGAACTGAAGGCCAGCTATATCCTAATACTTACTGGTATTGCTGACTGAAAAAAGCCATTAGAGGTAATAAGTAACGGAGACTGATGTTGTTGATGTCTTTGTTAGTCGCCCTTCCCTCCTCTGCAGTGGTGCAGCAATACTGCTCCTTGCAAAAGCCACAGCAAAGCAGCGAATGTTACCTGAACCAGCCTTTTTTCTAAGTGTTTTAGCTGCCCTTAATGTTATAAAATTAAATTAAATAAAAATAAAACCAAACCCCTAACACAGCAGGACAAGAATCAATTTTGCTTTAAAATGGTTAGTCAAACGTGGTGCTGAGCTTATATAAGCAAAAACATGACCAAGTTTTGCACTTTTCCTCCACAGCCCTCCTTCCCTGCAAGGTCTTGTGGCTCCGTGCAAAACTCCCCACCCAGCTGCTGTCCTGCAGCTGGGTCAGGGCGAAGGCGCCAGGTCCATGGGGTGCCTGGGGTACCAGGTATCACTGCAGACCTGCTCGAGAAACTCGAGGAAGTCTCTTGATTTCAAACCACAGGTATGCGATGTCTCCAATTAATATTGGCACAATCTTGTAGCATTTATTTTCTGTCCATTTTCTAGCAAAGTTGTTTATTGACAGATACACTCAAAGAAACAACATTTTAGCCTGAATGTTCATTCAAATAAACTGCTGAAGCCCAAAACACGTGGCAAAAGTTCGTTTCCCAGGGTTACGGTCAGTCAGGGAGCAGGGGTTTACCAGGAGCCCAGCATGTCCCTCCTGCACTCAGAGGAATACCTTGTAATGAAACATCCATGAGAAAGTCTTATGCAGCTTTGAGGAATTATTTAAGACTAACTATGCTTAAAATCAGCAACTTTTTTGGTGGATAATTCACACACAATAAGGAAGATGGGATTTGGCAAACAAATTGTGCACTCAACAGAAGATGCTAAAGAGCTTCTGTAGGTTATCAAGGCATTTTTAGGCTCAGGGTGCCTTTTGAGCGTTTCTCTAAGCTACCTGGTTTCCAACCAGCTGTATTAGAGCATGGTCCCACTGGATGTGAGTTGAATTTACATAGCGTGTTCAATAATCAGAGTTATGATCATTTACACAAAACAAACAAGACAAATATTTAAACAAATAAAGAGTCTATGATTTTATGAAAGCATGACGACTGCATAATTATTTCTTTCCAGGCACTGCAAATTCCTGCATGGTTTGAACTGGTGTTTTCAGAGTGTAACGTTTAAAAAAGAGGAGAAAAAGTGCCGGGGCAAGTCTGAGAATATTGCCTTTCGTTGTGCTGGTGCCACGGCAATGCGATCAGCCAAGAGGACTTGACGGGCGGTTGGGTGGGCTCCTACCCTGTTCCTCAGCATTGTCCAGGTGCCCACATTGCCCACTGGGAAGGAAAGGCTTTCCACATCTTGAAGAGCTCAGGGCCCAAAGGCTGAAGCACACCCCCCAGGGGTGCCCAGCACTGCAGCTGGCATATTTCCTCTACTATCTTTCATTTTCTCATCCTCCTGAAACGTGAAGATTAATGACTTTGCAAAGTCTGCCCAAGCACTTTCCTCTTGATGTTCCACTTGAAGACTCCCAGTTTCCTCAGCCACTTCCACATGACCCAGTCGCTGGGACAGTAAGCCCCGTTTTGATCTGAAATTCTTCATATTAATAATGTCATACATTACGTTTGACAGCCTCTAACTGATTCTCTGACTTTTATATGGCAAAAACTTCTGGCAGTGTTATTGGCTTTCCCTTTTTTATTAACTGCTCTGACTGGCAGCGAAATCCCCAGCAGAAGCGGATGCTCCCGGGGGAATTTTTCAAAGGTTAGATCCTCTCATGCTGGTGCAACGTTTTTGTCATTATTCAAGAAGACAGATTAATCACTTCTTAGGCCTATATCCTAATCACAGTAGGGAAAAAAAAAAAAGTCAGTCAGGTGCTTAAAAAAGGTTTAAGCATTTAAATATACTTCACAAATTTAGTCCCTGGTAATCAAGCACTGGAACAGGGAAAGCAGGAGAGGGGAGAAAGAGACGACGGAACAGACGGTCATTACGAGCCCAAAGAGAACGAAGCGATACAGCATCAGGAATGGAAAATAGAGCTGATGAGATGTAGGAAACTGGGTTTTTTCTTAACAAGAAGGTTGAGACTAGCACAAAGTGTACTGACCCTGCAAGCAGAATAAAAACAGTAATAATTCACAGCTTCTGAGGACAGTGAACCTACAAGCCAAAGTCCCTCGCAAATGGATTCCAAAGGTTATGCTACAAAGTATCACTGTGGTTTCTCCAAAAAACATAATCCTGTACTGCGTTCCTACAGTGCAAACACATGGGCCAAGAAAAAACACAGATTTTTTTCACCTTGTCCAGTTGAAAAGCACACTTTTTTTTTTTTTTTTGCTTCAGTTCCTGCTGTCTTGTGTTGCGTTTTGCACATCACCCGTTGGTCTCAGCTCCATCCAAAGAGTGATTGCTCTCCACATGAGGCGATTCTCATGGCATGAATCTGGGCTCTCCAAGATCTCCATCTCAGCCTCTGGCTCCGGCAGCGGTTCCAGTGCGAGACCGAACTCACCTGCCTGGTTTGGCTTCAAAATTATCTGGATGATGTACGAGCACATTGGGTCAGCTCAGCACTTGTAGGGGAGAAATGAGACCGCACAAGGATCTCAGCGCCACATGGAGAACCGTGACTACATATTTCCTGAGAAAAAGAGATTGCCGGGAGCCCACGGACTGGGATCAGGTTAAAATATGTGTGTTTTCTAATCTCATAGGTTGCTAAGTGTGGCTGAAGAGCCATGGAGGTCTCTGCCTGAAATCTGCGGCCGCCCTCGCTGCTCTGGAGGGTTTATAACAAAACTTTTCCCAGTAATGACCAAGCAGCAACGGTACGTCCAGCTGCCACATGAATCCCAAAGAGAGAGCACTGTCTTGCCTGATCACGTCTTCTTGAAGTGACACACAGTGGGAGATGTCAGACTGTATACATTCGCCTTGTGACTGGTAAGAACTGTATTTAAAAAAGGTGATGGGGGGGAGGGGTTAAAACAGGGATTGCTTGAACATTAAGTAAATATTGGAGACATGGCTGGAGCCATGTCTGAAAATATCCATAGTATATCTTTATGCATGTAGAGGATGATGCTCAGAAAGAACAGGGATGACTTTTTTCTTTTTTTAATTGCTCTTCTTTGAGGCATTCTGGAAATCAGGACCAAGAAGCGCAACGTGGAGCAACTGATTGCGCTCTGCAGCAAGGAATGGAGAGAAGGTGTTTTCACTCTGAAGGTAAAATACCCCATTGGGGAAAACTTGCCCTCTGAGCACAGTGCTGAGGTCTGGATCAGTACTGGTATAGTCCCAGCACTACCTGCATCTGCAACAGGTCAGAAGCATCCTCTGTTTGTCAGAAGAAGAGACAAATTGAAGGATTTTTTCAAATCCTTCCAATATATCTGTGAGCATGAATGACACTGCTTTTATCTCGCTGGGTTTTAACATGCTAACTTTTCTGTATCTTTTGGGTTTCAGCTGTATCTCTTCGTTCGAGCAGAGAAATATTTCCAAAACACAGATATGCAGAGATAAACCCTCTGTTTCTCAGGCGTGTGTGGGTCTTGGTGGTGCTGGTGTTGCTGGGAGTCTTCTCTTCCCTTGTAGCATGCAATCTCTATTTTCCTCTGAAGAGATGCTTATTTTAAAATCTCAGTTAACATATGCTGTGCAGGCGATGAGCAAAGGAGAGAATAGACTGGAAGCTCCTGCTTGGAGGCAATGCTTCCAATTTTGGGGAGGGAGAAGAAAGTACACCCGTATGAGTGCGATCCTTGACCCAATGTGGGTCAGGGAAGGGGACTGATGCTGGGGCTAAGAGGAGTGGGCAGGGGACAGGAGGGGGCAACCAGCACCGTGGGCAGCTCCAATGCTCAGGCTCGGTTATAAGCTGGCCCAGTGGTCACCCCTCGGTGACAAAATGGCATGATTAAAAGAGGGAGCAGAATTAATACCAGATCAAAATATCAGGCAGAAAATTAATCAAGGAAGGAAACTATCTGGACTGATTACACTGAGCATAAATTCCATGTAGCTGGCGTTACTGAAACCAGATGAGGAGATGGGGGTGACTGGAATATTAAAGTCATTTTTTTATGATTTATTTAGCAGCTTCTGAACGGGCCAAAGGGGAGGGACACTGTCAAAGGCGTCATTCCTTGTTGGAGCTAGTGACAGCTCAGAAGCAAGTGACCTTCTGGGACTAGGGGTTAAAATATGAGCAGATAAAGTACAGAACTCGTTATAGCTGCTACTGACCCCAGACCATGTCCTCGGAACATGCATAAACACCCAGCTTCCCAGTCCCCTACAGCACAACCTCACCCCACGCTGAACATTGTGTACGGGCCTGTAAAAATTAGATGAGATCAGATGCTAGTTTCATAAGTATTGAATCCCAAGGAAATGGTATATCAAGATGTTATTTTAACAGACCTGGAGAATTCGAACACCCAGCTGAAATTTAGCACTGGCTGAATATACATTATTGTAGTTTTGCCACCTCAAACCTGGTTTTCATGTATTGCACGAGTACAAAACCATTAGCATCCATGTATGTGCATGCCTGTTCAAAGCACACCCACGTGCACACACAGAGGCACACATGTGCGCACACACACACAGAATGCATTGGCAGACCCAGACTGGAGAAGCTGGAAACTACTGAACCAAATCAATGAGAAGGAATTTAAACAGTTCCAATTATCATTCGTTTCTTTGATTTAAAAACCATTAGCGGATACCAGGGAAGTAACAATTAGGTGTTAAGAGACTGAAGGCCAGGTTAATTTATGAAGAAACAGGTTGATTTTCTAACAGAAATCAACAGTAGCTCGTTTAATTCAATTCAGGCATTTCATTTTATTAGAGGTATATTTGCTATGGTACATATCTTCGATTATCTCTATAAAAGGGACATTAGGGGCATTTTGCTGTTAACTCCATAAGGGAGGATGAAATGGAAACGCAACGCAGGAATGCCCTCTGGTAATTTTCTTATAAATCTGAAATGTTAGATTTACAGATTCCAGGAAGGTTAGCTATTCATAGGGCTACAAGGGATGCCCACAGTTACACCTGATGGAGAGAAACACTTGGGGAAAGATTTCGAGTCATGTGCTTTGCTTTTAGGTTAAATATCTGGAGATCAAGTGGGGAGAACATAGGGTAAAACCTGGGTCTGTGTGTCCTCTTGCAAGACACCTTGGACTGGGCACTCTCAGATACTGTATAAAGATGAGAAATCTCGGATCTGATCTGATTTGAACATTCCTCTGTGCTATGGCCAGCTGTAGCGGGTGTGCAAGTCCTGCTGGAAGCAGCAGTGAAGTAGGTGTTGCAGCTGTTTCACAGGGTAGAGAAACAGCAAAGGACGCAAAATCCTGTTTTCCATGATGGTGGAGGAGATCCCTGGTCTCGGGCAGTGCCTGGCCTTCGGGGCTCTTTGCTTACTGTATCACCTTGACTGGACGCCCTGTGCGAAGCAAATAGAAAAGGGAAAGAGGTCAGTTCTTTTGACTGCAGTGGATGTCAGTTCTGGGTTATTTCTTCACGGGCAGAACTGGATCCAGAGGGGAAAAGATGCTGCAGGGCCAATGGCAAGGGACAGTGCTGAGCCTTATAGTTTCCTACAGGTTTGGGTTTTTTTTTTTTTGCTTTCCAATAACAATATCTTAATCTCCTGAAACATGTTTCTGTTTCAGTGACTACAGCAAGCAGCGCGCTGCGTCAGTCACCACACTGGCAGCATTATCTTCGGGCTATTTTTTCGGCCTGAAAGGCTTTGTGTCGACGCTGCTCGCCTGGCCTACCGGCTGCGGTGAATTTCTTACCATGTTCCTATCTGCTGCCAATACACGGATGAAGATCACTTATTCCTCAAAGTGGGATATTGTGTGGGAAAAACCAATGGCAGCAGCCACAGCCTGAGGAAGTGCTATGGGAAGGGAGGAAAAGGAAGAGGCTGAAGATGAGGACAAATCCAGGAGCACTGAGAGTCCTTTGGTAAAATGTCCCAGGTAATACCAGTTTGCTGGCATTGAGTCTGTACAAGCAGTGTGGCCAGAGGTGGTGACGAGCGAGGGTCCCAGCTGCTTTGGCCCTTCACCTGGGCTGGGTAAGACCTGGGTTTCTCAGCATCTTTTCTGACTCTGGCAGCTCTTGTGACCAAGAAAAGTGTCCTAAGAACACTTCGTCCCTCCCATTCCTGTAAGCTGGTGTTCTCCTCGCTAAAGGTGTCCAGGTCTGCAGGGAAGGAGCTTGCAGGGTGAGCAGGAGGTGCAGGATCAGACCTTGCCCCAGTCAGACAGTGCAAGTGCTTAAAACTGGCTCTTCCCCTTCTAGTAGAAAGGCTGATGGTACCAGCTATTTCTAGGGTAGTGTCACACCAGAAAAAACTTAGAGAGTTGTCAAATCAGAATGAAACCAAAGTTGATGAGTTCATAATTTGTTGCAATATATATGTATACATCTGTAGTTATATAAACATCATATATAAAAAGTGTATATAGGTATAGGTATACCCGTGCGCACATAAATACGTGTGTGTAAAGTTTGGTGGCGTTACTGCTGTGGTTTTCTGGCCAGTCCCACTCCCCCAGGTCCCACTGGTCCCCAGGCAAGCTGGGGGCTGACGACAGCCCTCGTGTTCAGCTCAGCCCTTCTCGCCACTCGCAGCTCCCGCTGGGGCTCAGCAACGGGAAACGTTCTCATTCACTAAAAATTGCATTTTCATGTGACATTTATTTCAGTTGTTTGATCTTGTTGTCCTTATTTTCATTAATGAGAATACGCATATGGGCCCATGTACAATTACTTACCGTGCTGAATCAAATGTGAAATGGTAACTCGGAAAGATAAAAGGCTTTCTAATGCTTTATCAGTTTTGTGAGCTAGCTACTCCTGTTTCTATCTTGAGCTTTAAATATTTGCATTAAGATCCAGATTGCAAGTAACCGGTCTCAGAATAGCATATGAAACAGGAATTTTAAATGGAAATGTGGAATGGGAAATGTGGCATTCTGGAGCCAGGCTTATCTGAGTGTGCAGCAAAGATGCGTCAGTCTGCTAAAGCAGCTCCTGCCGCTCAAAAGGACATTCAGCAGGGCAAGCCGGCTGCTTTTTTTTCCTGACTTGAAAATGCAGGCTGCCTTCCTGCCATCTTTCTTTCATAATGCATTTTAATCAAGTCACAGGATGGAGAATTTGCAGTCAATCCAAGCCAGGAATCTATAATCTCAACCAGAATTACTTTATAAATAGAAACAATTTAATACTTTTGTATGAATTTATGTCCACTATGTGGTTTGGATTTAATATGAAATGCGTTTGCCGCGCACCTGGGTGGAAAGTGCATAAATGAAAGCTGCGGGAATGATTTAATTTGTATTTTTGCTGGTCATGCGAGGTGTGTTAGTCACGTTGATGGCTGTTCGCAGGCAAGCCAATTAACGAAGTGCTTTCTCTCACATTCTCCCTAGCAAAATCACATTAGTTAAAACAGCTTGCACACAAGTGTGTTGTATCATACATAATGAGGAAATAATTAAAGAACCAGCCATTCTGATTGAAATATGTCTCTGTGAAAGAGGAGCCAGAGCTGTAGCGGTCTCTGCCCTCCATTTCCATTTGCTGGGTGTGCGCAGGAAGGGGCGAGCGCAGGAAGGGGCGAGCGCTGGTGCTTCTGGTCCCCAAGCCCAGGGATTTTGGGGTTGATGGTGTGACAGCTCATGACCATGAAGCACTGACACAACACCATCATGGAGCACGAGAGAGATGGGAGCTGAACCTGAATGTGTTTGATAAACTCATCAAAATGGCAGTGTAAAGACGTGGGCTTGTTGCAGCAAATGCTGCTGCTGGATGTCTCCACTTGAGCAGGGGCCACTTACACTGATGGAGAGAGGATGCCCTGAGGGACAGGACTGGACCAAGCTGCTGAGCTCCCTGGCTTGTGTTTGCCATCGTAAAGACTTTAATTTTGTCTCTGTGATGTGCACGTTTATGAGCAAACAGCAAAGTTTTGTGCGTGTCCACTCTTCAGTCCCTCCTGTATACCCTGGGGATGTTTTCTTGCAGCCCTGCCAGGGATGACAAGTTGCTCCTGTGTATCAGCGCTTCTCATGGGTGCAGACATGCAAAAACCAGACTTGACATGAAGCACGTCTGCCCAGGAGCGGGGCAGCGAGAGCAGCGGTACCTGCTGTCACACAGCGTCTTCCACAGCAGCCTCGGAGTAACAGAAATTAATGAGGGCTGTGGAAAGCATAAAACGTAACTGATGAGTTAAGGATCAAAATTAGGGCTGGGGATAAAGAATAGAAAAATTATGGTAAATAAAAGAACTGCTGACAGCAACGGGAAACGAATTATTTTGTACAGCAGCTATTGCTTAAAGCTCTTGCAAAGGACTCGAGGAATTACTCACTTCATGCTAATTCAGAGTGTCCCAAGCCCTGGCAACTGCTGATAAGAGAGAGATGAGCACCACTCGCTTCAACATGAACGCGTTCAAAAGAGACACAGAACAGCAAAGGGAAGCGGGACCCAGGCTGGGGTGACTGTTGTCCTCTGTGCCGATGGCAGCACGGTGCTGGGGGCCAGCGGTTTGGTTTCACAGCGTGACCCCTCGGTCAGTTCTTCCATGGGTTAAGCCGCCTGCCTGGGAACTCTTGGCTTTGGTAGGGCGGTTCTCCAGAGGAAATTACCAACGTGTCATCTCAAACAGCTCCATGTTCTCACAGAAGATCATATCTCTAGGTTTTATTTAACTGATTTGCTTATTATGTTTTAGAAAGTTTTCCACTAAGGAGAACACAGGAAACAGTGTTCTTCATAGATAGTAAACTTGTCATATATACATATATGTGTGTATGTGTGTGTATACACCCACACATGTACACACATATACATGGCAGTTATTGCAAAGGTAGTGCATAATTTTTTTCCTGTTACGCATTTTTTAACAACACAACTTCGATTACTACATTACTGCATTAAGAGACTCCTTCTGCACTCTGGTTCACACAGGCTTTAGTCTGTGCTTGCAAAGACAGAGGCTGTCACAACGTTCTCAAGTTAAACACGCTGGAAGCCCAGCATAAAAAGGCAGGGCTGTGTGCAGAGCTGCTCGTTTCTTTTTGTCTATACATACATATTTATATGATACAATTAAAGGAAGAAAACCACCATAGTATGTAGGCAAAGCTGTATTTTTCTTTAAAACAGGTACAGTAAGAAAAAAAGCTACATTCAGACTGAAAGGAAAGTGAAAAGGAACATTTAATCTGAAATACTAGAGAAATCTGAGGGAATTTTTCTGAGGTTATGTCACCCTCTCCGCATTTAATCACATTATGAGATGGAGCAGGATTGAGGGCAGAGCTTTTGTTTCATGTCTTCTGAACTCTCTTCATCCTTGTTCATGCTTCAGCAACCTATTTTTTATTTCCTTTTCCCAGTGCAATCAAAGACAGAACATGGATTAGAGCCCTGAGAGCAGCTTTAAACGCAGTTGAAACCTGCACTTGGGTAACTGGAGTGAGAGTAAAAGTGTCCTAATTGCGGAGATTACTTGAAGTTTAACAAGGCACCTGTGAAAAAAATATCTCTAGAAATGATAAATCAATGTTATTACCGCTGGTTATTCTTAATTTAGGTTGTTGGCCTTTAAAGAGGACTTTGCTACCTAAGTTGGAAATTGGAAGGTTGTGCTAGACTGAGAAGGTGTGATTTTGAGTAGTGTTCTATCACATGGGACAGAAAAGTTTTAAAAACATGTCTAAGGTACACTGATTTTTCTTCTAACCAAAAATCTGTATTTGTGGCTAGACCCTTCCATTACTAAATTGATCCACATTTACCTCCATCTGCTGTGACCTTGTTAAGGGTTCCTCAGCAATAACGAAATTGTAGCTACTTTCAAAGGCAGCATCAGTTCCCTGCTCAGTTAAAACCCCCTGATATACCAGAGGCGCAGCTCTCCGTGGCGTGGTGCAGTCCTGGCTGGTGGCTTTGGTTTTTCCTCGGGGAGATACTGCGGTGGTTGTGCCAGAGTCTGCAGAAGTCACCTGCACCCGGGGTTGATACTGAGTTTTCTTGTTTAGAAAATTAGTATTGCAAGTTCCCAATCTTTGTTTTTTAAAGTCACTTCTGTTTATTATGTTCATAACCATCAGACCAAATACATTTGCATTTTGGCCTACGAATAAAATCTGTACATTTATTTTCATTAAGAGGATTATATTGTTCTTGTTCGAAACAACATGGCAAAACATCACAATTACTCTGAGTGATCATTGCGAGTGTAGCCAATAATTAGTGACTGATTTGGGGAAAAAAATATTCACTCGGGAAGCACAATAATTACCCACATATTTCTTTGGGTCAGGCAGTCATGTTACATCAAATGCTAGATTTATTATTCCATTTAAATCATTTTGAAATAATTAAGAATTGTGTTGTGCATCTGAGTGAGCAGATCCAAAGTACAAAATCATACATCTAAATTATGAACCGAATGGAGCATTGCTAGCAAATATGCAAAGCGAAATACTTTTCTCACTTCTGAGGAAAAAAGGAGTGAATATGTATTTTCTACATCACAATACCCCAAAACAATTACTGTTTTGTTTCCATTTGTTTTCCTGTGTCTGAAAATGTGCTAAAACTAAACAAAAAGGTTAAAATACAGATCCAAATAATAGTTGGAAAATTTCAGCATCTCTGCAGTGTTGGTGAGCTGCACCTGTAGGTACGATCAGGAACGGCCTTGACCGACTGCAGCGCTGCATGAGGTTTAGTTTCTTAATATCAATATGTATAATTTGATACTGATAACAAAGCAAAGCTGGCTACCTGTTGAGTGGGTGCTACCGAATGTGTTTGGGTACCATAACACAGATACCACGCTGTACCAGAGAGCATCCAGTCACTCTCGGGTCACCTCCACGAGCACTAATTCTTAAGAATAAAGGGCTCTGTGACCTTATTTCTGTATTTCCAAGGGATGAACAAAAGGTGCCTTTGGCGAACTCAACAAAACACCATTTTGACCAAAAAAAATTTGTTTCTAGGCACTTCAAACTGATCTATTGTCTCAGTGCTTTAACTTGACATCAGTATAATGGCAATAATTTGGAATGTGTCCCATATTTTCTTCTGTAATTTCCCCTTCCTCCTCAATATACAATGAATCATCAGAAGATGTTTCTATAAAACATGTATTTTTTTTCTGGGTAAATCCACTCAGCTGGAAGCAGTGAATTTTTTTCTGCATTGCCTTCAGTGGAATTAGTATCAGTAATGTTTGCAGTAGCGACAATGTATAGTGCTTAGGATATTTTATTATTTAATTGTGGTTCAATGATGGTTAAAATAATTGCAATGGAAGAATTAGGGATTTGCAAGTAAAAATATTACTTCTGGAATAAAAGAAATGCGGAGAGGAATGCGGTTACTTAAAAAACGGTAATTTTGTGCAGAATTTGGTAATTTCTCTAAGGATTGAAAACTATTAAAACTACTGCTTGTAAAGTAAGTGTGTTGACAAGTATCATCAGTCGTGCTCCAGTGCACACCGTGGCTTCTTCCTTCGATGCACACACAGGTTTAACACCGGAGATATTTCCCTGGAGCACGGGGAAAGGAGCTTCCTGCAGCCCCAGGGCTCCGTCGCTGCCTTGCAGAGTATCGCTGGTTTTCCTCCTTGTGATGAAAATCGTAACGATTTCACAAGATGCCTTGATAACGACAGGAGATCCAAATGGCGGTTTAAGAACTGCAATGATTTGCAAAGGAGGCTGCTGAGACCCAGGCTGACCTGTGGGTGGTTTATCGTTATTTATTGGCACAGCGGCACTATCCTTCCCTCTGGGCCAGGCATGGTGCCACCCCCAAGGGACTGGTCCCTGCTCCAAGCACCTTGCAGACGGGCTCTGACTGACAGACAACAGGCCGATGGGCTGATTTCCCAGCTGTGTCACTGGAGGGATCCTTCGGTTCATGCTTATTCACCGGTCTGCAGGCCAAATCTCTTCCCTCTCCCGTTGTTGGCCATAACTGGTCTTCCATAGCCTAGCATCAAGCACCGAAATACCGTATGGGGAATTTTTTACAGCCTCTTGTTGCCCTTCGGGGGCTTGTGGTGTGAGGACAACACGCAAAAAGAGAATAACGATCCCTATTCCAGCAAGGTCGGTGGTGCTGTGCAGTGTATAGTCTTTGTGCAGGGTATTGCGTTTAGCAGCAACATTAAACAGGTAGGCTTGGAGTAAAGAGTGCATGTCAGAGAAGCAAGAAGCCACTCTTTTTCTTGGTGAAGCTCAGCTGTATTAGGATGGTGGACTTCTATTTATTTTTCGCACTGCTTACCTTTATCAGATGCTCATAAAAGGACCCATGTACTGCTGGGATATAACATGATGTAGGTGCAAAGAGCAGCGTGTCCTGGTTAAACAACACAAGCCTCTGCTGCAGGATCCCTGCTCCCGGGGGGCAGGGAAAGTTTATTCCCCAAATACCAAAGGCATTTAATGGTCAAGTCAATGGAGCAAAGTGCTGAGAAGAGGCCGTTTTCCCCGGCGTTGCAAATGAGCGTTGTCTCTTCTGGAGCCGTCGTGCGAGGGGCTGTCAGGAATCGGGAATGAAGTATTACAGGATGGAGCTGTAACATGGCAGGCACGATGGCTTTTGAAACCACTTTTATCCATCTACAGGCTTCAAGGCATCATTTCTAACGGCGAACAGACCCGTCTAATGGAAAGCCTGCTCCCGAACGTCACGCAAGCCGTTTCCATGTCTGTAAGGCTCAGTAACCACCGTAACCCCCACCAAGTGCCAAAGTCAAATATCAGTATCGGGGCAGAAGGGTATTGCCAAGTGTTTTGGGCAGTGGTGGGTGCCCCTGTCAGTCCATCACCCTGAAACATCACATGGCACCTTGGGCTCGAGGAGCTGCTGGCCCTGACAGGGCAAGTGGCTTGTGATTGTGTCCGGCAGCCTCTCCAGGAGGTGTGTAATGCCATCATAAATCCTCCCCGATATGTGACTTGAGAAACAATAAACGCACAAAGTGAATGAAACTGTGTCAGACAGGAGCGGGTGCTGTTTGCGAGGCCAGCTGGAGGGGTAAGCCTCTTCAGGGGATAAATCTGCTGCATCAGGCTGTGCTAACGCTACCTGAAATGACATAAAACAGGAGAGAAAAAGGTGCTTGCTTTATTTGAGGCTAAAAAGCACATTCCTGTCTGATCTCTCTGTGTTCTTGGCCCAGGCTTTCCCAGAGACCCATTGGCATCCAGTCCCATATTCTCCAGAAACACCTGGGGTGAAAATGCCTCCAGCCCAGTGAAGTCTTCAACATTAAAGCTCTTAATGCTCAGAAGGACAAAGCAATCCTTTGCTTGGATTTTGTTTTCTAAAAAAACCCACAAGGCATGATGTCCTTGGTCACAGAGGAAACCAACCAGATGAAATGATTATTTTTTTTTAAAGTTGGTATAATGTATATCTATTCATGGTTTTTAAAATATAGTGGGTTTTTTCGTTTGTTTGTGGGCTTGGCAGGAGGACAGCGTCTCCCTTGGGAAGCTGCAGAGTGGCGCTGGAGCAGCAGCCAAGAGGTCTCCAGGGATAACAGCTACCGAGAGCGCTTGGGTCTGAGCCCCCACATCGGGATCCTCTGCAGGACTTTGCTTCGCGACAGCCGAGCTATCTGCTGCTGCTTTCCCTGCCCACACGGCTGAGGCACATCTTTCCTGCAGGGCAGAACCTGTTTGCATGCAGAGCGCTGGGCAGGACTTGCTCTGTAACACACAGACTTTCTTCATGCTATTTTATGGCAGGTTTTCCTTTTGTTCTCAAGTGAACCAGATCTACTGCTTGCAGGAAAAAGGATTGGTTTGACTTGCAAAAATTGCAGCCCCTAGGTAAATAAGTAATATTTGCGGAGGAGGTGATGGGAGTGGGCTGTGCTGGACACAGCCAGGAGAGCGGTGGGCTGCTTGTAATGGGGGGTTCTGCCACGCTGGGCAGAGCTTTGGCCGTTGTACCCACCCTGCCCTCTGGGGCAGCAAAACCAAACCTGTTTTCAGAAGACAAGCAAAACTTCAATGATTTAATAGGATGAGATGCAAATGCCAACACAGCATCACTGGTACCCACGAGCTGGCTAGAGCACATCCCCCCAGCAATGACCCCTGTGCTCCGCGGGTCTGTCTGGAGGAAAGGCACAGCAGCATCCTGCTTCTGGTTTCTGTATTTTCAGTTTTTTTCCCCAGTTTCTAGCAATTGCACTTTTCTGCCGCTCTGCCTCTCCGGAGTTTTTGCTGACAGGACAGAACTGCTGGTATCAAACACATTATTCATTGTGATTGAGTGCCTAGTAATTACTTCATATATTTTTTCAATTCTCAAATTAAAACCATTTACTAGCAGGAACAGATGTTAAATTCAGGGCTCTTGTTGATTGTTAGTGTGACACACACATGAAATGTTTTAAACGAGAAGGCTGATTGAATTTTAAATATGCTGATCACACTGGTGGAATTGAAAATAATTGAAACTGGGAATAACTGAAATGTTTCCAAGAAAAGAACACAGAGGTGGGGCTTGTTTTTCAAACTCCTGATTGCATAAATCATGTTAGATTCTGCGGATTAAATACAATAATTTACTGTATGTTAGAATACCAAACACGGCTGTCACTTGAAAATGGCAGGAGAAAAGAATTTTAAAAACAAGGCAAAATCTATTTTCAAATCAATACTTCAGGTATTATCCACTTGCTTGTAGGAGCTTGATTTTCTTTGTTTGCTTATTCAGTAAAATTACATTTTTCAGGAAATCCTACATTGTTGCTTACCAAGGGATTAGTGCCCATCACGAAGGCTGAGCAGATCTTTTGCAGTCCCTTTGCCTGTAGAAAGCCCCAGCTCACTGTCCCAAACTGGAGAAGGTGATGGTTTCACTCTGCAAGGGCCAGTGGTGAAAAAAAGCAAGCAAATTATTCTGCAGCACCCAACAGAGGTGGAGGTAAAGGCATCACTGTTAAAATAAGGTGGATTTTTTTTTAAGTCTGTGGACAAATTTTTCTGTGCAGGTACTTGTAAGAAAATAACAAAAATCCCACTGATATATTTATGAGAAAAATGTCTGTTTTAATAACAATGGAATATTTTGCAGCATTCCATTTTCTAGCAGCTCTCTGCTGGACAGGTGGCTTCTCTGGGATGCTCCTTGGGAGGGAGCTGTGCATTCTGCTCCCATGCCTGACCCCCAAGCCGCTGGGAGTCTGGCATGAAGTCTGCAATATCCCTTCGACCAACCCATAAGGTGGGTTATTTTCCAGGGAGACTTAAGTACTGTCTGCAGAACACTTTGCTATATTTGAATGAGAGAAGCTGCATGTCTTGTATGTAGAGCTTGGTGGGTTTTTTTTTGGTAACCTAACTTCACAGGATTTATTGCATACCAGGAATGAAAATTTGAGTTTGGAAACCAGTACAGCACCAATTGCAATTAACCTCCGCAACCCCCAGGTAACCCCCAGGGGCTGGGTTTAAATCACATTGCTTTTAATTAAGTTTAGTGGCCAAGTACTGCTTGTTCTAAAACATTTTACTGGCACTTCTTCTGCAACAAAACGCTTTAAAACCTGGATGTGGTGCCAGCTTGACCCTGTGTGAACCAATGCCAAAAAGTGACAACATAGGGAAAGGAAATGCAATTTGAAAAAGCAGTTTCTGAGCAGGTACAACTTTTATTTGTTACAAAACACTTTGGTATATATATACTTTCCTCTTACGTCTGATATAATTTACAGACTTGTAACACTTGCTGAACTTCTCAAAATGAGAAAACTCCCACTGAGACAGTAAATTGTTGTTGCATTGAATGATCCTTGTCACAATACGTGCCACATTAAAGCAGCCTGGCACTGATACTGGAGAAAGTCTTCTGACACACGTCGTCTTCTGGGGCTGTCACGCTTTATTATGTTCATGATCCATGGAGGAAAGGTTGCTAATAGCACACGTTGACCCACTGGTGGTAATTGCTGTGAAAACATTATTCAAGCTTATTATGTTAATGACAGAAGGATCAGGCGCTTCCTAAAAAGTTAGTACAGCATCACCAGAGATGCTTTATTTATTTAACTGATTGATCATTTAAAGGTTTATAAAATGCCTCTCTGTATAATAACGCTGCATAATCATGTACACACAAATTAAACAATCCGCAAAGCTAAAGGCAGAACGGTTGTTGCAGATCCGATTTTCATGTAAAAACTCAAGACTTTTATGGGCTTATTTACATAACAAGTCACGGTCTAGTCTCCTTTACTAGTGTCAGCCCGCCGTGGAGTTGGCTTCAGCTGTAAATTTTTACAGTTTGGAGCTAGTGGAATATAAGAGAACGGTTCGCATCTTTTAGTGATTTGAAATATTTATTTTTATTGAAGAAAACAGTGTAATTTTCTTCCAGCAGAATGATCTCTTCTTTTAAAATGTGATGCTTGCACACTTTCCCAGGGCAAAGTTACGACTTTTCTCCCTAGTTAATGCCTGCAGACTGCCTCCTCCGTATGTACTCTCTACCAGAAACAAATCTACTGCAAACTCTGGGTCTGAGCACTCCTGATCCCTGGAGGTGGGGGAAAGTATAGCTCACATGGCTCTCTGACTGGTTAAACAGAAAGGGATAAAAAGATCTTTACAGACAAGATGTAGGGTAGACATGGCCTCCAGCTACAAAAGTGCGGCAGAAACAGACGAACTATTTCTAAGTATAAACGGTCTGACCAAGGGATCGTAAGGGTCTCTACCAAATTTGGTGACAATAGTCTCTAAACCAGACACGGCTGAGCCAGTGAGGAAATAGCCGAGTGGAAGCTATGAGCCAAAGCCTGGAGACCGATGCAGTTTTGTCAGCAGAGCAGGAGGAGTGGTGACCAAGAGCAAAATGATGGCCAAGGCTATTCTGCTCTTGCTTCTGGATTAGCCCTCCATACTTCCTCTAGGCTCAGCCTTCAGGCTCTCAGCTCATTTCGCAATGACTTGACTTGCAATCAAAGGACAGTTGTAACAATTTCGTTTGAATCATCTTGGATCACAGAGAGCTCTAGAAACGGACTAGTAGACTTTCATGTTCAGAAGAGGCCATTCCACATTTAACCTATATATCTATTGCTACGGAATTTCAGATCTTTTGAATCTATTCATGTGTTTGAGAGATCTGACAAAATGGCTAAAACCAAACACATCTGAAGAATTTCTTTTCTCTTTCTTACCTTCCTGCCCCATCTAGTGCAGAACCACGCTTCCTTTTGCTTTGCAGCTGAAGGCATTTTTTGCATTTGAAACCCATACCAAGCTGCATAGAAGGTACCTCAAAATGCAACACCATTTGAGAAGTTTTCAAATAGTGTGGCCAAAATTGACATTTATGTCAGCCTGTATGAAATCAGTCCTGCATCTTTTTTAGCAGTTATGAGTTTGAACTTCTACATGAAACAGAAAGACCAACCCTTTACAGATGGACTGTATAAATAAACCTTTACTTAGACATCCTTTAGAAAAATCTGTGCTTTATTGCAAAAAGTCCCTAGTCACACTCCTCTCTCATGTATTAGAAAAAAAACCAAACCAAAACAGATATTTGCTGTGTGTTCAATGGTTGGAAGAGATTGCAGGTTTATTACCTTACTTTCCATCTTATTTTTTACTGGGCAATTCAAATCAGAATGAAAAAAAACAAACCAAACCAAAACAGAAGTTAATGTTTTGACATACCTCAGTTCTCGCCACCTTCCCAGCATCTGTGTTACATTAAAAAAAAAAGCAATCAGATGGACGGATGAGTTTTCATGGCTCTTTTTGTTCACAAGGGGCAACATCTGTTTCTCCTCAGCCTTTTCCTCCTTTGAACAGGAAATGAAATACAAATTACTAAATTAAAGTAACCTAAGGAATTAAATTAACTATATATAAGGAAGTTCAGGCTTGAGTCTCTTCATTTCTGTCCTTTCGAAGGTTCTGCCGCTGGAGCTGAGCCGGTGGGAGCATTGTCCACTTTGCAGTCATGCTGCTGGCTGCCACTCCGACAGAGTGTAAGGGTGGGTGCACGTCTGCATCTCTAAAGCTATTGCAGCCCTGCCAGCTGCTATTGATTAAACTGTATTTGATATTGCTATTGGTAGCTGATCAGTGCCAATCATCTTCATTCCCAGCTTTGAAAAGTCGGAGGTATGGCTGCAGCTTCCCCGACCGGTCCATTGCATGAATACTGATCAAGTGCCTCGGCTTAGGCAGGAGTCATTAAAAGAGCAGCTGATGTGTCGGTGATTCAAGTGTTTCTGGGGAGAGTTTACTGTTCTGAACATCCCCGTGTGAGCCCTAGATTCTGATATTCCGAGCACGAAAATCATCTTTCCAGATAGAAATTCAACAGCTCTCCCCAGAACTACCTGCTAAAACGCAGACAGTAGATTAAATATTTACTTGTTCCTTCTCAGGTACTTCTGATTCTTCGGGAGAATTGAAAGCGGTGCTAAACACAGAGGAGCAGCTGGGCAGCAGGAGGAGAGTGCCCAGGGCTGGGGCTGTGGGCTCGGTGGTGGTCCCCAGCTGAGCCCCGCTGGAGCCTGGCACCCGTGCCCAATAAGGCGCTGGGGAGTCCCCTCACGCACTCTTTGCACTTAGATGTTGTAGATGCTGTGTAAAAGGTGTCCTGGGGTTTGACACTGCAGACTATGGAAGTCCAGAAGATCTGCTGGTTCAGCAAAGTGATGATACCTGTACCTAAATTCCCCTTAAAAATCACTGCAACACGAACGAGTGCTTAGCATTTAAGAGACTGCATGGTTTTGAGTATGAGGGGGTTTAGGTTTGAGCATGGAGCTATACCTTGGGCTGAAGTGCTTTGAATCAGAGCCTGGAGAAGGTCTCCTACTGTTAATTTTTATAGGCTTGAGATACGAGCAGTGTGCTGGCAACTGAACTAGTAATTTTGTTATTTAAAATCAAATTAACTAGGATTTCAGCTTTCGTGCTTTCCCCCCCTTATTCCATGCTTCACCTCCCCCTTATTCTTAACTAATACCTGTGCAACCATTGAGTAGTTTGTTCTATTTCATTTCATTAGAAACTGATGGGGCCAAAATAATTCTGTTTTTACTGTTGGTGCCCAGCTAATGTTTCCTTTTATCTCTTTATTCAAACCATTCACTTGGCCAGAAATTGATGCTTGATTGTCATGTAAACTGCTTTTCAAATGCACTTCTGAACTGCAAAAATATAGGAGCGGTCATACAAAATATTCCAGTAATTTTGGTCCAAGTGACAAGACACAGCAGATGTTAATAAGGTCAGGATTTCAATGATAACCCACCCGAGTGATGCTTTTTTGTGTGATTTGTAAAGGTGGATTATAAACACATCCAGCAACAGTCAAAAAAAGCAATTTAGACACAATGATCTTTTTTCACTCAACCATATGGACTTTATATCACTCACATCCTTCACTCCACGCACAGTTTTTTTCCTCTCTTGCAAAGCTGCTTGCTGTAACAGCTGTGCAGTGTACAGAAAAGCCTGAAATCTGAACTAGACAGCACACTGATCTTGTATTTGCAAATAGATATGAATTTATTGCAGGAGCGGGGGATAACTGTTTCGAGTTTTGCAGGCTTCTCTGCTTTGGAAATGACTGGCAGAAGGTCAATGAATATGTGGAAAGGTAATAAGAGAACTTTGGCAGGTTCGCTCTGCAACTCATACTTTTTATGCATTCTATTTCATAAAAGACAGAAAAAGGAACTTCAGTGCAATTTACTTTGGAAGTTAATTGGAGCAGACATTCAAGTCTTAAGTAAATCAGCTCTATATCATTTGACACACAACATTACTTCAATTAGTATGACTTTCACCATTATCTAGACAGAGGAAAAGATGTGCCAGGCTAATCAGAATATTAAAGTGACACTAGCATTTATATATTATGAATATTTACTTAACAAATGAATGCATGATAAATGAGATTGGTCTAGAAATCTTTCTCAGCAGAGAAGACGTGGCTTTTTTTCTCCCCTCAGGAAATTCTTTCTTCTGTCTAATCCAGTTATCAAATGTTCAGTGCATCTTAAGCTGATACCTCCTTCCCCTCACTGAGCAGCTCATGTCACAGATCATACAGGTTTTCTGCACATATAGGGGTCGTATGCCATTGTCTGAACGGCCCATGAGGCTGAAAGCTATTTTGGGGCAGCTCTTTCACACATGATTTTACACCAGTTAACCCAACCACAGATAACGGGTCCAAATCTGGAGCATGAAGCCCCATATTCAACCCAATTTTCACAGTCAGAGCATTGTGGTCACAGGGTCCATAAGTTAATGTGTGGCCTATCTAAAGCTGAACAAGTTCCAGGTCCAATGCCAGTGCAGATGTGCCTGTGCTTAGGGCTGTGGACATACATCTTCTCTAACGCTCTCCCAGTAAGACTCACGTACTCTTCAGTATGTTCTCTTACAGTTATTTCTGGGTCACGCAGGCAAAGCACAGCTCGACAGCCGTATGTAGGGCTCAGTACACAGCCACAGAAGTACCTGCCATCCTCCAGAGTCTGTGCGGTCATAGGCTTTTTTGTGAATTTTGTTTGATGGAGTTTTTTTGCGGAAGAGGCATGTTTTGGGGACCAGAAGACTAAAAATAGCCTGTTTCCTATATAAAGCACGTTAACAAATGCTGACCTCAAGGTCCACGTTGAGACTTTACTTTGAAAACTCACGGTCAAAGTGAATTGTGCACATTTCCTCCATCTGCTTCTGCAGGTAACTGCCTGGAGAAGGACATAGGACAGGCAGGCTCTTCCCATCCACCAGGCAAAGGGTAGGGAATATACAGGGATTGGCTCCTCCGTGCTGAAAGCCCCAGGAATTTTTAATAACTTCTAGTCTAGGGTGGATTAATCTTGAGGATGTAAGAAAAGAGTCCTTTTAGCAGCTCACTGCTGAGCGTAGCAGTGAAATGTAACAGAGGGTCTTGTCCATAAAGGTATATCAGGGCTACAACTTCCAAGGTTTCGGTGCTTTATTTCCTGCTCCTTTGAACATCACAGAGCCTGGTGTTCCATGTTTAAGATGTGTTTAGCTCCAACGTTGGAGTATAGCACTTCATACAGTAACCTCGTACTGGTGTTTTCATGATCATTTCTTGGCCATCCAGCATGCCAGTATCTCCGTGTCCTTGCGCAGAGCAAGTGACACCTTCCAGCAGCCAAAGAACTTGGATTGCATCTTATCTAGAGCTCAGCATAGTGGGTAGCTCTCTAGTAGCTCTGTTGGGAAGGGTAAATCAGCTGTCTCTGCTGGATTTTCCCACCACATACAATATCTTAGGAGGGGACTTTGTTGTGTAGGTGACTCTGGTGTGGCTCCAGTGTTGATTTATTTTGTTTTATTTCATGCTGTTCAAGTTTGTTCTTACTAAAGCCTTTAATCTTCTTGGAGGGAAGGCGTTGACACAAAGTTGAAAGTGTTGACACAAACCATCCTTACACTCGATGACCCTCAGTGGGATTTGCCCCAGACTCTAAAAAGAAGAAAAGGGGATTATAAGAGCCCATGATTGCTAGTGAAAGCACAGCTACAACGGTCTTTCTTCCCAACGAACCTGCTGAGGCTCTCCCAGCAGTTTCACCCACAGTGAGCACACAGATGATGCAGCCCCATGCTTGTGCTGGGGGCTGGCTGTCTTTCCCACCAAGACAGATAAACTGTGAGTATTACCAGACTCCTGCCCATTAATACTACCTTGTTGGCTTCTCCTTAAACACAGGAGAACAGCAACTGCAAAATCCAGCAGCAAGCAAGGCTCATTTTCTTGGAGTGTGTGATGACCACTGACAGGGTTTGTATATGTGTGGCTGACACGGTAGATTAATTTACAATAAAAATGCAACTTGCACATAAATGACATCAGGAGATATCTTTAGTGCTATGCTCATCTGCCTGAAGGGACAATGTGGTTTTCTATTACTGCTAAGATGCACAATAGCATTGCTTGGCTGATTTGGTTTTATTTTTATATTGTGCTGCCAGTTCAATTACAAATATAGACAAGCTGCATTAATGGCAATAAAGCATCCGTCCTCCAAAAACCAGCTTCCCCTACCATTTAAACAGTGAGGGAATCTAAGAAATTACTGATGTCTCCTGAAAATGTGATATCATTTTGAAAAAGGTAGGTGTTAGGATTGATACGGTTCCTTAAATACATTGTTTTGCCCAAGTGAAAACATTTTTGTTGATCTTTTATAGCACCCTTCAGGTCTGGAATAGGCATGTCACAGCCACGGCAAGAGTAGATTTCTTAATCAAGAACATCCCTTTCTGTCACGTCCATTTGCCTAGTTTGTTGAGTTTACAAACCTTTGGAAAAAAATCGCAGTTTGTAGACACTTAGCTACGATATTTAAGATTTTTTTTTTTAAAAGTTGTATTAATCCAGGTTTTTGAAAGGGTCAGGCTGTGGCCAGGGGCGCTTCCTGCAATTGCATCTCTGACAGCAATGTGTATGCAAGGAAGGCAGTATGATGAAGTTGCTGGATTTCTTTTTTTAGGGCTTGATATTGTGACCTTAGCAATACTCTTTTAGCATAGCTTCTGCCTTTGTCATGCGTTTGGATGTGTGTGAGGCTGTGTGTGTCCTTTGCCACATGTAGAAGTGACCTAACTTCCACGCTCTGTCTTACCCTTTTTATTAACGTTGTCTTGCCATCAGACAGGGGTTGAATCCAAGAAGAGTCGAGCGCAAGTGGATTCTCCTGCTGTCTTATTGTCTGCAGTACATAAATCTTGAAAAGTGTGCTTTGAATGGGGAAGGATACCAACTTAATGATACATTTACTCTAACTACGGCTGGCCATGCACAGAATCCTAATGTGTGCTGCAGCCTCTTTATTGTAACAGATGTTGCTCTCCACTTATAAAGTAAGTTTATTGCATTAGCTGCCTGTAAGCAGTTTACTCTCTAGAAGATTCATAAAGTAAATTAAAATTATCTAATTATTTGTTATCTAATTTAATAGAGAGATGGTCTCGATCTTCCGATATTACACATATATTATTATATTACAAGCCAGTGTGGCAGAGGTCCCTTTCTGAGCTCTGAACAGCTACTGAACATGAAGAAAAACCTCTGCTCACACATAGACACGTCTCGGGATCGGCTGTGGTAGCTTTACCAGGGAGAAATCAGTGGACTATGACTTTCATTTACAGATATTTTTCTGTGGATACCTGTCCCTCTGCCCGTTCACCTGTCACCTAGCAGAGTCCTGCTGCTCTGGGCAGCTTGCTCTGCAGTCGAGAGCCCAGCTCTGCTGCGACATCTCTGACGTGTCCCTTCTCACAAGGTTCATCTTCTTCCAGGTCCCTGCAGGGACGTCGCGGCACAGGATTTGCATCCAGGCAAACAGGAACGCTTCAAGCAGACCACAGTGGTTTCTAGGCTTAGCTGACGGCCAAAACAGTTTTTATTTACTAATCCTCAGCTATTTCTCTTCTGCACACCTACCTGACCATCTTGCTTCCAAACTTGATGAAGTGTCACTTCCCTCCTGCTCTCTGTGCTCCTGGATTTTTCGATAACATCTTTGACCTCAGTCTTGCAGGTTCTTGAGTCAGGGTGAAAGAGGCCTGGGTCCATCTCCTGGGAACACTCTGAAAACCGCAGCATGGCCCGTTGACCTGTGCTTCGTGTTCAGCACGGGGTGAGAGGGGTCTTGGTTTGGAGCAGAAAGTCCCACACACTTGGAGGTGAGAACAAGCGAGCCCTGCTTTTATTGTAATGCTGCTCTGTACACTTTATCCTGTAATTTTCTGAGTCATTATGACAAATTGCTCATGCTGATGTCACTCATTTCCCCACGGATCTCTCAATGCCCAAGTCAGCCTGTAGCAAGCTGCAAATGGTATTTCAAAATGAAAAATCACAGGTGTTTTCTGGGTGTCATCCAAAGAAATGAGTGTGGATTTCAGGCAGAAATCAAATCAGACCACATGGAAATAGCCCACTGAACCTCTCAGACAGTCAACAGATGGTAGCGGTGACATGAAGAGTCAACCTCCTCACCTGGGAAACTCGTGGCCACCAGCAGCAGAAGTATACATTTAAATTAAGTCTTCTCTAAAAAGCTTTTAGTAAGGAAGGGCTGAAACAGCAGTAACACCACATCACAGACTTTGGAGATGTGATGGGAGAAACAGGGGAAAGAACATCCTTTGCTGCAGACTGTGTCCTGACTGCTAGACGTAATGAAAACCCACATCATCTTCAGAGAGCTGCTTGATTTTATACATATATATAGATACATATATACACATTTTGCTTCTTTGCACTTATTCTTTATTCTTTGGGAAGAGGCGCCCTGTGGTTTTCCAGTGCCAGGCACACATGCATGTGTGCTCTGCTATTATTAGACCACAGTAATGGCTTTTGCTGGCAGCTAATAGAGGACCATCCTGTAAAGGATCTTTTGAGACAATGTTAGTGCAGCCCTGATTAGCTATTTACGGAAGAAATTGCTTGGAGATAATGTAAGGTTTTTGTTAATGCAATTTAAAGTTCTGTACATTTCAGTGCTACGCAGGAAGAACTGTAATAAAGTAGTAACATCACCTTCATGCAGTTAATATTTGTATTGTCTTTACTAGTTTATTCTGTTCCATCCCTGATTTGCTCAAGATGTTGGGGAAGTCCAATATCTTTTCCTTATCCCTGTCTCCACCTGACAACCACATTAATACACGTCATTTAAAAAAGAAGATACGAAACCCTTGGCAGGATTCCTTATGTCTTTGCTTAAGCCCAATGGATAAATATAGTTTATGTAGCCTTCATTGACACTATCTGTTTCTGATGATGGAGAAACGAATAATGCAGTTACTAGAGAGCCTTACTCTCGGGTTATGTGGGACTCTGAACGAGTGCCTAAGTGTCACGCTGTGTTGGACACGTCAGAGTAGACCCAGGGCTGATGTAAACAAAAATCCATTTCTGAAATGGAAGATATGAATATTCAGGTAGACGCTTGTTAATAATCCAGCCTCTCGTTTCTGGAAAGATTTGAATGTACAAAATTATGAATAGCACTTACCATCACCAAAATGTAGCTACTCGTAAAAGCACATAAAATGCCAAAATTTATACAAAATGGCAGAAATAAACCATGGGAGAAAAATTAAAAGTACATATTATTTGAATAAGAATTAGTTTATGTTGAGGTTCAGGATTTCCCCGTTGCTGCTGCTGCTTCTCTGCAGCGACTACAATTGAATTCCTGAGATTCCTGCGTTAGTTGTGAAAAGACTGTCACAAGGTGTCTCAGCTTTAATACTGCAAGAACTACAAATCCTACATCTGTAGGAGAATATTTTGTGTTCGGCTTTGCAAAAATAGCTGTAGGGAAGCTATGGTGCTGGGTTTTAATGTAGTGTGTTGTTCATGATAACTACTTAATATTTCGCTCGTATATTCCTTTGGGTTCATTTAAACATCAGCTCTCCTAAGCACTGCAGAAAGATGTAAAATGATAAATTAAGTTAGGTCAAAGAGGAGAAATTATTTTAAATGAATACAAATATCAAATTTGTCTGGACTTTTAATGAATTGAAACACCACAGTCGCTAGAGATGACAGCGTTGTAAATCCTATTTATCTCTACTAAAATGTCCTTATTTTTTCCCTCACTCCTTCTTCCTGCACTCATACATCAAGTCAGCGCAGTGAGGCTTGCTCCACTAAAGTGGAAGTAGAAGTCAAGAGTTCCAGTCCTGGGTACCCATGGGGCCTCCTTTGGGTAACGCCTAACTGGTGCATACTGGGATTGTGCAGACCAAACCTGTCAGGGCACGGGAGGGTGTGGTGTAACCTGTATATGACACACTTCCAGTTGCCATAGTATTTGCTGGATTTATTTGTATTTATATATGGCCACTTTTAAGTAGTGATCCTTGACTGCCCCTCAAAGGTTATGACTACGTGTACCCCAGGCTATGCCATACAACCTCAATCCAGTCTTTGCCTCTGGAGTAAAGGTACAAGAACAATTTATTGAGGGTTTGGGGTTTTTTTTGTCATCACAGGATGTTTTTCGTACAATCCTAATAATAACAATTAATGTATGTGGCATATATGACTTCTGCGGTCTGGTAATAAAAGGCAGAGGCTGCTGCATTGCCCTGTCATTATATCATGTGGTGGCACAACCAAAATGTAGTTAATAAAATGGGACAAATTATTAAATAACTTAAAATTCACCCACTAAGACAAAAATATTATTAGTTTGTGAATATTTGTTATGGGACTGACGAGTTTAATGAAGATTTAAACATCATCTTCACTGAACCGATGCTACTTAGCTAAAATATTTGTTGCCGCAGGAAGATGAAATTGCATGCCCCATGTAGTGACCATAAAGCATCTTAAAAATGAAAAAAAGCACGCTGATTTAAACGTATGGTTCTGCAGTTAATTACAAACCGGTGCTGCAGCTGACGAGCTGCGGGCTCAGCAGCACAGTCCGTGAGTTGATTCACCCCAGGGCTCGGCGGCACAACCCCACTGACACCATCCAGGAGTAGGATGTTTGCTTCACATCTGGGTAGGGATCTGCCTACCCTGCAGGACCTTGTCTTCAAAGGGAATTAAGGGCATAAATCCCCATGTGCTGGACTGAAGCCATTAGTGATCGTATTATCGATACTCTTAACAACCCTCTGAAATATTACAGGTAGAAAGGATTTGTCTTTTTTCTTTTCTTTCTTTTTTTTTTTTTTTTTTTTCCATTTTGAAAATGTCTTTGCCTTCATCAATACCTGAGATATTGGCAAACCCAGTATTCCTATTGATTGCTCCATATTCAGAAGACCGTTGCTCCTTCCAATTATTTTTTTATGCCAGTAGCCCGTCAGGGCTCTGATCCTTTTTTGTTCTGGACACTGCACAGAGAAGGGAAAGCAACTCTTGCCCAGAGAGGCAGAAGGTGCAAGGACATCTGCGCTTCTTACACGGAGCAGAGTGGCAGACACCAGTCCTGCAATGAGCATCATTGTTCCTTGGTTCCTGCTTCACCTTTTCGTGTGCCCGTAGCAGGGATGAACATCTCCTGGGCAGCTCCATGCACGTTTTGCAGCAGGGGTATGTCCCTGTCCCTCCTCCCACCCCACTGATGTCGCTCCATGAGGTGGCATTACTCCCATTGCCCCTGCCATCCGTCTTGTCCTGGGGTCCACCCCTGAACCCAGGCACTGAAGGGCTCTCACGGACATTCCTCATGTTTAGCATGTGGGTGGACACCTGCAGTGCTTTACTCTGCTGCCTGTGGGAACTTCTCTGCTGTAAGTTGTGAGAGGTTGAAACCTCCATCATGTGTTGAGTTTCATCCTGCAAGGCTTTCACGTCTTCCACGAACCATCTGACACTTTGATTGAATCTAACCTCAAGAGCAAAAGTAAGTAAATAAAGGGAAAAAAAAAAGAGGTGTTTTTTTTTTGCTGTAGAAGCTTGCTGGGAACCATGAAGTGTGTCCTGATCTGTTAAAGGATTATAACAAGGTTGTATTCGAGTTCTTACAGTTCTTCTTCCATTCAGCACAGTCCCAGTAATCAGAGGGTGTCCTATCCCCATCACCCTGGAACAGTCACCCCCGCCGGGTGAACAGAGCAGCTCTGGGTCCCTGGTGGTGCTGGTGACACCTGCAGAGCCAGACCTCTGGTTCCACCATTGGTGCTGGCCCTGCCTCCACGTGCCAGCGAGCCCAGACCCGCCGGCGGGTGCAGCCAACCTGTTATACCCCTTCCCAACACTGTCACACCGGGAGCCTCTTCCACCTCACGCAGCCAAGCAAACGATGCCGGCACAGAGCGGGCGGGAGGGCCAGGCTGTCATTCGGCAGCAGACACGAAGCACAGGACGTCCCAAGGCTGGCGGAGCCTCAGCTGCGTGCCCGCAGCCTCCAAAACCCCCGTGCTCCTTCAGCTCCAAACTCCAGACACAGCAGCCAACTCACTACAGCCCTTCATAAAGTTCATCTAACAAATATTTTTCCCTCCGACAGGGGAAAGGACAGCAGGTCCTTGAAGATGCCACGTTCACTTCATTTGAGGTCTGGAAACCGACAGCCTGTACCTGGGGCTGGGTGACCCGGAGCTTTTTTTGGCACTGAGCTCTCAGCAACCTCATGGCAGGCTCTGGACCATCCCAGCCTTCCCAAGGAGGTGTGAAAGTGAGTGTAAATCTTCCCGGCTATCACTCACCCATCGATCGCCAGGCGCTTGGCAGCGGTCTGAACAGTTTTGTGAACAATGCGTGCTACACAGCCCGCATCCATTAGCCACCTCTCTCCTCTCTCCTGCAACACCCCAGATACATTATTTGCCCCTGGTGAGCATCTCCTTCCAGGCTTGCATTCACACCGTTGTCACCACAGCCCCTAATTTACTGGTCAGGGTCTGCTTTTCCGTGGTGTTTACAGCCTGGCTTAATAGAGTGTCTGCATTTTGTTTGCTGCGGATGGTAATTCAGGGCTTTGTTTGGCTGCCTTAAAGAAACATTTTGAACCAACTGCCAGTGGGTTTGATTTTATTGCTGGAAGGATTTAAACAAACACAAATTTAACATGTTCACTATCATTACTTGATGTTTTGGGAAGACTGTATCGGCCTCCATCCTGCTTTGGCGATATTTTGAAGGGATGTTTGACACAAACTTGTGCCTTATGCAGAGACCATTTTATCTGATACTGTGGCCGTTGGACGCTGCACCAGGAGACCTTTTCCCAGTGCTCTCATTCATAAGGCACCAGTAGATGTTGCTAATCAATGTAAGCCTGGTTATAAAAATCTGGCTTGCAGCAAGCAGCAGCCTCTTGGCTCGTTGGAGGGACGGTGGCCAGATTTGCCCTGTAGAGTGCCGTACTCTCACTTTCAGTATAATGCCAGGTAATTTTGCCAATTGTCCTTTTTCCTCCCTGTGATGATAACATGGACCAGTACATTTTATGGTCTTGCCCCGGAGAGGCAGGTCCTGCAAAGCAGCTGGACTCCTGCAGCTCCCGTCGCATCCAAGGACACCGGGGTGAGCAGCAGGAGTTGGGAGTCAGCCTGTAATTAAAAATTGCATCTTCCCTGCTGCCCTTATTCCTCCCACAGTTGCCAAAGCCATCCTGCCTCTACTAAAATATGCTCTAGTGTGTCTGGAAAACTAGTGGGTGAATTGCTAGTGGATGAAGCATTGTACCACTTGCACAATGGTTCTTACTACTGAACAATTTTTTTCCCTGCTATTTGTCACACACCGACGCAAGAGCAGGAGCTTTAGGGTGTTTATTAGCACATCCCCGAGTACCCCAGGCCCCTGAGCCCTCAGGGCCTCTGACAGGAGAAAACAAGTGAAGCTGCGTTCGCTGACCGTAACACAAATTGACTGCTACTTGTGCTGATGTTTTCAGCGTAATTCATTGAGGCTTGAACACGTTCGCTATCTGCATAATTTCTCCTTGAATAATTTTACTGCCATATGGGATACTGTGGACCTGGAGCTGCCGGCTCTGCGTATAACCCCTCGGTGCATTAGTGAGTCTCACTCGGCGAGCAGGGCACAGCAACCTCCGTGTCCCTGGGACTGAGCCCCCGGTTTCTGCTGAGTCTCCAGTGCAATATTGTCCAGCTGATGTGGTTGCATGAGGGTTGGTTTGCGAATACCCATCCTGGTATGAGACGAGGTCATGAGCGGTGACGGTCCTGCAGACCTTGGGGCAGGGCATAGAGAGCAGCCCGTGCTGGTGACGTGAGTTTTTAGGGTACAGAGAGGATTTTAGCTTCCAAAGCTGTCAAGTTGGGTATTTTCATCAGCACTGACTCGAGCTTCTAAAGTCAAATAGTGTTCAAGAAAAATGACCAGCTTAGCCTTGCTACATAGGAAAACTTTAGAAAATCTTCAAAAAGCTCCTGTCCTTTACCATTTAGCCTTAATGCAAAGCATAACCTCTAGCAGTATATGCTGCAGTTAATATTGTTGACAAGCTAGGATGTCTTTCAGTGCAGACTTCATGTCTTAATTAAATGGAATTTGTTTCAGCAAATAATGCTTGTCAAAAGTGGGGATTTTTTTTGCCTTAGGACTATTACGAAGATGCTATTAGACATTTGATAATCAGCCATCTGTGTCTCAGTGTTACAATAGCTCTGTGTGAAGACAGACTAATTTTTTCCTAGGCCAAAATTATGATTATAAATTAAATACACAGACATGGCAGGCTAATATTAAATATAAAAACCACAGAGCCGTAGTGCACTGTGCATGAGAAAACCGGGAGCTCACCTATCCCAACCTCATTGCTTCTAGGAGAAGGTCTGCCACCAGACTGGTCTGCAGAGGGGCCAGGTACGGTGTTGGCTGTTCTTCACTTTCCCTGCACCATCGAGGAGGAAGGCTCCTGGAGAAGCGTGTGGTAAGCTGCACGGCTAACCCAGAAAGACAGGTTGACATCTTTGACTCCATCAGCAAGGGCCAAAGGCTGCCCTGGTTGGCACCCTGCACAGCCCCATTAGCTGCTGGAGGATTTCACAGGGCTTGGGCTGACTTTCGCCACTAGGAAAGGGTTTGCTGAACTGCAGCCCTGCCTGCACCGGGCTGTGGTGCCTTCCTGAAAGACGTTCACCCCTGGCAGTGACAGGCGACAGGTCCCGTCCATGCCTCCAGCCCTTCCTGCACATTGCTGTGTATTATTTGCCCAGTCTGGATCTGCAAGCTCCCAGCTGTAAATACACCTTTAGAAACCTGTGCATATAAACCACACACGTACATACAGAAATTACACTCAGATTTTTTTTTTTTTTTTTTTTTAGGGCGGAGAGGAGCCCTGCTCATCACTTCAACCGGGTTTCAGCTGCGTGAATACACCCACAGTTTAAAAAGCCATTGACTGCAGATTTATATCCCGTGCAAAAGGCAGACAGCATCCTGTCAGCAATAATCCTAACACCCAAAGGATAAAGCAGACACTGTCAGAATGAGCTTTTGTCAAGTTTTATTGTAAAATTTGAAGAAAAAGAGCATTTATGTTATCTATAGAGAGCACTTTGTGTGAGTCTTTTTTTACCCCTCCTCTTCTGCACCAGTTTACTGCAAATATACCGTGTGAGCAGTACAATACAACACATCAAAATAAATGCAAATGTATTTTGAACGTTGCATACTAATACCGTGTTGGTACAAATCTCTACTAAAGTTGAGGTATTAAAAATACTTCCATATATTTTATAAGTAAGGGGGGGGAAAATTCACATGTACAAACTTGATATGAGGAGGCTTTTTCAGGCAAAGCTGATTTTCATTTTTCCATTACACATTTTCCAGTGTATGTCTTCAGTGCTGAAAATTACTATTAGCCTGTCTGGAGACAAATGAACCTGACTTTTAGCAAGTCTTAAAGGGCAGGGACGTGCTGTTGAGACGATGTAGCTGTGTATGTACAGGGCAGTGCACCTCTGACACCAGCTGTGCAGACACTCTGATGCTAAGGGGGAAAGAAAACCCACCCCAAGCCCACCCACTGAGGTTCCCAAGGTTTTTTCAGCAAGTCCTGTGGGTTTCTTTCGATTCACAATCAGCTTTTGTCTGCAGGGTGAGTGGAAGATACTGGTTTTGGCGAGAGTTGGGAGCACTCAGTGATTTCAGATATCGATGAAGTTGGGCGGGGGGGGAAATCAGCCGCTGGAAATGCTGTTCAGAGACAAGGGGAGAATGAAAAAAAGAAAGGTGAAAAAAAAGGCTCTGGAAAACAGCCCCTGATCAATTAGCAGCAGGCCACTTCATACACTTATCTTACGGCTTTGCCTGTATTATTTTGCTTGAGCTGTGCTACATCTCTGGTGGCTGGTCCCCGAGCTCCCCTCGCACGCTTCAGCCCGGAGCAGTGGGCAGGAGGAAGGTTTCCCTGTGGCTTCGCCTCCACACCGGCTCATTGCCATGGCAGGGTGGGAACTTCTTTCAAGATCCCGGTGCTTTTTCTAGAGTTGTGCTTCATGGTGGACCTAAAAGACACGCTGGAGTCCAGGATGAACAAGGAATCCACACAGACAAGTCATGGGCTTGTGTGTCCAAAATGTAAAGCTGTAGGAAAAGAGGCAAATAGTTGTCTACTAAAATGCAAATGAGGGCTGAACTGTTGCTCTCTGTTCTTCATGATTCGGGTATTGACAGAAGTGTGGCATTTTCAGCCACAGCATTCAAATTTAATCGCAAATCTTCCCTGGTTTTCAGGGTCCTCAGTGAAGTTTGGGGATAACTCAAAAAAGCTCTCAGCTCACAGTCCCCTTTTACCTTTTATCTATCTGGAGAGAATAATAGTTTGTTGGGTGGTTATTTATGGCCATTGAGTTGCCCAAATATTCATCCATGAAGAAGGGGCAGGATGCTTGGGACATCCTGTGCTTGGGAAAGCTTTGTGCCTTCAGAAGTGAGAACTTACAGTGTAGTTAGTGCACTTCAGGGATGCTATTAGTTTTCCCCATGCACATTCAGAGCTACCAGTTGTAAGTGTGTTTTAAACTATGCGAACAGAAAGTACCCAGCAAACTGACTCCATGAAGTCCCTGGCTTAACGGCCTCGGCACCAGCTCGCTGTGCCAGGCTCAGTGCTCCAGCATGAGGGGCTGGATGAAGCCACTGGATGGGCACAGGGAAGGACCAGCCATGGACCACTAGCACTGGATCCTGCATGTTTAACCCAGCAACTGCTGCTTTCCTTCCTAAACAAACAAACAAACAAAATCCCAAACCTGTATATTTACATCAATCCTCTTACTCCCCCCTTCCCCATGCAGTGTTCTGCTATACGCCAAGTGTCCAGTGGAGCTGATTTTTAGGTTAATGCAGGACACTTTAGCTACCTGGGCAGTGGGCTCTGGCACACTTTTCCAGTCTCACTGGTCAGAGCGCACAACTCAAGTCTGTATTTCCTTGGTGGCGGTAGCGATGCAGGGCAGTACTGTGCTTTCTGCTCCAGCATTTTCCCTGCCCTATTGGTGTTAGAAATTGCCAGTACCCACTGTGGCTTTTGGTGATGTGGTTCACGTGTGGCCTCTCACAGGATGTTGTCTACAAATGTGACTGGATCCTCTTCCCCCATTAAAAAACAAAGGCTATTGAAGGTAAGAAAATTTAAAAAAAAAAAAAAAAAAGACATAAAGAGCTTTCAGGCTTGAGAAAATGCCTTGAGAGAATAAAATCTGCTTAAGAAATCACAAAGCTGATGTATCTACTGGATTGAAATTATTTTACAGAGAGAAAACACTGAGTAATTTTGGCTGTGAGACAAAGACGGCATCCTGCGTGCCAACGGTTGGATGCCAGAGCCAGCCAGCTTCAGAGCTGAAGTTGTGCTTAACACAGAGCTGGCTTTGTGCTGAGCAAGCTTGGGAACTGGAAAACTGCCGAGGGAGCGGGGCTCGCTGGCGCTTGCTGTCTGGGTCGATATGTGGTGTCGTCCCGGAGGAGTTCAGATGCGCTCAATACAGCAGGGCATTTTATTTGCACTAGGACCGGGTGTGCTGATGATCTGGATGAAGAGCACAACCTCAGGCTTAGCTGTCAGGTGGGATATAGACCATTTCAGACCAGCCACTTGAAAGAAAGGGATGCTAGGGAGGGTGAATTTGTAAGCCGCTATCTAGCCTCTCTTTGTGGTCCAGTGATATTTTGGAAATTATTTTTAAAGTAATTGTCTTGGATTCCATAGGACAGGAGCCCAGTGCAACGCTCCAAGTAGAGAGAAATATAATTTAGCTGTTCATACAGAATTGTCTGCACAACAGGGTGTTCAGGGCTGATGTTGGGAAAATTCTGCATTCTTAATGCTCAGAAACAGCTTACAAGTGGGTGATGGCCTGCAGGGTGCAGCTGTGCTAAAACAGATGAGGGTTGAAAGTAGGAAATAATTCAGTTGGTTGAAAAAAGATAAACACGACTAGCAGATGCCTTATTACTCTTTTCCAGCTTTGTTGGACCTGCCTAAAGAAAAAGAGAGGTGGGAGTTGATGCCAGCCCAGCCTCCCTGCCTGACCCCACTCAGCTCAGGCTTTGCAAGCCCTCGAAGCAAATCCTCGGCAGAAATTATGCATTTTCTTATGCAGAAACTTCCCTCCACTTTCTGGAAGTCAATTAACACTGAGTTTACTGTGGCCTTAAATAAAACATGAACAACTCTTCCTCTGCAATACTCCTGGCAGTAAAAAAAAACAAATTTCCTGTTCAGGAGAGCTCCACTCTCTGCTCTGCCGGGATTACGGGCTGGTTGAAGTTCCAGCCATCATTGCACCCTCTTGTTTAAGTTAAACTGGAAAGCCGACGGCTCTTGGGTTGGGCATCCAACAGCACAGAGAACAACGTGGCCACCAAGCCACGCACGGCATCACGCACACGCAACTCTGGGGAGAAACCTTTGCTAATCTGGGAATTTGAGTTTTACTTCTGGAAATGCCAGTGCTCTGACCTTTGTAAATTGGGATGGGCTTCGTGTTTGATTTAGTGATTGTCTTGTTTACTGGACACAGCTGGCTTTCTGCTCTCTGCTGTGCTCACTGCCTTTATCTGATGGCTTTGGACAAGTGTCAGAGATGCCATAGACTGCCAAGGGTTCGATGCTGAAGTGCTTAATTAAACAAGCCTCTAGGCCATGGCAATTTGCATGGCAGAAGCACCACAGCAGGGCTCTTTTATTTTAATTTTTATATTTTAAAGTTAGCATGGGAACCGGTTAAAAAAAAGAATGACTTTTTAGGTTTTTCTTTGGTCTTGCTTTTTGTCTTGCAGCTACAAGCATTTGGAAAAATACGACCCACAGTCCCTGTTTCCCAAACTTGAGACGAGACATGCAAGAGCCTTATTCACCTTTGAGTGTTGTGCCGCTCGCATGAGCTTCCTTCCCTTTTTCAGGACTTTTTTTTTTTTCTTGCAATGGGGGGCACATAAAATTACAAGAAGGAAAAAAAACGAGAAGAAAACAGAGCTTCTTTACTAGCCAGTCACGTCTGTGAACAGGACTATAAGTCACCTGAGCACCCTGTGTCAAGGGTCACTAACAGCAGCGTGCGAAGGCACTGGTGCATCTTCTCACCAGGGTGTGCAGGGTGAACCTTTTGTGCCATACACGCTACTGAACTGAGTCATGGGCGTCAATTCAGCTGGTGCAGAGAGCAGATCGGGCCAAGAAAGTAGTAAGTTCTCCTGGTCATGCTCAAACCATCCTGCTCCACGTGTGGAGGCTGTAAATCCCACGTCATTGTCCTGGGCATCCATGGGAGTTCAGCAGCTGAGTTATTTTGGCAAGTGCATCAGGCTGGGCTGCCACAGCCGGCTCGCACTTCGTGTGATAAAAAGATAAATGAACAGTTGCAGCTCTGTGTTTGCAGCCCCCTTCACCACACAGCCCCAGCCCGGGCTGCAGCTCAGTCCTACCACTCGGGCACGAGCTCGGAGTTAGCACCTTTGCATTTTGGGGGCATCCTAATCTTTACCAGATGTGAGCAGAGGCGAGATTCCTGCCTGCCTGTCTCTTCTCTGTTTTCAGGATCATTTAGAAAAACCCTCCTAGGCTTGCTATTTTATTCTTTATTTTTAGAGATCAGTGTTAAAAAAAAAAGGAACCTTGTGGAGGCAGGATAAAAAGAAAGGTGACATTTCAGGTGTCTTTTTCTTCTTCTGGCAGACAGGAGCACTACATTCCTGGGCTCGCTGTGCTTGCCTGGGAATTTGTCCCGTCTTCAACACCAAACATTGTCGCACCATGTCTTATACAAAAGAAACACACAGATTTTCCTGGTCTCTACACAGAGAGATTTCCCTGTTTTATTTCAGTCTGCTTCAAGAAGTAACAAGGGGAAAATCACCCTAATAAAAACCTCTGGCTGCAGCAGGGACTGGGTAAAGCAGGCAGCGGTCTGGGTGGGAGGAGACGGCGGTGCTGGGGCAGGAGCTGTGCCCACACCACGGCCGAGGCACCGCACGCCGCAGCCACCAGGGTGGAGATGCACGAAGGGGAACGGAAGGGTGAAATCCAGAAAGGAGTTCAGAGCATTTGGGGAACAGCAGCTGGTGGTACCTGCCGTGAGAGCACACAGCTGGCAGAGGGGATGGATGCCAGGGAGGGCAGAGGCTTGCGGGGCTGGGGGAGGGAGTGCTTAGGAGCCAGCGGCAGCACTAGGAGAGGTAAACACAACACTGAGCGCTGCTTTGTTCACCATTACCTGACTGTACTGTAGGTTTCTGGGGTTTTTTTTTGGGTAGCCCAAGAGAAAATGTGCAAAGCAGCAAGTCAGGCAACAAACACAGCCTTCAGGGGGGAGGCAGAGCAGGAGTTGCCATCCGGTACGGAAGGCAGGCGCTGGCTGCTCGCCTTGTGGGATGCGCTCCATTCAAACACGCAGGATTTTTCCCCTGGTTTTCTAAGGGAGAAATTATCCGAGCATGAAGTGGCGAGTCATAGGATGCAGAGCAGACAGGGAAATCCCAGTCCCAGGGGCTCAATGAAGAGCAACAGCTACATCCCTACTCCCTAGGGACGTTCACTTAAAATAAAGCCCTGAATGGGGAGGGACAAAGCGAGTCCTGGGGAAAAAAATATCCAGGCATCATGGCACGCCTGTATCTTTGATGAATAACCAGGTTATTGCATTCATGTCAACTCTTACATCTCCCCCAGCCTCAGTTCCCACTTTCCTGCTCAGTTTGTTGACCTGCTGCAGGGTCACACGTGGAATCAGCTGTTATCTCCTGACAGAATCGAGATCTTGGCCTTTTTATCTGTTTTACACAAGTACCTAGCACTCTACCGGGCACTCTAGTAATTAAAACCTAATCATGGTATAAATCAAGTAAATAAGGACTTGCCGACAGGTCATCAGGACCGGCGTGTCTCTCGGGCAAAGCCGTGTGCGTGGAGGTCAGCGCAGCCCAACGGCCCCGCTCCTTCACGGCGGGTGCCCAGTTTGGCACTAAACCCCCCCTCGCTAAGCCCCTTCTGCGGGGGTGACCGAGCGACCCTGCCACTTTTCCCATCTCCCACCCATCCTGCGAGCATGGCCACCGCTGCCCACTGAAATCTGGTGGGCCTTTTGTTGATTTTTCTGTAGTGGTAAAAATATCAAAGCATTAAATGGTAAGAATGTGTTAATTATGGTCACAGATTCCAAATTAAGGCACTCGTGAGATTTCTCTCCAACTTAAAAGAAAAGTGGATGGTTTCTAAGTAGTCATTGAACTGCACAGCTAAAGGTGTTAAGTAAAAACTCTCATTCAGAAAGTGAAAATATTGAAGAAAACACTAAGACAAACCAGCATTTCCATTATACTGCTGGTTAACCTCAATGAGGAACAGAAAATGCTTCTGATCTGGGGACTAGAGACATGTTCTCAACCAGGGCCTATTTTTTCCATGATTCTAGTGTCAGAATACCCAACAGATATATATGAGTGTCATAGGATAACTAAGTGGTCATTAATTCAATTTAAATTCATTTCAATTAATCACTGTGATTAATTAATTATTAGCTAGGAATTAATCTTGAATTGGTGAACAGGAAGGGAGTGGGAAAGAAACTGCAAACAAGGAAATGTCTCTTTTTGACAGAGCTGAAAGGCAAAAATGAGTTGAAACATTTTTTGAGTACATATAAAATTTCTGTGTCATAAAAAAAATAAAATCAGAGTAACAAATGTGCAGCACTTTAATGTCAGATTTGACTGTCATTGGAACTGTTCACAAGTAGTGTGGACAATCTAAGTTGTACTTCATTTTCTAAGTATGATATATAACCATTAGGATAATTTAGAAAACACATCACCAGAACTTGGGCTGAAGAGGGAAGAGAGGGAACATCTTTGGAAGGTCCAAGTGGGGTTTTTCAAGTGAACGCAATTCCAGTATTTTGCGACAAACAGGAAGAAGTGAGGTCTGTTACACATCTTTCACAGCCTATATATAAACCAGCCTCAAGAATATTTACCTGAACAGATATATACAGTTGGGTTTTTTTTAAATATTCTTAAAAAAGTAATATTTGCTTGATCTATGACACAATGAACGTCTCTACAGGGAAACTTACCATAGGCATAATAAAATATTCAAGAAGTCATAAAAGATAACACGAGAGCAGTGTTTGGCCTTGGTAAAACACACTTAGGATGACTGCAATGTATGGATACAGCTATGTTCAAGAAAGGAGTTGTGCATATTTAAAGGTACTTACAAAGCTGGTCTTCTCCTTTCCTTGACATGGGTATGTTTGCTAACCAGATGAGTAGAAAATCATGGACACCATGCATTGCTAAAGGAAGGCTATGCCAATCTGTTTTCTATGTTGCAATGATGGGATAGTCTCTTCTAACCCCTATGGCTCATAAGTGAAAAGAGATGCAGGTTTCAGCCTACGGGTGTTGAAGGGCAATTTCAAGGACTCCATGTTTAATGAATTCATAGGATTCAGCTCCCCTTCTTTGTCTGTCTGAACAGATTTTTATATATTCTTTATAGAACCGAAATGGTTTAAATTACTTCAGGTCTACAGCCATGCTAAAACGCTACTCTTTTGGTAAAGTTTAACATTTAAAGCAAAGATTACTGGTGTTAGTCTGCATCCTTCTCATTTAAAATCCCTCTGTGTGCACTGTGAAATGGGTGACTTTAAGCATCTGTGTTGGAAAACCATTACTGCGCCGCTCCCTATCATCGGGTGCGCTCAGCAGCTGCTTCCGTACAAACTCTGGGCAACGAGATCATCCACAAAACGAGCTGGGACTTTCGAAAGGCCAATGGGTGGCTCCGATGCAAGAGATGTTCACCTTCCGAGGGAGTTTTCACCCACCTCAAGACCCCATTTTCAAAGCGGCGCGGGGGATGCAGCCACTTGGACGCGTCCGTTCGTGGTGGCAGTGGCGCTCGCCTGGTTTGCACTGCTCTGCGAGGAGCCATAGCTGCTCCTGCCCTGATCACTTCATGGTGACGGGTACGGAAAGTTACAAAAAAAAAAAAAAAAAAAACCTAGAAAAGTTTTTGTATCTTCCAAATGTGCGAACGGATCTAGATTTTTATGGGAACTCAACTGAAATTTGTCAATGCCAGCTGTTGCATTCTAGGGTAATTCAGCTGGTTTTACATGAATCTCTTTGCTCATAACTAAAAGATAATTGACTATAAACAAGTGTACTATAAACGGGAAGAAGATCATCACAAAGAAAAATTGTTTCCCAGGATGTCTGGAAAGAAATAGGCAAATTAAGGCTATGACTAGAAAATGAGTGAGTTTTCTATTAAAAATACTCTCTCTCGTTGTAGCTATTATTTTATGAAGAATCAAGTGACTTCAGTGCAACTAAATATTTAATGAGAGAAACTAAGAATTTCTAGAAGTGTTGCTGCCTCCTATGGGAATAACCCTAACTAGTTTGCTGCCCCCCAAAGAGCAGATTTTGCTTATCGTGCCCAAGCTGACCACGCTCACAAGCTGCTCGAAGACTAATGCCCCCTTCTCAACAAAATTTTTTACAACTTCTAACCCCCTCCCCCCCACCCCCGGCTCCTCCCCCAGCCCAGTGTTTCCTGGCTTTTACCCACTCTAACGGCCTGGATATTTCATGCCAAATTTCTCAAATACAGTCCCACAAAACGCATTAGAAGAGGGGGGACTCATAACGTTGCCTTCAGTAGTACCAAGAGCAAAATTAAGCGCAGAAGAGAGCGAGCTGACAGTTACTATTTCTGTTAATGCCTCCTTCTGAAATCACAGCCGTGAATCCTCCCAAAGCCATCCTGCAGAGAAAACTGATCAGTTTTCATTAAATTGCTCTCCTAGGTTTCTGTGGGTTGAGAACTGCTCTCTGATGCTTAAGTTTCCCTCATCATCCAAAGGCGAATTTTAACTGCAGTCATCGCTTCTGTAGTCTCTCTGTGTTGGGGTGGGGTAGTCAGCACAGCTAACGGGCAAGGTATGCAGGAAAGCAAACTGATGGCTTGAACGGAACATAAAAGCCCCTCAGTATGGAAACTCAAAATTGGTTTTGTTCTACAGAATCTCTAGGTTTCGTGGCTTATACGGTATCTCAGTGGAGATATTATTCGCTTCCCAGCATTTTTCTCATAACCACAAATCATACCCCCAAATAAAAAATATCCCTTCAAAACCACTTCCTATTAGCAGAGCATACCTTATATTATAAAACTCGCAAGTAGACCAGTGTTGTACCATGAAGCCTATACAGGTTTTTTTTGTTTTTGCTTTTTTTATCCCAGTGTAAAAATATACAATGCTACTGCTCACTTGTTGCAGTGTAAAGGTCCAACTGGTACTTGCCTGCTGAAGGCTCTACTGCCACTGCCCCTTCATACCTCTCCAACCCAGACCACTGTGTTACCCCTCCTTATACCTGAAACCTCACAGCGTAACGTATTTTGCCTCCCATTTATAACAAACAATGAATCTTTAGCTGGTGTAATGAGATACTGTCCAAATAATCCACTGTCTTTCATAATTCTGTTGTAGTTGCTCCAGGGCCAGTCTTTGGATGTGATAGGGTCCTTTAAATTCTTCAGTACATTCATTTTCCCCGTTGACAGCTCTACAAAAAGCACATCTGTGTGCAAATGTGAAGTAGCATATATATAGTACTGATTGCCTTCAGTGAAAGAGGGTTGAAATGTCAGATCAGATACGTGTATGTCTGTTTGTAAGTCATAAATCAACTTGATTTCCCCTTGGACGGTTACAGCCTGGACTTGGATCCTGCCACTGTCTTCATCCGCACTGACCAAGTAGCGTCCATCCGGTGAGATATAAGGGGTGCCCGAGACGTCGCCGTTGGGGCCGATGACAGCATCGGTAACACTGTCAATAATGAGCTGCAGCGATGCAGCCACCGACCTATTCCTCCTACACTGGACAAAGAAGTAACCGCCCAGGTGGGTATAAGCCATGGTCTGCGGTACGCAGCTGTAGTTTTTGAAGCTGATAGTCTTGATGTGGGTCACCGTTTCCAGGTCAATTTTGTGAACTGCGGATTTCGATTGGTTGAAGATGAAGCCAAACCTGAAACAGAAAACACGACACTGAAGTCATCTCTGGAGACATGGTGATATGCTTGAGAAGAGATGAAAGTCAGCAGAACCGGGAAACTCTACGCTGTTGGTTTTGGAAGCGTGTGCAATAATGCGGTCTCTTTTCTGTAAGAAATCTCTCTCTCATTTTAGTGCTTCTAAACTGTGCTAAAAGGAGGGATATCTTTCAGTTATAATTAGCAACCTGATCCTGGAAGCTTGAATATGTGCTTGGGTATTTGAATAACATCTTCATGAGCTGAAGCCTTTTATCGGGAAGACCAATTTACAATCGGAATGATATCAAGGCTTGGGTGTTCTGTTGTGTTGACCAGTTGTGTATTTAATCTGTTTCAGGTCTAGAGAGATGTCATTCAATATATACTCAAGACTTTTCCAATCCCAAAATAGAAAACCGTTCAAAATCAAGCGTATTGCTCCCAGGCTGGGGCCAGGGAGCAACTTCAAGCAATATGTACAACCACGGAGCGAAGACCATGTCCAACCTCATCTCTTCAATTAGAGCACCAGGGGGTAGCTGCGATGTGTGTTGGCTACCCGTGGTGCCTGGGGACCACTGCGGGGGCTGGCAAGGCTGAGGTGTAGAGCAGACTTTGTCAAGCACCATCCTGCCAGCCCAGGGAAGGTGTAAAACATTTCTCGAGGAACATAACCAGCCAGGGCGCACTGAAGGAAAGGGGTCTTTGTTTTCTGTCTCAAGAGAGGGCAGACAACAGTGAGCAGAGAATAAATGTTCTGTAAAAGATGTCTGCTGCAGCACATCTGACCTTTGCTGAAGACAAGAAAAGGTCAAGAACAGCCAAGAAAGGTTTCTGCTTAATTTGAGAAGGAGCCCATAGAAACAGCCTGTTTGTGTTCCCCTGGATTCACAGGTCACTGATACTGACTGACGAAAACTAATTTTACATCGAGTACCTTTTCATCCATTCAATGCAGACAGAAGGAAATGAAGTGAGCGCTTAGTTTTATATCTCTTCCCCAAAAGATGTAAAATTGCTTTGTGAAACCTGGAGGACAACGTGTTTGCGTGCAGATAATGTATATTTTGCTTAAAACACTGGGTTTATTTCTTTATTCTTAACCCATCCGTCAATGAGACGTCCAGCAATGATTTCCCTTCTAAAGAATGAGTCAATGTAGTGTATGATCCCATGAAAATCACTGGGCCAAGCCTTTCATTTTCCCATTATACTCGCATCCATTAGAGACTTCAGAAAATATCTGCAGTGGAGATTCGTAGTGCATTGTGTGTGGGGAAATTGGATATGACACTTGTATTTCTCCTGGCTGAATGCATTTTAAGTACACTTTAAAAAATGCTTTCCCTTACAGGATTTTTTTTCCAAGACTTCCTTAATACTTGGCCAAATGCCCGAAGAAGTTAAAAAATGGTTCTTATCATAAACTTTAATTTAAAAAAGTGGGTCAGAATGTGTTTTATGTGCACACAGCTGCAGAAGAGGAGCAGCGCTTGCATGAAATCTGTGATAGGAAATCTCAAAGAAAACCTTGCACTTAGAGAGTTTTTAATAGACAACAGTCTACCCTGGGAACTAATAAAAATGGATACATTTCTAGATATCCATCTGAAATAACATGCAGCTGAAATACATATGCAGGAATATTTGCATACAAATATTTTTTTGGCTTGCAGAAGAGATTGCTTATATATTCACCTTCCTGGGAAATGGTGGTCTTGCCATTTATCATTTCTGAATGGAGAATTTAGAACATGATCTCAGTAAGTCTCATTAGACTGTGAGCAATTATTTTTCTGCGCTGAGGGCGAGAGAGAATGGATAAAGATCTGGCCCTGAACAAACAAATTAGGAAATTAGGCAGGGCATTGTCTGCTTTGCACATGGAAAACTATAGACAATTACCTACATTTAATATTTCTGACAGAAAATCATCTGTATACAGTTGATCAATCACACTGAAGCAAGAAGACAATAAAACAACAAAAAGAAGTGTCACTGTTCCACCTTCCCGCCTTTGAACCCAGACCATACCCTCTCATCCCAGGCTTTAACAGTCAGCAGAGTCATTTACCTCCTGGCAATACTATTAGTGGTACTTAGTGGTATATTAGTGATACTTTGAAAGCAAACTGGAAAAGTGAGGTAGGGAAAAATTAAGAACGACAGCCATGAAGTATGTCTCATTATTTCATATTTTAGGAAGCAAAGTTATTTATTTTGGATCAGATTCAACACATAATCATTTCAGTGTGACCACCCTGTCCTTGCCGTACACTGCAAGGAACCTAAGATTAAGTAAGGGGTTACATGATGATTTTTCGAGTGTTTATCTTAGTTAACTATATTGGGGACAGAAGATGGTTAAACAGTTGTTATAACATGGTAAGAATAGTATAAATAAAGAATAGCTGTGCAGTGATCATCAATTTTGATAATGTTAATGGGATGCTTCCTGTGCCTGCTGAGAAGCAGCCAGTATTACTCCAAGTTATTAGTATGTTAGTTATAAATCTCATTAACCACTACATCACATTAACATTCAAAACTGATGGTTCATAGAGGTGGGTTTTTTAATATGCAGTGCATACCATTTTTCTGCTCAAACCGTACACCTCACACAGAGATCCAATATTTGAACAAGTTGGAAACACGTGGAAGAACCGTGCTTTACGCTTCAGGCAGAATAAACTTCTACCACTGCAGGCAATAAATCTTTGACACAGGTTTCTGCCCAGATCCACAAAGCATTTTGAGGCAGGGAAGGCAACTTTCTGGCCATCAAATTCCCAGCACAAGCAAGCCAGGGCAGCGTGTCACACTGCTGCAAGGAGGCACGGCTGTCAAGCTGAGGGCTGAATGCCTGTGCATGGTCTAAGGGAAGTCCAGGTTTGTTTCTGGCTGCTGCTTCATTGATTCACTGAGTATCTACTGGTAATTTGCTCGACCATTTCTCCATTTTACATGTGAAAACGGGGATAAGAGCTTGATCATAAATTCATTCATTCACATTTGTAAAGTGCTGTGAGATTATTCGAAGGTGCCTGCTAGAAGAGAGCAGCATGGTCACTGTTGCTATTCATTTAAGATAATTTCTTACCTAACGTGATTAATAATAAGATTTGTAGGTGGTATAAAAAAGTCATCCACTCCTTCAAATGGTGCGCGGATAACATGCTGATCCTCCCCTGCGCTTGCCTCTGGTATTACCTACAATAAACACACACAAGGAAAAGCAGCAAGTAAGGCAGAAAGGTAAATACAGATTACACAGTCATACATGGTTCCGAATGGCTCTTCCCAGGGATGTAGCAGACTCGAATTGATTAATGACTTCAAAATATTGTGTGGTGTAGCTGCCTTGAAAAAGGTGCGCTAATAAATAGGATTTGAGGCTTGACATTTGTAAGGTAAGTACCCAACTTGACTTTCATAAGATGCTTATATCTCGAGAAAGAGCAGTCATGCAGGAGCTGAAGCAGTGTGACAACACTAAGACCATAATCATTTATTCCTCACTGTCTAAAATAAACGTTTATTTCATGGTCATATTTATTAACCTCACTTAAATGCACAGCAATAATTTACCAGCTTGAAGGATCAAACACTAGCTCACAGCAGTTAATTATCACTTTGAAGGAGAAGAACTGTTCATCCATCTACCATGTCAAATTCAGGGAGAAGCAGAGAAAGGCCCTTTGGCTGTTCCCCCTGTGCTGTCCTCCCGCACAGCGCACACCTCCACGGCCGTGGGAAATCAGCTCCTCCACTGCGCCGGAAAAGGAGAAGTTTTCAGTAGTTAAAATGTTAAATACTCAAATTGTTTGCTCGGTTCAAGATGACTTTAGTCCATTCATTAGGAACTTGCTGCTCTGATGTGCAACAGTAGTTGCTTTGAATTTATAGCTACGTAATTCATTAAGGAAATGCTAAAACCCTACAAGGTTTAGTTCAGACAGCTGTTCTGGTCGTGCTATTTAGATTTCTTCCAATTAGAATGCTCAAGAAAGACGCCCGCTCTTGCACAGTGCTTTCAGAAGGCCAGACATTCGCTTCTCACAAGGCAGTACTGGCTAAACAACAGCACCCCATTAGTCGGCTGCACGGGCTGTTTGATAAATCCTGACTTCCAAAGAACAAGTGGAAATTCAGCTCAACCTCTGCAGTAGCATCCTGTTAAAAAGAGATATTTTATTGCATGTCTGTAACTAACAACTGCAGGTTTTAGGAATGAACTTTGCCAAATTAGTCACTGCCCACCTTTTGGGAGAGACAGTTGGAAAAATGAAAAGATCTGCTGATGCCAATGCTAATCTCGTTTTCTACATGTGAAACTGTGCTTCATAAAGATAACAGAGAGGACTATCTGAGACTTGGAGCCTTATAACAAGTTTCCAACTGTGCAGATGGTGTGTTCTTCTTAATAATCACATGCTTGTGCCATCTCTCCTTTAATTACAGAAATCTCTCACAGCTGGATGGAAGAAATTAAGTCAGAAAGGGTAAAGAGAGCCCATTTTGTCTCCTTAAAGCCTGTACAGGAAACTGCTCATCCCCAGGTGAGACAAGCTGGTGGCATTGCCTCAGAAACCTTTGTTTATTTGCCTTGGGCTCTGTTTCTGGCATCTTTTCCTGAAAACGCCCATGCTGAGTTGCTGGTCCACTCTTCGTTATTGAAAACCCGCAGGCTGCAGCCATTGTCTTGGATGAGCATGTGGCTGGTGGGGATGGCTTGTCCCACCTTCATGGGGAAGCATCTCCAGCAAAGCCTTGGGCAATCCCATGACTAAAGTAGACTCCAGATTTGTGGGGTTTTAGGCCAGAACACACATCCACCCTTCTCCTCTGCCTGCTGGGGAATGCTTTAATGAAGACCTAGAAGCAAACACTTCTGGTAGAAGGAGTATTCACATGACACCTGTTTTTCCAGAAAGGCTGGGCAGCAAGTGCCAGAAAATAACTGCTAGAGCAGGGTATGTCTGGGTGGATCAAATCAGCTCTGGTGTCCGCTGTCATACGACATACCGCAGCAGCAAAATGCCCAATTAGATGCCTGCACTTAGTGTTTCTCTACTGTCAACAGAAGAGTGAATCCTCCAGGGCAATCCAGACATGGAAGCTAATTCAGTTGTCCAAACCTATGCGCATTACTGTCCCAGAGAGCTCAGTATCACTGTGGGTCTGATGGTGCTGAGTGTGGAGCAGCCCCAGGGACTTCACTGGCACCCCTCCAGTCCAGACACTGGCACCCCATAGTAGAATTTGTCCCCGAGGTTTTACTTTTGCTGTTTATGCTTTTTTCCATGATGTAGAGAGCTCTCTTCTGCATTATACTATGAAAGGAACAATCCTACCACATTATGCTCTAACATCATCCAAAAGGAGGCTGGAGGCTTGTGAGAGACAAGCGACAAAACAAAGTTTAAGGAAAATAAGCAGTTATTCAGTGCACTGGCAGAAAACCTGGACTTCTCCTACATGGAAGACAGAAGAAGTAAATGCCTTTACCAAACTGGAGAACAGGGTGGTCCTGCTGAATGCATAACAAGGGTGCCAGGCTAGTAATCTTGAAGGAGTTATGAATCCTGAGGCACAGTACAATTCAGTCACCTTTTAATGCTTCTTTTATGTGCAATGCCCCCAGATTTTTTGCAGACAAAAATTCGCAGGTCATCCTAACATCCGAGAAGGGTGTGCCGCAGCTCTGCAGCAAACATGCACTTGGTCCCTACCTTGGGCTTATCCTTGAACGTGTTGCTTGGCCAGACTTGCACTACCAATAACCTGAAGAGTAACAGATTTCTCCGTAAAAAGTACAGTCCTTGTGGCTTCTTGGTACCCACTGCTTTTAGACCTCAATCAAGTTAAGAAGGAACCACACTCATGCAGGCTGCACAAACGAGCTGGAGCATCGCAGGCTCGCACTGCTTGCAGTCAGCTGCCAGCCCTTGCTGTATGACTTTACGGCGTTTGGCTCTGTCATCAGCCTTAAAACAGAACAGACCTTGGCAACAAAGCAGCCCTGCTGCCAGCCTACGGCACAGCCATTGCTCACAAACAAATTAAACAGCAGGAAAAATATGTGAGGATGGACGGAGGAGGGATGAATAAAACACACTAGATATGCAAATGAAAGAGCAGCTTTATATACAGACCATTACACGCTGTTAATTACCTACAACCAACCAGGCACCAGCTTGCTGCTGATGACGCCAAGCCGAGGAAGGGGAGAGGCTCAGTCGTGTCAGGACTTACCTGCAGCGTCGGTGAGGTCTTCCGCATGTCGCCCCAGCTCAGCACCCAGACTTGGTCATGGGACTTGTCATAATGTAATTTGGTTGGCAACGGGTCAACATCCAAGGACTTAAAAGAAAAAAAAGCAGAGGTAGGTATTTACACAGTGACCCAATTGCACATGACGAATATCGTACCAAGTTCTGCAGACATTGCCATGCCCCACCGTCATACCCATTCGTGCAATCAACTGGGGGAACAGCAGCAGCACCAGCAGTAGAAAAATCCCCCTGTTCAGTGCTGTTTTCCAGCTAGGTATCACTCCATCTTATGCTGTTACTTATAGCCAGGAGATCAGGGGCCAGTTTCTGCTTGAATTATACCCACACCAGTTCATTCCTCCCAACCTGCTTATAACCGAGGTCAGGCAGGGGCTCAGCGAGCATAAGCCAGAAATCATTTCAGCATTGTTTTAGCACACTAGCTGCAAGCCTGGCTGCAGATGCAGCCCCAAGATGATGATAAACAGCCTGTGAAGGAGTTTTTTTCCTGCCAGTGAGGTTACAAAGAGCGTGACCCCATGGGTGAAAGCAACACAGGCTCAACTTTTTAGTGATGTCAGCAGATCCACTGGGCAAAGTGGTCTTTTGCCACTACCAAATAAAGCATTCCCCCTGTAAGTACCTGCACGGCTTTCTGAGTCTGGATATCAATTATGATTACTCTATTCTGCTTAGGCTGTGTCACATAAATGTACTTGTCTCTGACATTGACCGCTGAAGCCCAGAGGCAGGACTGAGTGCCTTCACCTTCCACTCTAGGACAGATCTCTTCCTGAGGAAAAAAAAAAAAAAAGAAGAGGAGAAAAGGTTTAATTTCTACAAGTTCAGGGCCCGGAGCAGCAAGAAGCTTAGCCTTGAAAATCACAGAAAAAAAAACCATGGGGATTCCATTAGGATGATTTTTTTCCCCTTTCTTTCCTGGAAAACATGAAATAATTATTTTATCAGGTAGCACACCGCAGCCTGGCTCTACCCGGTGACATTAAACAGCTGGACCTCCTGCAAACTCACATTGAATTTAAATAACCACATAGTCTCTGGATCTATCTTTTGAAGTACACCGTGGTTCATCAAGACTTGGGAGTGCTGTCAGCATTTATTAGCAATAGAAATATCGCTCTGAGCTTTGCAAAACCAGAGATTTACATTGATTGAATCGCAGCTTTGTATTTTTCATAAAGTCTTCATTTTCAGTTCAGGAGAATGTGCTCAAAGATGCTTGTGCTTAGGGAAACAGCAGCAAAACAAGTAGGGTCCTACAGTCTATTGCTCCAACACAGAGACTTCCCCTGTTCAAAAGGAAACAAGTCCTGTTCACAACTGCCTGATGCCATATTGTGTCTCTGATCCTCCACTCACCCAGTCCTGTGCAAAACTGGTCTTAGCTTTAGGGGGAGCTCACTGGTACCCTAAGTTTGAAGAGCCACACGTGATCCCACACAAGCCTCTGCACGCTGGCTACTCCTCATCGCTCCTCCTCCTGCCAATTCGCTTGATGTGAAGGAGCATTGGTGTGGGACCAGGCTGTGGTGTGGAAACAAGGGCAAAGCTAAATGAACACGTATATATTTCACTGAGCACAACTCTTGGCTTTAAATCTTGTCAATACAACAGCCAGGTCACTGTAAATAATGGCACAACCTCCCTAAAAGCGATTAGAGCAGCGGAGCTTCTTCGAGGAAAGAAGAGGTACAAGAAAAAGCAACCCCCACACCAGGTCTGTATCAGAGCGAGGGTTCTGGATAAAAACATTTCACCCCTAAGCAGCCCAGCTCTGTCAGCTCAGTACCTTGGTGGAGACCACGTGTAAGCATTGAAGATACAAGACTCAACAGCATTTTCCCTTCTGACCCTCCAGCCAGGCTGGGGATCTACGCTACTGCAAGCTAAAACATGCTACAAAAGCCCAGCCTTGGGCTTCCAGCAGCTGTTCAGGAGGCAAGCACCTGACAGCCTCCAAACTGCCCTTCTCATCCTCGGCTGTGTGCTTGGGCTCTCACAACACAGCATCTCCCCAAAACCAACGGGAGCACGGAAAGGTCACTGGCCTTTCTGCTACAGCGCTCAGCTGCAGCTGCTCTATCTGGTTTTGTGCCCTCTGATGGCAAACGAAGAAACCTTTGTTGTGGAAACCCTCCTAAAGTTGCAGGCTGGTGTCAGTGCCTATGTGGCAAACACTCAAGATACTAAAAGGGAAAAAGAGAGGGAAAAAAATTCAGTCCTCCCTATACCAAGGGAAAGGGCCCTATGATATCTGTAGGAAAACCTTAGAGGTCTCTCTGAAAGGCAGTCAAGTAATGACGTTAAAAACCCCTTTTATGCCCACCACTGTGCTGACATTATTTCCTTAAGTGTCCTCTCTCCTTTGTTCTTTTCAAGCTGTTTCTCCAGAACCACCTCTTCAATATTTACAGCTCTTTGGAAAAGAAACATAAGATTTCTGTCTTTGAGTAGCAACAGCTCAAGTGCGGCTTAAAACTACTAAGCCCATGCTACGGACCAGTCTTGGGGTGAGCATCAGTCTGGATTTCTACTAACGTATATTAAAATCTAGTGGAAAAAAATCCAGTATCAACCATAAATTTATTGAGATTTAAAAAGCACTGAATAAAGACTCACAAGAATATCCTGACCCATGGCAGCAGAGCCTGACCCAGCCTGCTTGGGCTCACGATAGGGACCTTCCTCTTTTATTCCTCCCAAAATTCAAAGCAAGGCTGAGAAGGGAGACACATTCTCAGCTTTCCATTTAAAAAAAAACCCCAAACAACTACATAAAGGAGTGAATAAAAAAGCATTTTTGGATGTTTCAGCACTTGTGTTGTGTGAGAACTGACGGTTTCATGAGCATGCACACGGTGTTTGCTATTGTGCAGGAGCATATAACACAGGCCGTTGAAAACCTTGGCCTCATGGGGCCTCCAGGCATGTGTTATCCCACTTGCCACGTTGAGCTCCACTGCGTATGAGCCACTGCTTGATGTTCCACTGACACCTGAACAAATTTTCCCTGTGATTTCCTAACGCAAGGGTTAGGTAAACTCAGTGCTGGCAGAAAACGCCAGAGAGCAAACAAGGATGGTGCGGGCCTCTGGTTCAGCAGCCAAAGATGCAGAGGACCAGCATGCCAAAACCACCTTATGTCCCTGCTGTGGTTTAACCTGGGAAACTACTTCTAAAGAGCAGAAAGTAGCCTGTTCCTTCGCCTATAGAGCCACCAGTAAAAGGGGACAGTCAGCACCGGTGAGCGATGCGTGTGCCTCTCTGCTATTGACTTTTTTACTTTCCCCACAGCCCAGTTACAACTTTTGGGGATGGATATGTAAACAGTTCTAACAGGACAACTGAAAGCCTTGGCCTACATTTTGACAGGATAACTACTGAAATTCTCTGCAGCGTGTCAGTAATCCCCCATGGCAGCCCTATACCTTCTGTGGTTCACTCGATTTTCAAGAGAAGATGACGATATACCTCAAGGATGCCACATGAAGCCCACCAAGCTCCAACATCACTGTGTCAAATGGCTCCTTTAGCAATAACAACCTTTGAAGAGATTAAGAGAAAGTTTCCCAGCTGTTGGCTGTAGCTGCTGGGTTCAGGACTTACATAACTTGTGAAAATCCTCTCTTCGGGCTTGATGTGTCTCCGGATTTCACATTCGTTTGGCTGAAGGACTGTGATCCCATCATCAGAAAAGACATAGAACATATTCCCAACACTCAGGCCTTGAAGGGGGGATAAAGCAAAAGTAGTGGTAGGGTTTTTTTTTTTAATGTTTCCATAGCTGTTAGGACTTTTTTAAAGAACTCTCCCTCCTCCCCCAACAAACAAAATCTGCCTTACATAAAAGTTGGTCATTTGGATGCAGTCGGTGCATTCACAAAATCAAATTTCATGTCACAACGAGGGCTTCAAGGAGTGAAGAGGTACAGACACATTCAAAAATGCATTGCCTTGGTGGCGGCGGCTGTACACAAATAATTATGTTCAGGTCTTGTGCACGTGTACCAAAAAGCGGGATTTGATTACAAGAAGCCCCTGTATCGCATTGTTAACTCCCTCAGGTTACGACTTTGTTTCTTCTATGATTTCATGGAAAATAGCTTGCTAATGGTTTGAAAACTGAGAGAGAAGCTTTAGTTAAAGGTAGCTTGACTTCTTGTAACTGTGATGCAAAATGGAAGTGCTTAACATCTGTTCCATAAATGACTATATATATATATTTCTCTATTTTCTGCAACTATCTGGATGAACTAACTGTAGCCACCAAAACAAATACATTTTTGAAATCTTGCAAACTGTAATTCACAAATGTGGAGTAGTTCAGCATCGCAATAGCACTCATTTATCCAACTGGGGCATTCCAGGAGATTTGGGAAACTGGCTGTCTGTCATTGCCTTGCTGTTAGGAGATCGTATTTTATCATTTCTGTCATGCAGAAATGCCTTAAACCACTGATAATTTAGTTGTTCTTCAGCTACATGCAACTGCAGTAACGAGCATCTTTAAGAAATGTTCAGGATCTTTTCAAACACTCTAGTTAGAAAGATCCAAGCATCATTTCATCTTTTTCATACCACCACCAGTAAGTGTTTGCAATGACCACTGTCACCCCCAGTAATATGGATAGTGTACTTATCTGCCAAAGACATGGTGATGTGAAAATTTGTAATTTCTAATTAATAACATTTTACCATGGAGAAATAAGGTCCCAGTTCTACAGAGCTGAACAATGTTCAGTGTCACAGTTGCCTCGGTTGGTCCTGTGGTGGCAGCTCTAAACACTGCTCACAGCTACAGAGTTTCTCACATCTCTTAAGTGTTTGCAGGATTGAGGTCTAAATCATCATAGGAAAACTTCACAGTGAAAACAGGTATAATTTGGATAAACGCATTTTTGGAAAATTTTGTAAAATACATAGTATTTAGTAAGGCTAGAAGGGGTTTTTTGGGTGCTAAAAACCCCTCTTCTTGCGCCAAATAAGTGGCTTCAGAGTACAATGTCTCAGCACATGGTGTTTGCTGTACTGACAACGTTCAGGTTGAGTCTCTCTAAACCATACCACAGAAATACCCCAGTTAGGGCATCAGGCGGGTACAGGAGCCGTGATCCTTAAATGTGATGCCACAGTGAGGGATCATGCATGTAGGAAGAAAAGCTACCGAACTTCCATCGAGAATTAAGTTATCTTTATGGACTAAGGGCTATTTTTTTCTGAGTAAATTGTTAAAACATTTAATTCGGGTACTTCGGACCAAAATCTGCGCTCACAGCATGCACACAACTCCCATCTGCTTCAGTGGGATTTGAGTGAATCCATCAGAGGGCAGAATTTGACCCTGGCTGGAATGAGTGCACATATTTTCACGAGTAAAGGATTTTTATCCTAAGAAGTAGAAACAAGAAGGCAACAAATTATGACCATTGTGGTGATGCTTATTATTATTTTCATGCATAACAGCGTGATTTTGTCTGATGATCCTATTACAGTGAGGGTGTATTTCAGAACTAAGACCTTAATTAGTCACAAAAATGCTTTGATAATAATTTTACCCCAGCGGGTTTAGAGTTAGTGACTTGGCAAGTCCCACTGCTTATTTTACAGTAAAATGAGTGCAAGTTTTTCTGCCGATTGGTTAAATATGATACAAATTACTAATAGCACTCACCCTCTTTTTAAAAAAGTTTACCAATTTAAAATACCTTTTCAGAGAGTCATCTTCACCCTGAGCAGGTTTTTTTACGAGACAAACTAGGTGTTTTACTGTGACTTACAAAGTATTTGCCAAGTCTTGACTGGGGTACATCTCTGAACAATCTCACGGGCATCGGTAAAACAGACTCCACTCTTGCTTAAACTGCTGCAACTCCTCAGTCTGGGGAATTATTTCAGTGCAGAGGTGGGCAATGGAGAATTTTTCCCCCTTTTTAGTTGAAGACATTTCAGGATGGATGACATAACTAGTTCAAAAACTCAAGGCTTTATAAAAGGCAACATACCTCATCTGTATAACAAAAAATCCTCATGTAACAAAAACCCCATTAAGAACGGGGAGGGTATCCTAAACAGAACTGTTCTTATTTGAACCATTCCAGATGAAGGTGACCCTAACATCTTTGTGTTTTAAAACCTTTAGGAGGACACCTGATGAAAACAAGAGTTTTCTTTATTTGAGGAATACAGTCTCCATCGGAGCGTACCTTTGTATTTCCCTCCTTTGAGATTAAAGGGCAAATTTGTCACTGTGGAATACTCTGATCTGATAATTGAATAATTTTCCTCAATTTAATCTGAATGCTTTTAGAACTCAAATTTGGTAACAAAAAGGCTTTCAGTTTTTTAGGTGCATACTTCCATGTAACTGAAGATTGCCTGCTGGCATGATATGCTCCCTTTATCCAGGTATAAAGAAAGCAACACTCACCGCAGAAATGAACACCGGCATGAAAACAAATCTCTACCTTATGTTTGGGCTACTCGTAGTTTTCTCAGTACAAAATTAAAACCTAATTTGTCCATTGCATAAATATTGCACATGCTTCCAGTTCCACACTGAACTGGCTGGCCATGGTATGTGCACTCATTTCTGGAGGTTTTACTTGCGCGTGGTCTGGGAAAGGATTTGAGAACAGACTGATAGACTGACTTTTAAAATGACCAACTACTTGTGTTAAAACTTTGACTTGCAGCAAAAGCTTGTTCTACACAATACCCTGTCTAGGCATTTTCCAAACAGCTTTAGTTACTAGAGAGCTTGTGGGCATGAGGATGTGATCATTTTAAAGGAGCTCAAGTCTACCAATCCATTTGTTAATATTGCTACTTACACATGAGTTTTCATTTTAATGGAACTGAAAGAATACATTAAAATGTACAAATAAAAATACCATTCCTCTCTTCCAGCTTTCTCTGTACCAAGATTTCACATGCTAAAGTACGTTCAATGGATTCTTTGTCTAGAATGAATGTGCTGATCAAATACTATAGAACAAGACAGGCAGGTGAATAAACGTGCTCTAAAGATACTGAATTGTTTAGGCACATCAATAGTAAATCTGCTTTTACTGCCCATGGTTTCCCTGCACATTGCTCATGCTTTTATTTAAAATGTGCAAGGTTGAAAAGCAGCAAGTCCATACTTGTTTAGCAGAATTATTATAAGACTTTCTGCAACCAACAACTTAGTTGTTCTTTAAACATTATGATACTTCTACATCTGGTAGGGTTATCCAACTGCTTGCTTTAAAAAGCAGCATAAGGGATGCTGTATATAAACAGCCCTGTAGCATCCTGCAGATGATGCTGGACTGATGAGATGCATTAGAGATTTCACTTGCAAGCAGAAGGGAAATAGCAATTCTTAGTGCCCATAATGCCATTTATGGGAACATCAGCAGCAGAGAGACACTCTTCATTGCCGTGCACCGGGCACTTGCAGATGGCGTATTTGGGAGTAAATCCTGGCGAGCTGTCTTGGGTGGCTGGGCCACCTCTCGTGACCTCCAGCCAACTGCATCTGCTGCATCTACGTGTCTGCAGCCATCAGCGGGACAGTAGGTACGCACCGGGTGTTTGCATACCTGGCTGAGGCAGCACTGGTCACTAAAGGCTGGCACTTTCCTTCTGCCCCTAAAATCCTTTGGGCCAAGCCACAGCAATCCAGAAAGCTCCAAGCCCAGGGCATGAAACACAACTGTCATTTTGGGTACCTGGAGACACTATCGATGAAAGGGTCTTTGCACCCTCCAAAGGCAGCGTGAGTGTGCAGCGCTTCCCAGAGGAACAACGGAAGGAAGGGGTGTCCTGCAGCGACAGCACAGAGACCTTCCCTACAAGGCTGGAGGGACACCAAGGTCCCAGCTTCCTCAAACGCAACTGGCAGATGGAAGGACTGGCTTACGCCTGGACTTCAGTCCAAGAACCTTCCTCCAGTGAGCGGACACCCTGCTCACAGCCCCCAGGAGCCTCCCCATCCACACAGCCGGGCACCGCATCTCCGCCGGCAGAGATGGGCGAGCTGCGGGAGAGCTCCTCGGGCCTTTGCTCGATGCGTCTTACTGCGCGCTTTGGAAATTCTGACAGCACAAGCGCGCACAAAATCAAATAAATTTTCATCTCAAGTGCCTCCATAATGTCTTTGAGACAATTAGCTGTTTAGGATGTTTTTTTTTTTTATTAATTTGGCTTCCAAGATACACAGATGTTGACCTTGTGCAGAGCACGCTGTACATTTGATCAAACTAGAGATCTTAACTGCCTATTAAACCAGGGAGAAATGGGCAACCTTTATCCTACATTGATTTAAAGGATAGAGAGAAGCAAAATCTGTTGTGGGTTGGTTTTTTCTTTGCCTAACAATCAAGAACACAATTTTTGTTGCTCACCTAGTAAACATCAATACACGCTACGGAGGAGGAAGAGCTTGAATTGCTTGCTTAAAAATGCAGTGTATTGAATTTATGTCTTACTTGTTCAATTATGGTAATTTGGGAGCACTTCTGACACTTGTGCAATTGCTAATGCAACTCGAGAATCTCAGGCTACCCGCATTAGTGGCAGTTTATATAAAATTCACATTTTTATATGTTTTATGGTCATCTATTATTTCATAGTGGGAAAATGCAAGAAGTTACAGGTACGATTTCTATTAGGAGAGTGACATCTCTTATTTGAATAGTTTAGCTTTTAAATGTCTGGTCTGTACTTAATCTGGTAACTGTGAAAGTTGATAGAGTTAGTGGCAAGTCAGTGGAGAATGGCCCATCATGGAATTATTAAAGCAGACAAGCACATTATCACTACGACAAAAGAACTTTACTGCAGTACCTTCCTCTCGCCACAGTATGTTTGCAACTGCAGCATCAGAAAATTGGGAAAGCCAGAAAATAATCAGGAAAAGAAAAAAAAACAACAAAACAATGTCAAAATTTTCATTGCAGCAAGTAACTGAATTAGTACTCATGTCTACATGAACGGTTTAATTTGTGAGAACTTTGAAACATTCATTCAAATAAAATATCAGGAAAGATAGTTGTAAATACATTTGCTCCTTCTAGAGACAATTCTGAAGCTTCGACGTGGGAAAAATCCTCCCTGAAATGAATCCAACCTTAGCCTGCGCAAGGATCAAAGTCTTACTGGACAGAAGACACTACCTGCAGATGGAATTGCCATGGTACAGGCTATGATTTTCTGTGCAGGTTCAATCAGAAGCCTGAGACTGGCAGTTACACACTTTGCTGCGTTTCTTCTCGGAATTTCGTGCAACTACCTTCTCTTTTAGGATTCAAATACTCCTTGAAAGTACATCTGCATTTGAATTTCTGTTTCAGATACATCCAATTATTTCTCAACATACTGCAATTTCCCTTGCTCGAGGATTCAAGGGAAAACGACCCATATTAACAAGGGTACATAAATCTATTTAATAAGGAATAGAAAGTATTTTGCAAAGAATTGCCACGAGAGCACATATTTACTGCTAACTTCGTTTTCAATTCTTGCTCTATATAGCCAGAAAAGTAGCAAAAATCCCATTTGCACCCAGCCTTTTAGCATCACCATAAACCCAGGCTATCTCCCAAGTAGTTAAAGACAGCAGAATTAGGAAGGATCAGGCCTCTGGGAGCTTTTCCATTGGGGCGACCAATCACCTCCTTCATTAATTGTGTTTTGGGGACAGTGTGGTCAAGATAACACTGCTGCACTCCTACAGGAGACTTGCCACTGAGAGTGGCTGCGAGAATATTTGTCTTTGAAGTGGAAGATAATTTCACACCGAGGGAAACCTATTTTGCTAGCTCGTGATGTAAACACAGGTAAAATAAATAATTCAATCAGAACATTTTTCAAGCATCTAAATATTTGAGAACTTCGACTTGTAACTGGCTTTAAAAGAAAAAGCCTTGTACAAAGATCAATGAAATTTATTTTCTGAAACCGCACATAATTTGACAAAATATTAGGTTTTGGATTCTCTGATATCTAAAACTACTGCCAATTTGTTACTTTGGTAAAGATGTTATCCACGGCACACCTAGTGCAATTCTGGCACATGAAAGGCACCTTCGCCCTGGATGAGGAGATTTTATCTTCCCCACGTGATTCCTTCCCATAACAGTCAACAATCCTCTGATCAAAGCGCAGACAAAATTGTCGTAACCCTACGAGTAACAGTCCAACATACCGCATGCAACTGCACATATACCTTTACATTTAAATACTCTTTAAAGAAATAATTACACGGAAAATTAAGCTTACGGGTCTTTCTTGCTGAATCTTCTATGAAAAGTGAAGATATGTCCTCATCCACTCCCACCTCATTTTTAGCAATGCAGGTATAGGCACCGGTATCTTCATATCGAACGCTACTGATATGAAGTTCGCTTCCGTTTGCTGCAAGAAAGACACCCATAAACAGTGTTCCTCACTGCTGCTAATTGCTTTTACTGCCCTTAAATTGCCTCCCACTGCCGTCGCAGCACCCGGCGATGGCTCGGGAGGGTGGCTTCACCACACCATGTTTCCCTGTACATAACCAGAGGTATCTGGGGGATTCTTGGGAGAGATGATGTTTTGCTTCTTTCCATTAGCACATACACACTCTGTGCCAGAAATGAACGAAGAACGATCCCAAGTGCAAACAATAAATTACATTTCATTCATTTCTTCTCGTTAGAAAAAACCCAAACACTTCAGCTTTACTGGAGAAAAAAACAACTAAAATTTTGCAAACTGTTTTTCATCAGATCTCAAAAAACTTGTGTTTGGGAGGGGTCTCTCTACAGTTCCTCCTATCGTTCTGCTTTCTAGAGCGGGACTGGTGCCTAAAACCCTTGGAAGATTTTGAGACGTCGCACCCAACCATGCAGGGGTATCTGCTGTCAACACTGGCTGAGTGCTGCAATACAACACAGCCAGACTGAGGGGTGTTGGGGCAGGTTTTTAACATTTTTACACAGAGAACTGCAAATAAATTTTTTTGCCTTTCATTGTGTCTGTTGCATCCTCATTTGAACAAGGACCGACAGGAGCCCAGAGCCTGGTTCCTGCTGCAGAGGTGGGTGTGAGAAGGGAGGTGAACCACAGCTTGATTCTCAGCAACTTGCATCCACTGTAGGGCTTATACCTCAACAAATAATTTAATGTATTTCTCTTCTGACTGGCACAGCTGCACACAACAGGTGAGGCAGTGGAGAACCAGGCACATTTTCTTTTAACAGAACGCTGTTACCACTTATATCAATCAATACTGCATTTCCCAAGAAATTCACAGGAGAGAAAGGTAAAAAGAAAGAATGGGAGTTTTGTAACATGATTTCCCACAACTGTGGCTTAGTGAAAGTACAAGAACTTCTAGTTTAAAGTGCAAAATAATCCTCCTTAATCCCTGTCTACAATACTTTAATTAATCAAAATTCTGTCCTTACCTAGAAGCGTCAGCTGTTTGGATAGTTCTGGCATGATATCAATGCCGTTCTTCAGCCAGGTAATTCGAGGATTAGGGATGCCTTCAGCGTGACATTTGAGGCTTGCTGACACACCGGGCTCCTGCGCCTGCGTTTCGGGGTAGACGCGAATCACCGGTGGCACTGCAGGAAACAAGGAATCGGGGACTTGAAACTCGCCTGCTGGGGGCCACCCCTGGCCGGTGGCCTGAGAGGTGCTGCCTGCACACAGCGCTGGGAAGAGGTCGGATCCAGGATCCCGGGAGAGAAGCAACGTCCTGCTTGCAGCGCAAGCTGCTGTATTGATTTTTCTACAGCTCAACTTTGGGGGCAGAAAATAGAAAATAATAATAGAGTAAACTAATAAACCCACGCCAGGGAGCAACCCTGAGATCTGATTTTGTATTTAGACTGTTCTTGCTTTCTTTCATTAAGTGACTGACTGAGCTTAAGTAGCTGGATTAAAACCTAAGGCAGGCACTCACATATTTAAAAACTAAAGTACAATCTCCAGACCTTCACTGCATCTAGTAAGGAAGGAATTGGAGTTCTTGCCTATTAGAAGTAGCATATTATTCAACATTTTAACTAAATAACCATCAGGAAATAGCCTGTACATTCGCCACCTGTTATTCTGAACAAATAAAGTGTTTATAAATTACTTTTCCTTTTTTTCTGAGAGGCTTTCAAAACATGACTTACCTTGTTTCAGGAAGGCCCCTTTGAACTATTTAATATACTCAATTGGCAGAACTACTAATTATATTACAATTTCAGACAAGTTCATTGATTTTCAATCATGTTGCTTTCCTTGCTCAAATCAACAAGGCTTAATATCACCCATTAACTATTTCTTAATAATTTACTCACATAGTTTAAAGAGAATTTGCAATACTGCAATATCAGTGACAAATATCAATAAGACTCTCCTTCCTTTCACCTCAAGGGACATAATAAAAGGAAACGCGAGGATGTGCCGTACCGTCCCTGACGGTATTTGAAGAGTGGTCAGCTGTGTTTCATAATCAAGTGGCCAACTTTTCTACCAGATTAGGCCATTTTGGGACTCATGATGTAACTGTTGAAAAGTGCACAGTTTTGTAAAACCACGGTCAGAGTCAAATGTGGATGTGATCTGTGGCGCCCCAATTTCTTCCTGAACGAAAACCAATAACCTCTGCTGGCACTAGTGGGGGACTGAGGAAAATTTGTGGGTTTTTTTTTCTAAGAAAGCCTGAATGAGTTAGTAACAGACTTCTACTGGAAATCACTGGCTTAAGGTACCTAACTTACTGCTGTGTTTTTATATAGCCATCATTAGGCTCCAGGACCAGCAAAATTAAATTGTCTTAACAGTTTCTTTAGAATAAAATGAAATCTGTGTTTGGAGCTTGCTTTGTGTCTATAGATCCAAATGGGGACAGTTTAAATAATTACATTCATCAGCACACACTTTCCATCTTTCTATTTCTATTTTTCATGGGCCTTACCAGAGTGAGATGCATTTTACTTCTGTCTTAACCTACCAGCTGCCAGGTATTAACCACAGCTGAGTCATCAGCTTGGAAGGAAATCAGCCACGACAGAAAGCCCTCAAGTCTACTTGTTTTTTATAGCTTTAAAAGCAAGAGATTGTTCAAGTGTAATCTGAGAGGAAATGCCTAGGGGCAACTGGAGAGACAAAAAAATGGGGACTTCTACCAAAGGAATGGCTTTAAACTCCACCTCTGCACTGGACGTGCGGGCTTACTTCCTCCTCTTCTATTTCCTTTACTTGAGAAGAAAAGAAAATGTGTTGTAAGATGCAGGGCAGTGAGTAAAACACCATCCAAAAACTTTTAATCAGGAGGTTACCAAAAAGGCAAGGTTTGTTTCATTAAACTGAGTTTTCAAATTCTAAATAAAAGCATTTACTAGCTTTTTATCTTCTCCTCCTCCCATTACTTTCAGGGTTGCTGCTCCTCCCGACTTCGGGAGGTGCCAGATCAAGCGGAAGGCGAGCAAAGGAAGCGAACTGCTGCTGGAAAGGGCCGGCAACTGTCAGAGCCACCCCTGCCTGCCTTTAAGAGACAGTGCCCAAGCAATTCAGGGGAATAAGACTGAGATTTGGGAGCTTCTCATTCGGTCTGTACCTCAGAAAATTAATTTAAATTTCTGCAAGTCAGTGTCTCCAGGCGCGGTAGGATAAAGATAGTAATTTTTGATCACTTTGACATAATTTTATGAAGGTCCTGCACTCAATGCTTGTCTCACCTATGACTGGCTTGCTACTAAGTAATGTTTTTAGAACGAAATGATTCAGGAACTGAGGTCTGCTGAAAGCCTGCGTGATTTATTCAGACTCATAGATGGGAGCTGGTTTGGCTCCTACAAACGCATAGGATAAAACTTACAATACCCAAGGAGGTTAGATGCCCAAATCCTGGTGAAGCCAACTGACAGTTAGTACTTCATGTCTCCAGGTACCTCCCCAGTTCTCCAGATGGCACAACCTGCCTTCTCCAGTCCCCAAGCCCTGCTGACCCTCTCCGCCTGGCGGTTTGCCCGCCCCAGCCCCTTGCAGCCAGCTACATGAAAACCAGCTCCGGGGCGAAGCCTGTGAGGTCCCATGCCCCATGCAGAGCTCTCCTCCTGCCAGGACACGGCTGCCTGGCTCCGGGAGAGATGGAGATCCCCAAGCCGGGCTCAGCTCCTTCTTTAACATCACCCAAACGGCCAAAGGCACCAGAGCAATTTTACTCCACGCCTAGTGGTTTTTTGCTCACCCACCAGCTCTTAAGGGAGAGAGAGCTCATCCCAGACATCACCTATTTCATGTTCTCAAAACCAGCATGGGTTGATATTTTCTTGTGAAGGTTTGGTTTAGCTTTCCTCTTCATATGGGCACTCATGTCAGCACTCCCAACCACTGCCACAACGGTCATGTTCCCTAGAAACAGGGCACTCCTTCACAAAGCAGAGCTCACTCACATCTCTCAGGTTTTTGCCTCGCACCACGTTAGTCTGCATGTGACTAATCCATGTATTTTACCTGCAGAGCTGACAACACACCAGATTTATACTGCAGAAGGTAGCTCAGGAGTCCCAGACACTGAATCAATGCTCTGCATGAAAATTAGCTTAACTTGAACTTATAGCAAGGTGTCTTTTCAAGAGTGATTAATAAGGAAACTGCTTGTTTTTACCTACAAGTACGTGTTGCACCTCCATTCCTGCTCTCTTACCATTTTCCTGCTCCTTCTATTTTTAAAATTTTTATTTCTTCTCCCTTGTCTTACACAATTCATTGCACAGGTAAATTATTGCATGCAACTGCCTTGTGATAACAGCAAACTGCAGAATGCATTTTTATTGTCCTTGCTACAAATGAATACATTCCAAGTAAGCACATTTTACTTTAAACTTGCAAAGATTTCAGCTCCAGACTTTGGAATATATGGATTATCCTTTGGTATTTCCCTTGGTGAAGATATATCATTGCTAACCATTACTGTGTCTGCAGTCAAGGGCAACATAAAAATGCCATTATCTTAAGCAAAGTAGGAAAAAAGAGACATTCAAACAAGTACGAGATTGGGTAGATTGCCTACTACTGCATACTGAGTGGTACCTTACTTGTGAGCAGACCAATTCATTACTATAAACCAGCTCAGGTGATAAAGCACACGATGAGCACACATGGTGGTATCAAGCCCCAAAGACACACATTGCTGCTATAGGACCTGTATACTCCTAGGCTCAGTAATAATTAACAGATTAATCATTTATTGAGATGTTTTTATCTTTCCATTTATGACTTGAAAGGAGTTTGCAGCATTATATGTTTTCTCTTGAAAAGCCACATTAACAAACCATCCGTGTTTAAAACATCTCTCTGTCACTAGAAAATTTGTCCTATTGGACCCTTATGATTGGGCTGAGGGTCAAATGGCTTTTTAAAACTGTTTTCAAGGAATACAATATTCTGATTAATGCTGATGTTTTCCAGAGTGCAGGGACCAAGGAAAATGATGCCCTACACTCAGCAGTCTCTTGATTTGCAAACTATCAATTTTCATAGTTGATTACAATTTTATGAGATTCTTTATCCTTAGCAACTCTTTTTCTCTTCAAAGTGATAGATTGCTTTTCTTCCCTACAGTTAGTGTATGCTGTACACATTTCCCAAGCAATATCCCTACGTAGGAGAGAACATAATTTTCCTACTGTTCTTGGCTTCTCCTGATCAAAGGCGCCAGCACGCAAGATGAATTTTTCATTCTTAGACTTTGTGCTGCCTTTCAGCACGTTCTTTTCTTCCAAAGACATTAAGGGCCAGCTGTGTAAATACACTGACTTAAATTTCACCACTGCTGTGAATCAAAGATTGATGAGCTCAACCCAAACCTACCCCCTTCAAATGTCACATGTAGGCTGCCTTCCACATTGTGTGCTTTATGCTTCTTGCCCAGAAGATGTGAGCCAGTGGTTCAGGGCATTCATCTGGTGGTCTTCACATTTTCTGCCTAACAGGATTCTCACTTCTGCTTGTCGAAATGAGCATCTGGATCTGCCCATGTTATTTGTGGTATCCTGAACGACCTAATACAAAGGGATTCAGCAGCTGAGCAAAACAAACCTTCTTTTCCCCTTCAGAAAGGCTGCCTTGGAAAGGATCTGTAGGCAAGCCTAGACCGTGCAATGCCTGAGGATGAGTCAAACAACGTGGAGTTGCTTTTAGCATTGCCTTATGGTCTGGTTAAACAGCCCAAGCCCAGTCCTGCATGCTCGTGGCTGGGTTGGGCTGCACAGGTAGAGCAGCAAGCACCAGTGAAGACACTGCTGGCCTGCTGTGGATAAGCGCGGGCCCGTCTTCCAGCAGGATTTGACTGCAATGGAGTGAATTTACTTTCCTTGGGCAAGAAAAGGAACAACCATGACAACAGAATGGGACAAAAGCAAGGCTTTCTATGGATAAACTTTTGATAAATTTGATTAGTCGGTAGTACCTTCAACTAGAGCTCTGAATCCCAGAAACCTTTAATTTTTGTCAAAGCTGGGCTCCAAGCTTTCTGTTTAAGCTCATATTTCCCAGTTTTCTATATCACCTAATCAATGAGCTGTTACAAGCCAGTGTTATGTTCTAAAAAGAGACAAAGAAGAAAGCAAAATAAAGAGAATATAGTATGTTGGATAAAAGCATATGAAGAGGGTGCATATAACTAGGATCAGATTCTTTTAAGGAGAAAAAGGCAATAAAAGGAAAATAATTTGTAAGCTGGACTGATGGGCCTCGGTATGAACAGTAAGCCAGGGCCCAGGTGGTACAAAAAGGATCAAAGGACAGTGGAAGAGTTACTGCAGCTTTGAAAACACTGAATTAACTGAAACACAGTCTAAAAGTTGGGACCTGCCTGTACAGACACAGTGAGATTGGGAAAGGTTTGCAATAAACCCTTTTACTTCCAGTTGGTTCTCCTCTCTGCTCTTTCCCAATAGAGAAACCTGGAGTTTTCTCTATTAAAAAGAAAAAAAAAAAAAATCTGTCAGTTTTCATGGAATAAAAAACCCCTGTGTTTTTGATGTTAAAAGTGTATCAGTCCCTCCCTGGAGGAGACAGGCGAGCGGATACACCCGAGTTCTGGCTGACTTGGTTCTGTCACATTCTCTTACCATTTCAGTCCAATACAGAGGAGCAACAAAAAACTCCCATGCTGAAGATGGAGTTTTTAGTTTGATACAGACAGACAGAGACAATCCCCAGCGCTGAACAGAGCGCATCAATTATACTTAGATTCTCGGCATCTTCACTCAGTTCAGCTTAGCTCAGTTTCTTCCCTCTACTGCTGTCAAGAGAAATTCCTCAATTTGTCCTTTAAGTTACTAAAAAACGAGAAGGATTTCCTGAGCAGGGCTCTGCCTTGGGAACCCCACCACGCATCTGAAGGTAAGCAACGCCGTCCTGTCATCGGTGCTGTTGCCCCAACATCGGTTGCTGGTGGAAGCCACGACACAGGCAGAAAAGGAGAGAATTTAGTGATGCGGGCAGCCAGCCAGCCACGTCAAGAATGGCAAAATCCCCGCTCTGCAAAGCCTAATGGCTCACGTGGGAATATCAGATGCTGTAAGACAAGGATTTCTAGACCACGCAGTGTTTTGTAGCAAGCCTGGGTTGATACCAGAATGCATGGCATTTTTTGGAAGTATTTAGTGACTATATGGCAACATTAAAAAGCCAACGTGGATAGTGAGGATTTTTGTGTAATGGTGGTGTTCTGTTAGTAAGAAAAACCACATGCAGCTGTGGTGTGAAACTTCCATTTGAAAAGAAAATGGGATCTTTCAACAACAAGTTAAATCTAACTGGCAGGCATGAGTACGAAACGAATCAATCCCTCCCCGCACTCCATCTCGCTTTCCTCTCATTCTGGTTTTAGTTTCAAAGCCTTTGGGCCTTATATTCTCAGTGATGATAAAGTCTACATTGTTGTCTGCCAACTAAACTCCATTCAGGCCTCATAATATATCACATAATATACACGGGATTAAGTTGTTAGCTCGCTTTTCTTTCAACTGCCATTCATCAAACAAATAGCACTTTGAGGAAGGAAACCTATTTTCCCAGCTGCAGCGTGCACAATCTAGTTATCCACATTGCTGAGACTTTACAGTTTACTATCTCAAAAGATGACAAATTGTCATGTAGAAACATTAAGTCAGTTTTCATTCAAATCAATTGGACGCTTCATGCTCTCCTCCAAGTTCTCGCTGCGGGTGGGGAGCACTGAGACTCGTCCTGAGGACCTGAGCTGCAGTGAAACCTAAAGCCCACGTCCACCATGGCAGTTCTTAAAGTGCATAAATATCCCTTTTTACTGTTTCTCGTCATTAACCTGTGCATAGCTATCTGCTTTTACCACTTGAAAGCTCTCCTCTGTAGGAGTCATCTAGAGAAAGAACTAAATATTAATTTTCCTTATAATATATCCCTTGTAATAAAGTCACTGTATTTTCCTGTAAAACTACATATTTTTACACCAGAGCATGTCAAAATCTACCCATAGTGAGCAACGGGTTACCCTGTCTCCTGTTCTGGAGCCACTGCTGGTCATACCAGCACATGTAAATATGGGTTTAAAGTTGGACAACGATTCTGCTGCTGGGGAGGTGGACACTCCGCGGGCTAGTCCCTCGATGAAACACCGGTTTAAGCTAATGCAATTTTAAACTAAATCCAACTGACTGAGTTTGAGGGCAGAAGAAAGATAGCAAACGCCTGAATATAAGTTCCACCAGGCGCAAATGTGGTCCAGGGGACGAAGGTGAACGAGAACACTGGAAGATGGCCCATGTGATCTCCTCACCTGTAAAACGGTTCACCTTCATTTTGCAACCCAGCGGGCCAGATCTTTAGCCAATATAAACAGCCCTCAGCAAACCAGGCAAGAATCTGATACATAGCTGGGTGTTAGGCAGCTAGTTTTGGAAACACTGTGCTGTATTTATTTAAATATCCTGGGCTATTTCACGCAGCAGAAATTATCTTCTGGAAGAAGAAATCATCGAAGCAACACTTTTGTTGACAAAAGTAGTAATTAGTCTAAGAGATCCTTTGAAACACTGCTCTTAACTCTATGGAAATGTTATTGACAGGTTGTCTAACAGTTAAGATACCTGCCGAAGCCCAGGTAATTACACACACCGCCCCTTGGTACTTGTCTTTTTGATTGTCTGTGTGATAGCAGGAGTGAGCAAAGCCCAAGCTGCCTTCGCTCTCGTGCACAGACCATTTCACGTGTGGCTTTTCTCCTCTCTGTGAGAATGAGATTAACACGCAACTTTGCTTACGGGAACGTTTTCATGGATTGTCATATATGCCAGTATTTACTAACCATTCACCTGAAGGATGTGGGTCTGATACAGCTCTTCATAGCCGTAGGCATGACAGGTGTAATTGCCCATGTGAATAGTTGTTACCTTGGTGATGTAGAGGGAATCGTCTTCTCCAAAATCCTGTATGTAACAGAAGACAGGAAAGGTGCATTATTATTTAGTAAAATATTTTAAACACCACATGAAGGAAGACTACCTGTTCTGTGGTTTTGATAGCACTGCAGCTTGGGAACACAGCTTGAATTTTGAACAGTGTTTTGAAGTTCATAAATCAACACGCGGGGAGAAAATGAGCGGCAATTTAAGAGTAAGGCAAAGCAACTCACCTGAGAACATGAACTTTTGTGCTGGTTGCTAACAAGGTGCTCTTTGCACGTAAAAAAGATGGCAATCTCCAGCTGTTTAATTTATGGGGGAATTTAATATCTACCCGTTAACCTCAGACGCACAAAATGCTAACTTCTGGGTGGGTTAAGGTTTCCTTTATCTACGCCGGGTCTCAGAAAATGCACTGTAACCTTGATGAGAAAGAACTGAAACTGTTTGTCACTTATCTCAGACAATATCCTAGGCAGGAGACAAGGAAGAAGACAAAAAGCATTTTCTCAAAGAAACTTGTTTTGATCTGTAACTGCTTGACAAGTATCTTCCTTTATCCCCTTCATCTTCCTAGATCCGCTCTTGCATTACTTCAATTTTTGATTATGTATGGGGAGAATATGAGTTAGTAGACAGGTTTTGGCACTTGAATATGTTGTACATGTTCCCTGCTTAGGAATTTATTTCCAATTATAGTTAACAGAACCACAGCACCGATGGGTATATGAAGCAGCTTCTCTTGTTACTCCATTAATGTTCAGACTCCTGCAGCTCCAGAATGTTTGTACTATGTAAACCGAGAAGGATACACTTAAAAAACAGTTCAAAGAATGATTTTTCTTTAATTAGCTCCATGTATGAAGCATGCTAAAGTAAACTTTTTGCAGAATTTCACTGCAAAAGTATGGTAAAATTCAACTTGGAGCCAGAGTGGCACAAACCCAGTACAACAGGGTGAGTGTCGAAGAGGGGTTTATCTTGTAAAAAAAATTTTTCAGAGACTGCTGCCACCCTGCCCAGCACGGCCACCAGGAGTGATGTGCAAGCGCAGCGCTGCAGTGCGGTGAGGAGGTAAAAACTCACAGCCAGGATCTTCCAGCATGACTTGATCGAACCTACCAGGGCGGATGGTATAAAACAGGAACGTAAATTTGCTCTTGATTGGGAATCAAGAACTTGGGTCCCAGTTTCTTTGTGATGGAGAAAGGGAACCCGTGCACAGAGGTGCTGATGCTGCTCCCTTTCCCTGCTGCCCCCATGCCAGGTCCAATGCTACAAGGAATCATCCTCATCCACACCGTTACTGCCAAACCCCCTGCCACATGCTCAGAAATGATGAGCAAGAGTTGCTCAGTCATCGGATGGGCTTCTTCCTAAACCAAAACCATTTGGGGCTCCTTATATCTCACATTCCCTGCCTCCCCAGGGTGCACCCGCTTTACAGTTTGAAGCTTTCCTTTCCAGCCATGACACTTTGAGCATTTTTCCAAGGAAGCTGCGACTCGGAGGCAGACTCACAATGCCAGCTGGCACCCTTAAAGAGAAGTACCAAGTAGCTCATATCTCTTGCAGTATGGGATTGATCTGGCTCTACTTCTGCTGGCTCTTGAATCTTCTCCAGTAACTTCTGTCTGGCACCAGAGAACTGTCTCCATGCCTCTCCTCTCAGTGGCAGGCCAGCACTGGCAGGGGGGAAGGGAAGTTTGGGAACTCGCCAAGTTTTCAGACAAGGCAGGTTGAGAGTGAGCACCGAGAAACAGCGTTTACAGGGAGGACAACCACCCTTCCCAACGCACAGACCTTGACCTGAGAGGGTCAGACATAACCACCCTGGTTCTGCTATCTGCTGCCCTAAGGCACGTGCTGCCCCACTGTGCAAATGTATGAACAATTATAAAGAACAAGATTATAAACAATTGTATGAACAATTATAAAGAACGAGATTATAAACAATTGTATGAACAATTATAAAGAACAAGAGTAAATCCATAGATGATCCTCAAATTCATGATCTATAATCAAAAGCATCTCAGATATTACTGCCACCCTGGGTGTCAGGCAGATTTGGCTTCTACACTACGGGATAAGCTGGTTAAGCCACCCAATACTTTCTTACAAATATCTACTTAAAATTTCCCATTTCAAGCATTTGCCTGTTTTCTGGTCAGCTAGATCTTTCCTGACAGAAAGCAAAGATGCGTGAGTAACTGCAAATGGAAAAGATACCAACCCTGTTCAAATGGTATTTGCATGAGATAGAGAAAATGCTTGCAGTGGAGGGGACTTAATAACAGTTTTTAAAGTTAATCCCAAAGCAACTCAAATTGAGTTTAGATCAATAAAAGCAGGATGGCTACTTTTACCAAATGATTTATACGGAGTTGTGGAAAAATAGGACAATAAAATCTTCTCCGTTTTAAGTATGTTGCTTCCTTTAAGATGGCTCAGAAAAATATTATGAATGCTTGGTTTGTGCTCTGTAATTGTCTTTTTATGGACGATCTGTTTTTTTCCAATGCATACAAATGTATTAATATAAGTAAAGACCCTTGCAAAAACAAAGTGATGCAAGATTATAGTATTATTCTCTTCCTCTCCAAATGCGTATTTCTTGTAAAGAGAAGCTTATATTGGTAAAAGCACGGTTTATAACTTCTAAAAACTATTTTCTGACTTCTAGCACTTGAAGAAGGTTATCAACGATGATTTAGGTTAACATCGTATCATTCACGTCAGGCATAGAAGGAAATTATCTGCCCTGTATTAGAAACTTGTGTACACACAGTAAATTCACATAAGACTACAACGTTATTAAGAACGGCCGGTATTAGATGTGGGAAGGAAAAAGTGGTTACGAAATTCAGGTTCAATACTGAACCTTTTGTTGCTACAAAAAGAATACTGAATTCTCTAACAAATTAACGTCTGACTCTGTGTGTTTATTGCAGCTCACGGTTTCTCCCTGTGCTTCCCTGTGGATATAATTAGTACATTAGGATTTCACAGTTACATTTTATATATATGCACGTATTCTTATGCACAAGCACCTTCTGTGCGTATTTTATAAGGGTATATTTGGAAGTGCTGTAAAAACCCAAGCCCTAGAGCATTAGGAAATGATGAGTCTTTGATTCCTTAACAGCCTCTAACTCCACATCTTGCACTCCTCCCAGCCAGGAGTCCTGCAGCGCAGCGGGCAGGCAGAGGGCAGCCCTGGTATTTGGGCTCTTTCCCACACCCCTCCACACTCTACGGCCTTCAGGAGCTCTCAGGAGCTGCTCTTGTGCATCCCTCGCCACTGCCACCGGATCAGCCGGGTGAAGCTAACCCTGACAGCGCGCCCAGCTGCTGTCTTGGTTTGCTGGTGAGAGGTCCCTGACGGGGCATAATGCCGTAGTGCCGCACACCATTTTACCAACCTGAGAAGGAACTGCAGGTCAACAAGGACTTCTTGCCCCTCAAAACCATGTAGCAGGCAAGCGGGAGCTCTTTGAACAAAAGTTTGTAGGAATTGTTTAGCGCAAAATGTTTTTTGAGACTCAGGTCCCGAGCTCCATCCCTCCAACCAAACACACACACGTAAGCTTGCTGGGAGAACTAGCAGGGGAGAGGATGGGGTGGGCAGAGGGAAGAGGAAGAATTCACGCTGGAAAAAGGCAGAGGAAACATTTAATGAGCTTTGACTTTTCTCAGATGGCTTTTGCTTGCAGGTTTTCCAAGTCACCACAGGCCTGAAAGCAGTCAGAAGGAACCATACACACCTATAAAATAGATGGGAGCATAATTCTTCTCTCCCTAAAACCATCCTGCCTTTAAAGCAGAGTATCTCAGGGCTGCCCAGAGTCTCAGTGTGTGCTGCACCTCCCTGGGAAGTGGGGGTGCCCTGCTCCTACCCCCAGTAATGCCCAACAGTGAACTGAAAAGGTATTTCTATGTATCATCCCATGAAAAAGGATAGGCCACCAGGAGAAAGGCAAAAAAGTAACTTCTGAGACATGGGTTTCCTCACTTACCACTGAAGGTGGAAAGGAAGAAACAGAAGCAATGAAAATAGAGGCAGAAACCATTCTAATCCCGCAAACTGATAAGCCTTGCATCAAAGTGGCCAGATAAGGATAGGGTGTACATCACCTCTATTTTATGAATTTAATTAAAAAATAACGTTACATGTTCCGGTAAAAAAAATAATTCAGCAAGCTAGGCTTATAATTTCTCAAAATTGATAAGGTCAGCTCGTGGCAGATGATGAATTGACTTCTCCAGCAGTTTCTCTCATGCTTTCTTTCCCTTTTTCGAATAAAAAGTTCTCTGCTCTTTATTTGCTTCTTTTACATCTTGCAGTTACCCTTCCAATAAAGGACTGATTAAGTGACCTCAGAATATGTTTTAATTTTCGAGATTACAGAAATGCACCACCTTGCTTTTGAAAATGATAACAGCTCAGTAATCTAAAAAGAAAAAAAAAATGTTGCTACTGCACACAGTCCATTTCAAAAAATAACAAAGCAGATCCTGGAAAACGGATATGTACTTTTTTTGGTATTGTATTTCCTTTCCATCATTACTGATTACCCAAGGCATCGGTCTCTCCAAACTGAAGATTTTTCATATTTATTTATCCCATTCCTCCCTTCTAATGCATTCCCTGGTCATGCAATCTGCCGTGGCTCGGAGACACCGCGCTTACAAATGCGTAAAACATTGCATATTGCTTGTAAATCTCATTCGCATTCCATCTCAAGTGAAATCCAAGATATGACTGTAATGCCACAAATCTCCTGCGCTGACACTCAGGAACGCAGCCGGCACAGAGGGAGCCCACATTAACCCGGGGCTGCCGAGCCAGCGGCCGGGGACGACACCGGAGGGTGCAGGGCACTGGGCGCCTGCCTATTTTTGCCCATTTCAGATGCTTTTTCATGAAGCTTTCTAACATGTCTTGGGGCTGTTTCAACACAGAGCAGAAACATATTTTAAACCCTTTAAATGTTTGGCAAAGTTTCTTGTTTTCCAGGAAGTTTGAAGAGGAATTAGCATAGAGTAGATTCAGGCTTATTATTCTTTAGGATAACTTCCAGTCACCAGAGAAAAAAAAATACTTGCCTTATAGCTCTAAATAGGAAGAAGGAACAGAAAAACATGTCCCAGTGACACCAAACCAGACGAGCTCCCCATCTCTCCACTGTCTGGCACACGTCACGCCACGGTATGGCAGTATGGGGTACACACTCCCGCTGCCCAGCCCTTGCGATTTTAAATCCACATGGTGATTTTAAACCACCCCATGAAACTCATGGGGGTGAGTCCCAAAGATGGTTGAAATCCCCCCACCATGCTGACTTAGAAGTGTCCATAGCTGAAATAATGATAGAAGGAACGGAGCTCCCTGAGTGTTTTTTTCTCTTAGGAGAATCCCACCAGTTGCTGGGATTTCTTCCTAAAATAATCATCATCATCTTCACTTTTAGACCCTTCCATTTCAGGCCCTTCTGCCAAGCCCAGAGGAGCTGGGAGCCTTCCCCATTTGGTTTCAGTCCTGGCACTGGCGCTAGCTGGTGTCACTGATTTTCTGTGGGAGGACATTTATGAAATAAGGGACATGTGAACAATCCAGCCTTTCCAAAGAATCTGAGCTGGGACGTACTGGAACTGCTGAAAGCATCAACAACTTCCGGTGCAGGGGGCACGAACATCTTACAGGTGCAGGAGAAGAGACAGCCGCCATTAATGACACAGTTTTAATTTCTTGAAGAAGATGGGTGTGAACATTTGTGAACGTGACTTGAACATGACTCGTAATGTGGCCAGTCGGGTTGGACTATGGGCTGTTATTTGCAATGAAGCCAATCAGTATTTATTGGGTGTGGTCGAGGGTTATAAATTGCACTGGAAACACGGAAATAAAGGTTCACTTGTTAGATCACATTGATCGTGTCAGTGTTCTCATGCAGCTCCCGCAGTTTTCCACTAGACAAACACCATCACCATTTCAGAGTAACCAGCACAGCAACAGAAATGTCTTAACTATTTCACATCAAAAAAGCTTCCCTGATCCTCAGAGTCCTAGAAATCTCTCTGATAATATTTACAGGATTTTAAAACAAAATGTACCCAAGTGTTAAATGAGATGATTATTATGCAAAATCTACAACAATGGCTATCACTTTGAAAATGATTTCTCCTCACTAATCAAATGTCTCTGATCTTTTTTACAATAGATTCATGAGTGATTCATATAAAAATAATAAAAACTAAATTAGTCATGGGCTCTTAAATCACTTTCTTTGGTGCTTTTAATAATTCATTTCCAGCGTCAAGCTGAGAACTTATGCTTCATTAATATTATTTGTTCTTGGTTTTACACATGCTATCACTTTAGTAATTTACATGGAGAAAAATTCAGCCTTAAGCAAATGCCAGAAAACTATTGCAAACACAGCCTGACGGGGTATTAATTTATCTTTTCTTCTTTTTCTGCTCAAAGAATTTAGCACAACATAAGACTTTGCTGGTGAGCCAAGAAAGTTTTTGGCTTGAACACATGGAAATGAACTTTATAGATAGTTGTGCAATTATAATATAGATAAAAATGGATGACTTTTATATCTTGAGAAACTCAGAGACAACACAACTAGGACAATCACGGTAAGTCTTCCTGATGAAGCTGTTGGAAGGGAGGAATTAGCATACCAGGGATTTAGGGAAATGTTTCTATTAATTGGATCTACTGGATGTTTCAGAGAAGTGCAAAGACCACGACTGAACAGGTAAGTACCAATCTTGAGGGGAAAATACATTCATAAACTCCAACCTTCTCCCTACAGTACAGAGGTAGGTAACTGAAATTCACAGATTTTGGTCCCTAATTCAATTATCAGTTGCAACAGCCAGGGCAGGTATGGGAGACTGCCACTGATTTCAGAATCTAAATTCATCTCATTCTCAATTTTTTTCTAATGCAGTCTTTTAAGCATGCCAGTCTAGTTACTAGTCTTGATACTTCACAGCAGATGGGCTCACTCCTTTCTTCTTGCTCAATTTTAGAAGATTCACGCTGCATTCATAGTTCTACTTTCCTGCTATAACACCCAGACCGAGTACGTGCAATTCATCTATAGGAGAGTTCCATCAAACATCTCAGGTTTCTCAAAGATTTCACAAGGTATGTGCCCTATATGCCTCTAAAAAATGCAAGCAAAATAAAACCACCCCAGAGTAACATCTTCCTCCACAAAACCAGGCTGTTTAGGAAGGTGAAGTCTTATACTCCACCAGCTACTCAGGAGCAAGTGAACAACTCTTTTTCTCCATGAAGGTATTCCTGCATTTGCAGTACTCACCTCCAAACTTGGGTCTGTGACCTAAAACCGAGCTATTCCAGCGAAGACGCAAGTGGATACAAGTTCTGTGATCTTCATTATTGCAAAGCGAGAGACTACATATTCTGAAAATACTGTATTAATTTTCCACTTAACCTCTATTTTTGAGCCTGCGGAGACCAAACATACTGTAAGCGCTGTCCAATTTCTTAAACTTTGATTTGAAAGAGAAGAAACTTGGCTCCCTACATGCGACTTCCTGTAATTTACTCCCATCACTGTATTACTGCAGCGTGTAGGATGACACAGGGTTTGATTATTCTAATGGCCCAATTTCTATTAGCAGGGTATTAAGTGGGGTTATTCACACATGATCTTTTTATTATTTAACAGTGAAACTACATTAAAAACATCAACAGGAATATATCGCCTTCATACAGCCTGTTTTAATGAGAAATCTAATCCAAGTGACCGGCACTTTAAAGGTTGGCCGTTTGCGTTGGGTTTCAAATATTACACATGGAAAATGGACATTTACAGGAACATACATGAAATGCGTATCAAGGCAGGTAGGCACAGATCTCCTAAGAGCCATGAGATATACACGGAGGTGAATCCTCCCGGGTGCACAGGTAGATGTGGAATATGAGCAATCAATGACTTAGAAAGTGGTCTGTGCCCCCCAGGTCTGCCCCTTCCACATGCTCTTTGCACTGTGGACCTGGCAGAGGTTTGGTGGGCAGAGATGGAGGCAGGCTTGGATTCAGCCAGAGTAAGGCACGCAGAACTGTATGGGGAGGAGGAAAACCTGTTTGGAGAAGAGAGACACTGCTTCTCCCCCAAGCAGGGACTTACACCTCTAAGCTCAGCCTACGTGGGTCAGGTGCCTCCAAGGTCCTGGGTGATGAGAGGAACCCCAGCAGCAAACCCCAGACTTCCTGCACATGGCCTTTTCAACGGTAAGAATGGCTGAAGGTGAGAGCAGATGTCTCTCCAACTGAGTTTCCTTCCCTTGACAGGAGGCAATGGCCAAGGAGACGCATGGGAACTGGGCGAGCCTTAGCAGGACACGCTGCTGCACTCCCATCAGCTGCTGCTCAGCCATTCCCAAACCGGGGACTTCATCTTTGTGCTGAACAGCTTCTCCCTGGACTTGTCTCATCACAGCTTCAACCCATCTGCCTTTCAGCCTGTGTGACATCCTGACGCTGTAATACAACGCAGGACGTCGGATGGAAACGTTCAAGACTTCTCCAAGAACTGGCCACGTGGTCATCTTACTGGATGTTTCTCAGTGTGCTTTGTGCAAGATGAGCCGATTGATACATGCAAGTGACAACAGCAATCAAATGACATGCTGCATTGTGTTAACTCCTGGGAGAACGCTTTTTAAGGGCAATTACCGATTTTTCATCAAACAAGGAGAAAAGCAAGTCATAAAGTAGCTGCACAGCACTCTTGCTCCCCCGCGCTTTTAATTCCCTGCTGTGTTTTCCATCACATGGGACTTGAGTCTGGAGTCTTGCACTTGTCCCTGGATGGGATTTGTTGGGAGAAAGAGGACGTGCTATCCTACCTGGCACCAGCAGAAATGAAAAAAACTGTATTTCAAGAATCTGTGATGAAAAGCTTATTTTTGAACTAATGATCTAATGAATTTATGTTATAGCTACCTGCATTACACTCGGTAATTCATCAAATTCTTATCTACCAGTATTCTGTAACATTTGTTTTCTTATGGTAATATTCTCTTCTCTGTTGTTTGTGCATGCCTTCACCACGCTTCTGAAGGAATAACTTTTGTTTATAAATTTACGTATGTTTCTCTGGAGATAATGTCAAATCATGTGAAACAATATCCTATAAATATTGTATAAATACACTTGACTCCATGAGGAGTTTATTATATTTTCAAATTGAGGAATGCTTTCATAATCACATATTTGGGAAAACACACTGCTTGTTCCTAGGGGGCAAAAGTACATTATTTTGAAAGATAACGCATTTTAACCACTTCACTATTTGTAGTCAGAAATCAATTTATAGCTATCACAATCTTATCATTTGCAGCTACATTATAGTTATTTTCTGCATGACAAAAGTTGATGTGACTTTTTTAAAGTATAGCTCTACAGGGACTTCTAATGGATAAATAATATGGATGGGTAATTTATGGATAAATAATATTTTTATGCTAAAAGCAATCTTAAAGGCTTGCAAGAAAAATTGTTTAATTACATGTACCATTAAGATGGCTCTTTCGCAATAGCTATGTGACAACTCATTAATAGAGTTCTTCACAGACAGGACAAGACAAATTATTAATACGTTGCTTATGAAACCTTCTGATTAAAGAGCGCAATGAAAAATTATTAATATTTTTTTTGCCAATCAAGATATCACATAAAAATGATTTAAGTAATGCACTTAAACAACCAGGCTTTACGGTAATCTTCAACCTTTCTGTTCTGCACAAATTTAGGATTATCTAGGTTTTGTTGACTGTCTTTGTCACTTCCAATATTAACCTGGAACACAGTCAGCTTTCTCATACCACATTTGTCACGAATCTGGAGAGAATAAAGCCACCAAGGACTTTTCAGTGGTGCCTCTCCTGTGCTGCTCTCACACCTAGTTGGAAGGATTCGGTATTTTCCAGAGTTTGGCTTCTATTTTCATCTGATTTCTTGAATTAGCATTTAGAAGAGAAAGAATTTAATTGAAATATAATACGAGGATTTTTCCAATCCTGTAGCTTTAAATGTGATTACCTCTGTGCTATGAGCAGGGAGGATTTTCTTGAAGTTAGAAAGGTACAATTAATCTCCTGTTGCACTTCCAATTAGCCAAATTGCTAACCTTATTGTGAAAAGCAGAAATGCAATCGAGTTTCTGCTTGAGGCGTACTAAAAGAAAACTGAACTAATTTAATTAACTGACTTCAAGTATATTAGGAAGCACACCGCCTTTACTTTCCTGCTGTCAATACCTTTAAATAGATTATTGTTTAATCTGAGTTTCTGTACCCATGAAAGGCTGAAGCTTTGAACCGTCTGCTGCCACCCACCCCGACCCACGCTGTTGAGCATGCATGGCGGCACGTACTGCCACACCACAAACCTCAAAGCAAATGTTGATGCTACTTCCACGCCACACACAAGTACCAACCCCAAACACAAGTGTGTTCACGCTGCAGATAACAGCGCTCATGCGCCACGAGTACAGGACTTCTAAAACTTGTGATTAATCTAAATAAAAAGACTGGATTTACCAGCTGAAGGACCATCTCTTCATCCTTGCTACAAGCCAGAGAGGGGACACACCTGAGCTCAAGAGCCCATAGTGGAAGGGGGAAAATAAAAGATGGTGACCCCCAAATTGTGTCACCTCAAGTAACCAGACCAGAATACAGATGGAAGTGATATAAATAGAACATAAAAATCGTTACAGTTGAATTAAAGATGAAAAAGGTGTGGAGGTGTTTATTAGATTAAAAAAAAGTTGACACGCGCTAGCAGCAGATGTTATGTGACAAGGTGATGGAGGTCATAAACTGACACGTGAAACACTAAAATTGAGGCATAAAGCCTGTTTTTGCTCCTTGTAAGAATCTCAGAGTGCTCCTTTGACATAGCTTCTCAGTGATATACTAGTTCAAACAGATCAAAAAGTGATTTTTTTTTCCCCTACTGTATTGCATGGTGCTGTCCTAGGGGGTGTTGAATCATTCAGCAACCAGTTTATGTGGAAGGGCATAACTCTTGCTCTTAACATTTAACAACCAACGAGAAAGAGACTTACTCATAAGTAAACCAGAAATCCATTTGGGCCAGTAGTAAATTAGGGAGGAACTGGCATTTCAGCCTGAAAATGTACTTCTCAAATTTCTGTTTAAAGCAGTAGGAGTTGCAAATGAAGCCTCAGAGCCATGTGTTATCTACCCTTCAAGGATGTGTTTCTACTCCAATTCCTGGGCTGTCATTTTGTGTCCAGTGCACACATGAGCTTTAATCATTTAAGATTAACGTGATCATCACCAAACTTCCATAAAGGTAAGATAAATACCTAGAATTTCCATTATTTTTGGCCAAAAAATTCTAAGTGCTCTTGAGCCTCCAGAGTGTGAAAATAAGATTTCAGAACACGAACGCTGCTTCTAGCCCCAGCTCAGCCTTGAGCCCAGCAAAACTTACCCTAAAAACACAATGTCTCAGATCTATCTAGTGAATACAACAGCCAAAAGAAAAGGCTCTTACTACACTCTGATCACACAAAGCTGTTGAATTCGCTCACTCCAGATTAAACTAAGCACACTGCAGCAGGTGTAATTTTTACTAAGCTCAATCTGTGTCAAGGAATAGCCCCGTTCTGAAGGATACTGCACAAGGCAGTAGAGGCAGCAATCTGCCAGGTCAACCACCTGCACAGCTCATTACGCCACACTCCGAGCCCAGAGGCGAACGCCTGACTTGGCGCAGCACAATTTGGCAGGTTTCCAGGTATTTCTAGTGCCAGTAACCCCAAGGTCACTATTCTAACCCTGGCGCTGATGGATGTCGATAAGAAATCCGGTCAGGCACACCGGCCTCGGGCTGGCTATGCCACCCTGCGCGGCCCCGTTGCGCTTCCTGTACAGTCCTGCGCCGACCCTGCAGCGGGGGGTTTGCTGGTTGCATGGGGCATTTCAATGTCGTGCTCCCAACGGTGACAAGAAATGCATTTTAAAAGGGTGATACTTGCTTTGATGAAAAGGAAAGAATGTTTTGATGGTTATAATTACTGAGTTTGTGCACACAGTCATCACCTATACACAGTAGAGATGATTTTCCTGCTAAGGTAGAGTCAACAAGTAATGCACTGAGTTGCAGTGCGTATTTCTGTCCCGTCTGCTGTAATTTTCATGTATTAATGCAGAAGAGTAAAACAAAGATTTTTTTACACTTCAGCAATCCTGGATACACAACAATTTAGGGAGCTATAGTATTGACTGTAACAACTCCAAATTGAGTGGTTATCAAATTAACAAGTGCTGAACAAAAATATAAATCAACTCTTGCTGTAGTGTAATTAAAACAAAACCTGATTTACTGTGTACTGTAATGTAAAGAGAAATGAAATACAGACCATATTTTTTGCACACTACTTTCCACTCTCTCTGTAATTAAATGTTATTAAATCAATGAGTAAGTTTATACCATTATTTAGGTATTGTCTTTACTACAAACTGTGACTCACACATCAGACCAACACTGCGAATTAAAAGAGATTCATCTTCCTCCCTGCCAGGGTATGGTCACACCCCACTGAATAATCCCCTATTTTAACTGCTCAACAGAAACAGTAGCCAAGGAATGAGGGACAAGAATTGGCTGAAAGGCAAGTGAAACAGGAAGAACAGAGATAAAAATGTATTATTTGATTTAGATACAGGAGAGATTTCATTACCTAACACAAAGGAATTGTTTCATGCTCTTGATGAACCTGTTTCTTTGTACTAGGAAAGAGATCCCTAAGGACTTAATGGTCTGGAGAGCTGCTTTCCCCTGGGTTTCCAGGGCTGCTGTCTGTGGACCACAGGTTACACCAAACTGAGCAACAAGGGATGAAGTACCAGTGCTATTTAAGTGCTGGGTTCCTACAGCACTGAGTTTTAATTCCATAATAACATATTCCAAGTACCCCTGATCTCAGCTGCGTGCATGCTGTTTCACTTCTATACCTGAGACATATTCCCATAAAACCAAAATATCACACCAGCATCCAGTTTTCCATAATAATAACAAGATAAAACGTGTTCCCTTAAAACTATCATCTGTTAAATGAAGTCATATTCAACGCCCTAAAAAGAAAATGACAAGAGTAATTCCGGACTTACATTGATGTCCTCCAAGTCGAGGAAGTTGAGGATGATGCCGTTGCGCTTCCAGATGATGGGGGGCCGCAGCGCCCCACGGATGCTGCATGTCAGAACAGTGCTCAGGCCAACCGTGATGGTGGTAACGCTGATCTTCTGGTTCTCTGGCAGGCTCAGCCGAACCACCTCTGCAAAAAGCAACAAAGCCAGAATAATAAATACCAAATACTACAAAGCAAAGCTGTTCCCCTTCTCCCCCTCTCTGCCTTTCCTCTTCCTCATTCCAGGAATAACTCTGAAGGACTTTGACAAGGAGATGGATTATCTATGCTATAAAAAACACCCTAAACAATAAAGCCAAGAGACACAGAAATAGAATCTGCCACAATCAAGCTTGCTGCATCATTTTCCTGAGGCAACTAGCGGTAGTTGTGGCATTAGGGCACTAAGACGGGTCCTGTGGCAAGCCTGGCTGCGATAGTTAAGTCTACAAAGCTGTCAGCAACAGGAGGACAAGCAAAGGCTCTCCTGCCTGAGACTGTCTGTGTTTGTTTCTCTAGAGGACTCCTGCCAAGGTCCTTTGAAAAGGCACAAGAAGGAGTCAGGTTCTTTCCTTGAAGAAGCAGAATTAAGATAAAACTGTTGTCACTGAAATACAAATAAACTCGGTTTTAAATTGCTCAAATATTGAAAGTCACCAAGCACGAAAATTCATTTACCAAACGCAGCCACATATAGCATCTGAGATACAGCTGTTCTTCTGACCAAGGAGTGAGAAGCTTTCTCATATTTTCTTTAAATTAAAAAAATCCAGTTCTTTCGAGTACATATACCACACAAAAGCAACACCTGAGGCAGCAGGCCTTACTGAAATCCACACCAACATCTCTCTGGAACCACACATTTCCTACTGGCCAATGCTCACAAGATGTGTTGGCATATTCTGCCATGTGTGGCCACACAGAGAGGTAACACATTTGATACCAGGAGTACCATGGGTGCAGATTGTCATTATTAAGCATTCCAGCAGCAGCGAGTCGGCAACAGGGCAATCAGGTCACATTGTCAAGGCTGGTGCCTTCACAACTTTATCATTTGCATGATGTTTTGTGCTTACTCTCATTTTCAGGCTCTGCAATAAGAAAAAGCCTTGAAACTATATTGCACGTAAATGCTGAAAACTGGTCTTTCAAGGTAACGGCCCATTGAGACGAGCAGGGAATGTCCACAGCACTTTGGTGCTACATTGCTTCAGCCAACTCAGAAACTTGGGCTGCGGGATGAAACACCCCCTCCTGGCCCCAAGGTCCCTCCTTCCTCATGTCCGCCGGCATTCACTGCGGTAAAACAGGGATCAAAGCAACTGATGCTGCCTCACACAAGGACATGTGGTTTGGGAAAAACCACCTCGAGCAGCGCCGACACCATAAAATGGCATATGGGGTCAGGTTAGTCCCTCCCCTCAGCTGGCAAAATTACTCTTCACCTTGACGACCCACACAAGACCTGCGTTATCACTTACCGTGTATCTGCGTTGGTAAGATCTAAATGCTGTCTGCACTTTCTTCCAGCCCTCTGAAGAAGCACTGACTTTCAGTGACTTCAAACACTCATTTTTATCACGTCAGTTTACAGCTTAAGATGTGATTTTTTCCTTAAAAGTTAACAGCTTTGGTGGGAAAGCCATGCATTTATGGGGCTTACGCTATGGAAAAGCATGGAATAAAAATTAAAACCCCCAGTTATCTACTATTGGAAGCACCATTTTCCATCTCTTCACACATCCTCTAATTAAAAAATTGCTTTAACACCTCTTGAGTAGTGAATCTGTTAAATCTGTTCATAAATATTCATAAAATAGTCAGCATATTTCAGTAGCCTCAGGAAGCCTCACTTCAGTGCACTGGTCTAGCAACTGATTGTGAACGCTGAGTGCAAAACTCGCTTGTGCCGCAGCACCCGAACAGCGCTGCACCCCTTCTCCTCCTGCTTCTTCCACCTAAGCGAGAAGTTAATTGAATGTGCCACAAATTGTATGCCCCGCCGCAGACGTGAGGCTGACTTCGGGCTGCAAAGATCAATACAGCGTTGCACGCTGTGTCTGCCAGCGGTTAGCCATTATCTCGTTTAATATTCCTAGCGCTGCTGTAGAGAGAGCACAAGCTGTTCCAGAGACACGGCAGCTAGAGTTTTGATATATGGTTGATCAAAAATAGGAATGTTTGACCAACTTACTGCTGCTGTTTGGGCTGTGGTGGCTCCTGTAGGCGTTACATGAGAAGAGGGCCTGACACGGACAGATCGTCAAGGAGTTTCTGCACCCGAAGCCTTAAAATCCAAAGGGGGACATGGAGGAAGGCGGGAAGAAGAACATAACCCACCCAAGGTCACAGAGCAGGGTGGTGGCAGTGCCAGGAGCAGGTGATACATCACTAAATCACAGCGCCCTCAGGTACCTGCCGGAGATCGGAGACACGGCCGCTCAGGGCCTTGGACAGTGCCCGCAGGGGCGGTGAGGTCCCAGCCCACCACCCTCACCCAGCCGCCTGCAGCACCTAAGCAGCGCACAGGTGTACAATAATGCACTTATTTTCTGCATAAGAGAGAGCTCCTTTTTTATGAATAAAATATTTGGAGTGCACTTGACAGGATAAAGAACTGATAATTACCATAATTTGTAGCACAGAGTAGGGCTAATGAGGACATCTTTTCTTGAGGAGAAATGAAATAGAGGGTCATTCATTTAGGAGACAATTGTTTTTTCATCTTACTGCTGTTTTCCTTAATTTCCTCTGCTGTTCCCAGCACCGCCTTGAGTTCCCTCGCTCATGCTGGGCTCCCATCACCTCCCTCTTCAGCAACATCTTTTGAGCGTTTTGTTGCAGTAGAATTTAAGGCTCCCTGCCCATCTTCCAAAGGACAAATAAAGAGGCTTTCATTTTACATTTTAGAAGCACAGCAATGAAGAATACATCAGCTCTTAATTAAGGAGACACCTTGCATAGCTTCCATTCTTGGATGAACCGTATCAGGGCAAGAGAGGATTTTTTATGTTAAAGCATGTAATTAGTACAGACAACTTTAACAACACAAACACACTCCTTTTTTTGAGTATTTCTATGGAGTATGTTTGAGGGCATCTTATTACCAGTACATTTGAGGGCATCTTCTTAACATCTAAAAGCCTTTCCACTAATACAGGATTATCCTGTGTGGCTTTAGTCATTGCTTTACTGTCATAAACAGAAAAAAATTTCCTTACATAGCCAGGTGTACTGGGGAGGAAACAGATTCCCTGAAAGGATGCAAGAGCTGGGCTTTTAAAAAATCTTTTCAAAACCTCAGCATCTTGTACTTAAGTTACAGAGCTTAGACACACTGATGCTAGTTGGATTATGTGTACAAATTATTCAAGTCACCATAAAGATTTTGTGTAGAGCCTCTAGATTAAGTATTGAACACTGTTCATTTTATTTAAAAAAAATCTTTAGGAGATAAAAGGATTTTTACCACATATACAAAACTGAGCAGAGCAAACGGGTAATACTCGAAGTGCGCTCGCTTGTAGAATACAGGCTGGAATGGAATTTCGTCCCCAAATCAAGCGATTTTCTGTTTATTTGGAAATTCTGCAGGATGATGCGTGCAAAACAGCTTTCTGTACTCGGTAGGTTCAACCAGTATCAGTCCTAGCTGGTCACATCTACCAAGTCATGTCAAACCAGGTACTCTTCTCTGGGATGTCAGTTGAAGCAACTCCTCAGTCTGTTCCGGCCAGAATGAAGAAAGGTTGCTGCCAACTATTCTGCCATCAGAGAGAGATGCTACCATCGGAGAACGAGATGCTACCATTTTTGACTCAACTTCTAATAGTTCAAGAGAGAGGTAAAGCCTTCACAATAACAACCTTTAAGAAGGAACAGGTGGAGCTGTATCCCTGCGTATCAGAGGTCCCGGTGTAACCTTTCATGAGGTGCTGTACCGAACGCAGAACAGACTCACAGTCAGTACAAAGCAGCCAGGACACCGCAGACTCTGCTTTGGTGAGGGCAGCAGCTCAGTGCCTGAAAACCACGTGGCTTCAGCAGTTAGGGCAGTGCCATCTTCAAACCTGTCTTCCCCATTCAGGAGGGTGAGGGATGGCTTCCTGAGTGCCGGTGGTCGGTGCCAAGAGGTTATTCAGGGGAAGGATCACTCTGTCTTGTCTCTCACACCTTTTCTTTCTACTACTATATTCAGTCCGAGAGAGGCTGTGAAGCACCGTGGACCTTTGGTGACCCATGTGTAGTCATTCTGATGTTCTTATGTAAAATTTCTTGCAATACCAGGTCCCACGGTGACACCTCTGAGAACATGAAGTCTTACTAATTCCTTTTCTTGTTAAAAATGTCAAGATATCGTCGAACACTTTCCTCAGCCCCTCCTTCGCTCCAATTTTATGTCTTAAGGTGCTAAGCTGGAGTTGCACTGCACCTTTGCAAGCTGTGCATACTAATGTGAGCAGGTATTACTTGTTGTGCTGTTTTATCACGGAAATCTTTTTCTCTGCTGTCATTTGCAGCCCGCCAAAGGCAATCATAATTTCACAATGAAGACATGTATAATTGAGGTCATTACAGGGAGCAACCTGGAATGAGCATCTCTGGAGAAAAACTCATTGATTTAGCACTGCATGGAGATAATTTACATAGTAAATGCCGGTTGCCTGCCTGCCTTTGCTCATGCTACACTACATACAGAAACAGATTTCACACTTTAAAAAAGTGCTTAATATCATTAATCCAATCTTTTCCCTTAAATCTAAAGAAAACACACTTTTTTAACGCATTGTTGCCAGCTTTAATCATCGTTACATTTGTTCATGGATATCTTGCCTTTCTAGAGCAGCATATGGAGCAACTGACTCTACTGCTTAGATTCTGCTTAGGGGACAGGGCATTACTTTTTTAAGCCTGTAACTTGCTCTCAGCAGGGAGAGAATGAACCAAAACGTAGCCTTGTTTGAAGCAACGGGAGGATGACTTTCAAAGAAAGTCTTGAGCACAGATTCTTGCCCCCAAATTAACACTCCTGAGCAAAGAGACCTGTCGTTTGTGAACTGAAGCATGGGTAACGCAGTCCTAAATACATCAGCAATGTTTCCCCAGCAATGGTTCAAGTCAGGATTGATTTAATGGGATGAAAATTTTAGCCTCCACTCAATCCCCCAAGTCCTGCAGCTGTGTTTATGCACTGCATTGCATTAGTAAAATCTGTTTATTGCCTTGTGGCCCAATATTGCAGCATGAAGGTCAACGGTGATTTTAGCATTTCTTTCAATAGATAAAAGAGTCTTCTCTAGCTGAATACATTCTCAGGTGAGGAGCTAACTTTATCAAGAAAACAAAAACTATTAATGGATCAGAGGAAAAAACGGGATATATACCTTTTATAATTCTGTTTTTCCCCAATAATTTTGATGAGATGTATTTGGCTTTGCATAGAGAGTGGAGAACCATTTTAGACCCTCTTAAATTTGCAGCGACTGCAGCTAATTGATTTTAAAATGACCATGTTGTATGTGAGATGTATTCATAAACTCTCAATTGAACACGGAATTCGGCCAGCCAAACAGTGACTCTGGTGATACCCTTTGGGAGACCCTGGGATAAGATGTGGTCATCTAATTAGTCACTGCAGAGAGAGATGAAAAGAAATGAAGGGCAGTCCACAGTGGGTCTGAATCTGTAAAGCACTGTATAATATGCTTATAAATGACTTGCATTAGCATGTGACTTAGTTCCTACTCTACTCTATAGAGCAAATAAATGAATTAATAAAAACCTTAGTACACAAATCACCCTGGGTTGGCACGCCTTTGCAAACCTGTCACACCGGCTGTTTTTAGGACTACCTTCAGAAGAAGTGTTGCCATGCTGTCACCTTTGGCTGCTGATTAAGGTTCAAAAAGCCCATCTCACCTCGAAGTATTTGCTCTCTCCTCACTTGCCCAGAGCCAGGTGAAAGGACTATCCATCACCCAGCCCCAAAAGAAAACTCCATTTTCTGAACACCGACTCAGAACTAAAGGAACGTCAGTCATGCTACTGAAAATGTTTATGTTATTAATTAACAACATTAGAGCTGTTAATGAACATGATTAAAGTTGTTCCAAATTAATTAACCCAGAGGATTCCTACAGCTCCCCGCATCAGCTCAGAGCAGGTGATCAGAATGGGGCTTCTGGCTTTATAACCTGTGAAAAACACCATCAAGAGCTGGCTCTGCCTCTGGCCACCTTTGGTGTCACCCACCACTGCCCAGCTGGCCTCTGTGGGATATTCCAGGAGTTCAGTTTCTCTCAAGAGGTATGACTACACACCGTTCCTCTAAGGCTTGTAAGCTTAATTAATGTGAATAATAAAATGATTTCTACAGCTAAGTAGAAACGTTCGTATCTCAGCTTTATTTTGTAACTGCAATAATTCAAGTTCTTAATGTAATTTATAAATCCTCAGGACCTTGGGCATGCTATTCAGGAAGCATTTTATTGTAAATTCTCTACTAAATTGGTAATGCTGTTTTCCAAGTCATAAAAAGGCATAATCATATTTCTAGCAGTATGAAAGAATTTAGTACCTCAAGCCCTCTCCTGTCATTACTCTTGAAGGCCACAGGCTATGACTCCCTGAGGTAGGTGCCAACCTTGCACTGAAAGCTAAAACCTGTCTTGTCATGGAATTCAGAATAAATGTGTGCAAATCACCAGCAATATTCAGCTCTGGAGTGGTGCTAGAGGACAAGACCCCGTCTCTCATCCCTGTCAAGTTGAACAACTCTTCCAGTCTGTGTGACCATGACTTTTAGATGAAACGTAAGAGAAAAGTAGCTATTAAATCCCCTAAATATTACGATGCCTTTTATTTTTCTTCAGCAACTGTGTTCATAATACACTATCATTGACATATCACAGAACGTTTGAGTTTGAGTTGGAAGAGACCTTCATCTAGTCCAACCCCCTGTCATGGACAGGGACATCTTTCGTTAGACCAGGTTGCTCGAAGTAGTTGATTATTTAGATAACGAGAACAAGCTGAATAAAACAAAGCTTAACCTGAAGGAGGAAAAACAATAATCTTACATCAGAGTTTGGTCCACCTTCTAACAAAGAGGGATTAGGACTCCACATGCAGACCAGGCTGCCCTTGCTCCTGTGAAATACCTGCATATTCCCCCGAACCCTCCGAAAGAGTGAAGAGATGCCCCAGGGGAGGATGAGCACCATTTCCAGCCGTTGGATTCGAGAGCAACCAGGGATGTTTCTCGCCCAGCTTTGCGAGGAGGGATTCAGATCTCCTCAGCTTCAGAGATCTGGAGGCCAGTACCACCCCTGAGCCGGTCTCTCAATCCCTATGCGGGGCCCTGGGTCACCCCGCCTGGCTTGGCCACGTTGCAGGACGGGGTGAGTCGCTCCCAAGGAAGGCCAATTTCTCACATTGACTAGAGGGAAACTTCAGGTGAGTAACTCCAATAGGGCCACCTGCACTGGAAATGCCTACATCTGGAGACGCAAGCTCTGTTCAAACACCTGCTTAGATTTTTATCTAAATTACACATAAATTCCTTCAAAAAATCATACCCATGCAAGAAAAGAAGCCCAGCTTTCCCGTATGAATTTCTGTCAAGAGCATTCACATAGCTAATAAATTTGCTAAAAATCACCTATATTTACTTTTAACCAGCGCAGCTTCTTTATCTACTGTCGTCTAAAGATCAATTTCATTTCTTTCCTTTTTTAAAGAAAACAAGCAACACACTTTCCATCACGAAATCCCAGCACTGCCCTCCTGTTACTAATCAGGAGAACATTTAGTTTGTGCAGAAAGGGATAATTCATTCATTCTTGAAAGTACATGAATAAATATAAGTTGTTCAGTGCTTAATTATCTAATCTCCTGAGAGTGATAAGTGACGGATTCATTATGTAAATAGGCATAAGTAGTCTATTTTAGAGAATAGTTTACATAAATGCATTTGTTTTTATTTTAAATTCCTATTTCCCACAGATTGAGAGCAGTGTTGATATGATTAATTTTTGATAAAATATTCCCGTGTTGTGTCAACAGTGTCCTGACTAGATTGTAACAGCCACGCGTTTTCCTAGTCAGTTGATTAATCTGAAAAGAAAATTGCTAATGGTCTAACAGGCTCTCCTAATTACTTCTGGTAGTCACATCAGTTAAACATGGGACTCGAAAGACTTGTCTCTTTTTCTTAAGAGTCAAAACCATTCTATAGTAAATTATATATGTACACTACAGTATACATACTCTCTGAATAACTATGGGAGTATTAAAATCTCTCACTGAATCCACAGTAAAAAAGAGTATTATGTTTTTTGGGGACAGATGTGGTGCGTGACAGCTGCTCTCTGTGTTTTGCACCCTCTATCCTATCAGAATTGAAAGAAATAAATAGTTGTTTTGCTACAACAGTTGTCTCTTATTCAAGGGTGATTTCAGCATTTCTAGGAGTTTAAAAGTTTTTCCCAGTCCTTCAGAAATTCCTTAGCTTTGAAATGAAGAACTCTTTAGCATGGGCAGGTTCTTTCAAGTCAATGACACTTTTAGGAACAGCCACTATCTATATTTAAACTACCATATTTCAGAGTTTCAGAGGACCAACACACATATGAAACCACTGAACTTTTTTTTTGTAACTTCTGTAAGTTACAGCAGCTGAACTGATTTATACCTGATTTAAGGCAGAAAAAGATAGCTTCTGGTGGAGGATGTGGCATGCCAAGTTTCTCCCTGGAGTGAATTTTTATGGCTGCTCTATAAACCCCTAGGGTTTATCATGGAAATACTGTCAAGACCATTAAGTCCAGCATGACTTGTGGGAACCGCTGTAATGTGTACATAAATTACTTTGGAAATAGAGACAAGTCAGGCCATGGGATATTTGGGGTTCAAGAAGCATTCATATATAGTTTAAAACCACTGAGACATCAAAACTGGCTGCACTGAACTGCTCCAATCTCTCACTCTCCATTCATTTTACTTTGAGCTCCTGCCCAGCATTATGCAATGAACGCAATACACTGAAAAATGCATGAACCAGGAAACAAGGAGCCTAGAAAAAAGCCCCACATTGCTTCTAAACTGTGGATTATGGGTTTGTAAAAAAAATCCCAAGCATTTAAAATCAGGTATATTTATTTCTTTCATATTCCCACATTTACTGTGTTCATAAACAACCAAATCAGTGCGAGCATACCTTTTGAGTTGTAAATAAGCATTAGTAATATTTTTCATGGAGCTTTCATTGCTCTTTCTATGCATGACTGCAAATTTAGTTGCGGCGATTATATGGACTTTGCATCTTTTCTGACTGTAGCTACGCTCAGGATACTTAACAAATGCAAGGACCCTGCTCCCCTGTGCTCACACCATCCCAAGCCAGAACCTGAGCTACTTCATCCCCCGCCTTCACCTTCCACTCCAGTCACTGCCCATTTGGGTTTTCAGTCATTAAAGTTCAGCTTCTCTCCGAGGCTTTTGGTCATTTTCCTTACAAACAGCTTCCTGGGTCCCAGGCCAGCAGTAGAAAATCAGAACACATTTCATTTCTAAATTACAGTTACATAAGCAGGGAAAAACCAACGCAATAAAAAGCGAGCAGCTATAAGGCATACCCAGATATTTATGCCATGCACCCCTGGCTGGACGTGGGACTTGCACAATATCACTCAGAAACGCTGCCTCCCAGGCTGCAGAGCAGGATTACGGACATAAAGACTCCAGCTATGGTGGGGCGCAGCTGAACCTGCATCTTGAGGATGCATTTCTCCTTGTCCCGACGGTGCTGGTGGTCCTGCCTTGGAAGGTGAAGCTTCAGACCAATTTAACACCTGCTGCAGTGATGTATAGATCTGGAGCTGGCACGAACGGTGGAAATTTGGCTGGGGGGGACCGTGCAAGGTTGCAGCAAGGTTGCTTCGCAGCAACATTTATCCAGATAACATCTTGTATTTTAAAAATACATCAGTTGATAAAAGCTTCTGCGTCAGCACTCTCATCCCTGTCCTTCCCATAGTCAAAACCACTCAACTAAAGTTTAGGAGAAAGTCAGAAATGTGCAGACAGACGGCAGCGATTTGCAAAGAAACGGGTAATTAAATACCTGTTGTTTTGGGGTTTTTTTTTGGAGAGGAAGGTGAAGGGAAACCAGAGAGCAAAGAACACTATCTAAAGAAAATCCCCTGGTTCATACTTTCAGCACATCAGTTGCTGTGGGCAGGTTTTCTCCTGGTTAAAGCTTTTCAAGCCCAATCCCCTGCAGTTATGAGCCTTTTAACAACGGCACAGAAAGGGCTGGGTAATTCACCAGTGCTCCTGAGCCATGCCTGGCAGGCAGCTAGGACTTTTTTTTACAAAATTTTGAACCAGCACTTCAAAGCCAGCGTAGCTCGGTGTTTGGCGTTTCCGTGGGTTCAGTCTCTGTGGGGAATTGCAGGATGGACACCAGAAGGTTTGGAAGGGAGCAGCAGTGAAGGGGTAAGTGCAGGCTTCATGTGGCCGCCAAGGAGGCTGCTCTGGTGGAGTGGAAACCTCTGCAGAGAGCTTCAGAGATCGGGATGAGCGGTGGTGGCGGCAGGAGAAGCAGCTTTAAAAGTCCTTGCCCAGACAGTGAACCCTGCTCTGCCTCAGTTTCCCCCATGGGAAAGACCTCGCCAGGCCATTCTAGGAATAACACGTTTGAAAAGATTTCTCAACGTCCACGGTAATAGGGGCCACACAAATACCCACAAGCATGTTGTGTCTGTGGATTTCTCATTAAAACTCCTCAGAGGTTCACAGATAAAACCCAGATATAAAACTGAAATTTAATTACACAGGAATACTTTGAAGCAGAGATTTGCAGCTACTGCTGTGAGAAACTTAAATTCCAGTAATACAAGAATGATAAATGCTGCATCCTTGAAAGTAACAGGAAAAACAAATCATCCAGGCTATCATATTAAAAAGCATATTGAAAAGCAAGATATGCTAGCAAAATCAAACGTGGCCAGTCATACTTTCTGTACCAACCAACATTAGCTTCTTGAAACTTTTAAATCTGCAGAGCAAAATGATTTATAGAAGCTGTTCTTTATCATTCAGGCTTATAAGTCTTATGTCACATAAAACCCCCTGGCATTAGAAGAACATTCAGATTGCAAAGGGAAGCAACAGCAGGAAAGCAGAGCAGAGACAGCCTGCATCACCCGGGTCGCACACGCGCCTTTCTTAATTCCATCAGCATACGCTATTTTTGCACAGAACAGACAGGGCTTATTTAGAGAGCAGCTATTCAACACTTTGTTTTTCTTATCGTACATCCTCAACCTTATTTTCAACCACTCAAACGTAGCTCTTGAAGGCAGAAACGATTCATTTCTCCCTGGATTTTTCTGTAACACCCTTCACTGTTAAATCCGCTTCAGAAACGCTCGTGAGCACCTTTGACATGTTTGCTCTAAGTCAGCTGTGCGGCCTCAGTGGGGGATTATTTGGCACAAAGTACTCTTAGCCCTTCTGCCTCATTTCTGCTCAGCTCCAGCCTGCTCCCAGCTCCGACTTGGCCAAGACCTCCTGTCCCTGCCGAGCTTCAGTTCCCCCCCAAGGAGGGCTGGTCCCAGTCTCCCTTCCCCACTGTCACAGCACAGCTCTTCCCATCGCCTCCAGATTTGGCATCTGCCTTCCTCACACCTCCTGGGGCTGGCACAGGCGGACGGGGACAAAGCATGGCGCAGTCCTGCTCCTGGCTCTGCAGGGAGGGCCGCCGCTGCCACTCACCAAAGGAATTTCTCTGCCAAAACCTAAGAAGTATTTCCCCAAGTCTGTGCAAACTGCACCTACGTTTGCATCTTCAAGCTTAGCCCCACTCGGGCTGCTTCTGCCCCTACAGCCCTCAGCCCACCTCTGCTCTCCTGCCATGCCAACCTGCTGCCACATGTTCTTAGTCATCTATTACAACCAACCACATTTAAAGTAACGAGCATATTTCTGTTCCTTCTTCCTATGAAAATGGTCTTTTTTCCTCCCTATTTTTTAATTGTTCCCTTCTCAATATCCACCAACTGTATCTCATTATCTCTTTGTATGTGATATTAATTGGCTCTGTGCTACCCACCGCCTTCTTCCCATACAGGCGGTTATAGACCACATCACGGAGATTCCTCTGGTACTAACAGAATACAATCTTAGACATCACCATTTTGGTAATGGCTGTTAAATATTGACTTTTAAGGCTGATTACAGTAGGTACATGCCTTGTTTATGTTTAACGATCACAAATTAAAATCAGCTCAATAAACTGAACATTTGAGAAATGCACATTTCACTATATATAATGAATTATTGCTGGTTAAATCTATAACTTAAATACAAACACAATCTTTAAACATATATTTAACTTACAACAGCCCAGAAATCGAGTGGGCCAAATGAAAGCTTGTTTAATGCTAAAATATTTCCCAGCACAGCCACCATATGCCAAGTGCCACAAATAACAACGTTCATCACATCAAGAGTCTGGGGATAGTTTCTTTTTAAGATCTTTAGCACAGTGCTCATCACAAATATTACCAACCAGATGCTCTGTTTTTCGAAGAAACAATTCACTCGTAACGTGAAGAAAAATCCCCAGAAATTCTCTCAGACTGCAAGTGCGTGCCCACAACAACCCAGGCACAGAAATGGTTAACCAGTGGCCTTCCTCGTAGTCAGTTCCTCCCTGAACAAGAGCCTTCCTCACCTGCTCCAGCCAGACCTTCCTCCCCCTCTATTTTACGCCGCTATGCAGACACAGAAATAACATCCAAAATATATTCATTCACTCAGCAAAGGTCAGGTACAAATTAGTACACCATAAAAAGCCACTATCTTGTGCAGCACATCAGCACTGATGGCTCAATTGCTTTTGCTAATATTGTACCTAATAATATCTCTGTAATAGGAAAACCACAGAAAGCAGTATTAAAGCATAGCTACTCTCACGATGGTAATGTCAAAGTCAAAAATGTCCAACATAAAGCCAATACAATACAAATAAGATCAGTGGTTGGCTTGTACACGCCAGTGTGTATTATCCATTGTGTAAATCATGGCTTAGATAACGAAATGATTTTCACAAACGTAACATGACATTCATTCACTAAGATATAACGCATACCTGCAGGGCATTCGGTGAAAAGCCTTCTGCAGTACTTTAATTGAGGTATGGCCCTTTGCGGCTTGTATCTGTTCAAAGTAATCTCAAATCCTACATTTTTAATTGGCTCAATTGTATTACTATTAATTTGGGTAAACAATTAATGGCAAATTATGGAGCCATTATTTTGTTAGTCCCAACACTGTTGCAGCAACAGACATGATGCCTGAACAAGGTTTGGTTTGGATTTTACCCATGGCTGGTGAGACACAGCACACCAAAAGGGCCCAACCACGATCAGGGACCAACGGGGCAAAACTTTGTTCAAACATATACTCAAAAAACAGTTCAGGCCCTAGAGAGCTGCAGTGGAAATGCGCAACAGTGCGGGAAGAAGGCGTAGGAAACCAAGGCATGGTTAGATAAAATGACTTGCGCTGTGCAGAGCAAACCTTGACTCCCTGCTCATAAGCAGTACTGCCAACCCCCCCAAATGTCATAAATTATTGTGGGAGGAATTATTTATACCCTATCCCTGAATTCTGCTTTCCGATGTTCTCACTATGGTGACCAACTCAGCTGCAAGAATTTGGGATTTCTCTGTCTCTAGCAAGACCCCAGGTGTAGGAGTGAGTGTTTCTGGCAGTAGCTAACCCTAGGTGGAAGGGATTTAATAAGCATTAGCTTAATTATGCTGTTCAAACCAAGTGACATGCATACCCTTTCATTTATCTTAGTTACGCTTCATCTTTTGCCAAACCTCTAATTTCTCTACCTTTTCTACTATTTTCTCCCTTCCTTTTACTAAGGCTACACTGAGCAAGACATCAAAATGCCAATGTGTGGAAATGAGAAGATTGCCTCTGATCTTACAAAAAGGGCACTTCGTAAATGCCTCAAACTAGTGCCAAAAGCTGAGAGACGCAGCTTTGTCAGCCCAGGTCAGATCAAGGAGGACTGTAATTTTCCAGCCCCGTTTCATTAAGAGCAGAGGATGGCAGTGCTCAGCGCTGCTGTGAGCAAGGCAAACCTCACCTCCAAGCATGGGCAACAGGAACTTTTCAGGAAAAATCCTTCAGGCCCTCTGCAAAGTGGTGGTCAGTTGGCTCACTGCACAGGCTCACAGCACAGCAAGGGCTGTGGGCAATGCTTGAGAAACCTTGCCAAGTAGGTTGGAGCAGAAGTATAGGATCAGGTCCTGGAACTATTCAAGCGCTCTCTGAAACGAACCCTGCTCATCTGTGCTTTGGCTGTCCCCCTGCAGCAAGCCACCGACTGCACCTGAAAATGAAGACCATCATTGGTGTCTTAAGATGTGCACCGAGGACTGACTTGCATAGGCATCTCTGTTCTTTGCCCCAATTTAAAGCTAAGCCTGTAATTTTAAATCCCTCTCTGAAGAACGGCGCTCTCCTTACACTTCATGCACTGCAAATCATTAACTTTCAGTATAAATCAAGAGCAATGCTTATATAGGAAATGCCAAGGATGAAGTACTGAAGTCAGGGACATACTGTGAAAAAAGGCTCTTAATGATTCAGAGTAATATATTTCAGATGTTTGAGCAAACAAAGCATTCATAAACCACCGCAGAACAGCGCCTTTCAGACTGAACGGAGCCTTTATTCCCAAGTTACAGATAATAGTGATTGAAGGAAGGAGAAAAGCCAAGGACACTCAACCAGGTAAAGCAGTGCTCCCCGATATTTTCAAGCAAAGAGGCATAGAAATATTTCATGTCGATCTTCTGTAATACTGCCTACTGCAGTATGGAAACTTGCTTAAATTATTTTTTCCTAGCTTCTTCACTCAGCAATACCAAAGGGTATGAACTGCTCATCAAAATTTATGCTCTGTGTTTAATGAAAAAGCATGCTTCTCTCCTGCAGGGTTACAGAGGTTGGAAGGTGAAAGGCAGGAGATCCCTCCTTTCTAGTCTCCCATTAATACATGGCACAAGGGGTCTGCCCACCAGCCATGTACATCCTTGAAGACCACCCTGAGGAGAAGCCTGGCCGTGACGCCTGCCAGAGCACTGCTAGCACACTAGAGGAAAAACCTGCATGGGATGGTCTCTTGCGAACACAGTCTTGAAAATACTTTAGGTCTGAGGTGGCCTCACTCGAGGACCACGCGGACCTTATCACTGAAGCTTACACTTCGCTGCAACTTGCAGTGGGAGACGCAAACCTGCACTTGCTCTTGAGGCATGAAATGCGGCAAACGTCCAAGAACTCAAAAGGGTATTTCATGACAGAAGAGGATGTGAGTAGTTTATGTTTGATGACTAATAGAGAGTGGGAGAAGCTGGCATTTTCCCAGGATGTCAAGGTTAACAACAACCCCTCTATTACAAAAAATGTTATGGGTGAATCTTAAATGACTACAGATGGTCAGGTGTTGATTCTGCATGTCCTTTGAAAGACAGTACTGTCAGCAAAACAGTGCCTTCTAACCAAATTTTGAAGTTCAATACTCTGTCAGCAGGAAGAGTGTTGGCTCTTTAACTGACTCATCGAAATACTGTTCTTTAGTTTCCTCTAGTGACTTTCCATTCAAGTACTGCTCTGTGGCTGGTTCTCCAGGACAAGAATATCTTCACAATTCATAGCTGGGGTTTTTTTCTCTCCCCAGTAATATTCCTTTATGGAAAGAACGTAAAAAACCTTGCTTTACAGATGGTGAGCTGAAGCAGAGACAGACGTTATTTAGCTGCAGTTACACAGTGTATCTGAACCAGAACGAGACACATGCCTTTTTTCCCAAGGTTACTCTTCCAGCTTCTCCGAGATTACTTTATAATCCCATTACAGGTGGAATAGCTACGTACACACAGCTGCCTTCTTGGAACGTTCATCTTAAAATGTGAGCAAGGGTTGAGTTTTCAGTGGTCATCATGCCCTGTTCTGACCTTGGCTTCTGCAAGGGTTTGCAGAAGGGAGAGCAGCGACAGTTACCATCGAACGTGAAAAAACAGTCTGAGAGGAGACTTGGGGCTGAGTTAAAATATATGACCTCTGAGTTAACACCTAACACCACAAGAAATGTCATCAGAAGATTTCCTGCACCTTCATGCTGTTACATTACACTATAAGCCATCTGAGCTGGTATTGCTGTAGTCTTTCGATCCTTGCCCGGCTTTTGTATGTGCTCTGGAGACCTGCACACCAGCTACCCCTCCCCATGAGCAAAACAGGGTGTGCTACCCTGTGGCAATGGTGCCTATGGGACCAGGACAACAAGCCACCTCCTTGGCTGTGCTGGATCTTCCTTGTCTCTCTTCTACTTCAGCTGGAAGCTTTACTTCATCTCCCATTTCTGATGGGGAGATGGCCCCATATCCTAGGCAGGGTGCCCTCCATGCAGGTCAGGGCTGGGGTCCCGGCAGCACTGCTGCAGGGTGCTCTACTCCTCCTGGGCTCCCTCCCAGCTCATCATCCCAACATCGCTGTCACATTTATCATTGGGCGATGCATGCAAACAGAAAATACAATAGCCTAACTCATTTATTTCCACTTGTTATTGATGACCTTTCATGACTTTCCTAACTCCACCTCGCTCCACCACTCATGAGTTATGAGGTCATCCGTAACTCAGGGAAATAAATGAAGTTTCCCATCAGCCTATTGTATATCCCCATTTATTACCTTTTTATTACCAACCTTTAAAGTTTTATCCCCTAGTATCTTGTTTTACAGTGGCGTAACATTCAGATGCAGGGATGTATATGAATCAGGCCAAAACGGTTCAGTTGAGTTGGGTTTCAGTAGAGGAAGAGCTATGCTGACCCACAGATACAAATGCTATTTTTTCCAAGCCGTCAGACCATGTCTGAGCCTCTCCAACCAAATTATGCCAGTGCTCGGGATCCTGTGTTTGTACTAACTGAGGTACAATACTTCCTTCTGACTATTTCATGTTAAGATCATTTGTGGACCAGGGTTTGCCATAGAACTGAAAAGATGTATCAAACAAATCATTGGTTCAAAGGTTTAGAGATGATGTTTAAGGGCTAGCTGCTAGATGATATGATGGCTTTACAGCATTGCATATGAGAAGCTGAATAATGATCCTTTAAAAAGCTTCAGCTGCAGCATTCCTGAGCAAATGCGGTGCTTCTTAACAGAATCACTTTTGTCTTTGACCTGTCAGTAAAATGCCAGAAGAATTAAATCAGATGGTACAGTAATCCTCAAGGTAATACTTAAATTCTTGGCTGTATTTATCGCAGGAGATCCTCTGCTTCAGATGCTTTAACGACTAGTTTTGCAGGACACGGCAGCTGGTACATCCATCTTCACAGCCACGCTGCTTCCCATGGAGGTACTGCAGCTTCTTTGGGGTCCTCAGCTTCACAAATCATGAAATGAGCCATGGGCAGGGGACAGCCCTCCATGGGGAGGGGGGAGAAATTTGGAGCTACAGACTCCATGCTGGAGTTGGGGCAAGAGTGGTCCCTTCTCCATGCCACAGAAAACCAAAAGGGTCAAGAGGCTGCCTGAAGTCTAGAAGCAGAATAAACCATGAAGAAGGCTAGAGCTGTCTTCCAGGAGTTTTGCATGACACAAGAAACCGCAGCTGCAGAAATTAACTGCTGATCAGCTTAGACAAACGTGAAATAATTAGCCCATGAGCAGAGAACCTATCAAGAGAGCAGCTGCCAACTGCTGCAGTCATGTGCAACACTCGACAGGATGTGAGCATTAACTTATTAATTTATTTATTTTGAACAGAAACCCTAGAGACCACCATTTAGTGCACAGTAAGAAAATCAAAGCAAACCTATCGTGTTATGAGAAAACAAACAAAACATTGTGACTTCTCTTCTTGCTTACCATACCTAGGTGGTCATGGCAAGAAGCAAAGTGTCACTGCCCTGTAAAATGGATAATACAGCCCCAGAACCAGCTCAAGACCAGAAAGGTTGAGGGTACTGCACAAATAAAGTCCTCTATTTTAAGAGGAAAACACTGGGATCACCCACTGAAGCTTTCAAAATGCGAAAGAATTGGAGAGACCTGATAATACTGATATATTGCCACACTTGCAAGGAGTAAGAGAGTGCTATAATAAGGAAATATGGGCAGACTGGAGAACTCAGAGCAGCTTCATAAAATAAAACAAACAGACTTTCAAAAAAATTTTTTTCAGGCAATTAACTGAAGTCAAGAACAGGAAGGGAGGGCTGGCTTGTTTCCGAATGGAAGGTTAGAAAATGAATAAGGACAAGAAAATGATCTCTGAATCAGGACCAAATTCCACAGTTCATGGGACCATTTCTGCTGACTTTCTCTAAAGTAATTTGCTCTAAAAATACAAACATAAATGTCCTTCCCTGGACCCAAATGAAGGTTCCCCCTACCTGGATAGCGGGGAGCTCCCCAGCCCCAGTTCATGCTGAAGGGCTTATTCCCCACAGCTCAGGAGAGGAGGTGGGAACAGGGGGCAGGGGACTTGTGTCAGTCTTGAGCCACAGCTGGGAGCTGATCCTAGAAAAAGAACAGCAGAGCCATGGTTCCCTTCCTGAAAGGATGCTCAAACCCATGTAAATCTGTCCTGGAGAAGGAATACCACGTGCTTAAATAGCCACTGCTCTTGGGAACAGAAATAAGGTATATGAACCTCTGCTCTTCACATAACAGTTTCCCATCGCAGATCACACTTGTTTCATTTGTAATGGGAAAAATCTTTACTTAAGAATCCTTTTTTTTCCATAACTCCTCCTTGTTTTGTGAACTAGCACCTTCTCAAGTAACGTTTCCCTGCAAGTCCTGGGAAGAAGGGTCTACAGGAGCTGAGCAGGGAGCATGTAGCCTGCAGAAGACTTTATTGGCAGTAGGGTAGAAGTCTTTTACAATCCTTTACAGCTGAATGGGGAAAACTCAATAATGTTCACTATCATTATTGAGGATAGTTATTAGCTTTGAACGTTTTCTAAAATAAGCCTGTCATTAAGACAAACGTCTTGTTAATGGTAGGAATTTCCCAACTGAAGCATTAAAAAACCTGCAGTGCCTGCATCATTAGCTGCCTTGGAAAGCTCCTCTGCTCTCCCCAGCTCCATGTCACAACGACCGGTGCCATCTTCTGCTCCACTCATCTGTGCCACTTCCACCCCGCCACCTTTCCCATCGTGTTTCCTACTCTCTGCAAAGCCTGTCACGGCTCTGTCATGTGCTGGTCCTTTCTGTCTGTGCTGTAGACACAGAGAACATCTGCACTAACTTGGAGTGGAGGAGAAGAACGTCAGGAAACCAGAAGAAAGGCCACCATGTCATGATCTAGAGCTTGTTCAGCTGCCTGACGCGTGGGATGAGAATGACACGACCCCACAGCTGCAGCTCAATGTAAGGAAAAGTCAACCAGAAAAAAAAACAAGCAAACCAATGCTCTCCTGGAAATACAGCCCTATTATCTCCCAGATCTTGTCCAAGTCTGCGCAATTCTGTGGGATAGCTGTCCCTTAGGCCCTCCCCCAGCACTCCACTTCTCAGCTCTCTCCTCTGCTCCAGCCTATTATTGATAACACACCAAAATGACACTATCCAAACCAACAGAGTAGGTGACTCCTGATAGATGTAGTCTACAAGTTAGGACTTTGAAACCAGAGATCCCCTCCATAATTAACACTGAGAAAGTCTGAGGTACCTGTCTCTGACTAGTAAAAGCCCAGAGTAACCGAGGTTTCAATTTACGCCCCCCAGTTAGATGTCCTGGATTAGGTGGGATGAAGAACGAGTGCCTCAGGACATACTCACATCACCTTTCTGTAAATAAAAGCCATGTTTTCCATTATAAAATGCAATAAAAGGAAATAAATATTTTATACGCCTGAGGCAACCTGACATTTTTTTCTCTCCCTGCCAGGGTGAAGCCAGCATTGTGCTCCCTGTTTCAGTACAACAGAAGTTAGTACTTTCAGTATTAGTATGCACTATCCATAGGACTGAGGCTGATACCAGGTGGTTACCAGCACGTATTGTGGGAAGGGTCAGTGTTAGGGACAGACTACAATGTCTTATTTAAATATTTAACATTTTACGTTCGTAAGTCCTAATTCCTGTCTTCCAAAGCTTGATTTTTAACCTTAACCTGATAATCAAAATTTTAATCGTGACAGAGGTGTCACCGAGACTCTGCTCTGACAACAGCATCTGGAGCCAGCAAAAATCACCTTGCCCTTGAAACGACCTTGGCAAAGTGACTTCTATTGAAATAACTGAGCTTCCCAGGTTCTTCTCAAAATAACAGAAATACATCTTCTGTAATGTAATTTAAGAACTAGCTACCAGGCTGAGGGCAGTTTTGATTTTATTGATATTAGTTTAGCGAACACTGTATATTGTAAAACTGATAGAGTGGGAAAATGACTTCACTAGATATCAAATTTGATGGAGCTGGTAGCTGACTGCAAACGTAAGTATGGGAACTATCACCTAAGGAGGTACTCAGTATTTCATTGTGGATTTTTTAATGTTTCATATTCAGAATAACCTAAAACAGTGGCCCTGAAAACAATAAAATATGCTTGTGTAATACTGCCATTTATGTGCAGTTACACTTCATTATCCCTGTAATCTAACATGGTGGCTCAAAAAGGAGAACATGAACATTTTCTGAGTGATTTAGCAGGATGCTTTAATGATGTATTGAAAATGAACATTGACCCTATGTAATAGGTGCTAAACTGACACTCTTAAAGCACTCCATCCGTTTCACTCAGACTGCCTATCCTTCTTAAATCATCGGTGTGTCATTTTTATGATGCAGATCCATCTATTGAAACTACGGGACTGTGAAATGTCATAAAAAAAGGCATTGAGAAAAAAAATAAAATTAAGTTGCAGGTGGCAAGTATTAGCATTTCAAAAATGTTCTGTTGCATTACACTATTATTCCATCTTTGTCAAGGGGCAACAAGAGTCAGTTCTCACCTGAAGGAGCCGGCGCTGTTGAATGCATTAGCTCAGGGCACGAGGAACTCTTGTGCCAGCTGAAGGGCATTCCACAATAAAGGCAAAATATATTTAGGACTAAATTTGATAGGACACAAGGGTCAGCCTCCCCCTCAGATGACAAAGCCATGATTGCTCCTTTCCTTCCCTGTTGTGTTCCTTATCTCCCAGGCTTTTCACAAATTACAGCGTTGAAACTTTCTGCCCACCAGAAAAGCTGAAATAAAAGGCAGGGTGGCGAGGGAGTTAATTGTAACCCCAAAAGGTCAGGCTCTCTAGCTGGCAGAACTCCTCCAAGTGTTTATGCAACGCAGACCAGGACGTGTTGTTGCAGAAAACAGCACAGAAGTGGTTCCCTTCAGCTTATTTCTAACTCTCAAGCTTTAAGCTGAAGTGAGATTATAAACTGAGTTAAATCCCTTGAAATCACCACCAGGCAGAGAAACATCCCATGAAGGATGTAAAGGATTTCTAGTACTGTTTAAGGGCATATGTGAGACTGAGCAGAGCTATAATTAAAAGGTGTAATTATTCAGAATGATTTCCTAGAGAGGAGCAGGCTGGCACGGCAATGGTTGGATGCCATCAGCCATCCCTATTTGCAGCAATGGAAGGATTCATTCTAGCTCCCACTGAAATCTGCCACCACCAGCAGATTTTTATTCCTGGAGACCAAAGCCACTGGCTCAAATATGTAGTGAAATAATTCAGTAAATTTGACCATTTCCATACAGCAGTACCCAGAAAATTCCTTGTAATTACTAAAAAAAATCCAGTAATACGTGAGCACCTCCAGAACTGTGGCATCTGTCTGGTTTACCCCGGGAAGAAGGAGAAAGGGGATCTCAGCAGCCAGCCTGACCTGCTTGGGTTTGCAGAGACTCAAATTCCCAGGCAGTACCCCAAAGCATGATTCAACTCCAATACCCTTGTCTTAATAAGCGCCATGACCTAAACATTTTCAAAGATCCCTGAAAGATTTTAATTCTCAACTCCTAGAGAAGATAAAAACTAAATCTTTTGAACCCTTTGTGGGTGGTGTAGAAATAATGGTTACCTTTCCAAAGCTGTAGTTTTAAAGCCCAGCATCTCTGCACAACCAAAGGCTGCAAACATTATATTTCTCCAAATCAAGGTGAATGTCTTCCATGTTCATGGACGCTGCACCATGCTAATGAGTCATACGAGATCATACTTGACGCCTGCTGCTCTGCCAGGTGGGAACTTACTATCAATGTAATTCTAGGTGGAGAATTATAAAAAAAAAAAAAAAAAAAATGGGAGAGGAAGGAGGAAATATTGCTCTTTAGTGACTGTTACAAAATTTGGTGATGCAAAGCTTCCCTGAAGTCTGTACGGTTGCAGGAATTATGGGTAACAGTTGGTCAGGATACATCCCCACTAGGTTCTCTCTACCGACTACCTTGCCCTGCACACACAAAGCAATACTGTCAAAGACTCACAATTTTCACAAATTTTGGCTATTTTTTAATATGTATGGCAAATTCAGAAAAAAATTTCCTGACTCCAAACACAGCCCAGCTGCCAGGTTTAAATCCAATACTGCAAAACATCCAGTATTAAACCTTCACACTGTAATGGTAATAATAAGATTTTTCTGTAGGATGGACTAAACACTGGACAGTTCTTTAATCTCGTTACCAAAAGGTGCTGAGCAATTCTCACTGAGGTTTCCAGAAAGCAAATAAAAAAGACAAATTCACTTTCAGCGGGTTCCTGCCATGGCACATTTCAGCTCGAACAGATTCAGTCTGGCAAAGGGGCAAGAACTGGAAATCAAATCTCTCTGTGGGAAGCGCTGAGTGGAGGCTGCTCCCGGCCAGGCAGCCCCACGCCACCAGGCTGGATGGGGCACGCTGGCACCCAGAACCCCTCAGAGGGTGGGCAGGAGCGGAAAGCTCCATCTTCTTCCTAAACTCCCCTCATTTCTTGCCATGTTTTCCCTTTCTTGGCTTCTTCTGAAACCACGTTATTATTCCACAGTCTTGGCCCTACAACCCACCTCCTACAAAGACCTCTCCTCCCATCTCCAGCCCCGCATCCCTTCCCCTCTCCGTGACCAACCGTCTCTCTGTGCCACCAAACCCACCACCGAGGCGGCAGCTGGACCACATGACCCCCCGCTCTCCCCACGGCACGAACAGCCTCCCACTGCCCCCGCAGCTTCACCAGCCGCCTGCTTCAGCGGTCACAACCGAGGGTTCAAAGTCTGCTGATGACCAGGGGTTTGGGGTTACCACCACCGTCCGAAACCCATTTTATTTTAATCCTTCCTAACTAAATTTGGCACATGATGATTTTCAAGTTCTTGCATTGGCAGCCTCTGCAGCAGCCCTGCTGACGTCCACAGTATAGGAACGGGTGAACTCCCGTATATATCGATGCACACACAGTCATGGACCTCCCTAAAGCACGATTCAGTATCCGTGCTTCCCCCAAACCCAGTTAATTCCAAAATGGAAATGCACAAAAAATACTTTTGCTTTGAGAAGCCTGATATTTGTGCAGAAAGTGAAATGGGAGTGATTCACCCCTACGGTAAGGAATTTGCAAAACACATTCTAACTGTTTACTATATCAAACAGTTTAAATTATGACTGCATTTTATCTTTCCGTTCACAGAAGGCTGGCTTGTTCTTTATAGGCATTCATCTAATGGGATTCTGTCGGTGCTATTTTCCCCTGTGACTGGTAGCGGGAGTCTTCAGTCAGCAGTTTCGTTCCTGGAATAGGTTTTATTTCAATGGGTTCTGGAGTACGTGTTACTTGGTAATAAATAAGCGCTAACCAAGCCGGGACGATTAAAGATCAATTAAGGCATAATAAATTTTGTAATAGATTGTGGCAACAGAAGGTTGTTGTGCTTCTCAGCCCAAGGACTGAACCTCATGGCACTGGAAAAGCTGAACAATGGACAGTTTTCCTGGATTATTCCATGGAGGATGGTCTGTATGGATAGAGAGTGGAGGGAAAAAGGAAAGAAGGAAGGTGGAGGGTGGGAAGAGACTGGGACTCTCTATGCCGTACTGCCAGCAGGGTGCTGTATATGGTCTGTGGGTTTCCCAAGAGATGCAGTTAACAAAGTTGTCCCCTTTATTCCTATTGAAGCCAAGCAGGAAAGTCCATTTCAGGACTTCTATAAATAAAACATATTATATATTTTATATACAAAACTATGTATTTCATATATATATAACCTACTACAAAGCAGGTTCCATGGGCCAGTGCGGTATCTTTGCAGCTTTCACAGTTATCTGCCAGTAATTAATGTGATGGAAGAAGCAAGCGTAGCATGGGTCTGTTTAAGTGATTCATCAAATCTCCAGGGCAAACAAAAGTCATTTACATCACACTGGAGTCAACCTGCTCCCTAACTATGCATCCCATGCTGTCTTTGTGGTATTTAGGCACCCAGGGAGAGTCACCAATCCCAAACGCACATAAACAAGTTTAAGTAATTCACCAACACCAACAGAAACCCTCTCGCTCGCTCCAGAGGATTTTGGCTCTGATGCAGAGTACCCAGTCCTCTCCCAGAGGAAACGGGGAAGCAACTAAGGTTTTTCTAGATGATCATTACCTATGTATTCTGCTAGACATATGCAAAATACGTTCTGGCTTGTGCTTGCACTTAAGGTAGCCCCCAGTACTGCTGTTGTTGGGAAGAAACATTTAAAACTGACAACAAAGAGACTTCAAGCATACATCAGAGAGGAACTTTATGACACCGCAGAGCCACACACCACCAAATTACCTGCCCATTTTCGGGAATCAACGAGACACATAGACATCATATGCCTTTTACCCAGCACCGCATCTCGGCATTTCGGTTGGCTCAGGTTTTAAATATATTTTAATCATCCTAATATTCTTATTATTGTAATATATTACTGGGATATTAGATTGCAATTCAATTAAAAAATGTCATCTGCAGATAATTTCTTCCATGCTCATTATTAATGGAATACTGTAGCCTTGTTGGCACTTTCATATAGCAATGTAACTCACCGTACTACTCCATAAAAATACAAATTATATTTCATCCCTTAACAGCCACTGGAAGAGCTGGGTATATTTTGCCCTGCATTTTCTCCACCTGCTGCCAGGGGTACATTTAAACAGGATTTTGTCTGTCACTGTGAAACCACTATCGCCTATCGGCATCTCTGGGTTGGGTGATACATCCAGGACCAGCATCAGGGTGGAAGCAGAGTGGTTTGCCACGGGGCCCTCCTCAGTTGACTTGCATCCCTAACCACCCCAGGGAACAGCAGTATGTGTAGGCGATAATAAGAATATTAGGATGATTAAAAAGTATTTAAATACAAAATGCTTAAAAGCAGAGCTGGATAAACGGCCTTCAGCAAGTTATTCCAGGATTTTCAAAAGTCTTGTGGGTATAGAGTGGGCTGAGGGACAAAGTCAGAATTGAAGATAGGAAAAGTCTGCTGATAGCAGTCCAGCAATGATAAGCTACACCAGCAAATCTGTCTTGTCCACGTGCCATTTATAGGGGCATAAAATGAGCTTTGCTCCTACAGCTTATACCAGCCCTCAATGAAATACCTATCCTGGCAAAACACGAATGTGCTGAGTCCAACGCATCGATGCCGGGGTTATTTCAGGTATAAAAATATTACAGAAAACCTTCCACTCTGGACAGCATTATTCCACTAACAATCATCTCCAGAGCAGCCCTGGTCTCAGCAGCGATCGCCTTCTGCAAAGCGACGTTCAGCAAAGGTCCGCCCCGTCGGGGAACGTTTGAGCTCTGCCACCGCTCCGGCTGCGGGCAGCTGCCCCCAAGCCACAGCTGGGCCCGGGTACCAAACAGGGGGACCCGCTGCACTCGCCAACAACTGCCTATTCCTCGCCAGAGCACAGACACACTGTGCAATCTCTTCTGTCCGCTGGTTTTCTTGAATTTCTTTTTTTTTTATTATTCCATTTTGCAGCGGTGGATACACAGTGGCCGTTTCACTGCTTGTCCCAGCAAAGGAGACGCAGCAAAGCAGTGGGGAGGCAACGGCTGGTGCTTCCCAGGCTCTGCTCCCTTCTTCCCACTGCTGCGGCCGCCTCAGTGGGGCAGTCCGTTGGGGTTGGCCACGTTCCCCACACAGCCAGGCCTACACAGTCACCTGCAGCCCCAGAGCTCATCTCCCAGCAGGACCTACCAGCTCAGGCTGGGCTTGCGCTGCTGCAGCTCCAGATCCTCTGGAGCCAGATCTGAGCCAGCCAAAGTGCCCTTTGGCATGGTGGTGGCTCTCAAAGGAGATATTGAAGTGGTGTTTGCAAGGTCTGAAGTCCTCATTGGTGTGTGTGAGGCCCTTTGTCCTCATCGTACACCAGGACAACACCAAGCAGCAGCTTAGTGTGAGAGGGGTCCCATGTCTTCCTCATCCCACACCACTCCCAGTGTGGGACACTCGCCTCTGCCTCTCCTGAAACAGCAAGCGGTATTGAAGTGAAGTGCAAGCTTGGCTTCACTTCCCGCTCACGATCGTTTCAGTGCAGCTGACATTCAATTTGTTAAAGCACAGTCTTGGGTATTTTTTTTGCTTGTGGTTATGTAGACTGAAATAAATCAACAAACAAACCAAATCCTGTTCCGTAAATCTCTGGAGATATTTAAAACCATACTGGATCCTATGCCTCTTTCCCATCTGAGCTTCACTCAAGCCTGCTCTGCTCCCTCCTGCTCCTGGATCCTCCCTCTGGATCCAGGCAGACGCAGGAGTGCCATTTCAGGAGCCTGGGTTTTGATCCCAGGTAAATGCTCAACTGGGTGCTGAATACAGAAGGATTTAAGGCACGCATTTTAACGCCTTTCTGAACTGAAGCCAAAAGCTCTTCCCCTCCGTAGTCTCCAGAACAACATCGACTTTAAACAGCTGTTCAAACCCCTGTTTTGACCTTAGGCTCTCCGGCAGCATCGCTGCTTTTTTTCTGAAGAGAAAGCTTCATTCTTCCCTCTACGCAGGGACATCCCTGCTGCCACGGCTTTGCTCAACGAAGTGAAAGGATCTGGTGGAGAAGCAAAGAACCCCGTGGCAGGCCCCTCCCTGCATGCACGAAGCCACAGAAGCAGCGGGCATGTCTGCAACGCAGGACACCGCCAGACGCTGCCGTGACGAGACGCTGCATGAAGCCACGGGCCACGCTCGCAGCAAGGCACCTGCCCTTATTAGTATTCTCACTCACTGCAGCGAAAGATAATCAGCAAGAGTTCCTGTGCCTAAATAACTGTACATAAATTACAGGCAGAAAGAAGCAAAGTGCTGTTTCTAACTCTACTTAGCAAGTCAGTGGCATTACACCGTGCCATTCGGTGCTGGCTGGACCTCCACGGATGTGCAGAGGTCAGAGAGGGGGGAGAGCAATGCCTTTTGCCCCAGGGGATTTTGAGAAGGCCAGAGGTTGCCAATGACCCAAAATTTCCATTTATGCACCAGCAACGCAGCATGCCTCCTTGTTCTCAGGACAACCGTCTCGTGCAACCACCATCTCATACAACTCACCATCATCAAACCCTCGGGGAGAACCAGAGAGCCCGGACCGTCCCACAGACCACACGGGGACCATGTCTCACACTGGCTTTGGAGGGTGGGGATGTTTGCACAGCTTGAGCAACAAGATGTAGGCACTTGCTGTTTCTAACTGATGAAGCACACTTCACGGTAATTTGCATCAGAAACGTAAAAAATGCTTTTTAATGAGTTTCTGTGAGCTGGCATCTTGCAGGTGTCAGGAGAGCCACATGGCTTGAGCAGAAAACTGTTATTTCTGCTCGTAGGGTCTGGAGGGGAGGTTAACTAGCACCCCCCCCCCGACGGCTGCGGTGACTGAGGGCTGATAGATTTCTCTGCTTTTTCCTAATTAGAGGCAGATAATCACTGTGACAAGTGATAAATGATATCACACGCAGTAAATTTAATATCACAAATATTATAGCGCGGTTTTTACTACTGTGTCAAAGCCCTTAGAAGCAAATTCAATGCTTAGATTATGAAGGAAGGTTTTAAAGATTTTCCTTGTAAAAACCTACACCAAACCCAGGCAAGGTTACTTCAAGGCTCAGAGATCTAATTAGCAGACTGCTGCTTAAGCAGAGCATGCCTCTAACTTTCTGGTTATGGTTCTTGCATAGTGTTTAAATTCCAGCAATATATGTAAAGCAGCAATTCAGCATTAATGCCCCGCTGGATATTACAGCTTTATTTTCATTTAGTTTGCCTGAGTACAGAGCAACTCCAATTCCAGGACTGAATATTGCACATTACTTGGTAGGTAAATTACAGATTTTGGACTTTTTTTTTCCTAATTGCACAGCCTTGAATAAAATGGTTTTATAACAAAAAGGGATCCAAGACCCCACAGCATTTGAGAGTAATATTGATGCTGACGCTACACTGTACTGGTGTTTTGCATTCCCACAGGAAGGATGTGGATGCTTCCTATAGAAAGACTCAAGCCACATCAGAGAAAGATCAACCCTCTCCAGCTCCTTGGACACAAAAAAGCCTTGGAAAAGTGCACACTGGGGCAAAATGGAGCAAACCTCCAAACTAACAGCAGGAAAATACCACCCAGGAGAAGCGCAGCGTGGGTGGGAAAGGTAAAGTAAGGAAAACACCTCAAAATCCTCTCCAGCATATGGAGAACAGGACAAAGCATGGTCTTACTTTTACAGGAGGGTATCAAGACCCAAACTTCTATGGCAGGGGTCAGTAATATTTTGTTAACGACACAGCATTAGAACTCCACAATTATTAAAGTTAAGGTTTGCCTCTAAGTTTGGGCAAGCTCATTCTTGCAGGAGTACAACGCCTCTCACCGCTTGATGTTCCCAGGTCAGACACTCACATTTAACAGTCCTAAATATCCACTTTTATACCAAAATCATTGAATCATACCCGAGCACTGATTAAGGGACCAATTTACCTCTTTTCCTACAATACAGTGGCACGTATTAGACTGCTGGGAACAGAGAGGAAAGTTTGCTCAGAGTCTCCTTAGACTCTGCAGATGCTAAATGCAGTTTTGATTTCCCAGACCCTGAGCAGCTCATTTCCTCTGCCCAGGACTTCCACCCGGGTTAGGTGCAGACCTCTGAAAACATCTAATGAAGGATCAACAGAAAAACCACGTCAAATCTTAATGCTAATTTCCTTTCTCACTGTAGGCACATTATTAATGTCACACTCCTCAGAAAGGACCGTACATGCTACTTGAACGGACAAGTAAGAAGGTAATGAAATTAAATTAACAGCTCTGCATGTGGCTCTAATAGATTAGAATAGTCTAATTTTAAATTATGATAATTTCATCTAGACATCAACCAAGCTTCACATTTTGTAAGTATCACTTCATCTTAAATTACTGCAAGGTAACACGCATAGATGTTACCTAGATGCTGCATAGAACACAACATTTGGATAAAAACCTACTGTAGCAGCCACTAGAAGTAGGTGTAACTGAGAAAATAAACTGATGGATGGATTATGCACTAGGCCAAGTTAATATCACATGTATCTTTCTCTATGATTTTGTATTTTTAATTGTGGCGTATCATCATCCCCCCTCGCTGAACTTCCCCTTTTACAACAGCAGTGAAGGTGACCTTCCTAGTGCATTCATTTTAAAGTCTCATTTGCTTATTTTCTTAGGAAAATAAAAGTTTCCTGGCCAGTACAGCACTCCATGTGAAATCTGCAGCACAGCGTGAACTGAGCAATGCAATCAGCAACAGCAAAAGCCACCTCAACTCACCAAAGAACACACACGATTATTAGAATTATGGTTTGCATTTAAAGATCTTACAAATCTCCCAGTTAAGTTATGCACATATAAAACACACCAAAAAGTACCGTTACACTTTTGGAACGGAAGATAGCAGCGCAAACAAATTGTGGCAGGAAAGCTAATGTAATTAAAAATAATGCAATATAAATTGTTGTGGAAATTTAATATTCCATGCATGCCTTATTTCTTACTCCATTGGAAGTGGTTTTTTTTTTGGTTTGATTCAGATCCAGGTGGCAGGAGGTTTGCAAAGAAGCCAAAATAACCAGCACTGGTATTTCATTAAATAGCATGATACAGAAATACTGCTTTAGGACTATTAAAAGTGTTGAACCTATGATCTTAATGTTGGTATTCCATTAAAATTTTCTAAAATGCATTAACAATTTCAAGGTTGTTTGTGGTTCTACCTTTTTTTTTTTTGGTTAACTACAGCTCTGCCATAAGGTAGATGATACATGTGCGACTCTCCACCACCAGTGCTGGCAAAGTCACTGCCCAGCACAGAAAGATGCTGCAGAGTCCGTTTAGGATTGAGTTTTCCTTCCACCGCAAAAGAAGCCGGCTGGCATGGGACCATCCTCAGACCAGTCTGGACCACCTCAGATCAGAGCATCATTTTTTTATCCCATCATCTACGCTGGTAAAAGGCTCTCAGCTTTATACCATCTATACTGGTATAAAGATTACTGATATCGTTCCAACTTACTTTTTCTCAAATTTTGCTAACTCACATCAATCCGATTCTTCTAACCCAGCGTAACTACATCCTTCAAACACGCCCTTATACATCAAGCAGCAAAAACCTTGCAGCAAAGCACATGAGGTGCAAATTATACCAGCTCCTTCTGCAGGGAAAATTCAGAACTATATTCTTTATTTTCTTTGTGGCCAGAAGAATAAGACAGAATTCTCCTTCACTGACCTATTGGAGGAGAATGATTTCGCCTCCTGGAGAAGTGCTGCCCAGGAGCACCCGCACAGGCTGACGAGGAGAGCAGTCAGCTCCACCGCCCGCGCCCCGGGTTCAGCCCAGGCAGCTTTTCCCCTTCTTTGCAAGCACAGCCTGGCAGTAGCAGCAAAAAAAATGTTGGGAAGGTCACCTTGCCTGTGTCTCTAATGATTCTGCTATGTCCATCAGATGTGTATGTCCCCCCCAGCCTGACCCCCTCTTGTTCTTCCCTCCAGATTAGGCATGCACCTGTATGTTAGCATACGCTTACGTGCTAGCACAAACCTCCAAGGCAAAAGTTCAAAGCCAAGTGCCAACATGTCTATATTTACATCGCACAAGGAACAGGACCTCACAGAGCCGTGCTGAAGTGGGTACCATCCAACCACCCCCGTGTCCAAAGATATTTATGTTGCTTTACTCTCTATTGCATAATCTGCTCTCTACAACCGCCTGAAAGGAGGTTGTAGTGAGGTGGGGGTCCGTCTCTTCTCCCAAGTAACAAGCAACAGGACAAGAAGGGGCCTCAAGTTGCACCAGGGGACGTTTAGATTGGACATTAGGAAAAATTTCTTTACTGAAAGAGTGGTCAAACGTTGGAACAGGCTGCCCAGGGAGGTGGTGGAGTCACCATCCCTGGAGGTGTTCAAAAAAACGTAGATGTGGCACTGAGACGTGGTTTAGTGGGCATGGGGGTATTACGTCAACGGCTGGACTTTGATGATCTCAGAGGTCTATTCCGACCTAATGATTCTCTGATTCTCCAGTGACTAATGGCACACAGGAGAGGAAAACCTGGGTGTCAGCAGTAAAGTTATGCTGGTGCAGGAATGGCACTCAGCAGCAGCCACTGGGCTGGGCTGTGTCTGCTCAACCCCAGGGGAGCTCCATGGGAGCACAGCAGGCTCACCTTGCTCCCCAGGAAGGGAGTCTCTAGGCTGATTTTTCTTTTGACTTTTAAAATAAGTTTGATGGATGTGGTCAGTTCTGGTGAAATGATGGCACTGAAATCTGCTCTGGCCTCTGTCAAAAAGAAAGGATTTTAAAATCGGTATTTTCAAAATTATTGTAGCAATTGTACAGGCATTTTTTCCTATTTTTATAATGCAGGTCTCTCTGGCTTTCTTCTGTTGTTTTTTGTTCTTTGTGTCCTAAATTTAAGTATAAATTAGTTTAATGTTGGCCTTATTGCATGCATTTGTGTGTGAACATATAATACAGTGAATTGACTTGTGAATGAGATTCCAGTTTGAAGTGCAACTACTGCATTTCAAGAATTTCTTTTCTATTTCATTACATTTCCTAAAACCTTGTCAGGTTGGAGATTATTCCACTGTCTCCCATCCCACCCAACGAAAAAGCAGGAAAGCTCTCTCAGTCAGCGCATCCTGGGTTAACGACAAGGGTGTCTCCTGTCCTGTTAAACCACCATTAAACACTTCACATTCATGCCCTAAATGCCTCTGGCACTTGGAAGCGATATTAGTGAAACAGCAGGGAAAGCTTTCCAGTGAAACCGCAGGGCTTCCAGTGATGTTCTCCTGGTGGTCTTCCCAGGGACGCTCACCTCACACAGCAGGGGAAAGCCCAACACGGCAGCACAAGCTGTGAATTACAGCCATGATTTTCACCCCAAAGATAAATCAGGGCATGATGATGTAAATAGCAAGAGAAAAAGTAAAGTGCCATGATGCAATCCAAAAAAAGATCAACTACTACAAGCCAGATTTTACCCAGCAACCCAAGGGAGGGGGTTACAAGAGATTTCATGAACTGTACAGAGGGACCCTGACCTGCTGGAGAAATGGGCCACCAGGAACTCCATGAAGTTGAAGAAAGAGAAGTGCCAAAGATGGGCTAAAGGGTGTTCATTCCCGCAGGATGGAAAGGTCTGACTTCCTCAAACCACACATTGTGCTCTCTTTTCACAGCTTCAAGAAGATACAGCTCAGGTATGGACTCATGGCAGCTGCTGACCAGCTCTGAGACCTTGTGTTCATGTTCCTGCAGGCTGTTCTGCCACGTACGACCTGTCGCTTCATCAAAGGAGAACAAGGCTTTTGTCCAAGCTTCTAGCAAGCCCATCTGGTTAAAAAAAGAGGACGTATATTTGAATCTCGCTGCATGTGTTTCAGATACGCATTAAATTTCCCATCAGTGACTCCATCCATCTCTCACTTGCCATGGAGCTGGGTGGATTGTTTACAGATAAATGAGAATGAAATGTAAACTCCTTTCAGATGAGTAAGATATAGAGGCCGTGTCACTGGGGCTCTGCAACACGCATTTATATAGAACTATAGCCTGTGTGTGCATGGAAGAGCAGCTACTTCTATTTTGTGGTGACACTCACCCCTGTCTGATATAGAAGTATCATTACACAGGCCCCAGCTGGAATTGTTCATAAAGTGCAGGATTTTATTTCAAGTGCTCCAGTCTAATTTCAGAGATGTACACATGAGTATATGAATTTCTGCAGAGACACAATGTTAGTCTGATGATAGTGTATTTTATTAAAGAGAGCCTCTAAAATGGCAATTTCATTATTTCCATTTCTGCAGGACTGGTTACAAATGTTATCCACATGGCTTGAATCAGTCAGTTGATCTGTAGCTTTTGCCAAATGAAGAATTGGGGAAGAAAATGAAAATGTGCATCCTCACCTCATCTGCTGGACATCGTGCCTCGTGTGCTCAGCACCTACCACCAGCCGTATGGGCTGAGAAGTGGGCAGCTACGGTCTGCCCCTGGTTTTGGGGAGGTAGGGCTGGGAAGTCCTATGGGAGGACCGTCAAGGCTGGGAAGGTCCCCATCAGAAATCAGGGTGTGCAAAGAGAAGGAGATGTCAGGAGGGCCAGAGGGTATTTCAGGGTTGGGCTAAAGAGGATACTCGGAATTCACAGAAAATCCATCAGGGATGAAGACAAGACTGCTCCTACATTCCCCACAATATTTGGTGAATTTTATTGCATGCTAACCTTCCTGAATGGTGATTGCCACAGAAGCAACCACTGGCAGATGGACTCTTCTTCCTTGGATGGAGAAAGCTGGGGACGTCAAAACATTTCTTCTCCTACACTTCTCTGATACAATCATTCAAGTTCAGCAAAATAAGTATGAGCGGCACGAAAAAGTGGAGCTTTCATGGCACATTTTCCCTGAAAAAATAATAAAATCTAACAGTGAAGCACTGCTTTACGGTACCACCCAATTTCTCCAAGCTCTCTCCTCTTCCATCCAAAGATTTTGCCAGTGCTGACGCTCCATTCAGGTAACGGGAGTTTTAGGCTTTCCAGTAAAGGTCAATGCTCTTGAATACAATTTAAATAATCAGCAGCTGAGTTCTTCTCAGAACTTCAGAAGACAGACAGGCAGGGTGCTAAATAACCAAACTGCCATCTTTCCACTCTTACTGTTGCAAATTGAGAGTTTTCCAAGACAGCCCCATTATTAATGCTACAAATCTGTTACACATTTTATTCAAACATGCAGACAGGGATCCACGACCCTTGTGACAGGTAATTTACTTTAAGGGACTTACAGGAGAAACCTTGTAAATCAGTTTGCCGGTTTTTAAAAGGTAAAACTCTCAGCTTGAGATGAAATAACTTAAATTATTTTTCTTTCTCTGTATCTTAGATTGGGGAAGAACCATAGGTTTAAGAAGTGTGTTAAGATTTTACCTGAAACACTGGGATAGTTAGCTGCTGGATCTTACTTGACTGCTTCCTATGCTTTGTGAAAAAGATACCCAAAATAATTTAACATCCATAATGTTTGCAGCAAGCATTTGTTCTCATTGATCCTTTTTCACGCACAAATGAAAAATAAAGATGTGAATGCATTTTTCTGACATACACCTTTTTTTTTTTTTTTTTTCTGATCACCGAACAAAGAACTCTCATTCCTCTTTTCAGTCCCTGAACACTCGGATTTCACTTTTGAAGGTGGCACAGCTCTTTATCATGGGCTGGGACCAACCTCATCACCTCCACCCATCTCCGGGTTTGTCCTCTCAGGAACCTACATTTGATTGACAAATTCAGTCAATGAACGGCATGTTCACACACCCACACCTTTGGGTCTATCTCCAGGTGTAACACAGCAGAAGATCTGTATATTAAGACCCTAAATGGGATTTTATGAATTTGCCACAATGCATCAACAGTTAAAAACTGGGGATGATTTTGTGGCTTCACTCAATGCAGAACTGTAAACCAGGACGGTCTAATCTTTCTTTTGTTCTAGATTTGGTTATTTATTCACATTTTGTTATTTATTGTGATTTATTCTTCATTTTTTAACATGGTTTGGATTTTTAAAGATTTGAACAAACACCTTCTATGAACTTCAGGGACACCCAAGCAACCCCCAGCTCCCACTGACAAGCCACTGAAAATCTGTCCTCGCGCTTCTGAACTCCCACCATGCATTTATGTCCTTTTTGGATATTTAAATGCACTTGACAATGTGGCCCCTATCACCTGGTATTCTTCCCCTACACTCTCTGGGGCAAACAGCCAGGCCCAGTGAGACATTTTTTTTTTTGAAAATACAGATATGCAATTAATTCAATAATTACACTACAGTATGGAACAGCTCAGCAGTGAAAGCCAGGCATGTTATAAGAAAAAATGGACATAAAAACATGATCTTGAGAAGGAGACAAGGAGAAAAGAGACCCCAGACGTCCTGGAAAGTAAGGGCAGAGGACAAAGCAGGTTAGAACAACACAACAGGTATTTTTTACTGAGCACAAATCCACCCACTATGCAGTAACTCTCAATAACCCTCCGTAATCCTTTTTCTTTAACTGAATTCTGTGGCACAAGCAGCAGCACCGTGTCTAATTTAAGTAGAAAAGTAACAATGTAAGCTAATTGGTGAAAAGCTTTGTTTTTAATGTCACAGGTTCAACATACGCATTGTAATAGCAACTGCAGGAGTCTATAAACTGCCTTGGGCTTTGTTGAGCTCCATATGCTCCACCAGTAATTATTCCAGTCCTAAAACACTTATTGTGCCAAACCTATGCTGGCCAAACAACAGAAAGGACGGGTTAGCACAAGACAGCTTCTTCCACACTGATGTGTGGCAGCGGACGTTATCACCGAAGCCACCTGCGCACAGCGGCTGGCGGAGGCTGAGGCTTTGCTGTTCCCCACCAACCCCCCCCGTACAAGGAGCATTTTAACAGTTTGCAGCAGTAAAACGCTGACAATATAATTGTGCCGCTGACAAAACGTACTCTGCTCCATCACACGTTGTTCCTTGCAAAGCGTGTGTGTCCCCACAGCAGCCCCCAAAGACGTCACACCGAAAGTCTGCACAGCACATCTTAGACGAGGCCGTTAGGGACCACCCTTTTTTTTTCCTGCTACGTAAAACAGAGGGGTAGGTACACACCAGCATCTCAGCCAGAGAAATGCAAAGCATCGCACAGTAAAGGAGAACAACTTTCCTGCCATTAATTAATTTTGCGTGTTTAAATTCAAAATGCAGAAGTGAAACCTTTCCTAACTCGGCGCACGCCAGCTAATGGCTTTGCTGTCTGCACCGTCATTTCACATTCATGAAATAAACGAAATAGGTAATTGGAAAACTTGAAATTAATTTTAAGCCCATTAGCAACAGCATAATATTTACCCCAAATGGCAACGTTTCTCACGAGATAAGAAAAATACACAGGGTCCTACAGCAGCTGCACTGCCCTGGAATGAATGAGTAGTGAGAGAGTAGCTGTGGGTTACATTACAGGCTCTCACCATCAGTACTTGGATGAGAAGGAGAAAACAGCTTGCAATCCATACCTGGCAAAGAATTCTTACCAAATAAACCTGTAAGTTTTGCTACAAGTTTTACAGCACTTAATTTATAAAATACCAACGCCAGCAGAAGGGCAGAGTGCGCTTTGGGGCACCGCTTCTGTGTGCACAGCTCTTGCTCCTACACCACCACACGTTTTTAACAGAGCACGTGTTATATGGACACTAGCAAAATGAACATATCCACATTTGGGTAGAAGGTCTAAACAGAATGTCTTGGAAAAACACAGAAGATTGCCATATTGACATTATAAATTTTTAAAAACCTCAAAAAATTACATATACACATACATATGAGGCTTAGATAATTATTCTGCTGCAGCTGGCTACATAGTGCCCTAAGTGTTAGTTCAAGCATCTGAGAACCCAGCACTTACCACGTCCATTGCTGAGCACTCAACACAATGCAATCAATCTGTTCGCTGATTCAACAGAAAAGAGGCTTAAACTTGATTTTTTCCATCACAGGAACTATTTTTGACGTCCAAAGGAGGCCAGTAAGAAAAACAAGGTTGGGAGATGGAAAAAGAAATCTCAGAAGAGCTGAGATCTTACTAGCCACCTCAGCGTAGGAGACTTTGGTCTCCTGCCATGGCAGGTTTTGGATATTTTCACGTCTCGGGTGCTATCGTCTTTTACGCACCCGCTGGCTCCCAAGGGCTGCCTCCTGGCAGGCGCACACACGTGTGCCCTCTCTGCTGAAGCACGTCTGCACCGCTTCACACCAGCAGGAAGGTCAAACTGCATAAAAGGATTCTAAACTCCTCTGCCGAGTCGGCCTTGCCAACACACAAGCCAATTCTGCAGTCCGCAGCTGATTGTTTCTCTGCAGTCGCAGAAACGTTCCATTCCTAAACAGACCCGGCGAGGCCGATTGCCCCTGCTGAGACCACAGCAGGAGGTGTCTCGCACCCCCTGACAGCCAAGGTCCCCGTGCCTGTGCCATGGTGCCTTCTCCCTCTGCACGGAGGGTCACGGGTTACCCCGCTGGCGCCAGGAGAGTTTCTACGCCACGCAAAGATGCCGAAATGTCACCAAGAAATGAAGATTTGCAAGCGGCAAGAAAACCCGTGCGTTTCTGAGAGCGAGCTGCTTTATTCCCCTCTGGGCAAGGAGCAGCTTTCCACGGGAACCCTTGCTGTGAGACGTGGGATCCGGCAGTGCCGGCATCGGGCTTTGCTTCAGCCGCTGCCCTGTGCCAGGGGGAATTCAGAGCAGCACAATTTAGCACACACCAATAAACCAAGCAAGACTACCCAAAAAAACCCCAAGGGGAGCATTACTCTCAAAATACCCTGTCCCATACTGACCACTACCACTTAACCTAATCTCTTTAGGACTGTATTTTCTTTATCCCCTGCTCAGCATTGCATTAAGTATTACTGCATAACACACACAAAACCCCAAGACTGGCATTTCTGCAAAGGTATGTAAAAGACCCTGTTTCTCTATGATTGTTTACCAGCTACGGGCTGTTTACAGCACCATGTACAAAAATCTCATGATGCTTCTCTCCAAAGCAGGGGATCTCTGCATACAACCTATTGTAAGATGTCAGAAAACATCATTCCTAGAACCTCAATCCCATGTTCGGTCTCCTACTGAAAGCTACAGGCTGAAGTTCTCCAAAAGCACTGTATAAATATCCTCATTTTCCAACAAAGAAGTCTTCTGCAGAAGTCCTGTGAAGCACCACCTGGCTCCTTTCGCAGGTCCCAGCAACACACGCAGATCGACTGCAGAGTCCTTTAATTGATGCACAGAGCATCCAGCTTCGCTCCTTCCCCTCATCCTCGTAAATCCCTTTGCAATTTGTGAAGAGTATGTTCCTGCTGGGACTTCCACTAACCGCCTTTTCTTATTCTTACAAGATTTCTTATACTATGCAAGCTACTGCCACAGCATTTATCTTCCACAATCATTAAAGAGTAAAAAAGGATGGTGTCATGTTGAACGAGCTAGGATTTGAATCTTTATCTGGTTTTCAGGTCTGATATATGAATCCTTCTAAGATTCCTTTCCTGCAGCTTCACAGTCATATTTTTCCATGTAAAATATTTGCAAAAGAACCTCACATGCTGCTTACCAAATATTATCTTCCGCCGAATCAAGGCATTACAATAAGCCTGGTGGGGTGTGTCGTACAGTGTGTGTGATCACCCAACTCTGAAATAGTCTCCATTCATGTCAGCCACGGAAGGAACTAACAATTCCACTCAGATCAGGTAATTCATTTTAAAATATTCGCAGTCAAGTACTGTGGTGTTTTCTTTGATGGTCTGGAGGCCTGACCATCTGGGAAGAGAGTGAGCATCTTTGCATTTTCTGGGAACACTGGCATCACCTAACTGGTGCCGAGAATAAAGCAGCGCACACTCATCCTACCTGTCACTTGATCTGCCCCCTACACGCAGCAGCTCACATGGTGAAAGGGAAGGTCTCCAAAAAGTGTGTAAAAGGGTGAGTCAGACTCAGCAATGCCAAGAAAACGTGAATTATGCTGCACATCAGAAATAACCCCACGCTACCCGGTAACAGCCCCCAGACGTGGAGCTGAAGGAACCCCCAGCTCTGCCTAACAGAAGTGAGAGGCGGGCAAGTCTTCAGGCGGGTATTAAGTCATGTAAAAATTAAATCTCTCTCTCCTGAAAAGAGCATTGACCTTCTAGATTGAGAGGAAGTTTGGTTGTTTGGGATGCACACAGAAACGAGGAGACATGAACTATATGTTTGGATTAAGAAGTATGGATATCAGAGAAGAAAATGGTAAAGGTTAACACAAGCCATATTCATAAAAAGAAAGGGTTCTTTTAATTAAAAATATATCTTCATCTTTTAAATTAAATCTGTTTCATGGGTGATGGGCAGTCAATGCCATATACTCATATTAATAAATGTTCTATGATAACGTTGAAAGGAAAGGAGGAATATACATGCTCTAGGACCGCATCTGGATTTCTAAAATTTTAGCCTAAATCAGTTACATGTTTACAGCAATCAGCTCTCTCCTGAAGGGACAGAAGTGTTCTGGTAAACTGCAGCTGACACACATAATGAACAATTCCATTTCTTGAAGATTCAATAAACGATAATCTGAAGGGTAAAGTTCCTTGTTGCTGACAGCTGCCAGGTGCGAAAGGGGATTTGTTTTTATTAAAGACAGAGAAAGAACCAATTGGGTTTTATTCACTGGGATCTCAGCAAATATATGCTGACAAGTTTAACATTTGGGTGTTTTTTTTTTTTTACGTTAATCTTTGAGTATTATCTTAGTTAACTTTTTTTTCTGCGAGGTTATAAAACAGCTCTGCTGCTGACGCTAATGAGTTGTTGCGCACAACAGAGCTCATGGCTTTGACTACAGGCGTATGACTCGGACCTGTCATATTTAACATTGTCTTAAAACGAAACTAGAGCCTTCTCCACATCGGTAATCCCCTTCCAGGCCTACACGAAGGACTACTTCCATACAATCGGGAAGCACACACAAACATTAAGAGTTTTCAAGAATTCTCCTCTCTCCATTGCCACGACAGAGCCGTCCTCCTTCTCCCTCCTCGCAACCCCTGAGCACCCGAAACTGCCGAGAGAACCTCTGCAGAGACAGCGGAGAGCCGCAGACCTGCCAGCTCTGCAGCTGCCAACCCACAGCGAAGAAATAAAACCCCAAGATGATGGGCAACTTTGAACTGTATTACGCTGCTATTAAGGCTAAGTCCATGACAAATCTATCAAGTCCTGTAAAGATCCATCACTGGCTTGCCAGGCTGTAAGAGCAGACCATGGTCCAACTACCTCATGTGCTAATTTATACTCCTGTATAACAGATTTGGTTTGTGTAAGTGTTAAGCCTGCAACTAGAATGATTTAAAACTACATTAGAAAATACACTATGTTCTTCCCATTTCGTGACTACTAAAAGTCATGTTTATGAAAGTTACCTACCTCTGAGAAAGAAGGCAGTTATTTCAAGAGCTCTCCAGCAAAGGCTGCTCTTACACCGATTCTAAAAACCCACAATGAACAAATAAAAACGAAAACAAAACACCACTTTGAAACTCATAATACTTGGAAACTGGCACTTCATCCTTTTACTCAAAATCCTGCTGGACACCTGGAAGTTATCAGGCACAGTAATAATTTCTACTTTGCCTCTAGCCTACATTTTTCCTCACCAAACATTTTTAATCCCATAAAATAGAAACCTAATTCAAAAAGTATCGATTCCAGACATCTTTTTATCTTTCTGACTTCAAGCTTGCTCTCAGCTGGGTTGGTTGCCTGCACAGCTCTGGTGCACACGCAGAGGCACAGCACGATCTCACAGGTGCAAAACATTGCCATTACCTTCGTATTTTTACCACCCCAAAAAACTAACTTCGCTGAAACGTCACTCCTTAAACAAATACGTAGGTGACGTTTCACAGCCATAGGAACATTTGAAAAAAAGGTAAACTTTAAAGGCAGGAGTCACAGAGAAGTCCTAAGTCAGTTCTACTGCATTAATTGTGAATGAAAGGCAAAATACTGTTTTCTGGATGAATGGAGAACTCAAGTACCTCTCAATCAACTGTAAATACTAAAATTCTCATATATCTCTTCATAGTACAGGTAGAAATTATGGCTACTTGGCCAAATTCCAGCTTAGTTAATTACAATCTCACATAAAATAATATCCTGTCTAATTTAATTGGAGTATGACATAATAGGGGACTTATATTAATCAGAAATTTCCTGAATAATAATTCATTCAAGGAGTAATTTTATTACAGGCTTCTATCTATTAGTGGGAGTTTTCACTGAAAATGTAAGCTGTAACCACCACCTTATTATATTTTTGCAGTGATCTGTCTCAGGGTTTTATATGATTCGCATCACTGTAGTACCTGAGTACCTTCTATGTGAAATCAATAGCAGTATCAAAGCCCATAACTGGATAATGAAGTTTCTAAAATGAGAATAGAGCTGAAATCCCTTTCTCTTACACCTTTATTCTCCTTTGTTGTCATTTTAATTTCAGGGTTCTGCTTGTACGGGTTTTTTTATACTGTTTTTGTTGGTTTTTTTTCTTACCACCACACAAACACTGGTAAAAGAACTTGCAGAATCCGACATCAGATCTGACGCCTGGAACAAGCTGGGATTTTCTGTCATGAGGCTTTTTACAAGCGGATCAAATCCTTAAACAGCAACCAAATCACTGCTGAAGCCGCCGAGCCTGAGAACAGAGGGCTCGGAAAGAGTTCACTGGAAGGAGGAGAACAACTATTGACAACACGATACTGGAAATCAGTTCACAGCAGCAAAAACAATCGTGGAAGAGGCTACCTGGCATCACTGCCTGGTGGCCATGGCTGCTTTCCCATCGGTCTGTAAAGCTGAGAAGAGCAGCCCGGAGTTTCATCTTCGACACGCACTGGCTGTACGTTAGAAAAGCACCACTAACTCCAATGGCATTACCAGCTCCGCCGATGTTACACGTCCCTTTGCATTTAAACACCTCAGAACAGCATCACTGCCATCAGCAGCAGCCCATGCTCCTTGGGCTTGAGGCCACAGGGATGGACACCAGCCTCGCTGCAGGGGCAGAGCCTGCCCGGAGCAGCCGAGCCCGACGCCCACTCAGCTGCTGGGCCGCACATAATACATCTAACTCACAAAACTGGGCTCCAAGCTAAAATTCCGATGCACGTAAGGTTATTAAAATTTAATACACCTGGTTAGGAGGCGCCCAGTGCTCTCAGGCAGTTTGGCTCCCTGCTACGCCCGGCACTGCGCACAGCATTCAGCCTGAACTACGCGTAAGCCACCAGCTGGGCAATAAAACCCCAGGATTTGTCTCGCTCATACAAATAAACACAACCCACGAGAAGTTGCTGCCCCAGATAGGAACGTAACAGCTATAGAAAGTTTACAGCTGAAACAAAAGCTCGGTGACAGCAGGCAGCAGCACAGAGCGTGCTGGGAGCGGCACATCTCCACCCCAGCCGCACACCCTCCCCTTTTATTGAATGCTGGGAAAATAAATTTTATTGTAGCAAGAAGCTTAGATAATTTCTTCACTGAGGTTAGATGCTTCTTTGACTACACTGACTGCTACCTCCAGCAATCATGCCTTAAATCTCCCTGGGCAGGGTTTGATGGCACAGTAATAAAAGTGTCTGTGCCCTGTTTATACCTCAGCTGCTTCTCCTGTAACGGCAGTGATGAACAACACGTTTGATTTCTTCTGGTATGGAGACACCCTTGCCTGTCATCCCTGCTTGCTCTCAGTTTCTCTCCTCTTGTTTATTGCCAGAAAAGCAGATTCAAAGTTTTTCGGGTATGGCTGGCATCTTCCAGACAGTTTGCGTATCAGCCACCAGCACTTTGGGTCACTGAGATACCTCTGCCATGCTTTTTGCATGTTTTTCCCACCTAAGGGCATTCAGACCACGCCTCTCCAGTGAAGAACCCTGAGCATCATTTCTCCACCTCGATTACACAGCAGGAATGCCCATCTCATTTACATCAAGTGAGATGAGGGGATTCTGGCCCACAGGGAGCGCAGAGCCCTAATTTCATTTCATTTAGCCTGCAGTCACAAGACTTCTTTTTCTGTTGAATTATTACTGGATAGCATTAAGATGAATGGCCTGCCAAATATGTTTAAATGACTTTTTGGTCCCCATCATCACCAGGAGAAAGCTAACAAGATCTGTCCAATCTATCTAAATAGAGATGGGAGGGAGCTGGGAGGAGACAGTAGTATTTAATGAAGCAGTAAAGAACGGAGGCTTTCAAAAGAGATGATAGACTCTAAATAAGAAAATACAAAATTATAACAATGGCATGAATGCCTAATCCCATTTTCACTGTATGCCTGTTCCAAACAGTTGTATGTATTTACTCTCTCTGGTTTCTAGGCAGACACAAGCAATCTCCAAGTGATGCAGTCCTCTGAAGCAACAGCAAAAATTTATTAAAAACATAAAAATCCGCAAACAAAGCTGCATAGGCGCACAGGCCACTTGTTATCTGCTCTCAGAGCAGAACGGTTCGTCTAGGATGTGTGATGGAAGATCTGACAAAAGAAATCCCACCTCAGCCTTGGGACACACCATGTCTGCAACAGAGCCCACCGGTTTCCCCCATCCCTTTAGCTTGGACGCCCAAGCACAACCAGTAAGTAATTATTTTACTTTTGGTACAATATATACCTTACATAATGAGTAAGGGTCCCAGAACATAGATGGGAAGGCTGCTACGGTTTTTGAAGGGATAATGGGCAAAGGGAAACAGAAGACAGAGGAAATACTAATTCCTTAAAGTCTACCATTGTTGCAACTCCTAGAAGTAATGCAACTAAGAAGGAATAGGGAAAATGTTCTTTTATTTTGATGTTAGACAGTGTTTCAGACATTTTACACACCCACTGTGTGCTTGCTTTACCAAAAAACATGGGCAGAGACCCAATCTTTAGAATAGGTAAGCATGTGTAAAATGGATATCTGAAAACGGAAAACTACGGAGAGGCGTTTTACCTGAAAACATTCAAAATGATTGGTTTTAGGGGGGAAAAAAGCTTGACTTCAAGCTGCCAGAATATCCCGCACTCTTATTCAAGGGTCATATAAACTAAAAATGAAAAATAATAATGACATAAGAACTGTATTATAATAATCTCAACTAGTAATGGCAGCCAGACTAAATCTACCTGAAAGGTTCAGGGAAACAGATTTCCAACTTTCAGCCTTTTTTTGTCTGCATGAGATGATGCAGGAATTGTGACTGTATCGATACGCAGCACATGCAGTGACCAAATTTAGATGATTCAAAAACATCTGTTGACTTCCAAGAATATGGGATAGCATCTGATTGCAACGTATAGTTTACCTTAATACAACAATACCCAAAGTCTACTGTTTTCCCCAAGCATTCTGCACTCCAGATGACCACATCAGGGCACAGTTCTTGCCCCCAGGATCCTATGGTGTGAAAGATCTTGCCATGTTACGACGCACACCAATTTAACATAACTCTGCTTGTTTTGCTTTTTCTACTGCTGTCTTTGAGGAGGTAAAAATACAGAAAACATCACTGGATAAAGGAAATAGTTTGAATTGTATTTTTATGCAAATAAAGTAAAGATAAACTCTATGTCCTCTCTTAGCATATTTCAGCTTGCCCATAGATGCAATAAAAAGCAGCCTACTGAAAGCTTTTCATCTCTCCAAGAAAAGAATAGTCTAAAAGAAAAATGAGTACTCTAAACAATTCTAAGCAGTCAATTTGTTAAGCAACCATGCAAGTTACTTCTGCTTGGAGCAACAGAGCAATACCAACGTGAGCTGCAAACGGCCGCGTGTGCTGCATCAGGATTAATTATTTTATATTACACTGTCTGGAAGTAAGGAGAGCAAAAGAATGAAGTGGAATTGTATCTGTTTTTCGACCTGCAAGGAGGCTGTTTAGGCTATTGGGTTCTGGAAGTGAACAGACAGCTTAAACGCAGATCAATTGAGCTGCGTCCTCTCTTGCCATATGCTGATTTAACCTCCCTGAATCTGAATGCTCAGTGATGAGCAAAGCCAAGATGAGTGGTTTGAAACACAGCTGCGGTGGAGACGTCTTTAAACCGGGTTGGGCGACACGCTTGAACCATTATTTCTGAAAATCTTTCATGAAATCAGAACAGACGAGCAGCAGATACCTCATGATTAACTAGCACGTCCTACCATGGAAAGTAAAACACAGCGCGTAGCTAAGTCACTCCGCTGTTACTGCTCTCACAAATCAACGCAGTCAGAAGGTAATTTGCTCAACAACAAACACCCGAGCATCTGCCTTGTGCTTATGAAGGAGCATCTCCATCAGCATTGGAGCTGAAGCTGCTTTGTTTTGTCTGACACGAGCCCAAGGTCGGTTGACTTTGGCATCTAAGATGACATGAGCTCCCAAGGGTGCTCTCCCCTGCCAGAGGTTTGGCAGGACCTTCTCCTCGGTGTGTTTCCCCACATTTCTCCAGGCAGCGAGCTCATTCTCCGGTGCTTCCCTCAGTTGGGACAAAAAGAAAATTTTTGTTCCTTTACAGTTGTTTTTTAATAAGATTTGGCATAGTTAAAACTTTTGCCTCTCATCAAATGTGAGACTGAAACTAGTAAATTGCCCCAACAATCTGGGGGGAGGTGGAGCAAACAGATACCTGCTAAAATGCATGAAAACAATCAATATTGAAATATTGCCATCAGATCCCTTTCCAGACAGGCCGGCAAATTTGAGATGAGGGCTCCTCCCCACCCTCCTGCTTGCTCAGAAAAAAAATCTTTTCATATGTTCTTATTTGCTGTCTCTAGCCAGGTAATATGATGGATAAAGAGCCATTGTTTGCACTGTCCTGACAAGGCTAGTGATGTAAAGGAACACTGCTGCTTTTTAAAAAATCCCCTACAAGGGAACTGACAGGTGGTTCACTTCTATAAATTCAGGTTCACTGATTTAAGGACACAGCCTTGGAGCACAGACGCTACTGCATTCCCTTCCTTACTGTTTTCTACAAGAGATGTTATTTTTCTGGGAGACAGTCAGGCTGGACAGCCCCATATTCTGCAGGGCAGAGTTACTCAATTCAGCCTCGGAGGTTTTTTTCAAGAATCCTTTCTTCATCTTCTCCTGCCACCGTTAGAGTAGATTTAGCTGCAGAAAAGGCTAATACAGCTGTTCCCAGATAGCCACAAATACTGTCCTGCAACAGCTGTCGGGGAACCAGTTAACACTTTAGTGGCTGCAGCCAGCTGCCAGAAGCACCCTGAGCAGGTCTCACCCCCAGGTCTCACTGGTGTGGTATAGCTCTGATCCAACACGCTCCTGGTCAGCTGTGGAAACCAGGATCTGCCTCTCAGCCTCCCTCCACACGGCCATCCTCTCCCCGCTCCCATCCCTGACCTAAGTGGCTCCCCTTTCCCATTCCCGTGAGTGATGTCTGGAAGCAGCAGCCCCTATGTCCCTCTCAACGTTCCTAGTCGGAGAGATGTGCCCTAAGTCTTGGTGTCCGCCATCCAGGACCAAACACTCCTCATCTTCCTGCACGCTGAGGAAGATGGTAATAAACTTCATCTGTCCCCTGCACAGCATCAGAGCTGCTGCATACCCAATACCTGGTGAAAAGCTTACTCTTTTCTACAAAACCAAAACACTATCTTCTCTTGGAAAAACTTTCTTTCATGGTCCAGGGTCCTCTAACTTTTACAGTTAGGTTATGTTTATACATTGCACTGAAATGATGGCGTTTAAATCATGGGAAATCTGGCACCTCTGTCCTATGGTTTCTTTCTCTTTCTGGCAAACGGGGGGCTTCGAGAGAAACCACCTACAGCAAACGCATTGCTTTTCAAAATCCAGAGCATGATCCTTTACCCGCTTTGTAAATCACTCCTCAACATTACAGTCAGCTCGGCTTCAAAGTTACTCCAGTCCTTGCGTGTGATACACAAGGACGGCTGTCTCAGACTGCGCCTGTTACACTTCAGAGAAAGATAAATAGTGGCTGGTGGCAGCGATTCCCCTGGACCCCCGGCTCACACAACAAGCGCATCAGGTGGTGACGAGCAAGTGGCAACAGCAAGGTCATATTCTGGGGAAAAGTCACTCTGAGGCATGTTGAAAACGAAGTAAAGGTAAAGTTTTCTTCAAAAGTTTCCATTTGAACTAGAAGGCAGTTGGGCTTTTTCTAAGATGGGAAAAAAAATGCAACGTTCAGCATGAAAACCCTTTGCAGCAGCGAGCAGCGATGTCATTGTAGCGGGATCTGTGTTTGCAAGGGCCACGGCTGGCACCAAGAATCCCAGGCAAAGCCCTGCCACGCTTGGCACAAAGCTCTCGGGATCTTCAGGTACTGGCCCCGCTCTAACTCCAACAGAAGAGTCCTACCAGCTATCCATTTGGTGCTGGCTGCAGGAAAAGGGTCTTCGGAGACATAAAGCATAGAGAAAAGTGCACCTCTGGAGGGTGGAAAAACGAAAAAGCTGAACACTATTAAAAAAAAAACCCACACAACAAACAGTCTTCTGAAAACTGACAGCTTCAGTAAGAGTGACGGGGCACCCAAGCCCTTCCCCTTGGCCAGTGCTTGCTCTGCTGTCCTGCGACCCAAAGAGAAGCGTGGGGGGAAGCCCGAATCCCACTTCACAGAGACTTCGATTACTTGTAATTTTATGCAAACATTAGACTCACTTGAAAAGTAAACCTTGTGTGAGCAGGTGTGACAGAGAGGTCATCGGTCCCCTTGCTGCATGTAGTAAAACAAAAATTTAAGAAAGTGTTCACAAAAAGATGAAGACCAAAGCATTTCTTGGATAGTGGAATAAAAGATTCCCAGTCAAAATTTCCAGGCAATTTTAGAAATTAAATCACAATAATAGAAAGAAATCACAAGAAAGTTACCCATGTAGGTCTTGCTATTTCCAGCAGTTCTTCAAACTCATTTTCATATGTTTGCTCTACAAACTCAAACTCTAACCAATTTCTTCAGGTGATGGGTAAAATCCAAGGAAATTTCCTGTCACTTTGATTTAACTAAAACCCCATGATCTGATGAGATTGTGATGTTGACATTGTAACACTGTTCAAGCATACAAAATGGTGAATATTTTTTCTAATATACAGACAATTCTCTCCTTTGCTTTGTAGAGGACACAATCTCTGCCAGGATACACCACTCCCACAGCTACAGCTCACGCAAGTTAATACTCCGGTAAGAAAGACGCCGGTACTTGGCAGGGGCATTTCCACGCGGCTACCACCAGTCTCCAGCCAGCACTGGCCACGCTACGAACATGATGAGCAGTTCTAAGAAGATTACGTTATGTGAAATCTGGCTGTAGTTCTTGATTTACTGCCCACCAAAGTTGAGACAAAAGAAACTACTGAAGCGTTATCACAGCAGGGTGTTATTGTCCATCCACCCGAGCATGGATACCTCCCATCAGCATCCCTATTTAGAAACCAGCAGAGCTTGCAACACCTAATTCCCTCGGACAGAGTCACATTGTTATTTCCACATCTCCACCTGCTATAACATCAGGAACTGATGCTGATGTGGACTTGTCTAAGAAGTCTGTAGCACCGGAACAAGTAAACTGGCAACCTTTTTCATTTACAGTCCCGATGCATTTCTTTCTGCTCTGGAGACGACAGCAACACTGGAGACTACCCATGACCAGAGGAGCAGAAGGACATGGCAAGTTCTGTAACAGATACGGTTAAGAAGGGTTTCAATGGCGAAGAAACCATTTCTTTCTTACTCTGGTTAGAAAGATATCTGTGAGATAAGAGACATAAATTACCTTTAAATTTTCCAAATTTTCAATGTCTGTGAATTGAAGAGAGATGGCACAACGCCTGACAGCTGAGATCCATCTGCTATTGACATAGAATAATTTCTAAGCATCAAAAAACTCTTTGAAACATCCCTTAGACACTGATATTCAAATTTTTCAAGAGTTACGCAAGGAGGAGAGCTTAGAAATCCCTTAATTTGCCAAAATGGCAATTGTTCATGTTCCTCTCGTGCCTTCATTTGAAAACGTTTCCCTCTATTTCCACCAGAGCAGAAAGAGGCAGGTATGAAAAAACCTGAGCTAATTGAGATAAGAAAGGCAGCCAAGCGAAGCGTAGGGGTGGAAAGGCAGGTGGCACCTTCCCGCACCCCCGGGCAGCGGCGAGCAAGGCAAACCGGGGAGGCCGCGGCAGAGCTGCGGTACGCAACGAAACGGCACGCGGGCTCCTCGTTATTGTACTTTATTAGCCCGCTGAAGGCAGGGAGGGGTAAAAAGAAATATATTCAAAATGAGCAGTTTCTGTTACTCCTCGTGCTGTCTCTCCCTCCAGGGCAGTCACTGGTTTATTTATTCACTTAGGAGGCAGGCTGCCCCCATGAGAGGTATGTTGGCAATTTTATGGAGTGGGCAGAAGAAACGGATCAAAAGGAGGTTCCTCACAGCACCTGAGACTGCAAATATTTATAGAGAGGTGTGCTGTGACACAGGAGCAATTCCACTTAAATGAGCTTTTTAAAAATGATTAAAGTTACAGGAGTACGTGAGGGGAATTAGACAGCCAGGGGTCATACCAGCTTAAACCTGGAACAGGCAAAGACCATCAGAGTAGGCGGAATTTGCATTTCATACACAAATTCGATAGAAGAGATAATAGATTTACAAGAAATAAGGTACTTTGAAGTCAGCCACTGCTGGATTTGCTGGAGACTGAGCGCTGGGTACGTCAGCTGGGCGCAGCAGTGCAGCCCCCGTGTAACCTGGGGCTCACTCAATCTCCCGATGGCAAAACAGCCCAGACAACTAATTCAATAACACTTCAGCACAGCAAAATCATCTTGCTTAGTTTGACTGATGATGAGGTAATTCTTCACAAGATAATTGTAACAGAAACAGTAAGGCTCAGATACCACCTCTACTACCTCGATACAGCTGTTCCAACACCTGTAATGTTTCTTTGGCTGCTTGCAGAGCCCAGCACCAGTCACCTCCACCGCACCGAAACAAGTCTGTTATTCCAAACGACACAAAACGGTTTTCATCTGACAACTTCTGAAGTTGGAATTTGAAATTAGCTGGGGCTCTCAATCCACCTCCTACGGGGCATCGTCCACAAAAACTAGTAATAACAACAACAGCAATAATAGCTATAGGATATATATATAACCACCCATCCCCACAAGTAGTAGAACTGCTTCATCAGGTATTTCAAGCTCTTCTATGAGCAACTTGTACCTAATCCTCAGAGTAAATTATCCAGTGCACTGACAAGAGACACAGAACAAAACTGCCTATTGGCCCTATCAATTTCTCCAAAGTTTCTTTTATTTTAGGAAATGAGTGGATAATTAACACTTATTGAAGCACTTTTTGTTTCATGGGCAGAAGTATGCTTGCAAAGCCTGATGGAAGATCTGCAACTTAGAGAGTTACCAAATGGGAGGGTTAAGACGACGGCTCAGTATGACGCAGTAACGAGTCCCCCAGCTTTCTTCTTCCCTTCCCTCTTGCTTTCTCCCAAAGGAAATTACACCTGCCAAGTCTTCCCTTGTCTGAAGTTTAACAAAAGGAAAGCTGATCAATGATCGCTTGGAGCTGCTGGTCGTCTCCCAGGAGCCAGAAGAATGAAGCTAACCTGCCACTCTTTGCCACTCTTTATTTTTTATTTATTTTTAAAGCTCTTGGACACATAATGCCTATTGCAGGGAAAATCTTTTATTCCCCAACGTCCTCTGTTAAAGACCTCTTACAGAACAGGAATCCAACAGTTCATTACTTCTATCTGCTCAACCCACTTTTGACATAATTGTATTAGTGCCTCATGGCAGGGCTTGAAAAGTGAAATCCGAAAAGCGGCTTTTTGTCACCGGTTTATTTATTGGCTGAAGCCCTGTTTATGCGCTAGAATCCAAACAGTATTATTTGCAGTTCATATAATTTGTTTAATGCATTACGTTCAAGAGGCCACCTGTGCTAATGCATCAAAGGAGTAAGTGGGTTACCCTCACTCTATTTAAGAAAGGAGAAAACTATTTTCTGAGCCAAGTCTCTCCCATCCATGCTCTTGCTTTCACCAAATTCAAGTCAGCGAGGGTGCAGGGTTAGGGAAATGTGGAAAGGGAAAGCAGGAGGAGACACCAGTGGCCTCACCTGGATGGCAGCAGCTCAGTTTGTTCTTTTATGTCCTAAGCATCCCTTTCCTTCACGGGAGCCCGATAAAGCTGGAGGGATGTGCTGCTCTCTGGGAGTCAGTGCATTAGCAGCCCCTCTGGCGCCCACAGGTTGGTATTTCTGCCATGTCAGTGTGTTTTGCTATTGCCACAAAACTCCTGTTTGGCAAAGAAAACACATTTCCATTTTCTTTGAAAGCTGTTTGACTTGGTGGGTGTTCACGTAGCACTGCAAGATGAATGCATGCGATGTCCATTATAAATTGCTTTCATCTTCCACTCAGCTATAGTCGCTGGATGTCAATGTACTAATTACAATCCCCAGTGCCTGTTCATCACATTACACTGAAGTATTCAATAAATACCAATTAACACATTGGAGTCTTTCCATGAATGTATCTTGCCTGACTTGGAGTGAATGAGTTCATAAACACACGTCTTAAAAAAAAAAAAATAAGGAGGATAATAGCAATTCTGTAGCAAATTTAGACCCATATACATTTCGTATTTTAGCAGATGATTGGTCAGCAAACGGCATTAAAAGGAAAACAACTCTATTGGCCCTGCCAGAAGATGCATTACACCTCACAGCACACTCCAAACGAGTCCACAAACATGTATTTTTCACGGTTTACATTGCACTGAATATATACCAATGGTTGAAAAAAACACAATAATAATTAGTGTTAAAATAAGTGGAGATTTCTCTCTAAACCAGTTAAAATAAGTGGAGATTTCTCTCTAAACCAGTCAGAACACATGTCCATTTTACACCTTCGTAACCCTGTACATTACCATATGGGCTTGTCTCAGGGGCTGGAGATGATTTTGGTGGCTACCACAGTGTTACAGGAATTAAAGACAAACAGTGCGGACTTTTATGCTGTTTACTGCAGAAGAATCATCTGGCACAGAGCTCTTTTTGTGGCTACAATAAACTGCAGCCCCCTGAAGAGAAAAGATTGAAGGCAACAGCCTCTGATATCAGTAATGACCAAATGCAACCAGATGTTATCACTACTTCTGAAATAACTTTGCCTCCAGTCCTACAGGAATATAAACCCCATCTAGTGATGCTTGCATATCAGCTACAGATGTCCGGACTGCCATGCTCTTGTTTGGTTTTTTAGGGCAGAAAAAATGAGGTTTGGTTCCATGTGTTTTGGTCTGTTGGTGAATCTGGGTTGTCCTGCTGCAGGAAGCTGTGCAGGACAGGAAGGTCCATGCCTCCCACCCCAGCCAAGGTGTCCTCAATAGGCAACCACCGTCTTTTGCTGCAGGACTGGCATAGGAAAGAAAAACACAGGAGCATTCCTAAGAATAATAAAGACATGAGACTCCTGGTCCTACCAATCAGGCCCTGCCGGGTGGTTCATTTTTAACTTAATTGCTGTAAATTACAGGAAATCATAACTTTACATGCGGACTTACACCCACAAACGAGTAGCCATCCTCTAGAGGCATGCAAACCACCAGGTTTTTGGGAAATGCTGAGTAGTAGGCGTGTCATTCTCCACTTTCACCACACAAGCCTTAGCAAACGCTTTTCCTCCAGCTCAATTTTATTAAGGCCACTCAGTAGGGCTGTGCTAATGGAGATAGGTTAGATACTCAGAACCATATTAAGCTTGGACCAGCAGCAGCAGTGCTGCATTTGCTCTCATCAGATCGCTAAGGGCTCCCTACACAGCTCCTGCATTTTCATGGCAGAAATGATTTTATTTTTTTTTTAACCCCACCAGCAATGGGTTCCTTAGATCGATAGCTTTTTGGAGGTGAGCAGAATATAAAAGAGAAACATTTGTGCAGCAAAACTTTTGAGTCTAACTGTAAGAGCTATGAAATAATAGCTGTGGGACTGTCTATTAAAAATGCACATCCAGCACCTTTGCTGTAACAACAAACAGTGCAGTGGCACTGCCTGAACATGGCCGATACGGTGTCATGACTGGAAATGGCTTGTGAGTTTTCACAGACCAGGGTCACACTAATCCAGCTTTTTTTTTTTTCGGCTTCTGTGTGTGACCAGCAGGACAGCGATCCAGGCTGCAGGTACGGTTTCAGCAACGGGGGCGAGATGGACAACTCCACTTCGTGGTGGCACCAAACCCTGGAGAAAGCTGAATTTTCTCCACGATTAAAATGAAGCTTGAGTGACACAGAGAATCAGGTCACAGAGCCAGACGGGAGAACAAAACCACAGGAAAAGTCAGTCTGGGCAGCATCTTGCAGGAAAAACTTCAAAATCAGGCTCTACCTGAAAGCAATTTCAGCAGCAACCCCATCAGATCAGAGCCCTGCACCAAAACTACATGAAATCAGGCTGTGGGAAAACCCTGTGCAACACAGTTCACGTCGAAATACAGCCCGAAAGTGTATTTTGAATGCTACCCTGGTCTTTCAAGCTCTCGATTCTCCCATGTAATTTCATATTTAAAAGGTGTGTATACCTTATGAAATCACAGAGTGAGTATATTTTCATTCTCGCTTTTCACCCTGCTCCTTTTTTGGTGCTTTGCTTTGAAATTACTGTCGTCCTCACTCCCTTTTCTGTCTCTCTCTGCAGTCCATCATCACTCCAGCAGTTTTTGGGGCCGTGACGCACAGTGCTGCAAACTCAGTGCCGGGTTTCAGCTGGCCACAGAGCAGGATGCTGCTTCAAGTGTTTCAGTGTCCAGGAGGGACCCATGACCCTTTCTAACACGTTATTCAGGTTTGCATGACGAACAGAATAACAAATAAAAAAAGCCACATATACTTAGCATATTTCTTTTTTTCTTTTTGGTAAATCACGGTCACAAATTACTTCTCCAAGTTTCTGCTGGGATGTCAGTGCCCAGATTGAGGTGAAAGTTGTAGGATCTAAGCGTGGCTTAAAGCATGAGTTCAGTGGGACCTGTCCTTACCGGTTTGCAGAAACAGAACCAAAAATTCTGCAGATGTATTTTATATACTGCAGCGTCAAAATCTGACGGCAGAAGCGGTGCTTTGGAGGCATGGCAGGCCTGAGCTCCAAGTTATTTATTTCTATTGATGGCTCTTGATATTCTTTCTGAAGTTTTGATCATCAAGAAACTTGACACTGAGCTTTTTATGATGGTGCTAAGGACAGACATTGGCAACAGCTGAGTTTTACCTCAAATCCTGATGCCACTGAAGCATCTCCAAAGCTTTTTACTTTGGTCTATAGGCTAGCACCTTTTCTCAGTCTTTGTGGAAGTATTAAAGCAGAACCAACCTTTGAGTTCAGCTTATTCAATTTCCTATTGCTATTTTTTCCAGTTCTATCTGGACATCCTGGATTTGCCAAGGAGATTTTCTCCTTTGAAGAACATGAAATAAAAACATCTCAGCTGTGGCTCTACATAAATCGTATCATTGCACTGGGGATATGTGCTCTACTTGGTAATTTTCTGATGGCTGCTCTGGCATTTTGATTAAAAAATTAGCACTGCAGCTCTGTAGTGCTATACAATATCAATAAAGTGTGTGCTAAATGAACTAAGAACTGGCTGATGGACAGATCTCTACAAGTATCTGTCAGAGGGGACCACTCAAACGGGGCTGTTGCCAGTGGCGCTGCATGAAGAGTCATCCAAAGCCCAAATCTGTTCAATATCTCCATCGAGATCTGGAATGGACACAGAAATCCCAGCTGACACTATGGACACCAGAGAGTGATGGAGTGGAAGGCAAGACTGATATGCTGAGCTTTTTGGGTTGGCCAGTAACCTGCATCCGTGCACCATAATGTATTTTATTATGGTCACATATACAGTTATATGTATATGTATATTCCTCCAGGAAGGAGGAGCGCAAGGCACAACTATAAAATGAAAACCAGAGGAGGTAACAAATCCTGCCTCCACTTTTAGCAGGGTAAAAGGTCACTAAGTGACCAAACACACAACAGTGGCGGCCAAAGACCAGTGTGATCCCTGAGTGGACGGTGAGGAAGGGTAACAGGGGAGGGGAAGTGTAGTTTGGGAGACTTTAACCTCTGCACCAATGCTGGTTGTACTGATCCTAAAAGGCCCCCCATGAGCTAACGGAAGTCAAACGCAACATGAATCAGGAGCGGTAGCTGCAGTAGACAAATCTGAGACAGATGTTAGATAAACTTTTCCTGATATATTAAGGAACATTTTTGGCCTTAAAAGGTAGGAATCTACTCAACTGGTCAAAGAAAAAAATGCAGAGCACGTAGATGGAGAAGCAATTCAAGGCATCCATGAGATGCCCAAAAGGGCAAAGAGACCATCCGCAGCAGCTTTCCTTAGATGAAGCCAGATTTCAAAAGAAAAATATAGCTCTAGCAATTACCCACTAGGAAAAACAGGTAGAGCAAACAAGAAACAAGAGGAAAACAGCAGCTAAGATGTTCCAGTCTGTACATAATCAAACAAGTTCTAGGAAAGGATGCTACCATATCATGCCTTTGACTTCATGTAAAATCTTAATGCATTTTAAATACGATTTCCCCCGTTTTTAGCGAAAAGACATTTTTGTTTCATGACTATGCTGCACCTGCTTCACAAATTCCTCAGAAAGACAGATACTGTGTGAAAAGTAAAAGGAAATACAGTGCAGCAAGTTTGGGTCCGATTTTCAGAAACGGCCCGTGGTTTTACAAGACCAGAATGAAGCCCTGGGAAAGCCTGCAGTTCTTCATCCCCAGCCCACTGAAAATGCAAATGATACTTTTCAGATGCCGACATACGTGATCTGAAGGTGCCAATGTATGTCTAGGACTGTCAGCCATTTTATGATCTCACCAATATTTGTGTTTGCCGTTCACTGATGTAATTTTGTGTCTGCAAGTGACTGAAAATACTATTATTTGTGTGCGTGAAATTGCTTCAGTGAACATTGCCGGTACGGATCAAATAATTTTTTGAGAAATGGTATTTGCCTGGTTTTATGCGCCACTGAGTCACTCATAAGTACTTATAAATATTTAAACATTCTACTCCTGCAAGAGTGTGTGTAGACATTTGATATGGTTTGTACTACCTCACCTCTGAAGCACTACTCCAAATTGCAAATTCTTGCATTTAAAAACCAAGATTAACAAATCAATGCACCCTGAAAAGCATCTTAAAATCACCACTACATTGTATTCTAGTTGAGTTTTCTTTGCAATTTGTAGACAATAGATTTCCAATAACAACTTGTAATAAGTTCATTTTTTCTTATGCAGTCATTACATATTAAGCCCATTGACATTTTGCAGACGGTATCTCTTTCGAAATGAGAGATATTTGAAAAAATACTAGAGTTTGGCAACTCACACTCAAATGCACTGGTTCTGGCGAGCAACTAATACATCAGAAAGAAACAGCAAATCCAGTGTCAGATACTCTCCCTGTCTTTTCATGAAAAAATCTGGATAGCAATTCTTGACCAAAAAGCATGACATCACAATCACTTTAACCATATCCACATTTGCCGTTAATTCTGCCACAATTTTCTTTAAGGAGACTCTTTCAATTCAAGTCATAATACTGAAATATATAAACTAAGCAGAACAAAACTCAACAGCAAACCTGGTCAGATGAATCAATGTTTGGTCTCAGTGTGGAAACATTCCCCTTTTCGGCCTAAGGCAAAACCACGTCCCTCTTTCCACTGGTAAGCACTCATTCACATGCAATGCATTTATTCTTGATCTGAGCTCTTGTTTTTTTAACTCTGGAACCATATTTGATCTTTTGAAGCATTTTTGCCTTGATTAAATTTGTCTTTCTTGCTACAAATTCATTCTGGGTTTTTTTTTTTTTTTTCCTTTGAGAAAAGACATTTTGCTTTGTTCAAAATGCAGCAAAACAATTGAGAACACACAACACAGCCCGACTCTGACAGCTGTTTTGTGGAACTGCAAACAATGCAGGACACTTTGCTGGAGCCCAGCAATATATTTTAGACTTGAAGTTCAGAACTGCAGATTTTCACAATGAGAAGAGCTTTAAAAGAAAGGAAAAAAGAAATCACCTTTTTTTTTTTTTTTTTTTTTTTTTTTCAGAAAAAAAGTGTTTCTTTGATAGCAAGGGAGAGAGGAAAAAAAAAAAAAAAAGAAAACCAAGGCAGGAAAATTTTCTAAAATGGAGTAAGGATGAGCTAACTCTGATATGCCCAGCTGAGGCTTCCTACCAGTCAAAAACTACATTTCCAGATGCAACAGGATCGTTCCTAGTGCTCAAGCCAGGCATCTTACACTCCATTTACGAGCAAGGCAAGGAGTTAGGTGCTTCTGAAGATGATCTAAAAAGTCAAACCAGCTTGAGCAGGGAGATTCCGAGCGCTGATCAAAGGCACCTCCGACCTCAAGCATGTGCCTGGGGCTCAGCCCTGCGCTGCAGCAGGGGCATCAGCCCCAGCACGGAGAGCCCCCAGCGCCGGCTTCCACTCTGCGAAGCCGCTGGGATGCCTCCCCCACACCGCTGCCCGCTCAGTTCTAACAAAGCCTAAAAACCCAGCGCAGGATCACGGCTCAGCCGTGGAAATGCTGGTTACTAAGTGCTGTCGCAGCCACTTGGACGCTTATTGGTTTTTCCTGTCATCCCTGCTCAGGCAGTCTGCAACTGCTGCAGAAATCAAGTTAAATAGTTGTAAATTTCTGCTTTTTTTTTTTTTGCTTGTTTTTTAACTTTTAGTTTTGTTTTTGCTGTAAGATTGAACTATTAAATTCATCACTGCAGAAGATGCCCAATAAGTTCCTCGATCCTCAGTAACACGGCTGCGCATCATTCCTCAAGGCAAGCAGGAACGGGTTGCTTCAGCCAGCTGAAGGAAACCTCATTTCTTTCCCGAGCAGTTCACATCACCCTCAACACTGCCTCAAACCAAAAGCAGAGGCCAGCGCTCCCCCGCTTGCTAAGATGTGTTTGAAGTTTAGATATCACATAGCTCACAGGAGAAGCAAATCAATGTTGGTAAGCTAATGAATTATTTCCAAGTTTGTACCAATATCTGCAGCAACATGAAAGAAAAATCACATACCAGGGAGATTACAGCTGAGGAGGCAGAGCATGGTGCACAAATTGTCAATATTTTAGGACTATGATTTGAGACTGTAGATAACTGTTGCTACAGCATTGCTTAAGAGAACACCTCAAGCAAAACATTTTATCTCACAATATAGTTGTCCAATATAATTAACTGGGCTTAACCAATCTGGCTGGAAGGCAGCAGTAACAAATACCCAACCCTACGTGCCATGCCAGTGAGGAGAACAGCTTTGTAAAGATGTGAGTAAACACTTCATCCGAACGTGGAATTTACAGATGCAATTTCTCCTGGAACAGCTGGCTCGCTGGCTGTACATGGAGTACATATATTATGGACGTATTTTTCCAAACACGGGTATTCATTTTCCTCACGCAGAATTAATCTATCACCTTCCTTAAGATGAGATGTCTATCAAGAACAGATACACTTCTGAAATCTTCCTTCTTCATCCAACAGCTCCCTCTCCCACTTGACCCAACACCCCCTCTTTTTAGGTTTCGTTCCCCCTTCCTGAAGGTAGAGCTCAGCTTTTCCCTGACAAGCATCAATCTCCACACTTCTGGGACAACCACAAAGCTCTGGCCTAAAGTAGTTTCCAGCACATCAGAAATACACACACCTCGAAAATAAATCCGCTTTATACTCTGCACTTCTAATGAGCCTCTGGAGGATGCCTGGAGGGGTCGGGGATGGATGGCTCACTCCTCTGCGCCACGTGGTTGCATTGCCTGGCAGGGGATACAGCCACCGGAGATTCTGGGATCACTGCAGCAAATGTGGAGCCAGGCCAATGCCATTCGCTGCTGCTTCTCTGCATTGGCAGTGATTTAGCTAACATCCATGCCAGCCCAGGCCCCCGATACATTTTTTCAGCTAATTCATACAAATTCACCCTTCTCTCTGGCTTCCCAGTACCCAGCTGCAACACTGGGAAAGCCCCAGGACACAAGTCCATGCCATGGGCTGGTACCATCCACCCTCCCCAGCTGTTATCCAGCATCTCCCCAACCTCCCACTGCAAGTGCACAGATCCCATTTCCACATAGCTCCACTGTGCTTTTTTGATAAATACGAAGGACTGGTAAAAAAGGAAAATCTGAACTAAAAGAGAATCAGGGAAGAAAGCAAACTCCTTTAAAAGAGTACAACAGCATTGTAAGAGAAAGTTTAAGAGAAGAGCACACTGATCCTGCAGCCCCTTCTGCATTCATTCCTGCATGAAATATGCTCCTTTGAAACAATATTTGTGTTTTTTAGATAACACATCCATAGATGACAACATATCTCTCATCTTTGAGAAAGAGCAATTTTCTGTCTGTATGTTACGTGACATACCTGCTTGGGAAATAACGACTGAAAAACAACCATTCAGTATTTTTCCGTCCAAAGTGCCTTTGTGGGTTTTTCGGTCCAGATCTGACATCAAGTATCTCCAAATGTCGCTGCAAAGCCACTAGAAACCGTGTGATACAGCAGTCTTCAAGAGCCACACTGGGAAGCGCAGGACACACAAGGTGACCTCACTAAAACGTGATGGCGCCGAGACGGGGAAATTACCTTGAGGTGTAATTTCTAACCTGAGCTAGTGAAATACGCCTTGTCTTTCATGCAACCCCAGTCAAAAAGCTTTATAAACCCAGTGTGACCTACTGGGAAGAGCTGCTGTGGGGTAGCAGAGATGCCTGCAAAAGGCCTTTTCTGTGTTTTCCAAAATGTAATGAAATGCAAAGGCAAGCTGCGAGATGGGGATGTTGGTTAGGAGAGTGCTCTAATTGGCAATGAGCTAGAATTTACAGGGATTTTATCGTAGGGCTAATAACTTCGCTAAACAATGTTGACAAGGTAAAGCCATTTTGATGGAATGCATGTTTTCCCTCTCTGCGACATATTTGTGTTACAAATTGACCTGTCCACATTGATGATACTATAGATCTAGAAGATTACACGGATTTTTCTTTTTTTTTTTCCTTCAGCTAGGCTTTCATGTCTGCCAACCTGCTGCTTTCCCATTAGGAAAGACAACAGGAACGCCAAAAGTGACATGTCTAATTCTAATGACCTCCAGTCAGATTTGGTTCCAGAAGTTATATCCAAAAATCACTCATCTGAGCGTATTTAAAGTATGACTCAGCTGGGTGATGCACTTGCCAATTCACCAGACTATCTCCATGCTGATTAATTAGATGCATGCTCTACTTTAGCTCTTACGACAACTAAGCCTTTCATTTATCACTCATTTATCGAATCTCTGTGACAACATAAAGAAAACACAACAGATAAATACACTTGCTAGTACTCTCTATTTTTGGAATGAGAAAATCTCGATATCATCGTATTATTTTTTTAATTATGGCCCTGAGCCTGCTTATCTAATAAAATTTATTAATGAGAAATTAGAAGACACCTACAAGTTGTTCTAGCCAGAGCTGCCAGGAGAGCATTTCATCTGTCTCATACGTTACTTACATATGATTAAAGTGATTTGAAAAGCGATACTTTAATCTTGTGTTAACAGATATTTCTAGTCATCCTCATACACACAGCCAAACGTCTAAAAGTTACATTCTTGGGACTCAGGAACAAAAGAACTTCCGGAAAATCATGAGAAAGATGACAGGGTTAGTAGGAGGGCACTACTTCTGTCCATAATCCCAAACTGTGCATGAAGATGTGTACTCAAATGATGAGCGTGATTAGAAATTATTATTAAAACCAGCATGTATTAGATGTAGTGCTTGTAAGGGTGAAAGCATGTTTCAGAAAAGGGAAGAGATTGGATTTTTCCTCGTATGTGCAGTTTTCATTCATTTACAGCTGATCACGATGGATGGGGATCAAAAATGCCCTTTGAGTGACTGTGGGTGTTGGAGAGAGTCGATGGGTCAAGAGAAAGCAAGAGACAACCATGAAGTGAGAGGAAGAGACCATTTTGCAGCTCTGTAAGCTACAGAAAGGCCAGGAGACTCTTTAAAATGAAATTCAACTTCTAAAGCAGCACAAGAATGACAAATTGGGAAGCTCTTCACATTATCAAGGTCATCTTCAAACCTTTCCAACACTGTGATGCTATACCAGAGCACGGTGCACTGAAACAGATGTAACGGAGTTTTTGAGAGGATAAATTAGATTGACACTTTTGATGTCACTGAATTCTGGTAATTATGCTCCTCAGCTTGCTGAGCAGCCATCCCCGCAGCCTGCTGCCAGCATGCAAAAATGAGTGGCTTGGGTGAATTTCAAGCAACAAAAGGATCGCCCTAATGGGCCAAAAATACAAAAAACGTGCAGGATGTTGTACCTTTAGACTACTATTGCAAGCCAAATGCTGGGTCATAACAAAGCAGACATTTTATAAACGTTTAAGGACCGCAAACCAAAGCATGCACTTAAGACAAGTGTTTGAAGTATTTTTGAGATTTTTTTCCTACATTGTGTAATAAAGGAAAAAGATATACTTTCACCAAGCACTAAAGTTCACTTACAGAGTCCCCAACACTTCAAAACTTGCAAGCAATGAATTTCATTTTTACACTGAAAGCTGACGACCCATTAACCACTCTTGCTAAGAGCGGAGATTTTGGGAAAGCTGAAAAAGGAGAAGTCAGTCTGATTTTCAGCTTCAGATGGAGAACAATTCTCTTCATATCAAAACATATCAAAATCCTTTTGACAGACACTCATTATTAGGCCTTGGGTTTTGTTACAGTATTTTTGCAGTTTATCGATTACTATCTCTATTCATTGGCTAATATTTTGTACTTGTCTTATTTTCATTGCCTACTTAAAATGCACTGAACCAAACACTCATACAAATGACTCCTGGAATTTAGCTTCGAGTTGCTGTGACTTTGAGAACCCATTGATCCAAATATGCTCCCAAATAACGGTATGTCAAGCCTTTATAGCCAGGTTAATTCACTTTACAGCCTTCTTAATGTATGAGGTTTTATGTTTTACTGTATATCTGCTGGTCTGAGTGTGCTGTATTGAATTAAATGCATATGCGGTTCAAACAGGTCCAAGGTGACAACTGGGGCTAATTTTAAAGCACTTTAAACATTATTATCCAAAGCAGTTTCTTTTAATGAAAAGCCAGAAGTCAAGAAAACAGAAACCACTCTCTTTAGAAAGGAAGGCATTTGGCAAAAACAGAAGTTCTGCATTAGCATCGTAGCTGGCCAAAGAGCATCAACAAGGAATGCACTGGTGTGGGGCACGTGGCGACTCTTGTACACACCAAGCTTTTCCCGCTGAGCAGGCACTGGAGCAGGGTGCCCTGGTTATAGAGAACGAAATCGAGAGCTTCTGAAGTTACTTTGGCTATAAAGTGCCATATGCAAAGATTTGAGAATCCAGCTTCAGAAGTAACCAGCTTGTTACTGACTTTTTGCCTGCACTCAGCAGTTCAATGGTTGAATCCTGCTCTTCTTTAAAGAGTATTAACCCCACACAAGTACCCCATAGCTCACTATCCTGATTATTGAATGAACGCCCCACATTTTCTGGTTTTCTTTCTTTTTCTTCTCTCTCTTTCTCAAAGGGACAGGCATTAATAAAACTTTCCACTGTCCACGTGAAGGAGACAACATGGGCCTTTTCCAGGGAAAGGCTTCAATGAATCCTTAACTTAAAGCATGAACATAAAGTTATGAAGACAAATGGGGTAACACAAGTACTTATTTTTTCACACTGTTTAAGTAGCTTGGTCATCTAGGGATCCTTGCAAATGGTGCTCTGGTACGTATCAAGATTGCAGACTGTAATCCACTTACTAACACGGAAACAAACTGCAGAAAACATCATTCCCAGGCAGAATATTCAGTAAAACACCTTCCCCACAGCAAGCTAACTCACATTACCGTAAGAGATTTAGACAGGTTTCAACCCTGTTTCCTCAGCGTTACTCAGAAACCACATGCTCAAGACTACAGACCTGGCCAGTTCACTGACATCTCTCCACTCCCATCAACAAGGAGCACAACAAAATGCACAAGAAAACAAGTCCCACACACTTTTACCAATCTCCTAGTTCATGCTTATCCTTTGGAGCACAGCAACCTTTAGAAACAAGCCTTCCATAGTATTTCCATGGCATTAAATACAAAAATGGATTATTTCTGCTGACCATGTCTGGGAAGACAACATTGTCATCACAGATATTCACATGCTTTCAACGCCCAGGACAGACAAAAGCATCAGGACTCACGGAAAGCTGTATAGAGCTCCTGCAGAGTTAAGCGGCCGTCGTTGTTGTAATCATCAAACCGGAGAAGATCTTCTAGTGTACAGTCCAATAAATCATCTTCCAGGTCCTCCTTCTTCATGAGCTACAGCAAAACCAACAGGTAATCTTACCTAGAATGTAAAGCTACAGACTGTCGTCCTGGCTCACCCAGCAGATTTTCCATTACTGGAAAATCTTTGGGGAGATGCATATAGACATATCATATCTACCATCCCATATTTGCCTGGTATCAAGATACAACTGATACTCACATCTCTGCAGCACCTGGTGGGCCACAGACTGGAAAGGGTAAGGAGCCTCTTCTTTCAGCAGCAGCACAGAAATGCATTTTCACTTTGCAAATGTACTGAAAATAAACATTTTATGGGGAAAAAGGGAAGTCTGGTTTTCCTCTCTCCTCTGTAGGTAAGGGACAAAACCGTATTCCTTGCTTTTAGGACTAGCATGGGCAAGAGTGGATGGTGTAGTCAACACCACTGCATTTTGCCAGCTCCTGACAGTTTGTTTCTTACGTTTTCTAAACATTTCACACATTCTACATTAAAAACGAAGAGGGCTTTAGAAGTCATACATCCAATTCAGCAAATAGCCAAAATAAGACCCAAGCATAATGAAAAGGTTGGATTCTGTAAATTTATTGCAGAACATGAAGAAAACTGCTAGAAGATGCATCTTCCAGGCAGGAAGGGTTTTTGCTGTAGCCTAGGGACTCTTTTATTTACTATTCTAGTCTTGGCCCACTGTATTGAAGCAATTTAAAGTAATAATGCTAAAAAAATGACCCTTCACCTAGAAAGTAAAAATGGTCAATAAAAGTGAGATCAACCATAACTTCCAAGATCAATCTTCTAAAGATGGAAATTTCCCTTTGTCTACCTTTGTATTGAAAATTGATTAACTTTTCGTGAGACTGACAAGTTTTTACTAGTCCTTTTGATTTTACATCAGGAAAAAAACCCCCACAACACAAACCACTTCAGCTGCAACAAATTCAGTAGATTTATGAATATGACTTTAAAACACATTAAAGTTTTAAATGGAAATAACATTCCAATTACCATCGTTGTTAATAGCTCTGCATACCCATGGCTGCAAACCTACGTGGGCATTTCACACTGCTGGGTCTGGAGGGAAACTATTGGATGGGGTCTGCCAGCAGCCAGGAGGCAAAGCAGCTCTAAACAGAGGTGGACGGACCATCTGCTGCCACTTTTTTGCTCAAAGCAATTCTGCCACGGAGAACAAACAACTGGGCCAAGATCCTCACCACACCCTGCTGCTGGGTGCCGCCCCAATGCAGGACTGTCCTCTCCAGAGGGACTCTGCTTCTCCTTTGGGGCGAAACCCTCTGCAATGAGCCTCCTCAAGTCCTCCCTTCAGGTCTTAAAAATGACTTTTTTCTGCAGCAGTGCATGTTACCTGTCTTGAGTTTTTGCTTGCAGACAAGGTTATAGCGCTCGAGAGACTATTTTTCTTTTAAATAAAACAAAGAAGAGGCACAGCAGCAGCTCATCCAGCAGCCAGAGAGAAGATCTCACCATACCACATTCATTTCAGCTGCCTCTACCCGTGGGCAATGAAATTTCCATCTTTGGGGGAATTTTAAAGTTGCAGAGAGCTTCAAATTAAAGAGCTAAAGAAAATCAATCACAAATCTACCTAACAAGACAAGAAAAGTTATGGTAAGACTGTAACACAGACAATTAAAAATTGCTCGTTGCCTAAAAAACACCCCTTGGAAAACTGGGTGAATAAACTGGTCACGTAAGAGCACATGAAAATCATCATCTTGTTAGAGGCAACAAGAAAAACAAAGAATTGCCGTGCTACATATGAACTGTGAATGCTGCTGCTGTGAGAGCCCCAGAGCTGCCCTGCAGACACGTCCTCAGCCTGGTTAGGACTTCAGCCACGCTCCCACCGAGAGGCACAAGATCAGTGCCACTCAGCTCAGGATTAAAAGTATTCGTGGCTTATCTACATCCTGCATTAAGTGGCATTATTTTGCCTTTTCAGAGGTGATCACGTTGTCAACTCAGCGACGCTGGGGGCAAGCTTTTGTGGAGGATGTTTGGGTGAGAGGGCGCCTAGCCGAGGGCTGAACTTACTCTGGTCCATCCAACTGAAGTGAGCTCCAGCCCTGCAAGTGCGTTTACCAATTTCAATAACAGTAAGAAGAGAAGAATTAAAATAACAGTAGCCAAGGTTTATGCTTGCTCTTGTGAGAGCTCCAAGCACATCTGCAAATGAAGCCCATAGTAACTTCGAGGCAGACCTTAGAGCGCTGAATCCTGCTCCTTTAAAATGCAGGTCATTGTTTCTTCCTAATGGTAATGGCTTGCAGGCTGCCAAACCTCTATTTCCATGTGAATTGAGTTTTAATATCCTGACGGAGCAAGTTTCATGTAAAAAGGAGAAAAAAATTGGGGAGTAGAACAGACACTTAGATGTCACTATGCAAAAGCTGGCTTTGAATTCAGATAAAAGTGTTTTCTTATACCTACCATGTTTTTATAAAAAAATCATTGCATTTAGATGAAGTATTGTATATATTCATAGCTTTGAGATCTAAGGGAATTTACGCTGACACTTTGCATTGTGCAGAAAGGCTCATGCATCATGTCAACAGCCTGAGGATTAAAATTCAGTGCCAACTGTCCTACACAGGAGCAAGCTCAGGGAGGAGCAAGCTTGTGTCTGTCCTCCTGCTTGCTCACAGCTGGCATTTACATGCTGGAACTGCAGCGCGCTTCATGTTCGCTGGGAAGCGTGAGCACAGATGAGACGCTCCTGTGGAGCAAAGGGTGAAGGGCCAGCTTTGGAAACTGGGACAGGTCCCAGGCAGGTATTGGCTTCCAAAAGGCTCTTAAACAGCGTCTGCTTCTAATTCTTTCCATGGATCACACAACGAAATGGAAAAGACAAGATCTTCCCGCACCTGGCATAATGCATTTTCCCTCATTTACAGGACTGTTTTCTCAGGTCTACACATGCAAAGAGCAAGTTCAGGACCCAGAGTCATTGTCTCAAGTGCCTGGGCTGCGTGTTTCGTTCACTTTACCATTTAGATGAATTCCAACAGCACAGCATGCCCATCCTTAGAAAGAACAGGTTTTGTTCAAGCTCTCACCTTTCCTATTGTTATTAAGTTCTGCTAATCAACATTTCAGCATCTGCCTCGGGATTTGGGGAATATAAACCTGTTAAAAAAATGTTGCAACTTTGCTGTCATGTTACTACATGCTAATGCACAGTCCAGAAGGCAGGGAGGAAGAATTAAGAGATTTCTGCCTAACTTACACGCACCTAAAAAATCTGAATTAATTTTCCCCAAGCTGGCTAGCTGGAAATGCTTCAGAAGATGACGGTTAGCAGCAAGGATTAGTATCTATTTTCAGGAGCACGGATGGGGCTGGCAATTTGCCATGTTTTTTGTTTGTAGAGGAGCTTCAAATGTTTGAGACACCACCATCTCCCCAGAGATGCAGAGACTCGCACGCTGCAGTAGATTTTCCTCCTTTACCTGCTGCCAGCCGGACAGTTACAAACGACTGTTCTCACAAGAGTGCTGCTGCGTTACATTCAATTCACACTTTGAATGAAAAATGCAATCCATAATTCCATTTTCATTGAACAATAAACCCACCTGAGCCAGTTCAGAGCTGCTGAGATGCCCATCACTGTTTATATCCAAGTGCTTAAACATATCTTCAACTAAGAAGCGCTTCTGGGATACTCTGTCCTTGGGCAGGCTGCTCGGTGGGCTCTGCCGATGAGCCTGCAGGTCCAGGAGGATGCTTTTGAGCCGGCTGTAGTCTGCCATGGTACAGGTGTCACCTACAAATAGATAAGACGACATTACTGGACCATGATACATTTGCCTTGGTCTTTTTAAAGGACTGAGCTCCTAAAGGGAAAAATAAGGCCCAGTCCAAGCCAGGCTGTCTGCATATACAGCACCGCTCAGCTCTGCACTTGAGGAGCTCCTGTAGTCGTTACCTTTTGTAATTGCTGGCAGATTCTCTAAATCTTGCTGTCAAGGATGCCCTCCAGCATGTTACCTTCCCGATTACAGGGCTTCAGCTACAGACTTCCGCACTCAGCTTCGTAATCACCACCCATATTAAATTAGCTCCACGTTTTTCTAATGATAAAATAAATTCACCTATCCTGTGATTATACAGTAAAAAAAACAAACCTGGGGAAGCTGATGTTTAGAAAGCGCCACAAACAGAAGTGGCACCCCTGAGTGTCACCCTGTGCCAATCGTGGGGCCGATCTTAAGGAATCCTTAAAGCAGGCCAAGGAGGTAAGAGGGCCAAGAGGGAGGACAGTGAGGAGCACAGGGCTGCGGGGAGCCCCTGTGGCTGGGGCGGCACTGGCGCCTGCGCACATCACCCCGCTGCAGACTGACATCAATGCTTTCCTGAGTCCCTGACCAGGGAAAAAGGTTATTAAAACGGAAAAGCCCTCGAGCCACTCGCTCTGAAGTGACACCAGCTTGTCTGCAGGAATCAGGTTGAACCTTCATGACCCTGAAAGCTCCTGCTGTGCTCACAGCAGCCAGCTCTTCCGCGGTTCTTCTCCGGGGAACACCTTGCACTGATTTAGGGGCATCCTTCTAGAGGAGAAACACATCCACGTGCCCAAAGTGCTGTAAGATGTTACGGCCCTTTTCTGCTCAACTACTGTCTGGCAGAGCTTGGCAGAATGAAGAATGGCAGCTGCCTTTTTTTTTTGTGCAAATCGGTTTGCTTTAGCGTAGACCACAGCAGCCAGTGCCTTGCATGAACCTGGCTGCCTCTGCCTTGGAGCGGACCCTGGAGCGCCCTCATGCTCCAGCTGTCCCACACTGAGTGGGCATCAACCATCACCCACCAGCAGCACCGACACATTTGGCTGTTCCCATTAGACGCCCTTTTCTCTGTCATGTATGTTCACTATAATGTAGATGCCCTTAGTCTCTATAGTGGTGGTTTTCAAACAACTTTTTAAAGTCCCATCACTGATCCTATTGATTAAATCTAAGGGAACCTGCTCTCGTCTCAATTTAAAGGACAACGCCCTTGTAGATCAGCTCCCCAAAGATTCTAAACATTATTCCTCTGAAAAATAACAGAAGACTCTAGCATACTGACAAGGAGCGTTTCTGTCCTTTTCTTGCTGAGCTGCACGATTTCTGGTCCTCTGGTCCCACTCCAACCGAAACTCAATTAAAATTCCAGGTGGGAGGCATTTCTCTCATAGCAAACCCATGTTCTGCCAGGATTTTTTTTTCACCCTTCATATTTTGTACTCACAACTTCAAAAGCACCATGACTCGAGTAGGTGAGAGAGGCTGGAAACGCGTTCACCAGTCAGGTCAGTGCCCTACTGCTACACAAGCAATAACTGCAAGACAAGGCTTATTTTCCACCCTGAACCCAGACCCTTCCAGTTTGGAGAGTTTCTCACTGCTCAGGGATATTAAGCAGCTGCTGAATTTTTCCTTCTCTCTAAACAACCTCCAAAGAGCTCCTGGTCTCACATGGGATCAGTCTCATTTTATGGAAAAAACAAGGCTACTCAGCTACTATTAGTCTCGTTCATTATTTCTGCTTATTTTTTCCCCCCCTCAACCGTGTCATTTGATGGCTATTGTATAAAGAAATTTCTTTCTTCCAATCACATGCTTATTTAAGAGAAAAATTGATTGCCGTATCCAGTGTAATCAAGCAATTTCGCAATCCTGTTGTAAATACCCTTTTAGCTACTGCAATAATAGTTATTTCTGAGCTGGAGTTTTCTTTTCTCTTCAGTCAAATCTTAATCCCAGAGATGTATCTAAGGCTAATGAAGACAAGGAAATCTAATTTGCTTCCACCTCTGTTTCTGCTTTGTGGTTTCCATCTGTGAGCACAAGCACGGCTACAGGCAAGCCACAGGGTGACACCCGGGTGCACTGACCCACTTACACCGTTTCCCCCCACGGCAGGGACCACCCCGTGCCTGGGTCTGCCTGTGCATCACAGCACCAGATCTGCTCACCCTGACAGCTCCCTTGTGCCCTTTTTATTTCTCACTTCTTCCTCCTATCAACTTTTGCCAGTAGCACATGCCAAAGCAGCTCTTCCTTTATGCCCTTTACACCTTTTATCTTCTGCAGTTGGGTCTTTTTTTCCAGATATCCCTCCGCAACTGTTGCCTGGGGCAGCGCCATCCCATCCTTCCTCTCTTGCTGGCCTTCTGACTCACCTCCACCTTAACCCTCTTTCCCACCACAGAAGGCAGAACTGGAAAAGGACCTAAGTGCTTCGGAAGCCTCCTCATCTCTTCTAACAGCTCTTCTCACTTTATTAAGCTTACATTGACAACTTCTCTGGCTAACAGCTACCCCTGGCACCAGTCTGACACCACGCACACGCTTGGAGGACTTACTGGGTGTGATAGTTCCTTGAACACTGGAGCCCCAGCCAAAACTGAGCACAACTGCATGTCTAAACAGCATTTCCAGTATGAATTGTGTGTTAAAGCAATGGCAAAATATAAGCAATATGTGCAAGTAGCAGATGTTTGAATCCACACGTTACATCTCCGTTCCTGTGCGCGTGGGACCTGACCAGGTCACCCACTGGTAATGCACCCAGGCTCTCGACGGTGTTGCACGGCCTGAACCAGGAGACGGCGATCTCCTTTCACTGCATTACAACCCTCCTTGATTTTCCCATGCTTTGAAAACAAAGCCACCACAAAACTGCTCGTCTTGAAAAAGTCCACACTCATCGGGGCTGCACAACAGACCAAGGTACGTAGGCCCATCTGAGGACTTTCAGAGGGTCACGGCCACGCTGCAGCCTCCAGGCAAACGTGACGGGCAAAAAGAGTGAAATAAAGGAAACCACAGAAGGACAGAATAGCAACAGCCTCTGGCAGCAGTTCCCAAGTCCTGCTATAAACTCACTTACAACACTTTTTTTCCCACCACGCTACTGCTGTGTCCAAGGTCAGGAGCTACCCACCCAGCAGAGCCCCATCCTGCAGGATAACACCATTCCACTGCGTACACAGCAAAGAAAACCTGCAATAAGACAATTATGTCTCCTATTTAAAAAATAAGTTCAGTTTCACATGCTGTTAACACCACCGCAGTCGGAAGGTCAGACAGTGCTCTCGGCCCCTGTCAAAACTCCTCCAAAACCTCATTACCTTCACTTCCCTCTGGAGAAAACCAGACTCTTCAGCTCTGCTGGAAGCGGATCCCTCGGCATCTCTCCACAGCATGAATGTGACAGACTCCACAGGTCTCACACCTCGGAACGTTTTCCCCTGACATCTGAGACATCTGAGGGTTGCAGTGATGCACAAGCCAGTTGCTTCAGAGCACAGCACTGTACAGCTGCGCAGCAGCACACGACGCGCAATGCGATGAGTGAAAGCAATAAAGTTCTGTCCCAGGGGTGTGAGATTAATAATTTGTGCTTCTCTGGCTGAACTAAAACATTGATAAGAAAATGCACTAAAACTGTAGTATACATATGCATATAAATATATACATATATTTTTATAATTTATATATTTAATCTCACTGTAGTGGAAAAACAGGGGGGAAACCACTCCAGGTCAAAGGAAATACCCTGTTTGATCTGAAACTATGACTTTACAGTAAGTCTGGCCAAAATGTTAGCTCTATACCATCTATGCTTGGGATGTATGAGCTGCTACTTTCCTGTGTAACCTGGACCTAATGCTATTTCAAACACAACTTTAAGGCATTGCAGTGACAAGAGAAGGATGCTAGAAGCCCCCTGTAAAGGACACTGCCTGCTGCTCCACCAAGGAAGGGAGGAGACACGTTCCGGCAATTTGAATCGTTTGGCAAGCCAATGCCAAGGACACCTCGTTAGGCTTCTGGCAGCACTGCCACCTCTTGCATATTTGCTGTTCTTTCAGGTATTTCAAACATAGCTGTTAAACAACAACAACAAAAATCACAAAAAATCCATCTGTATTGCCCTCTCACTTATCCCCAATTCTTGTCTCTGCACTTTGCTAAGTGGCCCCAGCAGTTTCCCTTGCAACATAAGCTCATCATTAGCAGTTTATCTCATCTCAGACTGCTCTCATCAGTAGGTCTCATTAATAGATGTGTCTCAGCTTGGTTTCCTCGTTAGGCCTTCCCAGAGACTTGGATCCTGCTCGCAACTGCGACCAGCTCAGGCAGTTTTGTATTTCCAGAGGTGGTTTCTTCGGAGGTGGGTCTCCCAGCCCGCACACTGGGCGGTGCCCACCGCTGCTCTTCTGAGATGGTTTCGAAGGACTTCCTCCCTTCCCCGTCTCTTAACACTAGACTTGCCACCACGTGTGTTTTAAGCACCTGTGTTGTGCTGCTGCCAGCTGATCCCCTGTCCATACTGCCGGCTGATGCGCTCAGGGCGCCATTCCCACCTCACAGCTGGTGAACCAAGACACAGAGAGCCCAAGACACAGATTTGGGATGAACTGAAAACCGCTGTTCTGTCTTCCATGCCCTAAATTCTTTAAGTACTCGATCTAATTGATCACTTGATCTAATTCTCTACTTACTTGATCATCTTTCTTCACTACTTCATATGAGTGACAGACAGAAAAGTCACACATGTTGCTTTTCCATCTTGAACTATGATCTCAGCATGATTTATTTTGCTGACTCCAGGAGAAGAGGAGAGCTAAGGGCATACCGTAGGCATCCAACTTCAGAATTAAAATGCTGATCATCTAACACAGGTGTTTGGGGGGGGGGTATTTTTTATTTTTATTTTTTAACATGAACTTTAATAACATAATACCACTATATTTGGATTCCAGCTTAGGAATTAAAAAAAAAAAAAAAGGCCACCTTCACCATTTCAAGAGACTCTGTAGCACTTCTACTCTACTTTTTGAACGGAAACCTAATTTGATAGTAATGCTTTGCACAACAAACACAAGCCTTCCCCAGGAAAAGCTGCATGGTTTTTGTCCTGTGGCAGGATGCTCTGGGCAGAGACGGCTTTGTTCCCAACCCAGGTCAGCCTGTATCCCTCCTGTGAGCTCTGCATCCTGCTTTGTAGCCCTAAGAAGAAAACACTGGTGACTCTCAAACAAACCTCACACAAGGTGCTGCTCCCTCCTGTGCTTTTTGGGTAAAACTTCAATACACTTGCCACACTCAAAATACCGGGATTCCTGGTGAGGATTTTTGTAGAAACAGACCATTAAACACATCCTCCAGCAGCATCCTGCAGTGGGTTTCCATCCCTAAGCCCTACTCCTGCAGCAGCCCCGGTCATGTGATGTAGGTTGAAACTGAAAGCGAGGAACCTTACTGCAACTCCCCCGGCCAGGAGAGTCCGCGATTCCCCCCTCCGCGCCAGGGGAGATCTCCGAAGAAACGAGCCCTTTCTATCGCTTTACAGCACTTTCAAATCCAGTGAAGCCTGCTGCTGTTGGGATTTTTTTTTAAAAATAATAAAAAGACAGGCAAAGAAAAACATTAAGACAGAAGAGAAGCAAAAGAAAAGTCCAGCGTATTAAGGTCTGATTGCTAAAGTGTGGCCAATAACTGTCACACTCGCGTGCCCTGCTCACGCCAAGCAATGCTGTTTCTTGCTCTGTTTTGCAGCGGCTGCGTAATTCATCCTGTTTAGCACTTCTGCATGCTTTGGCAGATAAAATATTGATCAGCCTGCCAAGAAACACAGAGTGCCATTCTGTTTTCATGTCAGAACTCAGTAATGAAGTACATTTATCAAGAGCATCCTCTCTGTGAAAGGTCAGTGGTGAATGTGGCTAAATTGTGATGACAGATCATTAATCCAGTTCCCTCAATAATTGCCCTCTTCAAGAATTTTAGCCCTGCTTTCTGTGAATTGCAGCAGGTTTTTACAGTGGGATCCCTGAGCAATCTTCCACCCACTTCTGAGTCAAAGCAGATAACGGAGAAACAGCAAGTCTGGGGATTAAGCGTCCTTCAAAGGACTGCAGTTAACATAAAATAAAAATAAAGTGAGGAAGTGCAGAGCTTGCTTTGATGGGCGAACTAATCTCCCTGTAAAATATTATTGTGCAAGGTGCCTTACAATGCAATGATTACAGTACTTCTTTAAGTATCAAAAATGATCTGATAACACCTACAGAGCACAAATCTTGAAGTCCTTGGTCTACAGCTAGCCTGACAGTAGGTGTGAACCCAAACATGTACCGAAGTCTTTAGAGGATTTGAGCCCCACTGGTTACCGAGCTATTTTTCAGCACAACCACAGGGGCTGCACGAATGGCAGGCGGCCCCTGCCGCTCTTCATAAAATCCACGACAAAAGCTGTGCAGTCATTAGCATCCAGGCTAAGTCTAAGTGTATAAGAAGGTATATCCATGCAAAAAGGTATATATAGAGATTCAAACTTCTTGTGACCCTCCAAAAACTCTGGAGGAGGTTCCCCTGGGTGGCATCTCTGCATGCCTGGGCATAGCTACCCCAGGCAGCCCGTGTCCTCTCAGGTCTGGGCTCCAGCCCTTGAAAACCTGCAGTCCAGTGCTGCTAACCCCAACAATCCCAGTCCAGGACTGGGCACAGTGCGCTCCCACTGCAGGTGGGTCAGCACATCATACTGGGCATTGCCCATGGAGCTGCCAGCTCCGTCTGGCTCCCTGGATCCCGCACCATCGCCTGCCGCAAACCCGCCCCAACGGCAGGACCACGCTCCTGCTCGCTGCTGCCACAGGGGAGTGTGATAATAACCCAGCACAAATAAACCACCGCTGAAGGCGAACTCCAGCGGCACCCGTTTTCCAGGCAACCCTTTGCCACCACCAAATGTGGTAATAAAGAGCTGTTTGGAGCAGGCTGGAGAGTGTAATTTCTAAGGCAGGAGGCACTAGGGGTGTCATTTTATTTGACAGTTCCTCTTAGACTGCGCTGACTATTTTCGGCTGTTCCTATGGCAGTTTTCTAGCTCCAGGAAGAAATTCAGTGCAGGAGATGGGAGCACTAAGCTTTGTTTTCGCATCTGTTTCCATAGGGCAAAAGAGATGTGGTTAGAGAAAATAACATTTCTAGACAAAATTAAAGGATTTGAGAAAGGTTTTGTTTTCAAACAGCCCACCCTTTCACATGCTTTACTCAGGCTTTATCTGGTATTGTTAAGAAGCATCAGAAAAGGACTAAACTAAAATGTTATGGGATACAAATTTATTTATGAGCGTGGCTCCTTAATTCTTGTGCCATTTACGGCTAAATTGCCTATCAGCAACAGCCCGTTTTCATGCATACAAAATGAAAGTGTGGCATGCCTAAACTGCAAAAACGTGGTTCCAAAACATCAGACCGCTGAATTGGAGTGAGATGATTATGTGAAACCTTTACACCAATAATCCATGGCCTTGTGGCCTGTTTGACTTGACAGAGCGGGTTTACACAGGAACAAGAAAATTAAAGATGACTTCGGTTCTTCAGGGGTCTCATTGCAAATCCCCATTCCTCCATGCAAATTTTCTATCTGTCTCTTTCTATCTATCTACCTCTTCCTTTAATTGCTCTTTTTTGCACACACATGGAGAGATTGGATGGACGTTCCTCCTACTTTTCCTGCGTGGTTGGGAAGAAGGAGAAATAAAATGCTTTTCTCAATAAGTTGCGTGAACAGAGTCCTCTGAGCAAGCACAGCAGCTCGCTGCAGTAAGACAGAGGGGAATATCAAGAAAGCTTTGTGAAATTCATAGATTTCTTAAAATTTAGACACATTTGTGAGTTTTGAACCTTCCCCTGCTCTGATTTTTATAGGCTGTACTAGGTCTGAGCAAACCGGTTTATGATGAAGAAAAAATCAAGCCAAATCTTAATCTATGAGAAGTCATGATATCAACCATTTGACTTTTGATCGCTTAGACAAAGTTTCAGTGAAATACCAGGCAGTGCTTTGCAGCAATTACGCCCCAGGTAACCGCACTGCAGCGTTTCTCTAATGTCTGATAACAACACGAGGAGCATCCTGCTGCCTCCAAGCACCACCGAAGCCCTCGATCTTTACCGTCGCTGTGCACAAGAGGAAGCCACACGGCACAGACGTGGCATTTAGGCAAAGCCGGCTAATCGCATCGCGCTCCCATTGCAGTGCTACCTGCCTGCCTACTTCACACACGGCTAAACCCCTCGAAGGCTAAGTACCTGTTTTATTCCTGATTTGCATTTACAAGTTAAGTGAAACTCTGGTAAAGTTCCTGCTAAGAGGACCAGATGTTTAACATCATGCAAATTCACGAACGTTAGCAATCCTTCAACTGCTACTGCTGAAAAAAATTCAATTAACAATAAAAGCCCAAACTAACTTGCTTATCTTAGGGATATGTTTCAGTTAATAAGATGTACATTTATCAGATATCCATATATAATCTAGCAGCAACTGGGAGCTCACCGAATATATCACAGAAATGGAATATATTCTACAAAGTAGATACTATTAAACAATAGGCATTTACAACCTGGAAGAGTTAAAACTTGCCTCAGCGTATATTTATTTCAGTATTTCATTTTATTACAAGAAAAAGCACCCATCTATTACTCTGTGAGCTTTTAAAATATATTAAAAACTTACAGCATCAGAATATGAATTCCCCATGCTATAAACAAAAACTCTATTCCTACCTTAAACAATTACCTTCCAAACTGCATAAACCTAAATGAGTCCCACGCCTTAGCCCCAAATGCACAGGAAAAGAGACAGATGGATTTGCAGCCTTTCTCAGGAAGCCCAAGAATTACAGCTCGGTTTACCAAGCCCAAAAGCAAGTTTTAGATTTGTGTCCTTCCCAGGAGGGAGCAGGCAGCGGTACAGGCAGGGGACGTTAGGAGCAGCCCTGGGGGGGAGGCAGGAGGGAGCTTGCAGGTGGGAAAGCGCACGATAAACATAATTTATCAGGTGCCTATCACCGCCTAGGCGGTGTGCCACAGATTTATAAAGCCAGAAGGGATCACGTGCACACTCTGACCTCCTGCATTACACAAGCACCGAATTCAGCGAGAATTTCCCTGCAGCAGCTCCATAATTTGTTTGCTCTACAGCACACCTCCTAGGAAGGCTTCCAGCCCTGATTTAAGCACATAAGAGTAATTTTTCAAATGATTACTTAGTCTCAGCGGGCAAACATATTTTATTTTTAATTTGTTTAGCTTCAATTTCCATCTACTGAATTTTGTTATGCATTTATCTAGTACATCAAACCGTAAGTCTTATATCCCATACATCATCTTTGCAGGTTTGCACCAACGATGAGCTCAGCTCATGTCTTACCTATCCCTCTCTGATGGGCTGTGGGATACAGTGGCTCTCAGTAAGGCACCTCATGTTCTAAATGACTATTGTTGAGGGGTTTTTTCCACTTTTCTGGGAATTTTATCATCCCATGGTGGGCAACAAAACAACCACGGCCACATTTGCAAGAACCTTCAGCTTCTAGTCAGCAGCGGGCGGCTCTACCACAATTCAGTGCCCACCACCCGAGCAGGCTCAGACCCTTCGTGGCACTACAAGGTGATGCTCCACTACCCAGAGAGAGCCTGAGCCCATCCCCAAGCCAGGCATTTCCAGAAGATTACGATGCACAACTGCTCGCATCCCACCAGGACACCTCTCCCAAAGAAGCACTCAGACAGTGTTCCCAAACACTATTTAGCATAAAGAAGATGTAACTAACAGCAATGCCTGGGCCGGGAAAGTTTTTTATGTGATACCATAAGCAAACAAGGATATTCCTACTGCTGTTTTTATTACTCGCTGCTTACTGAGCATTAGCTGTTATTTTCATACTAAAAAATTAAAACTGTTTGTCAGACCAGAGAAAAGAAACAATGCTGTGGACATCAAAGCAGATGAAGAAGGACCACCACGCAGCCAAGGCAAACAACTCACAAGTAACCCCTACACTGCTCGTCCAAACTCTTTTGTGAGTGCAAATATAGTAATAGAAATAACGAGTAAATTATGCGTGATTCAAACAGAAAACTGGCTATGTCTAATGATTAATTTATTCACAACACAGCCCGCTCTGCTATAAAAATAGCGCTCCTCACAGAGTCATGATCTTACACACACGCACAGTCACACACCCAACTCTATGTGCCTGTTGTGTACTCCCTCCAAATTATATTTTGTCTTCAGATTGTGTTGTTTTTCTTTGTAAAAACTATTAAGCTAAATTAGCGATGCTGCAGCCTAACTTGCAGATGGAGTGAGTGGTGGGGAGCGGGAGAGGAAAATGGGCCATACACAGCTGTTTTTAACAGTGACAACAGAATGAGCTTAAGAATGTCTAATTACTTAAGATCCCAACCTAAAACAAATTCACAGTGTAATGAATTGGCCCAATTTTTGAGAAACACTGTATTGGAACAGCCTGGGAAGATAGCGAAGCTTTTGTAAAGGTTAAGAAGAAAATAAGCCAAGAGAGGTGCCTGGGCAGGTGGGTGCTGGGGATGCCACCCCCAGGAGGGACACACACACACAGAGGGAGGGAGCTGCACGTGGGGTCTGAGGGGCTGCATTTGGCCAGGGAGCTGAGCCGGGATGGCGAGGGCTGACATAGATAGGGAGCAGACCAGTCAGCACTTGTGAGGATAATTAAGCAGTATGTTATACACGCCTTTGAAGGGCATGGACTTAGAGAATCAAATCGTGCGTGGCTGCCAGCTGCCTTGGGGAATGAGAAATGCTGAGAGGTGACAGCAGGACTCAAACAGCAAATTCTTGGAGATACGGAGGGTGGATCCACCTGTGGCGCTTCAGAGGGAGCACAGCAAAGTGCTTCGCTCGGCTTGCGCAGGGTCCAGAAACAACTAGAGTCCCCAAATGCTCCTTTTCCCCCGCTCTCCTCCTGCTTGGTCCCCACGAAGCAACGTGGAACAAAGCAGCTTTGCAAGCTTGTCATGGGATATTGAGGCGGCTGCTTCCTGAACGCAACTCATTTCTCAGAGAGGCACCATCGCCTAGCCCATGTCCTTGGGAAAGGCACCATTGCTTTTCCTCCCACGGGAGCCTGGCTTCGCTGTGCTCAGCCTAGCCCATAAGGGATACTTCATATTATTACACTTCCCAATATGAAAAACAAAAGAAGGAAATGATAACAATAACAAAAAAAGGTAAAAATGCCTATCGATGAAAAGCCATGTTCCTGGATAGTGAAGGTCGAACAGAGCTCCTGAGAACAGGGGTGTTTCTGCATAAATCCAGACTTTGATTTCTGTTTCATTGCTTCAACAAATCGGAAGGAATTAAAGGCAATCCTAGTACTGTGTCAGACTGACCCATTTGTGTGATCTACGCTGTCTGGGGTTGAACCATCCATCCCAAAGGCCTGATGCTCCCGCACGCTCCTCCCTTCTGAGCTGCACATGGTGACATGGCACTTCAGGAACCCCCATATTCAGCCTGTACAGAGCTGTACAACTAAACCCCCTGCTTTTAGAAAGAATTAACTAGACTATACTTATTCTACATATTTCCTCGTGCTTTTGCTGTAAGGGTGGCTGGGTGAGAGACGTTTCTTTCCATGGGGTGAATCCTTTGGACCACCAGCGGTGGCAGGAAGGCTCTGGTTGGTGTGGTTTCACTGCAATGGACAAAAGGGGCAGCTGCAGGACTCTGGGGGAATTTTACGGGGCGTGGGGAGCAGTCTGCACTAATCCATACTTCTCCCTGTCCCATGTCTGTCTAGCTCATGTAAAGGCTCTAAGATGAGGCTCTCTCCACACATTCGGAGAGCTCCCGGCACAGGGTGAGAGCATCCAAGCACTGCCAAAACACAAACAATAAAAATAAATACAGCTCAGCAGATCTGCTGGGACCCTTCTGTCCACAAACACAGCAGCATCAGACGTGGTTGTCAGCAAAGGATTACAGTTTCAGTACAGAAGCAGCAAAAGCAGGAGATGGACAAGAACTTCAGAGCTATCATCCTTCGTTTGATGCACGTGGTTTGGAGGCTACGAACAAGGGAAAAACCAAACCAAACACATCAACAGGTGAATAAGAGAAGACTTGTTTTAAAGCCAATAATATCTTTTGCAATGCATCTGCTGGAAACATCAGTTTACAGCTGGTGCCACACTTTCGTTTTAATTTTCGCACCTGAAACAGCCATTTTTAAATTAAGGGAAAAGACCTGGCAGGCCATGAATATTTGGTGAGTGCTGCTTCATTAATGTTGAAGCTAAACCTTTATGAGAAATATGCAGGGAAAAAAAAAAAACCCAAACATTTCTTTCTGGCCATTTGAAGCACCTGAAGGCATCTATGACACATCCACTTGTCACCATGAACCAGAAGAGTTATTTTTTGCACAGCAATGATTAGCTTAGCTGACTTTTCACTTTCAGTAGTGAGTGGGGAAGAGTCTAGGTCCACTGGTCTGAGCGACCAGAAAGCCTTGGCTACCTTTTCACTGTGGCCAACTTGCAATCCTCATTTCTATATGGAAAATCTCACCACGACTTTAACCCAGATAGCTTGTAATTTAAATTAACCGAAGCAAACAGGCTTTTGTTAGACAAACGGTATGTTTGCTCCTTATGCCTGCTTCAGTAGGTGATGCTACACAATCTGCTGTTTGACATTTTACAACCCTCTACCTTATTCCTATTAGAGAAAGCAAAATTGTCTGGATTCCTCTGGGAAGTAACCAATGCTCACTTTTTTTACAGCTGACTGTCACATCTATCAAACGCTTCCAGATAGCAACGTATTATTTGGAAGCTTTAATAAACGTTAAAGCCCTCTGGCACTAATGTAAATTTTACTGATCCTGTTGTGATCTGAAACACTTACCTTTCCAAACAATGTACTCGCTTCTGCTATCAGGAGTGCTTCACCACCACTCCCTACTAGGGATTCCATGAATCTGACTCCTTGGGTAAAAGTACTCTGCTTTCTTGCTGTTTGGTTTCTTGTCTGTACCATGAAGTACGCATGGGAAAAGCGGTTGGCAACGTGTACAATAAAGGCTACCGCATGCCATCCTCGGTGATGGACGGAGTCAAGAACGTTAAACTTTTTTTCTTGGGCATTTGTGTAAAGAGGTTTCCCTGCTCCTTTCTTGGAGACACTCTTGCTTCTATCACGAGACTGCAAGATGTGCCCTGGGATGGCTTCACCCTCCATCACGCAACTTTTTGAGCAATTCTGAGCCAGCCATTGCCTACAGTTACCTCCCGGTAACATCCCCACTCAGGTGGTCTGTGGCATTTACGACTGCCCCTGCAGACAGGGAGAGCAAAGGGTACGTGCACAGGCTGGCAACAAGTTCTTGTGACATTTTCAGTCCAGCTGCAGTAAGAAAACACCATAATTCCCCCCAGACTGTGTGTCCTTCCACATCCTCATAATCAAAGACATTCAGCTGCTAAACGACTGCTGATTTCAGTAACTTCCCCACCTTGCACTTGAACTGTGAAGTCTCCGAGATCCTCTTGTGAAGCACTAAAGGACAATACAATTACAGAAAGCAGGAGTATTTATTACTGTTAAGGATGTGCGTAACAGTCTAATAACGATGTGCTGTGACTGTTGTTCAGATGTCATTAGGAGACCTCTCAGGCATCTCATTAGTAGATCATAATGTACACCCTAAAGGGCATTACTGTAATTATAAAATGTTAACTTCTAAAGAGGAAAACAGGCACAAGGAGGGAGAAAGTATTCTAATGTAAAAAAACCTAAAAATTAAAAAGGAGTAAGAAACTTCACATAGAAAACTCTTAAAGTGGTCCAGCAATCACAGATTAAAGGGAAACGTTTATAATATACACGTTTATGTGTGAGAGTCCACCTACTCCTCCAGAATTTGATGAGGTCAAAACTACCCCAATGCAGTCATTTTAAGGGTTTCCAACACTTCAGCTGGATCTTTGTTATTATAATCATCCTGCACAACAGACGCCACCCCAGAAATCCATATAGCCTCCCATGACAGATAATAAAAACCTGCCATTTAATGACAGAACGTCCTGACTCTGTAAAGTGTTAAACAAGATCTTTCTGTGTGACAAACAGTGCAAATGAGGACTCTGATTCCTATTGCACCAACTTGGCCAAATGACCACAACATTCAACCCAGCTACACCTTCGAGCACATCCTGACCTGCCCGTACCAAAGCAGCCGCAGCATTACAGCTCTCAGGGCTCCAACAGAGGTAGAAGAACACAAATACATCTCCTCTAACTTCCTATTTACCGCACAAACCCGTGCCATTCCTCCTGCCCTCTTCTGTCACAGCCCAGACGACAGAAACAATTAGATTTCTATTTCTACTCTAAAACCATGTTATGAGGAACAAATGCAGTAGATCAAAAACCAGAATGAATAAATAAAATGCTCAACAGGCTGAATTTTGGGGATGAATTCCTCTCCTATTTCTTCGTGGGATTTCTTCCCCCCACCTTCTCTTAAGCGCTATAATGATGGATGATGAATGGGACAGTCATCTAAGCACTGGAAGTGCTTTGCTGCTGACAACGCAAATAACCTTTCTGCGGTTCAGGGTAGCAATTCTAGAGTAGATCTGCTGGAGGCCTGTCAAGATAACAATATCCCCACACTGAACCGTCGGCAGGGGGATTTTTCATTATATATGTCACTGAAGTACAGAGGGAAGCTTCTTACTGCAGAAAGAAGGGGATGAAAACGTGTTTTTCCTGAAGATTTTCAGCACCGAGAGTGACAGATATTCCAGGGTAAAGGACGAATGACAAATCACTGCGTTTTGATCCACCAGAGCACTACACTGAGCCTCTGTTGAGAGGGAATTAGCACAATTTAAAAGCTGGGATACAGGGAGCGATGGCCCCGAAGGAGCTGCCCGCCCAGGAACAGCACGGTTGGTGCCAGCACTTCTGTCCCCATCCTGCAAAGCTTCAGCTTGTGCTGTGCCTAAACAGGCTCCCTGTAGACCACTCTAAAGAAAGGGGCTCCCCAAACTTCTGTCTTGTATTTGGGCAAGGATTGCCTCTCCCATTGCAAACCCACACACTGCCTGTTTCTCCCTTGAAACCCCCAAATTACAGCCGTGATGAAGAGGACGGAGGCAGCACAGGGCATCACTCTTGGTGCCCCGCTGTGTTCTGACAGCCACCCCCAGCATCAGGGAGCGTTTTGGGGTTAGAAGGGAAAGAGGGAAGAAAAGGACAGCACATCACTAGACTCTTCAGAAAGAAAGAGTTTAAGCCATTTACAGGATAGCCTTCAAAACATATTTACCCTCTTAACACCTTCTGGCCCAACAGCACCACAACAGACCCCCTCGACTACGGTGGTGAATTTGTTTCCTGCACCAGGAAATCTCTTAATTTAATTTCATTCAGGTGACAGATACAAGTGATGTACCCCTTGGCTCCCAGGGCTCTGCTGCCAGATGACCTGACACCACTCCACGTCCTTACGCTCACAGTAATCGTCAAGTGTCACAAGGGCTTGGGCTTATTCACAACTTACACCCAGCCTTCACCCCCGCAGCCATCACCGAAATCCCACCTAGCTGTGTCCAAACAGCACAGGACACAAATGAAACTCAAACCACTGAAGAGGATAAAACTCTGAGGTTTATTACAGTTGGGAGATTAAAATTCAATATTGCATCAGAGCAGCATGTTAAAATGCTGCACAGGCTGAGCTCCTCTCTGCTCAGAGAGGTGGTTTGATAATGCTAAGTCTGGTCTAACACAGGTTTATTGACATAAATTCTATTTGTCAAGAGCTCTGAAGGAAGAAGTGATGCTCGTGCCTTGCGCTCACAGCCACTGGGTACTCAAAGTGATTTTCTCTCTCTGTCAGGAATCGGATGCAGCTTAACCTGCCGCACAAGGGACGAGTAATTCACCGCCCCGCACCGCACGCGTCAGGCATTGCGGAGCGGTTGTGCTGGCATCACAACAAGAGCAAAGGTCTGGATACTGAATGCTCTGAAGGAGCGATGTAACGAAGTTTTACGTAAGGAAGTCCTCCCAATGTGGCAGGTTCTACAAGACACTAAGACTTGTTGATAACAGGCCTGTTTCCTCGGCAAAAAGCTTTTCTAATCATCTTGGCATCTTGCTAAAGCCCTCTGCAAGCACACAAAGACTCGACGTTAATGAGAGTCAGATCAGTTTATACACGGTCTTGCACAAATGCATTTCTCTTCGTCTTTAGCACCACATAAAATACAACAGCCACAGAAAATGAGAGAAAGTGCCTGCTCTAGAAGGTAAGCCAAGGAATTTAATGCCATTTATTAGAAGCAGGGTCAGGCCTTCAGTCAGGTCAAGTCTCTCTCATACGCCATTTGGTTTTGTGATGTACAAACTAAAATGTATCACCACAGGTTTCTGTTAAAACATCTGAAACGTGACAAAAGGGAAAAAGGGGATTCAGCGTTCAAGCTTTAGTTAAAAATTTAGCGAAACCACGTGGCAGGTGATGAAAACAACTTGAGCACTGCAGCCTCTAGTCATCCTCCTACAGGCCCCCTGCCTAGCTTCCAAATATCTGAAAACCACAGCCAAGCAAACTAAAACAGCACCAAAAGCCTGCCATGTCTTTACTGCTTTGCTTTCAAAGTAAATTAAAGGCAACACATTAATGTTGCAATGACAGAGTGACTGTATTTTCCTCCCACGGACTGCCCTTCTTGCACAGCACTGCTCCTGCTCAGCTCACCCCAGTTATATGACAGTGAAGTAGCAGTGAGTTTGCAGGACACCACCTTCACTTGCAACACAGAAGACTGGAATCAAGGTCTTATTTATTATCTTTTGCTTGCAGTCACTAAATATGTAAATAAATGCATTTTCTGTGTTTAGTTTCCCACCCAGGTAAGATAAAGCTTGTGCTGCAATGGTATCTCTAAGAAAAACAGCAGAAGATTCAGCCCACCATTTGATAGCTTTGTCTGCATCCACATCAACAGAATAAAAATAAATTAACCATTCCTTCTTTTGGCTGATGCACTCTGATAAGCAGTGCCCACTCACATTAATGGGACTAACCTCCCAGGTCAAGCTTATCAAAGCAAGTAAAGTAACCTCTTGAGTTTTGTTATTTTTTTGTTTAATACAATAGCAGACAAACATCTGAAAACTATTAGAACTGATATTCTAAAATTTTATGCTTCACATGCCAGGATTTGTAATATCACAGAATGTTTTGAGTCGCAGTCAGTCAAGCAGAAAATGTATCTATGGCTGTCAGATAAATTTATTTCCAGCTGTAAAAAAATTATATTGCTCTCTAGCATAAGGTAGCATCCTGTCATCCCAAAGATACCAGCCAACAGCCCGTTGGCCTAATTCATATTTCAGATATTGCAAGTGACCCGTACACAAAATGGGATGGCGGTATTCATGAGCAGATTTGTAGCCCTGCTGCACTTTTTTAAAAAAAGAAACCTACAAAGATTTCCTGTCTGGGTCTCTGTTAAGGGGTGCAGAAGGTCAGCACTGACTCAGCCTAGGCAGTCTGAGATGTCTGTGTTAGAGAGAAACTACAGCAATGCCTTTTCACACAGTTGTTTCTTTGCAGATCGCTGTGCCCACCAGTTCGTACCTCCTGTACCCATGTTGCAGTAATCATCAGATTTCGGATTTTAGGATACTGCTAGGATACTTTTCCCATCTTGATTTGAATATCAAGAATTCTAATTAGTGGATAATCATAGGAGGTACTAACGATTATTTTGGGAAAACAAGTCTCAAATAGAATAAATGATCAAATATAAAATAAAATCTGTATTGCCAATGTTGCTAGCATGCCCCTGTAAGGTGGCATTCATTAACCAATGATCTGTTAGTGGTTAGAAACAAGGCTAATGTGTTGTAGTCCAAGATGTCTGCAAGACAGTATTTATTACGGTACTCATTGTGTTTAATCTTTTAATCAAGACCAAAGCAGGTATGAGCCAAGAGCCTACGAGCCAAGGACATGTTCCCTGACCAAACATGGTCAATTCGACGAGTGATCGAGACCTCTAACTCACAGACCACCTACCCAAATTACACCCCCTACTCAAAAGGGAACCATAGAAGACTATGACCCAGGCTGCGCGCTAATTTGCATCAGAAGCAAGAAAAGAAGAACCAATCATCGAGAGAATGATAATGAATATGCATTGTATGGACTGAATATGTATGAATTTAATATATAAATATTTGTTGATTGCGATATACAGGCAGACATCTTTGGGAAGGATCCCATGTCCCTGGTGCTCATCGTTAATAAAGGACGTCTCTACTTATCTAACTTGTGTAGAGAAGTTTTTCTTACCACTGCAGGTTTGCACCATCTGCATGGGAAACACAACATACGCCGAGGCCCTGAGCAAAGCAGCAAACGTCAGCAGAGCAACGTTTTTTATGACGCTTGTCAAATTTTGGTCATAGTTTCCTACGACACACAAAGAACCGAGGCTGTTCTCTGGCTAAGTGTGCCACTCCCTAGCTCACCTTTTTCACATGTTTTTTAAAAATCCTATTTAGCGCCTTTGCCTTCCAGTTCATTCATTCCCTTCTGCTGTTCCCTCCATACATTCAGGCTGGAGGAAGCCATTACAGGAAACCTCAAGCACTTGAAGCTCTGGAAGAAGCCAACCCTAGAGGTTTACAGACCATGCGCTCACGCAGGAAAGCCACGCAGTCTCATCCTGCTGATGGACAGCCTTTCTCTGCAACGCTTCATTACGATCTTCTGTCTTGTGAGCTTTGTGGCATGTTATGGCATAACTGCTTTCTTAGAGATATTCAAACGTCAAAACAGTTCTTTGCTTCTATTCATTAAGTCTTAGAAAAAAAATAAATTTTCATGTCAGGCAAAGGATCTCCATGGTCTTTCAGGTTAAAAGACATTTTAAGAAAGCTAATCCTGAACTTTAAAAGAAAAACATTATCAGATCCCAGAGAGACACTGAAATCAATTTATTTTCGCAGTTTTAATTTATTAACTCCTCAAAAGACATTTAGAAAAGCTTTATCTGAGAAAGGGGTATGCTCCAAGAGCATCCTTTTTCCATGAGTACATATTTGTGAAGTGAGAGAGGTGAAGAGAGAAAAATGTTAATACACATTTGGCTAATGCCATATTCCCTGGTACTTCACTTCCCACATGCTCACTTAGCTGGTACGCGGTGATGGAGCAACGCGATGAAAACGAGGGAAGAACCCGAGATAAAACACAAATAGCGCAGTTCAACACAGTGATAATGGCACATTTAAAACAACACCTGGCAGACGTATCTGCAGATGGGACTCCTCCAAGTCATAAAAGGAAAGACTGCAGCTACAGTATTTCCTTTGAGTTGTGAAACACTGAAAAACTACAATTGCGGAAGCCTTGGCGATAAGAAAGTTGACAGATTACGACCATTTTGAAGGAAGGATGCCACCAGCAACGTCCTCCATCATTTCACCATGACGGCACCGCCATAAGGCAGCGTCAAACCTTGTAAAGATTGCACTAGTAAACAAAAAATGGGAGCAGTCCGCAACATCGAGGAGGTAAATTTCTTAACACTACAATCCTTTTCCTGGTTTTGTTAACAATATCAGCAGATGTCATTAATGAAACTAATCTCTTGGCATCAAAGTCAACAGCTATTGCTTATCTGCACCTCAGCTTTTCTCATACACTATGAGCTCAAAAAGATCTCAAATTCTTATCAAGGGCTTTTGGGAGGGAAGACGGGAGAAGGAGCCGAGGCCACCTTTTAATAGTATTTTTCACAAGTTACTGCCAAAAATCTCTCTCAATTTCACAGTCACAGCCGTGAACATCACTACTCAAAAAGCCCCACTGTCCATAGGAAAGGAAGGCTGCTCTTCTCCTGGGAAGCAGACAACACCGGCAGACATAATCCTCCCAACTCGCCCCAAATGATGTGGGTTGGAAAAACACCATGAGAAATGCCTTTATGAGGCTGCAGTTGAAGGTTTTGATGACTCCTAAACTTAGGAAAACGAAATAAATCAGCGGCATCTGTTGGATGGAACCTGGAAAATACACTGATCTGTATGGGTAGGATTACTTTCACTCCTTACAAGTTTAAAGATGGAGCCTAATTAAAAGGCACTCAAACATACTGTGATTCAGACTACAAAGACAGTAAATTACGTAATTCCTCCTGTCCGCTAAGGCGAGAAGTGCGTTTGGGAGCATCATGACCTACAAACTCAGGAATCCTTCAATCTAAACTCTCCTGAACTTGGTGGCAGCACACTGCCCTAAATTCAGCCAGCTCAGCAGGGCAGGCATATCACGTTAATACCTTTCTATACATTTACGCACACGATTGCACACACAAGGATACGGTGCAGCAATAGCACGGGCCAGACTCTCAGTGGGTCTGAGATAGGAGGACGCAGAGGAGCCGCTTGCTGCCTAATTCAGTGCTGGCATCCTTATCGCCATCAACTGTGCCCTAAACTGTATTAGCTGGCTGCTGCCTCCCTAACAGGTGTGAAGCTTCGGCCGTACATCTGCTTTTGCAGTGAATATCCCCTGCATGTGAAAGTTTAAGCTCTCAGAAAAATACATTCTAAATCAAAAAAATAAAAATCCTAGGAATGGAACTACATTGTGAGTTTCTGAATTTCTCTTCCCTTAATGCTGTATGTCAGGCTGCAAAGGAAATAGTATTTTTTGCAGCAAAAAAGGCATCTAAGGAGTCAAAGTCAACAGCTTTCAAAGCATCCCTGACATCTGTTTTGGAGTTACTTGCTTAATTAGCTTCTTTTCCTTTGCAATCTATGTGTAGTGTTCTTCAGCAAGGATCCATCACTTTTCAGCTCATCTGAGCATGTAGCTGTGTTCACGCTACTGAGAGCTGGTCACATCACCACCCTTCCAGCCTCAAAGCCCTCATCACCTGAGTGCTTGCAATACCTGGCAAGGAGCGTATTTTGGCAGAAGAACTGTTTATGTTTGACACTTACTATTTTAATGCAGAGCTGAAAGAAGTTTCCTTTCATTAAAATATGTAATTAGGGGTTCTTTTTACACATTGGGGAAAAATTCTATCTTGTTTTACACGAAGAGTTTTTGCTTCTTTGACTTGAATCAAAAAGCATCTCTTTTGGCAATCTCCTACCACATTCATATTATCAGCTGTTAAAAACATCTTCAAAGGCACAAAATGAAATTAATCACGTCTGGAGCCAATTTGGACACCTATTTGTTTTCTAAACAGTATTAAATTCAAATTAGCATCTTGAAATGATAATACAAGCTCATTAAATCAGACAGAAATAATGAGAAACAGTCTTATTCATACCATGCTTACTGTCCATATATTCTTAACAAAACAACCGTGATCGTAACTCCTAAATGACTTCATGGAGGTAAAAGATCACAGAATGAGACCTAAATGAAAACTAAATATAAAGGCAAGTACTTCAGTCACTAGCTACCCAGTCTGCCAGGCAGCAAGGCCTGCAAGAGGTACAATACTTGAACATCCACCCAAGCCATGGCTACTTGGACCAGAGAGGAAATATCCTGTATTTCTGTAAAATCTATAGCTTATTGATTCCTCTTTACTGCAAT